>NC_042624.1:17530572-18966275 GCF_901001135.1 Rhinatrema bivittatum | reverse complement strand
AGAAGAGAGGTCCGAGAGGGAAGATGTCAGAAATGCTGAATGCTTTTATAGCCCCTTCCAAATCATTGCGGTATATCTCCTGCTCGCTGGCATCCACCATTATAGCTCCCTCGTGGTTGGTGACAGATCACGAAAGGGTTACACACATTGCGCTACCCACCTTCAGCCCCACACCCGGATCACTAACTCACTACTTTCAACCAAGACTCAATTATGGATCACTACAATGTTTTTTTGCCTAGGGCCTTCAGCGCACGTAGTAATGTGAATAGCGGTGTGGATATTTGTTTTGTGTGGATTTTCTGCATGTATCTCATTTGCATGCCGTCCCCTTATTACATCCCGAGGAGGTGCCTGCTTTTGCTGCATGTGCTAAAAAACAGCACCGATTTCACCATGGATTTTATTACAGCAGCCCCATAATGCGGTTACTAGAGTAAGCTCTCTCAGCAGTATTAGTTAAATATCTGTATTGATCTAATTTATAAGCAGATAAAGTGTAAGGAATGGGATCTTTTCACCAGCGGGTCTCAAGTTTGCGGGGGGAACTCTTCTGAATCCGAAGCTCCTGTGTGTATCATGGAACTATTTTTGTCATAGGAGGAACCATTTGCTTCAGTGGGGCTAATTCATTTCCAATGGACTTAAGAGATGTAGACCAGAAATTTACTAAATCAGATAGACATATCAGGGACTTTTGTGAACAAGAGAGTTATTTTCTTCATGAAAATATCACAATCAATGTAACCTCTCCTAAGATGGGAGGGCTATTTAGTAGGTGCATCAATGGATATCGAAATAGCTCCAATTGTTTGGTTATTTGTTTATCAAATTTCTATACTGCTTGTCTGATCCAAGTAGTGGTCAGACCATGAATCATTTGAAATTTGTAAATTGTCTAGATTAACTGAAAAGGCAGATTGATTCAGGAAAATAAGACCCTGTATGTGACCTGCCTTATGGATGGGAGAAGAAACAACTTGATCCACTCTAAGGCTGCCATAATTTCTAGGAGATCTCACATGCCGTTGAACACGGGGAAGGGTCAACATGTATTTTGAAGACACTCAAGACTATAATTTTGTTAAGGTCAACATTTATGTAAGCAAACATTTAAAAAAAAAAAAAAAAGTATTATGAGTCATAACACCAGGAAGAAAATATCCATACACAAACTGACCCTATCAGAAGCCAAAAATAAAATTTCATAAATAGAGACTGAAATTTGATTAAAGCCTAGAGATTCTTTAACCCACCTCCTCTACACTCCAACCTCACCTTTGATATACAACAGTAACCTGGAGGAAAACAATGCTTTAACACAGTGGACCCCAACCTTTTTTGCACCACGGACCAGCTTCAAGCAAGACCATTTTTCCATGGCCCGGCGGGGTGGGAGTGGGGCAGGGGCGGGTGCGTGGCTTTGGTCATATTGGGCGGGATTATGGAGGGGGTTGGATTTTAGTGCATACTTATTTAATTATGACATTTATAATGTGAATTTGACTCAACTCACCATAGGTTCAGAATGAGTGGGAGCATTGGGTTTGTTTCCCTTGTTTTCCAAACTTTACACCTCTCTCCTCCACCTGACGCCTTCCCTCTCATGACCTCCCCTGGCTGTGAGCACCAAACCAAGCTCCCAGTCATTCTCACACTGAACCCCAGGCAGGCTCCCATTCATTTTCACACCACTCCCTCCCCATCCCCCAGGCAGGCACCAATTTATTCTCACACACACATACACCACACACAGGCAGGCACCTATTATAGAACATAGAAACATAGAAATGACGGCAGAAGAAGACCAAACGGCCCATCCAGTCTGCCCAGCAAGCTTCACATTTTTTTCTCATACTTATCTGTTTCTCTTAGCTCTTTGGTTCTATTTCCCTTCCACCCCCACCATTAATGTAGAGAGCAGTGATGGAGCTGCAACCAAGTGAAATATCAAGCTTGATTAGTTATGGGTAGTAGGGGAAGTAGGGGAAGTAACCGCCGCAATAAGCAAGCTACACCCATGCCCATCTGCTTTACCCAGACCGTGCCATTCAGCCCTTATTGGTTGTTTTTCTTCTCCCCTGCCGTTGAAGCAGGGAGCTATGCTGGATATGCTTGTAGTATCAGTTTTTCATCTCCCCTGCCGTTGAAGCAGAGAGCCATGCTGGATATGCGTGAAGTATCAGTTTTTCTTCTCCCCTGCCGTTGAAGCAGGATATGCATTGAAAGTGAAGTATCAGGCTTATTTGGTTTGGGGTAGTAACCGCCGTAACAAGCCAGCTACTCCCCGCTTTGTGAGTGCGAATCCTTTTTTCTTCTCCCCTGCTGTTGAAGCAGAGAGCTATGCTGGATATGCGTGAAGTATCAGTTTTTCTTCTCCCCTGCCGTTGAAGCAGAGAGCCATGCTGGATATGCGTGAAGTATCAGTTTTTCTTCTCCCCTGCTGTTGAAGCAGGGAGCTATGCTGGATATGCGTGAAGTATCAGTTTTTCTTCTCCCCTGCTGTTGAAGCAGGGAGCTATGCTGGATATGCGTGAAGTATCAGTTTTTCTTCTCCCCTGCTGTTGAAGCAGGGAGCTATGCTGGATATGCGTGAAGTATCAGTTTTTCTTCTCCCCTGCTGTTGAAGCAGGGAGCTATGCTGGATATGCGTGAAGTATCAGTTTTTCTTCTCCCCTGCCGTTGAAGCAGAGAGCTATGCTGGATATGCGTGAAGTATCGTTTTTTCTTCTCCCCTGCCGTTGAAGCAGAGAGCTATGCTGGATATGCATTGAAAGTGAAGTATCAGGCTTATTTGGTTTGGGGTAGTAACCGCCGTAACAAGCCAGCTACTCCCCGCTTTGTGAGTGTGAATCCTTTTTTCCACATTTCCTCTTGCTGTTGTAGCTTAGAGTGATGTTGGAGTCACAGTAACCATGTGTATGTTTATTGAATAAGGGTATTGTCTCCAGGCAGTAGCCGTCATTCTGGCTAGCCACCCACTCTTTATTGACGGCCTCTTGATTTTATGGATCCACAGTGTTTATCCCACGCCCCTTTGAAGTCCTTCACAGTTCTGGTCTTCACCACTTCCTTCGGAAGGGCATTCCAGGCATCCACCACCCTCTCCGTGAAGAAATACTTCCTGACATTGGTTCTGAATCTTCCTCCCTGGAGCTTCAAATCGTGACCCCTGGTTCTGCTGATTTTTTTCCTATGGAAAAGGTTTGTCGTTGTCTTTGGATCATTAAAACCTTTCAAGTATCTGAAAGTCTGTATCATATCACCTCTTCTCCTCCTTTCCTCCAGGGTGTACATATTTAGATTCTTCAATCTCTCCTCATAAGTCATTTGATGAAGACCTTCCACCTTTTTGGTCACCCTTCTCTGGACCGCCTCCATCTTGTCTCTGTCTCTTCGGAGATACGGTCTCCAGAACTGAACACAATACTCCAGGTGAGGTCTCACCAAGGACCTGTACAAGGGGATAATCACTTCCCTTTTCTTACTCGATATTCCTCTCTCTATGCAGCCCAGCATTCTTCTGGCTTTAGCTATCGCCTTGTCACATTGTTTCGCCGACTTCAGATCATTAGACACCATCACCCCAAGGTCTCTCTCCTGCTCCGTGCACATCAGCCTTTCTCCCCCCATCGAATACAGTTCATTCGGATTTCCACTCCACATATGCATGACTTTGCACTTCTTGGCATTGAATGTCAGCTGCCATGTCTTCGACCACTCTTCCTTCTTCCTTAAATCCCGTCTCATTCTCTCCACTCCTTCCGGCGTGTCCACTCTGTTGCAGATCTTAGTGTCATCCGCAAAAAGACATACCTTACCTTCTATCCCTTCCGCAATGTCGCTCACAAAGATATTGAAAAGGACCGGTCCCAACACTGATCCCTGCGGTACACCGCTTAAAACCGCTCTCTCTTCAGAGAGAGTTCCATTTACCATCACACATTGTCTTCTGTCCGTCAACCAGTTTGCAATCCAGGCCACCACCTCGGCACTCACTCCTAAGCTTCTCATTTTATTCACCAGTCTCCTGTGCGGGACAGTGTCAAAAGCTTTGCTGAAATCCAAGTAGATGACATTGAGTGCTCTTCCTCGATCCAATTCCTTGGTTACCCAGTCAAAAAAGTCAATCAGATTTGTCTGACAGGATCTTCCAATGGTGAATCCATGCTGCCTCTGGTCCAGCAATTCTCCCGACTGTAGATAGTTCACTATTCTCTCTTTCAACAGTGACTCCATTACTTTTCCCACCACCGAAGTGAGGCTAACCGGTCTGTAGTTACCAGCCTCTTCTCTGTTCCCACTCTTGTGAAGCGGGACCACCACCGCTCTCCTCCAATCATTCGGCACCACTCCCGTTTCTAGGGATCTATGGAATAGGTCACACAGCGGACCCGCCAGCGCATCTCTGAGCTCCCTCAGTATTCTGGGATGAACTTCATCAGGCCCCATGGCTTTGTCCACTTTCAGTTTCACCAGCTCTTCCCATACATTTTCTACTGTAAATGGAGTTACATCTACTCCATTCCCCTCCAGTTTCTTGTTAACTAGTGTCGGTCCTTCTCCAGCGTCCTCTTTAGTGAACACAGAACTGAAGTATTCATTTAATATTTCTGCCATTTCTTCGTCTCTCTCCACACATTCGTCTCTCTCCACACATTCGTCTCTCTCCACACTCTCTCCACACACTATTGTCACACATACACACCCCAGGAAGACACCCATTCATTCTCATACACAGAGACACCCTCAGGCAGGCACCCATGTATTCACACACATACACCCCCAGACAGACTCCCATTCATTCACACACATACACCCCCAGACAGACTCCCATTCATTCACACATATACACCCCCAGACAGACTCCCATTCATACACATGCACACACTAAAGGCAGAGACCCCCTCTCTTTCTTTTGCCAGCAACCTCAGAGCCTCTCATATTCCTCTGCTGCCCCTGTCACTGCTGCCACATGGCTATTGGGGAGGTACAGATTGCTGCTACTGACACTGAAGCCCATTCTGCTGCCTCTTCTGTGCAGGCCCCGTGGGCTTCCACTTTCTCCATGCTGATCTCATACATTGTGAGATCCGCATAGAGAAAATGCTATTCTTGCACATTCCCAAAGATTACATGTGCCAATCACTAAAAAGTAATTTTTTTTTTTTTACCTTTGCTGTCTGATCTTAGTTTTCTAATTGGTGATCACAGGCTTTTTTTTCCACCTTCCCTTTCTTATTTTTTTGCCAATTCCTTTTATATTGTCTTTTTTTCTATTTCTTTTCTCTCCATCTTCTTCCCTCAAACACACAGTCAGGTTCTCATTCTCATATGCATTTCTCTCTCTCACACACACACAGGCTCTCACTGTCACATGCTCTCTCTCATACAATCATTCATACACACAGGCTCTCACTGTCACATGCTGTCTCTCTCACACACACACAGGCTCTCACACATGCTGTCTCTGCAAACATTCAGGTCCTCACTCCCACACAGTCTCTCAACTCATCTCATACACACGCACACACACACACACTCTACAGACCCTCAGCCTCTCTCTCACCTCTGGGCCTCCTCTTCGCGGGTCGCCACAGGATGGGCTCTGCAGTGGCCCTGATCTTCTCGGGCCGCAGCGGTCCTGCTACCGGGCCTCTTCCTCTTCTCGGGCCGCTGCGACTTGGGATTCGTGGTGGCCCGTAAGCGCTGCTCCTCCTCCTCCTTCCTTCCCGCGCGGTTCCGGCAACGTTTACTTCCGGGGCCGCACAGGCAGGAAGGAGGAGCATCAAAGCGTTTAAACGTGATCTTTTTCTTTGGGCCATGGCGACGTGAGCTCCACCACGGCCCTGCCGATCTGCCTGCTATATGCGTGCCGCTGCTCAGCCGCCAGTGGGATGAGGTCCGCTGGCGGCCGCATGAGCCTCCCTGCGCCCGGGGGCATTGGCTCCCCTCAGGATACCACTGCTCGCGGCGCCCCCTAATACTCTGCACCCTATGCCTCCACTGGCCCTGGTGCTGGTCTGTGGTGGCGCCGCGGATCGGCAAAAAAACCCCATTAGCCCAGTCCTGGTCCGCGGACCGGTGGTTGGGGACCCCTGAACTAGAGAAAAACAAAAAGAGATTCGCCATTTTTTTGAGAGGAGTATTGACTGAGCAGCACTCTGCGAGCTTTTTAATGCATTGAAATAACGGACGAGGTTGAGCTGGGATGTGTAGCGATCAAGTGGCTTCCCCTGATGAAGAAGCAATTCGAAACCTGGCCTTATTGGGGCACACGCCGCTAAGGATTACATCGAAGCCTGAGGATTTGAATCGGAGATAAGTGTTATTTGAGATTGGGCTCCGTTTTTTGAATGACGGGTTGGCGACCTGTGTTCCTCTGTTTTAAACTGTTTGGCCACACTTATATTTAAGAGAGGTTTTTTTAATATATAAAAACAGCAAAATAAATAAAAAAAAGTTTTTTTGAAAAAATAATTAAAGAAGCTGATGATTAAATAAAAAATTAAGTAAGGTACACTGGATAGTGCCCCTGAAGTTATATGAAGCATCACTTTACACCTTTTAAAGATTTTTTCAAAGATTTTTTAAGCATTTCAGTAGGATACATAAGTGGGATGAATCTAGTTAATTATATATAAAAAAATTGAAACAAATTGAAAATCATAAAAATTAGAAAATAGAAAATTTTCTTAGTGTGGGTTAGTTGATGTGATTGATATTAGGATTGCCCCCACTGTTGGTGGATTGGTAGTAATTGAGAATAAACAAAAAGAAAGCAGCTGACAAACTGGTAAGCAGTTTTTGACCTGTTGATCACATATTTACAAGTAGGTACATGTAATTTATTAGCAAGACTATATTTATCCAGAAGAAGTAATTTATGTACCATAGTCAGAACTTTAACTGAATTTTCTTAGTCCTTGACAGCCACTGTGGCTAAGGCAGACCAAACATTACATGAATGCCTGCATTCTGTACCAACTCCAACATTTTAATTAAATACTTCATAACACTTAATAAAAGGCATTACAATAATCCAACTGACTTAAAACAGTCTTAACCATTGCCCTAAAATCTTCAATATATACAAAATTATGCTGCCGTCTTGAGCAAGCTCAACAGCGTCCCCTACCATATTGCTTTTTGATTACTGAGACTTGGTTTACTGAGAATGATACTGTTCTATTGACAATATTATGAAAGAAGCTACTTATACTGTATACATTATGTAAACTGTAATTAATAAGCTAAGGCTTGTTTACTTGTCATCTATTAAGTTTAATACATTATGCAATGTCCAAATCAATGGTAATTTTTCTAAATTTTCCCAATCAGAAAAAAATCTAAATTTTTATACAGAAAGTTAGAAGTGCCTTCTTTTATTAGTATATGCCCCTCTCTACTATTCCTTCAAGATCTGTTTCTCCATAGAACCTTCTACATTAGCACACCTCACATCCTATATCTGCCTGTCCCTGCTGTACTGCTGTTTCTCTGCAGTACAAACATCATCCCAACACACATTCTGTAAACCTCCATAATATCTAAAAGTCCTCTCTCTTCACAGTATACCGATGCCATAGATGAGGGCATAGAAATTAAGTGAAACGAGGGAGAAGTGAGAAGAAAGTGGCTGCAGGATAGCCAGAGTGATGGATGAAGACCAGGGTTCTGAAATGTAAATACATAAGTATCATGAAAACAAATGCACAAGAGTTGCTTTCCTGTAACAGGTGTTCTCCTAGGATAGCAGGATGTTAGTTATCACACAATGGTGACATCATCAGATGGAGCCAAGTCGGAAATTTTCTGTCAAAGTTTCTTGAACTTTGACTAGGCACACTGAGCATGCCCAGCATGCCCCTATCCACGCAGGTCCCCCATCAGTCTCTTAACATAGAATTATGAAGAAATAAAATAACAAACCTAGTAGAAACCCAGCTCCGCAGGGTGGCGGGCGGGTTTCCTGAGAACACCTGTTACAGATAAGCAGCTCTGCTTTCTCCTAGGACAAGCAGGATGGTAGTCCTCACACATGGGTGAATACCAAGCTGCAGGCTGCTCCCAAACTTATATAGATCCACAGACACCGAACCTGGCGCTAACGGGCACAACTACTGTGGTGTGGAGAAGCCTGCCCTGAAAAACTGGGCCCTAGGCAGAAAGAGTTGGGTTGATTCTTACTGAAAGAGGTTCCGCAGGACAGCTTGACCAAATCTGCTGCCCTATGGCCACCTCTAGCCAAACAGTAATGGGCCATGAACATGTGGAGGGAACTCCATGACGCAGTCTTGCAGATGGGCTACCAAAGACGCCATGGCATGGACGGAATGGGCGTCGACATTGACTCCAAGCTGAAGGCCAGCCTGCACGTAGCAGAAGGAAATACAATCCGCCAACCAGTTGGATAATGTGTGCTTGGTGACCGCAACTCCCAATTGGTTCTTATCGAAGGAGACGAAGAGTTACATGGACTGTTGGTGGCCTGCTGTTCTCAGGGATTTAGTGTATTTCTAAATAAACTCTGGTGTCCGGTATCGCCGCGGGGAATCTCACCCATAACACAGTTGAGACTCCTACAAAGGCAGGAGTTACTTTAAATTACTTTAAATTTATCAAGGAATTATAAAGGAATTACTTTAAATTATTATTATTTAAATTATTATTTATTATTATTATTTATTATTTAAATTATTATTATTTAAATTATTATTTAAATTATTATTATTTAAATTATTATAAAGGAATTACTTTAAATTTATCAATACGTGCCCGTGGTGTGGTGCTTAATCTTTCAATTTTTTCTTTCCTTCAAAAACACAATATTACATTCGCACAATTATGTGCTAAGTCTAAAAGTAACAGATTTTCTATCCCAAGTCAACTCTCCTATATAGAACAATTCATTTATCTTGTATGTTACTTCAGCAATACTTCCAACTTAGCTTCACGTTGTCAAAAGACAGCCTTGGATGGTCTTAATGGCAGATATCTCTTTAGAGAGTAAAGCTGTGTGCCCGCCCGACACTGCCAGTGTTTCGGCGCACCACGCCTGCTTCAGGGGCCAGAAAGTTGAATATAAATACATAAACGTTACTAAATATTTTTCCACTAGAGTTATGGCAATATATAAATAAGAACTTACTTGTATGGTGTGACTTGCTTCTGGATGCAGCCTTACTTGTCAGACGGCGGATTGGTCCCCAGCCTTTTAAAATCCAGGCAAGAGTAGATGGACGCCGTCCGACAAGTACGGCGGCATCCAGAAGCAAATGATACCATACAAGTAAGTTCTTGTTTATATATTGCCAATAACTCTGGTGGAAAAATATTTAATTTGTAATGTTTGTGTGTTTATTATTGTTCAGGTTTCTGGTCCCTGAAGCAGGCGCGGTGCACCGAAACACTGACAGTGTCAGGCAGGCACACAGCTTTACTCTCTAAAGAGATATCTGCCATTAAGACCATCCAAGACTGTCTTTTGACAACTTGAAGCTAAGTTGGAAGCATTGCTGAAGTAACATACAAGATGAATGGAATTGTTCTATATAGGAGAGTTGACTTGGGATAGAAAATCTGTTACTTTTAGACCTAGCACATAATTGTGCTAATGTAATATTGTGTTTTTGAAGGAAAGAAAAAATTGAAAGATTAAGTACATCACAGGCACGTATCTAAATTTAAAGGAAAAAAAATGATACCTGTCTTTGTAGGAGTCTCATATGTTACATAGGTGAGACTCCACGCGATACCGGACACCAGAGTTTATTTAGCAATACACTAAATCCCTGAGTTTTGTATTTTCTACAGTACAGTAGGGGTTTCACAGAGGCTTTTGTTTATTTTGGCCTGCTGTTCTCTCTAGATAAAAAGCCAAGGCTCTTTTGCAGTCCAGGCTGTATACAGCCTGCTCACCTTGGTGAGAATGCGGCCTGGGAAAAAAAGGCAGGCAGGACAATTGACTGGCTGAGATGAAAATCAGTCACAACCTTAGGCAGAAACTTAGGGTGGGTGTGAAGCACCACCCTCTCATGGAAACATTTTGTGTAAGGTGGATATGTTACCAATGCCTGAAGCTCAGACTCTGTGTGCTCAAGTAACTGCAATCAAGAAGATAACCTTTTATGTCAGGTACTTCAACTCACAGGAACGCAGTGGCTCGAAGGGATCTCACATGAGACGAGCCAGAACTACGTTAAGATCCCAGGACAACAGGAGGCCGCAGGGAAGGTTTCAGCTAAAGCAATCCCTGCATGAACCAGCTCACCACAGGATGCATGGAAATAGGTGAACCATCCACTGTGTGGTGGTAGGCCCCGATAGCACTGAGGTGCACTCTGACCAGCATCAGAAAGAAATAGTAAGTAGTCCAACAACTTGGACTACTTGATCTGCTCTTGATCTACTCCAACAACTTGGAGTAGATCAAGAGAATGGATCCAACCCATAACTCTCACACCAAATGGAGATCCTCCGCCACTTCAAAGTGTATGATTTCCTGGTGGACGGCTTTTGAGATGTTACAGGACCCAAGACACATCCTCAGAGAGGTCAAAGGGCCGCAGGACTAACCTCTCAACATCCAGGCCATCAGAGGCAGTGACCGGAGGTTGGAATGGTACAGCCTGCCTTGATCCTGTGTGATCAGGAAAGGGGAGGTCCCTAGACCGATTGGTTTCCTGACGGAGAGGTCCCGAAGGACTGGGAGCCAAGCCAACCTGTCTAAGCTACCTGGGCGCCTTGAGAATCATGGCCCCCCCCGTCCTGCTGGAGCTTCAGGAAAGTCTTCAACACCAGTGGAAGCAAAGGATATGCATACAGAAGGTCTCCCAGTTCCCCAGTGAAGGGAGCAGAAATTGCTCACTTTGTTGCTGTAGGGGGAGGTGAAGAGATCTATGTCTGGTCCCCCGCGTCCCCCCCCCCGAGGCGGAAAAAACAATTTACCACCACCTGGTCCAGGGACCACTCATGGGGGTGGGACACTCGACTCAGGCAATCCACCACCACATTATCTGACCCCGCTAAGTATGCAGCCCTAAGCAGAATTCCATGGGACTGGGTCCAGGACCAAATCTGGACAGCCTCTTGGCAGAGGAGGAGCGATCCAGTACCTCCCTGCTTGTTGCTGTACGACATCACTACCTGACTGTACGTCTGAACCACGACGCTTGACTTGATAGGCAATCCCATAACACCAAAGTGCAACCCTTGGTGCTTTTAAATAAAAATCTTTTATATTTTCTGTTATTTAACCTTTACTTCCAATTCTTTACCTTTTCTTTTCACTTGTTAACAATTTAATTAGAAATGTTCATTGTATTAGACTATGGAAATTTATTTCCTGCTATTCTGTTTAATGTAAACCGGTATGATTTACATCAGATGTAAGAATGTCGGTATATAAAAATAAAAAATAAATAAATAAATAAATAAGAGCACATACCTGAAGTTCCAGAAAGTTGATCTGGCATGAAGCCTCCTGGGCTGACCAACGACCTTGTGTGCAGAGGCCGTCCACATGCACCCCCTAGCCCAAGGTGGAAGCATCCATAGTGAGCACAACCAGGCACAGAAGGGTCTGAAAGGTAACCCCCCCGCTCCAGATTGGGGAGAATTTCCCACCAGGAAAAGGAGACCTAGAGGGATGGCGTGATGCGCACCCGCACTTTGAGGGACTGGGAGGCCTGGCCCCACTGCAACCGCAGAGTCCATTAGGCTTTCCGCATGTGCAAGGGGGCCAAGGGGGTGACATGGACAGAGGCAGCCATGTGACCTATCAACCAAAGCATAAAGCGGGTTGGCACCAGTCAGCTGCAGCAGACCAAGCTCACCAGAGACACTAGAGCAAGTGCTTGGTCATGGGGAAGGAAAACCCGGCCTTGGGTCGTATCCAAGCTGGCCCTGATGAAGTCCAACTGAGTCGATGGAACAATATGAGACTTTGGGTACTTGACAAACCCAAGGGATTCCAGCTTCTGTATTGGTCAAGTTGAGGGAATAAAGCACCCCATTCGCATATGGCCGCCTTGACCAGCCAATCGTCCAATTAGGGAAGGCGTGCACCCCTAGCCTACAAAGGTGTGCACCCATGACTGTCAAGTACTTGGTGAAGACACGTGGGGCCAAGGCTAGGCTGAATGGCAACACCTTGTACTGGAAGTGATCGTTGTCTACAGGAATCGTAGGTACTTCCTGTGGCCGGGAGAGATTCCTATGAGGGCACAGGCGTCCTTTAGGTCAAGGAAGCAAAGCCAGTTCTCTCTTTGCAAGAAGACAATTAGGGTGCCCAGCGAGTCCATCTTGAAATTTTCTCTCCATAGATTATTGTTCAAGGCCCTCAGGTCTAAGATGGGGCATAACCCCCCTGTTTTCTTTGGAATCAGAAAGTATTTGGAGTAGAATCCCAGTCCTTGTTGACCCTGTGGAATGGGTTCTACCACTCCCATTATTAACAGGGAAGAGCGCTCCATCCAAAGAATCTCCTGATGTGGGGTCTGGCCCCATGACAAACAGGGAGGAAAGTCTCAGGAAATTTAACTGATACCCTTGATGGATGATGGCAGGATCCACTGGTTCGAGGTGATCTGTGGCCATTGGTCCTGGAAGGACTATAGGTACAGGGCTTACGATCCCTTGAGACCAGTCAAAACCCTGTGGCAGGGCTTTGCTGGGGAGCTGGCTGAGGTCTGGGAGTCCACTATTGTCAAGAGCGACCCTAGAATTCCCTTGCGGTAAACGAGTACGTGGGGATGGAGGATAACATTTCCTCTGGTGATAAAAGGACCTTCTGCTGCCCTCATGTGAGGACTTACGGGTCAAGGCTGAAAGGTCCAAAGTGCTGGCAGAGAGATGCTGGAGGGTCTCAAGGTGGTCCTTCAGCTGAGCCACAGCATCCCGACCTTGTCTTGGACCTCCGGTCGAAGGTCCGATGCTCGGCGCCATGCCAGCCTATGGGCACCAATGCCCGCCACCACCACCTGAGCCGCAGTCTCGAAAACATCAGGGCAATGGCCAGGAAGGCTTCCTGCTGTTGCTGCCGAAGACTCCCGGCCTTGGAACCAAAAGCACCAATGGAACAGAGGGCACCAGTGGCCTCAAAGGCACAGAGGGCCCCAAGGGATCGGGAACCGGACCGGACAAGAGTGTGCATGATACTGGCACCAATGGTGCCCCTGGAAGGGAGACATCCTTCTCCTCCAAAGAACCCATAATGGTGATGACTCCGGATGGAGGAGGACTCAATGGCTGCTGGGGCATTGAGAGACCCCCGGACGCCAGTGGCAGCTGCGTGGACAAGATGCCCAAGAGGACAGAGTCACTCCAGCAGTGGTGCTAACATCGCAGGGGCAGGCTCGGATGTCAGGGGCACCGATGGCTTGATGCGCTGAAGAGTGCAGAGTACCGCCTGTTGCACTCTGCAGTTCAGCTCCTCCTGGAAGTCCATGAGGCGAAAACTGAAGGAGGAGGAGCAGGACGAACTCTCACCGGGGTTCATCATGCTGCCCCCAAAGTGAGCCCGTGGAGAGGAGGCATTGACCTCCATCGTATCCGGGAGAACTGGTGTTCTCCACTGACATCTGTGCCGGGTATCGAGCCTGCAACCTCAGGGAGGCTTGATACCCGGCACAGATGTCAGTGGAGAACACCCAGTACTCCCGGCACCATGTGATGATGGTGATCGGTACCGATGCTTCCTGCAGTGCTCGGCCCGGTCTTTCCCCGGCGCTGAGAATGGAGATGTTCCTGAGGTCCTGGAGCGCAATGTCGCAGAAGGCAGCCTATCTCTGACCCAGCGCTCACATGGGGGCCCCGGAAGGGGAATGGGCACAGAGGAAAGCAGTTCTATCGGTTACCCACAGTCCTTGGGAGTAGAGGCACCTGACGCTGGAGTCGAAGAGTCAGATTTTCTAGACCCGAAGAGTTTTTCCATTTTACTAAGCTGAGCCCGATGACCCTTGTGGGTCATTTGGTCACAAAGACGACACCCTCGGAAGAGGATGCAGATGTCATGTGGATCTGTGATAGACATGGTCTGATGACGCTTTGAAAAAGAGTCAGGGAGCGGTAGATGACTGGCGGATACCGAGAATGGCACAGTCGGGAATCAACCGCAAAGAAGGTTAAAAAAAACAAAACAAAACAAAAAAAAAAACCCAACTTACCACACTGCTCTGAAGCACTGTTGGGGGAAGGGGGACCCAGAGCAGAAAAGTACCGAGAAAAGACACTAAAGAGCAGAGCTCCAAAAACCCACGAGGCAAACAGCTCTGCGGAAAAGAAGAGACTGAAGGGGGATCCTGAATGGACGTGTGGATAGTAGCATGCTGGGCATGCTCAGTGTGCCTAGTACTAGAAACTTTGATATAAGTTTTCCGTGACGGGCTCCATCTGATGATGTCACCCATGAGTGAGGACTACCATCCTGCTTGTCCTAGAAGAATATCAGCTGCCAGGATGAAGATAAATGCTGGGGTCTCATCCTTACTTAATCCAGCCTCTCACCTCCAGTGACCAGCCCTGACTTCTAGATACAGTGCTCAGTCCTATCTCCAACATCTAGCATCCCATCCCGCTTCTCAGATGCACCACCCAGTCCTGCTTGCCTTACCTCCAAGATTCAGAAATGAAGATTGTTGTGAAATGAAACACAAATGTCATCACTCAACAAATGGTGGGAGAAAACATGAGAGCAAATACCCTGAAACAGAACTTGAAGAGAACAGGAAATGTCTTGATGTACACTCTTTTATAAAGCTGAACCTGTGATGAAACTGTCATTCAGTGACTAGTGGGCAGATGCTCAAACAAAGGTATATGATTTAGACATCAAGGTACTTAATTATTGGCATATTATTAGAACCTGGAATGCTGGTCCCAGTGGGATGTCTTGAATGCACTCGTCAATAGGTGTCTCAGGAGTATTTGTCAGAAGGTATGTTGTAGAAGAGGTTTAAGGGAATCTTCCTTTTTTAATACTGTACCTGTGATGCCTGCTTCTTCACTGTCTCTCTGATTGTCCTCATCCTCCTCTCCATCTGCATTATGTTCAGTGTGCTGCAGACTCAGCTTGTGACAGACCTCAAAAGCCTGCCCCACCGTCCGGACGACACGCATGGCTTGGCTCTGCAGGGACATGGAGCATGTGGCATTCAGTTCATATTGTTAGTCACAAACGAGGTGATAAGTGGCTGGGCAAAAGAGCAGGCAGACAGAGGGAAAGACACAAACTCTCCCTCTCAGGAAGCATAATGAGCAAAAAAACATACAAAGGTAACCAAAGAGGGCAGACACAGCCATTTTGTGACTAATTCATGCTGCCATCTTGGATGTTTCCCAAGTTACATTCCCTTTAAAGCAGAGCTTTCCAAAGTGTGTGTCGCGACACTTTAGTGTGTCGCCTGCAGTGTGCCGCGCAAGCCCGGTGCACGTGACACACCGGCAAGTGGGAGCCAATGCGGCCGCTGGTGGACCTCATCCCACTGGCGGCTGAGTAGTAAAGTATTGCTGTGCTGTGTGCCGGAGACGCACAGCAGGAAGATCGGCGGGGCCGTGGTGGAGCTTACGTCACCACGGCCCGAAGAAAAATGTCACGCAGGTGCTCCTCCTCCTTCCTGCCCATGCGGCCCCGGAAGAAAAATGTTGCCGGAGCCGCGCGGGCAGAAAGCAGGAAGAGCAGGTGCTCCGCCTCCTTTCTGCCCGCGCGGCCCCGGAAGAAAAATGTTGCCGGAGCCGCGCGGGCAGAAAGCAGGAAGAGCAGGTGCTCCGCCTCCTTTCTGCCCGTGCGGCCCCAGAAGAAAAATGTTGCCGGAGCCGCGCGGGCAGAAAAGAGGAAGAGCAGGTGCTCCGCCTCCTTTCTGCCCGCGCGGCCCCGGAAGAAAAATGTTGCCGAAGCCGCGCGGGCAGAAAAGAGGAAGAGCAGGTGCTCCGCCTCCTTCCTGCCCGCGCGGCCCCGGAAGAAAAATGTTGCCGGAGCCGTATGGGCAGGAAGGAGGTGGAGCATCAGCCACGTGCAGAAGAGGAGCAGGCCAGGTAGCAGGGTCTCCACCACGGATCGGCCCGAGAAGATCGGAGTCGCCGCAATCGGCCGGAGAAGATCAGGGCCGCTGCAGAGCCCATCCTGCAGCAACCCGTGAAGAGGAGGCCCAGAGGTAAGAGAGAGGCTGAGGGCCCAATGAGTTGTGTGCGTGTATGAGGTGCGTTGAGAGATTGGGTGCGTGTATGAGGTGAGTTGAGAGATTGGGTGCCTGTATGAGGTGAGTTGAGAGATTGGGTGCCTGTATGAGGTTAGTTGAGAAATTGGGTGCCTGTATGAGGTGAATTGAGAGATTGGGTGTGGGAGTGAGGACCTGAATGTTTGCAGAGACAGCATGTGAGAGTGTGTGTGTGTGTGTGTGTATGTATGTGTGAGAAAGACAGCATGTGGGAGTGACAGCCTATGCTTGAGCACGATAGCATGTGGGAGTGAGAGAGAGCCTGGGTGTGTGAGAGTCAGACAGCATATGCAAGAGAGAGACTTGTGTATGAATGATTGTATGAGAGAGAGCATGTGACAGTGAGAGAGAGCCTGGGTGTGTGAGAGTCAGACAGCATGTGCAAGAGAGAGACTGTATGAATGATTGTATGAGAGAGAGCATGTGAGAGCCTGTGTGTGTGTGTGTGTGAGAGAGAGAGAAAGCATGTGAGAATGAGAACCTGACTGAATGTATGAGGGAAGAAGATAGATGGAGAGAAAAGAAATAGAAAAAAAAGACAATATGAAAGGAATTGGCAAAAAAATAAGAAAGGGGAGGTGGAACAAAAAAAACCTGTGACAAAACCGATTAGAAAACTAAGATCAGACAGCAAAGGTAAAAAAAAGAAATAAATTACTTTTTACTGATTGGCACATGTAATCTTTGGTAATGTGCAAGAGTGGCATTTTCTCCATGCGGATCTCACAATGTACGAGATCAACATGGAGGAAGTGGAAGCCCACGGGGCCTGCACAGAGGAGGCAGCAGAATGGGCTTCAGTGCCAATAGCAGCAATCAGCGCCTCCCAAATAGCCATGTGGCAGCAGTGACAGTGGCAGCAGAGGAATGAGAGAGGCTCCGAGGTTGCTGGCAAAAGAAAGGGAGGGGGTCTGCCTTTAGTGTGTGCATGTGTATGAATGGGAATCTGCCTGGGGGTGTATGTGTGTGAATGCATGGGTGCCTGCCTGAGGGTGCGTCAGTGCATGAGAATGTATGGGTGTCTTCCTGGGGTTTGTATGTGTGAGAATAGATGCCGGCCTGTGTGGGGTGTATGTGTGTGTGTGTGTGAGAATGAATGTGTGCATGCCTGGGGGATGGTGAGGGAGTGGTGTGAAAATGAATGGGAGCCTGCCTGGGGGTCAGTTTCAGTGTGTGAGAATGACTGGGAGCTTGCCTGGGTGTGTGTGTTTGTGTGAGAATGATTGGGAACTTGCTTGGGTGTGTGTGTATGTGAGGGAGCCAGAGCGAGTGTGTATGAGAAAATCCAGGGGAGTAAGAGTTTGTGTGTGGAGGGGGAGAGAGTGTCTTAGAGCCTGAGAGTGTGTCAGTGTCTGTGAGAGCGAGAGGTTATGGTGGGTATAAGAGCATGAATGTGTATGTATGTGACAGTGTATGTGTGAGAGAGAATGGACATGTGAGTCTGTGTGAGAGAGGATAACCTCCTAATCCTGGACAATATCAGGGTGACTGGAAATCAAGAACTCCCATGTATGGACAGCAGGGGCTTTTTAAAATCCTTATTAGCTTTAATTATTGGGTGTTATTTGATATATGTGCTGTTTTGAAATATTTTATTGGTGTTTGGGAAATTGTAAAAAATGTATATGATTTTAATTAATAGAAATTCTATTTATCAGTAGTTTTAAAATATTCTTTTATTAGAATGGTTTTACTATTATAACTGATGCTTTGTTTTTTGATTTTATTTGTTTTATGAGGAATGGTGGTTCTGTTTTTCCATTGTTAATACACAGAGTCTGGCTTCTTGGGGTTTCCATTTCAGTTTTTGTTTAATTTGTGCTCCTTTATTTTGTATTCTGTATTTGGTGAGGGTCTGTCTCTGCTCTGTGTGTGTGTGACCATGATGAGAGATTCTGCTAGCATAGGGATCTATAGCAATCGGGTTTGTTTTGTTTCCTCAGTAGGTGGTTTATTTGTATTCTAGGACCCAGTGTAATATTTACCTTTGCGTTTTCACAGGTAGGGGTATTGTTGTTTGAGTCCTTGGTGTTATTACTGTTATGTTGCAATGGGATTGCAGTATAGATTTTGAGTGTCTTTTTTGCGAGGTTTTATTTTAGTTCACAATGTGCCTGGCAGAGGAAGGTGTTTGTGCTGCTGTTACTGTGAGGTGACACCAGCATTTGAAAATATCTTTTACTATGATGAGCTGTAAGGGAAACATCCAAGCTCCATTGTTTGGGGGAATTTCAGTGGATGCACAGAGTTACAGAACTGGAGGTGCAGGATTTATATTGACATTCTGTCCCTTCCTATAAATTCCAGACTTCACTCTCATAGCCAAATAGAATTAGTTGAATGAGGCTATCAAATAATTATATAGTGTGAAACTGGCCAGCTTTTTAAAATTATGCAGAAGACCCTTTGGACTTTCTTATTAACACCAAATATTCAAATCTGTGTTCATCCCATCAAGCTCATATATCTCATTAAAGAGGTAAATTGAATAACACAATAACTTTGTTTTATTATTGTTACTCATAAATTAGAACAATAACATTAATCTTGGAATATTATATAGTTTTAATATAAATGAAAGGTTTTCACAAGATAGGTTGTGTCGTGAAACATTTTATTATGTATATATTTAAGGAAACATACATAAATTGTCGAAATACATTTCATTCGTTTAACCTTTAACCTCCGGTTTGCTAGTAGACTGAATTACTGTGTCCCGAAATTATGTTTGTCTAAAAAGTGTGTCACCAACATGAAAAGTTTGGAAAGCTCTGCTTTAAAGTGTTATGCCTAGTCTTTAAAGCCCTTGATAACCTTGCACCACAATCAGGCCTATCCTGTAAAGTGCGGCCGTGTTTACCCTGCTCCTAAGCCGCTTCTAACTCACGTTCCGGCCGCGTTAGCCCTTCCTGCGATCCCGAATCCCCTTTAACCTACTCCTACCGCGTCCTAAATTCCCCGGGTAACCCCTTCCGCCCGCGGCATGTATATTGCATGCAAACGAGCGAATTAGCTCGATATTGCATGCAAACGAGCCAATTAGCTATTCCCCTAGCATCCCGTAACCCGCGCCCCGACTATCGCTACCTTTCCCTGCCGTTTTGTCGCGCGTTTAACCTGCAAATTTACCGCCTACCCTGACCCAGGCGGTAGAGGCATGGGTAAGGGTAGGTGGCAAGCTTTCCCCCAGCCCCCGCTCACCTGCCCCGGCCGCGATCATGGGTGCCGGTCTCCGTGGCAGCCCCAGTCCTCTCCCCTACTCCCGAAGCCAAAAAAAAAAAAGCGAAAAAAAACGTTGCAGCCCCCCTCCGATGTCCGGACTGGGGCTGCCACGGAGACTGCAACGGCAAAGCGACTTTTCAGTGTCCCCCCCTCCTCTCGGAGCAGGGCGCGAAAAGCCGCCTTGCTCCGGGAGGAGGGGGGACACTGACAGCGGCGAAGCTTTCCCCCAGCCCGGACACCGGCGAAGCCAGAAGACAGCGGCGGAGAAACGGCTTTTCAGTGTCCCCCCCCCCCCCTCTCGGAGCAGGGCGCGAAAAGCAGCCTTGCTCCGGGGGGGGGGGGGGGGGACACTGACGGCGGCGAAGCAACGCAGAAGCAATGGCGAAACGACTTTTCAGTGTCCCCCCCCCCCCCCTCTCGGAGCAGGGCGCGAAAAGCAGCCTTGCTCCGGGAGGAGGGGGGGGGGGGACACTGATGGCGGCGAAGCAACGCAGAAGCAACGGCGAAACGACTTTTCAGTGTCCCCCCCCCCCTCTCGGAGCAGGGCGCGAAAAGCAGCCTTGCTCCGGGACATCACGACATCACGTCTTCAGCGGCCAATTGTACTCTTTCCCCGTGCAGGCGGCCATCTTGTCGGGAGGAGCTATCGGAGCCAGATCTTCGCGTTCCTGCTCATGGCTCATGGCTGCAAAACAGCAAGTTTTGCCGGTGTCCGGGCTGGGGGAAAGCTTCGCCGCTGTCAGTGTCCCCCCCCCTCCCGGAGCAAGGCTGCTTTTCGCGCCCTGCTCCGAGAGGGGGGGGGGGACACTGAAAAGTCGTTTCGCCGTTGCTTCTGCGTTGCTTCGCCGCCGTCAGTGTCCGTCCCCCCCTCCCGGAGCAAGGCTGCTTTTCGCGCCCTGCTCCGAGAGGGGGGGGACACTGAAAAGTCGTTTCGCCGTTGCTTCTGCGTTGCTTCGCCACCGTCAGTGTCCCCCCCCCCCTCCCGGAGCAAGGCTGCTTTTCGCGCCCTGCTCCGAGAGGGGGGGGGACACTGAAAAGTCTTTTCGCCGTTGCTTCTGCGTTGCTTCGCCGCCGTCAGTGTCCCGTCCCCCCCTCCCGGAGCAAGGCTGCTTTTCGCTCCCTGCTCCGAGAGGAGGAGGGGGGGGGGGACACTGACAGCGGCGAAGCAACTTACTTTTGCACCCGATCGAACCAGACTTCCTGGTATCTGTCATTTCAAATGACATTTGAAATGACAGATACCAGCGTGGCGTGAAGCCTTAGGCCCGCGCACCCAGGATCCTGTATAGGCGCTCTATCCAGTATCCTGGGTTGCGCCGGACTATGGCTTTTCAGACGCGGCTTACATTTACATATAATTAGGCTTCAGGATCGAGCGGTAGGTGAGCTGCACTGTGCGGGCGGTAACCGCGGGTGCCGTAGGCACTAACGCAGCTCTTCCTACCGCTCGGTACTGGATCACCCTGAATGTATTATTTCTGCTTTTCAGAAGTATCACCGTGTAAGGGCACTGTGCTCTGCTTCGCAAAATCTCTTGGAGACACCATCTCATAAGACCATTAAATTTGCTGTGTCCCAAAATAGAATGCTTTCTTTTGCTGTCCGTGTTCTGTGGAATAACTTGCCTGATGAGATTAGGGTTCAGTCAGACTTACTTTGTTTTAGGAAATTGCTGAACACACACGGGTTCTCTATGGCATATACTAGAAAGCATCTTCTGCTTGTTGTGAACTCTATTGGTTTTCTGTTGCTAATGTTGTGCTTGCATAAATTCATCTGTTATATTTCTTTTATACTGCTTATATTATTTTGCTTTGTCGATTAGTGGAATATAAATGTATTAATTAAATGTATAAATTCTGCTTCTTTTAGACCATAGGAATTGTTCTTCATTGCACAGTTTTTAGTTGATCCTTTAAAAAAAAAAAAAAAAAGATATTGGTCTTGCCTCTGATCACTGTGAATCAGTGGCTTCATTCTTTCATGACAAGATTAATTTAGTAACTACTCCATTTTCACAAATTTTTACTTCTGTTGAGCTCCTACCTTTGACTGAGATAATTCAGATTGTATCAAAAATGAAGGTTACTTTTTGCCCTTGAAGGTCTGTTATAGTGCTTCCTTTAAAGTTTTGAGGGAAGATTTGGGTGATTTTCTTTCTACCTTTGACAGTATGTCCCTTAAGGAGGGCAAGATTCCACAAATGTTAAAAAATGCTGCTGTGCAATCCTTCCTGAAAAAGCCTCACCTTAATCCCTCTGATTTTGCAAATTATAGACAGATTTCAAGTTTGCTATTTCTTGCTAAGAAAATGTAGTTTTATCTTATCTCAAGCTTTATGTTGAGGAGTAGAATCTTAGACTTTTTCAATTTAGGTTTAGAGCAGCCCATGGTACTGAAACTTTGCTTTTATCTGTTTGTGATATTTTTAGGCCAGGTTTCGATAATGGAACCTTTTTTTTTTCCTGATTTTACTTGATATTTTGGCAGCTTTTCATACTTTAGAGTTTAGATCACAGAATTTTTGATACTTTAGATCATAGCATGTCTTATCCATATTGATATACCTGGTATAGTTTATGATTATTTTGCTCCTCTCTCTCAGGCAGCTTTCAAGAAGTGGTGATTAAGAACATAAGATATGATATACTGGGTCAGATTAAGGGACCATCAAGCCCAGTATCCTGTGTCCAACAGTGGTCAACCAAGTCGCAAGTACCTGGACAAGTATCCAATCATTAAAGCCCAAATTTTAAAAACCGGGGGATATGTGCGGAAGTGTCGGGCTTCTTGAAAGGGGCCGGGGCAGAGGCTGACTGGGGCAGCGGCCATTAGGCCCTGTCCCGGGGAAACGTGCGCTGGCCAAAATAAACAAAAAAGGTAAGAAAAGGGGTTTGGGGGGTCAGGGAGGAGAGGGAGGACAGGGGGAAAGGAAAGTTCCCTCCCAGTCCACTCCTTGATTGATGTAGGACTGTTCGCGTCGCCACACTTTTTTTTTTAAATCACCCCCCCCACCGCGAGACACCACCTGCTCGCACATGCGCGCACTAATATAAAAACTGGGTGCGCGTGGGAATCGTATTTCATGACATGCGCGTGCCGACGCACACGCATATTATAAAAACGCCGTGTCCATGTGTGTGCGCGGGTTTTAAAATTTACTCCTAAATGAATACATCCCAAGCTACTAATCCATATTGATTAATAACAGTTTATGGATTTCTGCTCTAGGAACTTATCCAAACCTTTTTTAAATCCAGCTAAACTAAAAGGTGTAACTACATCCTCTGGCAATTAATTCCAGAGCTTAATTATGCATTGAGTGAAAAAGAATTCTCTCTGTCATCCAAAAGAGTAAATAACTGATTCACATTCATCCGTTCAAGTCCTGTCTCTTCTCCAAGCTGCATAGCCCTAACCTCTTTAGAATTTCCTCACAGGAGAGCCATTCCATCCCCTTTATCATTTTGTTCGCCCTTCTCTGTTCTTTCTCTAGTGTAACTATATCTTTTTTTTGAGATACAGTAACCAGAACTTCACACAGTATTCAAGGTGCGGTCTTCACCAGAGGCATGATAATATCCACTATTTTATTCTCCATTCCCTTCCTAAAAATTCCTAGCATTCTGTTTGCATTTTTTAGTGTCACAGCACACTGAGCCAATGATCTAAATGTATTATCCACTATTACGCCTAGACCTCTTTTCTGGGTGGTAACTCCTAATGTGGAACCTAACATTGCGTAACCACAGCAAGGGTTATTTTTCCCTATATGCATCACCTTATATTTGTCCACATTAAATTTCATCTGCCATTTGGATACCCAATCTTCCAGTCTCACAAGGTCCTCCTGCAATTTATCACAATCCGCTTGAGATTTAATTACTCTGCATAATTTAGTGCCATCCGCAAATTTAAGAACCGCCCTCATTGTGCCCTTTTCCAGATCATTTATTTATTTATTTATTTGAAGAGTCTTCTATACCAATGTTAGTCGAAACATCACCTCGGTTTACATGGAACAAAAGCAACGGAAATTACAAGTAACAGGGGAAGGGTAGGGGGTACAAAAAACCAATAGGAGAGCAGAGAAGCATAGGAACAAATAACAATTGAACTAATGTATAAATATATTAAAAAGCACCAGTCCCAGTACAGATCCTGGAGGCACTCCATTGTTTACCTTTTTCCACTGTGCAAATAGACCATTTAATCCTACTCTCTGTTTCCTGTCTTTTAACCAGTTTGCAATCCACAAAAGGACATTGCCTCCTATCCAGGGCCAGTGCAAGGGTATTAGGTGCTCTAGGCAAACGTTCTGCCTTGCTGCTGCCCCCCCCCCCCCCCCAATCCCAGTCGTGGCCCCAACTCCTATCTCATTTGTGTGTGCTTCTCTGTGGCAGTGGCAGTCCTGGTGGACCTGTAGGCTCGATGCCCTGCAGGACTCAGACAACCACCAGCCGCATACGTCTCTCTAACTCCTCCTTCAAAGGCTGCCGAGGACAGGAAAGCTTGAGGCAGCGGCGGAATTGGATCGTCCCCAGGAACTGTGTGTGTGTGGTGGGGGGGGGGGGGGGGGTACTGAACTCTTCACCAGTATCGGTGGGGATCGCCAAGGTTCCTCGGGCTGTTCAGAGAGTACAAAGTCCTCGGCCCAGGACCGCTTCCGGGAAGGCATGGACGATGTCAGTGCTTTCCCATGGTACAACACCTTTGACGATGAAAACCAGTGATGGAGCTTCCTGGACTTTTCCTGGTCCCTCCTTGGAGCTGAGGGAGATGGAGGAACCCGATCTGGAATGCAAAGATATTGATCTTGGACAGTCCCCTGCCCCTATTTCTGGACTAGGACCTGGTGGCGGAGGGGACACAGAGTGACCGAAATCCCCTTACCCTGTAGTGTTGAATTTCTGAACGCTGATGTAGACAGCTCAGATTTTTCGGCACCAAATAATTTCTCCATTTTTTCCAGGCATGCCCAACGACCCTTGGGGGCAAAGGTCACAGCCACGGACATCATGCAATGCCCCAAGGCAAAGGACACAGACCTAGTGGGGGGGTCTGTGATGAACATAGTCCAGTAGCACAGGGGGCAACTGCGGAAGCCACGGGAAAAAGAATGTGGCGCGCTATAGAGAAAAACTTACTGAGAAAAATCCCGAAAAAATGCAGAGGGACCAGATGGGACTCGGGAAAAAGAGGAAGATAGTTTTCCACAGCAAAAAAGTGCAAGCTCCACAACCGCGAGGCTTCAGCTTTGTGGAAAGAGAGAGACTGAAGAGGGATCTCGCATGGATAGTGGCAGGCTCCATCTGATAATGTCACCCATGTATGAGGTCTATGCCATCCTGCTTGACCTTGGAGAAATTCATTTATATAGGTATTTCTATCCCTCAAATCCATAGCTGTTAGGAGCTTAGAAAGGTAACATATAATTAATGGACAAAACATATAATTAATGGACAAAACAAAACAAATTGGATGTGATTATGACAAGTTGAAAACTGAGGTTGTTTGGGAGCTTTAAATCACAGAAACTGCTGAAACAGCTCAGAATATGAAAGAAAAATAGTTACCACAAACATGATAATTTCAACTAAATGAACTTGTATACAGAAAGTTTTATTTGCGTAAAGATGGTATATTTACCCAAATGATTTCATTAACCCTTTTCATTGAACATGAAAAATGTTGAGATTACTTACCTGATAATCTCCTTTTCCTTAGTGTAGACAGATGGACTCAGAACGAATGCGTATAGTATGCTCGTGCTAGCAGTTGGAGACGGATCTGACGTCAGCACGGGTATATATACCCCCACAGGAAGCGTAGCAACTTAGTAATCTTCCTTGCAAAAGCTGTTATGGATGTGTGTACTGACGCTCAGTGAAAAAGTGAAACAGGATTCCCCTGACCGACTGATAGTAGCTGGAGACCGCCAGCATTCCCAACCGGAAAGCGTTGACACCTGGTAGAGAGTACGCTCTTATGGAAACAGATAACATGGCTTACCTTGAATCGGTGAAACCCATGTACACAGGCAGCTGGGCGGGATGCTGAGTCCATCTGTCTACACTAAGGAAAAGGAGATTATCAGGTAAGTAATCTCAACATTTCCTGTCGTGTAGCCAGATGGACTCAGAACAAATGGGATGTACAAAAGCTTTACTCCCAGCCTGGGCGGGAGGCTGCCTGAGGACCATGTAGGACCGCCCTCGCAAATGCTGTGTCCTCCCTGGCCTGGACATCCAGACGGTAGAATCTGGAGAAGGTATGGAGGGAGGACCATGTCGCCGCTTTACATATTTCTGCCGGCGAGAGCATCCTGGATTCCGCCCAGGATGCCGCTTGTGCTCTGGTAGAATGAGCCTTGACTTGTAGAGGCGGAGACTTCCCGGCCTCCACGTAAGCTGCTCGGACAACTTCTTTAATCCAGCGGGCGATGGTGGGCCGCGAGGCCGCTTCACCTTGTTTCTTCCCGCTGTGCAGGACGAACAGATGGTCCGTCTTTCGTACTTCTTGTGTCACTTCCAGATATCTGGGCAGCAATCTGCCAATGTCGAGATGGCGTAATAAACGCCCTTCTTCAGATTTCTTCAAACCCGCCGTGGTAGGCAAGGATATGGTTTGGTTAAGATGAAACTGTGAAACTACTTTAGGTAGAAAGGAGGGAACTGTCCGAAGATGGATAGCCTCAGGAGTGATTCTGAGAAATGGATCCCGGCAGGACAGTGCTTGTAGCTCTGAGATGCGGCGTGCTGAACATACCGCCAGCAAGAACACCATCTTCAAAGTGAGAGAACGGAGAGACAGGCCCCGAAGGGGTCTGAAGGTGGATCCCGCGAGGAAATCCAAAACAAGGTTGAGGTTCCATAAGGGCACAGGCCACTTCAGTGGCGGACGAATATGCTTGACTCCTTTCAGGAAGCGAGAAACATCTGGGTGCTTGGAAATGGTCTTGCCATCCCTCCTGGGACCGTAGCAAGACAGCGCAGCCACCTGAACCTTGATGGAGCTGAGGGAGAGACCCTTATGAAGTCCATCTTGCAGGAAATCCAACACAATAGGGATTGTGGTCGCATGTGGATTGGTGCCATGAGTGTCGCACCATGCTTCAAATACTCTCCAGATCCTTACGTAGGTGAGGGATGTGGAAAATTTGCGAGCTCGGAGGAGTGTATCTATCACGGGCTCCGAGTAACCTCTTTTCTTCAGTCTAGCCCTCTCAATGGCCAGACCGAAACAGAGAATTGAGCTGGATCCTCGTGGAGGATGGGACCTTGACGTAGAAGGTCCCATAGAGGAGGCAGGGGAAGAGGCTCCCCTGCCAGCAGTCTTCTCATGTCCGCGTACCAGGGTCTTCTTGGCCAGTCTGGTGCCACTAGAAGAACTAGGCCCCGGTGTTCCTGAATCTTGTGGATAATGGCGCCCAGCAGAGGCCACGGAGGAAAGGCGAACAGCAGAGTCCCTGGAGGCCATGGCTGAACCAGGGCATCGATGCTGCGTGAGAACGGGTCGCGCTTGCGGCTGAAGTATCTGGGTACTTGAGCATTGGACTTGTCCTCCAGTAAATCCATGTCCGGAATCCCCCAGTGATCCACAATCATCTGGAAGGCTGTGGGTGACAGCTGCCACTCTCCCGGATTTAGGCTCTCTCTGCTGAGGAAGTCTGCCGTGGTGTTGTCCTTCCCGGCAATGTGGACGGCGGAGATGTCCTGAAGATTCGCCTCTGCCGAAGCCATTAGCGGGGCTATCTCCAGAGATACCTGTTGGCTTCTGGTTCCGCCCTGACGGTTGACGTATGCCACTGTGGTGGCGTTGTCAGACATCACTCTGACTGCTCTGTTCTTCAGTCTGTGAGCAAATCGTAGGCATGCCAATCGGACTGTCCGGGCCTCTAGACGGTTGATGTTCCACGCTGACTCTTCTCTGCTCCACCGCCCTTGTGCGGTGAGTTCTTCGCAGTGTGCTCCCCAGCCGCTCAGGCTGGCATCTGTGGTGAGCAGAGTCCACGTGGGTGAGGACATCTTCGACCCCCTGCTCATGTGGTTGGACTGCAACCACCACCGTAACTGGGTCCGTATTTTGGCTGGCAGAGGAAGGTGCGTGGAATAGTTCCGCAAGCGGGGGCTCCAGCGAGAGAGCAGGGAGTGTTGTAATGGTCTCATATGGGCCCTTGCCCAAGGTACCACTTCCAGGGTGGATGCCATGAGGCCGAGAACCTGCAGATAATCCCAAGCTATGGGCCGACTGGCTCCCATCAAGTACCGGATACGCGTCTGAAGTTTTAACCTTCTCTTGGTAGTGAGACTGACTGTGTCTGCCTGGGTGTCGAACTGTACTCCCAGGTATTCCAGCGACTGGGAAGGCTGTAGGCAACTCTTGCTGAGGTTGATTACCCAGCCCAAGCTTTCCAGAAGGGCGATCACTCTGCGGTTGCCCGATGGCTCTCCTCTCGTGATTTCGCCCTGATCAGCCAGTCGTCTAGGTAGGGATGGACAAGGATTCCTTCCCGTCTGAGTGCCGCTGCTACCACTACGACCACCTTGGTGAAGGTCCGCGGTGACGTGGCTAACCCGAAGGGCAGAGCCCGGAATTGGAAGTGGCGTCCTAGAACCTTGAAGCGTAGGTAGCGCTGATGCTCCGGATGTATCGGGATATGCAGGTAGGCTTCCGACAAGTCTAATGCCGTGAGGAATTCTCCTGGCTGTACTGCGGTCTTGACGGAGTGCAGAGTTTCCATGCGAAACCTCGGGACCCTTAAGTATTGATTGACTGACTTGAGGTCCAGTACGGGCCGAAAGGTGCCCCCTTTCTTGGGTACCATGAAATAAATGGAATAGTGTCCAGAATTCACTTCCCATGCAGGTACTGGGATGATGGCTTTCAAGGACAGGAGCCTCGCCAGGGTAGCTTCCAATGCTGCCATCTTGTGTGTGGGACATGAAGATTCCACAAACTTGTCCGGAGGGAGATGATGAAAGTCCAGATAATACCCCTCTCGGATGATGGCGAGGACCCACTGGTCCAACATAATCTCGACCCATCTGGGGTAGAAGAGGGTTAACCTGCCCCCTATGGCTCCGTCCCCCAGATGAATCGGCGGATTCTCATTGTGAGGCGCGGCCAGGACCTGAGCCCGGGCCTGCTCCCCTCCTGCGCTGCTTGGTCCGAAAAGACTGGTTCCTGGCCTGAGGACGTGGTGCCTGGTAGCGACTCCTGTAGGGAATGAAGCGCTGGGAGCTTCTACCTCTGGAGGGCCTTGGAAAGGCGCGCTGGTTCCTTCTGAACCGATCTTCTGGCAGTCGAGGTACTGGAGAGGCGCCCCATGTGCTGGACAATTTATCCAGGTCGCTGCCAAACAGGGAAGAGCCCTTAAAGGGCAATCTGGTGAGGCGTGTCTTCGAAGGGGCATCAGCTGACCATTTCCGGATCCAGAGCTGCCTCCTGGCCGCTACGGAGGATGAGATCCCCTTGGCTGTTGTCCGGACTAGGTCTGATGTGGCATCCGTGAGGAACGAGAGAGCTGACTCCATGTCTGCTGCTGGAGCGTTGTTCCTGACCTGTGACAAACAAGAACGTGTCACCACTGTGCAGCAGGTTGCGATCCGCAAAGATAGCGCTGCCACCTCTAAAGTCTGTTTCAGAATGGCGTCCAGTCGCCGGTCATGAGGTTCCTTGAGGGCTGCCCCCCCCCCTCAACTGGAATGGTAGTGCGCTTGACCACAGCGCTAATCAAGGCGTCCACCTGAGGGCACGCCAGCAGCTCCTGGATAGCCGGTGCCAGTGGGTACATGCCTGTCAGGGCCCGACCCCCTTTGAATGCGGCCGCTGGTGCAGCCCATTCCAAATCTATCAGTTGTTGTGCTGCTTGCAAGAATGGAAAATGGCGGGCTGTGGGACGAAGACCTTCCAGCAGGGGGTTCTGCGCAGAGGGTACCGTAGCGCTGGGACCTGTAATATCCAACTCTGCCAGGCACTGAGACGCCAGGCACTGAGACACCAGGTCCGAGAGATCCTCCTTGGGGAAGAACCGCCTCATGGTTCTATCTGGCTCAATCCCTGAGGGAAGTTCCCCTTCGTCCGGGAGTTCGGACTCATCCGGTGAAACCTCCTGGTCCGACTGATCCGGACTGTCCAGCGGCGGGAGGACCCGCTCACGATAGGGGCATGAGGGTCCAGGAACAGGATCTGCTGGAGCCGCAACCGCAGCAGCAGCCGCAGCAGCCTCCGCAGTCGCAGCCACGGCAGGAACAGCAGGAACTGCAGAAACAGCAGGGACAGCAGGAACCGCAGGGCCTGGACGGGAAGCCGTTTGCATCTGTACAAAGGCATGAATCCCCTTAAAGAGATCCACCCAGGAAATTGAAGCAGTCTCTAATCGCCGGGGCACAAGATCCCCCGGGATTCCAGATTGGTCGAGACTGCCCGCTAAATCCGGGGTAGCCCCTGGGGAACTGTCAGCAAATCGTGGCTGAGACCGGTCCTGGCCCGAGGGTCCCACGGCCTCCTCACATTGGGCACATAGGGAGTCTGGCTCTTCACTGTGCGTGGCTCTAAGCTGGCATGCGGAGCAGAGGCCGAGGGCTTTAATGCAGGAGGCGCCCCCGCTGAAGACGCTGAGGCGTTCTGTTCCATTGAAAAGTATGCGCTTAATGCTATGCGGCAGCAATATACGCTTAATACAACAGGCGCACAATAATATGCGGCAGCAATATACGCTTAATACAATAGGCGCACAACAATAAGCGGCAGCAATATACGCTTAATACAACAGGCGCACAATAATATGCGGCAGCAATATACGCTTAATACAATAGGCGCACAACAATAAGCGGCAGCAATATACGCTTAATACAACAGGCGCACAATAATATGCGGCAGCAATATACGCTTAATACAATAGGCGCACAATAATAAGCGGCAGCAATATACGCTTAATATAACAGGCGCACAATAATATGCGGCAGCAATATACGCTTAGTAGAACAGGCGCACAATAAAATGCGGCAGCAATATACGCTTAATATAACAGGCGCACAATAATAAGCGGCAGCAATATACGCTTAGTAGAACAGGCGCTGAATAATATGCGGGCAGCAATATACGCTCAATAGTATACAATATGCTCTCAGCAATAAGCGGTCAGCAATACACGCTCAATAGTATACAATATGCTCTCAGCAATATGCGGTCAGCAATACACGCTCACTAGTATACAATATGCTCTCAGCAATATGCGGTCAGACATATACGCACAATGATGTATATAATATGCGCTTAGTCATAGACATGCGCCTATCACGAGCGCTCAATACCTGAACAAGGCCCACAAAATGGCGCCCTCCACGGCGTGCCATGCCGCTGATCCTCGGTTCCTCGGCGACCAAAGTAAGAGATGTACGCCTTACCTGATGCTCGGCGCTTCCCGGCTGGAACCCGGGCGGTCTCCGGCTGCGGGGGGAGAGGGCAAGTACCTTCACCGCCGCGTTTGAGGATATGCACCCGCTGCCTCGTCCACGCCGGGACCGAGGCACCTCGCTCGCCACGCCCGAGCCTCGCCTGGAGGCTACGTCCCTGCCGCGATTCGACCACCGGACCGAGGACTTAAACCTCCGGGGGACCACGGAAATCACCCCGGGAAACTCTACTGGGGGAGGGACCCCAAGGGTATCACCGCAGGAGTGCGGGGCTCGATGTTGCAGTAAAAATTTAGTAAGTAGAAAGTAGAAAGTAGATTGGAAACACGCTCAGCGAGCATTCAGGCTCTCCAAACTGCTTTGGAGACGGAAATTACTAAGTTGCTACGCTTCCTGTGGGGGTATATATACCCGTGCTGACGTCAGATCCGTCTCCAACTGCTAGCACGAGCATACTATACCCATTTGTTCTGAGTCCATCTGGCTACACGACAGGAAATAATAAAATTGAAAAAAATTGTTATATATTTTAAAACACTGTAGCCAACAAAGGTCCAGGCAAGTTTTATGATGGGATGTCGGAAACGGTTTAATTCGGGAGTGTATTTTTCACCGATTCAAATGTGTTACGTATTTGAGGCACTGGGACATAATACAATCTTTTTGTAAAAATAATTTGATAATTTACAGATTTTTTTTAAAATTCAAACAAAAAATATTAGGTTGGAAGGAGATTGATTAGTTGATGATTATAATGTACGCTAATGCTGTAGACCTTAGTTAGCTACAATATTTTAAAATATTATATGAAACTAGCAACCCTTCCTTTAACAATTTTTTCAATTTTATTTTAGTTTTTTAGTTTTTTCTAGTCACATGTCCATTTTTTAATTTCTGACAACTGTGTTTTGCTTAGGGGACATTTCAGATAATATACCTGGTTGATGGTGATTTTTTTGTTCAATGATCTCTATACATGAGCAAAATCTTTAAAAAGAGCAATGTGTTATGAGCTCGTCTGGGTATATTACCTTCTTCTTTGATTTGAAGACATTGCATCTGAAGATATTGCTGGCCCCATCTCTGGCAATATAACTGAAGATCTTCAGATCCTGAGAATCATGAGATACATAGAAAATCCTGCAAGGAGAAAGAGCGAGAGAGGGGCTCTGATTTACCTACAATGTACATACTAAACCATAATATGCAAAAAGAATGCACACTATACCAGCACATTGAAAAGATACTGATTGATGATTGGTTTGCTTGCATAGCTCTGCTTGGGATTAGAAACCTTCATGCTGATGTTCAGATCTCTAGAATGTAAAAGCTCTTTCTGATGACTACATGCAGATCTTAGCAATCAGCGTCCCCACACAGCAACCTTCTGATGGACTCTTTAAAGGTAGATTAGACCTGTTAAAGCTAGTCTGAGCAAACAATCCCTGGAAAAGGGACTCACCTGGATCTTTAGTGTGTTTTTTACCTTATTCAAATAGGGTGGGTGACTTGATTCAAGTCATTAAAAGCCATTGGCATTTGGTCAGTGGCTTTGAGGGTATGAAAGATCCTCCATTGTTTTCATTTAGAAGATCGAAGAACCTCAGGGATATTCTTGTGCATTCGGATTTGGATGATGTAATAGGAGGACATTACCCGTGCACAAATTGTAGTGTTTGCAAATTATGTTTGTCAGTACAGTTTTTCATTCATCCGGTTTCTGGGAAAAAATTTTTCCTGAGAGGAGTCACTACTTGCCAATCTGTCTCAGTAGTGTACATTATAAAATGTCCATGTGGGTTTTCTATGTGGGCAAGATATCGAGAAAAATTAAAACCCGGATATTAGAACATTGCAGTAGACTTCGAAATGAAGTAGAAACTGCTCCACTGGAGAAGATTTGGCGTGAATATCAACATACAGTGGAGGATCTCCATTTTTTTGTGATTCAAGAGATAAAGAACAGACAAGGGGGCAACTTAAATAAAATATTGTTGCGAGTGGAGCAGAGATGGATTTTCTCTTTAGAAACTCTATGGCCAAATGGACTAAACGATAGAATTGACTGGGTCGCGTGTCTCTGATTATCTTGGATGTGTGTGGTCAGTTTTAGTAAATAGGTATGTATAAGGTGGTAAAACATTGTCCTTTTAAAGGATTTGTTTTGAGATAGGTAAATGAACGGAATAGTCCCTTTAAATTATCGCGGGTAGCAGAAAGAGGTGTAGATATACTATGGACCGTTTTGATTGGCGATGAGGGATTTATAAAGAGGTAGAAGGGGAGGAGTTGATTTATCCCTTTGACTCACTTGATGGCGGTGGTTGAATGCTATGGAAGTGGCGGCGTTTTTCAGAATTGGTAAGGTAAGTTTCCTTCGATTTTCAGCATATACCTTTTTTTTCCTTTGTGGGGAAATTCTGGGATGGAATTTTTCTGAGTTTGAAGAGGAGTTTGGGAACTGTTGATTTGATTCACTATAGGTAACATGCAAAGGAAGTTCATGCCATATTGCAAGAACGGCTGTTTTGTGGGAGCTCATTTGAGACGCGCTGAAGAGTAAGAGTCGGGGAATGTATCTGTCTGTACGTCAATTGTTTCTTGGACATATAGGTAAAATATGTGAGAATGTTGTTTAAAGAAAAATTTTTTGTGTATAGGGTTTGTTGGGAAATATATCTTTATTTATAAAAATGTTAATCGTTGTAGATGAAACCTGTACGGGAATATTATATTAACGAACATGCTGAAGATGTATAAGCAGCAGGAAATTCTTTAAAGTTCTCCTGAAGAAGCCTGTGGAAAGGCGAAACATGTTGAGAGGATGAAGAGGAATTGAAGGAATTTCGTTTTGAGAACGAGAGAAAAATCTGAGAAATATAATTTTTTTCTGCTTGTGAACAAATTTACTTTGAAGATTTGTATCGTAATGAGAATCTTTTTCTGCATGTAAAAAAATTTGTTTTGAGAATAAGAGCAAAATTTGAGAAATTTTAATAATGGGAGGTATTATGGAGAATGTGTGTGTGTAGGGAGGTATGAATGGTGTGTGATTATGGGTTGGGATTTTTAGATGGGTATTCCTTGGGGTAATGAGAAATTTTGAAAGCAAGTCTTTTGGAAATGTCTTTTTTTGAAATTAATAAAGATTGTAACATCATATATGTCACTATATGTTTTTTGGTGACATTAACAATAAAGCAGAAGAGTAGTTCTCTGTTTTTCAGATAAAGAGCCAGTCCCTGAGGGCGACCATCCTAGTGCTGCTGATGACAGGCGCAGAAGCTGTCAAGCTGGTCGTGCCCAGTCCTTCCTCCGGTATCGTGATGCAAGACACCCCTGGCTTCCTCATCATGGAGTCCCAGATTGTCAACCAGAAAGTCTTTGTGTCTGTGTTGATGGACATGTGATCCAGAAATATTTTAACCTCACTAACATGCATCTGCCTGCAACTAAAGCTTGGTTCAAAGATCACCTGAAATATGATACTCAGAACATCCGAAACATTCTTAGCCAATTGGACAAAGTTATGATCCAGCCCGTTAGAAAAGACATAGACCGACCCAAAAGGTTTTTGGATTAATTGCTGGATCCATTATTCTTTCTGCCCTGTGTTCCCTCTTTGGTGCATCCATGTCCATTGCCATTTGCAGAACACTGTTAAAGAGTGCAGAACGATATAAAAAGTATCTTTAAACAGATACAACACCAACAAGAACAGTTAAATTCTCAAGGTAAAACACTAAGTAACACTGTCACCTTGGTTAACCTACATTCTCAAGCAACTGAACATAACCAAGAAGACATTACCAACATTAAAACCATGCTGAGCAAAGACTGTACTTTTATCCAGCCCATTCAAACGCTCATCAATGACTTGTTTAGAGAGCTGGACAACAGCATGAGTAACTTAATGAAAGGACACATTCCAACCTATTTAGTCTCTCCCAATGTCATTACCAATGCTTTCACTAAAGCTATGCGAAGTAACATTGCGCCAATCCAGGTCCAGATTGCTTATTATATGGGTAATGTTATATAGGGTCGGTGCAAGGGGATTGGGTGCCCTAGGCACCTTCAGCCTTATGCCGCCCCCCCCTCCCCCAGCCCCGTCCCTGGTTGCAGCCCCAACTCCTCCTCCCTCCCCCCCAAAAGAAAACTCACAAATCCCCTGGTGGTCCAGCGGGAAGCCCGGGAGCCATCTGCCACCCCTGGGTCGTCGGCTGCCACTAATCAAAATGGCGCCGGTGGCCTTCAACCCCTACCATGTGACAGGGGCTACTGGTGCCATCGGTTGGCCCCTATCACATGGTAGGGGCTAAAGGCCACCGGCGCCATTTTGGTTAGTGGCAGAGAGGCCCCAGGAGCGGCAGATCGCTCCCAGGCTCTCCGCTGGACCACCAGGGGGGCGGGGAAGCAGGGTGAGATGGGGACTGGCAGAATTTTGAAAGGGCACTTTTTGCCCTTTCAAAATTCTACCACCTGCCACAGCACCCCCTAAGTCTCGGCGCCCTAGGCACAGGCCTAGCTCACCTAGTGGTTCTTCCAGCCCTGCCTCTAGTTAATGATTAGCCTATCTTAGGTGACACTTTCTTAAGGGGGAAACTTTTGCACTCTGTGTGGGGCGGGAGGGTGAGGGAAGGGGGGCAGTTTTCTTGTTGGGTTGTTGAATCAATGTATTGAAATCTGAGGAGGGATCAGAGTCAACCCCTCCTCAGTGTTGTATTTTTTTTCTATGATATAAACCTAATAAAATCGTTTAACCATAAAAACATGATTCCTACTGTTGGGGTGCAGCGAGGCTATATCTTGCCTCGAAGCTGCCTGCATACATAAACAGCAGTAGTGACAACTCAACTGCTACTCAGTACCGCACTGTGCCAGTATAAATGGCCATGTGAACCATAAGTTGCCGACCCCTGGGCTACACTGTAGAAATGAAGAAAAGGGTGCATGGGAGTAAACTGCATGGAGTAGCAGTGACTATCCTTAATCAATTAGCTTTCATGATTTTAATGCAATTGCAACATCGCTCTCCACTTCAATAGTGGGAGTAAGAGGAAATAGATTCAGACAGCCTACACTGGGCCGTGACTTTTACCATTCCAGGTACTGATGCACAGACAAGAATAAAGCACAGAAACTGCTTTTATGGCGAAGTCCAAAAGCAAAGCATGATCAAGTAGCATTGCTTGAAGTATCACAGCTGCTCACTCCATACAAATGTTTCTAGTAACTATTTTGTTATGGATTTGCCAGTTGGTTGGTTTTGATTGTTAATATTACTACCCTTAACATAAGATTTGGGGTAATCTGCACTGAGCGGCAATTACTACTATAAGTAGCTTGCTGAGCAGGCTGGATGGACCTTTTGGTCTTTTTTTGTCATCATATGTCACTGTATTTGGATTTTCAGAAAGCTTTTGAAAAGTATCACATGAGGAAATTAAAAAAGTCATGGGATAGGAGTCAATGGAAGGGGCTATAATAGGTTGAGCAGCAGCAGTAAATAAAGTGTATTGAAGGGGTTAAATTAGATTGTTAAGAAAAATACACAACAGATACATTCTCAACATTTTAATTGTGTATACAGATTTTAGTTGTGTGTAGATTTTTGTTTTATGTTTTAATTGCATTTTAGCTGATATGTATTATGATATTGATTGTGCATTGCTTTCAGTGATTCTTAATTGGGAAGAGCGATTCATATTGTAGAGATTACTTATCTGATAATCTCGTTTTCCTTAGTGTATGCAGATGGACTCAAAACAAGTGGGTATAGTGTACTCGTGCTAGCAGTTGGAGACGGATCTGACGTCAGCACGGGTACATATACCCCCGCAGGAAGTGCAGCAATTCAGTAATCTTCCTTGCAAAAGCTTTATGGAAATATGTGTAACTGACCGATCGATTAAATGAACAGGATTACCCTGACCGATTGATAGTAGCTGGAGACCGCCAGTGTTCTCAACCGGAAGGCGTCGACACCCGGCAGGGTGGATGCCCTATATAAGAAAACATGGCTTACCTTGAGTCGGTGAATCCCCATGTATACCGGCAGCCGGGCGGGATGCCGAGTCCATCTGCATACACTAAGGAAAACGAGATTATCAGGTAAGTAATCTCTACATTTCCTAGCGTGTAGCAGATGGACTCAAAACAAGTGGGATGTACAAAAGCTACTCTCGGACTGGGTGGGAGGCTGCCTGAGGTCCGTTCAGGATTGCCCTCGCAAATGCTGTGTCCTCCCTGGCCTGGACGTCCAGACGGTAGAACCTGGAGAAGGTATGGAGGGAGGACCACGTCGCCGCTTTACATATCTCTGCAGGCGACAGCATCCTAGTTTCTGCCCAAGAGGCCGCTTGAGCTCTGGTAGAGTGAGCCTTGACCCGTAGAGGTGGTGGCTTTCCCGCTTCTACGTAGGCTGCCTTGATAACTTCTTTGATCCAGCGGGCGATGGTTGCCCGTGAGGCCGCTTCCCCTTGCTTCTTCCCGCTGTGAAGGACGAACAGGTGGTCCGTCTTTCGTACTGCTTCTGACATTTCCAGGTATCTGGACAGCAGCCTGCCGATGTCGAGATGGCATAGTATTCGACCTTCTTCCGACTTCTTCAAACCTTCCGTGGTAGGCAAGTATATGGTTTGGTTGAGGTGGAAGAGTGAGACTACTTTGGGCAAGAAATGGAGTCTCTGCTGAAAGAGAGAATAGTGAACTATCTACAGTCCGGAGAATTGATGGACCAGAGGCAACATGGATTCACCAGGGGAAGATCCTGTCAGACAAATCTGATTGACTTTTTTGACTGGGTAACCAAGGAATTGGACCAAGGAAGAGCGCTCGATGTCATATACTTGGATTTCAGCAAAGCTTTTGATACGGTTCCGCACAGGAGACTGGTGAATAAAACGAGAAGCTTGGGAGTGAGTGACAAGGTGGTGACCTGGATTGCAAATTGGTTGACGGACAGAAGACAATGTGTGACGGTAAACGGAACCTTCTCTGAAGAGAGAGCGGTTTTAAGTGGTGTACCGCAAGGATCGGTGTTGGGACCGGTCCTGTTCAATATCTTTGTGAGCGACATTGCGGACGGGATAGAAGGTAAGGTTTGTCTTTTTGCGGATGACACTAAGATCTGCAACAGAGTGGACACGCCGGAAGGAGTGGAGAGAATGAGACGGGATCTAAGGAAACTGGAAGAGTGGTCGAAGATATGGCAGCTGAGATTCAATGCCATGAAGTGCAAAGTCATGCATATGGGGAGCGGAAATCCAAATGAACTGTATTCGATGGGGGGGGGGAAAGGCTGACGTGCACGGAGCAGGAGAGGGACCTTGGGGTGATAGTGTCTAATGATATGAAGTCTGCGAAACAATGCGACAAGGCGATAGCAAAAGCCAGAAGAATGCTGGGCTGCATAGAGAGAGGAATATCGAGTAAGAAAAGGGAAGTGATTATTCCCTTGTACAGGTCCTTGGTGAGGCCTCACCTGGAGTACTGTGTTCAGTTCTGGAGACCGTATCTACAAAAAGACAAAGACAAGATGGAAGCGGTACAGAGAAGGGCGACCAGGAAGGTGGAGGATCTTCATCGCATGACGTACGAGGAGAGATTGAAGAATCTAAATATGTACACCCTGGAGGAAAGGAGGAGCAGAGGTGATATGATACAGACTTTCAGATACTTGAAAGGTTTTAATGATCCAAAGGCAACGACAAACCTTTACCATAAGAAAAAAATCAGCAGAACCAGGGGTCACGATTTGAAGCTCCAGGGAGGAAGATTCAGAACCAATGTCAGGAAGTATTTCTTCACGGAGAGGGTGGTGGATGCCTGGAATGCCCTTCCGGAGGAAGTGGTGAAGACCAGAACTGTGAAGGACTTCAAAGGGGCGTGGGATAAACACTGTGGATCCATAAAGTCAAGAGGCCGCCAATGAAGAGTGGGTGACTCGCCAGAATGATGGCTACTGCCTGGAGACAATACCCTTATTCAATAAACATACACATGGTTACTGTGACTCCAACATCACTCTAAGCTTCAACAGCAAGAGGAAATGTGGAAAAAAGGATTTGCACTCACAAAGACGGGAGTAGCTGGCTTGTTACGGCGGTTACTACCCCAAACCAAATATCCAAATTACTACCTCCATCTTCCTCTATTCCTGATGCCTTTCAACTAGCTTGATCACTCCATTCTTATACTTCACTTCAATGCATATCCAGCATAGTTCTCTGCTTCAACAGCAGGGGAAAAGAAAAACTGTTACTTCACACATCCAGCAGAGCTCTCTGCTTAAACGGCAGGGGAGAAGAAAAAAGGATTCACACTCACAAAGCGGGGAGTAGCTGGCTTGTTACGGCGGTTACTACCCCAAAACAAATGTGCCTGATACTTCACTTTCAATGCATATCCAGCATAGCTCTCTGCTTCAACGGCAGGGGAGAAGAAAAAAACTGATACCTCACGCATATCCAGCATAGCTCCCTGCTTCAACGGCAGGGGAGAAGATAAACAACCAATAAGGGCTGTATAACATAATCTGGGTAAAAACAAATAAGCATGGGTGTAGCTTGCTTATTGCGGCGGTTACTACCCCTACTACCTCTAACTACTCAAGCTAGATATTTCACTTGGATGCAGCTCCATCACCGCTCTCTACATTAATGGTGGGGGTGGAAGGGAATTAGAACCAAGAGCTAAGAGAAACAGATAAGTATGAGAGAAGAAATGAGGGAAGCTTGCTGGGCAGACTGGATGGGCCATTTGGTCTTCTTCTGCCGTCATTTCTATGTTTCTATGTTTCTATGTAAGGCAGGAACCTTGCGAAGATGGATAGCCTCTGGAGTGATTCTGAGAAACGGATCACGGCAGGACAGCGCTTGTAACTCTGAGATGTGGCGTGCTGAGCATACGGCCAGCAGGAACACCATCTTCAAGGTTAACACTCGGAGGGACAGGCCTCGAAGGGGTCTGAAGGCGGTTCCCGCTAGAAATTCCAAAACTAGGTTGAGGTTCCACAGGGGCACTGGCCACTTCAGTGGCAGGCGAATGTGTGACTCCTTTCAGGAAATGTGAAACATCTGGGTGTGTGGCAATGCTGTTGCCTTCACTCTGGGGACCGTAGCAAGATAGCGCTGCCACCTGGACCTTGATGGAATTGAGGGACAGACCCTTCTGAAGTCCATCTTGCAGGAAATCCAAAATGATAGGGATCTTAGCGGCATGTGGATTGGTGCCGTGAGTTTCGCACCAGGCTTCAAATACTCTCCAGATCCTTATATATGTTAGTGATGTGGAGAACTTGCGTGCTCGGAGGAGTGTATCTATTACCAGCCCCGAGTATCCTCTTTTCTTCAGTCTAGCCCTCTCAATGGCCAGACCATAAGAGAGAATTGAGCTCGATCCTCGTGGAGGATGGGACCTTGCCGGAGCAGGTCCCTGTGTGGAGGCAGGGGAAATGGATTCCCTGCCAGTAGTCTTCTCATGTCTGCGTACCAGGGTCTTCTTGGCCAGTCCGGGGCCACTAGAAGAACTAGGCCTCTGTGCCGCTGAATCTTGTGTATAATGGCACCCAGCAGGGGCCATGGAGGAAAAGCATATAGCAGGATCCCTTGAGGCCATGGCTGTACCAGGGCATCGATCCCCTGGGATAGAGGATCCCGCCTGCGGCTGAAATATCTGGGTACTTGAGCGTTGGACCTGTCCGCTAGTAGGTCCATGCCCGGCGTCCCCCACTGATCCACAATCATCTGGAAAGCTGTGGGCGACAGCTGCCATTCTCCCGGGTTTAGGCTTTCTCTGCTGAGGAAGTCTGCCGTGGTGTTGTCCTTCCCAGCGATGTGGACGGCGGAGATGTCCTGTAGATTTGCTTCCGCCCAAGTCATCAAGGGGGTTATTTCTAGGGATACCTGTCGGCTTCTGGTTCCGCCCTGTCGGTTGATGTATGCCACTGTGGTGGCGTTGTCCGACATCACTCTGACCGCTCTGTTTCGAAGTCTGTGGGCAAATCGCAGGCATGCTAGCCTAACTGCCCGTGCCTCTAGTCCAGAGCTTTCCAAACTGTGTGTCGGGACACGTTAGTGTGTCGCCTGCAGTGTGCAGGTGTGTCGCGCAAGCCCGGTCAACTCTGATGCGAGTTTGGGCTTTTTTTTTTCTAGAGATTCACTTTTTTTTTCAGTTTATGGGTTGCTTATTATTGGGTGATTTTTGCTGTCAATCGCGTTTTTTTGGGGGGCTTGGTGGGTGGAACGAGCCCAGCCATCCTTGCATTGGCTGCTGCTGCCGATGAGGCCTGGCCATGAGGAGTGCTGACTGCAAGCAGCAGTGTCTGGTGATCATGGAAGGGAGTGAAGCACTTAACTGGCAACAATCAAAAAGACGAGGTACATGAGTGTGGGGGCCAGACATGTGCTGGGGGGGGGGAGAGATGAGTGAGTGGGGGGCAAACGTGCTGGGGGGACAGACATGTGCTTGAGGGGGAGAGATATGAGTGTGTGGGGGCCAGACATGTGCTGGGGGGAGGAGAGAGATGAGTGTGTGGGGGACAGACAATTTGTTTTATTATTGTTTCTCATAAATTATAACAATAACATGAATCTTGGAATATATATTTTTAATATAAATTTAAGGTTTTCATGAGATAGGTTGTGTCGTGAAACATTTTATTTATGTATATATTTAAGGAAACATACATAAATTGTCAAAATATGTTTCGTTCGTTTAACCTTTAACCTCTGGTTTACTAGTAGACTGAATTACCGTGTCGTGAAATTATGTTTGTCTAAAAAGTGTGTCACCAACATGAAAAGTTTGGAAAGCTCTGCTCTAGTCGGTTGATGTTCCACCGCCCTTGGGCGGTGAGTTCTTCACAGTGTGCTCCCCATCCGTTCAGGCTGGCATCTGTAGTGAACAGGGTCCAGGTTGGGGAGAACATTCTTGACCCCCGGCTCATGTGACTGGGCTGCAACCACCACCGTAGCCGATTCCGCACTCTGGCTGGTAGAGGTAGGTGTACGGTGTAGTTCTGTGATCGTGGGCTCCACCGAGATAGGAGGGCGTGTTGTAATGGTCTCATATGAGCCCGCGCCCATGGTATCACCTCCAGAGTGGATGCCATAAGGCCGAGGACCTATAGGTAATCCCAAGCTGTGGGCCGGGTGGCGCTCAGGAGAGCCTGCAGACGATTCCGGAGCTTTGATCTCCTCTTGGAGGTCAGACTGACCTTGTCTTCCTGGGTGTCGAATCGTACTCCTAGGTATTCCAGCGACTGAGAAGGCTGTAGGGAACTCTTGTTCAAGTTTACCACCCATCCTAGGCTTTCCAGAAAAGCTATAACTCTGTTGGTTGCCTGGTGGCTCTCCTCCGGTGATTTTGCCCTGATCAACCAATCGTCCAGGTAGGGATGGACGAGGATTCCTTCCTTCCTGAGGAACGCCGCCACTACTACTATGACTTTGGTAAAGGTCCGCGGCGCGGTGGCTAACCCAAGGGGTAAAGCTCAGAACTGGAAGTGTTGGTTCAGGACTTTGAAACGTAAATAGCGCTGGTGATCCCGATGGATTGGGATATGCAAGTAGGCTTCCGACAGATCTAGGGATGTGAGAAACTCCCCTGGCTGTACTGCATTTTTGACAGACCGCAGAGTTTCCATGCGAAAGCTGGGGACCCGTAGGTGACTGACTTGAGGTCCAGGATGGGTCTGAAAGTGCCCTCCTTCTTGGGTACTATGAAATAAATGGAATAATGCCCAGAATTTATCTCCCATGCAGGCACTGGGATTATGGCTTTTAGGGACAGGAGCCTCCGCAAGGTAACCTCTAGTGCCGCCCTCTTGAGGGGTGAACAAGGAGATTCCACAAACTTGTCCGGTGGGAGTCGAAGAAAGTCCAGGTAATACCCTTCTCGGATGATGGCGAGGACCCACTGGTCCGAGGTAATCCCGACCCACCTGCGGTAGAAGAGGGTTAGCCTGCCCCCTATGGCTGCTACCCCCGGATGGGTCGGCTGATTGTCATTGTGGGATGCGGCCGGGACCGGAACCCGAGCCGGTTCTCCTCTTGTTGTGCTTAGTCTGGAAGGACTGGTTCCTGGCCTGAGAACGAGGTGCTTGGTAGCGAGCCCTGTAAGGGTTGAAGCGCTGAGAGTTTCTACCTCTGGATGTCCTAGGAAGAGGGCGCTGGCTCCTCCTTGACCTGTCTTCCAGTAGACGGGGTAATGGAGAGGCGCCCCATTTATTGGCCAGTTTCTCGAGGTCGCTGCCGAACAGGAGGGATCCCTTAAAGGGCATTCTCGTGAGACGTGTCTTGGAGGAAGAGTCGGCCGACCAATTACGTAGCCAAAGCTGTCTCCTGGCTGCCACTGAGGATGACACTCCCTTCCCTGCCATACGGACTAGGCTGCGTCAGTGAGGAACGAGAGAGCTGATTCCATCTCTTCTCCCGGGGTATTGTTCCTAGCCTGTGATAAACAGGAACGCGTCACCACGGTGCAGCAGGTCGCAATTCGTAGGGACATGGCTGCCACCTCAAAGGCTTGTTTCAGAATGGCGTCCATGCGCCGGTCATGTGCATCCTTGAGGGCCGAGGGCCGCCGCCCCCCCCCCCCCCCCCCCGGAATGGTGGTGCGCTTCACAATTGCGCTAACTATGGCGTCTACCTGGGGGCACGCCAGCAGCTCCTTGGTTGCCGGGTCTAAGGGGTACATGCCAGCCAAGGCCCAACCCCCTTTGAATGAGGCCTCCGGTGTATTCCATTCCAGATCGATTAGCTGCTGTGCTGCTTGTAGGAGGGGAAAATGGCGAGCCGTTTGGCGCAGGCCCTCTAACAGGGGATTCATTCTAGGTTCCCCTGGGGTGTCATGGCCCGGGATATCCAGTTCTGACAGGCATTGAGAGACCAGGCCTGGGAGATCCTCTTTCAGAAAGAATCGCCTCATGGTTCGATATGGTTCAATCCCCGAGGGAAGTTCTCCCTCCTCGGAGGGGGGGGCTCCTCGTCTTCCTCAGAGCAATCTGAATCCCCATAAGTGGGGCTTCCGGGTGGCGAGTGGCCGTGCCTAGGCCTTGAGGGTCCAGGGGCCGGGTCATCCGGTACGTATGGACCCGTTCGGGGAGCAGACTGCATTGAGACAAAGGCATGAATCCCCTTGAACAATTCCACCCAGGAGAGCGAAGCAGGATCTAGCCTTAGGTATCTCGGGTTCCCTGGTGGCTCACCGCGGCCTGCTAGGGCCGGGGTGTTCCCTGAGGAACTGGCAAGTACGCTGGGCCGCGACCGGTCCTGGCCTGGAACTCCCAGGGCCTCTTCACATTGGGTACATAGGGAGTCTGCTTCCTCGCTCTGTGTAGCTCTGAGGTTGCATGCTGAGCAGAGGCTTAGAGCTGTTATGCCTGAGTCTGGAGGTGCCGGCTCTGCTGACACATGGGCCTCTTACGCTCCCATCCTTTGTAATATGCGAGAATCAACGTGCGCTTATTGGCTGGCGCCTATGAACGTGCGCCTATGAACAGGCGCTTAGCAACGGGCGCTTAGCAACGGGCGCATAGAAACGGACGCCTATCAACGTGCGCTTAGCAACGGGCGCCTAACCGTGTGCGACTCTCAACGGGTGCCTAACAGTGTGCGCCTATCAACGGGCGCGTAGCAACATGCGTGCGCTGTTCAACATAAATCAAGGTGACTTCAATCGAACATGCGCCCAAGTATTTTCGGGCGCCTAACATATACGCCCTTCGCCTGTGCGCTCAGTCTGGCCTGAGCGCTAGAGCGCGGTGACAAACCAGGGCAAAAGGCGACGGCGAGCAGGCAGGCAAAATGGCGACCTCCTTGGCGGGTTGCCACGTAGGCAGACTCCGCTAATCCTCGCTTCCTCGGAGACCAACAAGTAAAGATGTACGCCTTACCCTTGTCTTCGGCGCTTCCCGGCTGCGACCCGGGCGGTCTCCGGCTGCGGGGGGAGAGGGTGATTACCGTCACCACCGCGCTCGAGGAAGTGCACCCGCTGCCTCTAGGCCGCGCCCGAACTCGTCTCGCTCGGGGGCCAAGTCCGTGCCGGGACCGAGGCTGCCTCTAAGCCGCGCCCGAGCCCTTCTCACTCGGGGGCTAGGTCCCTGCCGCGAGCCGGCCACCGGACCGAGGCTCTTACTTCCGAGGGACCACGGAAATCGCCTCGGGAAACTCAACTGGGGGAGGGACCGAATGGTATCACCGCAGGAATGCGGGGCTCGTCTTCAGGTAGGTTTCTTCTATGAATTTAGTCGTTAGAATTTGGAAAAACGCTCAGCGAGCGTGAGGTAGCTCCAAACTGCTTTGGAGACGGAAATTACTGAATTGTTGCACTTCCTGCAGGGGTATATGTACCCGTGCTGACGTCAGATCAGTCTCCAACTGCTAGCACGAGCACACTATACCCACTTGTTTTGAGTCCATCTGCTACACGCTAGGAAAATGCCTTTTAAACATAAACACATTCTATTGTGGATTGAGAACTGGTTAAAGGATAAAAAACTAAAAGTACAATTAATCAGTTATCTCATTGGAGAAAGTTAAATACGGAATATTACAGGGATCTGTACTGGGTCCATTGCTTTTATTATATTTATAAATGACCTAGAGATGGGAATGCCGAATGAGGTGATCAAATTATTCAAAGTTGTTAACCACAATACATTTGTGAGAAATTGCAAGAGGACCTTGCAACACTGGAAGACTGGGTATACAAATGGTAGATTACATTTATTCATTTAGTTCATTTAAAAGATTTGTTACCAACACTTCCAAACTTCAGGGCGGCGTACAATAAAAATATCCCTAATAATGTGGTCACACAAATATACAAATGAGCTGATATTTAAGGTGGACAAGTGCAATGTGATGCATGTAGGAAAGAGCAACCCAAATTATAGCTACATAATGCAAGGTTCCATATTGGCAATCACCACCCAGAAAAAGGATCTAGGTGTTATCATTGAAAATGTATTAAAAATCCTCTGCTTAGTGTAGCAGTGGCCAAGAATGAAAATAGAATGCTAGGAATTATTAGGAAAGGAATGGAGACTAAAACAGAATATCATAATGCCTCTGTATCACTCCATGATGCAACCACATGAATGCTGCGTGCAGTTCTGGTCGCCACATCTCCAAAAAGATACAGTGGAATTAGAAAAGGTATAGTTAAATGCAACCAAAATGGTAAAGGGGATGGAATGTGTCCCCTGGGAGGAAAGGCTAATGAGATTAGGGCTCCTCAGCTTGGAGAAGAGACAGCTGAAGGGAGATATGATAAAGGTCTATAAAATGAGTGGAGTGCAACAGGTAAACATGAATCAGTTGTTTACTCTTTCAGAAAATACAAAGCCTAGGGAACATTAAATGAAGTTTTTAGGTAATACATTTAAGACAACAGAACATTTTTTATTCAATATAATTAATTATGTAATTCGTTGCCAGAGGATGTGGTAAAACCTGTTAGTGTAGCTGGGTTTAAAAAAGGCCCAGACAAGTTTTTGAAAGAAAAGTCCATAAACCATGAATAAGGTGGATGAGGGGATATCCACTGCTCACCCCTGGAATAAAAAGCATGAAATATATTGACTTCTTGGGGCCCTGCCAGGTACTTGTGAACTGGATTGGCCACTATTGGAAACAGGGTACTGGGCTTGATGGAACCCTCAGTCTGACCCAGTAAGGTAAATCTTAAGTTCTTATTGTGATTCATGTTCTTACCTATAAATTGGATCTTGCATCACCAGCATCTTACTCTCATCCCAGGACAATTCCTTTTTCTGTAATGAAAAAAACTGTCATTTATTTTTTATGCAATAAATTAGGCCTCATATAATAAAGAATAATAAATTAGGCCTCCTATAATGTAAGATGCTGGAGACAGAAGTTTGTGTGTTTTGTTTTAAACAGGTAGTCAGAAAGGCAGGCAACAAACAGAAGTTTGAGTGTTTGTATTTCCCAACCTTCCCACCCCTCTCCCACCTACCATTAGCTCAACCTTTAATATACAGGCAGGTGTCACTTACACACTTTAAAAAAAAAAAAATCAGCCTTTTAACTTAAACTCAGAAATTCCCCACACCTTATCAAGTGTTTGATCATTCCCTTGTAGGTCACTACCAGATATATAGTGAATATGTTAATACATTTAAATGACCCTAATTAAACGTAATCCTGCACCCACAGGAAGCTAAAACTTAACTAGGAACTGAACAAATTTAAGATGAAGGCAGCAGTCTAGTCTTTTGCATCAAGTGTCATATGTATGATTTTTTATCTGCCAGTGAGAAGTTGTACGTGTGCATCCGATGCAAAGAGCTCCCGTCTCTCAGAGAACGAGTCTATCTCTTGAGGAGCTGAAGCAGAAGAGAGGTATATAAATAAGACTTTCAGGGACATAGTAGCCAAGTCCCAACCCCAGTCTGGCAGCCCTGGTGCTGCCTTGGAGGAGGAAGGTCTCATGATTGGAGAGCATCAAACTGATGCAGTAGGAAAAGATCCTGTAGCAAGGACCTGCTTTCCAGGTGTGCACTGTCCTCTCACATTGAGGATGTGTCTCCCACGGCTACTGTCCAGGAGGAAAGGGTTAGGTCAGTTGTCATAGTTGGTGATTCGATTGTTAGGAATGTAGACAGCTGGGTGGCTGGTGGACATGAGGATCGTCTGGTAATATGCCTACCTGGTGCGAAGGTGATGGACCTCATGCATCACCTAGATAGGATTTTTAGCAGTGCTGGGGAGGAGCCGATAGTCATGGTACATGTGGACGCCAATGACATAGGCAAATGTAGGAGGGAGTTTCTAGAAGCCAAATTTAGGCTCTTATATAGAAAGCTGAAATCCAGAATCTCCAGGGTAGCATTCTCTGAAATACTCCCTCTTCCACACACAGGTCTCCAGAGACAGGCTGAGCTCCAGAGTCTCAATGCGTTGATGAGACTATGGTACAAGGAAGAGGGATTCAGTTTTGTAAGGAATTAGGGAACCTTTTGGAGAAAGGGAAGTCTTTTCCGAAGGGATGGGCTCCACCTTAACCAGGGTGGAACCAGGCTGCTGGCATTACACTTTAAAAAGAAGAAAGAGCAACTTTTAAACTAGAACAAAGGGGAAAGCAGACAGTCGCTCAGTAGCACATGGTTTGCAGGGAGGTATCTTCGAAGAATACTAATGAAGCAGTAGAGTTAGGGCATCCCAACAGAGAGGTTCCATTAATAAGAAAAGTAGCCCAAGTGCCTATAATTAAAAACTCACCTGAGCTAAAAAATTCCAATTTATATTAGTCAACTGAAAAGCAGAATATAAATACAAACAAAAAACACACTTTGAAATGTTTTTATGCTAATGCCAAAAGTCTAAGAAGTAAGATGTGAAAATTAGAGTGTATAGCAGTGAATGATGACAGACTTAATTGGCATTTGAGAGACATGGTGGAAAGAGGATAACCAATGGGATATTTCTATACCGGGGTACAAATTATATCGCAATGACAAGAGGAGCATCTTGGTGGCGGGGTGGTGCTTTATGTCTGGGATGGCATAGAGTCCAACAAGATCTAGCATGAGACTAAGGGGTAGATTTTCAAAAATACGCTCATGCGTACATATGCGCCCTCCAGCCAGTGCGCACACATGTATACCCGATTTTGTAACATGCGCAAGCGCATCTTATAAAATCAGGGGTCGGCGCAGGCAAGGGGGTGCACAATTGTGCACCCAGCGCACGCTGATGCCCACGGGCTTCACCCGTTCCCTTCCCCCTAATCTGACCTTCCCACTCCTTCCCCTAACCCTATCCTAAACACCCCCAACTTTTTATTTTACCTTTTGCGCCTGCCTGGAGGCAGGCGCAAATTGCTCGCGCCGGCAGCCTGCCGGCATGCAATCCTCCAACACAGCGGCAAATGGCCGCTGTGCAGGAGGCCTCTGGCCCCGCCCCTTTTGTAAAGCCCCGGGACTTAGACGCGTCCCGGGGCTTTAGGCTCAGCGCGCTTAGGGCTTTGAAAATCATCCCCTAAATGCACCATCGAATCTTTACAAATAGAAATACCTTGTGTTTTGGGGAAGAGTATAGTGATAGGAGTATACTACCATCCACTTGGCAAAAATGGTGATATGGACAGTGAAATGCTAAGAAAAATTAGAGAAGCTAACCAAACTGGTAGTGAAATAATAATGGGAGATTTCAATTACCTCAGTATTGACTGGATACGTGAAACACCAGGGCATGCTAGAGAGATAAAGTTCCTGGATGGAATAAATGAAAGTTTTATGGAGCAATTGGTTCAGGAACCAATGAGAGAGGAGCAATTTTAGATCTAATTCTCAGTGGCATGCAAGATTTGGTAAGAGAAGTAATGGCGGTGGGGTCGCTTGGCAATAGTGATCATAATATAATCAAATTATATGTTATATGTAACTTTTTCTCCGCATGTTTAGATGGCTTTCCCTTGTTTGATGTAAACCGGTACGATAAGACTGTCTTGAATATCGGTATAGTAAAACTAGTAAATAAATAAATTTTAAATTAATGACTGGAAGGAGGACAGTAAGTATATCCACAGCTCTAGCGCATGACTTCAGTGCCCAGAAAAATCATGGAAAATGTTATAAAGAATAAAATCACAAAACATTTAGGTAGACATTTAAATCTTATGTAAAAGGGTTTCTCTTAGTACACAATGAAGTCCATATAGGCATGTTAAAAACTGTAGTTAAATACAATAACGTATTTTGGATCATAGGACCTTATATATGGCCCCAAAAGCCAACCATCCCCAAAATAAGGGTATTCGAAAAGAAAATATAAAAACCACATAGTCTCCTGTTGATCTCAGGTGTTGACACCCAGCACAGAGAAGTTGCTTCCTGAATTTCTTCTCAGCCTTTTACGGCCCTTTGCCAGCGTGTAGCTTCCTATTGCAATGTAGACTGTTCTGGTTCCTTATTCGGTTTTACTTCAATGCCTTGTTGTCTGAGAAATTTCTCCGCTGTCTCCGGAGACCTCGCAATAAAAGAATAGCCACTGATGTTAAAAGAAAGTCCAAATGGAAAGAGCTATTTATATTTAATGTTTTCAGCCCTCAGTGAATCTGTAATATATTTCATGGTTTTATGCCGCTGCATGTTGTAGACTTGCATTTTTGTACCTTTCCAAGATATATTTCCATTGGTTCTTGCTTTTTGCATTATTGACTCCTTCACAGATAATTATGTAGGCAGGCTATTATATCCCTAGGTTGGTTGTTTCTGGGCCTCCCCAGAGATTGATGAGCTCTGTCTATCAAAGGGTTCAGATGAGTCAAAGTTCAATATAGCCTTGCATATATCCTGAACCAGATTAACATAATTGGTATCTTCCTCTTCTTCAGGCACGTCTCTAAAACGAAGGTTATTTCATCAAAACATTTAAGCACAATCTTAAAACATGGCTGTTCAAACTAGCGTATCCTGACTAATAAACTGACTCCCCACATAGATTCGACACGACCGTCCATTTGACCACCAACCGACCGCTCATTTGACCCTCTCACCTTCTTTTTTCTCTCCCTACCCCATCTGACCCTCTCCCCACCCTTCTGACCCTCGCCCATTCTACACCCCCCACCCTCTCCTTCCCCCCCTTCTTTACCCTAGGTTCCCTCCTCTTCTTCCCCCCCAATCATCCTTATTGCTTATTTAACCTACTTGTTAATATCAACTTGTACATTTGTATATATTTCTCGTATTATTCTCCTCTGCCCTTGTTAATTCCTACCTGTTAATGTTATTATTGTAAAGCCTGTTGCTAATTTATGTTACATTGTGAACCGAGGTGATGTTTTGCAAACGTGCCTCGGTATATAAGAAACCTCTAAATAAATAAATATAAAATAAATCTGTTTCTATTTTCTATATCCTCTAATTTAGAGGACGAGTCCTCAGTTTGTATTAATAGCTGTACCTCCTTAGATTGCCACGTCATCGCAGTGGCCTGATCTTCGGTGGCCTCCTCCAGCTCATGCACATGATCCCCTATATCTTCCACCTCCTTAAGTAAGTCCCCGACCACATCGTGTATTTCTTTTTTAACAGCTGCTATATCCATTTTACTGTCTTTAAACCAGGCTAAGAATTCTTTGCGCGTTGGACCAAGCTCCCTGCCAAAATCCGAAGCAGCCTCGGGAGCCTCTAGATTTTCCGGTGCACTCGCTTCCTCTTCATCTGGGCGGCTAGTTTAGTATGCGCGGCATTGCCGGGATAGGAGAAATCGGCCAGATCGACTGTTCGCCGCTGTGTCCTGTCGTTTACCCAGCTCTTTTGGGCCCAAAATAAGCTCCGGAGGGGACTCGGCTGCTTATTAATCCACTTTTATATTGCTGCCACGCAGAGCTAAAGATTCAGACGGCCATCTGCAAGGGCTGACGTCACTTCCACCCTCACAAAGATATTTAACAGAACTGCTCCCAAACCCATCCTTGTGGCATTCCACTTAATACTGTTCTCTCTTCAGAGTAGGTTCTATTTATCATTACACGTTGCCTCATATCAGTTAGCCAGTTTATAATCCTCTCCATTACCTTGGCATCAACTCCCAAGCTTCTCATTTTATTCATGAGCCTATGTGAGACCGATTCAAATGCTTTGCTGAAATCCAAGTAAATCACATCAAACGCTCTTCCTTGATAAAATACTCTAGTCACCCAAACAAAAAAAATAAATAAATACGATTTGTTTAATAGCACACCTTCCCTTGATGAATCCATGCTGACTCTGGTCCGAGATCCCACCAGCAGAGACTCCAGCAATTTTCCTACCACCGAGGTGAGGCTAATCGGCCTGCAGTTTTCAATGTCCTCTCTGCTACCACTCTTGTGAACCGGGACCACAACCGCTCTTCTCCAATCTTTCAGCACCACACCTATTTCCAGGTTTCTATTGAACAGGTCTTTCAGCAAACCTGCCAGCACATCTGAGCTCCCTTACAATCTTGGGATGTACTTCATTAGGTCCCATGGTCTTCTTCACTTTCAATTTTCCTAGCTCTTCCCATACATTCTCTTTTGTAATCTACCACATGCCTGTCTACAGTCTTCTCTACCAGCAAGAGTCCTTTCTCCAGGGTCTTTTTTTTTAATATTTCTGCCATTTCTTCGACTATCTACACATTGCTCCTAGTCATCTTTCAATTTCACTATACCAATTCACGCCTTCCTTCTTTCTTTGATATATCTGAAAAGTGTTTTGTCACCTTGCTTTACCCTCTTTGGAATTCTTTTTCCCGCTTGACCTTTTGCTGTCCAGATTTCTTTGCTCCCTCAGGGGCGGATCTTCAAAACTCCGCGAATAGCTTACTTTTGTTTGCGCTCCAGGCGCAAACAAAAGTAAGCTGGATTTTAGTAGATACGCGCGGAGCCGCGCGGATCTACTAAAAAACCTGGGTCGGCGCACGCAAGGCTATCAATTTTGTATAGCCGGCGCGCGCCGAGCCGCGCAGCCTACCCCCGTTCCCTCCGAGGCCGCTCCGAAATCGGAGCGGCCACGGAGGGAATCCTCTAACACCCTCCCCTAACCTTCCCCTCCCTTCCTCTACCTAACCCACCCGCCCGGCCCTGTCTAACCCCCCCCCCTTACCTTTGTTGGGGGATTTACGCCTCCCAGAGGGAGGCGTAAATCCCCGCGCGCCAGCGGGCCTCCTCCGCGCCGGGCCGCGACCTGGGGGCGGGTACGGAGGGCGCGGCCATGCCCCCGGACCGCCCAGGGCCATAGCCACGCCCCCCGTACCCGCCCTCAAAACGCTGCCGACACGCCCCCAAAATGGACCGCCCCCGACACGCCCCCCTCGGAGAACCCCGGGACTTACGCGAGTCCCGGGGCTCTGCGCGCGCCGGTGGGCCTATGTAAAATAGGCGCACCGGCAAGCAGGGCTCTGAAAATCCGCCCCTCAGTTTTTAACAGGTATCCTTCCTTATATTCCTCTTTTTGGGATGCTTTATACTTCTTGAATGTTGCTCTTCTTGCCTTTATTTTTCCATCCACTTCCTTTGAAAACGAGATTAGTTTCTTTTTCCTCTTACTTTTGTTAACATTTCTAACATATAGGATTAGTTGACTTTGTAATAGCTTTTATTTGGCCCACTGTGTTTCCATCTCACTCTTTTTCTCCCAGTCTTCTAGTTCTTTCTCCAGTTACATCCCCATTTTGATAAAGTCCATATATTTGAAATTCAAAACTCAAGCCTTTAAGTGATATCTCTGTATCCTATTTATTTGATGATCACTAGTGCTTAGATTAATGTCCAAATGGGCACCTAACACATTATAACCACCAGTGAGCACTATGTTGACCATCTCACCCTGCCTCATGGGTTCCATTACCAGCTGTTTGAACAGAGCCCTTCGAAGGGCATCCACTATCTCTACTTCTTGCAGAATCTGCAGAAGGGATACATCAATCCACATCCAGCAGATTAAAATCTCCAACAAGCAACATTTTTCCCTTCTTTCCCACCTTTTGGATATCTTCAACCAGATCTCTATCCACTTTTTCTGTTTGATTCAGAAGCCTGTAGACCATACCAGTAAAAATGGAAGAACCATCTTTTTTTTTTTTTTTTTTTTTAAAGGACAGCCCATAATGCTTCTTCTCTACCCTACCACTGCATTTTAGTTGCTTGGATATTGTTTTTGATATAAAGAGCTACTCCTCCCCTTTTTCATTCCTCTGTCATCCCTTAAATTATAGCCCAGGATGGCCATATTCCAATCATTAGAACCAGTGTACCAAGACAGCAACAATGTTCAAGTCTGCCTCCATCATTAGGGCCTGCAGGTCTAAGAACATAAAAAATTGCCATGCTGGGTCAGACCAAAGATCCATCAAGCCCAGCATCCTGTTTCTAACAGAAGCCAAACCAGGCCACAAGAACTTGGCAATTACCCAAACACTAAGAAGATCCCATGCTACTGATGGAAGATCCCATGCTACTGGTGCAAGGAAGAGGGATTCAGTTTTGTTAGGAACTGGGGAACCTTTTGGGGAAGGGGGAGTCTCTTCCGAAGGGATGGGCTCCACCTTAACCAGGGTGGAACCAGACTGCTGGCGCTAACCTTTAAAAAGGAGATAGAGCAGCTTTTAAACTAGAACAAAGGGGAAAGCCGACAGTCGCTCAGCAGCGCATGGTTCGGAGAGATGTATCTTTAAAGGATACTAATGATGCATTAGAATTAGGGCATCCCGACAGTGAGGTTCCAATAATTAGAAAAGTAGTCCAAGTGCCTGTAACTAAAAACTCACCTGAGCTAAAAAATTCTAACTTATCCCTATCAATTAAAAAGCAGAATAAAAATACAAACAAAAAACAAACTTTGAAAAGTTTGTATGCTAATGCCAGAAGTCTAAGAAGTAAGATGGGAGAATTAGAATGTATAGCAGTAAATGATGACATAGACTTAATTGGCATCTCAGAGACATGGTGGAAAGAGGATAACCAATGGGACAGTGCTATACCGGGGTACAAATTATATCGCAATGACAGAGAGGAGCAGTCGGGAGGAGGTGTGGCGCTTTATGTCCGGGATGGCATAGAGTCCAACAGGATAAACATCCTGCATGAGACTAAATACAAAATTGAATCTTAATGGGTAGAAATCCCTTGTGTATCAGGGAAGACTACAGTGATAGGGGTATACTACCGACCACCTGGTCAAGATGGTGAGATGGACAGTGAAATGCTAAGAGAAATTAGGGAAGCTAACCAAATTGGTAGTGCAGTAATAATGGGAGACTTCAATTACCCCAATATAGACTGGGTAAATGTATCATCGGGTCACGCTAGAGAGATAACGTTCCTGGATGGAATAAATGATAGCTTTATGGAGCAATTGGTTCAGGAACCGACGAGAGAGGGAGCAATTTTAGATCTAATTCTCAGTGAAGCACAGGACTTGGTGAGAGAGGTAACGGTGGTGGGGCCGCTTGGCAATAGTGATCATAATATGATCAAATTTGATTTAATGACTGGAAAAGGAACAGTGTGCAAATCCAAGGCTCTCGTGCTAAACTTTCAAAAGGGAAACTTTGATAAAATGAGAAAAATTGTTAGAAAAAAACTGAAAGGAGCAGCTACAAAAGTAAAAAATGTCCAAGAGGCGTGGTCATTGTTAAAAAATACCATTCTAGAAGCACAGTCCAGATGTATTCCACACATTAAGAAAGGTGAAAAGAAGGCAAAACGATTACCGGCATGGTTAAAAGGGGAGGTGAAAGAAGCTATTTTAGCCAAAAGATCTTCATTCAAAAATTGGAAGAAGGATCCAACAGAAGAAAATAGGATAAAGCATAAACATTGGCAAGTTAAATGTAAGACATTGATAAGACAGGCTAAGAGAGAATTTGAAAAGAAGTTGGCTGTAGAGGCAAAAACTCACAGTAAAAACTTTTTTAAATATATCTGAAGCAGAAAGCCTGTGAGGGAGTCAGTTGGACCGTTAGATGATCGAGGGGTTAAAGGGGCACTTAGAGAAGATAAGGCCATCGCGGAAAGATTAAATGATTTCTTTGCTTCGGTGTTTACTGAAGAGGATGTTGGGGAGGTACCCGTAATGGAGAAGGTTTTCATGGGTAATGATTCAGATGGACTGAATCAAATCACGGTGAACCTAGAAGATGTGGTAGGCCTGATTGACAAACTGAAGAGTAGTAAATCACCTGGACCGGATGGTATACACCCCAGAGTTCTGAAGGAACTAAAAAATGAAATTTCAGACCTATTAGTAAAAATTTGTAACTTATCATTAAAATCATCCATTGTACCTGAAGACTGGAGGATAGCAAATGTAACCCCAATATTTAAAAAGGGCTCCAGGGGCGATCCGGGAAACTACAGACCGGTTAGCCTGACTTCAGTGCCAGCAAAAATAGTGGAAAGTGTTCTAAACATCAAAATCACAGAACATATAGAAAGACATGGTTTAATGGAACAAAGTCAGCATGGCTTTACCCAGGGCAAGTCTTGCCTCACAAATCTGCTTCACTTTTTTGAAGGAGTTAATAAACATGTGGATAAAGGTGAACCGGTAGATATAGTATACTTGGATTTTCAGAAGGCGTTTGACAAAGTTCCTCATGAGAGGCTTCTAGGAAAAGTAAAAAGTCATGGGATAGGTGGCGATGTCCTTTCGTGGATTGCAAACTGGCTAAAAGACAGGAAACAGAGAGTAGGATTAAATGGGCAATTTTCTCAGTGGAAGGGAGTGGACAGTGGAGTGCCTCAGGGATCTGTACTGGGACACTTACTGTTCAATATATTTATAAATGATCTGGAAAGAAATACGACGAGTGAGATAATCAAATTTGCAGATGACACAAAATTGTTCAGAGTAGTTAAATCACAAGCAGATTGTGATAAATTGCAGGAAGACCTTGTGAGACTGGAAAATTGGGCATCCAAATGGCAGATGAAATTTAATGTGGATAAATGCAAGGTGATGCATATAGGGAAAAATAACCCATGCTATAATTACACGATGTTGGGTTCCATATTAGGTGCTACAACCCAAGAAAGAGATCTAGGTGTCATAGTGGATAACACATTGAAATCGTCGGTTCAGTGTGCTGCGGCAGTCAAAAAAGCAAACAGAATGTTGGGAATTATTAGAAAAGGAATGATGAATAAAACGGAAAATGTCATTATGCCTCTGTATCGCTCCATGGTGAGACCGCACCTTGAATACTGTGTACAATTCTGGTCGCCGCATCTCAAAAAAGATATAATTGCGATGGAGAAGGTACAGAGAAGGGCTACCAAAATGATAAGGGGAATGGAACAACTCCCCTATGAGGAAAGACTAAAGAGGTTAGGACTTTTCAGCTTGGAGAAGAGACGACTGAGGGGGGATATGATAGAGGTGTTTAAAATCATGAGAGGTCTAGAACGGGTAGATGTGAATCGGTTATTTACTCTTTCGGATAGTAGAAAGACTAGGGGACACTCCATGAAGTTAGCATGGGGCACATTTAAAACTAATCGGAGAAAGTTCTTTTTTACTCAACGCACAATTAAACTCTGGAATTTGTTGCCAGAGAATGTGGTTCGTGCAGTTAGTATAGCTGTGTTTAAAAAAGGATTGGATAAGTTCTTGGAGGAGAAGTCCATTACCTGCTATTAAGTTCACTTAGAGAATAGCCACTGCCATTAGCAATGGTTACATGGAATAGACTTAGTTTTTGGGTACTTGCCAGGTTCTTATGGCCTGGATTGGCCACTGTTGGAAACAGGATGCTGGGCTTGATGGACCCTTGGTCTGACCCAGTATGGCATTTTCTTATGTTCTTATGATGCAATTAATAGCAGTGGCTATTCCCTAAGTAAACTTGATTAATAGTAATTAATGGACTTCTCCTCTAAGAACTTATCCAAACCTTTTTTGAACCCAGCTACACTAACTGCACTAACCACATCCTCTGGCAACAAATTCCAGAGCTTTATTGTGTGTTGAGTGAAAAAGAATGTTCTCAGATTAGTCTTAAATGTGCTACTTGCTAACTTCATGGAATGCCCCCTAATCCTTCTATTATTCGAAAGTGTAAATAACCGATTCACATCTACTCATTCAAGACCTCTCATGATCTTAAAGACCTCTATCATATCCCCCCTCAGCCATCTCTTCTCTAAGCTGAACAGCCCTAACCTCTTCAGCCTTTCCTCTTAGAGGAGCTGTTCCATCCCCTTTATCATTTTGGTTGCCCTTCTCTGTACCTTCTCCATTGCAACTATATCTTTTTTGAGATGCAACGACCAGAAATGTACACAGTATTCAAGGTGCGGTCTTACCATGGAGCGATATAGAGGCATTATGACATTTTCAGTTTTATTAACCATTCCATTCCTAATAATTCCTAACATTTTGTTTGCTTTTTTGACTGCTGCAGCAGTCTGGTATTTTATTGCCCAAATTAAGACTATTTATGGTCATAGCTTTCCAACTTTTCTCCCTTAGCTTGCTACTCTTCCTAGTCATCTTTACTGTTTTTTTGAACTGATTAATTTTCTCCTCCCACTTCCTGTATTGCTTAGGTGACATGTCAATTTCATTGGCTACCTCCTGCCACCTCTACTCTCTACTTTAAATGCCTGATAATGTATGATCTGAATTTCTCATTTAGCATCCTCTTTCCTGCCAAAAGAAAATGTAGGCCATTCTTACCATATAGCCTTTTACTGCTCCATACATGATCCCAGCCTCCAATGTATCCAAAACCACATATGCCCGATATATGTTCTGAGTTTCTCACTTAGGATCCTTTTTCCTGTCACAGACAGATGCAGGCTGTCTTTGCTGTATAGTCTTATCATCCTATACACAGCCTCAACTCCCAATGTGTCCTAATCCTTCTTTACACCAGGTTTTCAGCCATGTATTGAAGCTGACTACATGACAACATATCTTCCCTTTCAATGCTCAGGTAATGTTTCTGAAAAGGCAGTAATCTGTGTCCAAGCTGCTTCCCTAGATTTTGGAAATCTCCCTTTACTGCTTGGATACTGTTTCCAGTGAAGTCACTTGTCACCAGATGGATAACATCAGCTCTATATTCCTTACTTACTTTCTTAATGGTACTGACAATATGGTTTGTATTTTTGCCAGCTGATGATTTTAGAAGGCATTTTACTATTGTGTGTCTCTCAAAATGAGTCCACAAATTAAAGTCCCTCAGCAGATTAGAAAGTCCCTCAGCAGAATGAGCTTTCTTTTAAGGTGTTTGGTAGCACTTTGTGGCTTCTGTTGGACTCTGCTGAAATTTTCTCCCAGCAAATGGGGCGTTATGTTTTGATGCTTGTTGACATTATGCGGTTTCAGAATGCCTTGAATATCTCTCTTTTCATATGACATATGAAGAAGGAGAAGTCCATTAACTGCTATTAATCAAGTTGACTTAGTGAATACTGGCATTAATAGCATGGGATCTTCTTAGTGTTTGGGTACTTGCCAGGTTCTTGTAGCCTGGTTTAGCCACTGTTGGAAACAGGTTGTTGGGCTTGATGGACCCTTGGTTTGACCCAGTATGGCAATTTCTTATGTTCATTTTTGGAACATCTTCATTTTCCAGTGCAGAAAAGCTGTTTTGTATGGGTATCATTTGGAAGCGTGGATGTCCCCTGGTCACAGGTATTAATCCTTCCAGAGCCCACTGTAATCCATTTATTCATGGGTTCCTCAATCCTCTTTGGGTGAAAGGGCATATATTCTGGATGCCACACAGTGGGGGAGGTTTTTTTGGGGTTGTTTTTTTTAAAGAAATAGTCAACTCTTTTTTTTTTTTTTTTTATTGCAGATAGTTGGAGGCAAATGGGACAAGCCTCGAGTTTCCAGATGGTCTACCTTAAGACCAAGGTACCACAATTGTTACACAAAATAGCAGTCATTTGTAGGTTTGTTTTACTGCAGAACACCTGTATTGTGAAATTGAGTTTCTAAATACCTTATCTGCCAATCAGTTTTTACCCTTGTACATTTGTACTAAAGCTATAGAAGAAAAACAAGGTTGGGGTAAAATTAAATTCACAAAAGTCAAGCAGCCTTCAAGAAAATATAGCCTGGGAAGCCCATGAAAAGACCAGGCTTTTCTTTTATTTCCACCCATGTTAAAATAACAATTACATATTTAGAATTACAATTACAAAATTTAAGCTTCTTTTCCTGCAAGCTGTGCCTCTTCTACTGTATGAGACCATGGCTTCAACCAAGTTATAGAAAAGCTGTTCTGCTGTCTTGTGGAATACTAGATCCTGAACCCACTTCAGTACTCAGATATTTATTAGCATTCTAGTTTAACCTGCATAAGGATTTCTATATAATTCTCAAACCTGTTAACTTCAAACCCCTACAGGAGTTCCACACATCTTCATTCAGATTCCATTCAGAAATCATTCATGGTCATTATACTAATTCTTAGGCATTTTCCTTATTTCTACTAATCAGAATATTTTTTTCATTATCTATGAATGTATAAAAACACTTTGCAGCCTCCATTATTTGCATAGCAACCACATGCCAGTCTTTCAACCTACAGGGGCAGGAATCTCCAGGATCAGCTGGTCCATACAATGTTTTCTAGCCATATGAATGTATCTGATGTGGAAGGTGGGCATAGCCCATGTGGACATTGCACTATGTGTACCCACACCAATGCAATCTCTGTGTTTACTCATCCTAACATGGGCTGTGTTTTTCGACTACGTGCAAAATCAGACAGTACAACTAAGTTGTGTGGTATACACTGTGCAATGCCCTTGCCCCCTTTTGTATGTGGGAAAGACCACTCGGATGGTAAAGACGAGGATAATTGAACACTGCTCTAACATCCGTCTCTCGAGAATAGACGAGCCACTGGTAAACCACTGGTCTCAAAGTAATCATGTCATCTCTGACCTTTTCTTCTCAGTATTGGAGGTAGTCCCCTGCCATCCTAGGGGGGGAGACTATCCTGAACTGCTGGGAAGAAGAGAGCAGAGATGGATATTTACCCTTAATACCATCAGCCCGACAGGCTTAAATAAGGAAATTGAGTGGCATTTATTTGGTTGAGTGTGCGCTCCGTTCTGATTGGTTCAGGGATCTCGCAATGTAATTCTGTTTGGCGCCAATCCTGCTCTTTAAAAGTTTGGTACTGCTGAGGGCGCTCGCGCTCCATATCTGTTTTCAAAGGAATGTACCCTATTTTTGTTCACTGTTTATAACATGTAGCCCTTTGTTTTGTGGTCTACCACTTGTATTTGTTTTTGTTATAGATTATATTGTAATGAAGGTCCCTACCGATGCAGCAACAGCTAAACACGGGACCGTGTCGGGGGACTTATACAAATGATTTTTGATATATGTGGAGTTGCCGATTATCAACTATATTGTGCAAATAATAACAATAAAATCACATTTGAATATTGGTGGATCTTAAAAGATATATTCTTGCACCATTGTCTTTGGTTACTTGCTGATGTGCAAGGCTTGCTTCGTGGATTTGAAGATTTCAATTACCCCAATATTGACTAGGTAAATGTAACATCAGGGCTTGCTAGAGACATAAAGTTCCTGGATGTAATAAATGATTGCTTCATGGAGCAATTGGTTCAGGAACCAACAAGAGAGGGAGCTATTTTAGATTTAATTCTTAGTGGAACGCAAGATTTGGTGAGAGAAGTAACGGTGGTGGGGCCACTTGGCAACAGTGATCATAACATGATCAAATTTAAACTAATAACTGGAAGGGGGACAATAAGTAAATCTGCAGCTCTAACACTAAATTTTAAAAAGGGAAACTTTGATAAAATGAGGAAAATAGTTAGAAAAAAACTGAAAGGTGCAGCTGCAAAGGTTAAAAGTGTTCAACAGGCTCGGACATTGTTTAAAAATACAATCCTAGAGGCACAGTCATATGTATTCCACACATTAAGAAAGGTGGAAGGAAGGCAAAACGATTATCGTCATGGTTAAAAGGTGAGGTAAAAGGCTATTTTAGCCAAAAAAACATCCTTCAAAAATTGGAAGAAGGATGCATCTGAAGAAAATAGGATAAAACATAAGCATTGTCAAGGTAAGTGTAAAACATTGATAACACAGGCGAAGAGAGAATTTGTAATGAAGTTGGCCATAGAGGCAAAAACTCATAATAAAAACTTTTTAAAATATATCCAAAGCAAGAAACCTGTGAGGGAGTCGGTTGGCCCATTAGATGACAGAGGGGTTAAAGGGTCACTTAGGGAAGATAAGGCCATTGCAGAAAGACTAAATGAATTCTTTGCCTCCGTGTTTACTAATGAGGATGTTGGGGAGATACCAGTTCCGGAGATGGTTTTCAGGGGTGATGAATCAGACAAACTGAACGAAATCACTGTGAACCTGGAAGATGTAGTAGGCCAGATTGACAAACTAAAGAGTAGCAAATCACCTGGACCGGATAGTATGCATCCTAGGGTTCTGAAGGAACTCAAAAATGAAATTTCTGATCTATTAGTTAAAATTTGTAACCTATCATTAAAATCATCCATTGTACCTGAAGACTGGAGGGTGGCCAATGTAACCCCGATATTTAAAAAAGGCTCCAGGGGTGATCCGGGTAACTATAGACCAGTGAGCCTGACTTCAGTGCCGGGAAAAATAGTGGAAACTATTCTCAAGATCAAAATCGTAGAGCATATAGAAAGACATGATTTAATGGGACACAGTCAACACAGATTTACCCAAGGGAAGTCTTGCCTAACAAATCTGCTTCATTTTTTTGAAGGGGTTAATAAACATGTGGATAAAAGTGAACCGGTAGATGTAGTGTAATTGGATTTTCAGAAGGCGTTTGACAAAATTCCTCATGAGAGGCTTCTACGAAAACTAAAAAGTCATGGGATAGGAGGCAATGTCCTTTCATGGATTACAAACTGGTTAAAAGACAGGAAACAGAGAGTAGGATTAAATGGTCAATTTTCTCAGTGGAAAAGGGTAAACAGTGGAGTGCCTCAGGGATTTGTACTTGGACCGGTGCTTTTCAATATATATATATATATATATATATATATATATATATAAATGATCTGGAAAGGAATACGAAGAGTGAGGTTATCAAATTTGCGGATGATACAAAATTACTCAGAGTAGTTAAATCACAAGCAGACTGTGATACATTACAGGAGGACCTTGCAAGACTGGAAGATTGGGCATCCAAATGGCAGATGAAATTTAATGTGGACAAGTGCAAGGTATTGCATATAGGGAAAAATAACCCTTGTTGTAGTTACACGATGTTAGGTTCCATATTAGGAGCTACCACCCAGGAAAAAGATCTAGGCATCAGTGTGCTGCAGCAGTCAAAAAAGCAAATAGAATGTTAAGAATTATTAGGAAGGGAATGGTTAATAGAACGGAAAGTGTCATAATGCCTCTGTATCGCTCCATGTTGAGACCGCACCTTGAATACTGTGTACAATTCTGGTCGCTGCATCTCAAAAAAGATATAGTTGCAATGGAGAAGGTACAGAGAAGGGCAACCAAAATGATAAAGGGGACGGAACAGCTCCCCTATGAGGAAAGGCTGAAGAGATTAGGGCTGTTCAGCTTGGAGAAGAGACGGCTGAGGGGGGATATGATAGAGGTCTTTAAGATCATGAGAGGACTTGAACGAGTAGATGTGACTCTGTTATTTACACTTTCGAATAATAGAAGGACTAGGGGCATTCCATGAAGTTAGCAAGTAGCACATTTAAGTCTAATCGGAGAAAAATCTTTTTCACTCAACACACAATAAAGCTCTGGAATTTGTTGCCAGAGGATGTGGTTAGTGCAGTTAGTGTAGCTGGGTTCAAAAAAGTTTTGGATAAGTTCTTGGAGGAGAAGTCCATTAATGGCTATTAATCAATTTTACTTAGAGAATAGCCACTGCTATTAATTGCATCAGTATCATGGGATCTTCACAGTGTTTGGGTAATTGCCAGGTTCTTGTGGCCTGGTTTTGGCCTCTGTTGGAAACAGGATGCTGGGCTTGATGGACCCTTGGTCTGACCCAGCATGGCAATTTCTTATGTTCTTATGCTAACTTCATGGAGTGCCCCCTTCTCTTTCTATTATCCGAATGAGTAAATAACTGATTCACATTAACCCATTGTAGATTTCTCATGTTTTTAAACACCTCTATCATATCCCCCCTCAGCTGTCTCTTCTCCAAACTGAAAAGTCCTAACCTCTTTAGTCCTTCCTCATAGGGGAGCTGTTCCATTCCCTTTATCATTTTGGTCGCCCTTCTCTGTACCTTCTCCATCGCAACTATATATTTTTTTTCTAATTCTTTATAATTTTCAAAAATTACAATCTAAATTAATAGTTTGCAATCGAAAAAGCATGGATTGGTAATTATATCAAATTATTGGCAAAATATCATTTTACAACATTGTCACTTAATACCAATACCATTAATAATATCAAAGTGAGAGCGTAGTGCATGGTGGCAGAAATCTAAGGGGAGAATTTATAACTTTAATAGTACAAATATGAAGGCTTTTAACATAGAACCTGCACTAAAATTTAAATTTACTAACTAGACATTGGGGAAGAGGTTGGTAACCTTCTTTGTTCAATAAAATGTTTTAGCTGGTCAGGTATAAAGAAAATATACAAGTCATCTTGTTTCTTAATCAAACATGTACATGGAAAATGCAACGTGAATGAGAAACCCATTGAATTTACTACCTGTATGGATATTGCTAAATCTGGGAATATCTTAAAAGCTTTTTCCAGATACATAATGGGATATTTATTGAAATACTTTTTCATTATTTGATTAATATCATTTATAGAAGAAAAAGTTACTAATAAAGTTCCCCAGTCAATAACTTGTGCAGTAGAATCTTCGAAAAACTTTGTAAGATCTCCCTGAAACACAGTATTCAAGGTGCGGTCTCACCATGGCGCGATTCAGAGGCATTGACATTTTCCATTTTATTCACCATTCCCCTTCTAATAATTCCCAACATTCTATTTGCTTTTTTGACTGCCACAGCACACTGTATGGATGATTTCAATGTGTTATCCACTATGATGCCTAGATCTCTTTCTTGGGTGCTAGCTCCTAATATGGAACCTAACATTGTGTAACTATAGCATGGGTTATTTTTCCCTATATGCATCACCTTGCACTTATCCACATTAAATTTCATCTGCCATTTCGATGCCCATATTTCCAGTCTCACAAGGTCTTCCTGCAATTTATCACAATCTGCTTGTGATTTAACTACGCTGAACAATTTTGTATCATCTACAAATTTGATTACCTCATTTGTCATATTTCTTTCTAGATTATATATATATATATATATATATATATTGAAAAGTATGGGTGCCAATACAGATCCCTGAGGCACTCCACTGCCCACTCCCTTCCACTGAGAAAATTGTCCATTTAATCCTTCTCTGTTTCCTGTCTTTTAGCCAGTTTGTAATCCACGAAAGGACATCACCACCTATCCCATGACTTTTTACTTTTCCTAGAAGCCTCTCATGAGGAACTTTGTCAAACACCTTCTGAAAATCCAAATACACTACATCTACCGGTTCACCTTTATCTACATGTTTATTAATTTCAGCGAGCAGCCTGCAGTTACACATATGTAACTCCTTTACATTATTTGGATACTCCCAAAAGTTGCGCAGAGATAGCTACAGTTCTTTAAAGGTTAACAAATAAAAACAATGGGCCAGATTTTAAAAACTATGCACGGGCGTAGATTTGTGCGCGCAACCCGGCACGCACAAATCTACACCCAATTTTATAACATGCGCGCGCAGCCGCGCGCATGTTATAAAATCCAAGGTTGGTGGACCAAGCGGTTGGACAATTGTGCAACTTGCACGTGCCGAATCGCCCAGCCTTCCTCTGTTCCCTCGGAGGGAGCTTTCCTTCCACCACCCCCCCACCTTCCCCTTCCTTCCCCTACCTAACCCACCCCACCTTACCTTTAATTTTTAAGGTGCGCCTGCCTCCAGGCAGGCGTAGGTTGCGCTCATGCCGGCCCGCGATCCCGGGCACAGCAGCAAATGGCCACTGTCCCTGGAGGCTCTGGCCCCACCCCACTCCTCGGCCATTTTTTCAAGCCCCGGGACATGCGGGCGTCACTGAGCCTATACAAAATAGGCTCGGCGCGCGCAGGAGGCTTTTAAAAGGGTTACGCGCATATATTACGTGCACAACCCTTTTAAAATCCGCCCCAATATATATATCAAGTGATATCTTTTTATTGTACTAAAAGTAACAATATATTTGTTGACTAGCTAAAACTCTCTTCTCCAGGTCAGAATTTCAATGGGCAAAAGATATTGTTCAAAAACAAAAAACACTGTGGCTGCCACATGTGAACATGAAAGGCATTCCAGTGATAGGGTGAAGGGAAATTGAGAGAAGGGGTGAGGAGGGAGAGTTTGAAGGATAAGGTGACAAGCAGTATATTATGGCTCATAGTGAGATTGGAAACCTAAGATTGAGTCCTTTTACCATCTTTTGCTCATTCAAATTCGCTTCTGAAAAGAGTTTTAGCTCTCAAAAGCTAGTCAGAAAAAAGGTATAACCTGATATTTTTTTTTTTGTTTGTTAACCTTACTTTCTGTACATTCAAGTGGACTAACATGGCAAGCACACCACTTTATCCACCAAGTGTGTATAGCTAAATATCAAACTCCTGAATACATTTTCATGACTGCAAAAAACTTATCAGATAAAAACTTGCTTTCTTTCTGCAACCCCAGTCCTCTGCTTGTCATATCAGGTGTATGCAAGTGATATTCAAATCATTTGAGCTTCAGTACGCAGCATGGCTACAAGATCAAAAAGTATCAGAGGGGGCTATGCACACCCTCATACCAGAAGGGCTCAGTGTTGGGTTACTGCATGTTACCACACACTATTCAGGACAGAAATTAAAGCAGAAATGAATCAGATCACTACTTCCCTTCCAACCAAAAAATAAACCTGAAGAATTCAGTCACCACCACTTACCTTCTTTTTCTTTTTCAGTATCACTTTGACCCCATCTACTGATATCAAGATGCTCACTTTCTTCTTCTTGATGTTCTTGGCTTTAAACTCATACTGCAAAAATAAAAACCCTTTCATCAGTAACTTTTATATCATAGCTGTGATGAGCTGGTTACTCACAGGATCATTTTCCGAAGCATTTCTGCCTGTGGAACAGTACTTTATCCAGAACTCTCAGCTGGACATGTTTATGTCCTATTCCTACTTAAGTTTACCCAGTCTGAACAGAGAAACGTTACATATGCACACACTTTCAATATTAAAAAGTATGGACTTAAAATGTCAAGACACATGCAGACGTTTTTGCAGGTGTGATCATGTGGGCGCAGTTTTCAAAGTCTACTAACTTTGTCTACTAACTTAGTAAGTTGTCTTAGTCTACTAACTTACATGCAATGTTACAAAATTACCCCTACATAGGCAATTTTAAAGGGATTTCTGGGGTAAAAAGCATTTTACTCACATCAATCTGACTGAAAATTGCCCACCCTGTGGGCAGGTAAACATAAGCATATAGTTTCATAATGTGCGCACTATCATCACATTGTAATGGAGGCATTCCCTAGATGGGGCTAGATTCACTCAGAAAAAAATCTGCAGAAAATGTAGGTGGAAATCTGAGTGGGTAATTTTCCCCCTCAGTCAAAGTATACACGTACTTTAGAAAAACAGAATTTACAAATTGTCCCCATAAAAAGCTTTTGTCTATTATGCTAAGGCATGCCCATCTCTTGTAAATAAGTGCAACCCCACATAAAGCAAATGTTGCTTACCTGTAACAGGTGTTCTCACAGGACAGCAGTCCTCACATATGGATGACATCACAGGATGGAGCCCAATCACAGAACACTTTTGTCAAAGTTTCTAGAACTTTGACTGGCACCTACTGGGCATGTCCAGGATGGCACTAACCCTGCAACCAGCAGGGGTCCCTTTCAGTCTTGTTTAAAAGCTATAGTAGGTGCCAAAAATAAAATAAGAAAACCTAACGAACCCAACACCGCGGGGTGGCGGGCTGGTTTTGTGAGAACTAACATCCTGCTGTCCTGTGAGAACACCTGTTACAGGTAAGCAACATTTGCTTTCTCACAGGACAAGCAGGATGAGTACCGAGCTGAGGATGTCTGAGATATGCACCAAATGTACCCAAGATGTGCAATCGGCACAACAACTGGGGTGGAATTTTTTTTTGTGTGTGTATAATCTGTTTTTATTTGCAGGCCACAAAATACAACAATATGCAATATACAGGCAGACAACAGACTGCAACCATTATATAACACAATTGGTAGCTAACATTATCAGATGTGTCCTTGTTATTGAAAAACAGCATTCAAAGATTTTGGAGCAGCCTCAATATTAACAAACTGCATTTAAAACCAAACAAAGAGGGCCAATTTACATGCTTGAACATTATAAACTTATAGACCATATAAACCCCCCACCACCCACCCCCCTCCCCTACCCCGCACTGGTATTCTGCATTCGTGACCTACGAAGTAATGGTACAATAGAAACGGTAACTAGCACTACCATGTGGTGGATGAACATGACGTAGCCAAACCTATGATCTTTAAGTGGTATTATTGTCATCTATCCATTTTCGGTAAGGTCCCCAGGTGGCCTGAAAGGAAGATATATGATTCTGATGAACATCAGTACTGGGGTGGAATTTGGTAGAGGGCATCCTAAACCCTAACGGGCAGGCGGAAGGGTGTTGGTACATCAAGTTGCAAATAGGTTACGCAAGACAGACTGGCCGAAGATGGAATCTGGTCTTCCAGCCTTGTCCAAACAATAATGGACAGAGAACTCCAGGTGGCAGCCCTACAAATATCAGGAAGCGGCACTGACCTTAGGTGTGCTACTTAAGTTGCCATGACCCTGATAGAGTGTGCTTTAACACGGTCTTGAAGTGGAATGCCTGCTTGCTGATAGCAAAAGGATATGCAGTCCGCTAACCAGGAGGAGAGAGTCTGTTTACTCATAGGTTGCCCTAATCTGGTGGAATGGAAAGAAACAAACAGTTGAGTGCTTTTCCTGTGGGCAGTTGTATGGTCTAGATAGAATGCTAGAGCCCGTTTACAGTCAAGGGTATGCAGAGCCTGTTCTCCTGGATTAGAATGGGGCCTGGGAAAGAAGGTAGGTAGTATGATGGATTGATTAATGTGAAACTCAGATACTACCTTAGGCAAAAACTTAGGGTGAGTGAGGAGTACTACCCGGTCATGCAGAAGTTTAGTGTAAGGCGGGTAGGTAACTAGAGCCTTAAACTCACTAACACTGCAAGCAGATGTGATTGCCAGAAGAAAAATCACTTTCCATGTGAGATAGCGAAGATCACAGGATTGGAGAGGCTCAAATGGTGGTTTCATGAGCCGACCCTAAACTAGGTTAAGGTCCCAAGAAGGGGCTGGAGGGCGCAGTGGAGGTTTGAGGTGGAGCAAGCCCTTCAAAAATTGTGTGACAAGGGGTTGCACTGAAATGGGAATATCCCCAACACCTTTATGGAAGGCGGCTACCGCACTGACATGCATCCTGATGGAAGAAGTTTTTAGACCTGACTGATAGGTGCCAGAGGTAGTCCAGAAACTTTGTGGTGGAACAAGTGAAAAGATCAAGGGGCAGTGAGGAACACCATGACTTAAACCTGTTCCATTTGTAAAAATAAGATTTTCTCATGGAAGACTTCCGTGAAGCAATCAGGACACGGGAAACTGGCTCCGAAAGGTTGAGCGGCTGAAGAATTAACCTTTCAACATCCAGGCAGTCAGGGACAAGGCCTGAAGATTGGGGTGGCGTAGGCACCCGTTGTTCTGAGTGATCAGAAGCAGGTCCTTCCCCAGAGGAATGTGCCTGCGAATGGAAAGGTCCTGAAGAATCGGAAACCACACTTGACGTGGCCAGTGAGGGGCTATCAGGATCATGATTCCCTTGTCCTGACGTAGCTTCACGAGAGACTTTGAGAGAAGTGGAAATGGAGGGAATGCATAGAGGAGGCCGGTGGCCCATGAGGGGGAGAACGCGTCTCTTGGTAGTGAATGTTGGTTGTGAGTGAGCAAAAGTTCTCTACTTTGCGGTTTTGAGGTAACGCAAAGAGATCTATGTAAGGGTAACCCCAACGTTGGAATATTGGGTTCGCTACTGTGGGGTTGAGAGACCACTCGTGCAGCTGAAAAGTGCGACTCAGCCTGTCTGCCAACACATTGTCCACTCCTGGCAAGTAGGTGGCCCTGAGGTACATCGAGTGGGAAAGGGCCTCCACCCATATCTGTGCAGCTTCTTGACACAGGAGGTAGGAGTCCGTCCCTCCTTGCTTGTTGATGTACCACATGGCCACCTGGATGTCTGTCTGAATCAGGATGACCTGGTGGGAGAGGCAATCCTGAAACTCAGAGCATATCTGATTGCTCGTAGCTCCAGGAAATTGATTTGATGTTTGGCTTCCTCTGGAGACCAAGACCCTTGAGTTTGTAAATTGGCAACATGTGCTCCCCAGCCGAGGTGGGAAGCATCGGTCGTAAGGGTTATTTGAGGATCTGGAGTCTGGAAAGGTAGGCCTTGGAGGAGATTGGTCTGATTTTTCCACCAAGCTAGAGACTGACGAAGAGGGTTGGTGATGTGGACAATGGTTGATAGTGGTTGAATGGATTGAGTCCATTGTGACCTTAGAGTCCACTACATTACTCTCATGGCCAAGCGGGCCATTAGGGTAACATGCACTGAGGATGCCATGTGTCCCAATAAGATGAGGAAATCGCGTGCAGTTGAGCGTTGTCGAGATTGTAGCTGGTGTGCGAGAGAAGTGAGAGTGAGAGCACGATCTCGAGGCAGAAATGCCTTTGCTTTGAAGGTGTCCAAGTCTGCCCCTATGAATGACAAAGTTTGAGATGGGACTAAGCAGGATTTTGTGTAATTGATGAGAAATCCTAGAGAGATCAGAGATGTAGGGACGTCAGAGCAGCTTGCTGAGTGGGAGCCCTGATTAACCAGTCATCGAGATAGGGGTAGACGTGAACACTTTGGGTCCTGAGGAAGGCTGCTACTACTACGAGATACTTGGTGAAAACTCGTGGTGCAGATGCTAGGCTGAATGGGAGCACTTGGTATTGATAGTGCTTTGGGCCTACCAGGAACCTCAGAAATCTGTGATGAGACTGAGTTATCGCAATGTGTGTGTAAGCATTCTGGAGGTCTAGAGAGCAGAGCCAGTCTTCCCTTTGCAGAAGAGGAATGAGAGAACCCAAGGTTACCATCTTGAACTTTTCTCATTGGAGGTAAGTGTTGAAGGCACGCAGGTCCAGAATTGGACGAATGCCTCCTGACTTTTTGGTGATTACAAAGTACCGGGAATAGAATCCGAGGCCCTGTTGGGAGTAGGGCACAGTTTGATTGCTCTGGATTGAAGAAGAAGGGAGACCTCCTGGTCCAGGAGTAGTGAGTGGTCTGATGTTCTCCAATTCAACCGAGGTGGGGAATCTGGTGGGATGGAGACAAAGTTCAGTTGATCACCTTGAGAGATTATGGCAAGGACCCACTGGTCAGAGGTGATTGTGTGCCAGATGTTGTTGAAATGACACAATCGACCTCCCACTGGTACATGTGGCAGTGGAAGTTGGCTGCTCCTCTCTATGCAGGAGTCAAAAACCAGAAGCAGGGCCCGGCTGAGGAGCTGCTTGAGGTTTTTGCTTACGAGGTTGTCGGGACTGGGCCTTTTGGAAAGGCTTCTTGGAGCGACCTCTAGACGGTGGTGTGTAGGACTTCTTTTGACGACAGAACAACTTTTTAGAGTCCTTCCTGAATGGTTGTTTGGCCGAACAGTCAGAAGGCATCAGCGAACGTTGGCGAAGAGTCTCATGATGATCCTTGAGCTGCACCCACTGTTTGTTGGATCTGTTCACCAAACAGATTGTCTCCAATGCAAGGCAGATCGGACAATCTGTCTTGGACTTCAGTCCGTAAGTCCAAAGACTTAAGCCAGCCCCATCTTCTTGCAGAAATAGCAGCGACTGAAACCTTGGAAGCGATGTTGAAGATGTCATAAGAGGACCTTATTTCATGTTTCCCCGCTTCAGAACCTTTGTGGACCTGGGTTTGTAGCTGTTCCTGGAATTGCTGAGGCAGGGACTCTGCATAGTCCTGTATTTGCTTCAATAGGGCCCTATTGTACTGGGTCATATAAAGTTGGTAAGAGGCTATCCGAGAGATAAGCATTGATCCCTGGAAGACACGTCGACCAATGGCATCCAGGAATTTCTCTTCCTTACCTGGAGGGAAGGAAGAATGGGGCTTTGAACGTCGTGCCTTCTTTTGGGCAGATTCAACCACCATGGACTGGTGATCCAATTGAGGTTTTTGGAACCCTGGAGCTGACTGGACCAAGTATGTGGTATCTGCTTTGCGGTTGACTAGTGCTACCGAATCAGGGTGTTCCCAATTCTTTTTGAGAAGATCCAAAAGAACTTGATGGATAGGGATGGAGGTGATTTCTTTGGGAGTATCCAGAAATTGTAACAACTCCATCATCTGATGTCTATCATCTTGCTCAGTCTGTGGTTGGAAGGGAACCAACTCAGCCATTTCCTTCACAAAATCAACTTTCGGTAGGAGAGGGTGGAGATGGTAAATAATCGGTATCCGGGGACAAATTGTTGGTCCAGGTGTCATAAGGATCAGCACCGGTCCCTCTAGGCACCTGAGAGGGACGGGAGGAAGGTATTCCCGAAGGTCCCAGTCTAGGCTCCGAAGGCATCGAGGGAGTTATGGGAGGCACCGATGAAGGCATCGAGGGCATCAGTGGACGTATCGGCGGCACCGATGACGGCAACGGTATCGATGACATCGATGGTTGAGGCATCGGCAGGACTCCCGATGAAGGAAGACGGAATGGTGTTTCTCCTCCCGATGACAGAGCAAGTGGAAAGGGCACCAGAGCCATCGGTGACCCCAGATCCATCGGTGGAAAAGCGGCTATAAGCGTTTCCATCCTTGAAAGCAGCAGTGCCAATGCTGCCGGAATGGGATCGGTGGTCTGTTCCACAATCGGCACCGGTTTCAGAATCGGAGGAACCTGGAATCTGTGCATCGCCTTGTCGATGGCCTCCTGAAACATCCGGTCCAGCTCTTCACGGAGACCTGGAACAATCAGCCCTGGTTCCGAAAGGGGAGAAGGAGGCAGAGGCGTAGCCGGAGGGACCACCATTAAAGGCAGAGTCGTGGCTCCCATTACCCGTCCGGGCGAGGATTGCCTCGGTGACCTGGCCTCAGAAAGGGTCGATGCCTTTTCTGGATGGGGTTGCTTCAATGGTGGCTCGGACAATGGCGAGGTCGATGATTTGCGTTCGATTGTCCGAGGCTTTCGGTATCAATGCCGATGTTTCTCTCTACGATCCCCTCGATCCTGAGGGGGAGCAGAGGTAGTTGATGGCCGGGAAGTCGTCGACGCTGGACGGTTACCAGACTGTGCCTGATACTGGCGCAACGTGGACGATGCCGGTTCAAACGACGTTGAAGCTATGGACGGCGGAGTTTGAGACTGAAAGAGAAGTTCCATCTTCTCCAATCTGGTTTTGCGACTTTTGGTGTCATTAAGGCACATTTGTTGCAAGTCAGGACATCATGCTCATACTCTAAGCACATTACACAGACTTTATGGGGGTCTGTGATGGACATGATGCGAGTGCAGTCAGGGCACGATGCGGACGACGGCCAGTAGGCCACGAGGGCCAAACTCAATGGGAATCGACCAGAATCGGGTAAAAACTTACCGGAGTACCGCGGAAGTAAAAAATTCAAGAGGGGGACCCCTGTGGGGTATTAAAGTTTGAAGTAATTCCATGAGGAAAATTCCTATCAGGAATCTCTAAGAGCTCCTTAACCCGCGTGGCTACTGCTGCGCAGAAAAAAGAAGACTGAAGGGGGACCCCTGCTGGTTGCAGGGTTAGTGCCATCCTGGGCATGCCCAGTAGGTGCCAGTCAAAGTTCTAGAAACTTTGACAAAAGCGTTCTGTGATTGGGCTCCATCCTGTGATGTCACCCATATGTGAGGACTACCATCCTGTTTGTCCTGTGAGAACATTAAGTACATTTGTTTCAGAACCCAGGATGGCTCTGCCCTTAGCAACATAACTTCCACTCCTCTTATACTTTACTTATAAAAAATCAAAATGGTTTTCAAAAGAAACTATATTCATAGTAACATAATGATGGTACAAAAAGTCCAAATGGTCCATCCAGTCTGACCAGCAATTTTCTTAAGTTAGTAATCGCCACTCTGTGCAGGTTACCCCCATGTTGAGGGTAGTAATGTTTACAATCAAAACTAAACAACTGTCAAACTCATAACAATTTAATATTGTTTTCATTGATCACTACACTGCAGGTAACTCTACCATCACAGTACCCTAAAACTTATCAGTTTAGGGCCCAAATGATCAAGGATTTTCTCCATAAACATAAAAAGGGAAAGTAGCCTTAGTAAATCCAGCACTTCCTGCTGTAATCGTACCATCCTCTCCTTACTTTGATTTTGCTTGCCCTTCCAAAGGATGCCCAAGGCATACAAGAAGTAATAAAACATTAGCACAAAATACAAATAAGACAAAAAATAAATAATTCAACAATTAAAAACAACAGACCATATAAAACAGGCAACAGAGGTGAAACAGATAAAGAACAAAAATACAATTCAAACAACATAAGTTTGTCTCTGGCCTAAAAATTAAATAAAAGTGAAAGCAGCCAGACAACCATGTACAGCTTATCATACTATTAAAACAAAACAGCAAAATAATGTCAATAAATTATCATCGGCGAGCAGAAATGCAAAGAAGATAATGCATATTAAGAATTACAGATAGGGGTGTCAGCAAGCCAGGAAGAATATGTGCAGCACCTCTGTAAGACAGAGGTTTCCCGGTCCTCTCAATCATTCACCCATAATTTAACCTAACAAACTGAGTTATGTCTCAGTTTGTTAGGTTAACAGTACTGTACATTTTCACATCCTCTGAGAAGGTCTTATATGCAATAAAAAATATCTTGAAAAATATCAGTTTAAATTATGGGTGAATTATCAAGAGGACCAGGACATCTTTGTCTTACAGAGGTGCTGCACGATTTGTTCCCAGCTTACTGACACCCTATCTGTATTGCTTAATATGCATTATCTTCTTTGCATTATTGCTCACCTATAATTTTTTCATGTTTTTGTCCTCCTTTGTGTTGGCATATTGGTATCTTGGATAAGGATATGGGTTGTTGAATGTAATGAATAATAAATCATCAACAGAGCATAAATTAAAAATAAGAGCATCAAAGCACAGATAAGTTCCAAAATGAAATAATCTAAAAATGTCAAACTGCTGATTAAATTAGGGTTAAATGAATGTGACCCCACTATAAATAAGTACAGCAAGTTACCTAAGAAATGAGAACCTGCTTCACACAGTTCCAAAGAGCGATCAAAATGGCAGCAAAACTAAACTAACTAAAAGCAGATTTAGACAGAGGTCTTCACAAATTTCATAAACATGAGGTATTCCTACCATATGAGCGACTTTTGATAGATCGTGTCACTATAAGGGTGCGGCACAGGAGAATGCCTTATTCTGCATTCCATGAAGCTTCACTATTATGGGAGAAGGGATTTATAAAAGAGCTTTATGGCTGAACCTCAGAGTTCAAGCTAGTGCAATAAGGCATTAAATGTATCTTCAAATAAAAAGGGACTATATTCTATAATGTCTTAAAGTCAAAATCATTACCTTGAAGAGTATACAGGCTCTAACATATAGCCAATGCAATTCTTTGAGGGTACATCTAATACAATCCCATATTGTCAAACTTAGTAGTCATCAAGTAGCTGTGTTTAGAATATTCTGCAAGTTTTGAATTTCTTTTTTTTTATAATTCTTTTTTTTTATAATTTCCAATTACATATTTCAAGAATTAACACTTGAATAGAAAAACATTATGACATTCTCAAAGTACTTATTCAAAAAAGAAAGAAAAAAAATCAAGAAATACAATATTTTGTCAATAATGTATTTAGACCTCAAAATTGAGATCCAATCCACTACCTTGAGGAAATAGAAATATCTATATTACTTAAGAAAAGCTGGTTAGTTAAATGGGTCCCTTCCTTTAACGGTTGTACTTACAGATTTTCAAACGACAGGGGATGACATAGCAACTGGCGTAAATCTATCAGTTATAAAAGAGGAAAGCTGTGCAGGATTATAGAAAATGTATGATGCATTTTGATACTTTACTGGACATTTACATGGAAATTTTAGGAAATATGCAGCCCCCATTTCTAACACCTTGGGTTTTAAAATTATAAATTGTTTCCTCTTTTTTTGAGTCTCCTTTGCCAGGTCTGGAAAAACTTGAACTTTCAAATCCAGAAAGCTTTCGGATCTATATCAAAAAACTCTTTTAAATATTCATTCTTTGTCTCTAGGAGGAATGACACAATAAGTGTAGCTGGCGTGACCTGTTTGCTCAAGGAGCTTTCAATAATATTAGTCACATCCATTTGAGGTTCTAATGTTGAACAAATCTGTCTCCCACGTAGCTCTTCATTTTCCATTTTAAGGGGTGATATGTAGTAATAGAGGAGAACACATCACACCTATTCTAAAAAATCTTCACTGGCTCCCTATTAAATCTAGAATCATCTTCAAAGTACTAACTATAACCCACAAGACCATTCATTCCCAAACTTCACTAGATCTAAGCGACACACTTCGTCTCCACGCATCACTGAGACCTATCAGAACCAGCTACTTAGGTACCTTATATGCACCTCCAGCCAAGTCACTGCTAAAGAAACTAGCATTCTCGACTGCCAGCCCCTCTCTCTGGAATGCCCTCCCCACGGACCTTCGTCCAGAAACCTGCAGTCGAACATTCAAAAAGAAGCTCAAAACTTGGCTTTTTAGAAAACCCTTCACTTAAAGGTCTCTCCCTTTGGGATTGATTCACGCATTTCTTACCCCATTACACCAGATGTCTGATGCCATATACATAAATTTCCTGTTAGCTGTACTTTAATTTGCACTCATGCTTATTAAGTCGGTCGTAACTCCGAGTTTGTTGTCTGCTATTTGTTATTTATAATAATTTCATAATTTTAATTTTTGTTGACATTTTTATTTGTAATATTTTAAATTTTAAGTCTTCCTCAGCTTTATCTACAAGTTCTCATGAAGTTAGCGCTGTTATTTGCACCCTCTTACTCAATGTAATTTCTTGTTTCCTAATTTTCCTGTTCAATGTAATTTTCTAATTTTTCTAATTTTCTAATTTTCTTGTTCGATGTAATTTCCAATTTTGGTTCTATGTAAACCGACGTGATATGTACCAGTACATGAACATCGGTATATAAAAGCTCTTAAATAAATAAATATTAAAGGCAACGCCTGTTCAGGTATTTTAAGGATTTTAAAAGATACCTCTTCCACATATCCCTTGCTGCAATTAAGGAATTTTTTGGAAAATTTATAAGACAGTTATTTTTTGGCCAAGCCTGGTTCTCAATGGATTCCATTTTCATCTTCATACTTAACATTTTCTATTATGATGGAATATTGAACATCTTTAATTGTATTTATTTCCTTTTTCACATTCTCACTTTCTTCATGATTTTCCTTTATCTCCTTTTCTACCTTAGTCATACGATCTTCCAAACCATTTAGGACTTCAACCATAGGTTTCAGTTGACTAGCAACATTTCCATTTAACAGACAAATAGCATCCCAAATTGCATCCAAAGTAATTAGAGTAGGTCTCACCAGCTCAACAACTTGCGGCTGAATCCTGCCAGTTGTAGCTCCATTTTGTTGCTGGACTTTTGACTGTTGAAACTCTTCACCAATTCTCCATGTCGTTGGGGGCCCTCCATTAGGGCTCACTCCCTTTTCTCGGGCCTCAGCGACGCTGCTTGCTTCCAACGAAGCCGGCTCCCAAGGTAAGCTTGAGGTTCTAGCTGCAGCCAGATTGGCCGAGGCACACCACTCTTCCGGGGACAGAGATGTCTGTAGCTCTGGGGGAGTGCCGAGTACTACTTCCTCCCGGTTACTCCCCAGCGAGCCCACTCCCAAAATCTCTGAGACTCACTGCACATGTAAATCCATTGGGCCCATCACAGCAGGTAATTGTAGTTTGCGTTCTTTGGCTCTCAGTTTACGCACAGGTTAAGGAAATCTGGACCCGCCGAGCCGTTCCAAGTGCATCTTACCAGCTCGCGGCCATCTTGGATCTCCACAACAACTCTAAATATTTCTGAGCAGTAAATCTAAATTGTGAGGACCTATTGGGCAGATCTCTCCACCAGCAAAGGGCCACCATGGGCTTCTTGAGATTGCCTGCTTTATGGCCTGCTGCATAGACACTGCCTAGCTCTTCCAGCTCTGTAGCCTGTGCTTCCTGATGTAGCCATCTTGTTCCACTATGGATTCTGTTATACTGCAGCCTCATGGTCAGTATCTTACCTAAGCTTGATCTAAGTCATGTTCTTGTCTTCTTTCCTAGTCTTGCTCCCTAATTTGTTCCCTTACATGGGTCTCATTATTCTGTCATGGGCTCATTATTCTGTCCTAGTCTTTCATTCTTAGTCTCAGGCTTTGTTGGCCCTAATTTGTGGCCTTACGAGAGTCATCCTCTCTGGACCCTCGTATGCTGTTCTTGTGCATGATTGCTTTAGTCTGCTTGTGAGTTCCTTGCCTGATCTTAGCCTTGCCTTTGTGTTCTTGTTCCTGAGTTCCTGTTTTAGTGGGCACCTATCTGATTCCTCTTCTTGCAGCAGCTCTGCCCTGCTCATGTGGGGTGCCTTGAACTTCTCTGGTGTGAACGTTCCTGTGTTAGTGAACTAAGTCCTGCTGGCCACCAGCACCTGAGGGCTCAACCTAAGGGCAAGGTAGTTGGATACAGGCAGAAGACTCTTTGTTCCTGTTCAAGTTCATCTCGTCTGAGCCACTCCTGCTTTTCAGATCAGAACTTAAGCAACTGCCATCACATCAAGCCTTGGCCAGGTACTACCATCAGGCTGCAATATAACAGAATCCATACCGGAAAAGATGGCCACAACAGGAAACATAAGCCACAGAGTTGGGAGGACCAAGCAGAATATTTATGCATAAATAATAAGTACAGCCATACTGGGTCAGACCAAAGGTCCATCAAGCCCAGTGTCCTGTTTCCAACAGTGGTCAATCCAAGACACAAGCACCTGGCAGGATCCCAAGGGATAGATTCCATACTTATCCCAGGAATAAGCACTGGATTTCTGCAACTCCACCTTAATAATGGTTTATGAACTTTTCCTCCAAGAATTTGTCCAACCGATTTTCAAACGTACCTACACTAATAACTTTCACTACATCCTCTAGTAATGAATTTCAGAGCTTACTTATGCATTGAGTAAAAAAATATATATTTTCTCTTAGTTTTAAATGTATTGCCCAGTAACTTCATTTTGTGTCCCCTAGTCTTTCTACTCTTTGAAAGAGTAAACTTATTAAGGTTTACTCATTCCATTCCACTCATATCTCTCCTCAGCCTTCTGTTCTCCAAGCTGAAGAGTCCTAACCTCTTTAGCATTTCTTCATAGGGGAATCATTCCGATCACCACAAACAAACAAGCTTAAAAATCATGCTACAGAATAGGAATCTTCGATCAAATAATACTTCTCATCTAATAATTCCACCCATTAAAGTTGCTCATCTTTCAACAAGAAATAGCGCTTTCTCCATTGCCTGTCCTAAAAACAGAACTACACTGCAGGTAACTAGTTCTGTAGTTCTAAAAATAAGAACATTGCCTGTTCTTATTTAAGAACTCAAACTAACAAAAACTTTCAAGAAGGATCTAAAGACTTTTCTTTTTCATAAAGTCTACATTAATGATTATTTATTTCAACAATCTAATTTTAACCAAGACTACCAACCATACTCATGCAAAAGATAATGAAATATCATCTGGCAATGACCATTATAATAGTAATATGAACTTATAATTAACACTAGAAGACCATCCCGAAGATGTTTAAATACCAATACTCTTACTATAATCCTTTTCCCTTTTTTTCCTTATGCTCCCTTTTTCTCCACCAACCTCTCCTCGATCCCTTCTTCTTTCCCACTATTAATTTATGCATCAATGTTTTTAATGGTTTATTCTCTGTTTGATTTTTGTAAACCGTTATGATGGCTGCACCGAATGACGGTATATAAAACTGAACAAATAAATAAATAAATAAATAAATAAATACATACATACATTATTTTGGTTGCCCTTCTCTGTACCTTTTCTAATTCTGCTATATCTTTTTTGAGATGTGATGACCAGAATTGCACATAACAGTCAAGATGAGGTTGCACTATGGAGCAATACAGAGGCAATATGATATTCTCTGTTCTTTTCTCCATTCCTTTCCAAATAATTCCTAGCATTTTATTTGCTTGTTTGGCTGCTGCTGCACACCAAGCAGAAGATTTCAACATATTATCAACAACGTCTAGATCCTTTTCCTGAGTGATGACTCCTAATGTGGAACCTTGCACTGTGTAGCTATAATTTAGATTACTCTTCCCTAAGTGCATCACTTTGCAATTGTCCACATTAAATTTCATTGCCATTTGAATGCCTAGCATCCCAGTTTTGTAAGGTCTTCTTGCAGTTTCTCACAATCCTCATGTAATTTAACAACTTTTAATAATTTTGTGTCATCAAATGTGAACACCTCACTCGTTACTCATTTCTCCAAGTTGTTTATAAATATATTAAAAAGTAGTGGTCCCAGAATGGATCCCTGGGGCATTCCACTATTCACCTTTCGCCATTGGGAAAATTTACGATTTAGATCTACTCTGTTTTCTATCTTTTAACCAGTTCTCATTCATAACAGGACACTGCCCCTTAACCTATGACTTTTTAATTTCCTAAGAATTTGCTCATGATGGACTTTGTCAAATGCTTCCTGAAAATCCAGATATATTATATCAATTGGCTCGCTTTTATCCACATATTTATGCAGCAGGCCATAAAGCTGGGAAAACTAAGCAGATAGTCCAAAATGCCCACCAAAGCACTCTGGTAGCAGGAAGACAGAAAAGCCCAACAGGTCCTCATATAAAAAAATCAAAAAGTTGCTTACATCTTGATATCCTAGGATATCAAGATGTAAGTTCTCACAGGTAGGTGGCACCATCCAACGGAACCCGGCCAGTGAAGATTACTCTAAAGCTTATAAAAGCTTATGGCATGATCTGCTGCACATGTGTGTGTTGTCCTGCATCATGGATATCATGCAGGGCCCCCTTCAGCTTTTAAAGTACCCAACAATATAAATTGTAGGAACCAAATCAAGGGGGAAGAGGCAGAGTTCTATGAGAATTAAATATTTTTTTGTCCTCTGAGAACACCTGTAACTGGTAAGCAACTTTTGCTTTCTCCAAGGACTAGCAGGATATCAAGTCCTCTCAATGGGCATCTCTAGCCACAGGCTTCCTTCAATCAAAAAAGTGTGTGTGTGGAGGGGGGGGGGGGACTTTCTGAAGAAACTGTGCCAACAAGTAAAGTGTTTTGGAGTCATTTTTTTCTTATTTTTATTAATAAAAGAAGCCTGGAAACAATTATAGCTGGCCTTAGGGAGGATGGAGTTAGATTATAAATTGCAAATAGATTCTGCAGGACAGATTGAACAAATCTACTGTTACTCAATAATAATGGGATGTGAATGTGTGTACTGAACTCCAGATCTCAGCCTTGCAAATCTTTTCCATTGAGGTTTGTCTCAGGTGCGACTCAGATACCTCTATGTTTTTAAGAAAGTATTTCCCAACTTTCTCCTTGAGTCACACCTAGCTAGTTGGATTTTCAGGATTGCCACAATGAATATGCATGAAATTGATTTGCATATCCTAGGTCTCCTATTTATGCAAATTTATCTTAATTTATCCAGTGACAGATTTAGGGAGTTGAGATCCCTAGGCACTAGGGGTGATATTGCCCCTTCAGTTCTCTGGATAAGGAACAGAGCAAAAGGTCTAAGGCAGAGCCTTCTTTGCTCTGCTTTATCTGCTCACGTCCTCTATTCATGTCTTTGAATAACAGGGAGGGAGGGACTGGTTTAGGAAGTAGAATAGCTTTTCTTTACTCCCTGGATGGGAGGGGGGGGTCATGGCGCAGTGGAGCCTGGAACAGTGGCAGGGCCAGAACTTATTTTTGGGGGGCGGGTGGGGCAGTAGGCATACAGATCTGAGCCCTACTAATTGTACCCTTATCCATAAATAATGGCTTAGAGGGCATCTGACAAAGAATTTCTAAGTCCAACAGCTGTTATGCATCGAGTGAAACTCAATATTTTAACTTATTTCAAGCACTTACCAATATTAAAAATTCTTTATTAACCTGTATTAATTTTATATTTATTGCAGTTTATAAATACAAAAGAATATCATGTAAAAAAACAAAAAATAAATCAGATCCAATCAATCATGTAATAAAACAAATATCAATGTATGAATCCTCTTTCTAGAAAGGCAGAGATAGTCATAACTACAATAAAATAGCAATAATCATAATCACACGAATGAGTACAGAGCAGAACTAGGACAGTTCATATTACAACCCACATGCAAAAAATATATATATTCAAATTCTGGCATCACCTCAGCAAACCAAAATTCTTCCAGTGCTAAACACTTAGGGGCGGAGTTTCAGACTCCGCGAATAGGCCTACTTTTGTTTGCACTCCAGGCGCAAACAAAAGTACGCTGGATTTTAGTAGATACGCGCGGAGCCGCGCGTATCTGCTAAAAACCTGGATCGGCGCGCGCAAGGCTATTGATTTTGTATAGCCGGCGCGCGCTGAGCCGCGCAGCCTACCCCCGTTCCCTCCAAAGCCGCTCCGAAATCGGAGCGGCCTTGGAGGGAATCCTCTAACGCCCTCCCCTCACCTTCCCCTCCCTTCCTCTACCTAACCCACCCGCCCGGCCCTGTCTACACCCCCCCTTTACCTTTCTCCGGGGATTTACACCTCCCGGAGGGAGAAGTAAATCCCCGCGCGAGAGCGGGCCTCCTGCGTGCCGGGCCGCGACCTGGGGGTGGGTACGGAGGGCGCGGCCACGCCCCCGGACCGCCCCGGGCCGTAGCCATGCCCCCGTACCCGCCCCCAAAACGCTGCCGACACGCCCCCGAAACGCCGCGACGACCGGGCCTGCCCCCCCCGACACGGCCCCGACACGCCCCCCTCGGAGAACCCCGGGACTTACGCGAGTCCCGGGGCTCTGCGCGCGCCGGTAGGCCTATGTAAAATAGGCTCACCGGCGCGCAGGGCCCTGCTCGCCTAAATCCGCCCGGTTTTGGGCGGATTTAGGCGAGCAGGGCTCTGAAAATCCGCCCCTTTGTGAAGTAACACAAACCCCTTAAAAAACAAAAGACACCTAGAATCTTGCCATACCATACAATCATAGTACTAACTCTTACGAATCAAACAGCACCATTATTTATGAAAAGGCAGCAATACAAATATTACAACAGGCCCTAGAACATTAATACACCACCTACTGAGCAAAGAGAACAAGCCAGACTGCTACAAGTCCCTACAGAGAATACACACACTAGCAGAAATACTGCACCTCAGTCACACACAGGCAAAACACAGACCCACCCTTAACTAATCCAGATTTGGGGGCTACAAATTAGAAACAGAAACATGCAGATAAACCTAAAATAGAAAGCTCAAGAAACCAGACTGAATAGAAGAACTCTAAAAACAGCAAAATACAAATATAATATATGCATGTTTCCAAAGATGGCATATTCTAATCACTAAAAACTAATTTTATTTTTATCTTTGTTGTCTGATCTTTTATTTTTCTAATCAATTGTTCCTGGTCTCTTTTTTCCACTTTCCCCTTGTCTGTCTTTTCCTAATTCTTTCTTCAGGGTCTCTTTTCTCTGTATCTTCTGTCTCCTCCTACCTTCTTCTTTTCCTCCCTCACACACAAATTCATGCTCTCGCTCTCACATGCTCTCTTCTTATACACAGGCTCCCATTCTCACATCCTCTCCCTTTTCTCTCACATAGGCTCTTACGTACACACAAAAACACACACATGCAGGCTCTCACTCTCACAGGCTCCCATATACATTGCTCTCTCAAGTCCAGTATCCTGTTTTCAACAGTGGCCATTTCAGATCACAAGTACCTGGCAAGAACCCAAGCAGTAAATTGATCCTATGCTGCTATCATGTTGTGATAAATAGTAGCCATTTCTTAAGTCTACTTGGTTAATAAGTTTATTGACCTCCTCCAGGAATTTGTCCAAACCCAACTACACTAGCTGCCCAAACCACTTCTTCTGGTAATCAATTCCAGAGCTTAATTGTGTGCTGAGTGAAAAAGAATTTTTTCCTATTTGTTTTACTGAGTCTTGGTGTTGTTGAGATAAAGACCGCAAGCTGTTGTATTTGCTTCCAGAGGTAACATTGATACTGAGTCATATACAATTGATATGACGCTATGCTGGAGACCAGCATTGAACCTTGGAAAACATTTCTTCCTAGAGTGCCTAAGAACTTTTGTTTTTGCCAGGAGGAGTTGAGTGGGGGCGTATCCGCTTTGACTTTTTCTGGGCGGATTCTACCACCACAGATTGGTGTGGGAGTTGGGCCCTCTGATAACCAGGGATGTGCTGCACCAGATAGGTGGTATCCATTCTTTTGTTCACCGGCGTACTGTCTGTGTTGCAGGTCTACAGTCTGTGTTGCAGGTCTACCAGGACTTCATGTACCGGGATTGCTAGTACCTCCCTTAGGAGGGTCCACAAACTGCAGAACCTCTAAGGTCTTCCGCCTGGTATCTTCTTCTGATACTAGTTTATAAAGTTGGCAAAAGATAAGTCCTCTGGGGGTGACTTTTTCCTGTCTTCAGGTGGGGATGGCTCAGACAAGATGTCCTCTGAAGAAGTGTCAGTGTCTCTGTCATCCCAAGTGTCCAATGCAGGGCGCCATGGAGGAGAAGCATGAGGTATAAAAAGAGGCATCGATGGTTTTTGTGGCGGCATCGATGGAGGAAATAAAGGCATCGATGGAGATCGGGATTCTCGGCCAAGAAATTCCGGAGGGCCCTGGTATGGGTTCAGATGGCGCAGAATCCCCCCAAGGCATCGTCGACACAGATGGAAATCAGAGTTTTAGGTGCCGATGGTTGCACCAGAAGAGCTCCGATTAGGGCAGCAAGCTTTGACAGAATTGGCTGAAAAACTGAGAGGTCCGGTACCGGTATCAGCACCGGAGTTGGCATCGGAGTAGGTATCACTATGTACCATACATAAATTAATCCATGTCGAAAAAACAGAATGGCTAAACACTGCACTGAAAGTACACGTCCCCAACAGGAACCTGAGATCCGCAAACAAGGTATTACTAACGATTCCCTCCGTTAAAACTGCAAGACTAACTCAAGTAAGGGATAGAGCCCTATCATTAGCAGGGCCTACATTATGGAACACCATGCCATCAGAAATCAGACTGCAAAAAGACATCAAACTATTCAAAAACTATTCAAAAAAGACATCAAACTATTCAAAAACATGGCTATTTAAACAAGCATACCACAAAGAGAAGGGAGAGTAGAATCCAAAGAATTGCAGAAAGCGATGAGTCTGTGCCCTGACACAACACCCCTACTCATTACGAGTGTTTTTTATTTTTTACTTTTAAGCAGTAACAGATAATATGTAGATTATTAATAATTTGGAACCGACCTGATAAACCTAAACACACAACCTCACCTAGCATCTTATAGCTATTATGAAACTTTGAACCGTCCCTTACAGGCACCTGTCTAGATGTTAAAATAAAGCTTCATTTTTAAGTGCCTTATTGTTAACCGTTGTGACAGCTTCTAGCTTAACGACGGTATAGAAAAGAGTTTAAATAAAATAAATAAATAAATAAATAAATAAATATCGGCATCGGTGACAGCACCGGCACCAGTGGCCAAAGGAGCTTCTTTTACTGCCTGGCGGATAAAACCGTCCTGTTCCTCCCTTATAGCCAGTGAGGTCAGAGCAGCTATAAGTGGTGACAGAGAAGGCGTAATCGGCACTTCCACAGGTCCCTGTGGTGGCTCGATATTCAGCACCTCTACTGATGGCCGATGCCGATGATTTTCTTTATATTCCATGCATTTCTTTTCAAGCACGGATGTCAATTTTACCGATGCCCGGGACGGAGTCGGTGATAGCTGGTCTCCGGAGCTGTCAATGTGACGCTTTCGAACGACTAATCTTTTAGACGCTCCAGCCGGAGACGATTGAGTCGACGTCGATGGGATAAGTTGAATATGGAAGAGATGTTCCATCTTCTCTTGTCTGGCTCTCCTGCCCTTGGCCGTCATTTCAGCACATTGAGGGCAGGAAGAAACATCGTGAGACTCACCCAAGCACAGGACACACTCGACATGCTGATCGATGATAGACATTGTATGAGGACACTTCGGGCATTTTTTGAAGCCTGTTGTCATAATGAAGGCCGAACAGCCGTCGACGGCCTTCTGACAGAAAAATTCTTTTAACCTGATAGAAACGGGAAAACACTTACTCACCGGCAGGTGGTGACAGGAAGACCCCCATGTAGGGAATGAAAAGAGCTGTTTTAAAACTTCTCTCTCAAATTTGTTGTGTGAGGAAGTCACCAGGGCTCCTTCACCGCGATGCTAACTGCAGCGCGGAAAAACGAAGACTGAAGGGAGACCCCAGTGAACATCCAGGATGCCTCATGCTGCAGCAGCCATATTGTTTGGGGTGGGGGCTGTGAGTGAGAATGAGTAAGACAGGTTGTGTACGTTTGTTAGAAAATATATTATTGAGACTGTCAGTGTAAGTAGGAAAGAAGGCATATGTGAGAGAAAAAGATTGATCGAGATGACGCGTCTTTGTGTGTGCGTGCGCGATCAGGGAGATGACGAATGTGTGTGTGTGTGCGTGCGCGATCAGGGAGATGACGAATGTGTGTGTGTATGTGTGTGCGATCAGGGAGATGACGAATGTGTGTGTGTATGTGTGTGCGTCTGATCAGGGAGATGACGTATGTGTGTGTGTCTGATCAGGGAGATGACGTTTGTGTGTGTGTCTGATCAGGGAGATGACATCTGTGTGTGTGTGTCTCTGTCACGTCAGGGAGATGACATGTGTGTCTGTGAGCGAGAGAGAGAGAGACCGCGCGCGAGACTGGTCATGGACCCTAAAGAAGAGGATTATGAGGACAGAACTTCAGCAGCCACTGCTGCTTCTGGTGTGTGTTATTGGCCTGCAAGGAAAATGAGTAGGAAATTTGCTGGAGAAGGTAAGTCAAGGTGGCTTTTTAAGTTTATTTTTCTTGATTGACTGCCATTTAATTGTTGGGTATTATGTGATGCGTTATTCCATTAATCAGTTGTTTTAAAACATTCTATTAGTATAATTTTAGAATTATTATTTTACATTTCTTGAGGAATGTATAAATAGAAATGTGCAGACAAAAAGTGTACTGGAAACAGCAAACAGCCAAACTCTGTATGCAGTGCAAAAATGGAAAAACAAAAACATTAACTTGGTCACTTTATTCTGTATTTGGTGATGGTCTGTCTGTGTTCTAGGTGTGTGCTCCAGGTAAGTGTATTTTGCAAGCTTGTATTTTCTATGTGGGGACTTATAGCAGCTTGACTTGTTCTGTTTTCCTAATAGAAGATGTATTGGTGTTTAGGGCATGTAGTGTTGCCTTTTCATATCTGTAGTGTTCCATAATACTGTGCGGATTAGTTTGTGTTCATTATTGCAGTCCTGGGAGTGTGTTAGGTGCTATATTTCTGTTTCCATGTCTCCAGTTTTGCACTGCATGCAGAGTAGCTTTTTTGGGGTTTCCATTCCAGTTTCTGACTCCATTCTTGTAATTTGAGGTCTTCCTGTACTTGGTGAAGGTCGCTTCTGTGCGTGTGACCAAGGTGAGGTATTTTACTTTTATTGAGCTTTATTAGTCACCTAACACAAAAAGGCCTAAACATTCAATATAAAACATTCATAAAATCTAAGTGTTATATATAACAAAATACAATAAAAACCATACAAAAAAACCCACACATTACAAAGACCTAGGACCTGGATTAAGAAAGGAAGCTTGAGAGTTAAAATTTAGCCTGTATAATCAATAATAAGCTGTCTTAAATAGGAAGGTTTTCAACAGAACTCTCACTGTTTTTGTACAGATACTGAGTCGCAGTTCAATAGGAAAGGAATTCCATAAAATAGGAGCTGCTACTGAAAAGACAGACTCCCTAGTTACAAAGATGGGCACATTTTAGAGATGGAACATCAAGCAGGCATCTCTGGGAGGTTCTTAACTGTCATGAGGGCTGATGCATTTGATAAGGCATTTGACCAGGGACAAGAACCCAGGTGAGTTAATTTGAAAACAATTAGGCCAATTTTGTATTTGATACGCAGTTGCACAGGCAGCCAATGCAGATGTACAAGTGTTGGGGTACTACACATATGTCATTTGACACCAGAGATCAAACAAGCGGTGAGAAGCAGATGAAGAGGCTGCAAGTGGCATTAGGGAGGCGAAGACAGAGGCCATTACAATAGTGGATGAGAGGAAAAATCAATGCTTGACAGTGTGAAACTCAGTATCATGTAGCAAGCACTTCAGACCAGAGAGAGCTCTAACAACTCATTTGATGTGTGCCTGAAAAGAGAAGTGAGGATGGAACCATACACCTAAACAATACTTTGGTTGATGCTAAAAGTCACACCATTTAAAGTAATAGAGGAATGTTGCAGCATGTATCCTATGAATGTAGACATTTTTATCAGTCTTTTTTATTGGTTTTTCTCATTAGGACATGCATTGCTGGTAAATTGCTCTGTTTTCATAAGAAGGGCTACTGCACCTGAAGCAGGGAGACCGTGTTGCTGTTACTGAGATGACACCAGAATATCGTTTTTGAATGGTGAATTGTATAGAGAATGTCCTAGTTCTGCTCTTCACCCATTGTTGGGGGGTCAGGGGGATTCCCTTGGATCCCCCATTTAGCCTTGTAACGGTTATATGTTCAGTGTGTCACGCATGTGAGAATAATCTGTCAGGTATGTCCCAAGAAAAAAGGTTGAGAATCATTGGTCTAAACAGGAAAATGAAGTGCTGGGTTTCAGAAGTTTTTCTATGATGCATCTACACAGTGATTTACAGTAAGCTCTGAGAAAATGAGTTACTTTGAGATAAGATAATTTATGTCTTGACAGCTGGCCTGGAAAAAAAAACTTCAAGGTTACTTTTCTCCCTGAGTTGTAAAAACAAAAGTAAATTCGCACTGTGCTATAAATCTTTCAGCAATGTTTCCTTTTTGAAGTAGGAACTATTCTAATTAAAGTGGAACTCTGCCATACTGCTTGGTATTAAAGAGAGATAATATTCTCATGATTTGTTTATAATTGATTCTAAAAATGTTTTTTGTAATTAGCTACATGTTGATACACTCCTTGTTACCTGGGAAATCAAGCATGGGATCCACAGATTCTCAAAATGAGTTACACAGCATTTTAAACAAACTTGCTTTGGTGATATGTTAGTGTCAAGCAAATGATGAAGTGATTAACAAGAATGCAGAACTTGAGAGCTTAGAGAAACAGAAAGATAATATATCTTTACTTCAAGTACAAATGGGAAACTTGGGTTCACTGGCTAATATCCAGGAAAGTGACTGATGTAGCACAAATGCACTCTGTTGCGTTACCTTTTTAGAACAGAATTTGCATCCAGAGATTGGAGCACGGTATTCTAAAGGTGAAATCAGTTCTGAGTTATCAGCTAAGTCAAGTGCAGATTTTTCATCTCACTCTGAATGGGAGAATGACACCCCCTCCCTCCTTTTAAAAGAGAGCAAGTCAGTTCTTCAGAGGTATTAGAACTGTCTGCTCGCTTTGGATCCTCCAATCCAGAGCCAAGTCTGGAGTTCTCAGATGCTCTAAAGACAGTAGGAACAGACCCCTATGGTTTGATAGTGCATCCTACCTGCTGCCACAAAAGACAGCACAGGAATAAAGGCATTTTGATGTCTCTCCTGAAATACAGGCAAAAATGAAATGCAAACAGAAAAACGTTATTGATTTTGTGAAAATGTTCAAACTATTAAACGCTTTAATATCTCTCCAGCAAAGTGAAAATGATCTCAGTGAGCACTTTAAAAAGGCTCTGTTGTGTTTTTCATGCTTTACGGATTATTAAACGTATAATCCAGAGACTGGAATCTCAATCCCGAAGTGGACAGATAGATGGTGTACTGCCAGATTAGTGCCAGCCATATGTCCAAATGAGGAATCAGCAGACTGCTTTAACCTCTGATTTAGAATCACAGTGCATAAATTTAAACTGTGAATACTTGGAGCTTGAGTTAAATCAGGTCCAAGCTGAACAGATTCAGTTTGAATCTGCTCTCTGTCAGAGTTTCAGAGTGAAAGCAGATACTTTAAATGTACAACTGACATCTCTCCAGCAAAGCATAGGTGAGAGATCTTAAGAGTTACCGTAACTGATTTAAGGACTCAAATAGCAAGTATCAGGTTTTATACCAGAATGCAATTTTACATAACAGTATCCAGGGAAAGGAGTTGCAAAAGAGCATGTGCTGTGTGTAAGGAAAACAGTGCATTGTTGCATGCAGATCTAAAAAGAGTGCAAGCAGAAAGACAATTCTCCAGAGGTACTGGAATTGTCGGCTGGCTTTGGATCCTCCAATTAAGAGTCCAGTCCAGTGTTTTCAGATGCTCTGAAGATGGTGGGTGATTACCCCCCCCCCCCCCCCCCAAATAAGCCTGGGCACCCAGTCAAAGAAGAGACTGGAAGGGGTTCACCAAGACCTTGATATGGCATATTACTTGTCAACACAGGAGGGAATTCAGGAACAAAGAAATCCTGATTCTCTTCGAAGATTTATAATGGATTTTAGAGAAAATTCCCAGCCATATCCGGCTTCTCTAGAACAGATCCTAAAAGAACTCTGTGGGCAATATGTTAATTCCACATGTGCCAAACAAACTGCATATGGAATGAGCTGTGCTAAAGCCCAGAGACCATGTGTTGTCTTTTTGCTAAAAGCAGACATAATGGTAAAACGTTTCCAGTGCAAAACAGATTGTCACTGCTATGCATAGTTCTTATTTGCATTCAGGGAAAAATTATAAATCCTCTGATTTACAGAGTAAGCTTGGTGCTAGTAAACTAACAGGGGCACCCAATTATTTAGATGCACAGCCAGAGATCAGATGGTTTGAACAGAAAAGCAGACTCAGGTCTTTTGAAGGCATGCCAGAAGAATTCCAAGCTGCCTTCCAGATTTTAAATGCAGACAGTACTGCCTGATCCTCTGACACTGACAAAGGATCCTAGAAAGGTCCAGCCAAAGGGGCTAAGACTGTGAGCAGCTTAGTACCTGGTACTTTCCAGGGGAGAAACTCAGATCCCCTTCACCTCTGGTGGGGAAGAAATGACTAACCACCTTTTTATCTTGTCCACAGATCTCTGCTACTGCACAAGATTTTCTTAAGTATCATCAACCTGAACTATGTCAGCAGTTCTAAGTGAAACACCGCAAAGGGAGATCACTGCCCCAATTTTTTATTCTATTATAAAGCACAAGGTTATTTATTTATTGGGCAGAATTCAGCCCAAGGAACAGGAGTATATCATTGTCATTAAATTGCAAGATGTGTTTCCCTGGACCAATCCCTAGTCTATTAAAACGCCTGGAAAGCTATGGCTCACCATGCAGATAGGAAAACTGACAGTGAAATACTAAGTGATCATTACCCAGAGTTCAGGGGAAGAATTTTTGTTAGGAAATAAACTCCTGAAAAGATTGTCTCCTACTTGGACTATGTCCAGGAAGTCATTTGGATTCGGATCAAACACCCAATTCCTATGGCCTCCTATGGGAGGGAGAAGGGTAAAGGTTCATGTTCTATGGAACCTAGACACACCTTGATCAGAATTAACTTTCGGAGGTCAGCTGGTCCTAATCTCCTGGAGCTCCACTACAAAGGAGCTGGAGAGAAAGCCATGTGAGAATGTTACCTTGATAAACAAAGAACTAATATGTGATATACTCCTTTGTGCTGAAAGCCTGAAAATCCTCTTGAAAAAGCCACCTGCCGGCATGACCAGCCAAGTAAAAGTAACAAAGTCTAAAGACTCACACCTAATACATCCCAGAAAAATCACTGACTTATACCAGGAGGGAGAACACATTCCGGTGGACACACAGCTAGGACCCATCCAGGAGGTCCCAGCCTGTTACTGAACAGTGACCATTCACTAATTAGTGAACCTATCATTAAAATCATCCGAGATACCTGAAGATTGGAAGATGGCCAATGTAACCCCAATATTTAAAAAGGGATCCACGGGTGAGCCGGGAAACTACAGACCAGTGAGCCTGACTTCAGTGCCAGGAAAAATCGTGGAAACTGTTATAAAGAATAAAATCACAAAACATTTAGACAGACATGGTTTGATGGGGCACAGCCAGCAAGGATTTACCCAAGGGAAGTCTTGCCTTACAAATCTCCTACATTTTTTTTTGAAGGGGTGAATAAACACGTGGAGAAAGGTGAACCACTAGATGGTTCACCTTTGTCCACATCTACATTGAGCCACTCCCAATTTGTTCACATCTACATTGAGCCACTCCCAATTTGAATTTTCAGAAGGCGTTTGACAAAGTCCCACATAAGAGGCTTCTAAGACAACTAAAAAGTTCATGGGATAGGAGGCAATGTCCTTTTGTGGATTGCAAGCTGGTTAAAAGTCAGGAAGCAGAGAGGAGGATTAATGGTCTGTTTTCACAGTGGAAAAAGGTAAAAGTGGAGTGCCTCAGGGATCTGTACTTGGACTGGTGCTTTTTAATATATTTATAAATAATCTGGAAAGGGATACAAGTGAGGTGATCAAATTTGCGGATGACACAAAATTATGCAGAGTAGTTAAATCTCAAGCAGACTGTGATGATATGCAGGAGGATCTTGCGAAATTGGAAGATTGGGCTTCCAAAAGGCAGATGAAATTTAACTTGGACAAGTGCAAAGCGATGCACATAGGGAAAAATAGCCCTTGCTGTAGTTACACAATGTTAGGTTCTATCTTAGGAGTTACCACCCAGGAAAGATCTAGGTGTCATAGTGGATAATACATTGAAATTGTTGGCCCAGTGTGCAGTGGCAATCAAAAAAGCAAACAATGTTAGGAATTATTAAGAAGGGAATGGAAAATAAAACAGAGGATGTCATGATGCTTCTGTATCATTCCATGGTGAGACCGCACATTGAAAAATGTGTGCAGTTCTAGTCACTGCATCTCAAAAAGGATACAGCTGCACTGGAGAAAGTGCAGAGAAGTGCAACCAAAATGAAGAGGCATGGAATGGCTGCTCTATGAGGAAAGGCTAAATAAGTTAGGGCTGTTCAGTTTGGAGAAGAGATGACTGAGGGGGATACGATAGAAGTCTACAAAATCATGAAAGGACTTGAACTAGTTAATGTAAATCGGTTAATTACTCTCTCAGATAATAGAAGGACCAGGGGGCACCATGAAGTTAGCAAGTAGCTCATTTAAAATAAATCGAAGAAAATTATTTTTCACTCAGCGCATAGCTCTGGAATTCATTGCCAGAGGATGTGGTTACAGCAATTAGTGTAACTGGATTTAAAAAAGATTTGGATAAGTTCCTAGAGTATAAATCCATAAACTGCTATGACAGTAATTAATAAGCAATAGTAGCTTGTGTTCTAATGTTTGAGTACTTGCCAGGTACTTGTAACTTGGATTGGTCACTGCTGGAAACAGGATACTGGGCTTGATGGACCCTTGGTCTGACCCAGTATAACATATCTTATGTTCTTAGTGAGTCGTCCTTTTGTCAACTCAAAAATAAAATAGCATTGGAATCCATTAAATAGACCAATACTTGGATAACAATACTAGGGCAAGATGCCAAGTTACTAGTTAGAACTTGTAACATTTTAAAATTAGGTGATAAAAGTTTTCCACACAGTTTATCTATTTTGAGAGATCTGAAATTATCACTGTGTCATGGTTCAATGGCCTTATGAGACTAGGAGACTATGTGGATTTAGTAAATAACATCCTTTGAAGTCATGTAGACAATAATGTTGTGGGCTTCCCTGACATTCACTAATCATTGAAATCAGGACAAACCATTCCACGAGTTTGTGAGGTAAAAGTCTCACTGATGTTTGTGTACCAAGAAGAGTGCAAGATTACCGTCAGAGTTCAAATTGCAAAAGGGCAACAAATGTTAGATCCTTTGGCTTTCTTTGTCCCCCAACTCTCATTTTGAAGAGTTAGGTTCATCTGTATGTGCCATGCCTTGTGTGGAAGTAACTGTCACAGCCTTGCACCTGTTAGTCACAAACACACAAGATGAAATAACTATAACCAGAGATGAAATTTTAGGTTTTTTGATTGCAGAATCATTCCTTGACCTGGGGTTGAATTTGCCAGTCATAGGCTTGCATCCTATAAACTCTGACACTTCTCCAGATGAGATGTCTGAATTGTCAGAACTTCTCCTAAAGGCCTTATTACATTACAGTACATTGGGCCTCTTCCAAAGTCCAAACAGGAAAGGGCTATATGCTAATGTCAAGGAGCTTGACAAAACAAAGATTCCACTTGTTGAAACATGATTCACACAAAGCTGACACAGCTATAGGCGTGACAGGTATTTCAGAAGAGATGGAGAATTAAGTGAAGATTCCTCAGAACCAACATTTCCCTGAGTTGAAGAAACTGATAAAGAACTAGCTTTCAGAAGCTAATGCCTGATGCGGCTGAGAAAGCTCAGCCAAAGATTTTTGTTACTGATGTTTATGCCTATGGCTTAATTGACTTAAATATCATACAAATGCTACAGATATTCATGGCTATCAGAGCCACTCCCAATTGTTTTTCATTGAGAGTGTCACCATTTGAAACTATGACAGAGAATTAACTATGTTTTTCTTTGCAGGAATGCAAGATGCTAATTTAGCAACAACTGCACATGAATATGTTGCACACCCGAGACAATATTTGCAGATTGTCTTTGCTGAAAATAACCTAGAACAGGCTGCTAGAGGTAGAAAAGCTTAACAGATCACAGGACTACCTCTAAAGAATATCAAAATGGTGATAAAGTGTTTTATTACAATTTTGGCAAGGATAAGGCAAAGGAAAGTACATTTTTACCTAGCTGAAAAAGGGCCATTTCCAGTTATGGACCTGTTGCATATTGTATCCAAGTTAAGATAGATACTGAAGGTGAAACCTCCTTAAATGGGTCCACATCAATCAACTTCAACCTTGTCATCCTAGCAAGTTTCAGAGTCAAGAATCCAATGACTTGCTTAGAGAGTTAGACAAGTATCAATAACCTTATACAGGGTTAGATCTCTACTTATCTGATGTCCCAAGAGATTATTACTGATGCTTTTGCTAAGATTACTTGTAATTCCATTGAGCCTATTCATATTCAAATTGCCTTCCACATGGGAAGTGCCATTCCATTATATGTAGATACAGACAAAATGGAGATTGCTTATGTTTTGAATTTACCATTTATATTGCCTGATAATGTTTATCAATCAAAGCAGGTGGTTAATGTATGTACATTGTACAATAATTTCTTTTGTATAAATCCACCTGCCTTCTTTACTTATCCACACAACAGTCCCTAGCAATACTTAGTACCTAACTCAGAGCTGTGCCAGTGCGCAAAGGACATACATTGATTGTGTCCTGCTAAACCCTTTCTGAAAGATGCCACAGAAGCCCTTTGTGGTTTGTGCTCTATAAATATAGAGGAGAAATGCAAAGTGAGCATGACTAAGTATGATGATTTTTCTGATGTCAAAATGCTGTTTGAAATAATGTTTGGCTAGTTGAACTTATTTGTCAGCCTCATTAATACTAGGAAAGGAACAAATTTAAGATGAAGGCATCAGCAGTACTAAAAGGGGGGCCTCCTAGTATTCTGCATCGAGAGTCACATGTATGATTTTTTACCTGCCGATGAGAAATTGTACTTGTGCATCCGATGCAAAGAGCTCATGTCTCTAAGAGAACGAGACCAATCTCTGGAAGCGCTGAGACAGATGAGGTATATAGATGAGACCTTCAGGGACAAAGCAGCCAAGTCCCAACTCCAGTCTGGCAGCTCTGTTCCTGCCTTCGAGGAGGAAGTTTTCATGATTGGAGAGCATCAACCTGGTGCACCAGGAAATTATCCTGTAGCAAGAACCTGCTCACCAGTTTCACTGATAGGGGATTTTTGATTGGGACAAAATTGGATACTTAGAAAAGAGAGATAAGTTAGTGTCAGTGAGTGACAAAGTTTTCATCACTGGTGGCGGGAAGCAAGGATAAATCTATCAGAGATAGTTTAAAAAATTATCTGGATAAATCTCAGTAAGCATTGCTTGAGGTGAAAGAGGACGTAAGAGTCTTGTGCAGGGAAACTTCAAATGAGAAAGTGAAAAAACTGTGCATAAAAATTGCCAGCCTGGAGCTGCAGATATATAGAAACATAGAAACGATGGCAGAAAGACCAATCAGCCCATCCAGCCTGCCCAGCAAGCTCCCACACTTATTTTCCCATACTTATCTGTTTCATCAGCCACCAAGTTCAGGGCCCTTGTTGGTAACTGTTTGATTCAAATCTCCTGCCATCCCCTGTCATTGATGCAGAGAGTAATGCTGGAGATGCATCAAAGGTGAGCATAAGGCTTAAAGGTTAAGGATAGTAACCGCCACATCAAGCAAGTTACCCCGATGCTTGCTTACCCAGACTGCACAGATCAATGCCTTGTTGGATGCTGTCTGAATATAAATCCTGACTGAAATACATTTTTGGTTTCCACTTTGTTTGTTGTGATTTAATTGGTGTGGTTAACCATTGACTCCCTTTGATCAAGCCGGATAATTGAAATCTCCCATTATTACCGCACTACCAATTTGGTTAGCTTCCCTAATTTCTCTTAGCATTTCACAGTCAGTCTCACCATCTTGACCAGGTGGACGGTAGTATACTCCTATCACTATAGACTTCCCTGATACACAAGGGATTTCTACCCATAAAGATTCAATTGTGCATTTAGTCTCATGCATGATGTTTATCCTGCTGGACTCTATGCCATCCTGGACAAAGCACTACACCTCCTCCCGGGTGCTCTTCTCTGTCATTGCGATATAATTTGTACCCCGGTATAGCACTGTCTCATTGGTTGTCCTCCTTCCACCATGTCTTTACGATACCAATTAAGTCTGTCATCATTCACTGCTATACATTCTAATTCTCCCATCTTACTTCTTAGACTTTTGTTTGTATTTTCATTCTGCTTTTTAATTGATAGGGATAAGTTACATAGAAACATAGAAATGACGGCAGAAGAAGACCAAACGGCCCATCCAGTCTGCCCAGCAAGCTTCACATTTTTTTCTCATACTTATGTTTCTCTTAGCTCTTTGGTTCTATTTCCCTTCCACCCCCACCATTAAAGTAGAGAGCAGTGATGGAGCTGCAACCAAGTGAAATATCAAGCTTGATTAGTTATGGGTAGTAGGGGAAGTAGGAGAAGTAACCGCCGCAATAAGCAAGCTACACCCATGCCCATCTGCTTTACCCAGACCGTGCCATTCAGCCCTTATTGGTTGTTTTTCTTCTCCCCTGCCGTTGAAGCAGGGAGCTATGCTGGATATGCTTGTAGTATCAGTTTTTCATCTCCCCTGCCATTGAAGCAGAGAGCCATGCTGGATATGCGTGAAGTATCAGTTTTTCTTCTCCCCTGCCGTTGAAGCAGAGAGCTATGCTGGATATGCGTGAAGTATCGGTTTTTCTTCTCCCCTGCCGTTGAAGCAGAGAGCTATTTTAGCTCAGGTGAATTTTTAGTTACAGGCACTTGGACTACTTTTCTTATTATTGGAACCTCACTGTCGGGATGCCCTAATTCTAATGCATCATTAGTATTATGAATACTGTTCCTTGCCTCCCTCATATTCTCCATTGTATATTACCCATTGTATATTACCCCCTCTTTTCGTGCCCTTTCTTATTTCTTACTCCAAGTTAACATATCCTTGTTATAATGTAACTTTATTCTCCTTTCAAATTGTCTCTGGTTAATGGTTGTTTATAGTTACTGCTTGTCGATGTAAACAGAGTTGATTTGATTTGTATCAAGAAAGTCGGTATAGAAAAAACCCTAAATAAATAAATAAATAAATAAATAAATAAATAAAAATCCTTTGAAGATACCTCTCTCCGAATCATGCGCTGCTGAGCGACTGTCTGCTTTCCCCTTTGTTCTAGTTTAAAAGATGCTCTATCTCCTTTTTAAAGGTTAGCACCAGCAGTCTGGTTCCACCCTGGTTAAGGTGGAGCCCATCCCTTCGGAAGAGACCCCACCTTCCCCAAAAGGTACCCCAGTTCCTAACAAAACTGAATCCCTCTTCCTTGCACCATCATCACATCCTGCGCATGGAACAGGGAGCATTTCAGAGAACATAAGAACATAAGAAAATGCCATTCTGGGTCAAACCAAGGGTCCATCAAGCCCAGCATCCTGTTTCCAACAGTGGCCAATCCAGGCCATAAGAACCTGGCAAGTACCCAAAAACTAAGTCTATTCCATGTTACCATTGTTAATGGCAGTGGCTATTCTCTAAGTGGCTATTCTCTAAGTGAACTTAATAGCAGGTAATGGACTTCTCCTCCAAGAACTTATCCAATCCTTTTTTAAACACAGCTATACTAACTGCACTAACCACATCCTCTGGCAACAAATTCCAGAGTTTAATTGTGCGTTGAGTAAAAAAGAACTTTCGATTAGTTTTAAATGTGCCCCATGCTAATTTCATGGAGTGCCCCCCTAGTCTTTCTACTATCCGAAAGAGTAAATAACCGATTCACATCTACCCGTTCTAGACCTCTCATAATTTTAAACATCTCTATCATATCCCTCCTCAGCTGTCTCTTCTCCAAGCTGAAAAGTCCTAACCTCTTTAGTCTTTCCTCATAGGGGAGCTGTTCCATTCCCCTTATCATTTTGGTAGCCCTTCTCTGTACCGTCTCCATCGCAATATCTTTTTTGAGATGCGGCGACCAGAATTGTACACAGTATTCAAGGTGCAGTCTCACCATGGAGCAATACAGAGGCATTATGACATTTTCCATTTTATTCACCATTCCCTTTCTAATAATTCCCAACATTCTATTTGCTTTTTTGACTGCCACAGCACACTGAACCGACGATTTCAATGTGTTATCTACTATGACGCCTAGATCTCTTTCTTGGGTTGTAGCACCTAATGTGGAACCCAACATTGTGTAATTATAGCATGGGTTATTTTTCCCTATATGCATCACCTTGCACTTATCCACATTAAATTTCATCTGCCATTTGGATGCCCAATTTTCCAGCCTCACAAGGTCTTCCTGCAATTTATCACAATCTGCTTGTGATTTAACTACTCTGAGCAATTTTGTATCATCTGCAAATTTGATTATCTCACTCGTCGTATTTCTTTCCAGATCATTTATAAATATATTGAAAAGTAAGGGTCCCAATATAGATCCCTGAGGCACTCCACTGTTCACTCCCTTCCACTGAGAAAATTGTCCATTTAATCCTACTCTCTATTTCCTGTCTTTTAGCCAGTTTGCAATCCACGAAAGGACATTGCCACCTATCCCATGACTTTTTACTTTTCCTAGAAACCTCTCATGAGGAACTTTGTCAAACGCCTTCTGAAAATCCAAGTATACTACATCTACCAGTTCACCTTTATCCACATGTTTATTAACTCCTTCAAAAAAGTGAAGCAGATTTGTGAGGCAAGACTTGCCCTGGGTAATGCCATGCTGACTTTGTTCCATTAAACCATGTCTTTCTATATGTTCTGTGTTTTGATGTTTAGAACACTTTCCACTATTTTTCCTGGCACTGACGTCAGGCTAACCGGTCTGTAGTTTCCCGGATCGCCCCTGGAGCCCTTTTTAAATATTGGGGTTACATTTGCTATCCTCCAGTCTTCAGGTACAATGGATGATTTTAATGATAGGTTACAAATTTTTACTAATAGGTCTGAAATTTCATTTTTTAGTTCCTTCAGAACTCTGGGGTGTATACCATCCGGTCCAGGTGATTTACTACTCTTCAGTTTGTCAATCAGGCCTACCACATCTTCTAGGTTCACCGTGATTTGATTCAGTCCATATGAATCATTACCCATGAAAACCTTCTCCATTATGGGTACCTCCCCAACATCCTCTTCAGTAAATACCGAATCAAAGAAATCATTTAATCTTTCTGCGATGGCCTAATCTTCTCTAAGTGCCCCTTTAACCACTCAATCATCTAATGGTCCAACTGACTCCCTCACAGGCTTTCTGCTTCGGATATATTTTTAAAAGTTTTTACTGTGAGTTTTTGGATCCTTCTTCCAATTTTTGAATGACCTGTGAATTGCCCCAGAAGATAGATTGTTGTCTCCCAATATGGGGTTTGAACCCATGACCCACACATTAAAGGGCTCACTCTTTACCATTTGAGCTACTCAGGCTCTGAACAAATAGGGCAAGCCCTAAGTTTCCAGGTGATTTCCCTCAGAATACAGGCTCCACAATATTTACATTGGATAGTCCTCATTTTGGTAAATTTGATGGATAACACCCCTAAGGAAATACCAAATTACTAATTTACCTTGTTGCCAATTATGTATATAGGCCGACTATATCAGAAAAACCAACCTAGGGGTGGGTGGGAGTTAAATAGTTAACACTTAGCCAGGGCTGTTCACTGGACCCTATCTGCTATTGATTTGGAACAGACCCTCCCCCAGATTTGGCTAGCTAATTTAAGCTTTTTCCTTAGCTCTCCCCAAGAATTCATACTGCTGGCTGTCTCCTTCAAGTTCAAAGCAGACTGCATGCGGATGCATGAGGAAAATCCAGTCAGCAGTTAGACCAGAGAAACAGAACTATTCAGGCGGAATTCTTTGTGACAGATGGTGGTGCAAATGCTTTGCACACTTGCTGCACTTGGCAGTGAAGGATGCCCTGGTGCTGGGGTCCAAGGACCATGGGAATTTATTTATTTATTTATTTATTGTTTTTGTTATACCGAGTTTCATGATAGGCATCACATCAACCCGGTTTACAAATAACAAGGAGTGTAAAGCATAACGTAACGTAAAAAACAATATTTTCAATAAGAACCTTGAACTTTAAATACAGTGAATCAGAAAAAGGGAGATGGAAAGTTACAAAAAACAAGGAAAATAAACTTGGGATGGAAGGGGAGAAATTGAACAGCACAATATTTACATTTCGGCCTATTGATACATTAGAATAGCAAGTGAAAAAATAAGACTATGAAACGGTACATAGGTAATCAAATGAATAAATATGACACAGTTGTGAATGGTAATAGTATGATAAATATTCAGCAGGAATTAGTGAGAGAGGGTTTGAGGTTGGTTATTTCTGAAAGACCAGATACAGCTCATGTAATGATCTGTTGCCAAGTGCTCCTGCAGTCTACAGGTGGAGCTGTGAGCCCAGCTCTTTGCTTCCCTCCAGCTGCCTCCTGTTTCTTGTATAAGATTTGTATTTATACAAATATCAGAACCCAGAAATCTATCACAAGGGGTCCCTCAAGGATCCTCACTTTCATCAACTCTATTCAATGTTTATCTTTCACCTCTCTGTAAACTGCTGATGAAATTAGATCTTCGTCATTTCATATACGCTGATGACGTACAGATCCTAATTCCCATTAATGATTCGCTGGATAATGCAATAAAAACTTGGGATTCCGCTCTTGCAGAAATAAAAAATCTCCTCATGGAAAACTTTCTGGCAATTAACACTAACAAGACTGAACTCCTCATGATCTCGCCACACAAGAATACTGCCGCCAACACTTCACCAATTATAACAGCAGCCCATCCACATCTACAGCATGTACGCAGCCTTGGAGTCATGATAGATAATCACTTCTCTTTAAAGAAGTTCATCTCGGCCACAATCAAAAATGGCTTCTTTAAATTACATACCCTGAAAAGAATTAAACCCCTTCTACATGCTCAAGACTTCCGGACAGTGTTGCAAGCAACAATTTTACCAAAAATTGACTACTGTAACGCAGTTCTGCTAGGGCTCCCGAAAACCTCAATTCAACCATTACAGATGCTGCAAAATGCTGCTGCTCGCCTAATCACTAATACTCGACGTCACGAACACATCACCCCAGCTCTCATGTTCCTTCATTGGCTCCCTGTAACTTTCAGAATCACTTTTAAAATTCTCTCACTCATCCATAAAGCAATCCACAACCATGAGATGCAATGGTTCTCTGATCAGTTCATATTACGCACCTCTAATAGACCAATAAGAAATATCAACCAAGCAAAACTAACCCCCCATCCCCTCAAACACATCAAACATGTATCTACAAGAGAACGGTCTTTTACCATTGCTGGTATTAAAATCTGGAACAATATGCCGTTGGACTTGCGTCTCGACTCCTGCCACAAAACTTTCAAACAAAATCTCAAAACATGGCTGTTTGAACAGGCTTTCTATCAATAATCAAGGACTAAAAGTAAAATTCAGTTTTATTGTTTTAATTCTCATCTGATCATTGTTATCGTCATGTTCTTCCCACCCCCACTGCTTGTATCACATCAATAATCCCTCTGGTCCCCATCCCCCTCCTTCCCATGTTTGTAACTTCTGTGAAGCAACCTAAACTTGTCTTTAATGTTCCCTCCAACAGATTATGGCTTAAATCACATTCCGGTTTATTCCATTATGTTAAACTATTTGGTTTATTATAGTTACAGTAGTTATATTTTGGTTTATGGAAACTTGATAAATGTAAAGCTTAAAGATGCGAATTGTTTACATATTCTTTAAAACGGTTAATTGTAAAATCTATTATTAATATATTCATGCTGTTTAATATTGTATAAACTGTTTTATGTAAAGCCTGTTGCTAAAATTAATGTTGGCTGTAAACCGAGGTGATGTATCTTTATACGTACCGCGGTATATAAGAATCTTGAAATAAATAAATAAAATAAATAAATAGGCATTTTTATCCATATGTCCTAACTTCTAGACGTCTGGCTCTGTTCCAACATTTGGTCTTCTTAATCTTCAGACTTTTCATTCAGTGCTCCTGCCTGTTCTTCTTCCTGGGATCCTGAATATGTTTTTTTCTTGCTCCTTGCTCCAGGCCTCTTGCTTATTGTTCCTGTCATAGACACTACACCTGCTTCTCATGCCTCGCCAACCATCAGCACCAGTGATTGGGTTGAGCCCAAACGCCTTTCCTTTGGGCTCAACCCAAAGGAAAGGCGTTTGGCCTAGGTAGAAGTCCCTCTATCGTCTGTGGCCTGGATTCAATGCTCTTGGCACTAGGCCACTCGTTCTGGGGCAACTCACAGACAACTGTCACATTAAGCTCTGGGCAATATGGACTTCACTGAGTTGGCCATGTGTTTGGTAGCTCAGGGTAAACTCCTGGAAGAACTGATGCCTGGTAAGCCTGCAGAAACAAGTTGATGTACTTAGTCGGAACCTTCTCCCTGCTGCCTCTAGGTCATAGTCGCAGCAAGTGTTTCCTATTCCTATACCCCTTGCAGCTACAGAACATATGCATAAGGAACCTAGGGTGGAAACCCCTCCATGTTTTTCTGGAGAGCCCAAAGTTTTCTGAATTAGTGCTTTATGCTCTTTATTCTGCAGGCCTCCTATTTTCCCAACCATAAATCATGTAGTGGTACATAATACCGCTACTGACTGAGAAGGCTCTGGCCTCAGCCTTCCCACTCTGAGAAAAACAGAAGCTCCTTGATCTCAGACTGTATCATGGCATTTAAATGCATTTTAGTCGATCCAAGTTACTTTATTTCAGCTTCTACCTCTCTTCTCTGTATGAAGCAAGAGACCTGTACTGTGTGGCAATAGGCTGTGGAGTTGCGCACAGTTCCAGAGTGACTGGAATAATGAGGTCCTTATCATAAACGCACAATAAAGCTCTGGAATTTGTTGCCAGAGAAGGTAGTTAGTGCAGTTAGTGTAGCTGGGTTCAAAAAAGGTTTGGATAAGTTCTTGGAGGAGAAGTTCATTAATGGCTATTAATCAATTATACTTAGGGAATAGCCACTGCTATTAATTGCATCAGTAGCATGGGTTCTTCTTAGTGTTTGGGTAATTGCCAGGTTCTTGTGGCCTGGTTTTTGGCCTCTGTTGGAAACAGGATGCTGGGCTTGATGGACCCTTGGTCTGACCCAGCATGGCAATTTCTTATGTTCTTATGTTCTTATGTTCTTATCATGGCTTTCTGGAATGATTAGCAAATTGGTATATAAGTAGTTTTAAATAAATGAGCTGTCCTGCCAGGACCTGCCTTCACAGCTGGATTCCTTGATCCATTTGTGTCTACGTCTGGATATCTGTATACATGAATGACAATCTGAGCTCCAGCCCTCCACCATGAGCTGGCAGGCTAATCCGATTCCTCCAATCGAGGAGCCTATGGAAATGAGCCGCATTTACATTCATCTTCCCAAACAGAGCAAGAGCACAGAAAGTAGCAGAGGCTTTACCTTTATTGTGTTGACTCCAGACACTTAGTCAGCAATTGTCCAAGTAAATCTAGGTCTAGTCAATGTTCATCATTGGTCTCTCAGGAGCAGATTCTCTTGGACCTTGTTAGTGTCCCTCAATCACATGGCTCAGCATCTCTCAGTCTCAGTATCCTTGCATTGGCCATCAGGATCAGCAGCAACCCTTGCCCTTATTGACTCTGGAACAGTGAGCAATTTCATGTCTAGATTTTGTCTGCCCGCACGGAATTTCTATCCAACTCTAACCTGCACCAATCTCCACTATTACTATTGATGGTTGGCTCCTGAACCAAGGAGGAACACAATAGGTTATAGTGGACCTCAATCTTCTAGTGGGTACATGGTATTCTGAAACCTTTTTGGGATTCTAGAATCACCTTCCTGTATGGTCTTCTGGATTATTTTGGTTTGTTACATTCTCATTCAACAATTAGCAAACTTCTCTACTTGTGTTCTGGACCTGAAGTCTATAGCTTCTACTCTTGTGGCCTCTAGTAGAAATTCCCCCAGGTCTTCCTACACAGTACCATGTGTTTGCAGACATTTTCTTTAACAAGAAAGAAGTAGAGATACTCCCAAGGGAGCAGGAATACAATTGTGCCAACAAACTGCTTCCTGGAACCATGCTCCCGTGTGGCTACACATACCCCTTGTTAGGCCAAGAAACCAAGACCATGTCTGAATATATTCAATAAAATCTGGCTCAAGGCTTCATTAGACCATCAATGTCCCCTACCAACTCATGATTCTTCTTCATACAATAAGGGCCTCAATAAGATCAGTTAAGGATCATTATCCTCTGCTGCTAATCTCGAACTTTTTGATAGACTCCAGGGTGTCCACATTTTTACCAAGCTATATTTATGGGGGACCTTCAACCTCATCCAGATCTGACAGGGTGATGAAAGACTGTCTTCAATACCAAGGATGGGCATTATGAGTATACAGTTATGCCCTTTGGACTGTGTAATGCTGCTGCTGTATTCCAAGCCTGTGTCAATATTTTTCGAGACCAACTCCAAGCCGGAACAGCCAGCTCCTTGTGAAAAGACATCAGGCCTCCTCTAGAGATTTCTTGTTTCTCCTTATCTAGGGCTTTCTATCTATTTGGTAGCCTTAAGATGTTCTTGCCACTCTGGGAGGCTGTTCTGCACCTCTCATGATGCTTTAAGGTTATGCCACTCTTTCAGTTGCTTTGACCCTCTATTCTGCCATGGGAGATTTTCTCCCTCCTTTGGTGCTATGTTCTCCTTTCATGGTATCTTGAGCTATTCATGCCACACTTCAAGCCGCTTTGCCCCTCTCGCACAGCCTTGGGGGTTCACACCACTGTTGCCCTTTGGTCCACACCTTTGCAGATTTGGGGTGATCTGGCCATTCTTTCTGCTATTTTGCTCTTCTGATGGTACCTTGGAGAACTGCTGCCACTACTGGTACTAGTTTGCCTCACTGTGGGCTCTTTATGCCACTTTTTGGTCATGTTGAAATAGTCTTGATGCTTTGGCATGTCTTCACCCTTCTAATGTCGTCTACTCACCAGTTTCGTTAGATATGATTAAAAATTCTAAATTTGGGAGCCCAACATAGGCTGCATTGCTTTCCCCATTGACTATAATGGTAAATGAATGAATATTTTTTTTTCATTTGAAATTAATGAAATGAATTGAGATACCCTACAAAATCAATGAACAAACTTTTCCTCTGCAGATCCCTAGTCCCAATACTTGTTCCATCCTGACCCCCACCAGCATAGGAGGAGAGATTGAGCAAAATTTCCTGCTGCTGTTCATCAAAATAAAAATCCTGCCATTTACCCAGAAAGAAGTAATTTTTGCCCTGATTTTCTCTTGTTGTAATGAACATTCATAAAATTTCAAGGAAAAATAAAAAGATAAAAAACAATTGAAAGCCATCAATGTATGACCTCGGAGCAACATACGTTAGAACAAAATTGCTTGCTTATTCAGCCAGAGGAAGTCAAACTGAACAAGGAGTAGCTGAAACACCAATAGTTTATCATTTTGGCAGTTCAACTTCTGAAGAACTCTGTTCTGGGAAGATTTCAAATGAAATTCAGCTGGAAAATCAACTGCTCCAATTTAAAAACTGTGCTGAAAAAGGAAGGTACTGGAGGGATGAAAAAATTCAAACAAAAGAAATTGCTGGATCCCTGAGATTAATCAGACATTAGAACTTAGACCCTTTTATTACCCCATTAGAGGAAGTGTAGGAAAATGCCCAACTTACTGGCTTTTTCAGAGAGCAGCAGGGAAAGACCAGGCATTTAAAAGATGCTATTTTATACACTGGCATTTACGAGCATTAAATGAAGCTTTTAACAGCATTCCCATGGCAACAGTAACTAGGGTTACAGATAGCATGTATTACTAGCCATGCTTCACACAGTACACTACAATACAATAGACCAAATCAACGATCCTCAGGTGGCTGTCTCATATTGTTCTTTTCTAATAATAATGTTGTCATATTGTGGAGTAGCGTAAGATGCATCCAGAATACACTGGAACTGCCATCCTTTCCATTTCCACACAATGCACAAGAATGAATGTCTGCGCATGCAAGCACATACTTAAAAAAAAAAAAATTAGGGGTGGAGGGGGAGAATCTCCAAATAATTGTGAAGGCAGGCTCATGCTGCTAGATTCTAGCCCTGGTTCTGTCAAGGGTATAAAGAAACTGCCAGATCAAAAGAGTGTGTGTGTGTGGGGGGGGGGGGGGAGGAGGGGGACAGACAGCATTTTATTGATAAGATTAATAGTTTTTTACTTCTTTATCACAGACCAGATCGCTCAGAAAACCAAGCTCTCTAGCACTTCCTCTTCTATACCAATTCTGGATATTAAGGATATAAGTGCCATGCTTACCGTAAACGGTGTTTTCCATAGATAGCAGATGAATTAGCCATGCTGTCTGGGTACGTCTTCCGTGCCACTAGGTGGCAGAGCTCTCTAAGTATAGCAAAGTCAGCCGGGTGCTCCCTCTTATATCCTCTCTGATTCACCTCAGGCTCCTCAGTCAGTATTAAAGCAAGTGCAGGTGTTGCTGGAACTGTTCGGGGAGGCGGGGGGTCAGCATGGCTAATTCATCTGCTATCTACGGAAAACACCGTTTACGGTAAGCAAACTTGCTCTTTTCACGTAGATAAGCAGCTGAATTAGCCATGCTGTCTGGGAGTCCCCAGCTGAAGTAATGAGCTGTCATGTAGTTTGATTCGTGATTAGCTCAATACAAAGTTTTTAGGCGGACAGTTCCTATGAAGGCTGTATATGCGATGAACATGTGCTCTTCTGTAGGATAATCCTACCCATTACTGCATCATCCACAGTTTGTTTGTCCAAACAGTAATGAGATGTGAAAGTGTGCAGCGATGACCATGTTGCAGCTTTGCAAATATCTATGATGGGAACTTCATGGAGATGGGCCATTGAGGCTGCCCGAGCACAAACCTGGTGCGCTATTGGAATGGAAGAAAGTTTGCGACCGTTGCTGGTAGCAAAATTGAATGCAGTTTGAAATCCACGTGGAAAGTGTTCGTATAGTCACCGGACATCCTTGTGCGTTCGGGTTGAAAGATAGAAAGAGTTGCGAAGGTCTGGTAGGTGAAGTAGTGAGCTGCTTGTAGTAGGCTAGGGCACATTTACAGTCCAAAGAGTGGAGTTTTCTATCATTGTAATTTGTATGAGGTTTCGGATGAAAAATAGGTAAGGTTATGGTCTGGTTAATGTGAAAACTGGAAATAACCTTTGGTAGGAATTTTGGGTGAGTGCAAAGAGTCACTTTGTCATGGTGAAACTGTAAAAAGATGGATAGTGGACTAGTGCTTGCAGTTCACTTACTCTTTTTGCTGAAGTTAAAGCAACCAGGAAGAGAACTTTCCATGAGAGGTATTGAAGGTGACAAACGTCTAATGGCTCAAAGGGGGGAAGCATTAGCTGTTCGATGACTACGTTAATGTACCATGGTACTGGTGGTTCTTGCAATGGAGGGCGTAGACGTAGTACTCCTTTCATGATTCTGGATACTAAAGTGTGACAAGAAATGGGTTCTCCATTAATGTAAGTATGGTAAGCTGCAATAGTGCTTAAATGAACTCAGAGTGAGGAAGTCACTAGACCTTCATTATAGAGTAAATGCAGGAATGAGAGAAGCTGTTCAGGTGGGCAAGTGAACGGGTCTGTTTTCATTGTTGAACACCAAGAAGCATAGCAGAACCACTTTCTTTTGTAATTGAGTCGAGTTGAAGGTTTTCTCGAGGATACCAATATGTCTTGATGAGAAGAAGAAATATCTAGGTGCAGGTATGTGACCCATTCAACCTCCAGGCTGTGAGATGTAAGGAGGAATGAAGAGGATGTAGAAGAGATCCGTTTTCCTGGGTTAGAAGCTGAGGGCTGTTTCCCAGGGGAATGGGGTTGCATATCGATAAACAAACTAGGTAGCTGTACCATGGTTGTCTGGGCCAAGCTGGCGCTATTAAGATTAGATCGGCTTTGTCTTCTATGCATCTCTGTATGGTGCGGGAGATGAGAGGTATCGGGGGAAATACATTCAGTAGGTTGTGAGACCAAGTTATGAGAAAAGCATCCAACACGAGTCTTTGTGAGCTCGGGTAAATTGAACAGAAGTTTTCCAGTTGTGTGTTGCTTTCTGTTACAAAAAGGTCGATTGAGGGATGAGGCGTTGAGCTATTTTCTTGTCCAACTGCCATTCGTGAGGATAAAATATCCTGCTGAGATTGTCTGTTCTGGAGTTTTGAATTCCAGGGAGATAAGTTGCTTGAAGAGATATCGTTCATTGATGAGCCCACTCCAGTAGTTGAACTGCTTCCCTGCAGAGGTTCCAGGAACCGGACTCTCCTTCTTTATGTAAAACATCATGACTTGGTTGTCCATGTGAATCATCACTATCTTCCCTCAAAGGGATTCTTTGAAAGCTCGAAGGGCATTTCTGACTGCTTTGAGCTCTAGTAGGTTGATGTGCTGAGTCCTTTCGTATGCCAACCATAAACCCTGAGTTGTCAATTGGTCGAGATGAGCTCCCCAACCTTTGGGGGAGGCATCCGTGGTTAGTATTAGATGACGCAAAGGTCTCAATGGCACCCCTATCTGCAGTGTTGACTGAGAAATCCACCACTGAAGGTCTGTTTTCATACTGTTCGTCATGATAATGGGTGAAGACAATAGGTGGAGGAATTGACTCCATTGGATTTTCAGGCCCCATTGCAGGCGACGCATGTGGAGTCGTGTGTGAGGGACTATATATATGGAAGCTGCCATGTGGCCGAGAAGGGTTAGAATATGGCAAGCTGATGTCGTTGAAGTTTGAAGGAGACCTGTAGCAAGAGTAGAGAGAGTCACTGCTCTCTGATGGGGAAGAAAAGCCTTGTCCTATATCGTATCAATGACGGCTCCTATGAATTGTAAGGTTTGAGTGGGCTGCATATTTGACTTTTCGTAGTTTATGAGAAGGCCTAGACTGTCTAGGCAAGAGATAGGGCATAGGAGATTGGCCCGCAGCAGAATCTGGCTCCTGGTACCCTCCAATCATCCAGATAAAGAAATATTTGCATCCCCTGACGACGAAGGTGCGCCACCGCTACTGCTAAACACTTGAAGACTCTGGGGGCAGAGGAAAGGCCGAATGGAAGAAGCTTGTATTGGTAATGTTGATTGTTTGCCTGGAAACATAGGTAACACCAGGAATTGGGGTGCATTGGAATGTGCACATACACATCTTTTAAGTCCAGGGAGCACATCCAATCCTTTGGTTGAAGAAAGGGAAGGATGGATTTGAGAGAAGTCATCTTGAATTTCTCTCTGTAGAGATGTTTGTTCAGGGAACACAGATCCAGTTTCAGCCGCAGCCCCCCTGATTTTTTGGGAATCAGGAAGTATTGGGATAGAATCCCTGATGGGATTGCTAGGAAGATAACCTCTGAATGCAGTTCTGTAGAAGATTTTGAATTTCTTTCAGTAGAAGTTCTTTGTGAGATGTTAATTGTTTTTGCGGAACCCAATGTGGAAGGGTTGGGAGGGATGAGAAATGAAGATTGTAACCATGGGCTATGATCGATATCACCCACTGATCTGATGTGATATGATTCCAGGCGGGAAAAAAGCTTGACAATCTGCCTCCTACTGGGGGGTGATGGGACGGTGGTGGCATAATTCTTAAAAACCAGTCTGAGGTTTGGCAGGTTGAGGGTCCACCTGTTGTCGAGGAGGGCAAGGGGCCCTTGTCCTTTGGTGAGGTGCTGGAGGTTAATATGGTTGTTGCCTCGAAGGTTGGTAAGGCTGAGGTTTGTTGTATGAAAACAGTCTAAATGACCTAAAGGGGGGTCTTCTGTATGAACCCGAGGTAGAATACTGCCATCGCAAAGTGGATGGCTGATGTGGTGAAGTTAAGGAAAGGACAGCAGTCTTGTGCTCCTTAATCTTCAATACCGTTTCAGTGAATTTATCTCCAAAAAGGTTGTCTGGATGACACGGCAAATTTGCTAATTTGTCATGGACAGTCTCGTATGGCACTGGAACGAAGCCATGCGAGACGTCGTGCAGCCAGAGCGTTTGCTGAACCTCTTGATGACATATCAAACCCTTCATAAACGGTCCTGAGCAAGTGTTATAAGCCTTCTTCCATGCTGTGGTATTGAGGAGGCAAAGCCATATCTGGAAAACTCTGCTGTAGATTTGACTTAAGTGCCTTTAAATTGTCAAACAGGTACTGAGTAATATAGAATTGGTGATTCTGAATTCACGTGTTTAACATCGCTGAATTAAAGGATTTCATTGCAAATTCATCCAACAGCTTATGGTCTTTGTGTGGTGGTGTATTTGCATGAATACGAGATTTTCGTGCCTTCTGCATCGCTGACTCAACGACGATAAGAGTTATGCGGAAGCTTAGTGGAAGCATGAAAGGGAGAATCCTTCATTTATAATTTCATATCAATCTTCCTGGATGTTGGTGTTGTGGACAGTGGAGTGTCCCAGGATTTCTCTATTAACTGTGTTAGAACAGAGCGCTGTGGGTAAGGCAATTGGCTCTGCGTGGGCATCAAAAATCTTCAGTATGCCCATCATTTCCTGACGTGATCAGGTATTTTCCTGGTTTCCACATTTAGGAATTTACCAACCTTCTCGATGAATTGAGAATAAGATAAATCTTCTGGGGGTGAAGATGGTTCTGGAGGTATCTCTGCTGGGTCAGACGGGTAACCCGTAGAAGCATCTGCAGAGGAATCAGTATCATAATCAATTGGGGATGAATGTGGTATTGGATGGACCTTGGGTGCTGGACCCGGTACGGTAGGGACCACTGGAATTGTTGGTAAGTTAGCTGGTTGAGGTGGAATATTTGATTTTTCTACTGATTGTAGAATCTGAGATAGTATATTGATAATTTAGGTCATGGCTTGAGTAGTGAGACCTGAACTAGACGAAGCTGGTGTTGGCTCCGTACTTGGCAGAAGAGTAGATGGCATTACATCCCCTGAACCATGGCCTGGATCCAGTTGAGGTTGACCAAAGCTTAATGCACCAATGGAAACTATGGAATCAGATGAGAATGTTCCAGGTGAAGTAGGAGATGTAGGCGAAATATGAGGCGGCGAAAACTCTGGTTCAGACTCCATAATTGGCAGAGGAGATATGTCTCTTGGCCTCTTATGGCCCGAATGGTGCTTCTTGTGTTGATTTTGTGGTATTTGTGTCAGCTGTACACCGGTATGTGTCGACGACGCACCTTTTAAAGAAGGTATCGATGCAGCAATATCTGTGAGTCGATGGTTTAGCTGGTGTGCCCGATTGATGAAGCTTCAACACAGAGGTGTCCTTGCGCCAATGCGCCGGACGTCTTCTGGTGCGTCGATGCGCCGTACTTCCTCTGGTTCATCAACGCTTTGTAATTTCTGAGTCGCGTCGGCACGTCTAACTGCTGGCTGTCGATGCGCCGCATGCGTCGGTGATCTCACCGATGCATCCCCGGCACCGTGCCCCGATTTTTCACCGATAAGCAAAGGTGGGCGTTCTGACCCGGGGGGGTCTACTGAGGAGGCTCTCCTCGATGAGGGAGACATTTTCCTTCTCTTAGGGCCTGGTGAAGACCTTACCAAGGCCTCAGATGGGGCATAGGAACCCGAAGTCCTGGCTTGAAGATCCTGTACCTAGCTGCCCGCTGACGCTGGGTGCATGGGGACATACGTCCGTAGTCCTCACAATTTACTTGGTCATGGGAGGGACCCAGCACAAGTAACAATTTGTGGCCATCGGTGGCTGACAATCTTGTCACAAGAGCAAAATTTGACACCAGGACATGGAATTCTTCTCTCTGTTGATAACTGAAAGAAGTACTGATGATTTTCACTGTTTTTGGGGGGTTTTTTTACACAGACGTTCCTCTCACAGGAGAGCAGAGCTCCGCATGCCAAATGCCGTGCAGAAAAAAACTGACTGAGGAGCCTGAGGTGAATCAGAGAGGATATAAGAGGGAGCAACTGGCTATTCTTAGAGAGCTCCGCCACCTAGTATCACGGAAGACGTACCCAGACAGCATGGCTAATTCAGCTGCTTAACTACGTGAAAATGCAAGATACAATGTCAGATAACTCAAGGGGCTATAAAGTCAACCTCAACATCCAAACGATAAGCAACAGGGACTTGACATTGGTATGGCACAACCTTCCTTGATCCTGAGAAATGAGATATGGGGAAGTCTCCAGTTTAATCAGTTCCCTGATGGACATCTCACATAGGAGTGTGAACCAGAACTGCAGCTATGAGAACCATGGTCCCTCTGAGCTTCAAAAGAGTCTTCAATACTAGAGGGATTGAAGGATACGCATACAGCAGCCTCCTGCCGCAATCCTGGGAAAAGGTATCTAAGGTTGGTCTGTCACATGCCTGCTGCCTGGAATAGGAGTGTGAGGGAATGCAAATAGTTCCACTACCAGTTTGCCCCAGTGGTGGAAAATCCGATTTGCTATCCATCAGCTGAAGGACCACTGATGGGGTTACACGAAAATTAAGCCATAAGAACATAAGAATTGCCATGTTGGCTCAGACTGTGGGATGATGGAGAGATTATTTCTTTGATTTCCTTATTTGAATTAATATTGTATTTGATACAGTGGATTTAACTAGTAAACCAGCTAAAACTTACTAGTGAACGAGAAAGGCTGAAGATTTGCAGTCCCTGCATTTTGCCCAGAGATGCTGGACATTGGAAAGTTTGGAAGATTGACAACAACTTTTGGAGTGAGTTAAAATAGCCTACATTTGGAGTCTATCAACCATGGCGGAAGCCATAGATACAGTCATTGCTGTAGTCACTGATTGGTTGGTCAGAAGTAACAACTGTTCCTATATAGAATAGAACAACTGTTTCTATATAGGATAGCCATGCTAATAAGTGATTCTTAGTTGGCTGGGGTTATTCTGGTACAAAACCATATATGACAAAGAGAACTTGGTTATTCTGGTACAAAACCATATTTGAGGAAAAGAGCTTCAATTTGTGACCAATCAGAAAAGAACTTTTGTCCTGGATTTCACTTGGGACAATATAAAACAGGGTACAACATTATCATCGCTTTGGAGGCAAAGAGAGAGACGCATGCCCAGAAGAAAGAAATCATCTTTTATCACAGTGCTAAGCCTGGCCAGCTACAACTGACCGTAAGTATTTGATACAATATTAATCAAGTATAGATATCTGGGGTATACTCTGCATTTATTTCATTATCTCTGAAAAGATTCCAAGAAAGAGATAATAGGATAAGGAATTATATACTTTATTGTATATTCTAAATGTATATTAAAGGAACATTAAAAAGGATATAGCAAATCAAGTTTTACCAATTTGCTTATTAAAACTTATTGATAAATTGGTGCCTGTGAATTATTCCTTATCAAACTAAAACAGTTACAAGACGAAGGTCCATTGAGCCCAGCATCCTCTCTCTGACAGTGGCCAACCCATATTGCAAGTACCTGACAGATCCTAAAGTACCTGCTATCCAGGTTACTCACTCCCAGGAATAGCAATAGCTTTATTTAGTCTACTTGGCTAATAAGGTACTTTGAACTTTTCCTCCAGGAATTTGTCCAAACCTCTTTTAAACCTCATTATGCTAGTCACCTTGATAAGATCCTCTGACAACATATTCCACAGCTTGAAAGTGTGCTGAATGAAAAAGTACTTTTTATGATCTGTTTTGAATCTGCTGTTTGTTAATTTCATGAAGTGTCACCTTATTTAAGATTTATTTGAAAAGGTAAATGATTTTATAAACTTCTATCATACCCCCTCTCTCTTTTTCAAGCTGAAGAGCAATAGCCTGTGTAGCCTCTCATCATAGGAAAGATGTTCCATCCCCTTTATCATTTTTGTCACCCTCCTCTGCACCTTTTCTAGTTCCACTTTGTTTTTCTTGAGCTGGGAGAGAATAGACCTGCACACAATACTCAAGATGCAGTCACACGATGACAATACAGAAGCAATGTAGAGATTACTTACCTGATAATCTCGTTTTACTTAGTGTATGCAGATGGACTCAAAACAAATGGGTATAGTGTGCTCGTGCTAGCAGTTGGAGACGGATCTGACGTCAGCATGGGTACATATACCCCCACAGGAAGTGCCGCAAATCAGTAATCTTCCTTGCAAAAGCTGTAGCTGACCGATCAATTAAATGAACAGGATTACCCTGACCGATTGATAGTAGCTGGAGACCACCAGTGATCACAACCGGAAGGCGTCGACACCCGGAAGGGTGGATGGCCTATTATAAGAAAACATGGCTTACCGTGAGTCGGTGAATCCCCATGTATGCCGGCAGCCGGGCGGGATGCTGAGTCCATCTGCATACACTAAGGAAAACGAGATTATCAGGTAAGTAATCTCTACATTTCCTAGCGTGTAGCAGATGGACTCAAAACAAATGGGATGTACAAAAGCTACTCCCGGACTGGACGGGAGGCTGCCCGAGGTCCGTTCAGGATTGCCCTCGCAAATGCTGTGTCCTCCCTGGCCTGGACGTCCAGATGGTAGAATCTGGAGAAGGTATGGAGGGAGGACCACGTCGCCGCTTTACATATCTCTGCAGGCGACAGCAGCTTAGCTTCTGCCCAAGAGGCCGAGTGTGCTCTGGTAGAATGAGCTTTGACCTGTAGAGGCGGTGGTTTTCCCGCCTCTATGTAGGCTGCCTTGATAACTGCTTTAATCCAGCAGGCGATGGTTGGCCGTGAGGCCGCTTCCCCTTGCTTCTTCCTGCTGTGCAGGACAAACAGGTGGTCCGTCTTTCGTACTGCTTCTGACATTTCCAGATATCTGGACAGCAGTCTGCCTATGTCGAGATGGCGTAGCATTCGACCTTCCTCCGACTTCTTCAAACCTTCCGTGATAGGCAAGGATATGGTTTGGTTGAGGTGAAAGTGAGAGACCACCTTGGGTAAAAAGGATGGCACTGTGCGAAGATGGATAGCTTCTGGAGTGATTCTGAGAAATGGATCACGACAGGATAGTGCTTGTAGCTCTGAGATGCGGCGTGTGGAACACACAGCCAGCAAGAACACCATCTTCAAGGTTAACAAACGGAGGGACAGGCCTCGAAGGGGCCTGAAGGCCGATCCCGCCAAAAATTCCAATACTAGGTTGAGATTCCACAAGGGCACTGGCCACTTCAGTGGCGGGCGAATGTGTTTGACTCCTTTCAGGAAACGTGAGACGTCTGGGTGTTTGGCAATGGTGTTGCCGTCACTCCTGGGACCGTAGCAAGACAGCGCTGCTACCTGAACCTTGATGGAGCTGAGGGACAGACCCTTCTGAAGTCCATCTTGTAGGAAGTCCAAAATGATAGGAATCTTAGCAGCATACGAGTTGGTGCCGTGAGAGTCGCACCAGGCTTCAAAAACTCTCCAGATCCTGATATATGTTAGGGATATGGAGAACTTGCGTGCTTGGAGGAGTGTATCTATAACCGGCTCCGAGTTTCCCCTTTTCTTCAGTCAAGCCCTCTCAATGGCCAGACCGTAAGAGAGAATTGAGCCTGATCCTCGTGGAGGGTGGGACCTTGCCGCAGCAGGTCCCTGTAGGGAGGCAGAGGTAGAGGGTTCCCTGCCAGTAGTCTTCTCATGTCTGCGTACCAGGGTCTTCTTGGCCAGTCCGGGGCCACTAGAAGAACTAGGCCTCTGTGTCGCTGAATCCTGTGTACAATGGTGCCCAGCAGGGGCCATGGAGGAAAGGCGTATAACAGGATCCCCTGAGGCCACGGCTGTACCAGGGCATTGATCCCCTGAGCCCGAGGATCCCGCCTGCGGCTGAAATATCTGGGTACTTGAGCGTTGGACCTGTCCACTAAGAGGTCCATGGCTGGCGTCCCCCATTGATCCACAGTTATCTGAAAGGCTGTGGGTGACAGCTGCCACTCCCCGGGTTTAGGCTTTCTCTGCTGAGGAAGTCTGCCGTCGTGTTGTCCTTCCCGGCAATGTGGACGGCGGAGATGTCCTGGAGATTTGCTTCTGCCCAAATCATCAGGGGAGCTATTTCCAGGGATACCTGTTGGCTTCTGGTTCCGCCCTGACTATTGATGTATGCCACCGTGGTGGCATTGTCTGACATCACTCTGACCGCTCTGTCGCGAAGTCTGTGGGCAAATCGCAGGCATGCTAGCCTGACTGCCCGTGCCTCTAGTCGGTTGATGTTCCACCTCGACTCTTCTCTGGTCCACCGCCCTTGGGCGGTGAGTTCCTCGCAGTGTGCTCCCCATCCGTTCAGGCTGGCATCTGTGGTGAGCAGGATCCAGGTTGGGGAGGACATTCTTGACCCCCGGCTCATGTGGCCGGGCTGCAACCACCACCGTAGCTGATACCGCACTCTGGCCGGTAGAAGTAGGCGTACCGTGTAGTTCTGTGATCGTGGGCTCCATCGAGATAGAAGGGCGCGTTGCAATGGTCTCATATGAGCCCGCGCCCAGGGCACCACTTCCAGAGTGGATGCCATGAGGCCGAGGACCTGAAGGTAATCTCGAGCTGTGGGCCGGCTGGCGCTCAGCAGGGCCTGTAGACTCTGGAGTTTTGATTTTCTCTTGGCGGTCAGGCTGACCGTGTCTTCTCGGGTGTCGAATCGGACTCCTAGGTATTCCAGCGACTGGGACGGCTGTAGGGAGCTCTTGTTTAAGTTGACTACCCATCCGAGGCTCTCCAGAAGAGCTATAACTCTGTTGGTTGCCCGGTGGGTCTCCTCCGGTGACTTTGCCCTGATCATCCAATCGTCCAGGTAGGGATGGACGAGAATTCCTTTCTTCCTGAGTGCCGCCGCCACGACTACTATTACCTAGGTAAAGATCCGCGGCGCGGTGGCTAACCTGAAGGGCACAGCTCGGAACTGGAAGTGCTGATTCAGGACTTTGAAGCGTAAATAGCGCTTGTGATCCCGATGGATTGGGATATGCAGGTAGGCTTCCGACAGATCTAGGGAGGTGAGAAACTCCCCTGGCTATACCGAATTCTTGACCGACCTCAGAGTTTCCATGCGAAAGCTGGGGACCCATAGGTGTCTGTTGACTGACTTGAGGTCCAGGACGGGCCTGAAAGTGCCCTCCTTCTTGGGTACTATGAAATAGATGGAATAATGCCCAGAATTTACCTCTCCCGCAGGTACTGGGATTATGGCTTTTAGGGCCAGGAGCCTCTGTAAGGTCACTTCTAGAGCCGCTGCCTTGAGCGGTGAACAAGGAGATTCCACAAACTTGTTCAGCGGAAGCTGAAGGAAATCCAGGTAATATCCTTCTCGGATGATGGCAAGGACCCACTGGTCCGAAGTGATCTCGACCCACCTGCGGTAGAAGAGGGTTAGCCTGCCCCCTATGGCTGCTACCCCCGGATGGGTCGGCTGATTGTCATTGTGGGTTGCGGCCGGGGCCGGAACTCGAGCCGGTTCTCTTCTTGTTGTCCTTAGCCCGAAAGGGCTGGTTCCTGGCCTGGGAACGAGGTGCTCGATAGCGAGTCCTGTAAGGGTTGAAGCGCTGAGAAGTTCTACCTCTAGATGGTCTAGAAAAAGAACGCTGACTCCTCCTCGCCCTGTCTTCTGGCAGACGGGGTAATGGAGAGGCACCCCATTTAGTAGCCCAGTTCTCGAGATCGCTGCCAAACAGTAAGGAACCCTTAAAGGGCATTCTTGTGAGTCATGTTTTGGAGGACGAGTTGGCCGCCCAATTGCGTAGCCAAAGCTGTCTCTTGGCTGCCACTGAGGAGGACACTCCCTTGGCTGCCGTACAGACGAGGTCGGAGGCTGCGTCAGTGAGAAATGCAAGAGCTGATTCCATGTCTGCTCCCTGGGTGTTATTTCTTGCCTGTGATAAACAGGAACGCGTCACCACGGTGCAGCAGGCCGCGATTCGTAGGGACGTGGCTGGTACCTCAAAAGCTTGTTTCAGAATGGTGTCCATGCATCGGTCATGCAAATCCTTGAGGGCCGCTCCCCCCTCAACCGGAATGGTGGTGTGCTTCACTATTGCGTTAACTATGGCGTCTACCCTGGGGCACGCCAGCAGCTCCTTGGATGCCGGATCCAGAGGGTACATGCCTGCCAAGGCCCAACTCCCTTTGAATGAGGCCTCCGATGCCTTCCATTCCAGATCGATTAGCTGCTGTGCTGCTTGTAGGAGGGGAAAATGGTGAGCCGGTTGGCGCAGGCCCTTTAACAGGGGGTTCACTTTAGGGCCCCCTGTGGCCTCCTGGCCCGGAATGGCCAGTTCCGATAGGCATTGTGAGACCAGGCCTGAAAGATCCTCTTTCCGAAAGAAGCGCCTCATGGTCCGATATGGCTCTATCTCCGAGGGAAGTTCACCCTCCTTGGGGGGCTCCTCACTATCCAGGGAGCAATCCGAATCCCTATAATCGGGGTTGTCGGGAGGCGAGTAGCCGCGTCTAGGTCTCGAGGGGCCAGGTACCGGATCGGAAAGATCCATTCGAGGAGCAGACTGCATCTGGACAAAGGCATGAATCCCCTTGAATAATTCCACCCAGGAAAGCGAAGCCGGATCTGGCCGTAGGGGCACCAGGTCTCTCGGGTTCCCTGGTTGCTCGCCGCGGCCCGCTAAGTCCGGTGTGCTCCCTGAGGAACCGCTGGGCTGGGGCCGGTCCTGTCCTGAACTCCCATGGCCTCCTCACATTGGGCACATAGTGAGTCTGCTCCCTCGCTCTGTGTAGCTCTGAGGTTGCATGCTGAGCAGAGGCTTAGAGCTTTCATGCCAGATTCTGGAGGTGCCGGCCCTGCGGCCGCATGGGCTTTCTTATGCTCCATTTGCCTGAAATCCAGTGTCGCCCAATAAGTGCGCCTAACCAGAGCACTTAACAGCATGCGCCTATCCACGGGCGTCTGAGAAGCGTGCGCCTATACACGGGCGTCTTATAAACATGCGCCTATCCACGGGCATCTGATAAATGTGCGCCTATCCACGGGCGTCTGATAAATGTGCACCTATCCACGGGCGGCTTATCAATGTGCGCCTATACACGGGCGGCTTATAGATGTGCGCCTATACACGGGCGGCTTATAGACGTGCGCCTATACACGGGCGGCTTATAAATGTGCGCCTATACACGGGCGGTGCGAACGTGCGCCTATCGCGTGCGCTAACAACGTGCGCTCATCGGCGAAGTTGGGTAGGCAGGCAAAATGGCAACCTCCTTGGCGTGCTGCCCCGTAGGCAGGCCCAGCGAATCCACACTTCCTCGGAGACCAAGTAAAGATATACGCCTTACCTTGACTTCGGCGCTTCCCGGTTGCAACCCGGGCGGTCTCCGGCTGCGGGGGGAGTGTACCTTCAACCGCCGCGCATAAGGAAGTGTGCCCGCTGCCTCTAGGCCGCGCCCAAACTAGTCTCGCTCGGGGGCCAAGCCGTGCCCGAGCCCTTCTCACTCGGGGGCCAAGTCCACGCCGGGACCGGGGCTGCCTCTAGGCCGTGCCCGAACTCGTCTCGCTCAGGGGCCAAGTCGCGCCCGAGCCCTTCTCACTCGGGGGCTAGGTCCCTGCCGCGAACCGGCCACCGGACCAAGGCACTTACATCCGAGGGACCACGGAAGTCAGCTCGGGAAAACTCAACTGGGTGAGGGCCTCACCACAGGAGTGCGGGGCTTGTCTTCAATAGGTTTCTTCTAGGAATTTAGTCGTTAGAATTTGGAAACACGCTCAGCGAGCGTGAGGTAGCTCCAAACTGCTTTGGAGACGGAAATTACAGATTTGCGGCACTTCCTGTGGGGGTATATGTACCCGTGCTGATGTCAGATCCGTCTCCAACTGCTAGCACGAGCACACTATACCCATTTGTTTTGAGTCCATCCGCTAGGAAATATAATTTTTTTTCCCATTCTTTCTTGGATCATTCCTAACAATCCAGTTTCTTTTTTCACCACCACGATGCACTGACCTGATGATTCCAACGTATTGTCCACAAGGATTCCAAGGTCTTTTCCTAATGTAGTGACTCCCAAAACATAATCTGGCATCATATACCTATAGTTGGGATTATTTTCCCTACAGATGGTTCAAATTTTAAAATAGTAGCTAGCCAGTTTAAGAAAATTTTCTTAAAAAAAAAAAATTTGCTCGCATCCCTCCCCCTTCCAGTCAACAGTATTGACCTCGAGGGGGGGGGGGGGGAATAAACACTCCCTCTCCCTCCCAGTCAGCCACCAGTTGATAGCTTAAAAAATTCACTCCCTCTCTTTCACTGATCCCAATCATCCACCAGTAGTCATTTAAATAAGAAAATAATAAATCCCTTATTCTTTCTCCTTCCCCCTCCATGCACCCACTTTGTAGACATTTTTCTCAATTGGGGGCTGGTCAGAAAGCCCAATCTCTAGAAAGGAGCAACTGCAGATAAATGATAAGCAGTTATCATTTGCTCCATTCTAAGACCCTGCAATGGACCTATCCCTTCCTGACTTCTGTATGGGAGGTGGCAAGTGAGAAAAGAGCAAATGTTGACTCAACATTCAGCTGCAACTGCTCCCCTCCCAGAAATGGTTCCTCAGAACCAAACCAACTGGAAAAAGAGGTCTTCAGGGCAGGGGGAGGATTAGGAAAAGTCTTTGCTGGTTGTGGTGCAGGGTTCAGTCCAGGGCATACAGCTGCAGGGCAGATTTTGCTTCCTCATCAACCTGCAATCAATGTTGGACTGGTACCAGTTCATAGATCTATGGTTGAGGAGAGCAAGTTTGCTTACCATAAACTGTGTTTTCCGTAGATAGCAGATGAATTAGCCATGACGTCACAGCGTGCGTCACGCCCGTCTATGTGCTTTCACTGGCTGAGCGCCCGTCAATTTGGGCGCTCCAGCCAATGAAAGCACAGACGGGTGCGCGTGACCTCACGGCGTGCGTCACGCCCATCTATGTGCTTTCATTGGCTGGAGCGCCCAAATTGACGGGTGCTCAGCCAATGAAAGCACATAGACGGGCATGCGTGACGCACGGCGTGACGTCACACGCGCCCGTCTATGTGCTTTCATTGGCTGGAGCGCCCAAATTGACGGGCGCTCAGGCCAATGAAAGCACACCCGTCTATGTGCTTTCATTGGCTGGAGCGCCCAAATTGACGGGCGCTCAGGCCAATGAAAGTACGCTTCGCTTCGCTCGCGCCGTGACTGGAGAGGGCACAGAACAGTCGGCTCTCACCTGACTTCGCAATTTGTGGGCCGAGCCAGGAGAACCGGGACCTGCACGGGGGGGAGGGGGGGGGGACCACTGCGAGCCGTTTCGCCGCCGTCTGCCCCCTCCGGAGGGCGGCAGAGAAGGGAAGGGGTTGAAAAGCAACAAAAGGTAAGTTGGCACATGTCGAGCCGCTTCGGAAGGAGGGGATTTTCGGTTTTCATGGGTTAAAGTTGGGATCCACTTCCTGGTGCCTGTCATTTCAAATGTCATTTGAAATGACAGGTACCAGCGCACCCAGGATACTGTATAGGCGCTGTATTAAGCGCCTATACAGTAAAATGGGTTGCGCGGGCCTAACGCTTCGCCTAACGCTTTATTTATTTTATTTATTTGCAGACGCGGCTTTTGCAAGCAATTTAAATAGAATATCGAGCGGTATGTGATCAGAACAGTGCGTGGGGCAAACGAGGGTGCGCCCGGCACTGCCGCACTCTAACGCGGCCTTACTGTATCGACCCGTCAGTAATAAGGCAAGTGCAGTGTATGCTGGAACTGTCCAGGGAGGCGGGCAGGTCAGCATGGCTAATTCATCTATCTACGGAAAACACCGTTTACGATAAGCAAACTTTCTCTTTTCACGTAGATAAGCAGCTGAATTAGCCATGCTGTCTGGGAGTCCCCAGCTGATGTATTGAGCATGGAAGACTTAAAGTGTAGCTCAATACCAAAGTTCATGGCGGACAGGTCCTATGAAGGCTGTATGTGAGGAATGTGTGCTCTTCTGTAGGATAGTCTGGCTCATTATTGCATCATCCTCTGCCTGTTTATCCAAGCAGTAATGGGACGTGAAAGTGTATAGAGACGACCATGTTGCCGCTTTACAAATGTCTATGATGGGAACATCATGTAGATGAGCCATAGAAGCTGTGAGTGCATGTACTTGGTGCACTTTCAGAGTTGTAGGTAGAGTCTGAGAGCGTTGCTGGTAGCAGAAGCGAATGCAATTGGAAATCCAGATGGATAGAGTTCTTTTCGTTACTGGACGTCCTTGTGTGTTCAGATTGAAGGAAAGAAAAAGTTGAGAAGGTCTGGTAGGTGAATGGGTGCACTGCTTATAGTAGGTGTGTCCAACTCTGTTGCAAAACTATTCCTTCATGAGTGTCCACTCTGTTGCAAACCTTAGTATAATCCGCAAACAGACAAACTTTACCTTCTATCCCTTCCACAATGTCGCTCACAAAAATATTGAACAGAACAGGTTCCAAAAACAATCACTTAACACCGTTCTCTCACTTTAGAGTAGATTCCATTTACCATTACACACCTTCATCTGGTCAAACAGTTTGTAATCCACTCCACCACCTTGGCACAGAATCTCAAGCTTCTCATTTATTCAAGAGTAGAGATGTGAATCGGAACTGAAATCCAAACCGATTCTAGTTCCGATTCACATCTATAGAGATGTGAATCGGAACTGAAATCCGAACCGATTCTGGTTCCGATTCACATCTCTATTCAAGAGCCTTTAGTTTCCAGCCTCTTCTCTGCTATCACTCTTGTGAAGCGGGACCACCAGTGATTTCTCCAGGGATCTATTAAACAGGTCTTTCATCCGACCCATCAGCATATCTCCTAGCTCCCTCAGAATGCTGGGATGTACCTCATTTGGACCCGTGGCCTTGTCTACTTTCAGTTTTCCTAGCTCTTCTCATACATTCTCTTCCATTAACAGGAGTTTTGTCTACCCACCCCCAAATAAGCCTGGAAGGTTCTTGCTTAACTTTGTACCAGCTTCGGCTGCACCTTGATCGTTTAAATACAAGTTCTCCTTATATTGAGGGATCGATCCTGAATATTGACGGAATGCCTCAGACTAAATAACCCCGAGTGATTTTTCATATGTTGACACCTCACCAGTGCACATTTGAAAGGCACTTCATTCACATACATGAGATGCAGTGATTTTATCAACCTGCTTCTTACAGCCATTGTTTTCTACGATTTAACATCCTTCTTCACACACATTAGAACGGTGCTCTTCCAAATGTAATTGGTTCAACCTCCCAAATTATCCTATGGAAAATCCCCATGATATATCTAATGGGACACATTTCTCAAGAATGTAATGCCGCTTTCTTTTACCACATGTAATTGGTCCCTCCCGATGCAGCCTTTGCGAAACACGGTCAGTGTCGGGAGAATGACACTTCAATAAAGATTTGGCATTTTGGAATTATTGAACTTTTCCTGTTTAAATTGTTTTTTCTGGTTTCTTTTACATGGACCTTTGCAATTGATTTTGCAACACACCTGTTGGATTGTCTTCTTTAATGAATACCAAGCTGAAGTTGTTTAATATTTTTGCCATTTCTTTGTCTTTTCCACACATTGCTCCTTTTCACCTTTCAATTTCACTATACCACTTCAGTCCTCCCTTTTCTCTGATATATCTGAAAAACATTTTGTCACATTGCTTTACCTTTTTGGCAATCTTTTCTATTTGACTTTTTGCTTTCCTGATTTCTTAGTCTCCCTCAAGTTTCAACAGGTATTTTTCCCTGTGTTTCTCTTTTCTGAGATCCTTTATACTTCTTGAACACTGTTCTTTTTGCTTTATTTTTCCAGTCACCTTTGAGAACCAGATCGGTTTCTTTTTCCTCTTATTTGTTTACTTTTATGTTTAAATATCTTTATTGATTTTCACAACATAATACAATCAAAAGTAAGACTGATGAAACACTATTGGTGGCTGAAAGGAATCAGTAAGTTTTGCTTGGGAAATTTTCTTTTTTAAAAGTATTGGGGTGAATTTAACTATTGGGGAATATTATTTAGTGTGTTTGTGCTTTTTATAATCTATAAGGCAGCTAATAAGCAGAAGTTAGTGTTTGTATATTTAAAAAAAAAAAGTAGCTAGAAGCTAGAAATAAGCTAGGAGCAGTGTATACCTAAGTAAAAAGGTTGAAAAAGTTCAGTTACTGACCTTGGAAAGGTGTTAAGGTAGTGTGATTTGGTTTGATTAGGTACAAACATTTTTTAATCAAGAATCACTCTGGCTAACTAACTGAAGTGTTAAGGTTGTGTTATTGATTTGATTGGGTAGCATCATTTATTAATCAGAACAGCAGTGAGTCACCCAGGACAACTAACTGTAGTGTAAATCCCCAAAAGGGATTGTATTGCACTAATTTACCTTAGAAGCACAATATATATTGCAAGGGAAGATCTCAGTAACCCACAGTCCAGTGAGAACACTGAGAGGAGAGGATCACCTTGCTGGTGGCTGAAAGGGATCAGTAAGTTTTGCTTGGGAAATATTCTTTTTTAAAAGTATTGGGGCGAAGTTAACTATTGGGAAATATCATTTAATGTGTTTATGTGATTGTGTTTTTAATACTCAGTAAGACAGCGAATAAACAGACGTTAGACTGTTTGTATTTCCTAGCCCTCCCAGTCCTCATCCACCCACTCCTAGCTCATCCTTTAATTTATAGGTAGGTGCCACTTTCACACTAAAAAAAACCCCCACACAGCCTTTTAACTTCACTTCATGAATTCCACACATTTTGAGAGTTTGATCATTCCCCTGAAGGCCACTATAAGACATAGTGAATTCACTAATACATTTAAAGGATGCTAATTAGACACATTCCTACTCCCATAGCAACCTAAAACTTAATTAGGAACTGAACAAATTTGAGATGAAGGCAGCAGTCCAGCAGCAAGAGGGGGGCTTCCTAGTCTTTTGCATCGAGTGTCACATGTATGATTTTTTACCCGCCAGTGAGAAATTGTACATGTGCATGCGATGCAAAGAGCTCCTGGCTCTCAGAGAACGAGTCCAATCTCTGGAGGCTAGAGTGGCAGACCTGGAGCAGCTGAGGCAGACAGAGAAAGAAATACGACAAGTGAAGTAATCAAATTTACAGATGATACAACATTGATACAAAATTGTTCAGAGTAGTTAAATCATAAGCAAATTGTGATAAATTGCAGGAAGAGCTTCTCAGACTGGAAAACTGGGCATCCAAATGGCAGATGAAATTTAATGTGGATAAGTGCAAGGTGATGCATATAGGGAAAAATAACCCATGCTATAGTTACACAATGTAGGTTCCATATTAGGAGCTACCACTCAAGAAAGATCTAGGCATCATAGTGGATAACACATTGAAATCGTCGGTTCAGTGTGCTGCTGCAGTCAAAAAAGCAAACAGAATGTTGGGAATTATTAGAAAGGGAATAGTGAATAAAACAGAAAATGTCAATGTCTCTGTATCGCTCCATGGTGAGACCGTACCTTGAATACTGTGTACAATTCTGGTCACGCATCTCAGAAAAGATATAGTTGCGATGGAGAAGGTACAGAGAAGGGCGACCAAAATGATAAAGGGAATGGAACAGCTCCCCCCTATGACGAAAGACTAAAGAGGTTAAGACTTTTCAGCTTGGAGAAAAGACGGCTGAGGGGGGATATGATAGAGGTGTTTAAAATCATGAGAGGTCTAGAACGGGTAGATGTGAATCGGTTATTTACTCTTTCGGATAATAGAAAGACTAGGGGGCACTCCATGAAGTTAGCATGTGGCACATTTAAAACTAATCTGAGAAAGTTCTTTTTCACTCAACGCATAATTAAACTCTGGAATTTGTTGCCAGAGGATATGGTTAGTGTAGTAGTGTAGCTGTGTTTAAAAAAGGATTGGATAAGTTCTTGGAGGAGAAGTCCATTACCTGCTATTAATTAGGTTGACTTACAAAATAGCCACTGCTATTACTAGCAACAGTAGCATGGAATAGACCTAGTTTGTGGGTACTTGTCAGGTTCTTATGGCCTGGATTGGCCACTGTTGGAAACAGGATGCTGGGCTTGATGGACCCTTGGTCTGACCCAGTATGGCATGTTCTTAGATGAGACCTTCAGGGACATAGTAGCCAAGTCCCAACTTCAGACTGGCAGCCCTGGTGCTGTCTTGGAGGAAGGTGGTCTCATGATCAGAGGGCATCAAACTGATACAGCAGGAAAGGATCCTGTAGCAAGGACCTGCTCTCCAGGCAGACGCAACAAGTAAAATAAAATTTTTTGGGGGGGGTTAGGTTAGGGGGCGGGAAGGCTAGGGGAAGGAGTAGGAAGGTCAGGCTAAGGTAGGGAACGGGGGGAAGGCCGCGGGTGTTGGCGCGTGCAAGTTGCACAATTGTGTACCCCCTTGCACGCGCTGTCCCCTGATTTTGTAACATGCTCACACCAGCGCATGCAAGTTATAAAATTGCGCGTCCATGTGTGCACGCCGGGTAGCACTCACACATGGACGCGCGCGCACAACTTTATAAAATCTACCCCAATGTGTCATCTGGATGCCCAGTCTTGCAACATCCTCTTTCAATTTCTCACAATCCGCTTGTGATTTAACAATTGAATAATATTTTTTTTTATCAACAGTAAAGCTGAACATCTCTTTTGTTCCCTTCTCTAGATCATTTATAAGTATGTTCAAAAGCAGTGCTCCCAGTACAGATCCCTATTTTTTTTTTAACTAGTTCTCAATCCACAATAAAACATTGTCTCCTATCCCATGACTTTAATTTCCTCAAGTCTCATGAGGTACTTTGTTATAGTGTATATGGATTTTGAGAAAACATTTTATCAACTGGCTTGCCTTTATCCATGTTTATTCATGCCTTCAAAAAAACTGTAGTAGACTGGTGAGGCAAGACTTTCCTTGCCTAAATCCATGTTAGCTTCATCTCATTTATATGTTCAGTAATTTTCTTCTTTATAATAGGTTCAATCATTATCAAGCTCACCAGTCTGTTACGTTTTGTCACCCATGGGAGATTCCCACAAGCGATGGCAGTCACCCTCTGACCGGTGACTGCCGTCACGGCTCCCTCAGCTGCAAGACACCGCCAAAGTCAAGATGCCTGGATGTTTCCCTAGGTGCATGCGTGCCTGAAGTCAATTCCTTTAAAGGGCCCGTGACTCCCTCAGATGACTTCACGGCTCCTTAAGCATTTCAGTCTTGCCCCAGCAAAAAGGTCTCCAGCTTCAGCCTCTCCTTGCTGCAATTATTCAGCTTCTGCCTTGCCTTTGTATAGACTTGGACTCTGTCATAGAATGGCCTGTGCCAAGACTCGCTCACCTGCCATTGGCACAAGCCTTAGGGCCCAGCCTATGAGACTGCGCCAATTGTGCCACCGCAAGAGGAACTCACACAAGTCGTTCACAACAGATTGCTAAGGCCATGAGCTCAGTGAACATATCCCTGTGACGTGACATCGCTGCCATGATCACCCAGATGCAGGAGCAAAATATGGAATTGATCAGTCTCCTGCATCAGTTCATGCAACAGGCTCAGCAGCAACTCAGTCAAGTAAAAGACTCCCTACAGATCTTGTCTCAGCGCTTAGATGTGATCTAAGTCCAACATCCAGCTTCAGTTCGTTTCAGCTCTGCCAAATCCTGCACCTGTGTCCATCCGGAATGATGAATCCATTATTCAACTCCTGCCACTTCCTAGGTATAGTGGTGATCCTAAAGGATGCAGGGGATTTCCTTAATGTGTGCAAGATGGAATTAGAGTTACAACCAGTTCATTTTTTTCTGACCATGTCAAGATTACATATATGCTCTCCCTGTTGGATGGTCCTGCTATTGCCTGGGCCTTTCCCTTCTAGGAACAAGATGACTTGGCTTCTCAGGAATTTGGATACATTTCACATAATTCCGCTTGATCTTTGACCAACCCGGACACATCTCATCCACTGCCAGAGAATTTTGATTTAATCAAGGCAATTGTTCCATTGGCGAATATGCAGTAGAATTCGTACTTTAGCTTCCGAACTCTGTTGAGGCGAAGATAGCCAAACCACCATTTTTTGATAAGGACTATTTGGAAGAATAAAAGATGAACTTGCAGCCCGCGATCTTCCTCCATCCCTCGAAGCACTTATTGTCTTGGCTATTCCATATTGATCTGGCATTCCAGGAACAAGATCTCCCATCGGATCATTCTTGTAGCTCCTCAACCTCCGAATTGCTCACAGGCCATCCTAGAACCATCAAAAGCTTTCAAAGAACCCATGCAATTGGGTAACAGCTGACTCTCTTCTGATGAAAAGCAGAAAGGGAGACCAAATAACCTCTGTCTCTACTGCGCAGTACAGGGACACTATCAGTTGGTGTCCCAAAAGACCTGGGAACTCCATAAAGAAAAGCCTAGTTGGAAAGGCGGTTATTCGCAATCCTGATTCCTCGCCACAACTGATTGTATCTGTGTCCTTCAAATTTGGAGAACACTCAGTTCAGAACGAAGCTTTAATCGATACTGAAGCCGGGGGAAACTTCATCCAAGACTCACTCTTACGCCAATGTGGTTGACCCACTACCAACTTGACTACTCCTCATGTTATTTCATCCAATTATGGAAAAAATTTTCCTAGCCATGTGACCGCAACCACCCTGCCCATCACTATGCAGACTGGGCCTCATCAGGAAGATCTTCAGTTCTATGTGCTATCTAAGGCATCCACCTCTCTTGTACTTGGATTATCCTGGCCTCAAACTTCTTCAATCGTCTACTGATTAGTGTACATTGCAGATTAATCACTGGGGTCCATCCTGTGCCGCCTGTGCACTGTGCCGCCTCCTCTTTTTCTGAGTATGCCATTCCAGTCCACCTTGTCTGAAGTATTGTATCTGCCACTTCAGTATACAGCTTGGCCTGGGCTATCATCTGAAACATAACCTGAAACTAGCAGCCTGCAAGGTGTCTGACCACTCCAAACCTTTGAATACTGTCATCTTGGAAGGTAGAAGCCTCTGCTGAGATCGCAGAGGCTGTCCTCATTCAATATGATGATCTTGGGACCTACGAATCACCTTCTTGTTCCCCTGAAGGACTCCTGTCCACAAGACAGGATCAAGGAACTAATAGCCCTTCAGCACTTTCCAGTGACCAAAGCATCCCTGGATGTCATGGCAAATCCATCCATGTCTTAGATGGTAAAGCTGTACCTTCGATGTTCCCCAAAAGTTGAGGAAAAGAGGCTTGGGGAGGGAGCTTAGAGGAGAGGGTACTGTTAAGTTTTGTTGCCCATGGGAGGTTCCTGCAAGCAATGGCACTCATCCTCTGACTGGCGGCTCCTTCTGCTGCAGGACGACACTGCACTGTGCTTGCGGCAGGACGCCAAAGTCACGATCCCTGGATGTTTCACTAGGCGTGCACGTCCAAAGGGTTCCTTCAGCGTTTCAGCCTCACCTCAGGGTCTTCAGCTTCAGCCTCGCCTTTGTATATATTTTTGGACTGACATAGCCTGACTCACCCACTGTCAGCACAAGCCTTAAGGCTTGTGCTGACAGTTGTGCCAATTGTGCCTCGGTAAGAGGGGCTCACACTCACGTCATTCACAACAGTCTGTAGTTTCTTGGTTTCCATTGGTTCCTCACTTTCTTATGCCAACCAGGTGTCCTACAAGGTCCATCAGGGCTCATGTTTATCCCCAGTCCTTTTTAATATTTACCTATTGCTTTTTGCATAGCTCACAAGGGCTCATGGGCTTCAGTTCTTTATGCATGCAGATGATTTTCAGATCTGTATGTCTCTTGGTGACTATCGCAATGAGGTAATGAATAAACTAATTAAACAATTTCCACCTGGCTGTTGGGAAATAAACTTAAAATCAATCCCTTGAAATGTGAATCTTTGAATCAGAAGCCTTGTTTATATCCACCCCGGGGATTAAGTTATACAGGGTCACCCTCCCAACAGCGAAGTATAAGTTTGCTTGGTGTTCGGGTTGACTGGGATGTTCAGGTGGACTCACTGATCAGGGGCTGTCATTTCGTCTTACGTGAACTTAAGACATATGCAAGGTTATTGCTCAGTAGCTAGCACCTTTGTTCAAACATTAGTGCTGATAAAAGTGGATTACTGCAATGTGCTCTATATATGGCTTCCAAAAATAGTAATACAAAGACTGCAAATAGTGCAGAATAGTGATGCTTTCTTAATTATAGGAGTTAAATGGAATGAATACATTATGCATGTGTTAAAATCATGATATTAGCTGCCAATTTCTGTCACAGACCATTTTAAAGTTTTCGTATTAGATTTCAAGGTGTTTCATTGTCTAGTGCCTGCAAGAGAGAATGGTTCTTTATGAACCTCTTAGAACCACACAGACATCACAAATTGGCCAGCTGGAAGTTCCCACAGCCAAAGATATCAGACTACAGTGTGCTAGAAAACTAGCCTTTTTCTTTGCTGGTTCAAGGTATTGGAATGATCTCCCATAGGATATTAGAGTTATAACCGATTGCTCAATATTTCATAAAGCAGTAAAAACTCTTATTTAAATCCAGTTCTTTGGATGTAATAAGCTGTAGGTGACTGGGAATTTTTCACAAATTACTATATGAGGAACAGACTGGCTAAACACAGCAATCAAACTTCATGTTAAGAACATAAGAACATGCCATACTGGGTCAGACCAAGGGTCCATCAAGCCCAGTATCCAACAGTGGACAATCCAGGCCATAAGAACCTGGCAAATACCCAAAAATTAAGTCTATTCCATGTTACTATTGCTAGTAATAGCAGTGGCTATTTTCTAAGTCAACTTAATTAATAGCAGGTAATGGAGTTCTCCTCCAAGAACTTATCCAATCTTTTTTTTTTAATTTAATTTTTATTTATTTCAAAGAATATTACATTGAACCAATGCATATGGAAAAATCAGAAAAGAAAATTTACATATTTTGCAATGCTACACAAAGCCAAATCTACAAATCAAAAGGAAATGATTCTGAATATTATAGGAATTCTCGGGGGGGGGGGGGGGCAAACATTAAAGCAGATTATAGATATTACACCCTTAATTTTTTTTTTTTTATGACCAACTCCTTCCAGGTTATTCAGGAGTGGGAGTCCAGATACTGTCTCAGCTGTTCCTCTTCCATGAAAATATATCTATTTTGATATACAATTATACATCTACATGGAAATCTGAGAGAAAACTTTGCTCCTCTAGCTATTACTTCATTTTTCATCAGGAGAAAAGCTTTCCTTTTCTCCTGCATCTTTCTTGTAATATCAGGAAACATCCTAATTTGCTTTCCATAAAACAGTTGTTGTTGTTTGCAGAAGTACAGTTGAAGGATTTTCTCTCTTTCTACTTGCTGCACAAGAGTTACCAAGAGCGTAGCTCGATCCTCAATCATAGTTTCAAAAGATTTCTCTATTATGTCCGACAAATTATCAGATGACTTTTCCTCCTGATCTTTTTTTCCTTGTTTAGAGGGAAGATAGATTATTTTTTAAATCAAAGGTAAAAATGTTTCTAAGTACCCCAATATATTTATTAGGTAACTCTTAAAGAGATCTTTTGCTGGCAACCATCTTGTTCGAGGAAAATTGTTCGAGGAAAATTAAGAATTCTTAAATTTGTTTTCCTCAGTTCATTCTCAAAGTAGTCAACCTTCTTTGACAATACCATATCTGATTTTATCAGGTTACATTGAAGCTCTTTGACTTCTTTCACCTCTAACTCAGTCATTTTAACTTTGGCATCTATCTCAATGATAATTTTCTCTTGATATTGTGCTTTACTTTGGTTTCCTTTCACTAGTGCTGTCAAGTCCATTACAGCTCTATTCAACGTTGTCAATACTTTCCAAACTTCCTCTAATGTTATCGTAACTGGCATTTCGAACGAAAAAGGAAGCTCCTTATTTCCTACCTCAGTTAGTCAGCCAGAGTGACTCGCTGCTCTCCTGATTATCAAATGTTGGTACCTAATCAAACCAAATCACACTAAGTCAACACCTTTCCAAGGTGAGTAACTGAACTGAACTTTTCAACCTTTTTACTTAGGTATACACTGCTCCTAGCTTATTTCTAGCTTCTGGCAACTTTTTTCTTTTTGTTTTGTTTTTTTTTTGTTGTTTGCTTTTAATATACCTGCCCATAAATTAAAGGATGAGCTAAGGGTGGGTGGGTGAGGACTGGGAGGGCTAGGAAATACAGTCTTTCTGTTTATTCTCTGCCTTACTGACTATTAAAAGCACAAACACACAAAGACACTAAATAATATTCCCCAATAGTTAACTTTGCCCCAATACTTTTAAAAAAAGACAATGTCACAAGCAAAAATTTACTGATTCCTTTCAGCCACCAGCAAGGTGATCCTCTCCTCTCCGTGTTCCACAGCGAAACTTATGCTCTGCTTTAACAATCCCTTCTGTTCGCTCTGCACAACTCACTTCAGTCCGAGAACGTGCAATCTCATTCGCCAGCCCTAACCTTTGGAACACACTCCCAACCGAATTAAGATTACAACCAAGCTTGAAAACATTTAAGAAAGAGTGAAAAACCTGGCTGTTTACAAGCCTATCAAGACTCACAATAACACTTACATATCCCCTCCTCTCCACTCTTACACTGTTACACTGCAAGACCTTTCCTAATATTTATTCCTCTTAGCACATATTACTTTTTAATATTTATTCTTGTTTAATATGTAATTTTATCTTATTTTTATTTGCATTGAATTTTACTGTTTATAGTTTATTAGTTTTCTATACCGCCGCATTGGCTTTAGCCTTCGCAGCGGTTTACAACTTACACACAAAGAGAAAATACAATAAAACAAGTCCAATAAAAGATAACAGCTAAAATTATTTAAAAGCATATAAAAGTATTTTAGCTGTGCAAGCAGAAATAAAGTTGTGAGGGGCTATTCCTCGGTGTATTATTCAAGGGTAAATTGATACTTGACTTTTATTTCGTAATATACTGTATTTTATCTTTATTAGGTTTTATTTCACTTGTATGTAAATTGTAAAACCGTTATGATGGTGACACCGAATGACGGTGTATAAAACCCGACAAATAAATAAATACATAAATCTGACCCTGGAGAGCGAGAGCTTTCACTAGTGGGGGGCAGAACTTGAAATGCTGCAGGTGCTTTGGCCCACTGGCTTACAACAGTTGCTGGAGGTCTTGAAACACTGAATCTGCAGTTTTGGAGCTGTTCTTTAATAAGTCTAAATTCAGGGTGAAAATCAGTTAAACCAATTATCACTTTTGGAAAAATCCGGGAGTTTATAGGTGAAAATTGGTTTAACCTGAAAATGAAGGACCTTGATGATGCACAGCAAGGCCAGCCCTATAAACTCACAGGTTATGTCCCACCTCAGTGTGGCGTCTCTTCTCTGCTTTTGGCCCCTTTCCTTTGTATTCTTGGCCTGGTATTCTTGTAGCTAACCTGCGTATACCTTGCCTTGTTTTTGCTCTGTTTAGGTTTCCCGGTGACCTTCCCCTTGCCTGTGTGTTTCTTGTCTTGTTCAGGTTTCCTTGTGGTCTTCCTTGCCTGTGTGTTCCTTGCCTTGTTCAAGCTTCATGGTAGCCTCTCTTGCCTTGTGTTCCTTCCCTTGCTTTTCCCCTATTCAGGTCTCCCAGTGGCCTTCCTTGCTTGCATGTTTCTAGATGTGTCCCTGTCCTGTCCTGGCTTGCCAGTGGCCCCCTTGTCTGTTTCCCTTGCACCATCTATTGCTCATGCATTGTCTAGTCCTTGTTTATTTGTGGTCCTACATAGCTCTGTGCTTTCCCTGTCTTGTCTGTGCACACCCTGTTTGTGTTCAGTGAGGCAGGGCACTCTCTTGTTCTATGCCTCTCACTGCCTGCCAGTCCCAATGGGTGTCCTGTCCCTGACTCTATGCACCGTCCTCCATAAACCTGCCAGCCACCAGCACCAGAAGAGGGTTAAACCCAAAGGGAAGGAAGTTGGTCAGACAGAAGACCCCACGCCTGACCTGCCTGTTCCTGACTCCTGCATTCCCCCACCTTAAGTGTATGATCAAATTGGCCAACGCAGCCATGAAACTGAGTACCAAAACTAGACTGTCATTGTTGTTTTACTTTTTTTTCTCTCAGTGAAATATTTGCAGCCAAGTAAAACCTTCAAAAAGCTTGAAATAGTTGATTGTTGAAAGTTTGTTCATTTCCACTGATCCTTCCTCTCATATATTGAAAACTCGCTGGGAAGGGATTTGTAGTTCCAGTTCTTTAAATCAGTAAGTACAAGTCCTTGCATGTGATTAATGGAAAACTAAGACTGACTATCATTACAGATGTGGAGTCATGCAGTAATCTTCCCAGAATCAGTCAGAGCGAATCATCAGTAATTGAACAGAGATTAGGAGTACAATCAGAAGATCATACCTCCATATCTAAGCAAGGCCGTTAAGTCATTAAGATAAAACAGATTCTGGTATCACTCCCAGGTAACAAGTTGAAGACGACAAGTTTCAGTGGAGAATGTCTGGTATCACAAGAATCCCTTGTCTGAAGCTCCTGCGAGAACCTCTGTAGCAGCAGCTGTTGATCTGAAGGCCAGCCAATCTAAACCCCCCCCCCCCCACAAAATTAGTTCAGAGCTAAGCCACAAAAACCCAGAGCCAGCAGTGCCCAACTCCGCTACCCCACACCTCCACATTCCTGCCATTTTTCTAACTGACAGATTACAGAGCTGAAACGGGAGGCTCCTGAAAACATTCTCACAGCTTACGCAATTAGCAGAACTGCCAAGGGAGAGTCATTTTTGTTGGAGGTTTTCAGTATCATGCAGTCCCCTCCGCAACACGATCCTTTAGGAACAGATTATTTACATCAGGGAAAATAGGACTGGATGAGAAGGATATCAGCAGCCAGTTCTACTACCCCTATATGCACTATCTAGCACAGAAAAAAAAAAAAGGCAGGAAAATCCTTGCCAAAAATTAACACAATTTCCCAATCTTTATGTCCATCATTTGATTTCTCTTCTCTGTCTCTACTTGCTCTTTTTTTAGTTACATCTTTACCTCCTCATTCCATCTCTTGTAAAACTTATTGTCCTTCATATTATTTCAGTATTTTTGTTCTTTCCTCTATTTGAAATTTTTTTTTATTAGTATTCAACAAATTACAGCTGTTTATATTTCAGACAAAGCACAATATATTCAAAATACACTACATCCAACTTCAAAATAGAACCCCAACCACCATAGAAACCCAACTCAAACAGCCAAGCAGTAGAATATACCCAAATACAGAACCAATTATCCTTTTCAACATTTTTTCATAGGATCCCAAATACCAACACTTTCCCCAATTTTCCCTGAGCTTTGGCCATTTCCTTCATCAGACCAACCCTTTGCAGCCACTCCTGGATCTACAGCTAAATCCATGTTGGCTTTCGCCCATTAAACTATGGCTATCTATACATTCTGAAATGTTGTTATAATAGTTTCAACGATTTTGCCTAGCGATGTCAGGCTCACCAGTTTGTAGTTTCCTGAATCACCCCAGAACCCTTTTAAAAATTGGAGTTACCGTATTTTTCGCTCCATAAGATGCATCTAGGATTCAGAAGGGGTAAATAAAAAAAAAAAAATGGTGTGCTAAACCGGCTCAGTTCCTAGGTGTCTGGAGCAAATTAGGGGAGTGCATAAAATTATTTTTTGTCCCCATATTGTTTTCAGGTCTGGGGAGGGCCATTTCGGTCCACTCCACACATCAGAAAACTTTTATCGTTCTCTTTCTGTGGGAACCCCCCCCCCCCAAAAAAAAACCCCATCCTAACCCTTTAAATTTAATTAACTATAACCCCCCACCCTCCTGACCCCCCCTCCCCCAAGACCTGCCAAAAGTCCCTGGTGGTCCAGTGGGGGTCCGGGAGCGATCTCCTGCACTTGGGCCGTCGGATGCCAGTAATCAAAATGGCGCAGACGGCCCCTTGCCCTTACTATGTCACAGGGGCAACCGGTGCCCTTGGTCAGCCTCTGTGACATAGTAAGGGCAAAGGGCCGCTGTGCCATTTTGAATACTGGCAGCCAACGGCCCAAGTGCAGGAGATCGCTCCCGGACCACCGCTGGACCACCAGGGACTTTTGGCAGGTCTTGGGGGAGGGGGGGGTCAGGAGGGTGGGGGGGTTGTAGTTAGTTTTTTAGGGTTTTTTTTATATTCGCTCCATAAGAGACACATACATTTTCCCCCCAAGTTTTTTTTTGGGGGGGGGGGGGGAGTGCGTCTTATGGAGCGAAAAATATGGTACATTGGCCACTCTCCAATATCCAGGTACTGTAGATGATTCTAAAGATAGTTTACAAATTACCAACAGGTCTGCAATTTCATTTTTCAGTTCTTTCAGCACTCTGGTCCAGGTGATTTGCTACTCATTAGTTTGTCAATTTGCCCTATGTCTTCCAGGTTCAACAAAACTTGTTTGTTTATTTCCTCTGAATCATCAATTTTAAATATCACTTCTGGCACAGGTAGCTCCCTTTTATATTCCTCAGTAAAGACTGAAGCAAATAATTAATTTATTCTTTCTGCTATGGCCTTCTCCTCTTAGTACCCCTTTCACTCCTTGAATATCTAATGGTCCAAATGATTCCATTACAGGCTATGGGGCGGATTTTCAGAGCCCTGCTCGCCTAAATCCGGGCGGATTTAGGCGAGCAGGGCCCTGCGCGCCGGTGCGCCTATGTTCAATAGGCCTACCGGCGCGCACAGACCCCGGGACTCACGTAAGTCCCGGGGTTTGGCGAGAGGGGCGTGTCGGGGGCAGGCCCGGTCGGCGCAGCGTTTTGGGGGGGTGTCAGCAGCGTTTTGGGGGTGGGACCGGGGGCGTGGTTACGGCCCGGGGCGGTCCGGGGGTGTGGCCGCGCCCTCCGTACCCGCCCCCAGGTCGCGTCCCGGCGCGCTAGCGGCCCGCTGGCGCACGGGGATTTACGTCTCCCTCCGGGAGACGTAAATCCCCCGACAAAGGTAAGGGGGGGTTTAGACAGGGCCGGGCGGGTGGGTTAGGTAGGGGAAGGGAGGGGAAGGTGAGGGGAGGGCAAAAGAAAGTTCCCTCCGAGGCCGCTCCGATTTCGGAGCAGCCTCGGAGGGAACGGGGGTAGGCTGCGCGGCTCGGAGCACGCCGGCTATACAGAATAGATAGCCTTGCGCGCACCGATCCAGGATTTTAGCGGCTACGCGCGTATCTACTAAAATCCCGCGTACTTTTGCTTGCGCCTGATGCGCCAGCAAAATTACGCCAATTCGCGCGGTTTGAAAATCTACCCCTATTTGTTTCAAATATACTTGAAAAAGTTTTTTGGGGTTTTTTTTTAAATTATTGAAATTTTCTACATATCCATTATAAATTGTAAACATTCAACAGTGAACATTAAACACTTGTCATTCCCCCCCCCCCCCCCAATTCATGTATATCAGAGGATATATAGTCCATAGTGCAAGGAGAGTGTAATGTCCGAAGAAATAACACCAGGTGGTCATGCTTTAATCCTGTTTTTCACATCCAAGGGCAGTGATTTCAAAAAGGGAGCCCATGTTTGTTGGTTTAAGACTTGATGTTTCTGTTATGCCGTCTGCATTGACTTCTACTCTAATAGGAATTGAGGGGTGCTATATTGATATGGTTGGCAGGGATGTAGTGAGCCAGCTGGACAAAATCAAATGCATAGCGATTAAGCAACTCTTAGCTAGCAGCAATTTATCAGAAACAATGATAGACAGCATCGGGTCAAGATGCCCCAGCAGACAAACCGCTGCTAACCATACAAACACCAAAACATTAATAGAAATAAATTATTATTGTAAATGATTCCAAAATTTCTGTAATTCCACACATTCCCATAAACGATGTACCAAAGATGCATTAGATTGTGAACATTTAATAGACTTGTCAGTGAATAATCCCAGCCAAGTATTTATTTATTTATTTAAGGCTTTTATATACCGACTTTCTTGATACAGATCAAATCAACTCGGTTTACATCAAACGAAAGCAGAACTATAACCAACCATGTAACAAGAGACAATTTGAAGGAGCATAAAACTTACATTCTAACAAGGTTGCCTTAACTAGGAGAAGGAAAAAAAGAGGGGGAGAACGAAGATAGATTACTATATACAATAAATAAATTACTATTTACAATAGAGAATGGGAGGCAGGCATGATAATTCAAAATTCAAGTAGGCTCTCCTTGCCCAAAATATGATCCTATGCAAGATTTTGAAATGGACTTCCCACAGAGCTACACACATCACAGCCCGTTTTACAAGTCTGTCACAATCATAGATGATATCTTACGTGAGTCCCGGGGTCTGTGCGCGCCGGTAGGCCTATTGAACATAGGCGCACCGGCGCGCAGGGCCCTGCTCGCCTAAATCCGCCCGGATTTAGGCGAGCAGGGCTCTGAAAATCCGCCCCATAGCCTGTAATGGAATCATATGTAATATGTAATTTTAAACCCATATTTTTCCAATTAAGTTATCCATGCTTGCTTTCTCTTTTCTCTCGTTCTTCGCTTTTTACCTTGTTCCTTTTATCCAATTATTATCCAATTCTCCCAGTTAAACCCCCCTTGTTCAATGTAATTTCCTTTCTCAGTTAATTGTGAACCGACATGATGTGTCCTACGAATGCCGGTATATAAAAATGTTAAATAAATAAATAAAAAATAAATATCTTCCATGAGAACACAAGACAGATCATAAGACCAGGTTGCAGCTAGGGAGGTATGCAAAGAATATTTGAATGTATTATGTAGAAAAATTATAATATAAAGTTATAAAGGTATTTTTTTGGCATTTAGATGCAGTAATCTCTGAAAAGGACCATTGGTTAGTAGATCACGTCCTTCGAGCCTTAAAGAACCAAGATAACTGCACAACTGCATATAAGATAGTCAGAAGGGCCAAACTAAGTGTCGACAACAATATGAAAAAATGTATAGCATCCACCTGCAAAATGATAAATGGCAATACATTGTGAATCCCCTGCCTGTGTAGTATATCAAACTAATATGAACCAGGTAAAAATTTAGGATTGCCTTTTAATGGAATACAAAGAGATATGTCACGACAGACAAATGCTGCCTAACAAATGCCAGCAATGCTTTGTTGAGCTTAATAACAAAGAACGAGTGATGTGAAATGGTAACGTATCATTTTGAGAGAGTGTAACAAATAAGCTAGATCATATGGTTTCGTAAATTCCCCTTCTGGAGAAGTTCGAGAACTATCAATTGAATTTCCCAACCAATCTTAAAATCTGCAGTAGACAAGCCATATTGTACAATCTAATATTCAAGAATCCCAATTCCTCATCTTCATTTGGAGTCAAACTTAGTGAATTTCAATCTTGTGTGTTTAAAGCTAAAAGAAAATTGGGCAAATAATTGTTGAAGCAGGTGTATGGTTTTTTGTGTAAGAAGAACTTTACCATTTATAAAACATACAATAATTTAGGAATTTGTGTCATTTTGACCAATACTACCTGCCCAGTTAGCAAAAGTGAAAAATGCTTCCAGCTACTCAGTTTCTGCTAAAATGCTACACAAGGGATACAACATTATACTGATACCATTTCGTCGTGTCTCGGTGGACTTTGATACCCAGGTATTTGATTGTTTCTTTTGCTCATATTAATGGGAAATCTTGCCATTCACCTTGTAGATGGCCAGCTATATCTATCACCTCAGATTTAGATAAATTTAACTTTAAACCAGAAAAAGTTTCAAAGATATGTATAAAGTTGAGTACTAATGGAAGTGTATTACGAGCATTAGTGATCATCATTAACATATCAGCAAACATCAGTTTCAGCTCATGACGTCCTACTAGTATGCCTTGAACACTGACCGCATGCTTAATTTTATACACTAAGGGATCTAGGGAAAAAATAAAAAGAAGCGGGGAAAGAGGACATCCCTGTCTGGTGCCCCTATTTAATCCAAAGATATTGGAGGTGGATCTATTAACACATATAGAAGCGTTAGGGTCCTTATATTAAAGTTTAATGGCAGTAACAATTGGGCCTTCAAATCCAAACTTACCAAAGAATCAAATAGAAAACCCCAGGCCACCCTATTGAAAGCTTTTTCTGCGTCAAAGCTTACCAGTAAGGGATCTAGGACCCAAGAAGTATGGCATGTTTCTAAAGCCACCAGTAGGGACCTAATGTTAGCTGGGAACTTCCTGCCAAAGACAAATCCTGTCTGTTCAGAGGATATTAAATCTGGCATAATATATTTAAGTCTATTGGCTAAAATGTTTGCATATGTATTTACATCTTGATTTAGTATAGATATCAGCCTGTAGGAACCTGGATCCATTAGATCCCTGCCCATTTTTGGTAGAATGGTAATAGCTGCCACTTTCATTGTTTCTGGAATCACATCATTTGCCACCTTATGGTTAAAAAGTTCACCCAAAATCGAAGACACTGAGTCTTGAAGTAATTTGTAAAAAAAAAAAAAAAAAAGTTCAAACCATCAGGGCCTGGTGATTTATGTAATTTCAAATCTTTAATAACCTGAACTTCATACATTGCATTGGCTGGTTCAGTTTGGTTAATTGCAATGTAGTGAGTGTGGGCAGCTTTAAATCGGGAAGAAACTCCCATTGATTTATTAGATTAGGAGAATCCTGATTGTACAACTTTTGATAGACTTTAAAAATATCCCCTATATCAGAGGTAGAGGTAGTAAAGGAAGCATCTTATCATTTAATATGGCTTATAAATTTAGAGTGGGTTCGAAATTGTCAAATTAGCTAGCAATCATCCTGGTTTATTCCCATCAAGAATTTATGTTTAAAAATAAACAAACATATTGCCAATTGCTTTTTGATGCAACAAATCATTGAAAATTGATTGAGCATTTCTAAATCTAAACTTCCAGTCCTCGGAGTTAAATCTATTCCATTGAGATTTATAGCATATCAATTTCTTTTCAAAGTCTAAGATTTATTTCTCTGACGTTGCTTATCTATAGTGAATATAAAAATTTCACCCTGTAACATGGCTTTCACAGACTCCCAAAAAAGAACCAGATTATCCCTGTGCTATTCATTAAATTCTTCAAATAATTGCCATTTTTCCAATAAAAATGGTTTAAAATTGGGCTCCTCATAACCATTCTGGTATATTCCACTGAAATAAAGAAGCCAACCCTATATGTCGTCCCATTAAGCAATATACCGGACAATGGTCAGAGCTCACTAAATTTCCTGCATGCCACAGAGATCGCTTTACTCTCCAATGTTGTAAGTTTTCAACTTCTTGATTTGTTATTAACATCTTGTAATTTTACTCAAGATTTTCCTATTGACTCTTTCAGCATTTAAGCCCCTGAAGAAGAAGATTAAAAAACTTTGAAACACCAGCGGTGTCGGGCAAGACAGCAGAGCGAGCTAAGTACGCTCCACAGATTCGGGTAAACCAGCAGAGCGAGCAAGGGACGCTCTATGGATGCTAGCAATTTTGCTATGATAATGAGATAAGTACAAACATTCATTTTGATGAAGAACATTGATATAATTGGAGATTTTTTGAGAAAAAACATTTAGAAAAAAATTATGTGAAACTTTGGTTTGAGGAAGTCCTGCTTTAAACAAACAGCAGCACGTAAGCGGCAGTGTTAACCACGGCTCATAAAAAGGTTACCCTGTGATTGTATTACGAATGGGCAGCCAGAGAGTTATCTGGGCATAAAAGATATAAACGCTAAATCAGCGGAAGTGTACATTAGCCCACCTATGAGGGTAAACCAATGAACTGTGTGACACGTGTGACTTTTTTGTTTTGTAAGATATAGTCCAACATCCATTTCCGGATACCACTCCAGGAAATTTGTCCAGTGTAAAAACAGAACGAAAATTGTAAACAAAAATCGCATCCATGAGAGTGAAGAGGTATAAGAAATCACTAACTAAAATCGTGTGAGCAGTGTGCACATAAATCAAGCTCTTAGGAAGTCACTCTCCATACGGCTCGAGATACAATGCAAGGTGCATGCCACAGATATTCCCTGCCCAATCACTTATCCACTGCTTGTAGCGCATTGGCAACATATTTTTGTGCGTCTGGCAATTTATCAAACAAATGGGGCTTGGCCATTCCACCAAACTTGCAGTTTGGCAGGAAATTCAAGTGCAAACCTTACTTGCTTTGCTGAAAGTTGGGCGCACAATGGATCAAATTCCCTCCTCTTCGCTGCTACCTGAAAAGAAAAATCTTGGAAGATTTGTGTGTGTGAATTATTATATTTTAATGTTGTCACCTTGCAAGAAGTTTGCCAAATTGCCTGCTTGTCCGCAAAATTGAAGAGTCGGGCTATCACAATATGGGGTTGCTGGTCCTGTGAGCTCATCCATGGAGTCTAGTTTTTGCTCCCAGTCTGTGCACTCATTCTATCTTTAGCACACTTAACTGATCGATAAGGCCTAGAGCTTCTAGGAGCCATTCCTTAAGTATGTCGGTCAATTTGTATTCTTCTATTGATTCCGGGAAACTATAAAACGCAGGTTATTCTGACAATCTGTTCACCAATTTATCAATCTTATCTTCGTGAGCTGTTACTAATTGTTACAATTTGTAGATTTTTTTTTCTGCTTCCAATGTGTCATCTTTTGCAGCAGACATCCAATTCTCTAAAGCAGCGGTTCTCAGCCGGTGTGTCGCGACACACCAGTGTGTCGCCAAGCACCGGCTGCTTGTCGCGTGCTCTCGGTCTCTCCCGCTGCTCTTCATTCCCTGCTGCCGTTGCCTCCGGGCTATCAGCACGTTCAAGCCCAGTGGGAACGGCAGCAGTGCTAAAAGAAGCTGTGGCACCCGTGGCTGGCCTTTTCTTTTTCCCGCGCCTGCCCCCCCCCCCCCCCCCGGACCCGGAACAGGAAGTGATATGCGGTGCGCGGGAAGAAGAAAGAGCCGTGCCACGTGATAAAGTAGCAGCGGCCACTGCAGCATCGGCCCCCGAGCAATTGAAGCAGCCGGTAATCGAGAAAGGAGACGGCAGCATGAGCCTCCCGCGGTCGATGGAATTCTTCCTTCTTAGCCTGCGGGGGCTGGAGGAGGAGGCTGCTGCTGCAGCTTCCATTTGTGCTCGGGGGGGGGGGGGGGGAGAGAGAGAGAGGAAGCGAGTGAGAGAAAGAGAGAGAAGCAGCCAGCCAGCCAGTGTGTAAGTGAGAGAATGTATTTGATCGAGAGCATGTGTGTGATTGAGAGAAACTGGTCAGAGAGCTGATGTATGTGTATATGTGAGAGACAATGAAAGTGACTGCTCAAGGAGATGACTGATGTGTATGTGAGAGTGTGAGACAGTCAGGGATGTGACTGATGTGTGTGTGTGTGTGTGTGTGTGTGTGAGAGAAAGAGAGAAAAAGCATGGAAGTGAGAAATCTGGGTTTGTGAGAAAGCATGAGAGTAAGAAGCCTGGTGTTGTGGGGGTGTATGTGAAAGAAAGCATGGGCATGAGAAGCCTGATTATGTGAGAGAAAGCATGGGAGTGGGAAGCCTGTGTGTGTGTGTGTGTGTGTGTGCATGTATGAGAGAGAGACTGGTTGATAAGGTGATGGTGTGACTGGTGTGTATTTGAATGTGAGAGAGAGAGAGAATGTGATTCAGGGAATGAGAAGCCTGTGCACATGGAGAGCGAGCATGGAAATGAGAGAGAGACTGGTGTGGGGGTGTGTGTGTGTGTGCGTGTGTGTGTGTAACAGAGAGAAAGTGATTATGGGAATGAGAACCCTGTGCATGTGAAGAGAGTGAGCATGGGAGTGAGAACCTGGGTGTGTGTGAGACACAGCATAGGAGTGAGAAGCCTGTATATCAGAAAGAGAACATGAGAGTGGGAAGCCTGTGTGCATGTATATGCATGAGAGAGATCAGGTGACTGGTGTGTGTTTGTGTGTATGTGAGAGAGAGAAAGAAAGTGATTATGGGAATGAGAAGCCTGTGCATGTGAAGAGTGAGCATGGGAGTGAGAAAGCTGGGAGTGTGTGAGATACAGCATGGGAGTGAGAAGCCTGTATATCTGAAAGAGAACATGGGAGTGGGAAGCCTGTGTGTGTATGCATGAGAGAGATCAGGTGACTGGTGTGTGTTTGTGTATGCATGGGAGAGAAAGATTATGGGAATGATAAGCCTGTGCATGTGGAGAGAACAAGCATGGGAGTGAGAGACTGGTGAGTGTGTGTGAGAAAGAGAAAGTGATTATGAGAGTGAGAAGCCCGTATATGTAAGTGGAACACCGGAGTGGGAAGTCTGTGTGTGTGTATGGCATGAGAGAAACTGTTCAGGAAGGTGACTAGTGTGTGTGTGTGTGTGTGTCAAAGACTGGGAGATGATTGGTGTGTGAGACAGAAACTGGTCATGGGGGCATGACTGGTATGGGGTGTGTGTGAGAGACATGGGCCCTAAGGAAGAGGACCATGAGTATAGAGCTTAGCCACTACTGCTGCTTCTGGTGTGTGCTACAGCCTGCATGGAAGAGGAGTAGGAGAGCTGCTGGAGGGGGGTAAGTAAAGGTGGCTTTTTAAGTTTATTTTTCTTGATTGACTGCCATTTTAATTATTTAATATTATGTGATGTGTCTGCTTTTTTTGAAATATTTTATTGGTGTTTGGAGAATTTTTAATAGTTTTTATGAGTTTTTAATTGTTGGATGTTATTCTGTTCATAGTTGTGAAACATTTATTCTGCTTATTAGTATAGTTTTACAATTATTTCTGTGTGGGGATCTATAGCTGCTTGCTAGTTCTGTTTTACTAATAAGAGGTGTATTGGTTTTTAGGATCTGATTTAATATTTGTAGTGTTGCTTTTTCATAGATATGGAATACACTCAAACAGGAGCAACCCTAATACAGGTGTAACTGTGTGCGGATTAGTTTATGTGCATAACTGCAGATCCTGGGAGTATGTTAGGTCAGTTCTGTGTCTGTTACCGAGATATTTTACTAGCATGTAAGCGTTTGTATCAGTCTTATTTGTTGTGTTTTCTCAAGAGGACATGCATTGGTGGTAAACTGCTGTCTTTTCATAAGTAGGGCTATTGAGCCTGGAAGTAGTTTGGAGGAGTTTGAGTTGCTGTTACTGAGATGACACCAGAACCAGAATATCTTTTTTGTAGGGTGAGTTGTATGGGCAATGTCATAATTCTGCTTTACATCCATTGTAGTGGGTCAGGGGGGTTCCCGTGGATGCAAACTGTACTTTTACATCTAGCCCTGTGACAATCATGGGTAAGTGTGTCATGCATGTGAGAACCATCTGTCAGGTGTGTCCCGACAGAAAAAAGGTTGAGAACCACTGCTCTAAAGTATCAAGCAGACGGCCCAGATTGTCTAGCAAAGATTTTAAAGCGGTAATTTGCTCCAAAATTTTATCCAATTTATTAGATATTGCTGCGGTTATGGCCACTGTTAAGGCACTAACTATAGTATCCTCTGTTAGGCTTGGAGGATTTTTCTTCGCCGCGGCAGCCATTTTGTCATCGCTGACTCTGGGTTTCTCCTTATCTTTTTTCAACAGCTTAGTGGGCATGCCCAAAGGAGATTTATTCATGTAGTGGTCGATATTCATATGTAATGTCCTGCCGTATGTTCATTTCCCTTTGTATAAACCAGATGCCTCCGATAAAGAAAATCAGGGTCCCGGTTCACCACATCATGTGACCCCGAAAAAGGTTTTATGAGCTTTTGCTTCCACAGCAAGCTTCTTTTCAAATTCTCTCTCTGCCTTCCTTACCAATGCTTTACATCTAATCTGCCAATTCTTAAAGTTGTTTCCTGTTTTCTTCATTCCGATCTCTTTTCCATTTTGTGAAAAATGTTCTTTTGGCTAGAATAACCTCTCTCACATTACCTATTAACCATGCCAGCAGTTTGGCCTTCCTTCCACCTTTTTAATGCATGAAATACATCTGCTCAAGGCTTCCAAAATTGTAATTTATTTACTCATTATGTTGCAATTTCTTTTTAAAAAGCTGTCCTCTAAATAAGACACTGGAATATAATGGGTTAAACAACATCCATACCTGATGAGAATTGTTAACCTTTGCAGCTGCTCTTTTCAATTTCTTCCTAACCATTTTCTTCATTTTATCATAGTCATACTTTTGAAGCAAAATGCTATCACGGTAGATTTCCTTAGTGTTATGCCTCCAGTTATCAAATAAAATTGAATCATGTTATCACTATTGCCAAGTGGCCTCAACACTTACCTCTCTCACCAAATCCTGTGTACCACCAAGGATTAAGTCTAAAATATCTCCCCTCTTGTCGGTTCTTGTACCAACTGCTCTATAAATAGTGATTTATTTAATCTAGGAACTTTACCTCCTTAGTATGCCCTGATATGACATTAATCCCATCAACACGGATAACTGGAATCACCCATTATTAATGTGTTAATTTTGTTAGCTTCCCTGTTTGTTAGCATTTTATCATCTGTCTGTTCATTCTGGCCAGATGGATGGTAGTACGTCAATTATAAACTGCTTTTCCAAACCTATGGAAATGAACAAGGTGATGTACAACCATGAAAAACACCTCAATAAAACTGCAAATAAATTAACATTAAATGTCAATTACAAGAACATAATGGAAAACAAAACAGTCATGCCCAGAGGATTTTAAAAAAAATAAATAAACAAACAGCTCATATATCAGGCTCTGAAACACAATACACATCCTACTGGAAAAACAAAACAAGCTGGACTGTTTTAGATCCCTACACACACATCGTCACATAAACATGGCACAGACAGACCCTTACCAATGCAGAATAAGCTGACCTACCTTGATTGGCTTCAGAAAGACTGAATATAAATAGCAATAATAACTGTCTCAAAATGCAACTGCTTACGTCTCCATGAAGAACTTCCTTTTTAAACCAAAAATGTACTATGGGGAGGTTTTACACCCGAGTCGCTGCTCTTTTCCCTTCCATTCAGTCTCCTAGCTCCTGCTTTCCCCTTCCCCCAATTCTCGAGTCCTACCTCACCCATCCCAATCCCTACATTACTCTTTTCTCACCTCAGCCTTCCCCTGCCTGACCCTCACTAGCAGAACAGTGTTGCTGGCAGCCCAGGCACGTCTCTAATCCAAATCTACTGCTAGCATCTCTCCTGCCCCTGTGACTCATTGTCTCCGATCAAGGGGTAATGGTGCCAAAATGATTAGTTTTGCACATAGCTTGACAGGAGCAAACCTCACTCGTAAGCCGGAGTATGTAAAGTATGATTTCTCAAGGGTACTGCTAATGCTCTTCTTAATATTTTCATTGCGCCAAAGAGCTTCTTTCTGGAGTTCATAGGATGTTATATGCACAGGCAACATGTCTAGATGTGCTTGGAAATTTTTTTTTAATAAGGCTAGTGGCACTCAATACAATAGGGATACTGAATCAGCTGTTTGAACCACATGGTATGTTATGGATTTCCATAGATCAGCACACAGTTCAAACAGATGAGACCTGCATGGGCAGGAGAGGCACCAGAGCTGCCAGCTTCATTCTACTGCAGTTGGGGCTGGACCATGGGTGGTACTTAGAAGGGCAGAAGTGAAAAGAGAAAAGGGCACCAGTACTGCACAAGAGGCAATGCCTATGTATGTTGTCCTGCTCCTGCCCTCCTGCTCCTAGACCTCTCATGATTTTAAACACCTCTATCATATCCCCCCCTCAGTCGTCTCTTCTCCAAGCTGAAAAGTCCTAACCTCTTTAGCCTTTCCTCACAGGGGAGCTGTTCCATTCCTCTTATTTTGGTAGCCCTTCTCTGTACCTTCTCCATCGCAATTATATCTTTTTTGATATGCGGCGACCAGAATTGTACACAGTATTCAAGGTGCAGTCTCACCATGGAGCGATACAGAGGCATTATGACATTTTCCGTTTTATTCACCATTCCCTTTCTAATAATTCCCAACATTCTGTTTGCTTTTTTGACTGCCGCAGCACACCGAACTGACGATTTCAATGTGTTATCCTCTATGACGCCTAGATCTCTTTTTGGTGAAGTCCATCATTACCTGCTATTAATATGGAACCTAATATTGTGTAACTATAGCATGGGTTATTTTTCCCTATATGCATCACGTTGCACTTATCCACATTAAATTTCATCTGCCATTTCGATACCCTATTTTCCAGTCTCACAAGGTCTTCCTGCAATTTATCACAATCTGCTTGTGATTTAACTACTCTAAACAATTTTGTATCATCTGCAAATTTGATTACCTCGCTTGTCTTATTTCTTTCCAGATCATTTATAAATATATTGAAAAGTAAGGGTCCCAATACAGATCCCTGAGGCACTCCACTGCCCACACCCTGCCACTGAGAAAACTGTCCATTTAATCCTACTCTCTGTTTCTTGTCTTTTAGCCAGTTTGTAATCCACGAAAGGACATAGCCACCTATCCCATGACTTTTTATTTTTCTAGAAACCTCTCATGAGGAACTTTGTCAAATGCCTTCTGAAAATCCAAGTACACTACATCTACAGGTTCACCTTTATCCACATGTTTATTAACTCCTTCAAAAAAGTGAAGCAGATTTGTGAGGCAAGACTTGCCTTGGGTAAAGCCATGCTGACTTTGTTCCATTAAACCATGTCTTTCTATATGTTCTGTGATTTTGATGTTTAGAATACTTTCCACTATTTTTCCTGGCACTGAAGTCAGGCTAACCGGTCTGTAGTTTCCCAGATCGCCCCTGGAGCCCTTTTTAAATATGGGGGTTACATTAGCTATCCTCCAGTCTTCAGGTACAATGGATGATTTTAATGATAGGTTACAAATTTTTACTAATAGGTCTGAAATTTCATTTTTTAGTTCCTTCAGAACTCTGGGGTGTATACCATCCGGTCCAGGTGATTTACTACTCTTCAGTTTGTCAATCAGGTCTACCACATCTTCTAGGTTCACCGTGATTTGGTTCAGTCCATCTGAATCATTATGCATGAAAACCTTCTCCAGTACAGGTACCTCCCCAACATCCTCTTCAGTACACATCGAAGAAAAGAAATCATTTAATCTTTCCACGATGGCCTTATCTTCGCTAAGTGCCCCTTTAACCCCTCGATCATCTAATGGTTCAACTGACTCCCTCACAGGCTCTCTGCTTCAGATATATTTTAAAAAGTTTTTTCTGTGAATCTTTGCCTCTATGGCCAACTTCTTTTCAAATTCTCTCTTAGCCTGTCTTATCAATGTCTTACATTTAACTTGCCAACGTTTATGCATTATCCTATTTTCTTCTTTGGACCCTTCTTCCAATTTTTGAATGAAGATCTTTTGGCTAAAATAGCTTTCACCTCCCCTTTTAACCATGCCGGTAATCGTTTTGCCTTCTTTCCACCTTTAATGTGTGGAACACATCTGGATTGTGCTTCTAGGATGGTATTTTTAACAATGACCATGTCTCTTGCACACTTTTTACTTTTGTAGCTGCTCCTTTCATTTTTTTTCTATTTCTCATTTTATCAAAATTTCCCTTTTGAAAGTTTAGCATGAGAGCCGTGGATTTGCTTACTGTCCCCCTTCCAGTCATTAAATCAAATTTGATCATATTATGATCACAATTGCCAAGCGGCCCCACCATTGTTACCTCTCACACCAAATCCTGTTCTCCACTGAGAATTAGATCTAAAATTGCTCCCTCTCTCGTCGGTTCCTGAACCAATTGCTCCATAAAGCTATCATTTATTCCATCCAGGAACTTTATCTCTTAAGTTATAATCCAGGATGGCTGTATCCATATCATGAGACTCAGTAAACCATGTCTCTAACAACAACAATGTCCAAGTCCACCTCCACCATTAGGGCCTGCAGGTCTGAGATTTTATTGCCCAGACTATGGACATTTGTGGTCATAGCTTTCCAGTTGCTCTTCCTAATCACTTTTTCTGCTTTTTTGAATGGACTTTCTCTTTTTCTCTTCCAAGGTACTTTATTACTTGGGGATGACATTCCAATTTCACTGGCCACCACCTGCCATCCCTGCTCCCTAGTTTAAATACCTAATGATGTATGATCTAAATTTTTTACTTAGCATCCTCTTTCCTGCCACAGACAAATTTAGGCCATCCTTACTATATAATCTTTTATTGCTTCATACATGGCCCTAGTCTCTAATATATCCAAAACGACTTTCCTTACATCAGGTTTTGAGCCAGGAATTTAAATTATCTAGATGGCATAGGCTTGCCTTTCCCTTTTCATGAACAGGTAATACTTCCGAAAATAGTGTTTGCCATGTGTTTAATAATATTCCCTAGATGCTAGAAATCTTTCTGTATTTTATGGACACCATTTCTAAAGAGGTCATAGGTCCCCAGATGGATATCATCCAAAATCTTCAGCTCTGTGGTCATTGTTGTTCAAAAGGGCAAATAGAAAGTTAGGAATTATTTGGAAAGGAATAGAGAACATAAGTGAGAATATCATAATGCCTTTGTATAGACCCAAGGTATGAACAGACCTTGAATGTGGTCACACCATGGATCTATACAAAAGCATTATATTCTTACTTATGTTCTCTATTCCTTTCCAAATAATTCCTAACTTTCTATTTGCCCTTTTTGACCAACGTTACACACTGAACTGAAGATTTTAAGATATAGTCCATAATGAGAGGACTTTTTCCCTAGGTGGTGACTAACAGAATCCAGGATCATGTACTTGTATTGGAATTATTTTTCCCCATGTGCATTACTTTGCACATGTCCATATTAAATTACATCTGCCATTAAGAAGTCCAGTCTCTTAGTCTCACAAGGTCCTTCTGGAATTCCTGTGCTGTTTTAATGACTCGAAACAATTTTGTATCATCTGCAAAATGCATGCCAGGCAAACAATATTCTTAATCTGGCTAGTTACTTTTCAAAATGGTACAGACCAGATGCAGAGCTAACTCAGTTTTCTGGAGGACCCACTTTTAAGACACTCATCAGTGGTGCAACCAGTCTGCATAAGAAAGATTGCTAGCAGGTACCTGGTATACAAAAAGTTGAGAAATGCTGCTCTAGATGGTGTTGATACTGGTGCAGCTGCATGCCATGGAGGAGGGTGCCATCTGTCCTAAAGAATTCCTCACCAAGGAGACTGATGGACCCATCTTGAGTTCAGACGGTGCTCACTTTGGCAGAGCCTCGCACCCATGGCACTGAGGGATTCTGCCCCAGAGGGTATCCCTCATGTCACTTAAACACTTTTCTCAGTTTCTCATCCTGTGGCTTGTGCTTCTACCCCAAGCTCAAAACCTCACCTGTAGCAGATCCATGAGATAAAGCAAATATCAATGAGCTGTCCCTATAGACCTATGGATGAGGAGGGGGAGGCCGACTCTTGGTGTAATTTCAATGTTTCATGTGACACAAGGATTCTCATGAGTCCTCACTCCAGGAGTCCAAGTGGCTACATTGCCCATCATCATATCAGGGCTTTGGCACTTTACTCAATGCCTCCTTCCTCAGGACCTCCATCTGCCTGGCACGAAACAGAATCGCTCATGGGGACATTCTGCCACAGCAAGGACAGTTTGAGACATCATGGTCCAGGCTCAGGTAATGGTGGTAAAGTGTGTGTGTCTATGTTTGACATGATGTGCCCATACATGACTGTGGTCATTTTGGACTCTTCTATTTCCATTTTTTTTTAAACCAAGAAGGGAGGACTTAAAAGTCCTTTCTGCAGTGCTGCCAAAGCAGTAGCACAAAAAGAACTGAATGTTTTTGAAAAACAGCAGTAGCTGGGATGAAGAAAATCTGAGGGGCTCATGAGACAGCAGACACACATGGGTATTTGCATACATGCTCAGAAAGACTTCTGAATTCTGAGATATGGCTCTGTGTTGGTACCTTCTGATGACATCACATACAGGTTATGGTGGATTTACTCCTGCTTGTCAATGGAGAAACCATATTTTGCTGACCAAAAAATTACCTATCTGAATTGTCTAATTTTCTCCAATTCTCACAAATCTTTGCATCTTTAGAGTGTGGATCCCCATTCCTAGTTCAACCCTGGTTTCTAGTTTCTTCCTAAAAGCTAAATAATTTACTTCAGACCTAATCTCTTTTAGGAGTTTGATCCATAACGTAGAAATCAATTAGTAATATTCTCAGATAGAACATATTGGAGGTAATTTTCAAAATATTTTATACGTAAATGGGCTTTGGAAAATTGATACTTTTACTTATTTAAGACCTTTGAAAATTCATTCCTTACTATTTAAAGAGAAGAATTTAGTCAAAGGTGGCACAATCCCCATATTTCAGACAATATAAACATCAAAGGCTCAATCCCCCTGGAACATCAGAGAAGATAAATATTGAGGGCCAAATACCCACCATGCACCAGACAATGCAATGCAAATACCAAGGGCACAATTCTCCGAACATGCCAGAGAATGTAAACACTGAGGATGCAACCCCTTCCACACGCCAAATAAAAAAACTGGGGATATAATTCCTCATGCTGTACAAGGGTAAATACCAATGGATGTAAATGATGAAAAATCCAGCTCTGGAGACAGAGTAAAATAATATTGAGAGTTTGCAAGCAAAATAAGGAGTGTTCAAGGCTGCTACAGCATCTTTTCAGGGCAGACAAGAGTCTGAAACCTAGTACTGCTATAGCCCCAAGGAGGGGAAAACAATGGCTTGACTCCTAATACTGCTGCAGCCTCAGGGAGAGAAAAATAACAGCCTGAATACAAATGCTGCTATAGTCTTGGGGAGGGGAAATTATGGTCCGAATCTCAGTGCTACTAAAGCCTTGGCGAGGAGCAAATAAGTGCTTGAATCCTAGGTCTTACATTTCTATCTTAACTCAAGATTTTGCTTAGATTTCCACCTGCAGTCAGTTATTTCTGTTCCAGTGAGCCAATTAGTAGTTCATTAAAATGTATGTGTGACAGCCAATTTAGTGCATCTAAATCTGGAAGTACTTCAATATTTTTGAAAGGCTAAAGAACAGTAAGAAAGTTTCAGCTTAAAGGAGAAAAAGTTAAATGTTTGGAGGTTTTTGCCATAGGTACCAAGTATAAGAGGCTTGGAGAGGTTAAACTTTCCCAAAGCCAAGTTCTAAAAGCCACTTCCCTTCCCAGTCTAACTGCCTTTTAACTTGATACAGGCTAAAGACATGGCAGGCACTAGGATAGAGGCCAAGGCAGGAGCCAAGATTATGCTCTTACCTTGCTGCCTGCTGATGCTAACTCCTTGCCTCTGACTGGTTCTGGCTAGCAGAATCAGTCAAACAGCAGTGGAAGGTGGGGAAACAGTTTTCAGCTTCAGGGTTCACAAGGAGAGAACATGTCTAGGAGGGTGGACACAGGGTGGTGAGAGTAAACGGGGGTTACAAAGAGGAGAGGGCAAGAGTGTGTGTTGAGGGGGACATGGAGAGGCAAGAACAAAAGACTACATGTGGAGAGGGACATAGAGAGGCAAGAGCAAGAGATTGTATGTGCTTGAGAGACATAGTAGAGGGAAAAGAGAAGAGAACAAGAGATTACGTGTGGGGGGGGGGAGGAGAACAGAGAGAGCACGTGTGCACATGAGAGTGATGAAGAGAATGAATGGAGAAGGTCCTGTCAGACAAATCTGATTGATTTTGTTTGACTAAAGAACTGGATCAAGGAAGAGCGCTCAATATGATTTTCTTGGATTTCAGCAAAGCTTTTGATACAGTTCCACATAGGAGGCTTGTGAATAAAATGAGAAGCTTGGGAGTGAGCGCCAAGGTGGTGGGGTGGATTACAAACTGATTGACGGATAGAAAACAGCATGTAATGGTAAATAGAACCTACTCTGAAGAGAGAAAAGCGTTAAGTGGAGTGCCACAAGGATCCGTGATGGAACTTGTTCTGTTCAATATCTTTGTGAGAAACATTGCAGAAGGGATAGAAGGTAAAGTTTGACTGTTTGTGGCTGATACTAAGATCTGCAACAGAATTGCCACACCAGAAGTAAGAACATAAGAAAATGCCATACTGGGTCAAACCAAGGGTCCATCAAGCCCAGCATCCTGTTTCCAACAGTGGCCAATCCAGGCCATAAGAACCTGGCAAGTACCCAAAAACTAAGTCTATTCCATGTTACCACTGCTAATGGCAGTGGCTATTCTCTAGATGAACTTAACAGCAGGTAATGGACTTCTCCTCCAAGAACTTAACCAATCCTTTTTTAAACACAGCTACACTAACTGCACTAACCACATCCTCTGGCAACAAATTCCACAGTTTAATTGTGCGTTGAGTGAAAAAGAACTTTCTCCGATTAGTTTTAAATGTGCCCCATGCTAACTTCATGGAGTGCCCCCTAGTCTTTCTATTATCCGAAAGTAAATAACCAATTCACATCTACCCGTTCTAGACCTCTCATGATTTTAAACACCTCTATCATATCCCCCCCTCAGTCGTCTCTTCTCCAAGCTGAAAAATCCTAACCTCTTTAGTCTTTCCTCATAGGGGAGTTGTTCCATTCCCCTTACCATTTTGGTAGCCCTTCTCTGTACCTTCTCCATCGCAATTATATCTTTCTTGAGATCCGGCGACCAGAATTGTACACAGTATTCAAGGTGCGGTCTCACCATGGAGCGATACAGAGGCATTATGACATTTTCCGTTTTATTCACCATTCCCTTTCTAATATATTCCAAACATTCTGTTTGCTTTTTTGACACCTAGATCTCTTTCTTGGGTTGTAGCACCTAATATGGAACCCGACATTGTGTAATTATAGCATGGGTTATTTTTCCCTATATGCATCACCTTGCACTTATCCACATTAAATTTCATCTGCCATTTGGATGCTCAATTTTCCAGTCTCACAAGGTCTTCCTGCAATTTATCACAATCTGCTTGTGATTTAACTACTCTGAACAATTTTGTGTCATTTGCAAATTTGATTATCTCACTCGTCGTATTTCTTTCCAGATCATTTATAAATATATTGAAAAGTAAGGGTCCTAATACAGATCCCTGAGGCATTCCACTGTCCACTCCCTTCCACTGAGAAAGTTGTCCATTTAATCCTACTCTCAGTTTCCTGTCTTTTAGCCAGTTTGCAATCCAGGAAAGGCCATCGCCACCTATACCATGACTTTTTACTTTTCCTAGAAGCCTCTCATGAGGAACTTTGTCAAACGCCTTCTGAAAATCCAAATATACTATATCTACCGGTTCACCTTTATCCACATGTTTATTAACTCTTTCAAAAAAGTGAAGCAGATTTGTGAGGCAAGTCTTGCCCTGGGTAAAGCCATGCTGACTTTGTTCCATTAAACCATGTCTTTCTATTTGTTCTGTGATTTTGATGTTTAGAACACTTTCCACTATTTTTCCTGGCACTGAAGTCAGGCTAACTGGTCTGTAGTTTCCCGGATCGCCCCTGGAGCCCTTTTTAAATATTGGGGTTACATTTGCTATCCTCCAGTCTTTAGGTACAATGGATGATTTTAATGATAAGTTACAAATTTTTACTAATAGGTCTGAAATTTCATTTTTTAGTTCCTTCAGAACTCTGGGGTGTATACCATCCGGTCCGGGTGATTTACTACTCTTCAGTTTGTCAATCAGGCCTACCACATCTTCTAGGTTCACCGTGATTTGATTCAGTCCATCTGAATCATTACCCATAAAAACCTTCTCCATTACGGGTACCTCCCCAACATCCTCTTCAGTAAACACCGAAACTAAGAAATCATTTAATCTTTCCGCGATGGCCTTATCTTCTCTAAGTGCCCCTTTAACCCCTCGATCATCTAACGGTCCAACCGACTCCCTCACAGGCTTTCTACTTCGGATATATTTTAAAAAGTTTTTACTGTGAGTTTTTACCTCTACAGCCAACTTCTTTTCAAATTCTCTCTTAGCCTGTCTTATCAATGTCTTACATTTAACTTGCCAACGTTTATGCTTTATTCTATTTTCTTCTGTTGGATCCTTCTTCCAATTTTTGAATGAAGATCTTTTGGCTAAAATAGCTTCTTTCACCTCCCCTTTTAACCATGCCGGTAATCGTTTTGCCTTCTTTCCACCTTTCTTAATGTATGGAATACATCTGGACTGTGCTTCTAGAATGGTATTTTTTAACAATGACCACGCCTCTTGGACATTTTTTACTTTTGTAGCTGCTCCTTTCAGTTTTTTTCTAACAATTTTTCTCATTTTGTCAAAGTTTCCCTTTTGAAAGTTTAACACGAGAGCCTTGGATTTGCACACTGTTCCTCTTCCAGTCACTAAATCAAATTTGATAATATTATGATCACTATTGCCAAGTGGCCCCACCACCGTTACCTCTCGCACCAAGTCCTGTGCTCCACTGAGAATTAGATCTAAAATTGCTCCCTCTCTCGTCAGTTCCTGACCAATTGCTCCATATAGCTATCATTTATTCCATCCAGGAACGTTCTCTCTCTAGCGTGACCCGATGATACATTTACCCAGTCAATATTGGGGTAATTGAAGTCTCCCATTATTACTGCCCTACCAATTTGGTTAGCTTCCCTAATTTCTCTTAGCATTTCACTGTCCATCTCACCATCTTGACTAGGTGGACGGTAGTATACCCCTATCACTATAGTCTTCCCCGACACACAAGGGATTTCTACCCATAAAGATTCAATTTTGTATTTAGTCTCATGCAGGATGTTTATCCCGTTGGACTCTATGCCATCCCGGACATAAAGTGCCACACCTCCTCCCGAGTGCTCCTCTCTGTCATTGCGATATAATTTGTACCCCGGTATAGCACTGTCCCATTGGTTATCCTCTTTCCACCATGTCTCTGAGATGCCAAATAAGTCTGTCATCATTCACTGCTATACATTCTAATTCTCCCATCTTACTTCTTAGACTTCTGGCATTAGCATACAAACATTTCAAAGTTTGTTTTTTGTTTGTATTTTCATTCTGCTTTTTAATTGATAGGGATAAGTTAGAATTTTTTTAGCTCAGGTGAGTTTTTAGTTACAGGCACTTGGACTACTTTTCTAATTATTGGAACCTCACTGTCAGGATGCCCTAATTCTAATGCATCATTAGTATCCTTTAAAGATACCTCTCTCCGAACCATGCGCTGCTGAGCGACTGTCAGCTTTCCCCTTTGTTCTAGTTTAAAAGCTGCTCTATCTCCTTTTTAAAGGTTAGCGCCAGCAGTCTGGTTCCACCCTGGTTAAGGTGGAGCCCATCCCTTCGGAAGAGACTCCCCCTTCCCCAAAAGGTTCCCCAGTTCCTAACAAAACTGAATCCCTCTTCCTTGCACCATCGTCTCATCCACGCATTGAGACTCCGGAGCTCTGCCTGCCTCTGGTGACCTGCGCGTGGAACAGGGAGCATTTCAGAGAATGCTACCCTGGAGGTTCTGGATTTAAGCTTTCTACCTAAGAGCCTAAATTTGGCTTCCAGAACCTCCCTCCCACATTTTCCTATGTCGTTGGTGCCCACATGTACCACGACAGCCGGCTCCTCCCCAGCACTGTCTAAAATCCTATCTAGGTGACGCGTGAGGTCCGCCACCTTCACACCAGGTAGGCATGTTACCAGGCGATCCTCATGCCCACCAGCCACCCAGCTATCTACATTCCTAATAATCGAATCACCAACTATGATGGCCGGCCTAACCCTTCCCTCCTGGGCAGTAGGCCTTGGGGAGATATCCTCAGTGCGAAAGGACAATGCATCACCTGGAGAGCAGGTCTTTGCTACAGGATCCTTTCCTGCTGCACCTGGTTGGTGCTCTCCCATCATGAGACCTTTTTCCTCCAAGGCAGCACCAGGGCTGCCAGTCTGAAGTTGGGACTTGACTACTATGTCCCTGAAGGTCTCATCTATATACCTCTCTGTCTGCCTCAGCTCCTCCAGGTCTGCCACTCTAGCCTCCAGAGATCGGACTCGTTCTCTGAGAGCCAGGAGCTCTTTGCATCGCATGCACATGTACAACTTCTCACCGGTGGGTAAAAAATCATACATGTGACACTCGATGCAAAAGACTGGGAAGCCCCCCTCTTGCTGCTGGACTGCTGCCTTCATCTCAATTTTGATCAGTTCCTAGTTAAGTTTTAGGTTGCTATGGGAGTAGGAATGTGTCTAACGTCCTTTAAATGTATTAGTGAATTCACTATGTGTCTGGTAGTGGCCTACCGGGGTCTGATCGAATTCTCAAAGTTTTTGTTGTTTTTTTTGGTTTTTTTTGTGAAAGTGGCACCTGCCTATAAATTAAGGGATGAGCTAGGGGTGGGTGGGCGAGGGGTGGGAGGGTTGGGAAATACAAACAGTCTAACTTCAGTTAGTCAGCCTGAGTGACTCACTGCTCTCTTGTGCTCCTCCCTTTGGGATCTTTTATATTTCTTGAACGCTGTTCTTTTATGTTCAAACAATTTTTATTAGATTTTCCAAACAACAAACAAATGTGGAGGAGGGTGGTTTCAGATCCCTCCCCCACCACAATGTTGAACAAATACCACAGTCCCCCCCCCCACCCCTACCTCCCCCCCCCCCCTCTACAGTGTATGAACACCACAATAAGATGAAAAAAAGGAGAATGGTCAGTCCAACGAACTAGCAAGGGCCGCCTAGCCCGGTAGGTCCTTCGGCCTGTCACTCGTTCAGCACTAGACTCCGCGCCCTCGGGGACAGTTGTTGAAGATACGGAGTCCAGATAGCGAGGAAGTGTCGTCGTCGCTGAGGGGAGCCACGTGCAGCCTTGCCTTCCATCGTCATCAAAGCATGCAGCTGGTTCCTCCAAACCCAGAACGACGGGGCATCTGAGGATCGCCAAACCAGCAATATGGATTTCTTCCCCACTAGGCTCGCTTTCTGCAACAACAGGCGTGAACCCGGATCTCGAACTCGGATTGGGGAGATGCAGCTAAATAAAAACCACATTGGAGAAATAGGTAGCACCACGTCAAGTAAATCTTCCATGTAGGCAATCACCTTACGCCAAAATCTGTGAACTGTGGGGCACGCCCAAAATACGTGGGAAAGAGTGCCCACCGCACCCTGACAACGGGTGCACAGTGGCGATGTGGCAATGGTTAGTTGAAAAGCCACTTGGGGAGACACGTAGGCCCGACTCAAAAACTTAAGCTGCATCTCCCGAAAATATTGATTGGTCGAGATCCTAGTAATACGCCTAAAACACCTACGTAAGATAAGAACTGTTAAGCAAAAATCCCCGTCTCTATTCCATCGAGCCACAAGACAGGCGTGGACATCCACTTCCGTCAAGCGTCGCAAAGCTCTATGGTAACTGGAAAGGGAGGGAGTGCGAGCACTGGCGAAGTGGAATATGCTGTCCAACGCCTGAAACTGGGTTATACTCTTAGAGGCCTCCGGTAAAGTTTGCATATAGTGGCGCACTTGCAGGTACGGGAAAACCTGATTACCCCCTAAGTGATAAAGGTTCCTAACTTCAGAGAACGGCATAAAGGTCCCCTCCCGAGTCCACAAGTGGCCCACATGAGTGACCCCCTCGTCCTCCCATCTCCGAAACATGACCGATTGAGAGCCCGACGGGAAGTCATCGTTCCCCCGAAGGGGAAGCAGATAAGCACAGAGCGGAGGTATCTGTAATAATTTCGCGAGACGCGCTCAAGTCTGACGCAAGGGTTTAATAAGAGCTGTCTGAGTGAGAAACGAAGGAAGGTGACTGGAGGCCGCCTGCACCACGTAGGAAGGAGTCCGAGGAAACATGAGAGCTTGGTCTACTGATAGCGGAGTACAGTGTGAGGTATTTAAAAGCCAATTACGTAAAAGCCGCATATTACAAGCCAGGTTGTAGCGAGCCAGGTCCGGAACTCCCAGGCCCCCCGACCTCCAGTCATTTTGCAACCACTTTAAGGGAAGACGAGCTCTCCCGCCCTTCCACAAAAAGCGACGCAGCACGCTGTTCAGCGTTGCAAGGTCGCTCCGTTTGAGCGATAAAGGGAGGTTTTGCAAAAGGTATAGCCATTTGGGCAACAAAATCATCTTAAATAGCGCAACCCGCCCTGCCACCAAAAGCGGCAAAGACCGCCAACGAGCCATGGTCTCCTGAGTCTGACGCAGTACGTGGGGAATATTGGCCTGGTATACATCCTCCGGGTTGACTGGGATATTCACCCCCAAATATCGAAAACTGTCGCCCGCCCATTTTAAAGGGAACGGGTTTGGCCAGGAGTCTCGCAAATCCGGCGGATGGGCCAGTACCGAGGATTTGGATTCGTTCAATTTCAGCCCAGAGAATGCCCCAAAGGACCCAATTAGGCGGAGGAGCGGGGGCAAGGAGGAATGGGGGTTAGTAATAAAAACTAACAAATCGTCCGCAAAGGCAACATATTTAAAGATGCCGGGATCCATACGAACCCCCCGAATCTCCCGGGTGGCAGTTATGGCATGCAATAGAGGTTCCAACTGTAGTAGGAACAATAGGGGGGAAAGAGGACAGCCTTGGCGAGTACCTCGTTCCACGAGGAAGGAATCGGATAGGGCTCCGTTAGCAACAATGCGCGCCTGTGGGGCAGAATAAAGGAGTTGAATAGCCCGGAGAAAGAAACCCTTGAAACCCATACGTCGTAACACGAAGAAAAGGTAACCCCACTCCACCCGGTCAAACGCTTTCTCCGCGTCGAAACTAATGGCCAAGTAAGATTGGGACATCAGCCGGCTCATAGTCATGGCTGCCAGAATTTTGCGGATGTTGGCGAGCGCATATCGCTGACGAATAAAACCAGCCTGGTGGGGCCCAATCAGTGTCGGCAACTGAGACGCCAACCTGTCTGCCAGTATTTTAGCCAGCAGCTTATGATCATAGTTAAGAAGAGAAATAGGGCAGTAGGATTCGGGCATGAGAGGGTCCTTATCAACCTTGGGAATGAGAATAATGTGTGCCAAATTAGAATGAGCGGGAAAGGACCCCTGGAGAACCATCGCCGAGAACATAGAGACCAGGGGCTGAGTCACCTGGTCCACCAGTGATTTGAAGAATTCCGCGGTGAAGCCGTCAGGGCCCGGGGCCTTATAGTTCTTAGAGTGGCGAATGGCAAAGCGCACTTCCGCTTCCGAAATAGGAGCATTTAGCGTGTCTCTCTGGTCTTGTGTTAAACAGGGGAGGGACAGGGACTCACAAAAACTCTGGCAGCTCGCAGGATCCCACCCTCCGGACGCATAGAGCGAGGAGTAATACTCCCGAAACCTCTTAAGAATAGATGGCGTGTCCGTAACCACTGCCGTATTAGACCCACGCACCGCTGGAATAAACCGACTGGACTGGGAAGATTTAATTAGGTTGGACAGCATTTTCCCCGCTTTGTTGCTGTGTTGATACAGTTTGAACTTGTAATAAAGATAGCTTTTTTTTGCTCTTTGATGTATGAGAGAATTAAGAGCGTGTTGAAAAGACATGTAAGAGACTCGTGCTTCCTTTGTGTGCAAACGAGATAGGCGGGCGCGGGCCTGAGTCATCTGGGAACTCAGCGAGAGGATCCGGCGGTCCAAAGCCTTCCGCCTGTGGGCGACGTAGGAAATTATCTCGCCTCGTAGGACCGCCTTCGCAGTGTTCCAGAATAGAATCGGCTGGGAAACGTGGGTCTGGTTGTTTAACACATATTCTTTCCATTTTACCAAGAGAAACTCTTTAAATTTTTCATCTTGGACCAAAAAATATGGATAACGCCAGATTTTGGGGGTAGAAATGGGGGGGGGACAACCCCATGTCCAACCACACCGGAGCGTGGTCAGAGATGACAATGTTGTCTATACCCGCATCCAAAACTTGGGAAAAAGCCTGGATACTTACAAGAAAGTAATCAATCCGTGAAAAGGAAGCATGAGCCCTAGAGAGATGGGTGAAATCACGCTCTGTGGGGTGCAAGGTCCTCCATACATCTAATAAGTGGAGTTGTGTTTCCAACATGGATGGACCCTTGCCCCTGCCCCCCTCCCAACTACGGCTGTGGGAGGCGTCCAAGTTCTGGTCCCGGATAGTGTTAAAGTCACCTCCCACAATTAAGATATCCGACAGGTAAGGCAACAAGTGGGAATACAAACTGCGATAAAAGCGAGGGTTATAGACATTCGGGGCGTACACATTACAAAACACCACTGTTTGATTAAACAATGAGGTAACCAAGATTAAATACCGCCCCTGCGGGTCTTTGATTTCCTGGTTTACAGTGATAGGAAGTTGTTTACGTAGCAAAATCGCCACCCCCGCCGACTTAGAGTTCGCTGACGCGTACCGTACATCTCCCACCCAGGTACGCCTAAGCTTCTCATGTTCTCTATCAGTAAGGTGTGTTTCCTGCAAGAATGCCACAGAAGGCGATTGCTTATTCAGGAAGGAAAGCACTTTAGCGCGTTTAATGGGAGAGTTAAGGCCGCAAACATTCCATGACACAAGCCGTGTGGGATTACTCATAACCTATGAAAAAGCCGGACTTAGTGTCACAGATGAGACTGATGCTGGTAGTGGTGACCCTCCCAGCTGAGGCCCCCCCTACCCACCCCCGTTCCCAAACCAAGCTTCCCCTACTTAAACAATCTACGTCTAGCCTGGTCCATTCATCCATCCACTGCTGTCTCATACACTCGCTCACCCTCCCTCCCACCTGTCCCCATCCCCCACTCCCCCCCCCTCCTCCCCCCACCCCCCCTTCTCCCTGAAACTTATTAACTGTTCCGTCCCCCAAACACTCCACCCACCTCTCAGTCAACTGACTAGGTCCTCCGACTAAGGAGGCCATGGGGATCCAGTATTGATGTGTCAAGGACCCCACTCTAAAATAAAACATAACAGATGCGTTAGCAAAAAGAACCCCATAACGGGGTGTGACCCAGTTTCGGGAAGTACAGATAGCTAGCTTTACACACCAACAAACGGTAAGGTCCCCCCCGCAGGTAGATAGGAGGTCCATTTATTCGGCCACGTGTGGCAAACCTGAGCAATAACCGGGAAGGCAAAGGAAAAAAAAAAAAAAAAAAAAAAACTTGGCTGTGATTGCTCTTCCCGCCAGTGCACTGTCCCGCGTTGCCTGTTCTCTCTGCGGCACACGCGTTTCCCTCGAAGAGAACAACCAAGTCCCAGGATCTGACCCAAAGGGGTCTGCATCTCCCTGGCAAACCCAACACTGACAACCCGGAGTCAACACTGGGAACAGTCCCGCCGTCAGCTGTCGCCACTCAAAATTGGCAACTAAGTTCAACATTTATATAGAAGGCCTAGAGTAGCGCCAAAAAACACAGTCACAGCGCTTGCAAGAGCACTCACTTGTCCATCTTGTCCATAAAGGCCCGCGCCAGGTCCGGAGACTCAAAAATATGGGACCTGTCCCCCTGCCAGATTCGCAGGCGAGCTGGAAACAATAGGGAGAATTTTACCCCCTTATTGTGCAGGGTGGTGCAGAGGGGGGCAAAGCTTCGTCGGGCGGTTGAAACAGCGGCAGAAAAATCTTGAAAGACCCATATGGGTTTACCCTGGTACTGCAGGTCGGATTTGTTCCGTGAGGCTCGCCAAATTTCTGCCTTGTGCGCCGAGTTGAGGATCTTGGCTATCACAAGCCTGGGACGCCCCGATCCCGCGCTCCGAGTCCCAAGCCGGTGGGCCCTTTCGACCACGAGCGTGCCCTGCAGGTGAGGGAGGGCCAATTCCTCAGGGAGCCATTCGGACAGCAAGCGGCAAAGCGACTGATCAGCAATATCCTCGGGGAACCCCATAAAGCGCAGATTGTCCCTACGGGCACGATTTTCAAGTTCGTCTACTTTATTTTGTAGAGCCTGAATGCTCTTATCTCGGGCAGCCATGCTAGTCACGCACGCGGCCGCGCCATCTTCCAGCCCCAAAATGCGTTCCTCTGCCTGTTCAAGCCGGGGCTGCAGAGAAGAAAGGTGCTCCCTCACCTCCCCTAGTTGCTCGGTGATGAGCGCTAGCTTCTCGTCCAGTGCCTCATGAATCACTGCCTTGATGTCTGCTAGTGTGGCCGCCGTTGGGGAGGCAGGGGCTTCAGTCTCGCCGGCAGCCGCCATTTTGGAATCGGGAGCTCTGATTTTTTCCTTCTCCCTCCTGCCGCCCCGCACGGACATCCCCACGCTCGTTTTTTGCAGCGATCGGGTGCCCAACATAAACAGCGTCTCGGGCTGGGTCCCAGACCCCAGGAAACTGGTTAGACGCAGTAAAAATTAGCGCGGTAAGTAGAGTGGGTCCCGGAGCTGGCAAGAACCCGTCTTACCCGCTCAGCACATCACGTGATCCCCCCACGCTGTTCTTTTAGCCTTTATTTTGTCAGCCACCTCCTTTGAGAACCAGATAGGTTTCATTTTTCTTTTGCTTTTCTTTACTTTTCTAACACATAGATTAGTTGCCTTGATAATTGCTCCTTTTAGATTGGTCCACTGTTGATCCACATCTCTCGTTCTCCCAGCCTTTTAGTTCTTCCTCCAGGTACTTCCCCATTTCATCAAAGTCCGTGTTTTTGAACTGCAAAACTCGGGTCTTTGTGCTTCTTTTCCGTATCCTTTTTGTGATATTAAACCATACTGTTTGATGATCACTGCTGCTGAGGTGGGCGCCCATCTGGACATCAGAGACATTATCTCCATTAGTGAGCACTAAGTCGAGTATTGCTCCTTCTCTCGTGGGTTCCATTACCATTTGTTTGAATGGTAATGGGATCCCACTTTGCTGCCCCCTTTGCTGTCTACTATGCAGGCCACAATGCTGCAGTTGGACTCCTCCTCAATCTGTTTCTTTTTTTTTTTTAACCAGCTTTACATAGCGGAGGGGAGGAGAGAGGGAGGCCTCAAGCTCCCTTCTTTGGGGTTAGGATGCCCTCTGGGTTTTCTCAGTAACCTACCTGGGAGCCTGACCACTGAAGGGAATCCTCATTTCCCACAGGATCCTGGAATTCACCCTGGGGAGCCTACTACAATAGAGTCTAGAAGGCAAGCTCTACCAGGGAAATCACGTCCACAGAGCTGTTGTCCTGGGAGCCAGGAAACTCAAAGCTGCACCTTGGCTCTGGGAGGTCTAGGATTTTATTTATTTTATTTTTTTTTAGTAATTCTGTTGTAGACACTGCTGGAGACAGACTACTGGCAACTGCCTAGTTCCACACTTTTGTAGGCAGCATTAAGGGGGAAAAAAAAAAAGTGTGTCTCTGCCTCAGGTAGGCGAAGAGTGAGATATCTCATTGGTCCACACTAGTCTAGCAGGAAGAAAATGAAATACACCTTGGGCTGAACTTTCCAAGGCATGAATGCTGGGCATCTAAACATGCAGTGAATTTTCAGAGCTCTCGAAGCATCCAAATGTTGGTGCTAAAAATATCCCTATTTAGATTCATAGAGTTCCATATTCAGCCAGCTCAGCTAGTTAGCCAGATAAACCTATTTGTCTAACTTAGCCTATATATTCAGTGGCCTGGGCATGCCACTGAATTTACTCAGCTATCTTAAAGTCAGCCAAATTAGTTATCTGGCTAACTGAGCTCCTCCCCAGAATGCCCTAACCCTGCCTGCCACTTAGCTGGTGCAGCTGCTGATCCCAGATATTCAACCGCCGCAACTTATCCATCCAAGAGGCACAGAATATCAACCTCATAAGATTTTAGATACCTAAACAAGAAGTTCATTTTCACAATTAGACTTGTGCATCAAATGTTAAAGGGCACAGACACAAATTCATTCATGGTCTATCAAGAAAATGTCTAAACATTTAGCTGTATTATGTTTACTAAAGGAGTCTCAAAAATAGTATTAGCCACTACACAAGTTACAAATTTACTCAGATGGATTCAACTAACATGTGAGGTGCAGTTCCCTAGCCATCCTGGTCCTGGTAGAAAATGAAGTGTTTGAAAGTTGTGAAACCTAGTGAAGAACCAACAGAAAAAAAATGATGTAGTCAAGGAGCTTTTGAATCTCTACAGGGCATATCTGAAGAAGTTGGGTGGTTGGAAGGGAGGGAGGAATGCACTACAACAATGTTTGTTAGGCAAATAAAAGGAACCACAATCTAAAAAGATTTCATACTAGTCTAAGAAATAGTAATAAAAAAATAATAGTACACCATTAAATAATGGTGGAAAATATAAAATTAAAGAGGGGATTATGCAGAAAGGGAAAAATAAAATTACCTGTTGTAGAAAAAGCCTGACTATGCATCTCAAGCCACAAGAAGGGACTGAAACTTGGATCCCAAGAGAGAAAATAGGATACATCACATCACAGAATAACTATTGGGTACAATCCACAAATATAAGATATTATAAAGCTTTCTGGATTTTTTTTCAACAGTTTACAAAACAGTACATCCCCCACAGAACTAATGCAGTCAACTTTCTAGAATGCACACACACTTAGATACATGCGCCTGTATGGATCTGGAAAAAAAATGACTTGTCCCCAGCTTCTTCTGGCCTCCCTGCATGCCCGGAAAATCGGTGTCAGCAGAACACTGAATAGGCGTGCGCGCACACACACACACACAGGATCCCATAAACCTCCCTCCCTTCAGAAAACAACCTGAAAAAGGAAACAGAACTAAGATAAATAAAGGGAAAGAAAAGACAAAAATCAGCATCACTCCAATACTAAACAGAAACCCCCAACAAACCCTTTAACTGTTCGAATAAGCATAGCCCCAAGTTTCCTGCAGCAGCTTAGGGGTAGATTCAGCAGCAATTCTGTGATACATTTCATAAATTTGAAAAATTTTGCATAAAAATTTACATTACTTAATATTTGCAGAATCAAAAAAAAGTTTCGTTTTCCAACCTTGCCTTTCAGTCTGCATGATTTATTTTGTTCTTTTGGAGTTTTATGGGTGGGGGGTCTCAGATGTGGATGTGGGGAGGAGAGATCTTAGGGATGGGAAGAGGACAGCAACGGAGATTCGGTAGGGGAGAGAAGGAAGGAAATTCCATAAAAGAGAGAGGAAGGTGCCCCACCTCCAGCTCTGCTTCTCATCAGATCCCCTCTCTCTCTCTACTTTCTCTTTAATCCTTGCCTTTTTTCTCAGAGATGCCCTCTTTCATCCAACTACAAATACACACATATGCACATACACATCCTCTTCCAGCCCCCTCTTCAATACAACTCCCCCATTCCCTGAGGCCCTGTTTCACAATCCCACCCCCCTTTTTTTTTTTTTTTTTTTAAACAAACATCTTCCCCCCAATCTTGTAAAGAATCCCCTGGCTCTAGCTCCTCTTTCAAAATCCCAGCCTAACCCCCCCCCCCCCCCACCCCGCCCCAGATCTTCTTTCCTTTCACAATCGTTCCTCCTCATCCTTCCTTTTCCTGCATAGATTCAGGCCAGCAGGAGGAGAGAAGCAGCAGTGCCTCCGACTGTGCTCTCCACCTATGCCACCAGGGACTGACTGCTGCTTGGAAGCAGGAGGCAGAGGAATATGGCCTGACATGCTGCCGCTCTCCGCCTTTTCTTTCTGCCTCCAGATCAGCACAGAAGGGAGTGAAACAGTCCAGAGGAGGAAGGGCGCTAACCCCTGCCTCACAGAGTAGGTTAAGCCTCGTGCTATAATTTTACAAGAACTGGGCAGCTCTGTAGAAAAGGTGGCTTATGTGTCCCCCTCCCAGACCCACAGAATCATGGTGCACTAGTGGCCCTACTAATTAGTGGAGGAAGAAAACAAATATACAGAAACCCAACAAATAAGATCAGATTTTCAAGAACTAAGAGCAGGAAGACAAGAAAATATCAAGCACATTCTATAGGAAGGAGAACTACGTAAGAGGAATAGCTAAGAACATTTTAACTTCAAAGAAAGTTTTTCAGGGTCAAACAGTGTATCTATGTCTATGATGTTTTACTGACAGGGGTAACCAGGATACAATTCAGCTCTCCTCCATGTACCATTTCTAGCTGAAGACTCAAATTTCTTGTACATCCCTACTTTTAAAAGGCAACTTTTTTCTGCATTCTGATTTTTTGTATAAAAATGACTATTTAGCCTTGGGAGATAGTTTTCCAACTGGCTGTATTTCTAAAAAATATTCTCAGGTACACTTAAATCCTCTTTTCTTGTGGCTGTTCAGAAAGCTTGTAATTTTTTTTCTTGCAAACCTGTTTTGGGTGGTTTTTTTTGGGGGCAGATTTTAAAATCCATTTTTTCTTCCTGAAACAGAGGATAACTGGTAGCAAAAAGATGTTTAAGCTATTCTTAGATCCACACAGACAAGGTTTGAAACAAAGGATGTGAACCCCAATGCAAGCACCAACTATCATATCCCTTACATCCTATTCCAAATCCCAGTCTCCTTCTCTCTATACTAATCCATGTCACTAACCATCTCACCATCCACTCCACAAAACAGGTATCTTATTCATCTACTTCTCACCTAAACTGCACTCATGTGCAGACCTACCGTAATTATCTGCAAAACTATCTGTTCTCTAAATCTAGGCTTCTCCTTTCCCATATCTGCCCCAATCTCAGTCAACAACCAACTCCCAAACTATACCCCTAATCTGGGAGGCATGATGGAACCAAACAGGAGAGTTTAGAGTAAGAAAACATAACTTACCCTTATTCTCCTCATAGCAGCAACAATCTCCACCCTACTGTTTGGCCTGGGAACATCCAGACTTCCAATGTACTAAGAATAAAAAAAACAAAACAGAGAACTAAGTGAATCAAGGAAGAAGTAAGCAAGCTTTGTTCCTGCTACAATTCGTTCTCATGCTAACACATTGCTAAACCTCAATAGTTATTTGTGCAGTACTGTAGGTATTTCTCTAACCCCAGAGGGCTTACACTCTAAGTTTGTACCTGAGCCAATGGAGGATAAATTGACTTGCCCAAGGTCACAAGGGGCAACAGTGGGACTTGAACCCTGGTTTCCTGGTTCGTAGCCTACTGCGCTAACCACTAGGCTACTCCTCCACATCATGGATGACCTCCTGGGGAGAAAGCACCTATTCATTTCTGTTGATGTTCTGCAGAAATTAGTACTTTTGATTCACTTCAGTCTTGAGGTATCACCACATCTATACAGTTTTATTCTGGTTGCAAATGTATTTAAAGTTAAAGCACTACTCTGACAATTTTGCTTAAAATTAACATGGATAAAGCAGTGTGGCTGCCATGTTTAGTCCATCTGAATGCACAGAAATAAAGGGTAGTCAAGAAATATATTAAATTAATCCAATAAAAAAGGTTTTGCTATATTTTTTTTGTTAATTTTTATTTTCAAAAATAAGTTGAAGCTAATGAAAATAGATTCCTAACAGGCTGCTTTCAGATTTAACAGTTTTTCAAAACAGAAATCCTATATTTAAAGAAGACTTAGAAAGAGACCATCACAAAAGGCAATTAAAAAGGAACAAAAAATGTTTTCCAAAAGACAGAATTACACAACTTCCAGATAAAAATGTATCCGCTTTGCTAGTGACTCAAACCAAACAAAAGAAAACCAAATTTTTGTAGCTGTTCTACAGCTCATAGCATAATCCAGAACTGGAGCCATCAGCAGGCCAGCATTAGAGAAGCAGACTGGAGTAAAGCAAATTCAATGAAGCTGGAGCTAGGGAAGCAAAGGATTGCCCCCAAACTCAATGACTTTAGAACAGTTCTTCAAGCTTTGATTTTTTCTAAATTAGATTACTGTAACGCCCTCCTGTTGGGCCTTCTATTATCCACTATTAGACCCCTTCAATTACTCCAGAATGCAGCCGCAAGAATTTTTAACAGGTTCCAGGAAGTGCGATCATTTTACACCTGTTTTAAAAGATCTCCATTGGTTGCCCATTTTCTATCGAATACATTTTAAGGTTTTATCTCTGATTCATAAATAGTTATTTAACGATAATGTCAAATGGTTTAGTGCTGCTCTTCATTTTCACACAACCAAACGAAATCCGCGATCTAGTAACAAGGTTGGGGTTTTTATTTTGTTTTTTTTAACCATCTCCTAGGCTGGCTCACTTAAATTGTATGTCACTGGCTGGACCCAAATGATGGAATGCACTACCATCTGACTTAAGGCTTGACAGCAACTTTCAAACATTTATGAAGAACCTAAAAGCTTGGCTCTTCCGGCAGGCTTTTGGCGAGCATATATGACATTCAAGGTCCTAATAGGTTTTATAGGCCTTTTGTCTTGTTTTATTATCTGATGGGGGTTTTTTTTTTATATTACATGTTTTATTTTATTTCTGTTTTATTATTGTATTTACTGCATTTTTTTGTTATGTATTTTATTTTGTATGTATGTAAAAAATAAATTAATAAAATCTCACGGCATTCCTGGCCTGAGTCCTCCTGTGACGCTGAACAGGAATGTCCCAGTCATGCTGCACTAGCATAAGAGGTCTATGTACAAAGCTGTGTACAAATGGATCAGCCGGCACCCCAGGCCAGGCATAATGTGGGTGCCAGGCACCAGCCATGCCGGCACCCGGGGGATGGAGCAGGGAGGGCGGGTCATCGCGCGCTTGTGCCTGCGCCGGCGCGCCCTCCCATTGGTCGCCGTCCCCGGGGACGTATCACGTCCTCAGGGAGGCGGGCCGGGAGCCAATTGGTTCCCTTGTGGTAGGCGAACGAAAATGCAGGCATCCTGCCAATTAAGTTGCCTGGGAGCGTCGGCAGCCCCCCCCCCCCCCCTTTGCCTGCCGACACTCCCTGGACTCGTATACCCCAGACTCGGATAACTTCTCCAGGCCTTGCTTCAGCTGCGGCAGGCCTCAATCCTCCTTCGCCACGTGAGTACATGTGCCTGCACCCCCTCACTTGCGATCAGGTGCCCCCATCTGTCTCTGGCTGCCTTAGTGACAATCCGTCCCCTGCAGTCTCCCCATCCCCGCTTGGCCCATGTCCCCCATCCGCGTTCCTCCACCCTTCCCCACCACGTAAGCCCTCAGGCCTTGCTGCTGCCCCAAGCCTTCTTTCTGCCTTGTGAGCCCCAGAACCCCCCTCGTGGTCCCCGTGCAGGCAGTGGCCTCCTTGATTGTCTGCCGCTGCCTTCTCAGGCCCTGCTCCCTGGATAGAGCCTCGCCCACGTGCTCTATGTTCTTGCCTCTTTACACCCCACCCCTGTGCCTCACTTCATTAATTTCTCCAGCATTTAAAAAAATAAATAAATAGCCTTCACATATATCCTATCCATCCCCCCTGTCCCCTCGGCCAGCGTGCTCACCCTGCATTTCTCTTCCCCCCTCACCCCCTCCTCTTTCTGCCTGCGTGATTTTCAGCCTTCTCCAGGAGGCCCTGCCCTGCTGTCCCTGCAGGCCCCAAGCCTCCTTTGTTGCCGCGTTTGTTCCCCCCCCCCCCCGCCCCGCCCCATGAGCCGGCCCCTGCTTCCTTGTGCCTGCCGTTCACGCCACGTCCCTCCTCCCCGACCCAGACCTCCCGTTGCTTTCTTAAAAAATAAAATATATAGATATATATATATATATATATCCCTCCTAGGATGGAGGCCCCAGCCCCTCCAGACTAAAAGGAAAATTCCTCTCCCATATGCCACCCATATGGAAGCCCCAGTGACACAGCCCTTCCAGCCCGAAAGTATGAACTATCATCGTTACCCGGGCGAGCCCCGCAGGACCCATCGGGGTAAGGCCTTAACTTCTCGCCCTACCACCGACGGCACCGCACCGGCCACGAGGCTTTCATCCTGCATGAGATAGAATCAGAAGACGCCACAGTGGCACCGGGGGAGCCAACGGGTGAACCACATACAGTTCAAGAGATCTTCAGGAGAGGACGTCAGGCCAGGCCCATATGATCAGAGGCTGGGAAGGATTCCACTCAAGCAACGATGCCATACCCCGCAGAAACTTCGGTCACAAAAAGAGGAAGACGTCGCACGCGTGGGAAGACAGATCGAGGAGCATAGTCGTTTGTTGCCCCACCCAATGCGGGGCGTTCATGAGGCCCCCCATGCGACTCCGAAGCACTACCTAAAGGATTCTATGAGTCAGATGGCAACATGCAAACCTTGTGGAGGGAAGAGTCATGTTCCGTAGAAGCAGTAGTACGAAGACCTATCAATCATCCCAATGGCGCCTTCTTTGGCCGAAGTACGGTATGCCTTGGGCCTACGGCAGTTAACACAGGAGCGGCTGCTTTGTCGCAAGTAGAAGGTGCCACAAGGATGAGAAAGTACTGCGAGGACTACAGGACTGCGACAGCGACAGAGGAGGCAATCGACCTCAGATCCCCAGCCAGCATACAGGTGAGACAGTGGCAGAGCAGAGACAACGATTCGACCGCAAGCTGCCTGGGTGAGTGGGGTCCGGTCTCTAACAGGTTTCAAGGGGAGCAAGGTCCTTACATCTCCAACGATAATCTAACAGGACTGTTGCCATGGCACAACTCTGGGACACTGACTGGTAACGGCCCTCAGGGCGGATCTCCTTCCCCGATGAATGGTGGGGGTGGCCCTTCCAGCTATTGGCCGACAGGGTACAAGGGATTCTCTTACGGTCACCCTCCCCCTGGAGCAGGGGAGACCCCCAGGATCACAGCCTGGTCGCAGTTCATATAGGGATGCCTCTCGCTCATACATGGGCAATACTATTACGTCAGATACGCCAGGTCCTGTGGCGCCTGTCTTTCGATTCACAGATGCCAACCACTTTGGATGGGCGAGTCTATGAGGTCAAACACGAGCGGAAGGAAGCGCGTACGACGGAGGGCACCTCCAGACCTTCGGCTCTATCAGCTGGCTCATTAAACAGAGAGGTCTTGAACTCAGGTGAGATGGGCACCAAGTCGGGGTTACATAACGTAGTTGCTAATAAATTGCACGATGGTACTGCGCTGCCCGACATCTCTGCCAATATAACAAATGCACAGCCTGAGGGGAACACGGTGAGAATAGAGCAGGCCACAAACGCATACACGACTGAGGAAGGAAAGAAAGCTAGGAAGCAGGGCAAGGCCAAGCGTTAGTGCAGGCGCACTAGATCTAGCTCTTCAGATTCCTCAGCATCCGCTTCATACTCTTGTTCGAGCTCTTCTGGAATGTCCTCTAGTGAAGACATGGAAAAAGGGGACAAAGAGCGAGACAGAGGTGTGGCAGTGCTAGTTACATTTTCAGAACTTTGGGAAGATGTGCCCAAGGTGATGCACAAGAAAATTAGACAGAGGAAATATATTGACCTCTTCCATCTACTCGAAGGTAGAAGAGGCATGGAAAGAGTTAAAAAAAAAAGAGAGAAGTTGAGCGCTTCCCAGGCACACAGAAGAAAATAGTAGCAAGGAACTATTAAATTGGACCCGCTCATTCCTGAGACTGGCGAGCGTGATAGGCTGTCATGATAGTTCCCAATATGGACCGATGTTAGCATTTGCAGATACTATATTGGCAGCCAGCAAGGACTATGAAGGCTGGTCCTGGCTTAATTACGACGAGCGCTTCCGAGATCGTATGGAAGAGAATAAATTTATATTCTGGCGCACGAGGGATGTGGGATTATGGCTAACAGATGAATGCAAAGATTCCTTCCTATGCGCCAAGTGGAGCCAGTCATCCAGCTTCCAAATGCGGAAAGCATTCAGGAGAAGGGGGCACAGGTGCTGGGTCTGCCTTGAGAGAAGCGCCAAAAGGTACCCAGAAATGAGGACCTCGGTTTAGCGCCGACGCCGGTTCAAATTGCAGCATTGAAGCCATGGTTGCTTAGGAACCCAAATATGGAGACCTAGTGCCAACGCCAGTTCAAATTGCAGCATTGAAGCCATGGTTGCTTAAGAACCCAAATAGGGAGACATAGTTGTTCTTTTTGAAAGGATTCTCAGACGGTTTTGTTTTCACATTCATGGGCCCTGCCGGAGTCGGGGGAGGCGCAAATTGTCCCTCAGCGCGCATGTCCAGGTTCGTCAAAGATAAACTGTTTGCGGAGATTGAGCTAGGGCACATAGCGGGATCATTCCACAAGTCCCCCTTTCCAGACTTAGTAATCCCTAAAAAAGAGAAAGGAAAGTTTAGACTCATTCACAATTTGAGATCGGTCAAGGACTTCATCCCTCTCGAGCTCTGCGCAGTAAGATACCAGTCATTCAGCTCAGCAGTCCAGCTAGTGCAGATATTTATTTATTTTTAACTTTTATATACCGACATTCTTGCATTAAATGCAAATCATGCCGGTTTACAGTGAAACAGAAAAAGCAGGAAAAAATTCCTTAGTCGAATACAATGAAACAGCTTAGTTAACAAAGGAAACAAATATAAATTTTTACATATACACAAAGGTTTGCACGAAGGGGTGCACAAAGGGGAGAGCCCCTTTGTCGCGCCCCTTCAGTGCGTGACTCCTGGTGTTGAGGCTGTCTTAACTGTCCGATGTTAGTGACGTCATGGGGGGGCGGGTCTAATGATCGCAGCACTTACATCGCTGCTTCTTTCCATACGCAGTCAGGGGGTTTTGATGGCAAAGGCCGGGCAATTCTAATACTTTGGCTGATTCTCTTTCTCGTTCCACGTGGGACACATTATAATTAAAATTCCCAGCTCCCCCCTCTCCCTTACCATTCTAGCTCCCTCACCTTTCCCAGCTCCCTCCCTGCTCCCTCCCCCCCCTGCTCCCTCCCCCCACCCTTCCCCAGCACCCTGCTGCCTCTCCCCTACCCCTCCCCTCTCTTCCTACAAACAGCCTTTCCTCGAAAGTGCCATTGCCTTAACGTTCTCCTATACCCCTACCCCCTCCTCTCCTTTCCCTTCCTCGCTACCCCCCTCCCCTTCTCCCTTCCCCTACATTTAATATTAATATTGTAAATAAGTTCATATGTTAAGTTCTTAAGTGTACATGCATCCTTAACATCCTGATGCATACCTATTCTTAACATGGATAATCATCATCCAGTTCGTTTTACAAAATTGTATCCTTGCTCGTTGACTCTCTCTATCCTTGTTCCTAGTTCATTGTAATATCGTTGACTCTCTCTATCCTCGTTCATTGTAATTTCCTTTCTCAGTTAAATGTGAACCGACATGATGTGTCCTACGAATGCCGGTATATAAAAATTGTTAAATAAATAAATAAATAAATAAATTATGGAAATTCATGACAGAGACAGATCCATAGGTAGCTTCAGTGCCTGCTTTCCTTTGGCAGTTTGGTATCCAGAAGCCTGGAGGTTGCTACAAAGATCACTAGCCCCTTCCACGTGGTCTGCCTACGTGAAAGGGGCTGGGAAGGTGGTGTCCTTTTTCTCCAAATGGGGATGGAGTGAGGAGCCAGTTTCCGAGTGGGGCATAATGTGATACATAGAGGCGAAAAAGCCGAAGGGACTTCAAGGGCGGCAGTCGCGAGACAACTAACGGGCTTTTCCTTCTTTATGCGGGCTCATAATTGGGGTTTCCCATGCGGACAATTCTTGATCCATCATTGTTGGGTTGGGCAAAAGAAGGGACACGAGTGGCAGAGGGAAAACATCCAATTACCCATGATATTCTACAGAAATTATGGGACACTTTACCAAACATATGTAGTTCCGAATACGAAACAAACTTGTTTCGTGATGCTTTCCTTTTTGTATTCTTCGGAGCGTTTCGGGTCAGTGAGCTAGTGGCTAGGGCCACTAAAGGTTGGGAGTCTTCCGGCTTGCTCTTCCAGTACATTACTCGGAGGGCAGATTCCCTCATTTTGTTTATACCCCGTTCCACAACAGATCAGATGGAAAAAGGTCCATACATAGTAGCACAAACCATCCCCAACTGCAGGACCGATCCAGTGGCTAAATGCAGAGCTTTCGTGGAGCTTTGTCCCTCTGAGGGATCCAGATTTTGGTTCACATGGATGGCAGACCGCTCACCAAATTTCAATTCAAAGCAGTGCTATGCAAGTGCTTAACGTCCCTCGGGTTAGACTCGTCCCATTTCGGAACACATTCCTTCCAAATAGGCGCAGCTACCTCAGCCGCTCAAGCGGGATTACCAGGATGTATAATTCAGCAGATCGGGCAATGGAAATCGGGCGCCTTTAAGGATTACATATGCCCAGGACATCAATAACCAATGCAATATACTAACACTTCTCTCTATCCAGGTCCTAGAAGTCGGGGGCAGTGAATATGGATTGTGGAACACTCCATCACATGGGCTTTCAGGCATGCCCAGGAGCGTCCCTATGGGGTTCACTTGGACTTAACGCAGTATAACGCAACAATCTGTTGGCTGGGACGCTGGGGCAGGGGCTGGGATGAATTGCTTTCCTGCCTGCAAAGGAGCGTAGTGTGATTCAGACAACCACAGATTCTGATTATCCACCTAGATGGCAATGATTGGGGTTTGATGTCTGGATGCAATTTTATCACTATGGTACGGAAGGACTTGATATCTGCCATGGTCTTGCTGCCAACTACAGTAATTTGTTGGTCTGACATTATTCCAAGGCCTGCTGAAATGAATAGAAGGATTTGGCAACGCTGCAAACAAGCAAATTGGTTCCTGGTTAACATTATTAGGACGTCACATTCGTCACGAGTGGTCATGGGACTGCGGGAAAGGGCTATTTCACCCTGACAGTGTGCATCTATCCTTTATAGGATGGGATTTGTTCCTAAATACATTTCAGGATGCCTTGGAAGCATTGCTGCAGTAGGGATCTAGGCCGCATCTTTGGAGGGGGGTCACAGGATGGGTCCATCCTGTGCCGGTGGCGGGTTGCCCGAGCCGAATGAGATGTAATGTGAAGATGGCAGGACAATTGGGTGCAGTTGTCCTGGGGAGGCTTCTTGCTGTAGGTGGTGGGAGCTGGTGGTCACGACCCCTTGCTGATGGTGGCGGGGGTTGTGGGTATTGTGCAAATGTTAATGGTTCAAAACTGGATCTGTGCACCTTGCTGGCGGGTGCACAGGGAGGCGTATGTAAATTCCTGGCTCGTGCATCTGACTGTTGTACAATAAAGTTGTGGCCTGTTTGATCCCACTATTGCCTAAGTCTCGTTGATGTTATAGATTGCATTGCTTGTTACTGATTTGTGAGAGGGTGGGTGCCGGGAGAAGTCAGTCCTGGCTACCCATATTAATGTAAACATGCATTACCTGCTCAACTCCAAACACAGCCCTAGACTCTTGGAGCCACATCACCTTAGATATCGCAAACAAACTGTGCCCTATCACCACACATAAAACTAAACCATCTGCAAAAAAACAAAACCCATGGTACTCCCCAGACCTCAAACTAATGAAATATGAGCTCAGGCAGAAAGAACGCACATGGCGTAAAGACCCATCCCCGCAAAAAGCATCCATATTCAAATCCTCACTACATCTCTACAGGCTAGCCACCCTTAAAGCCAAACGAGACTACTACGCCCTAAGAATCCACGATTACAAATATAACCCCAAAGCCCTCTTCACCTATGTTTCTTCCCTTACCAAACACACATCCCCCCCCCCCCCCCCCCATTCCTGACAGCGAAGCCAGCAGCAAATGTGAAGAACTGGGACGCTACTTTCATGACAAAATCACAACCATCCTTCTCCGATTTCCTTCTACTCCCTCCTCGCTCCCAGCTGCCACAGGCACTGTCCCACCCTCGTCCTCCTTTAACGACCTTGAACTCGTTTCATCCACTGAAATCACATCTATCCTCAAAAAGATGAAACCTACGACTCATCCATCAGACACAATCCCCACCAAAGCCCTCCTCACCATACCTGACTTCATTTCCAAACCCATTGCAGATGTTATCAATTGCTCCCTCTCTTCAGGCATTGTCCCTGACCCACTCAAGCATGCTGTGGTCAAACCACTGCTCAAAAAACCTGCACTTGACCCCAAGGACCCTGCCAACTTTCGCCCTATCTCCAATCTCCCTTTCATCTCAAAAATCATGGAGAAGGTCGTCAACTCGCAACTTACAGAATTCCTTGAAACTCACAACCTTCTCCACCCCTCTCAATTTGGCTTCCGTAAACACCTCAACACCGAGACCCTCTTACTTTCCTTGACTGACTACTTACTCAGGGGACTGGATCAAGGTCACAGCTACCTTCTTGCTCTACTGGACATTTCAGCAGCTTTTGACACCATAAATCACACCCACCTCCTTGCCCGCCTAACCGACATTGGCCTTTCTGGCACAGCCCTTAAGTGGTTCTCATCCTACCTCGACAATAGGAAATTCACCGTGAAAATAGGCAATGCTGAGTCCTCCCACTACGCCCTCGCCCAAGGAGTCTCCCAAGGCTCCTCCCTCTCTTCTACCCTCTTTAACATTTACCTCACCCCCTTGTGCAAACTCTTATCAGAACTTGGCTTCAAATTCTTTCTCTACGCTGATGATGTGCAAATCATCATACCCATTCAAGGCTCCCTATCTGACACCCTTGAATTTTGGGGAAACCATCTCGCTGCCATCAACTCCTTACTTACCAACCTCCACCTTGCTCTAAACACTGCCAAAACTGAACTCCTCCTCATATCCCATCACCCCCCTACCCATCCCGCACTCACAATTGACTCTGCTATCAAGATTCCTCATGCACAGCCCTGCGCAAGGAACCTGGGGGTCTTAATCGACCAACAACTGAACATCAAAAAACATATCAGTGCCATACTCAAAGAGGGTTTCTTCAAACTTAAAGTCTTAAAAAACCTGAAACCTCTCCTTCACGCTAGTGACTTCCGCACTGTCGTCCAGGCTACACTGGCATCCAAGATGGATTACTGTAACTCCCTCTTTCTTGGCCTACCCTACTCCTCCTTAAAGCTCCTCCAAATGCTACAGAACACTGTAGCCAGAACCCTCTCCAACGCTCACAAATACGACCATATTTCCCCTATACTGAAGGACCTACACTGGCTCCCTATTCCCTCCCGCATCCTCTTTAAATCCCTGACCATTATACATAAAGGCTTATAATCCCATCACTCCAACTGGCTGGCAGATCCCCTCCAATTTGCCTGCTCGAATCGACCGACAAGGACCACTAACAAAGGGTCCCTCCATGTGCCATCCCTAAAGAAAGCACACCTCACAGCTACACGGGATCGGGCGCTCTCCATTGCTGGACCTATGCACTGGAACTCACTCCCAACCCACCTCAGACTTGAACCTTGCATCACCAAATTCAGAGCCCAGCTCAAAACCTGGCTATTCAAACAAGCCTTTCCCCAACACCCTTGATGAACATTGAATTGTGATGGATCATGACCTGAATTTGACTATGACCTTGTTCTTATGACATTATAGTTCACTTGTTGTTTGTTCCTATGCTTCTCTGCTCACCTTTTGGTTTTTTGTACCCCTTTCGCTTCCCCTGTTACTTGTAATTTCCGTTGCTTTTGTTCCATGTAAACCGAGGTGATGTTTCGACTAACATCGGTATAGAAGACTTTTAAATAAATAAATAAAGCAATTTAACTGAGATAATCCTGAACAATACTGAGGCCCAGGGAATGCAGACATTGAAGTCTCCTACTGAGAAGTAAATAGCTGGGGCCTATGAATTCTTAGGTCTATCCCTGTACAGAGCAGGCAAAAGATTACTGTCTCTCTTCCTCCCCAACCCACACCTTTGCTGACTGCAGGAACATCCAGGGCCCTGCAGAATCCAGAAGGCTAGAGATAGGAGAATGCAGAGGGATAATCTGGCTTCAGCAGAAGATAATATAGAAACATAGAAACGACAGCAGAAGAAGACCGAACGGCCCATCCAGTCTGCCCAGCAAGCTACGCACTTTATCTTTTTTTTTTTTTTTTTTAACTTTTTCTCTCACCCACCTGTTACTATTGGCTGATACTATTGGCTTCCAGTACCCTAATTCCCCTCCACCCCACCACCAATGTAGAGAGCAGCACCGGATCTGCATCCAAGTGAACATCCAGCTCAATTAGGGGTAGCAACCGCTGCAACAAGCAGGCCACACCCCTGCCCCATACTCTTACCCACCCCTGGGTTTTTTGGGGTTTTTTTTGGAGATGGCAGCCCTCCATCCTTCCGCTCCGTGAAGGTGGAACACCAACCATTGGCCACTGGCATCCCGCTCCGTGAATGCCTCTGTGGCTACTGCAGCTCCGTGCAGTGTTTTGCTGTCTCCTCTTTATTCACGTCCTCTAGACTGGATGGACCCACAGTGTTTATCCCACGCCCCTTTGAAGTCCTTCACAGTTTTAGACTTCACCACTTCCTCCGGAAGGACATTCCAGGCATCCGCCACCCTTTCCATGAAGAAATACTTCCTGACATTGGTTCTTAGTCTTCCTCCCTGGAGCCTCAGCTCGTGACCTCTAGTTCTGCTGATTTTTTTCTGATGGAAAAGGTTTGTCGTAGTCTTTGGATCATTAAAGTTTTTCAAGTATCTGAAAGTCTGAATCATATCACCCCTGCTCCTCCTTTCCTCTAGGGAGTACATATTTAGATTCTTCAATCTCTCCTCGTATGTCATCCGATGAAGACCCTCCACCTTCCTGGTCGCCCTTCTCTGTACCGCTTCCATCTTGTCTTTGTCTCTTTGCAGATACAGTCTCCAGAACTGAACACAGTATTTATTTATTTATTTAGGAGTTTTTATATACCATCATTAAGTTATTCACCATCATAACGGTTTACAATAGGGCACCTGTATCAAAAAATATGGGTTGTACATTACATAGGGGGTGCCATTAGTTTTTGGTAACAAAAAAGGCATTTAATTGGGGGATTGAGTGTTTCATGGTAATAAGTCCTGATGGTTGACTACAGTATTCCAGGTGAGGCCTCACCAAGGATCTGTACAAGGGGATAATCACCTCCCTTTTCTTACTTGATATTCAGTGTCTTGTAAATTTGAGTTTACAAGACACTGAACTGAAGAAGGCCATATACAAATGTGCAAAAAGAAACACAAACAATTCTCAACAAAGTAATTGGTTGCTCAAGGTCTGGCAAATTTCGGCGGCCTACATCGCGGCGCCCACCCGCACCCTACCGCTCCCTCCTCCTCCCTGCCGAGGCTTGCGCGATCGGCGCGGCCCATCCGGGGCAAAAGCCTGCTCACCAGTCACTCGAGGTGAGCCGTGCAGGAGAGACGGGAGGCAAAGGACAAAGATTTTGAAAACGAAACCAAAACTAATCAGCCACCCCAGAGCTGAGAGCCAGCAGGACGCAACGTGGTGAGTGAGCCGCGCCCCTAAGCAGGCAGCAGGCCTATCAGAGGGCGGGCTACTGCCCCCTTTAAACTCCGGCGCATCTCAGCGGCGTCCATTTCGGCGGCCTACATCGCGGCGCCCACCCGCACCCTACCGCTCCCTGCCGAGGCTTGCGCGATCGGCGCGGCCCATCCGGGGCAAATGCCTGCTCACCAGTCACTCGAGGTGAGCCGTGCAGGAGAGACGGGAGGCAAAGGACAAAGATTTTGAAAACGAAACCAAAACTAATCAGCCACCCCAGAGCTGAGAGCCAGCAGGACGCAACGTGGTGAGTGAGCCGCGCCCCTAAGCAGGCAGCAGGCCTATCAGAGGGCGGCTACTGCCCCCTTTAAACTCCGGCGCATCTCAGCGGCGTCCATTTCGGCGGCCTACATCGCGGCGCCCACCCGCACCCTACTGCTCCCTCCTCCTCCCTGCCGAGGCTTGCGCGATCGGCGCGGCCCATCCGGGGCAAAAGCCTGCTCACCAGTCACTCGAGGTGAGCCGTGCAGGAGAGACGGGAGGCAAAGGACAAAGATTTTGAAAACGAAACCAAAACTAATCAGCGGCCCATCCGGGGCAAAAGCCTGCTCACCAGTCACTCGAGGTGAGCCGTGCAGGAGAGACGGGAGGCAAAGGACAAAGATTTTGAAAACGAAACCAAAACTAATCAGCCACCCCAGAGCTGAGAGCCAGCAGGACGCAACGTGGTGAGTGAGCCGCGCCCCTAAGCAGGCAGCAGGCCTATCAGAGGGCGGCTACTGCCCCCTTTAAACTCCGGCGCATCTCAGAGGCGTCACGCGCCCGGCGTCGCGCGCCCGAAGGAGCGCGACCTAAGGGGCCTGCCCCTTAGCGCGCCCCTTGGAGCGTCCCTGAGCCTGGGCCGTTACCCACCTCATCCTTTCATTCAGCGACCACTCTTCCACCCATTCAACCTCCAGCTGAACACAAAGCAACACATTCAGCCTCCAGCAGCACTCATCCTATCACCAGCAGCACTCATCCTATCACCAGCAGCACTCATCCTATCACCAGCAGCACATCCAATCTCCAGCAGCACATCCAATCTCCAGCAGCACATCCAATCTCCAGCAGCACATCCAATCTCCAGCAGCACATCCAATCTCCAGCAGCACTCATCCTATCACCAGCAGCACTCATCCTATCACCAGCAGCACTCATCCAATCTCCAGCAGCACTCATCCAATCTCCAGCAGCACTCATCCTATCTCCAGCAGCACTCATCCTATCCCAGCAGCACTCATCCTATCCCAGCAGCACATCCAATCTCCAGCAGCACTCATTCAGCCTCCAACAGCACATCCAATCTCCAGCAGCACTCATCCAATCTCCAGCAGCACATCCAATCTCCAGCAGCACTCATTCAGCATCCAACAGCACATCCAATCTCCAGCAGCACTCTCCAATCTCCAGCAGCACATCCAATCTCCAGCAGCACTCATCCAATCTCCAGCAGCACTCATCCAATCTCCAGCAGCACTCATCCAATCTCCAGCAGCACTCATTCAGCCTCCAACAGCACATCCAATCTCCAGCAGCACATCCAATCTCCAGCAGCACTCATTCAGCCTCCAACAGCACATCCAATCTCCAGCAGCACTCATCCAATCTCCAGCAGCACTCATTCAGCCTCCAGCAGCACTCATTCAGCCTCCAGCAGCACGCATTCAGCCTCCAGCAGCACGCATTCAGCCTCCAGCAGCACGCATTCAGCCTCCAGCAGCACTCATCCCGCACCGATCCAACCTTTTCCAACTATGCACTACCGCCCACGCAACTACAAATCACTCATCCCAATCATGATCTCCCCCACTACACAATTCTTAGGTCTCACTCTATTCACCATCATCCTTTTCAACGCGCAATCGCTCACCAACAAAACTCTGATACTCAACGACATACTGCAGGACACAACCCCAGACTTTTGCGCCATAACAGAAACATGGCTCAAATCCACCGATATAACCCTCATTAACCAACTACCAACACAGACTTACGATTTCTTCTCCATCCCTAGACAAAAAAAAAGAGGAGGGGGTATCTTCTTAGCTGCAAAAAAATCCTTAAGGTTCACACACCACCACATCAGTACAGCTACCAAACTAGAACTAGGATTGTTCAAATCAGAACATCTCCAAATCCTTCTAGTCTATGCCCCTCCAGGATTACTAGAGTCAGATGCCTCACCTATTATCGAAACCATAACTCTACATCTCAATCTTGACTCCCCTGCTATAATCCTGGGCGACTTCAACTTACATGTTGACAAAGTCCCCCTTTCAACAAACTGTGAAGCTTTCCTCACCGCAATGTCAGCGATGGGTTTCAAACAACAAATCAACAAACCCACCCACAAAGCAGGCCACACGCTCGATCTCTTCTTTACAAACTCTGGTATTTCCCTTACAAAACAACCAAATTGCAAAAAAGTCCCATGGTCTGACCATTCGCTAATCTCCACCAGCTTTTCTTTACCAAGATCAGACTCCAATCTTAACTCAAGACCCTCTTTCCTATACAGAAAACCTTGCACCTCGGAACACCTCAGCAACCTCCTAACCTCAGATCTACCACTCATCGATGTCTCTACGCCCAACTCTGCCCTTCAATCCTGGTCCAAAATAACAAAATCTATAGCAAACACTCTCTGCCCACTGACAACCAAAATAAGGTCGTCTAATGCATCCAAAAGACAACCCTGGTTTAATGATGAACTGCGAAAGCTCAAACAACTACTTCGGCAGAAAGAAAGAAAATGGCGCAAAGCCCCTTCACCGGCCTCACTATCTGACTACAAACGCTCACTCCATCTATACAAAAGTAGCACGCTGAAAACCAAAAGAGACTATTATGCCAGGAAGGTTCATCATCTCATCTTTGACTCAAAAGCTTTATTCGCCTTCGTTTCCAGCCTCACTAAACCTGTCATTCCAGATATCCCACCCGAGTTAGCCCAGACTAAGGCAGATGAACTGGCTCTTCATTTCAACAAAAAAATATCTGATCTCCTTAATCAGCTGATTACAAACACTACTGCTCCAGACAACTTATATCTCCCCCAAAACAAAGACATACAGCTAAACGCCTTCGAACCCATTACAATCACAGAGATACATTCGGTGTTAAAGAGAATGAAACCGTCATCACACCCATTTGATCAAATCCCTTCTAAAATGCTTCTTCTCATCCCTGACACTATAGCAAAAACCCTGGCAGAAATCATAAACTGCTCCCTATCACACGGTATCTACCTAGATGACCTAAAAACTGCCTCAATCAAGCCTCTGCTAAAAAAACCAAATCTAAACGCATGTGATCCCAACAACTTCCGCCCTATTTCCAACCTCCCATTCATAGCTAAAATCATAGAAAAATTGGTAAACACCCAACTATCCAACTACCTAGAGGACCACAGTATTCTGTCCCCAAACCAATATGGTTTTCGCAAAGCCGCAAGCACCAAAACACTACTACTCTCTCTCACGGACTACCTCATTTCTGGAATTGATAAAGGCCAAACATTTTTACTAATCCTCCTAGACTTCTCGGCGGCCTTCGACACCGTCAATCACGCCCTCCTTCTAAAACAACTGGCAAACATTGGATTGACAGGTGCTACACTAAACTGGTTCAAAACATTCCTAGAAAACAGAGGATATAGAGTCAAAATCCACAATAAAGAATCCCAATACCACCCTTCTAACAGAGGAGTGCCGCAAGGTTCATCACTTTCACCCACGCTCTTTAATGTCTACCTGTTACCACTATGTCAACTTCTTACAAAATTAAGCCTGAAACACTTCCTGTTCGCAGACGATGTACAGATCGTGATTCCCATAAAAGAAACAATCTTAAAAACAATGGAATTCTGGGACAGTTGCTTATTAGAAATTAAACTTCTCCTCACCAGCCTAAACCTCGTACTCAATGCTTCGAAAACGGAATTCCTGCTCATATCACCGGAAAACAATAACTCACTTCCAAAACCACCCACACTCCTTCAAACAACCCACGTAAGAGATCTAGGAGCTATCTTAGACAATCGTCTCAACCTCAAAACATTCATTAACCAAACCACCAAAGATTGCTTCTACAAATTACATATTCTGAAAAGAATTAAACCACTTTTCCACGCTCAAGACTTTAGAACAATCTTGCAAGCAATAATCTTTTCTAAACTAGATTATTGCAACTCATTACTACTAGGCCTCCCAGCTTCTTATACCAAACCCCTTCAAATGGTTCAGAACTCTGCAGCCAGAGTGCTTACAAATTCCAGGAAAATTGACCACATCTCCCCCATCCTCAAAAACCTCCATTGGTTACCTATCCACTATAGAATCATGTACAAATCCATCAACATCATATACAAGACCATTAACCAACACACACAACTCGATCTACAAATACCACTTAAAAAATACACTTCCGCCAGACCCATCAGGGAATACTACAAAGAGTCACTCCAAATTCCAAATGCCAAAACCTTCCAACATAAATCCTTGAGTCTCAGAGCCTTCTCTTCAGCAGGTCCATCTCTTTGGAACTCTATCCCACCGGATTTGAGACAGGAACCATGCTCTCTAACATTTAGAAAAAGACTAAAAACTTGGCTTTTCAAAAAAGCATTTCCAAGCCTTGAATAAAACCTCCACTCTTCAACAGAAACTCGCATGCAATAACTGGATCTAAATAAGAATCCAACTACCATAAACTTACGCACATCATTACCTGCGGAGTTTTATCATATTATTATCATTCACTACTGTGTCATATTTATTCTCTTGGTTACTTATTTTACCGTTTCATATTTATGTACTGTCCCATTTATTCACATAGGCTTATTTATTCACTCCGCTATACTACTACACTAATTGGCTGAAATGTAAATATTGCATTGTTCAATCTCTCCCCTCTTCCAGCTCCAAGTTAATTTTCCCTGTTTTATGGTTTTATTGTAACTTTCTCACCCTTCAATTGATTCTCTGTATTTAAAGTTCACAATTCTATTGGGAATATTGTTATCACGTTACCTTATGCTTTTCACACATTGTTAATTGTAAACCGGGTTGATGTGATGCCAGTCATGAAACTCGGTATAACAAAAACAATAAATAAATAAATAAATAAATAAATTACAGAAAATCTGAATGAATTTGTGTGAGCTTCCATCTGAGCAGATTATATCAAATCAATGCAGTGACCTCCCAGGATATGGGGGAAGAGCTCATCTACCAACTTGTTACCATATTTAAAAAGCTAGAATAATGAGAAGATAGAAATATTTCTGTTATCTGTCCCTACACAAAAAGGGCAGCAGTTTATTGGGTTTTTTTCTATAAATATTTGTGTTAAACTGACCAGTTTCTAACAATAAATAACACCCAAATAATTAGGGATGGGCATTCCTTGAAAAAACAAAGACATTGAAACAAAATGGGAAATTTCATTAAATTTGTTTTTAAAATGAAATGAAAGTAAAAAAATTAAATCATTTATTTTTCTCTCATTTTGTTTTATAATATCACTGCTGGGGTCTCCCATTATGGTTTTCTTTTTCTTCACCGAGCCCCGCTGGTAGTACCCTTAGAAATGGTGCCAGCAGAGCAAGGTCGGCATCATTGATAAGATCTTCCAAATAGACTTGACCCGTGCCATTGTATATGGAAGAAATTAACAAAAATATCAGCTTTGGTTTGTTGGAACCATTTCTGTGTGTGGCCGGGGATCACTCCTGCCCCATGAATAAAAAGAAAACCATGGTAAGAGGGCTTGGGGGAGGGGAAGGGAAAGGGTTTTTTGTTGTTGTTTTTTGTCTCCAATGTGGCCAGATTTTCTCCAATTTTTTTCCTTTGTTTTTCTTCATTTTTAAATTGTTTCATTTTATCTTACATCTTTATCTTATATCTTATACCATTTGCATTTAACTATGACATGTTATTCTGTTCATTGTATTTTTCTCCTTTCAGTTCAATGTAAGCCGGTATGATGTGTCTCACGAATGTCGGCAAAGTCTATAAATAAATAAAGAAAAGAAAAGAAACTAAACAAAAAAAAAAAAAAAGGATAAAAATGTCTGAACACCCCTATTAATTATTCTACCACAGCCTTGCAATATCTGAGGAAGAGGAGGAATCTTGCAGAGAGAATCATCCCCTCCCCCATGCCAAAGATCAAGATGGGCCCAAACCCTAGCTGCTAAAACCACCCCTTCCCCCCCTAAAAAAAAATGTGCCACTGAATTTTTTAGCAGCAGGAGGTAGTCTGTTTCCCCTCCAGTCAGTACCGGGGCCATTTTGAATTTGGCACCACTGTTGGCAGAACACAAAACTCCATCCTGCTCAGGAAGGCTTCAGTAGCAACTCTGGGGCTGTGAGCAGAGATGACAGTTATCTCTGCTTTGTACAGGAAAAATCCCCCCCCCCCCCCCACACACACACTTTTTTTTCTCATTTGTATAAAAAAATACAATGTTTTCTCTGAAATTTTCTATGCAAATGTTCCTGATGGCCCAAATCAATTTGTTATCTGATTGGGCATGTTGTTTGATATACACCATATTAATTTCCCATGCTATAGCTGAACATTTGTCAGACAGCCAAGCAGTTGAACTGAAATATTTGATGTGGAGGAAAAAATCTATAAAAGACATGATTTAAATGTAGTACTGAAAAATATTCAGTTTTATGTGGGAAAAAGTATTTTTATTGGAACACCTGTAAAATTTAAATACAACACACAATAGTATGTAACTCTTACATTGTTTAAATTAAAAAAAAAAAAAAGAGAGAAGGTATTGAAAACTTGAAAATCAGTCCACCCAAAGAACTGGGTTCTAAGATGCCATAATTATCCACACATTTATTTCAGTATAGCTCAGCTTTCTTCCCTGAGGACACTGCAGCACCTTCATTTTCACCATCACTGGAAGCAATTTACTGCACAGTAAATTTAATTTTATTTATTTTTTTATTTTTAATTTTTCTATACCAATGTTCCTGTACGGATACAAATCACACCGGTTTACATTTTAACAACAAAATTCGCTTAGGAGCGTTACATAGAACAATGAAGGCATATAAATATGAAATGAATTATAACTTAACATATCGAAAACTATAACTTATCCTATCATATAACTTAACATCACATGAATAGATGAGACGACTGAGACAATATAACTTGAGAGGGTTTTTTTTTTTATAACATAAAATAGTGTCTTAGCAGAATGCGTTGGAGAGGTGGTTAAGAAACATGGTAGGAGCAAATTTCGGTAGAGAGGAGGAATTAACAGTCTGAGGTTGCAAGAATTAGGAGTCTGTGAAGGCTAGCGTCTGGAGTATGGGAAGAATAGCATTAAGAGTCAGGGAAGGCTAGGCTGAATAGCCATGTTTTAAGTCTTTTTCTGAAAGAAGATGGACAATGCTCTTGGCTGAGGTCCGGTGGTAATGCATTCCATTGATGAGGTCCTGCTGTCGAAAGGGCCCTCTTTCTTAGGGCTGATTTTGCTTGTGGGGCAAACAGGGTGTCTTTATAGGTGCTTCTAATTGGTCTGGATGAGGTGTGTGGTGTGAATTGAATAGTGGTATCGATGGATGCGAGGTTGTGTTTGGCTTTATGGATAATCATGAGGACTTTGAAGAGGATCCTGAACTTGATGGGTAGCCAGTGGAGGTGGTACATTGCTACAGGGATAAAGCATGGCATTACAAATTCCCTGCATTATCCACCCCCAAAAATCTCAGTGCATGGTAAGTATCAAAATGAGCTCATCTACAGGCACATGCATATGAATTAGCTCATTAAGATTTATTTATTTATTTATTTATTTTATTTGCAGTTTTTATATACCGACTTTTGTTTAGTAACCTCACATCGGTTCACAATTAACAGAAACATTGCAACTAGAACGAACATGTGCAACAGTGCTTTACAATAAACAAACATTTACAATAAACAATAAACTAAACTTTACAATAAACTTGTTAAACATATGCAATAGTGCCTTACAATAAACTTGTTAAGCAGGGGGGAGGGGAGAGAACAGTGGAACAATGAAAGGGAAAAATAAAATAGTGGTACAAAGCAAATTGAAAGAAAGATGAAAATGGAATGTAAATAAAATAGCTCGGCTTGCTTTAAAATTTGCAAAGCTGTGTAATTTGCTGAAAGTTAACTACCCCTCAAAAGGAGCATAAGGATGATATTGCATATCCCAATGCTTATGGATGTATCCTTATACAGCCCAAGAAACCCAGTCCTCCTTCACCCTATACATAAAGTAGAAACCACTGGAGGTCTACTGGGACCGCACCTGCCCACATCCAACCCACCCTTGCCCCACCCTGAAACAGCTGAAATATTAGAAGAAAAAATGCTGAAAGATACTGCCCCACCTCCTGGTCCCTCCTCAACCCCTCTTCTTCCCACTCTTACATAAGGTCCCTGGTTAATCCAACAGGTCCCATAACGCCTCCTCTGTGCATACCATTTTCAAAATCGTATAGGCCAGCTTCTGGCAGGACTTTCACATGATCATATTTCTAAATCCCATCTGACTGATATTCTTTTGCTGTATCCAGTACATCTCGAACACTTTCTGGCCAGTTTTTCCCTATGTACTCTTTGACAGCTAGAAGCTCATCAGGTTGTGTTGCTGCAGTCAGGACTACCAATAGCAACTACTTATTGGTGTTTGGCCCACAAGAAATAGACCATGAAGTCTCAGTCTGTATCCAAGAAATAGAAGAGCAGAGTGTTCTACAGGTTATCAGGAAAACATATCTGCTACTAGCAAATCCATAGTGGGAATATATGCTGCTGCTGCTGTGTTGACCTTTAGTCGAATGTGTAATCTTTAATACTGTAGAGATATTTTATTCAGGTCTTTGCTGTTGATGAGGCCAACTAGTGGCTTGTGGTCAGTCACCAGTCTGTGGGATTCCAAGTCACAAAGCGCAGACACTTGCCAAGCATTCTTCTTCTATTTGGGCATGGCAGCCAGACAGGTAGATGGGGCAGTAATTCCCCCACTCAGGTGGACCTAGAGCCTTTCTGCAGAAGCTGAACATCCCCTAACCCAGCAAGAACATGCTCAATCTGGGAGGGTGATAATGCAGCAGCCTGATATTCTGCCTCCTACACTACAGGCAGAAGTCCACTATGGGTGGAGCTCAAAATTGGAAAATCATAGGGAGCAAATCAGGCTCTAAGGATCACCCCAAATCAGAACAAAGAAAATACAAATATAAATATGAGAACAGCCATACTAGGTCAGACCAAGGATCCATCAAGCCCAGTATCCAGTTTGCAACGGTAGCAAATTCAGGTTACAAATACCTGGCAGGATACCAAATAGTAGACGATTCTACGCAGCTTATGCCACTAATAGGCAGTGGCTTTCCCCAAGTCTACCTGGTTAAAAGCAGCTTACGGACTTTACCTCCAGGACCTTGTCCAAACCTTTGTTAAATCTATATATACCTACTTACCTTTATCACATCCCCTGGCCAGGAATTCCAGTTTAATTATTCATTCAATGAAAAATATTTTGTTTGATTTGTTTTAAATGCGCTACTGAGTAACTTCATGGAGTATCACCTATTCTTCATATCTTTATAAGAGTAAACAACTGATTTCCATTTACCTCTGCCATTCATTATTTTATAGACCTCTATCATATCTCCCCTCAGCCATCTCTTCTCCAAGCTGAAGAACCCTAAACCTATTTAGCCTTTCCCCATAGGGAGCTGATCCATCCCCTTTATTGGTTTGGTTGCCCTTCTCTATTAGGGATGTGCAATCGTTTTTCCCGAATTAGGCAATGTCAACGAAATTGCCTAATTCGAAATGGTTCGGGAGAAACGAAAAACAATTTAATTTTTTTCCGAAATTTCAGAAAAAAATCATTTTTCAGTAAGTGCGTGCTAACTCCCGATAGTGCGCACTAACCCGAAAATCGAGGCCCACCGACTGCGGGAAAAACAAAATTCCCACAGGGGACCCTGAAACAAAGCCCAACATGAAATTTCTACCCGAAGCACATCTCTATTCTCTATATCATTTCTAGTTTCACTATATCTTTCTTGAAATACAGTGACCAGAATTGCACACAATACTCTAGATGTGGTCACACCATGAAGAGATACAGAGGTATTATTCTCTATTCCTTTCCTAATAATTCCTAACATTTCCTTATTTGACCACTGCAGAACAATGAGATGAGAATTTCAACATACTGTCTACGATGCCTAGATCCCTTCCTGGGTGGTGATTCCTAAGATGGAACCTAACATTGTGTACATAAGTTTTTCAATATGTGCACCACTTTGCACTTTCCCAAATTAAATTCCATCTTATATGGATGCCCAGTCTTCCAAGAACCTCCTGTAATTTCTTACAATCCACTTTTTATTTAACAAGTTGGAATAATTCTGTGCTGTCTGCAAATCTGATCACCTCACTCACTCTTCCCTTTTTCAGGTCATTTATAAATATAGACATTCCTGGGGCATTCCACCATTTACCTTCATCCATTGAGAAAACAGACCATTCAGTCCTATTCTCTTTGTCCTATCTTTTTTACCGCTCGCAGTCCACAATAGGACACTGTCTCCTATCCCATGACTTTTTATTTTCCTGAGGATTGTACCTGAGATTGTCAAATGCCAATCTTCAGGTACAATTCATGGTTTTAATAAAAGGCTGCTGATTAAGAACATAAGCCAGTGATGGCCAACCTTTTGAGCTCAGTGTGACAAAATTCATTAAAAAAACGAGCATAACTCGGGTGGTGTGTCACTTCTAGAAAATCCATAATTTTGTGATATTTGTAGCTCTAATTAATAACAAAAAGTTATAATTTTAATATATGTACTGTATTTATTAATAAAGCAAAAACAAATAATTCTTTACCTTACCTGCTTAGTGACTTTTTGGTTGCTGAATTTCATTGGCTAAATCTTCAATTAAAACACTCTCTCCCCCTCCACCCCCCCCCCCCCCCACACACACAAACACACACAAACTCTTATGCACCTGGATTTTCTCATACACACTCATGCTCTCACACTCACTGGCTCCCTCACATACATACACACACACCCAGACAGGCTCCCAGTCATTCTCACACCACTCCCGATCCATCCTCCAGGCAGGCACCAATTCATTCTCACACACACAGACCCCTAAACAGGCACCCATGCATTCACACACATACACCCCCCCAGGCAGAGTCCCATTCATACACATGCACACACTAAAGGCAGAACCCCCTCTCTTTTGCCAGCAACCTCGGAACCTCTCTCATTCCTCTGCTGCCCCTGTCACTGCTGCCACATGGCTATTGGGGAGGTGCCGATTGCTGCTACTGACACTGAAGCCCATTCTGCTGCCTCCTCTGTGCAAGCCCCGTGGGCTTCCACTTTCTCCATGCTGATCTCGTACATTGCGAGATACGCATAGAGAAATTGCTATTCTTGCACATTCCCAAAGATTACATGCGCCAATCACTAAAAAGTAATTTATTTATTTTTTTTACCTTTGCTGTCTGATCTTAGTTTTCTAATTGGTTGGTGATAGGCTTTTTTTTTTCCACCTTCCCTTTCTTATTTTTTTTGCCAATTCCTTTTCTATTGTCTTTTTTTCTATTTCTTTTCTCTCCATCTTCTTCCCTCAAACACAGTCAGGTTCTCATTCTCACATGCATTTCTCTCACACACACACAGGCTCTCGCTGTCACATGCTCTCTCTCATACAACCATTCATACACACAGTCTATAACTGGCACATGCTGTCTGACACACACACAGGCTCTCTCTCACTCCCACATGCTGTCTTGCTCAAGCACATGCTGTCTCTGCAAACATTCAGGTCCTCACTCTCACATACAATCTCTCAACTCCTCTCATACATGCACACACACACACACACACACACACACACACCCCTCTATAGACCCTCAGCCTCTCTCTCACCTCTGGGCCTCCTCTTCACGTGTTGCCGCAGGATGGGCTCTGCAGCGGCCCTAATCTTCTCGGGCAGCGGCAGCCCTGCTACCGGGCCTCTTCCTCTTCTCGGGCCGCTGCGACTTGGGATTCGCGGCGGCCCATAAGCGCAAGCACTGCTTCTCTTCTGCACGCGCTGATGCTTCTCCTCCTTCCTGCCCACGCGGCTCCGGCAACGTTTACTTCCGGGGCAGCACAGGCAGGAAGGAGGAGGAGCATCAGCGCGTTTAAATGCGTTTTTCTTCGGGCTTTGGTGACGTGAGCCTCACCACGGCCCTACCTATCTGCCTGTCGCTGCGCCGCATGAGCCTCCCTGCGCCTGGGGGCATTGGGGGGTGGAGGGGTCCAGAGGGTAATAGATATAAGGGATGGAAACAGGTCCAGAGGGTGGGGGGATACTAAAAAAACAAATTTTAAAGGGTCGGCGCAGCAGATAAAAAAAGGCTCTGCACAGCCGATAAAAAAAATTAATTTCCCGATGGTCCACGAAACGCTGCGCGTGTCAGCAAAAATGTCTCGGCGTGTCACCTCTGACACGCGTGTCATAGGTTAGCCATCACTTGATAAGCATCAAGCCCAGCATTTTATTTCCAACAGTGGCCAATCCAAGTCATTACCTGGATTCAGTTCAATAGATTCCAAGCTGCTTATCCCAGGGACAAGCCCTGGATTTCCCCAAGTCCACCTTAATGATGGTTTATGAACTTTTTTTTCATGAACTTGTCCAAACCTTTTTAAATCCAGCTATACTATTACTAGTAATAGGTCTGCAATTTCATTTTCTTAGTTCTTTCAGAACCTTGGGTTGTAAACCATCTGGTCCAGCTTATTTGCTACTCTTTATTTTGACTATTTTACCCTACTACATCTTCCATGTTCACCATGATATATTTCAGTTCCTCCTAATCACTACCATTAAATACCATTTCTAGCATAGGTCTCTCAAACATCCTCTTCCAAAAACACTAAGGCAAATAATTAATTAATGAATTTAGTCTTTCTGCTATGGCCTTATCTTCCCTAAGTGTCTTTTTTATTCCTTGATCATCTAATGGTTCAACTAACTTCCCCGCAAACATCTCAATTTGTATATATTTGAATACGTTTTTATTATGAGTTTTTGCCTCTATGGCAAATTCTTTTTTTGTCTGCCTTGTCAATGTTTTGCATCTAACTTGCCAGTACTTAGGCTTTTTTCCTATGACCTTTACCTGTATCCCCTTTTCCATTTTTGAAAAGTTCTTTTGGGCTATAATAGCCTCTGTCACCTCACCTTTTAACCATTCCAGCAGTTCTTTGGCCTGCCTTCTGCCATTTTTAGTTGGAGACCCATGGGGAAGGGGATTGATGAGACAGTTGATACCATTATAGATCAGTCTGCTGGTCCTTACCCCTACCATATTGAGACTACAGTGATAGGCATCCTGACTTCCAAAAGAGAATAGAAAGTTGGCATCAAATCCATGCCTTACCCATACACGGAATACAATATTTATTGTGGGCCCAAGAGAGCAGGACAGAGCATCCCAACAAACTAAGAGGGGCAGTAAACCTCGCAAGGAACAGGGGGCCATATTGGAACCACAAGAAGGAAGTAGCTCAGTGCAAGGGCCTCCTACACTGGTTCAGGTGGCCTTGAACACTGCAGTGATCTAGTCCATGGCTCTTCCAGGTAGCGGTCCAAGGAGAGCAGCTCTTTTTTCTTCATGTGCAGATGTATGACTTCAGGTGTGCCATTGTCTTACTCTCTCCCAGAGATCATCACACTGCAGCTTGCCAAAAAGAAAACAAAAAGAGCCATACTGCAACCTGGCAGTCAGGGAATCAAAGGACCTGGTGTCTCTGCTAGATGGAAAATACTGAATTTGCTACAGAAAAGAGAATGGTGAAGTTGCAAGCTATATGCAAGCTATATGGCCAGAGGTGGCACTCCTGCCTTGCAGGCCAATGGCATGATAGGGGAGGGAACAACCATCAGACAGGTGTCTGGCACAATAGGGGATAATGCAACCCTCACCTATGAGCTGACCTGATGACTAACAGCATCAGAGTGTGCCCATCTGCAGGCCAGTCATATATGCAAGGTTTAACTTCCAAGGCATAGGCGCATAGGAGGCACACCTCAGACTCTGGTTCAGGGATACAAGGATCAGCTTTTACAGCTCAGCAGCCTCTAGGAGCTCTGCCACTATGGACAGCATGACTATGGACAGCATGACTCAGACCAGGGAGAGTAGGTAGGAATTAATACAGAGATTAAAGGAAGGGCTCCTACTCAGGTGAGCTAGCAGCACACTAAGATAGGCAGGCTGCAGAGATGCTGCTGACAGAATTTAGGGAGGTTTTATCGTAACATATCTGCATTGGTCCATAACGTGCCAGGCCAAATCACACTAAATAGATGTTGTACCTAAACAGAATCCTAGAATTTGCATCCAGGCCAAGTTCATGGACCACATATTCCTGCAGTGCATGCTATTGGCTATGAAGGGCATCCTTTAGGATAACCATCTTATGATAAATAAAGCACTGCGGGAGAATTTGACAGTCTGACAGTATATATCGATATGATTCCTCCCTCCAGTATCTAGTGTTAACATGGGGGCTTCTTCTCCAATGCAGATGGGACACTATGGTTCAGTGTTAACCTTGAGTGTGTCTGTTTGGCCTTCTGGCCTCTGGAATAGGAAAAGCTTTACCTGAATTATCACCTTCTTATTGCTCTTTAATGGTGGCACTACACTTTAGGAGCAATTTCTTCAAGGAAAGAAGGCTGATCTTTTAGTGTAATGACTCTGCTGTGGTGGAGTTATCAATGATCAATGTGCCAAATCTCCTCTATCTGAACTCATAAGAACATAAGAAATTGCCATACTGTGTCAGACCAAGGGTCCATCAAGCTCAGCACCCTGTTTCCAACAGTGGCCTATCCAGACTACAAGTACCTGGCAAGTACCCAAACACTGAGTAGATCCCATGCTACTGATGCCAGGAATAGCAGTGGCTATTCTTTAAGTCAATTTGATTAATAGCAGTTAATGGACTTCTCCTCCAAGAACTTATCCAAACCTTTTTTAAACCCAGCTATGCTAATTGCACCAATCACATCCTCTGGCAACAAATTCCAGAGCTTAATTGTGCATTTTCTCCGATTAGTTTTAAATGTGCTACTTGCTAACTTCATGGAGTGACTCCTAGTCCTATTATCTCAAAAAGTAAATAACTGATTCACATTTACCTGTTCTAGACCTCCAAGTATTTTAAAGACCTCTATCATATCCCCACTCAGCCGTCTCTTCTCTAAGCTGAACAGCCCTAACCTCTTTAGCCTTTCCTCTTAGGGGAACTGTTCCATCCTCTTTTATCATTTTGGTTGCCCTTCTCTGAACCTTGTCCATCGCAACTTTCTTTTTTGAGATGCAGCAACCAGAATTGTACACAGTATTCAAGGTGTGGTCTCACCATGGAGCGATACAGAAGCATTATGACATTTTCTGTTTTATTAACCATTCCCTTTCTAATAATTCCTAACATTGTTTGCTTTTTTGACCACCACAGCATGAAGGAGTTCATCCTTATCTGCAGTGGTATGTTACAGCAAGAGCCCAGCACGCATCAGGGGTTCACAGTGAGACTGCCGATTCACTCTCGCATTGAGAGTAGTTCCACTATAGGTAGTTGGCTTCAGAGGCAGGTATGGAAGGACAGGCCCAACTGTGGTCTTTTGGAGTCCAATAATATGGGAACTGCTGTGATGATATGGAAAGCATACATGCATGGCTACAAAATGGAGTCAGCCTTCTTGGGTAATAGATATAAGGGATGGAAACAGGGCCCAAGACCAGAATGCATAGTGGTTGCTGTGTACTAGACCAGGGGTAGGCAACTCTGGTCCTGGAATGCCACAAACAGATTTTGGTTTCAGGACATGCACAATGAATATGCATGAGATATCTCTGCATACAATGGAGGCAGTACATACAAATATATCTCATGCATATTCATTGTGCATGTCCTGAAAATTAAACCTGTTTGTGGTACTCCAAGACCAGAGTTGCCTACCTCTGTGCTAAATGGAAGGAGACAGAGTCTCCGGGAATAATTTTCAGCATACATCTGGTAGGCTGGTCTTCATTTAAGCACTAATTTGGTACAACCAAGTGTCAGGCTTCATGGTATTGAGTCCTGGCAAGATGGTGTATGTAACGCGGCAACAAGGAAATTAGGGAAGCTAACCAAATTGGTAGTGCGGTAAGAACATAAGAAAATGCCATACTAGGTCAGACCAAGGGTCCATCAAGCCCAGCATCCTGTTTCCAACAGTGGCCAATCCAGGACATAAGAACCTGGCAAGTACCCAAAAACTACGCCTATTCCATGTTACCATTGCTAATGGCAGTGGCTATTCTCTAAGTGAACTTAATAGCAGGTAATGGACTTCTCCTCCAAGAACTTATCCAATCCTTTTTTAAACACAGCTATACTAACTGCACTAACCACATCCTCTGGTAACAAATTCCAGAGTTTAATTGTGCGTTGAGTAAAAAAGAACTTTCTCCGATTAGTTTTAAATGTGCCCCATGCTAACTTCATGGAGTGCCCCCTAGTCTTTCTACTATCCGAAAGAGTAAATAACCGATTCACATCTACCCATTCTAGACCTCTCATGATTTTAAACACCTCTATCCTATCCCCCCTCAGTCGTGAGGAGTGGTGTAATATCTGGGGTTCAAGGATTTACTGGGTGGCCGAGTTCGGGTGTAGAAACTTTGCCTATGTCTCATGCACACTTTAACCTTGTTTTGCTTCCCCCCTCCTCTGCTGGTTTTTTTTTTCAGATTCCTAATGTGCCTCATGTGTGTTCTAATGAACAATGGGTGGGGTCGTTTACTTATGTTAATCCTAAATTTCAGAGGCCTGGCTATTTTTCTTTGGATATTTCAGGAGTTCCAGTCCTCTCAACTATGACAGCAATGCCTGTTTCGGTTTCATCATCCTGGAGTGCTGTACCAGTGCTCCCGGCAGAAGGCGCACCTTGCACTAATGCTGAGATTACTTACCTGATAATCTCCTTTTCCTTAGTGTAGACAGATGGACTCAGAACGAATGGGTATAGTATCCGCATGCTAGCAGTTTGAGACGGATCTGACGTCAGCACGGGCGTATATATACCCCCACAGGAAGCGTAGCAACTTAGTAATCTTCCTTGCAAAAGCTGTTATGGATGTGTGTACTGATGCTCAGTGAAAAGTGAAACAGGATTCCCCTGACCGATTGATAGTAGCTGGAGACCGCCAGCATTCCCAACCGGAAGGCGTTGACACCTGATAGAGTGTACGCTCTTATGTAAACAAATGACATGGCTTACCTTGAATAGGTGAAACCCATGTACACAGGCAGCTAGGCGGGATGCTGAGTCCATCTGTCTACACCAAGGAAAAGGAGATTATCAGGTAAGTAATCTCAACATTTTCTGGCGTGTAGCCAGATGGACTCAGAATGAATGGGATGTACAAAAGCTTTACTCACAGCCTGGGCGGGAGGCTGCCTGAGGACCATGTAGGACCGCCCTCGCAAATGCTGAGTCCTCCCTAGCCTGGACATCCAGACAGTAGAACTTGGAGAAGGTATGGAGGGAGGACCATGTCGCCACTTTACATATTTCTGCAGGCAACAGCATCCTGGATTCCGCCCAGGATGCCGCTTGTGCTCTAGTAGAATGAGCCTTGACTTGTAGAGGTGGAGACTTCCCAGCCTCCACGTAAGCTGCTCTGATAACTTCTTTAATCCAGCGGGCGATGGTGGGCCGCGAGGCCGCTTCACCTTGCTTCTTCCCGCTGTGCAGGACGAACAGATGGTCCGTCTTTCGTAGTTCTTGTGTCACTTCCAGATATCTGGGCAGCAGTCTGCCAATGTCGAGATGGCGTAATAAACGCCCTTCTTCAGATTTCTTCAAACCCGCCATGGTAGGCAAGGATATGGTTTGGTTAAGAGGAAACTGTGAAACCACTTTCGGTAGAAAGGAGGGAACAGTGCGAAGATGGATAGCCTCCGGAGTGATTCTGAGAAATGGATCCCGGCAGGACAGCGCTTGTAGCTCTGAGATGCGGCGCGCTGAACAGATAAGCCAGCAAGAACACCATCTTCAAGGTTAGAGAACGGAGAGACAGGCCCCGAAGGGGTTTGAAGGTGGATCCCGCGAGGAAATCCAAAACAAGGTTGAGGTTCCATAAGGGCACTGGCCACTTCAGTGGCAGACGAATATGCTTGACTCCTTGCAGGAAGCGAGAAACATCTGGGTGCTTGGCGATAGTCTTGCCATCCCTCCTGGGACCACAGCAAGACAGCGCAGCCACCTGGACCTTGATGGAGCTGAGGGAGAGACCCTTCTGATGTCCATCCTGCAGGAAATCCAACACAATAGGGATTGTGGTTGCATGTGGGTTGGTGCCATGAGTGTCGCACCATGCTTCAAATACTCTCCAGATCCTTACGTAGGTGAGGGATGTGGAAAACTTGCGAGCTCGGAGGAGTGTATCTCTCACAGGCTCCGAGTAACCTCTGTTCTTCAGTCTAGCCCTCTCAATGGCCAGACCGTAAGAGAGAATTGAGCTGGATCCTCGTGGAGGATGGGACCTTGACGTTGAAGGTCCCGGAGAGGAGGCAGGGGAAGAGGCTCCCCTGCCAGAAGTCTTCTCATGTCCACGTACCAGGGTCTTCTTGGCCAGTCTGGTGCCACTAGAAGAACTAGGCCCCGGTGTTTCTGAATCCTGTGGATGATGGCGCCCAGCAGAGGCCACGGAGGATAGGCGTATAGCAGAGTCCCTGGAGGCCACGGCTGAACCAGGGCATCGATTCTGCGTGAGAACAGGTCGCGCTTGCGGGCTGAAGTATCTGGGCACTTGCGCATTGGACTTGTCCGCCAGTAAATCCATGTCCGGAATCCCCCAGTGATCCACAATCATCTGGAAGGCTGTGGGTGACAGCTGCCACTCTCCCAGATTTAGACGTTCTCTGCTGAGGAAGTCTGCCGTGGTGTTGTCCTTCCCGGCAATGTGGACGGCGGAGATGTCCTGAAGATTCGCCTCTGCCCAAACCATCAGTGGGGCTATCTCCAGAGATACTTGTCGGCTTCTGGTTCCGCCCTGATGGTTGATGTATGCCACCGTGGTGGCGTTGTCTGACATCACTGACTGCTCTGTTCTTCAGTTTGTGAGCAAATCGAAAGCATGCCAATCGGACTGCCCGAGCCTCTAGACAGTTGATGTTCCACGCTGACTCTTCTCCGCGCCACCGCCCTTGTGCGGTGAGTCCTTCGCAGTGTGCTCCCCAGCCGCTCAGGCTGGCATCTGTGATGAGCAGAGTCCACGTGTGAGAGGACAACCTCGACCCCTTGCTCATGTGGTCGGACTGCAGCCACCACCGTAACTGCGTCCGGACCCTGGCAGGCAGAGGTAGGTGCGTGGAATAGTTCCGTAGACGAGGGCTCCAGTGAGAGAGCAGGGAGTGTTGTGGAGGTCTCATATGGGCCCTTGCCCAAGGTACCACTTCCAGGGTGGATGCCATGAGACCCAGAACCTGCAGATAATCCCAAGCTATGGGCCGACTGGCTCCCATCAAGTACTGGATACGCGTCTGAAGTTTCAACCTTCTCTTGGTAGTGAGACTGACTGTGTCTGCCTACGTGTCGAACTGTACTCCCAGGTATTCCAGTGACTGGGAAGGCTGCAGGCAACTCTTGCTGAGGTTGATTACCCAGCCCAAGCTTTCCAGAAGGGCGATCACCCTGTTGGTTGTCCGATGACTCTCCTCTCGTGATTTCGCCCTGATCAGCCAATCGTCTAAGTAGGGATGAACCAGAATTCCTTCCCGCCTGAGGGCCGCTGCTACCACGACAACCACCTTGGTGAAGGTCCGCGGTGACGTGGCCAATCCGAAGGGCAGAGCCCGGAATTGGAAGTGGCGACCCAGAACCTTGAAGCATAGGTAGCGCTGATGATCCGGATGGATCGGGATATGCAGGTAGGCTTCAGACAAGTCTAAAGCCGTGAGGAATTCTCCTGGCTGTACTGCAGTCTTGACGGAGCGCAGAGTTTCCATGCAAAACCTCGGGACCCGCAAGTATCGATTGACGGACTTGAGGTCCAGTACAGGCCGAAAGGTGCCACCTTTCTTGGGTACCATGAAATAAATGGAATAGTGTCCAGAATTCACTTCCCAGGCAGGTACTGGGATGATGGCTTTCAAGGACAGGAGCCTCGCCAAGGTAGCTTCCAACGCTGCCTTCTTGGGTACCATGAAATAAATGGAATAGTGTCCAGAATTCACTTCCCAGGCAGGTACTGGGATGATGGCTTTCAAGGACAGGAGCCTCGCCAAGGTAGCTTCCAACGCTGCCTTCTTGTGCATGGGACATGATGATTCCACAAACTTGTCTGGAGGGAGATGATGAAAGTCCAGATAATATCCTTCTCGGATAATGGCGAGGACCCACTGGTCCGACGTGATCTCGACCCATCTGGGGTAGAAGAGGGTTAACCTGCCCCCTATGGCTCCGTCCCCCAGATGAATACCCATTGATGTTTGTTATTTGTAAGGGCTCCTCCCAAAAGTTAATTATATTATTCCTAGTTCACTAATTTATCTGTTATATGTAAGGGCTCCGCCCAAAAGTTTTCGTTTTATTGTAAACCGATGCGATGTGCAAACGGACATCGGTATAGAAGAGATGTTAAATAAATAAATAAAATGAATCGGCGGAGTCTCATTGAGAGGCGTGGCCGGGACCTGAGCCCGGGCCTGCTCCCCTCTTGCGCTGCTTGGTCCGAAAGGACTGATTCCTGGCCTGAGGACGTGGTGCCTGGTAGCGACTCCTGTAAGGAACAAAGCGCTGTGAACTCCTGCTCCTGGAGGGCCTTGGAAAGGAGCGCTGGCCCCTTCTGAACCGATCTTCCGGCAGTCTAGGCACTGGAGAGGCACCCCATGGACTGGCCAGTTTATCCAGGTTGCTGCCAAATAGGAAAGAGTCCTTAAAGGGCAATCTGGTGAGGCGTGTCTTTGAAGGCGCATCAGCCGACCATCTCCGGATCCAGAGCTGCCTCCTGGCGGCTACGGAGGATGAAATCCCCTTGGCTGTTGTCCGGACTAGGTCTGATGCAGCATCCGTGAGGAACGCAAGAGCTGACTCCATGTCAGCTGCAGGAGCGTTGTTCCTAACCTGTGACAAACAGGCACGCGTCACCACTGTGCAGCAGGTCGCAATCCACAAAGATAGAGCTGCCACCTCAAAGGTCTGCTTCAGAATGGCGTCCAGTCGCCGGTCATGAGGCTCTTGAGGGCCGTCCCCCCCCCCCCCCTCGACTGGAATGGTAGTGCGCTTGACCACAGCGCTAATCAAGGCGTCCACCTGAGGGCACGCCAGCAGGTCCTGGATAGCCGGTGCCAATGGGTACATGCCCGTCAGGGCCCGGCCCCCTTTGAAGGAAGCCGCTGGTGCTGCCCATTCTAAATCTATCAGTTGTTGTGCTGCTTGCAAGAATGGAAAATGGCGGGCTGTAGGACGAAGACCTTCCAGCAGGGGGTTCTGCGCTGGGACCTTTAATATCCAACTCTGCCAGACACAGACACCAGGTCGGAGAGATCCTCCTTGGGGAAGAACCGCCTCATGGTTCTATATGGCTCAATCCCTGGGGGAAGTTCCCCCTCGTCCGGGAGTTTGGATTCATCCGGTGAAACCTCCTCGTCTGACTGATCTGGACTGTCCAGCGGCGGGAGGACCCGCTCACGATAAGGGCGTGAGGGTCCAGGAACAGGATCCGCAGGAGCCGCCACCGCAGCGGCCGCCACAGTCGCAGCCACCGCAGGAACCACAGCAACCGCAGGAACAACAGGAACAGCAGGAACCGCAGGGCCTGGACGAGAAGCCGTTTGCATCTGTACAAAGGCATGAATCCCCCTTAAAGAGATCCACCCAGGAAATGGAAGCAGCCTCTAATCGCCGGGGTACAAGATCCCCCGGGATTCCCGAGTGGTCGAGACTGCCCGCTAAATCCGGGGTAACCCCTGGGGAACTGTCGGCAAATAGTGGCTGAGACGGGTCCTGGCCCGAGAGTCCCACTGCCTCCTCACATTGGGCACATAGGGAGTCTGGCTCTTCACTGTACGTGGCTCTAAGCTGGCATACAGACCAGAGGCCAAGGGCTTTAATGCCTGATGCAGGCGGCGCCGCCAAAGACGCTGATGCGTTCTGTTCCATTTGAAAAAGAAGTGGCAATAAGATATGCTTAATATAACAGGCGCACAATAATAAGAATATGCAGCAGCAATATGCGCTTAATACAACAGGCGCACAATAATAATATGCGGCAGCAATATGCGCTTAATACAACAGGCGCGCAATAAGAATATGCAGCAGCAATATGCGCTTAATACAACAGGCGCACAAAAATAATAATATGCGGCAACAATATGCGCTTAATACAACAGGCGCTTAACCATAATAATAATATGCAATATGTTCTCAGCACTAGGCGGTCATAAAAACAGCTGAATTGTACGCAATATGCTCTCAGCAATATGCAGCCAACAATACACGCTTAAAGGCTTTCAATAAGCGCTCAGCAATAAGCGATTAGCAATATACGCTCAATGGCATTCAATAGGCTTTCAGCAATAAGCGGTTAGCAATATATGCTCAATGGCATTCAATAGGCTCTTAGCAATATGCGGTTAGCAATATACGCACAATGGCATTCAATATGCTCTCAGCAAGAGGCGGTTAGCAATACACGCTCAGTGGCATACAATATGCTCTTAGCAATAAGGCAAGATACGCACAAGGAGAAATAGAGCCGCGCCTATTACGGGCGCTCAATACCTGAACAAGGCCCACAAAATGGCGCCCTCCACGGCGTGCCACGCCGCCGATCCTCTGTTCCTTGGAGACCAGAAATAAGAGATGTACGCCTTACCTGATCCTCGGCGCTTCCCGGCTGGAACCCGGGCGGTCTCCGGCTGCGGGGGGAGAGGGCAAGTACCTTCACCGCCGCGTTTGAGGATATGCACCCGCTGCCTCGTCCACGCCGGGATCGAGGCGCCTCGTATGCCTCACCCGAACCTCGCCCGGGGGCTATGTCCCTGCCGCGATTCGGCCACCGGACCGAGGACTTAGACCTCCGGGGGATCACGGAAATCACCCCGGGAAACTCTACTGGGGGAGGGACCTTAGGGTATCACCGCAGGAGTGCGGGGCTCGATGCTGTAGAAGTTTTAGTTGAAGAAATTAGAAAACAGAAAGTAGATTTGGAAAACACACTCAGCGAGCGTGCTGGCTCTCCAAACTGCTTTGGAGACGGAAAGTACTAAGTTGCTACGCTTCCTGTGGGGGTATATATACGCCCGTGCTGACGTCAGATCCGTCTCCAACTGCTAGCACGCGGATACTATACCCATTTGTTCTGAGTCCATCTGGCTACACGCCAGGAAATGCATCTTCTCAAGCGCAAGTGTTGGGGTTTGCAGAGAGACGGGTTGGGGGATTTCGGTGTCCTCATCATCTGTTTTACAGCCTGGAGTGTGGAGGGGACTCGGCATCGAGGATGTTGACAGACCATTCCCTTCTAGCTTTTAGAGTTGGCAGAACCACAAGCATCATCACCGGCGCGCCACAGGCTGTTTCCTGCCCTTAGATTCAGCTAGAAGATTCTTCGCTGGCAGGCCCAGCTCTTCACTCTCATCCAACAGAGCCTCCATTTTCTCTGGTGAGTTATTGATTAAACATAATCCTATGTAATAATGTAATAATGGGAGACTTCAATTACCAGAGACCAATAGTGCAAGGACAAGTCTAAATAATGTATATTTATTTCAAAATGTTGAACTGGCAACTCCATTTATAACAGGTAACTTACAGAAGTCCCCCGACACGGTCCCGTGTTTCGCCGTGGCTGCGTCGGGAGGGACCACAAACTTCGATTTGATCTGCAAAATAATATACATACACATAGTGGAACGAAAAAAGATAGCTACCAAATTTCAAACAGTATAAACACATACCTTTTGTTATGACATTCAAGGGAGCGCGAATGCCCTCATAGGTGACAGACATTTAAAGAGGAAGAAAGGCGCGAAACGGGAATGCATCGCGAGATTCATATGGACCAATCACTACAGAGCAAAGGGCTATCCAATCAGTCAAACAGATACCACTCAATCTCTCTGTTCAAGCCTTTTGGACAAACAGTATCAAGGGTATGTATCCATCTCTGTTCTCTTCGACCCAGTAGTTCGGTGAAATCACCCCCCCCCCCGGGGTGGGCAGGTGACCACCTTCCACCACAAAGAAGAAGAGATCAGAGATGGAATGCCCTTTGTGAGACCAATGAGCTACCAAGGGTTCGTCCTCTCTCTGATGCCGAATATTGGAACAGTGCTCAATCATGCGTGTTTTTACCATCCTAATAGTCTTTCCCACGAACAAGAGGGGACAAGGGCATCTCACTACTTATACAACACCTTAATAGTGCAATCTGAGTCAAAACGTTATTGAAAGATATGTTTAGTAATAGGATGTTCAAACGATGAAACCGTATCTGTATGGCTGCACATCGTGCAATGCCCACAGGGTCTATGTGTCCCTCCTGAACATGGTACTGTGACAATCCTAGGAAACATTGTGTGAACTAATTGGTCAAGAAAATTTCTACCCCTCCGAAACGTGAACTGCAAGGGACCCTGAAATAGGTTTGACAGTGATAACGCGTGCCAATGTCTCCGGATCATGTCCGCAACCGGTTTACTCAAAATTGAAAAGGGAAGAAAACAGTTATTACACTCCTCATCTGACACCGACGGGGGAAGAAAGAGCCAATCACGATTGGTGTACAGGGCTCGTTTGAATGCCCTTTTAATCACTCGCATCGGATATCCCCTTTCCACAAACTGGGCAGTCAACAGCCGAGCTTGAGTTAAAAAATCGGACCGAGATGAGCATAGGCGGCGGAGTCTTAAAAACTGACCGATTGGAATGTTATCCCGTAAAGCCTTCGGGTGACAACTGTGGTATGATAACAACGTATTACAGTCCGTGTCTTTTCGGAATAATGTGGTCACGAAATTATTCCCCTCCACTGAAATCAAAATGTCCAGAAAGGAGATTTGAGATGAATTAATATAAAAATTAAATTGAAGATGACAACTCAATGCATTCAACCAATCCATAAACATATAGAATTGTAAGTCAGTACCCACCCAAATAATAAATCCATCATCGATGAACCGCAGCCATAAGTGTATGAAGCGGTACCACTCAGAGGGATAAATGAAGGACGATTCAAAATGAGCCATATACAAGCACGCCAAGCTAGGGGCCATAGTGGCCCCCATGGCTGTGCCTTTTATTTGTTGGTAAAAAGTCTTATCAAACTGAAAAAATATTTTTGTGAGGGCTAATTCTGATAGCTGTACCAAAAAAGCAGTAGAGACACGGTGGGGGGGCAGGACGTGAGTTCAAACCATCCTCTATGACTCGGAGGGCAGCATCCTGGGGGGATGTTCGAGTAAAGCGAAATCACATCCAGGGTAACAAAGAAAAACTTCTCAGATGGCACCACTAAGTCAGATAAGGTAGAAATTAGATGAGAGGAGTCTCTGACATATGACCTAATCAGCGGTACAAAAGGTTTTAAAAAAGCATCCACAAATTTCGACAAAGGCTCCAATAAGGAGCCAATCTCAGATACTATTGGGCGACCTGGTTGCCGGGTAAGTGTTTTATGGATTTTTGGAAGAGTATAGAAAACCGGCGTAATCGGGGAGGAAGCGACTAAAAATTTGGCCTCCCTATTCGTGATCATTCTACAATCTACCGCTTGCTGGACTAACAATTTAATATCTTTCATGAGTGATTCTGTCGGATCCCCCGGCAATGGTAAATAGAATGAAGAATCGCTTAACTGTCGCAACACCTCGGCCTCATATTCAGCCCTATCCTGGACCACAATCCCGCCCCCTTTATCGGCGGGTTTAATCATAATAGAGTCATCGTTAGCAAGACTACATATCGCTAATTCCTCTTTCTTAGAAAGGTTATAGCGTACATACTGCTTCCGAGAAACTAAAGTTTGAACATCCGTACATACCAAATGTTCAAAAGCCCCAAGTAACGGATCTGTAGGGCCAGGAGGAATCCACCGGGACTTATTAAAAACTACAGAGCCATCTTGTGAGGGTGGAGAGTCTGCAAAAAAACAATTTGAGTTTAAGAAGTCTAAAGAAACGGTACAAATGTACATGTAAATCAAATACATTGCACTTTACTGTAGGTACAAATGAGAGTCCCTTGTCTAATGCCCCCGATTCAATAGCAGTTAAAGGGCGAGATGACAAATTAAATACAGTCTCAGAAGTTACTGCCAGGGATCTGTCTGTAAGCAAGTCGCTCGAGTTGTTCTCTGTGTAGTTTGTACTGCTGATCCCCCCGAGACCGCGTGTTGCGGTTGTCTCGGGGTACTTGTCCCGCATCTAAAAAAGAAGCAGCAATAGATGAATAACATAAAGAGGCTGGTGCCGGTGCTGTGGTTGTTGATGAGAGATCTTGTGCAGAAGCGGCATTTCCACGATTTTGGCAGCCATGCCCTCGATTCCGTTGCGATTCCTCTCCCGAAGAGTCTTCTGAGGAAGACTAATCCTGTGCAAAAGTTACCTTCTTCTGTGGTTTCTTGGACATCCATTTATAAACGTACCCAGTCTTATAATCCGTTTCGTCACGCTGAAACTTGCTAAACTTAATAGATTTTAAGTCGTTACGGAACTTAGTGAGGTTCTCCTGAAACTCACCAAGTTGTCGATCAAAGGACTCAAGAGAAGAAGACTGTTTAATGATATCCAATTTTTGTGAGAGCTCCTCCTGTGTGTGTTGAAAAGTTTATACTATGTGGATCCACACACAGTCTACTACTTTAAGCAATCTGCAAACTACTCATCCCTCAAATGCATCTAACACTAAAGTCTTCCGATATCTCACCAACTATCCTGGCTGCAGGCATGACAAGAAGAGACTGTGATGCATATGGTGGCAGCTCCTTCAAAACCGCATCTCTATAGATACACTGTTAAGGAAAATTAAAGCAACTATTTTACTGGATGAAATCTCCTCTCCACCCATTTTCTCACACATCTTGTGACTTTGCTAAATGCCTCTCCTTCAAAAAGGGACAGAGGGCCTGGTACTGGAAAAAAGTCTTCTTCCAAACAGGAAGAGCAAACTGAAAAAGAATAACAGACAGCAAAGATCACAGACAGGCCTGCATCAACAAAACAAAGAAATGGGCAGCTGTCAGGCTGGTTTTCATCCAGAGGTGAATACAGCATAAGTTGGCTCCCTATCCTCGAAGTGAAGGTAGAAAGGGAGCGTACTGAAAGTCTGCATTAGCAGTTCCTTAGAACTTCAGGAGCCTTTGAAAGGTACCAATGGAACAAGGTGTGCTTGGATGTGTGCAGTTTTGTGCATACAGCTTTACTCCCAAGGTAACAAGGAGTTTGCATGCAAAAAATGTGGCCCCAAACTTGAATAAAACTGTACACAATTAGTGTTCTTCCTTGTAAATCCTCTGTTAATCAAGGATTCAGCCATTACTCCTCAATGGAGAGAGGTGTGCAGGCTTAACTCATGTTTTCTTAATGCTAGAAATTTAACTTTTGGTTAGAGGTGGAGTAAAGTTTGAGGTGTTAGTCTACAGCAGTGGTTCTCAACTTTCTTCTGTCAGGACACACCTAACAGATGGTTCTCACATGCATGACATACTGAACACATGACCATCATGGGGCTAAATGTAAAATATATGTTTGCATCCACATGAATCCCCCCTGACCCACAATAATGGATGTAAAGCAGAGTTAAGATATTCCCCTTACAACTCACCCTACAAAAAAGATATTCTGGTTCTGGTGTCATCTCAGTAACAGCAACACAAACTCCTTCAGCTATCAGGCTCAATAGCCCTACTTATGAAAAGACAGCAGTTTACCACCAATGCATGTGCTCTTGAGAAAACACAACAAATAAGACTAACACAAAAGCTTTCATGCTAGTAAAATACCTCACCTCGGTCACACACACATAGAATCGACCTAACATACTCCCAGGATCTGTAGTAATGCACATAAACTAATCCGTACACAGTTACACCTATATTATGGAATGTAATAACCTGACCTATTAAAAGGCAACACTACAAATATTAAATCAGGCCCTAAACACCAATACACCTCCTATTAGGAAAAAGAACTAGCCAAGCAGCTATAGATCCCCACATAGAAATAATTGTAAAACTATACTAATAAACAGAATAAATGTTTCAAAACAACTATGAATAGAATAACATCCAACAATTAAAAACTCATAAAAATTCTCCAAATACCAATAAAATATTTCAAAACAGCAGACATCACATAATATTCAATAATTAAAATAGCAGTCAATCAAGAAAAATAAACTTAAAAAGGCACCTTTACTTACCCTCTCCAGCAACTCTCCTATTCCTCTTCCATACAGGCAGTAGCACAGACCAGAAGCAGTACTAGTGGCTGAAGCTCTGTACTCATGGTCCTCTTCCTTAGGGCCCACGACCAGTCTCTGTCTTTCACACACATAAACCAGTCACACCCCCATGACCAATTTCTGTCTCTCACACATCAATCATCTCCCGACCAGCCTCTTACACACACACTAGTCATTTTCCCCCGAACAGTCTCTCTCATGCACACACAGGCTTCTCACTCCCATGTTCTCTTTCACATATACAGGCTTCTCACTTCCAGGCTCTCTTCCACATACACCCCCACACACCAAGCTTCTCACTCCCATGTTCTCTCACATACACTGGTTTCTCACTTCCATGCTTTCTCTCTCACACACACCTCATCTCCCTGACCAGTCACTTTCATTGTCTCTCAGGTATACAAACATCACCTCTCTGACTAGTTTCTCTCAAACACATGCTCTCACACAGTTACACACATGCTCTCAAATCAAATATATGTTTTCACACACACATTCTCTCACACACAGGCTGGCTGGCTCTCACTTCCTGCTCCCCCCCCCCCCCCAGCATAAATGAGCTGTAGCAACCTCCTCCTCCAGCCTCCGCAGGACAAGAAAGAAGAACCCCATTGGCCGCGGGCGGCTAATGCCGCGGTCTCCTTTGCCGATTGCTTCAGATTTTGCTCTGGGCCCACGCTACTGGTCAGGTACGATGCTGCCACCACTACTTTTCCATGCAGCTTGGCTCTTTCTTCTTCCCACGCACCCCACTGCACATCACTTCCTGTTCTGGGCCATGGGGGCAGGTACAGGAAGAAGAAATGGCCAGCCGCAGCTGCCAGCCTCCACTAACACTGCTGCCCGGGCGACAATGGCAGCGGTGGAAAATCATCTGCCTCTCGCTCGGTGAAAAAAGAGGAGGGAAGAGCAGCGGGAGACTGGTAGCACGCGACACACTGGTGTATCGTGACACACCGGTTGAAAATTGCTGGTCGACAGGACTGAAATTGGAGTTTGCAGCATTGGGGGAGGGGGGGGTCCAGTACTTAGGAATTCTGCACAGAAAACATGGTTTGTGCACATAAAGGTTGTGCCCCTAAAAATTGTGTGCATATAACACAAGTTAGGACCCAAATTATGTTGTGTGTGCACAATGTCTGTATGTACTTAACAAGCATGATTTGTGGACATGATTCATGACTTTCTGGTTAGCACAGTTTTTAATTCCCATTGTATTAGCATACCATTAGCGTACTTCATTAAAAGTGTTCAATTTTATCGGACAGGAGTGTGAAAAAATATTTAGAAAACTTGGGAAGTGGCCAAGAATTTTTAGGTGACAGGGAAAGCAGAGTTGCTTACCTGTAACAGGTGTTCTCACAGGACAGCAGGATGTTAGTCCTCACATATGAGTGACATCAGGATGGAGCCCTATCACGGAACACTTTTGTCAAAGTTTCTAGAACCTTGACTTGGCACACTGAGCATGCCCCCAACCCTGCATCCAGCAGGGGTCCCCCTTCAGTCTCGTGTGTAGTAAAGGTACGAGTGAAAAATAAAATAATAAATCTTAAGCGAACCCAACTCCGCAGGGTGGCAGGCGGGTTTCATGAGGACTAACATCCTGCTGTCCTGTGAGAACACCTGTTACAGGTAAGCAACTCTGCTTTCTCACAGGACAAGCAGGATGGTAGTCCTCACATATGGGTGAATAGCGAGCTGAGGGTTCCCAAGTAATGTACCAAAAGCACCCAATGACGTGCAACAGGCACAACCACAGGGGTGGGTTTGGTTAAGAGGGCAGCCTGAAATTCCCAGTGAGTCGCTGGAAGAAGTTGGGTTATTAAGCTGAGAATAAATTGCGCAGGACTGGCCAAAAATGGAATCTTGTTTGCCAGCCTTGTCCAGGCAATAATGAGCTGCGAAGGTATGGAGAGAACTCCATGTAGCAGCTCTTCAAATGTCAGTAAGGGGCACTGAACGGAGGTGCACTGATGTTGCCATGGCCCTTATAGAATGTGCCTTCACGCATTCCTGCAGTGGAAGGCCTGCTTGTTGGTAGCAGAAGGAAATAAGGTCCACTAGCCAGGAGGAGAGAGAGACTGTTTGCCAACTGGAACCCCCAGCTTAGTTTTATCGAAGGAGACAAAAAGTTGAGGACTTCCTATGGGCTGCAGTGCGCTCCAAATAAAATGCTAGGGCACGTTTGCAGTCCAAGGAATGCAGTGCTCACTCACCTGGATGTGAGTGGGGCCTTGGAAATAAAGTAGGTAGTATAATGGATTTATTTAAGTGAAATTCAGATACTACTTTCGGTAAAAATTTAGGATGAGTCAGAGCACCACGCTATCATGGAGAAATTTTGTGTAAGGTGGGTATGTTACCAATGACTGTAGTTCACCAACTCTGCGAGCTGACGTTATGGCTAGAAGAAAGAACTTTCCAAGTGAGATAACGCAGCTCGCAGCAGTGGAGAGGCTCAAACGGAGGTTTCATGGGCTGAGCTAATACTACATTCAGGTCCCAAGCAGGGGCCGAAGTATGCAGTGGGGGCTTTAGATGTAGTAAACCCCTCAAAGCGCGCCACTAAGGGTTGTGTCAATATCGATACATCTCCTATTCCTTTATGGAAAGCGGCCACCGCACTGACGAACTCTAATGGAGGAAGTTTGTAGACCAGACTCTGTCAGGTGCCAGAGGTAATCTAAGAATTTAGTTGTGGGGCAGGTAAAGGGATCTATTTCCTTTGAAGAGCACCATAAGGAAAACCTTTTCCATTTGGAATGATAAGATTTCCTAGTAGAAGGCTTTCGTGAAGCTATCGGGATACTGGGTCCGAGAGGTTGAGCAGTTGTAAGGTTAACCTTTCAACATCCAGGCTGTTAGCGACAGGGCCTGGAGATTCGTATGATGGAGCTGTCCGTTGTTCTGAGTTATCAGCAACGGATCTGCCCCCAGGCAAATCTGTGGATGGATTGAGAGGTCGCGAAGGATGGGGAACCACACCTGTCACGGCCAGTAAGGGGCTATGAGAATCTTTACACCCTTGTCCTGCCGTAACTTCGAGAGTCTTGCTGACAAATGGAAGTGGAGGGAACGCATATAGGAGACCCTTTGACCACAAGAGGGTGAAAGCATCCCTTGGCGGTGTCCTGTAGCTGAGATGTAGGGAGCAGAAATAGATCTATGTGTGGATAACCCCATTGCTGGAAGATCTTCTCTGCTACAGTGGGGTTTAGGGACCATTCATGGGGATGAAAGGTCAGACTCAACTTGTCCGCAAGTACATTGTCCATGTCTGCCAGGTAGGTCGCTCTCAGGAACATGGAGTGGGAGAGAGCCCAGGCCCATATCTGTGCTACTTCCTGACATAGCAGTTACGAGCCCGTCCCACCTTGTTTGTTGATGTACCACATCACTACCTGGTTGTCTGTTTGGACCAGGATTGTTTTGTTGGATAGGCAATCCCGAAAAGCCCTCAGGGCATACCATATTGCCTTGAGTTCCAGAAAATTTATCTGATGTTGTGATTTTGCTGCAGACCAGGTTCCCTGAGTTTGCAGATTGTTGACATGGGTTCCCCAACCAAGGTTGGAAGCATCCGTTGTCAGAATGATTTTACGTTCTGGAGATTGAAAAGTTAGTCCTTTTCCTTATTCTTATGTTCCTTTGAGAAGATTGGACTCCTGAATCCACCAAGCTAGCGAGAGAAGGAGCTGCCTGGTAACATGGACAATACTGGACATTGGATGGTGGGCCTGAGCCCATTGAGACTTTAGGGTCCATTGTGTGACTCATGGCCAGACGAGTCATAGGCGTAACATGAACCGAGGATGCCATGTGACCCAACAAAGTTAGGAAATGACGAGTCGTTGTGGATCGACGAGTCCGAAATAGTCTCGCAAGGGTTGTAAGAGTGTACGCACGATCCCTTGGGAGAAAAGCTTTTGCCTGTATGGTGTTTAAGTCCACTCCAATGAAGGAGAGGATCTGTGATGGAACCAGATTGGATTTTGGATAGCTTATCAGAAATCCGAGTGACAGTAGTAGCTGTAGGGTTAAATGTAAGGAGGTTAGAACCTCCTTCTCGGATGGGGTCCTTAGCAACCAATCGTCTAGGTAAGGGTAGACATGAATGCTCTGCCTTCTTAAGTATGCTGCTACTACTGACAGGCACTTTGTAAATACCCGATGCGCCGATGCTAGGCCGAATGGGAGCACTCGATACTGGACGTGTTGGCAACAGACTAGAAAATGGAGGTATTTTCAATGGGACGGTGTTATCGTTATGTGCGTGTACACGTCTTTTAGGTCTAGAGAGCAAAGCCAATCTTCTTTTGAAGAAGAGGGAGTAGGGAGCCCAAGGTTACCATCCTGAACTTTTCTTTCTGCAGATGTTTAAGGCACGTAGATCCAGAATTGGACAAATGCCTCCTGATTTTTTTGATATCAGGAAATAGAGAAGAGAACCCTTGTCCCCATTGTGGAGGGGGCACTGGTTCTATTGTATGGGATCGGAGGAGGGATGCTAGTTCCTCCTCTAGAAGTGGTGAGGGGTCGGGTAAACCCCACCCCAGGAGGGGTGGGGAGTCCGCTGGCACTGAGAGGAAGATGAGATGGTAACTTTGAGCTACTACAGAGAGGATCCATTGATCTGTAGTGATTTTGTGCCAGGTTTCAGGGAAGTGGCACAAACAGCCGCCCACTGGCAGAGATGGCACTGGAGGTTGACAGATACTCTCTAACTGGAAGTCAAAACCCTGAAGCCAGGCCCGGCTGCAGAGCTGGTTGGGCTTTCAGGGGTCTGGATTGGCGGGCCTGAGGCTTTTAGTACAGCCTGGTTGGGTGACTGCGAGATGGGGGGGGGAGGATAATACCTACAAGCTTTATAGGTCGTCCTCTTGGCCTCTCTTCTGAACATCTGTTTAGAAAGAGAGAAAATCAATCCGACTGTACAGCCGAGAGCTGGCACAAGGTCTCGTGGTGGTCCTTGAGCTGTGCAACAGTCTCCTGGATCTTATCCCCAAAGAGATTATCGCCTGCACAGGGGAAGTCCTCCAACCTCTCCTGGACTTCGGGTCATAAATCCAAGGACTTCAGCCAGGCCCATCTTCTGGCAATAATCCCTGCTGCAGATACTCTAGAGGCAGTGTCAAAGATGTCATACGCAGCCCGGACCTCGTGCTTGCCAGCATCGAAGCCTTTCTTGAGCATGGAATTCAATTGTTCCTGAAACCTCTCTGGAAGGGAATCCGAGAAGTCTTGTAGCATCTTGAAAAGGTTTCTGGTGTACTGGGTCATATATAGCTGGTAGGCAGCTATACGGGAAATTAGCATGAAGCCGTGGAACACTCGACATCCCAGGGCATCCAGAAACCTCTGTTCTTTCCCTGGAGGAGTAGAAGAATAGGGCCTTCTTCTGAGCTGACTCCACTTCAACAGAGTAGTGAGAGAGCTGGGTTTTCTGGAACCCAGGAGCTGCTTGAACCATGTAGGTAGAGTCTGTTTTCCGGTTCACCGGTAGTACCGTACCTGGATGCTCCCAGTTACGTTGGAGAAGTTCAAGAAGAACTTTGTGTACCAGAATAGACATGACCTCTTTGGGGGCATCTACAAACTGGAGCCCTCAAGCATCTTGTGCCTGGAGTCTTCCTCTGTCTGAAGCTTGAAAGAAATGGCCTCTGACATTTTCATAATAAAGCTTATAAAGATCAGGTCTTCTGGAGGGGAACATCTTCTCTCTTCAGGAGGAGATGGCAACGAAGTAATGTCATCAGAATCCTGGGACTCAGAGAAATCATTTGACCAGGGCTGGTATGGTTGGTCACCAGCATCGGTTGGACCTCCAGATGGGAGAAAGAGGCCTAGTCCAGTGGGATCCGGTCATGGCACCGATGGAACCAGAGGGGGCATAGAGGATATCAAAGGAGGCACCGATAAAGGTCGATGCGGCACCGAAGATGGAATCGGTGACTTCGATGGATGCCTCGGTGGAAGAACCCCGGATGGCCCCGGGATCGGTTCCAGCATAGATTCCTCATCCTCCGATGACAAGGGAATAGGAGTCGATGGTGTAGGACATATCAGTGTTTTCGGGAGCACCGGTGGAAGAGCCCCGATCAACGTGTCCAATCTGTCCAGTAAAGGAGCCAGCACAGTGGGCATTGAGTCGATGACTGGCATCAGAGGCGGTGCCGATGGAGGCGGAAGACCTTGGAGTGCTTGGATTACTGCCTCTTGAACCATCCGGTTCAATTCCTCACAGAAGGCTGGGGCTTGAAATCCAGTTCCGAAGTAGGAGGCTGCACAGGCATTGCCGGAGGGTCCACCGGTGTGAAAGTGGAGTCTCTGCTCCCAGCACCGATGAAGGTGGGGGAATGCCTCTGTGTTCCGGGCATGGAGGAGGTTGGCGGCTCCTCTGCATGGGCTATCTCTTCCTCTGTGGCTGTGTCGACACTGATGAAGGCTTCCCCGGGTCGGCAGACTGAGCCTTTCAATGGCGATGCCGGTGCTTCTCTCGGTGCTCGGCCCAGTCTTTCTCCGGCGCCGAGGATGAAGAGGTGGATGACTGCGAAGCGGATCCCGGCGGACGAGACCTTCCAGTGTCCGGCTGGTGTAGAGAGGTGGACTTCGACAGTGCCGATGACGATGCAGTCGAGGCCTTCGATGGAGTAGGCTGTTTAGCCTGGAAAAGAAACTCCATTTTTTCTAACCGTGCCCTGCAGCCCTTCGGGGTCATTTGGGCACAATTGGTACATGTCAAAACGTCATGGTCAGCCCCTAAGCATAAGACACATACCTTATGCGGGTCCGTGATGAACATCGCCCTCGTACAATCAGGGCACTGCCCAAAACCCGACGCCATGGCTCTATGAAAAATCTAGCTGCGGTGCGGTCGGTGGCCGATAGGCCTCGCAAAGAACAGTCGGTAACTGACCACAAAATGAGGTAAAGCCTTATTTTAAAAAAGGATTGGATAAGTTCTTGGAGGAGAAGTCCATTACCTGCTATTAAGTTCACTTGGAGAATAGCCACTGCCATTAGCAATGGTAACATGGAATAGACTTAGCTTTTGGGTACTTGCCAGGTTCTTATGGCCTGGATTGGCCACTGTTGGAAACAGGATGCTGGGCTTGATGGACCCTTGGGTCTGACCCAGTATGGCATTTTCTTATGTTCTTATGTACCTAACGTCAGCGGGTATAGACGGTCGATAGGGGTACCCCGGACGGGGTAAAATTTGTCACATTTTTTTAAAAACATTCCGTGAGGAAATTCCTGTCAGGAATATAAGAGCACCTCAAACCATGTGGCTACTGCTGTGCGGGAAAAAAACAGACTGAAGGGGGACCCCTGCTAGATGCAGGGTTGGGGGCATGCTCAGTGTGCCAAGTCAAAGTTCTAGAAACTTTGACAAAAAAAGTGTTCCGTGATAGGGCTTTATCCTGATGTCATCCATATGTGAGAACTACCATCCTGCTTGTTCTGTGAGAAATTGTGTTATATTTTGTGCTCCATTTGAATCATTTTCTTTTGGAGATGGGGGATATTTAAAACTTATTTTACATTTTTGCTACTATGTTTTCCCCTTCTTCCAATTTATTCTCCTTTTCTTCCCTCCCCCCAGCTTCTCCCACCCCCAGCTACTTCCCTCTCTTTAAATCTTTCTTCTACCCCTGGCCCACCACACACTTCCAGCTTCAGCTTCTTTATTCTCGTTCTACCCAGGGCTACTTGCATTGCACATGCTGCCATCAAGATGCCAAAGTTTAGGCACAAGGGCAAAGTGGGCTTTCCATCTCTGCTTGCATAATTATCAGAGTGGTCTCTAAACCAGATGGGCTGGCAGTTGACAAATGTGCATTTTAAAAAGAGAGCTTATTCTAAGAAAATGTGACAGTTATAATAGCTTCAATGCAATACTTCCTTTTAAGGCATGGATTTCAGTTTACTACAAAAGAGCTTGAAAATGGTCATGTCTCAGTTCTGCTCTGATAGGTAGATCTAAGTAAGAGAAAAGTTTATTTATATACTGTCATTCCATGTGAGAATCACTAGTTCATAACGGTTTACAGGACACAAATAAACAAAGAGATAAATAAATGATAAATAAGTTAATAAGGATTTCCCTTAAGGATTATTCTCTTTTCCATAGAACCCTACATCACAAAGTTTAACACATCTGCGCTCCTCAGAGGTGATGCATTCTTTTGAGCTCAGTTAAATTTTTTTTATGAGATCAGAGCCACTTCAATAACTTAGATATATTCTTAAAAAAAGAATGTGATTTTTTTTTATGATACATGAGAAAAGTATTTAATTGATCAAGTCATGTCATAGATACAGATATAAAAGATGGTTTCTTACCATACGAGAAAAGTCTGACAGGATCTAGGGCATACCATACTCTGGATAATATAGCAGTCTCGAGCACTTACATCTCATTGTATATATAACCTTTTACTTGTTGACAATTCATGGACTAATGGTCCAAAGATTTAAGTACTGATTTTATTTCAAGATAGGTAAAGTCAGATTATCTCAGACATATGGCCTCATGTATTTTTCTGATTAAAAGTCACCTAATTTCCAATATTCAGTGCATATAAAAGCAAGTTTGCTTACCGTAAACTGTGTTTCCGTAGATAGCAGGATGAATTAGCCATGCTGTCATGGGATCTGTCGATCAGGTCCGGGAGGCGGAGCTTGTTAAGCAGAGGTTTAGCTTTTTAGTGTCTGTGGCTGCGCGTGTGTTCCTGTGCAGGAAAGTAACAGATTCTCCTCAGTCTGTGATAAAGCTGTAGTTGATTCAAAGAGAAGGTGACTGCCAGGGAGGAGGGTGGGTCAGCATGGCTAATTCATCCTATCTACGGAAACACCATTTACGGTAAGCAAACTTGCTTTTTCTCGTTGATAGCAGGGCTGAATTAGCCATGCTGTCATGGGAGTCCCAAGCTCCCGTTCACGTTATTTGTGATATGTATGGTTGAACGTGATCTTTAGTAGTGTGGTAGTCACTGTGGACAGGAGGATAGAGTGTGCAGGATTACTTGCCCTATCTTCGCATCCGTGGTTGCTTGTTGATCAAGGCAGTAGTGTGATGTGAAGGTATGGAGTGATGACCATGTAGCTGCCTTACAAATGTCAATGGGTTGTACATTTTGAAGGTATGCCCATGAAGTCGCCATTGCTCTGACTTGGTGAGCTTTGGGAATAGAAAATAGAGGAATAGCCTAGTGGTTAGAGCAGTGTCCTATGAACTAGGAGACCAGGGTTCGAGTCCTGCTGTCGCTCCTTGTGACCTTGGGCAAGTCACTTTACCCTCAATTGCCTCAGGTACAAACTTAGATTGTAAGCCCTCTGGGGATAGAGAAATACCTACAGTACCTGAATGTAAACCGATGTGATATCCCAATTAAGATTGAATGTCGGTAAATAAAAATAATAAATAAATAAATGTAATTGCTGCTTGTCGTAGCAAAATTGTATGCATTGTACTATCCAACTAGAGATGGTACGTTTGGTTACTGGAAGTCCAGGTGCTTTCAGATCGAACTATACCAATAGTTGAGAAGTTCGAGATTCAGATTTTGTTCTCTCTTTGTAGTAAGCTAACGCTCTTTTACAATCCAGCTTATGGAGTAACTTTTCCCTATCATTGGAATGAGGTTTAGGAAAAAAGATTGGTAGTTCTATGCTTTGATTGAGATGGAACTGCGAAACTACTTTTGGCAAGAAGGAAGGGTGAGTTCCGAGAACCACTTTTTGATGAAAAAACTGTAAGTATGGAGAATAAAGGACTAGTGCTTGTAATTCACTGACTCTTCTTGCAGAGGTTACTGCTATTAGAAACACTACTTTCCAAGTAAGGTATTTTATATGTGCTGATTCCATAGGTTCGAAGGGAAAAATCATGAGTTGTTCCAGGACTATGTTGATATTCCATGGAACTGGAGGTCGAAGATGAGTTAGTCCTCTGATGAAACGAGATAGTAAAGGATGATTGGATATCGGTGTATCATTTAATGGTCTATGACATGTGCCTATGGCACTGAGATGAACGCTAATGGAAGATGTAGCTAGTCCAGTTTCATACAGCGTATGAAGGTAATCCGTAGGTTTTTCTGGTGGACAGTCCATTGGTGATACGTTATTGGATATACACCAGATAGAGTATCGTTTCCATTTGTAACTGTAGTTCTTTCTTGTTGAAAGTTTCCTGGATTCTAATAAAATGAATTGTGTAGAAGTAGAAACTCCTTGTTCTGTTAAAAGGAGCTGTTCAACCTCCAAGCTGTCAAATGGAGAGATGCGTGCAACGGATTTAGAAGCGTCCCTTGATCCTGTAGCAGCAGATCTGGATGGATCAGTAGTCATATTGGATCTTCCAGAGATAGTCTGAGAAGGAAGCTGTACCATGGTTGCCTCGGCCAGGCCAATGAGTATTAGTTGAGCTTTGTCTGCTATGCACTTCTGAATTGTTCTTGTTATGACCTTTTTGATGAACTCTCAGAACGTTGTGGCATAGATTCACAAGAGGTGGAGTGAGATAATTGTGGAGATTGATGTCTCCGCTTCCAACCACTTCGGTGCCAGTGTTTGACCCATGATGGACTCTGTGATCCGTTTCGGTGTCTTGGCACCACAGTAGGCTTTGAAATCCTCGGCGCCAAAATCTGCGTCAACTTTTTTCGGCTCCATTTTCTGGGCCTGCGCCATTCTGTCCCAAGACGGCGAACAGACATGCGACGCCAGCCGTTCTGTCGAGGTCGATTGGTCCCCAATCGGCTTGATCAGATCCCTGATCCAACGGCCCCCACTTGCCTCGGTACCTCCTTCCCTCCAGGCCTGGAGGAGTAAGGATCACATGAAGCCGCCCTTTTGTGAGAATGAGCAGGTTTCTTCACCGGTCCCGGAGAAGAATGAGCCTCCGACGGTTATGAGAGGCTGAGGAGCTCTTTCATTCGGTAGGCCCGTTGCCTCTGGGCCTGAGGGGACATGCAAGTACAAAACTCGCATTCCCCCGCGTTGTGGTTGGCGCCTAGGCAACGGTAACATCGGTCATGGCCATCCGTGACAGACATTACCTTGCCACAGTGACATCTCTTAAACCCCGATTTCAACATCTGAGGAGAGAAGTAGCTCCGTATGCGATCCTGCGCGCGAAAAGAACAGACTGAGGAGAATCTGTTACTTTCCTGCGCGGGAACACACGCGCAGCCGCAGAGACTAAAAAACTAAACCTCTGTTTAACAAGCTCCGCCTCCCGGACCTGACTGACAGATCCCATGACAGCATGGCTAATTCAGCCCTGCTATCAACGGGAAAGTCAGGTTACATGGCCAGGAGAATTTAGCTATAAAATTCAATGACCTCAGATATATGAATATAATCGTTTGCATCAAGCTGAGTGCTTTGTTTTGCTTCACCAATATTCAACTAATTAAATATATAATTAGAAGCATTTATCTATTAGTAGAAGAGTACCTAATTACATATTTCTAGCTTTAATACATAAATAATGAATTGCTATAATCTCGTAAGCATTTAGCATTTAAAGTCCTAATGACTAGATGTGTAAATACTGCTTGCAGTAGGCATATATCTAACAGATTTTAAAAGCAGAAAGCTCATTTTTTTAAAATCTGAAATCTGGTGCAGATGATGATCCAAGCTAGTCTAAACTACACTAACTGTGAAGGTCAAATCTATTAAAGCATTGGCTATCTTCCCAGTCTAACAAATGAGCCATGTCAATGGAAGAGAAAAAAAAAAGAAAAAAAATATTGAAACATTGCACAATAAGACTATTACAAAAGGTTAAACCATAAAACCAAATACAGTGTAAAATTGAGAACAATAAGAAGAAATAGAAGCAATAAAATTAAAAAACTTCTAAAATAGCCCGTGTCCCCTTATTTATGGTTGTTTCACTGTGTTACTCAATATTTGGTTCAAACAAAGGGTACACGAATCCTTTTGCGAAAGGCAGGGTTGGTGGGGAAGAAGGTGATTCTTGTTCATTGGAGGGAGAGGAATGCTCCTTCAGTTTGGGCATGGCGGAGTCAGTTCCATGGCGGAGTCAGTTCCATGGAGTCAGTTCCATGGAGAACTTATCTTCGAGACGATCGCCACAGTACCGCAAGGCTTTTCTGGAGACTTGGGAACCCTATTTGCAGTCCTTACCCCACAGGACTCGAAGTTTGGTGCTCAACGGATAATTTTTCTCATAAGGGTTGGAGCATGACAACGAACTTACCTACTGGTGGTGGGGGGGGGGGGGGGATTGATGGATAGGGGTAGTTTCAGAGAGGGAACGGGGGGGGTCACCAAACCTGCACACGGACTGAATATAGATATCCATGGTAGTACAGAAGCAATGCTGCCTGGATACGGATTCCAAGGTGGCCAATCTTGGGGTAGAAAGAAATAGGGCTTTGGTCTAATAGAAAATTAAGGTGTACACATAATATTCCTGTTATGTTGGCGATCCAGGGTGTTACCTGTAATGTTTCAATGAATGTCAGTGTGTAATGAAGTTGCATCCACATGGCTTTTTATGTGTTTCACTTAATAAAATTGTTTGAAAAAACTTCTAAAATAAAGGCAAGGAATAAAAGGTCATTTTTAGTTGGTTTCTGCATACGCACAGCCAAATAGCCATGTTTTAAGGTCGGACTTGAATTTTTTAGTGTCTACTTGTAGTCTTATCTCAGCTGGTAATCCATAGCAGATTTGTAGTCCATTTCAATGACTTTATAATGCCAAGCTTCTCTTTATCACAACCATAGAGTGTTTATGCCAGATCAGCCATCCTCATTACCACAGATGAGAATCATGGACAAACCACCCTTTAGTGTGAGAGAGAGTCAATTAAAGAAAGAATTATTCCACCAGAATAACTCATGACTTCTATGATTTATTCACTATGACAAGAAACATTTTTGCAGTAGCTAGGTAAGTTGTTGGAATAGATGTGTTTGCCAGGGAATGTTTCTTGATAAGGAAATTCACTATAAAACTGTTACAGGACTCCAGTAAATCTTAATTTCACTCTTGAATTGGTGGTCCTCACAGCTAGAGGCAGTGAGCCTCAAAGGCAGCCTAAAGTTTAATCAAAATCTCAGTTGGAAGCTTCATTATTAAGACTGATGGAACCTCTCAACAAAGTTCATATGAACACTTGACAGTGTCCTGGTAAACGAGGGGTCCTATCTATATAAATTAGTGGTCTATAGAACTCCATACATGCATCTCCATCAATTAGGACAGAGAGCTTTTTCCTAGAGAAGTGCACCCAACATTTAGATAAATTCCAGCAATGTAGCATGTCAGACTGAAAAGGCTACACTCTTTATTGGAAGCTGAACAGAAAAAGTTGAGAATCCTGACCACAAAAAAGGAAAAAGGTTTTATGTTTCTATAATGATCATGTCTGATGATCTTAAGGTGGACAAGTGCAAGATGATGTATGTAGAGAAAAATAACTCTTGCTGTGGTTACATGATGTTAGGTTCCATATTAGGAGCTACCACTCAGGAAAACAATCTGGGCGTCATAGTGGATAATACACTAAAATCTTTGGCTCAGTGTGCTGTGGCAGTCAAAAAAGAAAACTGTTAGGAATTATCAGGAAGGGAATGGCGAATAAAATGGATGTCATAATGCCTCTATCTCCTTAATGAGTCCACACCTTGAATACTGTGTGCACGTCTGGTTGCCACATCTCAAAAAAGATAGTTGCACTGGAGAAAGTACAGAGAAGGGCAAACAAAATGATAAAGGGGATGGTATGGCTCCCCTATGAGGAAAGGCTAAAGAGGTTAGGGTTGATCTGCTTGGAGAAGAGATGGCTGAGTGGGGATATAAGAGAGGTCTACAAAATCATGAAAGGACTTGAATAGGTAAACATAAATCAATTATTTACTCTCTCAGACAATAGGAGGACTAGGGAGCACTCCATGAAGTTAGCAAGTAGCTCGTTTAAAACAAATCTAAGAAGAAAATGTCACTCAACGCCTAATTAAGCTCTGGAATTCATTGCCAGATGATGTGGTTACAGCAGTTAGTGTAAATGGGTTTAAAAAAGGTTTGGATAATTTCCTAGATGAGAAGTCCATAAACTGATAATCAATAAAGAATAGCAGCTTGGGATCTATTTAATGTTTGGGTACTTGTGACTTGGATTGGCCACTGTTGGACACAGGATCTGGGCTTCATGGACCCTTGATCTGTCCCAGTATGTTCTTATGGCCAAACAGGTGAATAAGACAATAGCAAAAGTCAGAAAGATACTTAGTTGCATGGTTAGTAGAATGGTCAGCAGAAAAAAGGAAGCAAAATTACCTCTAAGTCTACAGTGAGACCGCATTTGGAATACTGTGTACAATTCTGGAGGCCGCACCTTCAAAAGAATATAAACCAGTTGGAGTAGGTCCAGAGGCTGGCTACTAAAATGATCAGTGGTCTTCGTTCTAAAGCACATAGGGACAGACTAAAAGATCTAAATGTGTGTACTTCTAGAGCAATGTGTCCCCAAAAATTTGACATAGTAAGCCTATGCTTTCTATAACAGCCACATGTGCTTGCTGCTTGAGGAGTGCGCAGAGTAAGGAGCCGATACTTAAAATTCCTCATCACTGCTCCCTGTTGCTGCTTTTCCCTCGCAATCACTGCCACCAACCCAGTCCAAGCCAAAAATGTTGCTGGCATGCTGTATCCTGCCCCGTCATCCCACCACACCTTCCTCTCTCCCTCCCCCCAGCTTCTTAGAGTTTTAGTTTTTCCTCTGTATGCTTGTTTATAATTTATGGTCTTTTATTCTGGATTAGATAAATCAGTCTGAATTATGCATGTTTGACAGAAGTGAGGGATTCTGCTAACTAGAATGTAGATTCTGTGTAGGAATCTGGAGCAGTCTGGCTTTGTTTTTCTAATAGTGAGGTAAGCCTGTTGCTGTTCCAGTCCTGGGTGTTAGTGCTCTTATGGTATGGCTGGTATGCTATATAATTTCTAAATGACTTTTTAGCAAGTTTTCATGTTATTTCACAAAGTGGCTGGCAGGGAAGGGGATATCAGAATTTGAATGTATTTTTTGTATGGCGAGTTGAAAGGGGAAATTGCTCTGTATAAACTCCAGAAGAGGTCAGAACTTTGAGGTTGACAGTGAAATGCATGAATTTGTCTGTATCACTGATGCAGTAAATAAAGATTAAAATTTTTATAAAATTTAATGATATTTTACAAACAGTTACTACAATTAAAAGAATATTTTATCTCTCTCCTGCATCATTTTCAAGAATAAAATATCAAGGATTTTTTTTTTTTTTCACTTATATTATAATTGCAGTTAATCCTTTCAGATTTTCATGGATTCCTATAAAGTTAGTAATAAATGATCAGAGTGGGAGTTCGAGTCCTTGAGAGCTTTGTCACCAGTTAAGGCAAAGCATCTGTTGTGAAAACATTTATTCTGCGTCACTTAAAAATAGGTAAACTATACAAATGTGCATGAGCCTGTTTAAAGCACCACAAGTTTATTTAACTTACACTCATTCGCCTGTCCAAACAAGGACTCTATGTTACCATAAAGCAATAAATACAAATTTAGACTAATGTGAGGCATAGTCTAATACACACAAACAATAATAAAACTTTACAGGTGAGACATTCTCTAAAGCCAGGAAACACCCTTATCCCATAATGATTTAAAGATCAAACAGCACCTATTAGCAACAAATGTAACTTGGCCAAAACTGGTGTTGTCACATTACAAATGCTGCAACCCATAACGCATACTATAGCTTGCTGCACGAAAGTCTATGAATGCACTTCTTAGAGACAAATCAGTAGCACATTTCCATAATCCAGTCCAATTCTCATCAAGGCTTTAAAAAGCCTAGAGAAACTGGCTGACCTTTTCAATGCTTTTTTTTGTCTTGGGAATAGTTCTGGAGGACTGGAGACAGGCAGTTGTGGTTCTTTTTCACAAAAGCAGAAGAATGGAGGCTGGGAACTACAAGCCAGTCAGTCTGACCTCTGTGGTGAGTAAATTAATGGAATCACTGCTAAGAGAGGATAGTGCAGTTTCTGGAATCCAATGGATTGCAGGATCCGAGGTGGCATGATTTTACCAGAGGTAGGTCTTGTCAGACGAATCTGAGCAATTTCATTGATTGGGTGACAAGAGAGTTGGATCAGGGGAAAGTGCTACATGTAATGTACTTTGATTTCTGTAAGGCTTTTGACACAGTTCTGCTGCCAAGCAAAAGCTTTCTCCACCTGTGTCAACCAAAGACCGTCCTTTTCATTGAGCAGGCAAATCTGAGCACAATGGTCCATGCCATGATAACCTCATGACCAGACTACTATAAACTACTGTAGAAGATATTATAAGTTTCATTACTGTATGCAACCAAATATCAATATTGACCCCGCAAGAGACGCCAGCTTCATAATGGACACTGCCATATTTTTTAACAGAAAAACCAAGACGAGGAACTTTTTACTAGAATAACAAAAGATACCCAGGTTAACTGATCTGTTTAACTTAAGGGCTATAGCTTCTTTCCGCAAATAATGAAGTAAAACTGCCCCAGAACAGGGACAGGTCAGGGATGCGCAAACAACCCAAACCTTCCCAGAGACAAAAGACAGCCTATCCAAAGGACAAGTTTTATCAGACAGGTCACCTCTCAGAAATCAAGAGATTGTCGGACCCTAGTTCAGGGTCACTATGCAGCAGGAGCAGCAAACCCCTACCCCTCAATGGGATGGGGAAGTTAACTGTCTAAAGTGAAACTACACCATCCACCCCCTCTGATTGTTCATGAGCTCTTTACAGATGCATATCTGGGCTGCTAAAAGCAGCAGGGGAGAGAAGGGTGGTGATCGGCAGAAGAATTCCATACACACCAACAGAAGATGATGCCCTAAGCATCACCCCTGCCCATCTCCACGAATAAGTAGATTAGCTCCTGTGTCCTTGAAGTCTGCACGTAAGAGTCCTGCTCTTCTCCAGGGTTGAGACAAGCCTCCTCAGCCCAGCAAGCAATAGGGACCACGAACACAAGCTTTCTTCCACAAAGACTGAGACCTCCTGCATGAGATGGAAGGTAATCTCCTGAAGTTATTGAGGTAGTTAGCGAATTATACTTATTAATATACCCAAAGCAAGTTAATGTCTCTGATGCAGAGCTTTACTCAGAATAAACCTGTACTATATTAAGGATGTTAGAGACATGTGTATCTTATTCTAACTGCTAAGCCTGAAATGCCTGAAAATAAAGCATTTGTTTCTGAGACAAACAGGTATTCTTTCCTAGGTTTTTCAGATCACATACAAGATAATAACTAGTAAGTTTCCATAACATGGCCAATATCCCCTAAAGAGGGAAGAGCAGTCAAGTCTCCTGCCATCTATGTATACCCTTATATTGCTTACAATAATATTGTGATTCAACACCACAACCTCAACCTCCATTGTCATTTACACTATTGTTAACTATCTCTACTATCGTTAGCCATTATTAATTAATCACTGTCCTTTCTCTTCCTCTTCACCAAGTTCTAGCCACCCTGTTACATGTAACTGCCTTTTCCGCACCAATGTTCTAGTTTATGTTTATTATGCACTCCCGTTTTATGTGAACCAGCATGATGTGACTGCTGTCTCGAATGCCGGTATATAAAAATCCGAAATAAAAATAAATAAATGTCTAATCTCAAAAGATATGCTCAAACTCCAGCTCATCCAAACACCATAGTTTCAGTATTTGATTTATATTCTGCCTTTTAGACACTTCCAATGAGATTACATTTAGTTACTGTAGGTATATCTGCAGGCCCATATCCCTGGCTTCTAGTCCTCTACAGCGTCAAATTCAAAATTGTGACCCTAACCCTGAAAGGGAACAGTCCAGAGAATCTAAAAGGACAGACTGCCTCAATATACACTAGCCAGGCCATTATGATCCTGCCAAAAAACCTCCATAACATCTTCAATAAAAGACATCAAAAGATGAAATATTTGGTAGTGGAGTCTACACCTGGAACACTTTCATCAAGTAGAGCAGTGTTTCCTAACTAGTGTACCATGGCTGGAGTTCAGGTGTACCACGGCTACACCTGCACTCATTTCCTGTTTCCTTCCTGGCCTGTATAATGTCCTCCTGCCAGGAAGGGGGTGTTGGATAGCAGCACTTATTGGCAGTTGCTCCTGCTTCCCCCTCCGCTAGCTCTCCTGTGCAACAAACTGCACAGGGTTCTGTATGCTTGTGAGACTTGCTGGCCCCTTGCAGTTCGGCATCGCAGAGGAAAGCTAGCAAAGGAGGAAGTAGCAGCACTCAGTAAGCCTGCTCCCAGACTTTTGTAGTTCAGGGATGGAGATGGAGTAGGGAAAGGGACAGATGAATGTGCCACAGTGTGTGAGAGGAGAGGGAAGGGAAGGTGATGCCAGGAGATGAGGGACAAGGAAGGTGATGATGCCAGGAGATGAAGGAGAAGGGTGGAGGGAGAATGAAGAAGATGATTCTAAGGAGTGGGGAGAAAAGGTGGAAGGACAGGGAAGGTAATAATGATGCCAGGGAATGAGGTTGAGGGAAGGTGATGCCAGGATATGGAGGAAACAGAAGATTGATGATGTCGTCAGTGAGGGAGAGGAGTAGAGAGAAAGGGAAGGTGATGCCATGGGGTGAGGGAGAGGGAAGTGATGCCAGAGATGAAAGGGAAAAGAATGTGATTGGCATGGGGCGTGGAGGGAGAGGAAAATTGATGGTGCCAAGGGGTGAGGGACAGGGAAGGAGATGATGTGAGGGGGTGGGGAAGAGATGAAGGAAGGTGATGATGCCAAGGGGAAGAGGTGAAGAAAGGTGAAGGAAGGTGATGATGCCTGGGGATGAGAGAGAGGGATGAAGGCAGAGAGGAGATAATGCCAGGAGGTGAGGACAAGAGGGAGAGAGAAGGTGAGGATGATGGGGGATGAAGGGGGAGGGACGGTGATGATGTCTTAATGATGGGTGGGGAAGAGGTCTTAATGATGGGTGGGGGAAAGGGATGGAGGGCACGGAAAGACGATACTAGAGTTGAGGAGAGAGAGAGAGAGAAAATGATGCCAGGGGGTGTGGGAGATATATAGAAGGAAAGGGAAAGTGTTGATGATGTCAGGGGTGAGGAGTGGCAAGAGAAGGTGATGATGGCAAGAGGTGTAGGACAGTGGTGGAAGGAGAGGGAAGGTGATGATGATGCTGCAAGGGTGGGGGACAAGGTGGTAGGAGGGAAGGTTATGATGATGGTGGGAGGGAGGAAGGTGATGCCAATGAGTGGGGGAGAGGGGTAAAAGGAAAGGAAAGGTGGTGATATGCCAGTGGTGAGGACATGGAGAGAAAAAGGTGATACTGATGCTAGGGAGAGAGGGAGAAGGAAGGTGATATGAGGGAGGAAGATGATCATGCCAGGGGATGGGCATGATTATGATGCTGGGGAAGAGGGAAGGTGATGATGCCAAGGGATAGGGGGAGAGAGAAGAGAAAGTGACAATGGAGAAATGGGTGGTGTGCCACAACTAAGTGACCGCTGTGCCACGAAACAAAACAAGTTGGGAACCTCTGAAGTAGAGGACTACGTACATTTCAGGAAGCTTGCAACGCCCTGGAAACAGGATACTGGGCTTGATGGACCCTTGGTCTGACCCAGTATGGCAAGTCTTATGTTCTTCTGCCAGATTTTCAAAGGGTCAAATCAATAACCAAGCATTCCAGAGAAGAAACAGAATTCCAAAGTCTTCAATGCACCAATACCAATTCTCCCTCACAAATATGCCCCAGCATATTTGCCTGCATATTTGATCGCCCCAGTTAATCAGTATACCCCAATATTTATGTTTCTGTACAAATTTTGTTCTCCCCAATTCATTATTGTACCACTCTCAACCCTTACCCTATGGCAGGAGTAGCCAACCTGTGGCTCTTTCATGGGCAAAGTGTGACTCTTGTCTCCAGTTCCTATGACAATTAGATAGCTGATGGAGGACAGGAGAAGAAAGCGTGCAGCATGGAGTATGTATCGCATAAAAGAGCCATTCTGCTCCAGCTCCTCCCCTCCTGTCCTTGCAGTGCTGCTTTTTGCTGTGGAGATAGGTAAAGAGGGGCTGGAACAGGGAGCAGAGACTTCTCTCTTCTTCCCTGCTCTGCCCCTTCCTTCCTGTCTGTAACCAGCAGAATTGGATGACAAGAGGGGATGGAGCAAGGCTAGAGCTGACAGGATAGCAGAAAAGACAGGACAGAGAAAAGAGCTCTGGTGCAGCCCTTTCTATCCATGCCCACTCTCTATTCTACCTGCTGCCTAGAATAGAGGGCTTTTTGCTGTGCTGCCTAGAAAATAGGAGATGGCAAGGACAATGTCCTACCCTCAGCAGATCATTGTGCTCCCAGCTAAAAACAGAAGAGAAGAGGGAGCTGTTTTGAGTTCCAGTCAGGCCCATATGATTTGTGGCAAGGAAAAGGGGAGTAATGCAGGTTTATGTTTGGGGGTTCAGTGTAAGACATGGTGAATTTTAGGAGAGATGAAGGAGCGGTGCAGTATAAAAGGGGATCAATGTTTGGGGAAGAAAATTTAAGAGGTAATGAATGCATCTGGGGGGAGTGACTTGCAAGGGAGTGAATGCTATAAGTGTAGAGGGAGGAGATGATTGTTGGGAAGATGGAAGGAGGGGGTGAATGTCATCTTCCTCCCCATCTCCTGTAGCCAGCAATGGATATTGGGCTGTTCAGCACTTTATTCCTCCAAGGTCTATACTGCCAGATGTTCAGCAGCTGTGAGGAGACTAGGGCTAGATAGGAGGAAAGCAAGTTTGCTTACTGTAAACGGTGTTTCCGTAGATAGCAGGATGAATTAGCCATGCTGTCATGGGAACTGTCCCTCAGGCCCGGGAGGTGGAGCTTCAAAGTGATGTCAGAGCTTTTCTCTGAGGCTGCGCGTGGGTTCCTGCGCTGGAATAGACTCTCCTCAGTCTGTGATAAAGCAAGCGTGGTCGTGAAGACGAAGTCGACTGTTCAGGGAGGTGGGTAAGTCAGCATGGCTAATTCATCCTGCTATCTACGGAAACACCGTTTACAGTAAGCAAACTTGCTTTTTCCCGTCGATAGCAGGACTGAATTAGCCATGTTGTCATGGGAGTCCTAAGCTCCACATCACGGTGAGCCCAAATTTTCTAGTTTTTGTATGATGCAGCGTGATGAAGGTCAAATGACAGTCGACCTCTTTGATTCTGTGGACGACTGTAGAAGTGTTTGACCCAATTTGGCGTCTTCCGCCATCTGCTGGTCTAAGCAGTAATGGGAAGTGAATGTGTGCAGAGTTGTCCACGTGGCTGCTTTGGAAATGTCCAATGGTGGAACATGGTTGAGATGAGCCAATGAGGTCGCCACTTCACGCGTTTGATGAGCAGTGGTGTGAGAAGACAGTTTGGACTGTCTTATCGTAGCACAATTGTATACATTGTGTAATCCAGTTGGAGATGGTCCGTTTTGCTACTGGAAGTCCTGGAGCATTTGGGTTAAAGGATACAAAGAGTTGTGACGCCCTATTGGGCAAGTGGGTTCGTTGTATATAGTAAGCTAATGCTCTCTTACAGTCTAACGTATGCAGAAGCTTCTCCCGTTCATTTTGATGAGGTCTGGGGCAAAACATCAGCAGTTCAATCAATTGGTTTAGGTGAAATTAGGATATCACCTTCGGTAGAAACAATGAGTGAGTTCGCAGAAGTACTTTATGACAGAATTGGAGATATGGGCTATAGTGCACTAAAGCCTGCAAGTCGCTAACCCATCGAGCTGAAGTAACTGCTGTAAGGAATATGACTTTCCAGGTGAGGAATTTTACATGAGCAGAGTCCATTGGTTCAAATGGTGATACCATTAGTTGTTCCAGGACAAGGTTGAGATTCCATGGCACAGGAGGCTTCGAAATCGGGGGATCGAAAATGTGAGAGCCCTCGGACAAACCTAGAGACCAACGGATGAATCAAAATGGATTGGCCATTATGTAGCCTGTGGAAGGCAGCTATTGCACTGAGGTGGACACAAACCGAAGCTGTAGCCAAGCCTGCAACGTATAAAGTGTGCAGATAATAGTACATCCGGTGCGCAGGTGAGTCAACACAGTGATTCGCACCATGTGGCGTAACGTTTCCATTTGAATTGATAATTCCATCTCATGGAAGGCTTCCGAGATGCCAATATTACATCTTGGACTGTGATGGAAAATCCTTGTTCTGAAAGAAGGAACCGCTCAACCTCCAAGCTGCTAGATGTAGGGAGGAGTGTAGCGGATGGAGAAGGGTCCCTTCCTCGTGATAGATCTTCTCGATTGGGCAACCAAAACGGCTCTGCGGAGGGCATCTGCAGGAGGTGTGTGTACCATGGTTGCGCCTCCTCCTGCATGCATTTTTGTAGCGTCCTTGTGATGAGAGGAATTGGGGAAACGCATACATTAGCGGTTCCGTCAAGGCAATGAGAAAGGCATCCTGAGCGTCCCTGCATGGGCTTAGCCACACGGAGCAGAAACGAGTCCCTTTCTTGTTGGACTCTGTGGCAAAAAGATCTACTAATGGCCATCCCCACCTTTGGAAGATGGTATCTGCCACGTCGTGATTTAGGGATCATTCGTGGGGGTGAAATAGCCGATTTAACTTGTCCGCTCGAGTGTTGGCAATAACTGGAAGGTATGTTGCTTGCAACTGAATGGAATGGTGGTGGCTTCCCAGCAAAGAATCCATGAGCCCGAGCCTCCTTGTTTGTTGATATAAAAACATGGCCACCTGGTTGTCCATGTAGACCATGACTCGGCAACCTTAGAGGTGGAAGACAAAGGTTCGCAGCACGTAACGTATTGCTCTTAGTTCTAGGAGACTGATTTGAAATGACTGCTACTGTATGGTGCAGAGGCCTTGCGTCTGGAAGTGATTGAGATGAGCCCCCCAGCCCTTGCGGGAGGCGTCTATAGAAACATAGAAATGACGGCAGAAGAAGACCAAATGGCCCATCCAGTCTGCCCAGCAAGCTTCCCCCATCCCTTCTCTCACACTTATCTGTTTCTCTTAGCTCTTGGTTCTATTTCCCTTCCACCCCCACCATTAATGTAGAGAGCGGTGGTGGAGCTGCATCCAAGTGAAATATCAAGCTTGATAAGTTAGAGGTAGTAGGGGTAGTAACCGCCGCAATAAGCAAGCTACACCCATGCTTATTTGTTTTTACCCAGATTATGTTATACAGCCCTTATTGGTTGTTTATCTTCTCCCCTGCCGTTGAAGCAGGGAGCTATGCTGGATATGCGTGAGGTATCAGTTTTTTTCTTCTCCCCTGCCGTTGAAGCAGAGAGCTATGCTGGATATGCATCGAAAGTGAAGTATCAGGCACATTTGGTTTGGGGTAGTAACCGCCGTAACAAGCCAGCTACTCCCCGCTTTGTGAGTGTGAATCCTTTTTTCTTCTCCCCTGCCGTTGAAGTTATGCTGGATATGCGTGAAGTATCAGTTTTTCTTTTCCCATGCCGTTGAAGCAGAGAGCCATGCTGGATATGCGTCGAGAGTGAAGTATCAGGTACATTTGGTTTGGGGTAGTAACCGCCGTAACAAGCCAGCTACTCCCCGCTTTGTGAGTGCGAACCCTTTTTCTTCTCCCCTGCCGTTTAAGCAGAGAGCTCTGCTGGATGTGTGAAGTAACAGTTTTTCTTCTCCCCTGCTGTTGAAGCAGAGAACTATGCTGGATATGCATTGAAAGTGAAGTATAAAAATGGAGTGATCAAGCTAGTTGAAAGGCATCAGGAGTAGAGGAAGGTGGAGGTAGTAATTTGGTTATTTGGTTTGGGGTAGTAACCGCCGTAACAAGCCAGCTACTCCCGTCTTTGTGAGTGCAAATCCTTTTTTCCACATTTCCTCTTGCTGTTGAAGCTTAGAGTGATGTTGGAGTCACAGTAACCATGTGTATGTTTATTGAATAAGGGTATTGTCTCCAGGCAGTAGCCATCATTCTGGCGAGTCACCTACTCTTCATTGGCGGCCTATTGACTTTATGGATCCACAGTGTTTATCCCACGCCCCTTTGAAGTCCTTCACAGTTCTGGTCTTCACCACTTCCTCCGGAAGGGCATTCCAGGCATCCACCACCCTCTCCGTGAAGAAATACTTCCTGACATTGGTTCTGAATCTTCCTCCCTGGAGCTTCAAATCGTGACCCCTGGTTCTGCTGATTTTTTTCTTATGGTAAAAGTTTGTCATTGCCTTTGGATCATTAAAACCTTTCAAGTATCTGAAAGTCTGTATCATATCACCTCTGCTCCTCCTTTCCTCCAGGGTGTACATATTTAGATTCTTCAATCTCTCCTCGTACGTCATGCGATGAAGATCCTCCACCTTCCTGGTCGCCCTTCTCTGTACCGCTTCCATCTTGTCTTTGTCTTTTTGTAGATACGGTCTCCAGAACTGAACACAGTACTCCAGGTGAGGCCTCCCCAAGGACCTGTACAAGGGAATAATCACTTCCCTTTTCTTACTCGATATTCCTCTCTCTATGCAGCCCAGCATTCTTCTGGCTTTTGCTATCGCCTTGTCGCATTGTTTCGCAGACTTCATATCATTAGACACTATCACCCCAAGGTCCCTCTCCTGCTCCGTGCACGTCAGCCTAAGGTAAGGACCGCATTGTGTGGCAAGAGTGAAAGGAGCTCCCTTGGTGAGTGTCGGCTTGCGTAACCACTAGTCTAACTCCACTATCATGGCTTCTGTCAAGGAAACTTTCCATGTTAGTGGCTGAGAATGTTGCTTCCATTGTCATTTGAGATCCCATTGGATGTGTCTCATGTGGAGCCTTGTATTGGACACTGCGTGAATCGAAGCCGCCATATGTCCCAAGACTGTTAAGACTTGACGAGCTGACGGCGATCTGGTGAATTTCAGTTGCCTGAAGAGCTGTCGCATGGTGCGGATCCTGTCATGCGGCAGGAAAACCCTGTATTTGTTGGTGTCCAGACAGGCTCCTATGAATTGGATTATTTGTGTAGGCCGTAGGCTAGATTTTTGGTAATTGATGATCAAGCCTAATCGGTTGAGGCAACTGATTGTGTCGTGGAGATGTTGCCACAGCGTGTTTGGGTTGGAAGCCACGATCAGCCAATTGTCGAGGTAGGGAAAGATTATGATTCCTTGTTGACGAAGGAATATCACCACCATGCACTTGGTGAAAACCCTGGGTGCTGTCGAAAGGATGAAAGGAAGGATCTTGTATTGAAAGTGCTGGCCGTGGACTTGGAAGGATAGGTATTGCCAGGAGGAAGGATGCATTGGAATATGAGTGTACGCATCCTTGAGATCTATAGAGCACATCCGAGCATTGGGCTAGATTAGGGGTAATATGGTAAGATCATCTTGAATTTTTCCTTGACTATGAATTTGTTGTTCTCCGAGATCTAAGATGGGACAGAGATCCCCAGACTTCTTGGGAATGAGGAAATAGGGGGAGTAGAAACCCACATTCTGGGTTGATGGAGGCGGTGAATTGCTTGTTGTCATAATAAGGAAGTCACTTCCTCCTCCAACCGTGTCAGGTTGGCTCTGGACCCTCTGGCCGGTAGGTGAGGGAGAGGCGGTGGGCATTGGAAATGGATTCGATATCCGTGGTGGACAATGCCCAGCAGCCACTGATTGGTTGTGATCTTTTCCCAATCATGGATGTGCATTGATATTCCCCCCCCACAAACACTGCCTGTGGTAGTGGCAGGGCTATCTTCAAAAAGACGAATTGGGTTTGGATGAAGCAGGAGGTTGTTGAGCTTGAAGCCGTGGCCGTCCCCTGCGGTTTTTGGTTTTGTTGGTTCTGCTGCATGTGGAGTTTGTTTGGTAGGGAGGTGGATGATAAGCATATGGTTGATAGTCTCTTCGTTGGAAAGGTTGTCTTCGTGTCGGGGCAGAATATCTGCGTGAAGCTGAGTACGGACTGTGGCAGTGGCCAGGGACTGCACCACTACGGACTGCTCCTTAAGTTGAGCCATGGTTTCCTGAAACCTGGCGCCGAATAGATTGTCGCCCTTACAAGGCAAGTTAGCCAACTTGTCGTGGGACATCATCCCTGATTGAACTGGCCTGTAGCCAGGCCACTCGCCATGCTGCAATAGCGGCTGCAGAAGCACGGGAGGAGGTTTCGAATCCCTTCATATACTGTGCGCAGCCAATGTCGCATTCCCTCTTCAATTATCCTGAATGGAGTGAAGATCCGGGGAAGTCTGGTTTAACTTTGAATTGTCCTTCATACGCTGTACACATTCATAGAGATATTGGACAATATAAAACTGATGGTGGTTAATGCAAGCTGCTAGCCCATGGTCGCCCGAAGGTGCATTTAGTCAAACTCATCCAGCAACTTAATGTCCCTACCTGGAGGGGTGGCCAAATGTAATCTGGACTTCTTTGCCCTCGGCATCGCCGATTCGACGACCAGAGAAGCATGAGGTAAACTGTGGCGAGGTGTTAATAAGGAGATTTTTGCATTTTGTATTTGAGGTCGGTCTTCCTCAAGACCTCTGGGAGTATAAAGGGGGTCTCCCAGGATCTTTCCAGGAACTGTGGTCAAGCACTGCATGCCGCAGGTAATGAGGTCGGTTCCACCGGGAAGCTCAAAGATCTTCAATAATCCTAGGGTCTCCGATCTAGGAGCAGGCACCTTCTGAATGTTCAGGTTAAATACCGAACCTATCTTCTCTAAAGATTTTAAGAACATAAGAACATAAGGAAAATGCCATACTGGGTCAGACCAAGGGTCCATCAAGCCCAGCATCCTGTTTCCAACAGTGGCCAATCCAGGCCACAAGAACCTGGCAAGTACCCAAAAACTAAGTCATTCCATGTAACCATTGCTAATGGCAGTGGCTATTCTCTAAGTGAACTTAATAGCAGGTAATGGACTTCTCCTCCAAGAACTTATCCAATCCTTTTTTAAACACAGCTATACTAACTGCACGAACCACATTCTCTGGCAACAAATTCCAGAGTTTAATTGTGCGTTGAGTAAAAAAGAAACTTTCTCAGATTAGTTTTAAATGTGCCCCATGCTAACTTCATGGAGTGCCCCCTAGTCTTTCTACTATCCGAAAGAGTAAATAACTGATTCACATCTACCCGTTCTAGACCTCTCATGATTTTAAACACCTCTATCATATCCCCCCTCAGTCGTCTCTTTCTCCAAGCTGAAAAGTCCTAACCCTTTAGTCTTTCCTCATAGGGGAGTTGTTCCATTCCCTTTATCATTTTGGTAGCCCTTCTCTGTACCTTCTCCATCGCAATTATATCTTTTTTGAGATGCGGCGACCAGAATTGTACACAGTATTCAAGGTGTGGTTCTCACCATGGAGCCGATACAGAGGCATTATGACATTTTCGTTTTATTAACCATTCCCTTCCTAATAATTCCCAACATTGTTTGCTTTTTTGACTGCTGCAGCACACTGAGCTGACGATTTTAAAGTATTATTCACTATGATGCCTAGATCTTTTTCCTGGGTGGTAGCTCCTAATATGGAACCTAACATCGTGTAACTACAGCAACGGTTATTTTTCCCTATATGCATCAGTGATCAAACGGTATGGTTTATTATCACGAAAAGGACACGGAAAAGAAGCACAAAAACCCAAGTTTTGCTGTTCAAAAACACAGACTTTGATGAAATGGGGAAGTACCTGGAGGAAGAACTAAAAGGCTGGGAGAAAGAGAGAGATGTGGATCAACAGTGGACCAATCTAAAAGGAGCAATTACCAAGGCAACTAATCTATATGTTAGAAAAGTAAAGAAAAGCAAAAGAAAAATGAAACCTATCTGGTTCTCAAAGAGGTGCTGACCAAAATAAAGGCTAAAAGAACAGCGTTCAAGAAATATAAAAGATCCCAAAAGGGAGGAGCACAAAGAAGAATATCTGGTAGAACTGAGGGAGACAAAGAAAATTAATCAAGATGGCAAAAAGTCAAGTGGAAGAGAGGATTGCCAAGGAGGTAAAGAGTGGTAACAAAACATTTTTCAGATACATCAGTGAAAGAGAAAAGTTCAAAGTGGTATATTGAAATTGAAAGGTGGAAAGGATCAATGTGTGGAGAGAGGACGAAGAAATGCAGAAATATTAAATGATACTTTCAGTTCTGTGTTCACTAAAGAGGACCCTGGAGAGGACCGTCACTAGTTAACAAGAAACTGAGGGGAATGGAGTAGATGTAACTCCATTTAAGTAGAAAATGTATCGGAAGAGCTGGTGAAAAACTGAAAGTGACAAAGCCATGGGGCCTGATGAAGTTCATCCCAGAATACTGAGGGAGCTCAGAGATGTGCTGGCGGGTCCACTGTGTGACCTGTTCAATAGATCCCTAGAAACGGGAGTGGTGCTGAGTGATTGGAGGAGAGCGGTGGTGGTCCCGCTTCACAAGAGTGGGAACAGAGAAGAGGCTGGTAACTACAGACCGGTTAGCCTCACTTCGGTGGTGGGAAAAGTAATGGAGTCACTGTTGAAAGAGAGAATAGTGAACTATCTAGTCGGGAGAATTGCTGACCAGAGGCAGCATGGATTCACCATTGGAAGATCCTGTCAGACAAATCTGATTGACTTTTTTGACTGGGTAACCAAGGAATTGGATCAAGGAAGAGCGCTCGATGTCATCTACTTGGATTTCAGCAAAGCTTTTGACACTGTCCCGCACAGGAGACTGGTGAATAAAATGAGAAGCTTAGGAGTGAGTGCTGAGGTGGTGGCCTGAATTGCAAACTGGTTGACGGACAGAAGACAATGTGTGATGGTGAATGGAACTCTCTCTCTGATGAGAGAGCGGTTTTAAGCGGTGTACCGCAGGGATCGGTGTTGGGACCGGTCCTTTTCAATATCTTTGTGAGGCGACATTGCGGAAGGGATAGAAGGTAAGGTATGTCTTTTGCGGATGACACTAAGAACATAAGAAATTGCCATGCTGGGTCAGACAAAGGGTCCATCAAGCCCCAGCATCCTGTTTCCAACAGAGGCCAAACCAGGAGACAAAAACCTGGCAATTGCCCAAACACAAAGATGATCCCATGCTACTGATGCAATTAATAGCAGTTGCTATTCCCTAAGTAAACTTGATTAATAGCCGTTAATGGACTTCTCCTCAAGAACTATCCAAACCTTTTTTGAACCCAGCTACACTAACTGCACTAACCACATCCTCTGGCAACTAATTCCAGAGCTTTATGTGCGTTGAGTGAAAAGGAAATTTTCTCCGATTAGTCTTAAATATGCTACCCTGCTAACTTCATGGAATGCCCCCTAGTCCTTCTATTATTCGAAAGTGTAAAATAACCGAGTCATATCTACTCGTTCAAGACCTTCTCATGATCTTAAAGACCTCTATCATATCCCCCCTCAGCCGACTCTTCTCCAAGCTGAACAGCCCTAACCTCTTCAAAGTCTTTCCTCATAGGGGAGCTGTCCATCCCCTTTATCATTTTGGTTGCCCTTCTCTGTACCTTCTCCATCGCAACTTATCTTTTTTGAGATGCACAGCGACCAGAATTGTACACAGTATTCAAGGTGAGGTCTCACCATGGAGCGATACAGAGGCATTATGACATTTTCCATTTTATTAAACCATTCCCTTCCTAAGTAATTCCTAACATTGTTTGCTTTTTTGACTGCTGTAGCACCTGAGCCGACAATTTTAAAGTATATCCACTATGATCCTAGATCTTTTCCTGGGTGGTAGCTCCTAATATGGAACCTAACATCGTGTAACTACAGCAAGGGTTATTTTTTCCCTATATGCAAACACCTTGCACTCGTCCACATTAAATTTCTCTGCCATTTTGGATGCCAATCTTCCAGTCTTGCAAGGTCCTCCTGTAATGTATCACAGTCTGCTTGTGATTAACTACTCTGAATAAGATCTGCAACAGAGTGGACACGCCGGAAGAGTGGAGAGATGAGACGGGATTTAAGGAAGCTGGAAGAGTGGTCGAAGATATGGCGCTGAAGATTCATGCCAAGAAGTGCCGAGTCATGCATATGGGGAGTGGAAATCCGAATGAACTGTATTCGATGGGGGAGAAAGGCTGATGTGCATGGAGCAGGAGAGAGACCTTGGGTGATAGTGTCTAATGATATGAAATCGGTGAAAACAATGTGACAAGGCGATAGCTAAAGCCAGAAGAATGCTGGTATGCATAGAGAGAGGAAATCGAGTAAGAAAAGGGAAGTGATTATCCCCTTGTACAGGTCCTTGGTGAGACCTCACCTGGAGTATTGTGTTCAGTTCTGGAGACCGGATCTCCAAAGAGACAGGAGACAAGATGGAGGGGTTCCAGAGAAGGGTGACCAAAAAGGTGGAAGGTCTTCAATCAAATGACTTATGAGGAGAGATTGAAGAATCTAAATATGTACACCCTGGAGGAAAGGAGGAGCAGAGGTGATATGATACAGACTTTCAGATACTTGAAAGGTTTTAATGATCCAAAGACAACGACAAACCTTTTCCGTAGGAAAAAAATCAGCAGAACCAGGGGTCACGATTTGAAGCTCCAGGGAGGAAGATTCAGAACCAACGTCAGGAAAGTATTTTTTCACGGAGAGGGTGGTAGATGCCTGGAATGCCCTTCCGGAGGAAGCGGTGAAGACCAGAACTGTGAAGGACTTCAAAGAGGCGTGGGATAAACACTGTGGTTCCATAAAGTCAAGAGGCCGTCAATGAAGAGTGGGTGGGCTCGCCAGAATGACGGCTACTGCCTGGAGATAATACCCTTATTCAATAAACATACACATGGTTACTGTGACTCCAACATTGCTCTAAGCTTCAAACAGCAAGAAGGAAATGTGGAAAAGAGGATTTGCACTCACAAAGCGGGGAGTAGCTGGCTTGTTACGGCGGTTACTACCCCAAACCAAAGAAGCCTGATACTTCACTTTGAATGCATATCCAGCATAGCTCTCTGCTTCAACGGCAGGGGAGAAGAAAATCAGATACTTCACGCATATCCAGCACAGCTCTCTGCTTCAACGGCAGGGGAGAAGAAAACTGATACTTCACACGCATATCCAGCATAGCTCTCTGCTTCAACGGCAGGGGAGAAGAAAAACAACAAATAAGGGCTGAATAACATAGTCTGGGTAAAACAAATAAGCATGGGTGTAGCTTGCTTATTGCGGCGGTTACTACCCCTAACTAATCAAGCTTGATATTTCACTTGGATGCAGCTCCATCACTGCTCTCTACATCAATGGTGGGGGTGGAAGGGAAATAGAACCAAAGAGCTAAGAGAAACAGATAAGTATGAGAAAAAAAAAAAGTGTGAAGCTTGCTGGGCAGACTGGATGGGCCGTTTGGTCTTCTTCTGCCGTCATTTCTATGTTTCTATGCAACACCTTGCACTTGTCCACATTAAATTTCATCTGCCATTTGGATGCCCAATCTTCAAGTCTTGCAAGGTCCTCCTGCAATGTATCACAGTCTGCTTGTGATTTAACTACTCTAAATAATGTTGTATCATCTGCAAATTTGATAACCTCGCTCGTCGTATTCCTTTCCAGATCATTTATATATATATTGAAAAGCACCGGTCCACGTACAGATCCCTGAGGCACTCCACTGTTTACCCTTTTCCACTGAGAAAATTGACCATTTAATCCTATTCTCTGTTTCCTGTCCTTTAACCAGCTGTAATACAAACGAAAGGACATCGCCTCCTATCCATGACTTTTTAGTTTACGTAGAAGCCTCTCATGAGGGACTTTGTCAAACGCCTTCTGAAAATCCAAATACACTACATCTACCTACCGGTTCACCTTTATCCACATGTTTATTAACCCCTTCAAAAAAATGAAGCAGATTGTTAGGCAAGACTTCCCTTGGGTAAATCCATGTTGAGTATGTTCCATTAAATCATGTCTTTCTATATGCTTTACAATTTTGTTCTTGAGAATAGTTTCCACAATTTTTCCCGGCACTGAAGTCAGGCTCACTGGTCTATAGTTACCTGGATCGCCCCTGGAGCCTTTTTTAAGCACTCCTTATTACTTTAGCCCCACAGTGTGCAGCAACAGCCAATAAAGCAAATAGAATGCTAGGGATGATTAGGAAAGGAATGGAGAATAAAATGGAAAAATGTTATAATGCCACTGTATCGCTCCATGGTGCAACCTCGTCTTGAGTATGGTATGCAGTTTTGGTCACCACATCTCAAAAAACGATATAGAATTAGAAAAAGTAAAGCGCAGGGGTGTCCAAAATTATAAGGGGGATAGAATGATTCCCCTATGAGGAAAGGCTAAAGAGATTAGGGCTCTTCAGCTTGGAGAAGAGATAGCCGAGGGAAGATATGATAAAAGTCTATAAAATGAATGGAATGAGTAAAGGTTAATCAGTTTACTCTTTGAAAGACTACAAAGACTAGGGGACATACAATGAATTTGCTAGATAATACATTTAAAACTAATAAGAAAAGATATATATGGGAGCCCTTTGGAGGAGAGACACAATGGTAGAGATAGCAGCGTGTTTGGAGCGGAATCGGCTGGAAGGACGGAGGAAGGGAACTCACCCTGTCTCGGTGCGACCCGCAGTAACCCCGCCTACCTCTGACGTCATCAGCGGCCCGACTGCCCTATTTAAATCCAGAGGCAGCGGCAGGTAAAGCGGGAGCCCTTTGGAGGAGAGAGACACTGGTAGAGATAGCAGCGTGTTTGGAGCGGAATCGGCTGGAAGGACGGAGGAAGGGAACTCACCCTGTCTCGGCGTGACCCGCAGTAACCCCGCTTACCTCTGACATCATCAGCGGCCCGACTGCCCTATTTAAATCCGGAGGTAGCGGCGCGCAGCCGCCGGCGCGCTGCCGAAGCCGTGTGCCAAGGGGCGCGCCCTGGTAGAGGTGTTTGCCTTTTCTTTTGAACTTTCAAGAGGACTATATTAATGGGGAAAAAGAGGAAGGCCAGGATCGTAATCTCCACTCCCTTCAGAAAGGACGTGACGGGGCCCATGGATCAACCTACAAGGGAAGCTATCCCGGATATTTCTTTCTCTTCGGGAGCTTCCCTAAGTCCCGCCATATACCAAAATCCCAACGTATTTGCTGGAAATAGTGGGGCTGAAGAGTTAAAAGCCCCAGAGTTTCCAGCTTTATCACCACCTGTTTTGACAACAGAAGCACCAGTTGATCAGGAGGGACTTAACCTTACTGATGTGTCTCATGAGCTTTCTGGCTCCTTAGAGGTTAATCAAGGAATAGTCAACCCTGATAATATAACACTGGTGGATGTATGGAGAGCAGTTACAAAAATGGAGAAGATGCTATCTTCATCCATGGTCCAATCCTCCAATTTTATTAAGGAAACTGGGAAAAACCTGGAAGACCACAGTAAAAGAATACTAAATTTAGAACAATCCGGGACAATGGTAAAACAAATTTCAACTTTACATGCCACTGGATCGGCCTTCATGAAAGACTCTATAATTGTTTATAAAAAATTGGAGGGATTGGAAAATGCGCTGAGAAGAAAAAACTTAAGATTTTTAAATTTCCCCATGACAAGGCTCTTGTCAGCCCAAGAACTGTTTAATAAATATGCAAGGGAAATCTTGGGCATCACTAAAGATCTGATTATATCTTAAAATGTATTATGTCCAAATAAGAGGAGAGAGATAATGGCTAATGAGGGGGAAATAGATGTTTTAAGAACTGATAGTGTAAATCTTACAGCGTTTCTAGAGGCATCAGTGGGACGATATACAGTCCAGATCTACTTTATTAGTAGAATTTAGTTTAGAAACAGGATAAAAATTTAGTACTCCAGAAATACTTAGAAAATAAAGGGGCGGATTTTAGAGCCCTGCTCGCCTAAATCCGCCCAAATCCGGGCGGATTAGGCGAGCAGGGCCCTGCGCGCCGGTAAGCCTATTTTACATAGGCCTACCGGCGCGCGCAGAGCCCCGGGACTCGCGTAAGTCCCGGGGTTTTCGGAGGGGGCGTGTCGGGGGCGGGCCCGAACCGCGCGGCGTTTTCGGGGCATGTCGGGAGCGTTCCGGGGGCGGGCCCGGGGGCGTGGCTGCGGCCCGGGGGCGTGGCCGTGCCCTCCGGACCTGCCCCCAGATCGCGTCCCGGCGCGCTAGCGGCCCGCTGGCGCGCGGGGATTTACTTCTCCCTCCGGGAGGCGTAAATCCCCCAACAAAGGTAAGGGGGGGGTTTAGACAGGGCAAGGGAGGGGAAGGTGAGGGGAGGGCAAAAGAAAGTTCCCTCCGAGGCCGCTCCGATTTCGGAGCTGCCTCGGAGGGAACGGGGGTAGGCTGCGCGGCTCGGCGCACGCTGGCTATACGAAATAGATAGCCTTGCGCGCGCCGATCCCGGATTTCAGCGGATACGCACGTATCTACTGAAATCCAGCGTACTTTTGTTTGCGCCTGGCGCGCCAACAAAAGTACGCATATTCGCGGTTTTTGAAAATCTACCCCAAAGAATTCAGTTTCTGTGGACAAAGGGTCCAAGTGTTTCCAGACGTATCGAAGGATACTCAATCAAGGAGGAAACAGTTCTTGTTATAAAGGCAGAAGTTTTTGGCCCTAGGGGCAACCTTCTACCTTAAATTTCCTTGCAAATGTCTAATTACTTATCAAGAAACAAATTTACCTTTTTAGAACAGAGCCACCTTGAAAATTTTCTTCTGGATAAGGGAGGACAGGACATTGTAGCAACTCCAGTTGTTGGGAATACTTAATTGGTATGTAAAATAAGGCTCATCTCCTAAAAAACTTGTATAAGTTGAAGTTATTTTCTTTTTAATTTTCCTTGGATGGCTCCCCAAATATGTGGGCTGGAGAGTTTTGAGTTTACAATTATAGTAATGTTAAGAAATTTATTTTTGCTTTAAATTGTGATGTAAATCAAGCTGTCTTATTTCATGCATTGTTGAAATGTTAGAAAATTCAATAAACTTTAAATATAAAAAAAAGAAAAGAAAAGAAAAGATATATATTTTTTAACTCAAAGCATAATTAATTAAACTCATTGCCAGAAGATGTGGTGAAAGCAATTAGTGTTGCTGCGTTTAAAAAAAGGATTTGGTCAAGTTCCTGGAGGAAAAAACCATAAAATTGCAGAAAAAAAATTTTTTTTTAATCAGCAAGCCCTACTGAAGCCCAGCAGCAGGCTCCAGATATTAACACCAGATGTGTATAACTCAGACACTTGTGTAATGGCACTTATTCAAGAGCAAGTGATCGCCAACATCATTTGCCCTTACCAAATCCTCCTCCTCCTCCCACAGCGGCTGCAGGTAAACAGCTAGACAGGACTTTGGCAACAAAGCTTTTACACGTCCTCACCGGCTACTGTTCCACCCTGGCCCCCGAACCAATTTCTGGAAAACACAGCTCATGCTGCCTGGCAAAAGGGGAGGGGGGAAACGTTTTTTGTTTTTTTTCAAAATAAACTAGAAGTGAGAAAAATAATATGCTGTTAACCTACTTTGACTTCGAAACAGATTCCGTGCTGGAAAGCTTCCTCATTGTGCAGAGGGATCCGCAGGTCGTGGCCATCGTCCACCAAATTATACTTGGTTTTGCCGAGCATGATCTCGGGGAGAAGCGGCGCCGAAGCTCACCACAATGGCAAACCAAACTCGTCCCGCAAGCTTCCGGAGATTGCAAAGCAATGGGAAAAAAGCAGTGTGCAGCGGCCACAGAGAGCGGAGTCTCAGGGGAGCAAACTTTCTCCCTGCATCCAGGGAGTCAGAATGAGAGCAGGGCGGCAAGCAGGTGGTATAAGTGGGAATTGAGCAGGAGGCGGTACTGCTTAGTGCTAGGTACAGAGAAAGCCCCCTTTGTTTTGCCGGAGAGCAGACAGTCATAAGGAAGTTCCGAATGTGTTTGTTTGTGCAGCTACAGAGAGGTGTTGAGCAAGCCTCTCTTTTTATTTAAAAAAAAAACAAAAACTGAGGCAGCAAAGGGACGTTTGGCTACGAGCTATGACCCCAGCAATGCCTGTGCTGAGAACGGGGGCGGGGGGCTTAGAGTGACAGTGTGGAGCGAGACTGGAAGAGACGTAAGAACAGCGGGAAAGTGAAAGCGCCGCCACTCATTTCTTAAATGAGCCCAAGCTGTGCGGTGTGGAAACCGGAAAAAGGAAGTGACGTCAGGTCGTAAGTCCCGACTCCCGAAGTGGAAATCACGGTGAGAAAAGCCACGTTACATGAAAAAACGAAGTCAAAGCTAGATGAAAGGGAACACTGGGGAAGCCCCTTATATCATTTTAAAGTAAAGCACGAGGGTTTTAAACGATTAAAAAGCAAAAAATTCTAAAGGTGTCACAGACAGGAAATGGCCAAATTCATGAAAACAGCACAGAGGTTCCGCCTGTATTAAGCTCCTCTGGAGAGAGTTAATTTCAGTTTGCAGCTTCTAGAGAAGCCTCCGGCTGCATAAAAAAAAATGTTTATCAACAGGAGAGTTTGATCACATCATTCCTCTTAAATCCATGCTCCTAGATCCCCACAATTTCAGAGGCTAAGTTCATTCAATTTAAAAAGTGGGAATTAAATATATAGGGTCTCCCTAGCAGATGTAGATCAACGGAAAGGTTCACAGGAGCCTGGAATAAGAATGTCAGAGAAGGGAAGGAACTATTTTTTACTGTGATGTCCTCAGGGGCGGATTGTAGGAAAACAACCCTGGGCATATTTTTTTAAACAGGCTCCTGTGATTCAATGACTCCTAAAAGCACAGCAAGCTGACCCTAGAGAGGTATATTATGTGACCTGGAACACATATGCCTCTACTTTCAGACTTGAGCCAAAAAATCTCGAAAACCAGAAATGCTCGCCCTTCCCCAATTTCATGCTTACCTTCAGCCGATCCTCAAATTCCTGCTTTAAACCCCCAACCCCCTACCCCAGCTTTTTTTTTTTCTTGCAGGCAACCTTAACTTACCTACAGGTTACAACTGGTACATTCAGCTATTGGGTTCTGCAGCACTTTGTTGTCCTGGTGACAGAATTAAATAATGCTCTGTTTTCCAGTCAGAGCACTGCCTGCCTTTGGCCTGCCTCTCTTTGATGCTCCAGTCTGCGCTGCAGTGTCCTGGTCCCAGCCAGTCCCTCTCTCCTTCACATCTTTTTTTTTTTTGTAACTTTACTGGATGCACTGATGCCCAGGGCAGTGCTGTTTTCAGTCACAGTGCTGCATACCAGTGCTTGCACAACCTTACTTTCCCTTCTTCCATCGCTGAGGCTACAGACAGTCAGAGCTGTGTTACTTCAGGACTGGCAATGGACTGCTTTTTTTTCTCCCTAGGAAGGGCCCTGGGGCTGATAGCTCATCCATAGTAAAAAAAAAAAAAAAAAGAGGTGGGAGAGACAGGAAGACCAGCTGGGACCAGGACACTGCAGCGCAGACTGGAGCATCAAAGAGAGGCAGGCCAAAGGCAGGCAGTGCTCTGACTGGAAAACAGAGCAGCATTTAATTTTGTTTTTTTCAAATAAATGCAGCAGGCAGGGGTCATCAAGCTGCTGGCTTACCTGCAACAAATACCAGTCTGCCTTTGCTTCCTCCAAAATTGAAGCCCAGCACGTCTGCACATAAAGACAAAAGAGCTAACTGCTAGTGCAGTTGAGCCACAAAGAAAGCAGAAGAGTCTGAGAGGAAATAACACATGACCAACCTAACCGGCCTCACAGGGCATGCCCAATCCCCCAATAGGCCAATCCGCCCCTAGACAGGGGAATCGGGTATGCCCCAGTGGGCCGGTCATCCCAATTGGTGGGCCAGTCATCCCAACCACATGGTTGGTGTTAGTCACAGCGGCCCCATGCCCATGGAGCCTCTGTGTCCAATACTAACGCGCAGCATCTCTTCTCTCCGTTTAAGGCTGCCTTTCGGTCTGGCAGCTGCATGGGCCGTGAGGCCTGCTCTCCCTCTCTCCTTAATGAGCATGGGCGCATCGCAGCAGCATGGGCCTGGGATCTTCCCCAGTGACACGACACGGTAAACACTCCTGATGCTTCCCCTAGCATCCTGCTTCTCTCTGTTCCCTGCCGGCGGGGCGGGGACAAAGAAAACAGCTGTGGGCTGCCAGTGGGGATGAAAAGATTTTCCGCTCAGTTGAGAGCACCGCTGGAGCCCAAGCTGGCAGGGCCGAAGACCAGAGCTGCAGGCCATCTGCGGGGAAGAAGACCAGAGCTGCAGGCCGCCACTACACCCCACGCTAGCAAGGCCGTAAAAACAGCTGCAGGGCGCCGGAAGAAGCTTAAAAAACCTGCTCAGCTGAGGGAGGCCAGCGAGGTGAAGACAGGAACTGCAGGCCAGTGGGGCTGAAGAAAAAAGGAGGCAGACCACGTGGTGAAAAAAAGTCTGAAGCACAATTGTGAGAGGGAGGTGTTTGTGTGTGGGTGTGTAAGTGAGAGGGAGTCTGCTTTTGTTTCTATCTGTGTGAGAGGGAGCTTGCTTCTGTGTGTATGAGAGAGAGAGGGAGCATGCTTGTGTTTGTGTGTGAGAGAGAGAGAGGAAGCAGAAAATTTGTGCAGCCACCTCTCATGTGCTAATCCACAACATTTTAGGATTACTGGAAATCGAACGAATGTTCTCAGGTATGCAGAGCATGAGATTTTTCATCCTTTTAATTATTGGGTGTTATTTGATGTGTCTCTCAAACACAAAAAAACATATTTTAAAACAGTGAATTTTTAAATATTGGATATTCTAGTCATCAGCTGTTTTGAAATAGTTGTTCATTTTTTAGTATGGTTTTACTTTATATTTTATATTTCTTGGTTTTATTATTTGATGTTTTGTGATGAATGATAATGTTTCTACTTTTCAGGTTGTGTGTCTGGCTTGTGGTTTCCAGTTCAGTTTTCATATATTTATATTTTATGATGACTAGAATCAGAAGTTCCCAGGTGGTGGATATTTTTATCCTTATTAGTTATGTAATGTGTCTGCTGCTTTGAAATATTGTATTAGTGTTTGGGAAAAATTTTAAAAATTTCCGAATGAGTTTTTATTAATTGGATGTCTATCATCAGCTATTTTATAATTTGTTCATTTCTTTTAATATGATTTTACCATTATATTTTATATTTCTTGATTTTATTGATGGATGTTTTATGAGGAATGGTGATGATTCTGTTTCTCCATTGTTGCACTGCTTGTTGTGGTTTTCAGTTCTATTTATACTTTATGGTCTCTTTATTCTGTATTTGGTAAGAGTCTGTCTGTGTTTTGCCTGTGTCAGATGGAGATGAGATATGCTGTTAGGGTGCAGTTTCTGTTGGGATCTATAGCAGCATGGCTTTTTGTGTTTTACCTAATGGGATGTGTATTGGTGTTTTAGGGTCTGGTGTAATAGTTGCATAGTTGCTTTTCATAGATAGGGTTGCCTTTTCATAGATAGGGTTGTTACTGGTAGAATGTTGGCAGTTAGTGCTTTTTTGGTATAGGAGGTTTCCTTTGTTGTATTTGTAATTTAATTTACTCATGGCTTTCTGAGTGTGTGTTACATTAGGCCTAATGCTATATGGATTCCAAGCATCTTTTTACTTTTTTTGCAGGGTTTTCTAGTTAGCACCACAGCAGTGAATGTAAATATAGTTAATGTAATATTTTTACTTCAGAAGATGGGGGATAAGATGGCGGCATGAGCCAGGACCGACAAACACTCCCTCCGTGAAAGATTGTTTCCTGTAAGATGCCGGCAAAAAAGAAGGTGAAAGTTTGCACTTACCCCACCGAAGCAACTCTCCCATCTGGACAGCGTTTGATAACATCTTTTGGCCCTGGTCCTGCTTCAGAAATGGAGGGCAATTTCCCCGCTGTGGTTCCTGCCGAGGGAGCGGCGGAACTGTTTGGGGAGGTCACTATTAGCCCTCCAGATCTTCATCCACCGCTGGCCCCGAAGTATGCTGGAACTCCTCCTTTGCCCGCAGCGCCAGGCGATGACGTCGCTGAGGAAAACGCGGAAGGTGGGGGCCAGAGAGGAGGTTTCTCCAGGCAGTTTCTCTCCTCTCTGTGGCTACTGGAATCTGCTGGTCTCGGCACTGGGAATATGCCTTCGATCTCAACGCCGAGTGGGAGCCTTGAAGCGTGTGAAGGAATGGAGGCTGCATTTAGGAGACCAGCAGAGGAGGCAGATGTTCCCCCTCATGGAGGAGAGGGTGAATCTTTTTTGGTTCCAACGAAGCCAGCAGTGGTAACGCTTGATGCATTGTGGGACCTGCTGGCCGGTTTTGGCTGCTCACTCAGGGATCAAGGGACAAAGCTGGTGGATCTTGTTATGGAATTTGTTGCCAAAAGATGTGGTTAGTGCAGTTAGTATAGCTGTGTTTAAAAAAGGATTGGATAAGTTCTTGGAGGAGAAATCCATTACCTGCTATTAAGTTCACTTAGAGAATAGCCACTGCCATTAGCAATGGTAAACATGGAATAGACTTAGTTTTTGGGTACTTGCCAGGTTCTTATGGCCTGGATTGGCCACTGTTGGAAACAGGATGCTGGGCTTGATGGACCCTTGGTCTGACCCAGTATGGCATTTTCTTATGTTCTTATGTGTTGGAGTGGATTCTTGGGTACTGCGGTGATGGCCACTCCCATGGGGAGGAGTCCAGTGAGGAACCGCAATACTAGGCTAGACTCTATACACGCAGACACAGAGCATTTGTATTTATTATACAGCTTGATGGCACTGCCCCGGGAGCAGACAGCAATGAGGTAACCCAGTAGAAGTAGTCCAGGGGTCCTCAGCAGAGGAGCCCAGTCCCACACACGAGTAGATGATAGGCAGCGCATGGTAGCAGAGGAAGGTCCCGGATGAAGACTCCAAGCGCTGAAGCTGAAGGTGAGACAGACTGAAGGTGAGACAGACTGAAGTAGATAGCTGTATTGATGAAGATCCTGGCAGGCAGAAGTAGTTCAATAGTAGGCACCAGAGTAGGGAGAGCAGACCCTCGAGGAGCGAGTACCCAATATCCCAGATAGGTACCTGAAAGAGAGCATAAGGGCCCCAAGGAGCGGGTACCCAGGTTAGTGATGAATTACCCCGAAGGGCAGAGAGAGGGCTTTCTGCGACAGCAAGGAAGCGGCAGAGCAGCTTAGATCGGAGACATTCCAATCCTATCCAGTCCTTGCTCACTCAGTTTGTTAGTAAACGAAGGGCAGGCTAAATACCAGGATGTGATGACGTCACTCGGAGGGGACACCCCCGAAGTTCCCGCCATGACATGGATAAAGACGTGGGTGCGTGCGCGCGCGTACCCTAGTAGGCCCTCAGGAGAATCATGGCGAACACCGTCACCATTGCCGTTCCGGGGACGCCGGAGAGAGCAGCATAAAGACGCGGCAGCAGCCATCTTCCCAAGGCTTGAGGAGAGAAATGGAAGAAAGGTGAGGCACAGAAGTCGAAGCCATCTGAGACTGATGGACGCAACAGATCTCAACAAAAGAATTGACTCTTTGGAAGAAGAAAAAATGGATGGTCAGATTACAGACATTAAATTACAATTAGAGAAGGTCGAATCCCATACTTCAAAAATGCATGACTGTAATATCAAGTTAATTAAGGACTTTAATACTACTTCAAGAAGATTAGAATATTTGGAGAATTATAATAGGTGCTTAAACTTATTTTTTTTAAATTTCCCTAAAGTCTTGGGGGAAGAACCCTATTACACTTTAAAAAGTTACTTTAAGGAGATATTAAAATTTGAAGATGGGAAATTACCTTCTGTATGTAAATTACTTTTCCTGCTTGTTTTGGCCAAAGAGAAATGTCTTCAAAATCAACCTGAGGCTTTAGAAAATTTAACACAATTTTTGGAAAATTCCTCTGTGGAGGTGTATGACCATGCTACTCTCCTGGTTACCTTCCTAACTGAGCAAGAACTTAGTGAAGTAATGCGGAGATATTTTAAGAATATCTCTGCTTGCTTTTACTCCCAGGAAGTCCGTATATATCTGGACTTTGCACTTGTAACTCAGGAGAGGAGACGGGAATTCCTTTTGTTAAAATCTCAGATAATATCTCTTGGTTTCTCCTTTTGTTCAAGATACCCACGCAAATGCGTTATTCGCTCACAGAATTATTCCTTTATTTTTTTTCTACCAGAACAGTTGAAGTCATTTATTAATTCTAGGAATATAACTACCCAGTCTCTAGTAAACATCTAGGTTATGGAAAATCTTTAAGTAGATGATGCAGTGATCACGTTAAAGGCCTGTTTCTTGTTTAAATATTTCTTTCATATCTCCCTGTAATCTGTTCCCTCTTTAGGATTATTACTTAAGTTGGGAAAATGAGCATTTAAAACGATTATACACCTTTCTATAATATTTTTTTATATGTTATATATTATATATGCCATTTTCATTTTTCTGGAAGTAAGTATTACTTGTATTTTGCTGAAAATCATAAAAATAAAATAAAAAGACTGTACTATGAATGTACGTTTTCATGTAAAATCTTATTACAAATGCATAATTTTTAATTGGGCGTGCGGAGGGTGGAGGTTGGACTGGGGTGTCTGATGCCCTGGCTACACTGGCCCCACGTGAGAAAGCAGAATTCCATCTGGAGTTGTGCTGTCATAGGCCAGGCTCTCCCTAGAAGTGATGCATTTAATCTTGGCCAGGGCTTAATTTTTCTTTTTCTTAATCCTTGGAGGAAGCCGGAAGTATGGATCTCATCTGGTACCCCTCCTCCCCAGGTGTAGGTAGGCAGAGCAGAGCTTATGACAGTGTTTCCCCACCCAGTGTGCCTCCAGACCTGACCTGATTAGGTGTGCCCTGGAAAAGTCACCACTACCTGATGTTCTGTTCCAGAGCACCGCTTGGACTCTGCTGTCAGCACCATCCAGCAACAAGAGACACTAGCCATAGCTCTTAAACTGATTGGAACTTTCTGAGAACATGAGTAATCATGCATGCCTTTTCTAGCTACAGCATGAGCCTGGAACATGGTAATTAGTGGGCAGCATGCAGGGCAGAGATAGTTGGCACCCACTTTATGCAGCACACAGAGTGCACACATCCCCTCCTCATCTTGCCTGTCTGAATCCTTGAAGCCTCTATCTTATCCTCAGGCTGAGTAAGATGGGTAGAGTGTGCACTGGATGTGATTCATTTTGTGTGCTGGAAACAGCAGCAAAGGAGCTCTGTCAGCCACAACATCAATTTCTCTCCTCTCCCTTAGGAGCTGATACATTGTGACAGGTTGTCTTTACCCATTCTCTTCTGTTTTGAAGAAAGACTGATGGAACTTTCAGTACTCTAGTCCTTTTGGCCATATAAGTCCTCTCCATGTCTTCACTGTCTGCTCTGTAGATATTGGTGCGTCACATAACATTTTTGTTAATGTAAGTTTGCTTTAGGTGTGAAAAAGTTGGGAAACACTTGCCTAGGGAACCAAAAAAGCAACAGACTCTGTGTTGCCTACAGTCAATGAGAATTGGCTGAAGAATGGAAGCAAGCTACTGTAATAGAAAGGGAGGGGATGAGCCAGAATGAGGTGCCTGTGAGGCTTCTGTCTGAGATGGCTGGGCTGAGCTCTGAGAGGGGCAGCTGGATGTGGAACCAGTGAGTCTCCTGGAGCATGAGGATGCCAAAAAGGGTTGAGAATGGGAAAGGGAGGGGACTGCTTCAGGCTGAGCAAAAGGATAGCAACAAGCAACAACTTTTACATAATGATGCAAAAGTGCTGGGGCAGGGAATACTCACTAACAGGCCGATACAGTAAAGTCCGCGGGAGAGCGGGCGAACACCTATTGATGCAGAAGAAGACATGAAATACATGGTAGATGCTATCCTTGATGTCAGAAAATGAGGTAGTGTATGGGAATACCTCCTGTCATGGGAGGGTTATGGACCTGAAAATAACTCTTGGGAACCTCAAGCAAATATCATGGATAAAGAGATGCTTCAACAATTCCGCAAAATGAATCCTCAGAAACCAAGACCAGGTAGGAGGTCTGGAGGGGGCCCTTTGAAGGGGGGTACTGTTGCGTCCATCGGTCTCAGACGGCTTCGACCTTTGTGCTTCACCTTTTTCTCTGCTCTCCCTGCTAGCCTTGGAAAGATGGCTATCTACAAGTCTGCAAGCCACTCTCTCCGGCGTCCCTGAAATGGCTATGGCATTGCCTCCTGCTATGTTCCTCCTAGGGGCCTCTTAGGGTGCACGCGCGTGCACTACCCACATCTTTATTCCAGCTATGGCGTGAACCTCGGGGGCGTCCCCCTCGAGTGACGTCACAACATCCAGGTATTTATCCTTCACTTGTTTGCTAGCTCGTTGAGTTAGCAAGGATTGGATTCGTCCGGTCTACGCTACTCTGCCGCTTCCTGCTGCTGCTGAAAGCTCTACCTTACCCTTCGGGGTATTCTCTAACCATGGTACCCGCTCCTCGGGGGCCCTCTGCTTTCCTTTCAGGTGCCTTGCTGTGATCAGGTACTCGCTCCTCGAGGGCCTGCTCTCCCTGCATCGGTGCCTGTTACCATCTACTTCAACCTGGTGGAATCGCCAATCTTACAGCTACCATCTAGTGAGTAGCTCACCTACAGCTTTGCCGTGCTGGGAAACCTACACCGGAATCTCCCTATACCAACTTGGTGAGACGGGTTTCCTCTGCCGAGGGTCCCTGGACTGCTACCTCTGGATCACCTCACTACTGCCAACTTTGGTAGTATACTACAAGCTGCATAATAAAAGATCTAACTGTGTTTGTGCATCCCGAGTCTAGCCCAGTACTGTGGCTCCCCATGGGGCTCCTCCCTGTGGGCGTGGTCATCTGTAACATTACCCAGGAATCCACCCAAACACCGCTAAACCATAACACTTCTCCTATTTCAAACAGCCATTAAGAAATCACTGCGAGACAAAAGAATGAAACTAATATGATATGTTGTATTCGTGGGGGATCATGATGCGTTTTGCGAACCTACGAATACAACGATTAGGGACTTATGCGTTGCAGATTGCCCATGCGTTGAAAACTAATGCACATCCCTATTAGATTCTCCGATGTATTTGGGATCAGAGTGTCTCATCAGACTGGCCTATGTCGACCTAGTGAATGATGTTATATGAAGCTGACTGAAACGTGATCCGGTAAGCAACCTTGACATTCACAAGTCGATCATGTCTGGCCAGGCAATCCCACAGATATGCAAGTTGGTGAGCACTGAGGAAGCCCATATTCTTTGCAGTGCACAAAATTATCCCTTCAAAATCAGAATAGCCAAAGGTCAACAACTGTTACACAAGTTGGGTTTCAACTCACCGAACACAAGGTTTCTAAAATCTGGGTAGTCTATGGAGCCAAACCTTGAGGTGTTGGCCACAGTAGTTTACACTGAGAGAAGAACCACCCTTAGGTTCATTAATTGGTGAATAATTTCCTGATCTGGAGCTAAACCTTCTGAGTGTTGCAAAATGCTACCTAAATGCTCATCAACACTCAGTTTATTTGGCCTTATGATGATCAAACGTCTAAGGTTCAACTGTAAAAGGGAGCTTGATGAAAGCGAGATAGACAAAATCCAGGTTGAATCAGAGGATATAGAGGAGCAGGTGGAGATAACTTCGAATGAACCCTTCTCTGAGTTTGAGGAGATGATAAACAATCAGCTCATTGAAGCAGATGCTTGACTGAGTTCAGCAAAGAAAGATCAGCTAAAAGAACTCTTATATAAATATAAAGATATCTTTGCCATTCATGCATATGACTGCAACCTGACTAACTTACATGTCACTCAAGTGCTCTCAGAGCTGAAAAGCAAGCGGTTTTTTGTATGCCAGTACAAAATACCACTAGCTTCATACGAGTAAGTGCCGAAATCTTAAGCACTCTAGAAGAGAGAGTATTATCAGACAGTATCTTTAACAGCCCCATATGGCCTATCTTGAAAAAGAATGGCACATGAAGACTGGCTATAGACTAAAGGAAACTGAACAAAATTGTACCCAGGTCCAGGAGGCCCATGGCCCACCTGGCTCAGAATTTAACCAAAATTCAGGAAACCAAATATTTTACCAGCCTTAATTTAGTCACAGGGTCCTGGACTGTTCCTGTGGACCCCAAAGATCAGTATAAATTGGCTTTCTCCTTTCGGAAGAATCAATATTCCTGGAGCAGAACAATCTTTGGGTTTCTGAATTCTCCATTAGATTTCATCATTTTCCTATACAAGGCATTACCTGGCGTGGACACTAGGGGCACCTTAGTGTACATGGATGATATCCTAATTGAGAATACTAACTTCAGGAGCACCTGAGAGAGATTGATCATGTTTTGGCCCAGCTACAGGTGGCAGTAGCTAAACTGTCTATCTCTAAGATCAGTGGTGTAGAAATATAAAGTCTTAGTGGAAGGACTACCAAAAGAAAAGAATAGAAGCCTTACAAAAAATCAAAACACCTACCACTCTGAACAAACTACATTCTTTCCTGGCAATATACAATTACTCCCGGCAGTGCATAGATCATTATGCAAAGATCACACAGCCTCTGGTGAAACTCTTAAGGAAGGAAGAACCCTGGCAGTGGAGATCCGAGCAGCAAGCAACAATGGATAAATTGAAGGAAATTCTGGGTAAAGCCCCTGGTCTAGCTTATCCAGAAAGTGGCAAGGGCTTCTTCCTGGAACTAGGCTGTATTTCAGAGTGTATCTTTGTTTTTAGATGTAAACCGTTGTGATGTAACCATGAATGACGGTATATAAAATCTTCTAGATAAATAAATATAAATAAAATCTGACTTGTCCCAGAAATATGATGCTGACCAGAGTCATAGCATATGCCATTAAAGCCCTGAGAGAGGTGGAAAAGAAATATTCTGAGTGTGGACACCCTACTAACTACAGTATGGGGTCTTCAACACTTCAAAAGTTACATGCAAGGAGAGAAACTAATAGCAGAGAATTCTCACAAATCCATAAACTTTTAGCCAGAGACCAGATCAAAGTCGGTCAGGTCTTCAGCAGCAAAATTGCATTCTGGACACTCACTCTTCAAGGTTGGCTGCTTGAGATATGATATGCCCAAGAACATAAAAGTGTTGTGGCTCAAAATTTAGCCAAATTACACAATTGCACTGCTGAGGAAGAACCAAATTTGATCTCAGAACCTGAGACAAAAGCAATAGAAGCTAACCATCATCATGCCTATGATGAGGAAACTTGCAATAATTCCCTAAAGTTTATGTTGATGGTTGTGCTTTCCACAGGCAAACTGGCACAAATTAGTAGCCAGAGTAAGAATAGCATGGGAGGAGAATCATCCCTGTGACCTTCTGTCGTTCTGGGATCCAAATCAAATCAGTACGTAGAGCTTACTGCAGCACCGATAGCTGTGCAAATTGCTGTACAGCTGTTGCACGTGCCTCTCCCATGGGCAGCATTGCAAGAACAGCATGGTTTGCAGACCATTGTAATGTGCACAGATTCTATGTCAGACATAACTTCATGATGCATCTGCCTAACTGGAAAGCAAATCAAATCTTAACTCTAAATAGAAACCCATCAAACACAGAGAATTGATTCTAGCCTTAGATCAATTAGTATCAGAAAAGAAATGACAGTCTACTAAAAAAAGGTAAAAGGCCATTCTAAAGTCAAGGGTACTGACAAGGTCGGCAATGAACTTGCAGACCCACTTGCCAAGGAGGGTGCCACTTCAGATAGGCTCTGGCAAATGAAGGAATCTTCCACTTCAGAAGTGAAGGCAGTGACCAGGCTTCAAACTAAAGAGGCCACTACCTCTACACCCCAGTATTGTAGTGAAATGACAGCCTTTGATCTAGTGAATGCCCAGAAAGGAGATCCTACCCTGGAAAAGTTCTATGCCTTTATTCAGGCTCCAGAATCGAGTTCCATTACCAAAGCAGATTGTCAGGTGGAAGAGGATTTACATTTTAAAAGTTTTAAATATAAACATAGAAAAAGTATATAAAGAGCTTTGCCTCGGTGGGAAAATTAATCCTCTAAACTCCCGGTCTGCAGTAATGCCAGCCGGTATGTCGCCCTTGCACATTCTAAGTAAGTATTTTTCATTTATATTCTATTTGTTTAAAGATAATAGTAGAAGTAAATGTGGTCATTTAAATGCGATATGTGCTCGACAGTGCCGGTTTAGATCGATGCCGGTGCTGTCAGCAGTGCAGAACTATAAATGGAGCAGCACTTCATGTTAACAACATATTTTATTTTTAAAAAATACATACATTTGGAATGAAGAGATCACTTTAAGAACTTGAAACCATGGTGCACTATTATTATCCACTTTCCTGCTGCCTTGCCAGGAACAAGCTCCGGATCCTCCACGACATGGAGGGAGCGCCTCCAGCGCTGCCCTCCTCTCTACAGCCCTGCCTGCCGCCGACAGCCCCGAGGCACAGCAGAGACGCTGCTGCCGCCCTCTCCGCATCTCCGACTCCCAAGGTGTGCGGCCTCTCTAAATTATTTAAAGGGCCCATGGCACGCCAAGGCTGTTGGCCCTTTTCCATAACGTCACTGGATTCTGGTTTATAAGGCCGGGCCCAGCCAGTGTTTCCCTGCCTTGGCAACAGGTTCTCACACTAGGTGTGTGTTGGTTGCTTGCTCCTGTGTCCTGTGTTAGCCTGCTTGTTCCTACGGACTGATTCTCTTGGGCCTGACAATGCTTCTGATTATCTCCTGGACCCAACCTCTGCTTTGCCTGACCACATTATGGATCTTCTCCTGGACCCGACCTCTGCTTTGCCTGACCACGCTACGGATCTTCTCCTAGACCCGACCTCTGCTTTGCCTGACCACGCTACGGATCATCTCCTGAACCCAAACTCTGCTTTGCCTGCCCATGCTACTGTTATACCTAATCTGGACTTGGCCTCTCAGGCTTCGGCCTGTTCTTACTCGAGTGCCCCCTATCTGCCTGTCGTTCTATTAGGCGCCCGGGTCTCTGGGACTCTGCCTTGTCCAGATCTGACTACCGACTTCTACCGCTGCTGATTCCTGGCTAACCTCCACATCATTCCTACGAAGACCATAGACAGAGACCCACCAAACTCCAGCCAGCCCCGGTACCCAAGGGCTCAACCTGCAGGGAACGAGGGCTGGTATTGGCAAAGCTCCAACCAGCCTCCGTCAGTCAGCCAGCTCTGCCTGTCAATGGTGGGGACCCATAGGGCTTGCCCTGTGGGTAGAATCAACCCCACTTCGGCCCAAGGGTCCACCACCTGCATAACAGGTTGCCAAGGCCATAGACAGATGACTCCAGGAGCTTGCCCGAGAGAACCGGTCCATTCTGAAGAATTGCCCTAAGGTACCACCCTCCTCCATCTGCAGCTGTCTCTTGGTCTCTAGGAATTCCTCAGAGGAACCCATGCAAGTGGGTCATACCCATATCACGGATGAGGAAAGGTCTCGCCGTTGTCAGTTAGGCCTTTGCCTATATAGTGGGAACTCGGATCACCTTTTATTTCAATGTCCTGAGAAAAAGGAATTTTGCCCATGCCAGGAAATCTCAGAATCGGTAGCCCTTGGCCTCATCACGGCTTCACCTTTATTCTTACTGCCAGCTTCCTTGGAACAACCCCCCACTTGCTTTACCACCCAGGACTTAGTGGACTCCAGTGCTGGGGGAATTTCATCCAACAAGAACTCATGGACCGATATCAGATTTCCATGTGTACTCTGACACCACTGTTGGCTCTTTCCTCCGTTCATAGAGACTTCCTTCCCAGTTTGGTGACTTGGACCACGCATCCTCTCATGCTGAGAATTAGACCAGTTCACACAGAACTCATCACCTTCTACTCATCATCTTATCTACACTTTTGGATAATAGAAAGACCAGGGGGCATTCCATGAAGGTAGCAAGTAGCAAGTAGCATTTAAGACTAATCGGAGAAAATGTTTTTTCACTCAAAGCTCTGGAATTTGTTAAGAACATAAGCTTAAGCATAAGCACTTGCCATACTGATTCAAACCGAAGGTCCATCAAGCCCAGGATCCTGTTTCCAGTGGCCAATCCAGGTTGCACGTACCTGGCAAGATCCTAAATAGTAACTAGATCCCATGCTGCTAACGCTCAGGGATAAGTAGTGGTTATTCCTTAAGTCTATCTGGTTAATAACAGTTTATGGACTCCTCCAGGAACATATCCAAAACATCCCAGCTACACTAACTGCCCTAACCACATCCTCCAGTAATGAATTCCTGAGATTAAGCTAGCATTGCATGAAAAGGAATATTCTGATTTGTTTTGAATGTGCTACTTACTAACTTCATGGAGTGTCCCCTAGTCTTTATATTTTTTGAAAGAGTAAAATAACTCTTTGTTGGGAGTTAGCAATCTTTTAGGAGCTGCTATCTGTTGGGAGTATCAATCAGATAGGAGTTAGCAATCTGTTGTTTAGGAGAGTTGTGGGTGGATCCTTGGACCAGTGGCAGATGACCACGCCCCCGGGGGAAGATCCTGAGAGGTACCACCGATCAGGCTCAGAGTTAGGAGTCAGACACACACTAGTTCTTTTATTAGACAGTATACTGAACCAGCAGAGGTGGCCTTAGTGAGCTGGAATGCCCGGCTGGGCTGTAGTCCCTCAGATACTGGAACAGCGATCCCTGGAGGCTGAGCTGTAGAGAAACTGAAATATAGTGAGTAGGCAGGGTATATGTACCGAACCTGATGGTAACACTCACAGAATGTCTCATAGAAACCCAGGAGCTGGAATGTATAGGCCCTCGAGGAGTGAGAACCTGGTTCCAGGGAAAGCTCTGAGAGAGCAATGGTAACTCACTGATGTAGTTGGCAGTGATGACTTCCAGGCAGAAGAGAATACGGAGCAAGTCTGGGAATGAGGGCCCTTGAGGAGTGAGTACTGGTTCCAGACTGTCACCTGAAAAACAAAGGAGAGAGCGAGACCCCCGAGGAGCGGGTACCCCTGGTAAGTCCGAGGAGGCAGAGTAGCTTAGGTAGAGTAACCCGAACCCGTCATCTCAGGGGGACGCCCCCGAGGTTCGCGCCATCGCCGGTACTTCAGTTGTGGCCACACGCGCGCCTCTAGGCCTCCAGGAAACATGGCGGGTTGCAGCGTCTAGCCGGTCTGGGGACGCCAGAGGACTTCAGCAGAAGGACGCCGCGGTAGCCAATCTTCCAGCGGGCGAAGAGGGAGGCGCCAAAGAGGTAAGGAGGGCGGAGAGAGGGTGTCGGGAACCGAAGGACACAACACATTTACCCGTTCTCATCCACTCATTTTATAAACCTCTAATCATATCTCTCACCTGCTGTCTCTTCTCCAGGCTCTTTAGCCTTTCCTCCTATGGGAATCATTCCATCCCTTTAATCTCCATGGAAGCACCATCCCTGCCGAAGTCAGAGTTATTCTTAGCCAGAGTTAATGAGTGGATTTACCTCCTTGCCAAAATGTAGCATTTTCCTGCCTGGTAGCAGAAATCTGTTCATGGCACAGCATTCACTTTCCTGACCTGACCTATGCTTTGCCTGACCACGTTACTGATCATCTCCTGGACCCGACCTCGCTATTGATTATCTGCCAGACCTGAACACTGCCTTACCATTCTACCTTGCCTGCCACCTGCCCTGACTCCAGCCTGTTCAACGAAGCCTCTATTATACCTAATCTGGACTTGGCCTCTCAATCTTCGGCCTGTTCTTTCTCAGGTATCCCCTGTCTGCCTCTCGTTCCATTAGGTGCCCGGAACTCCGGGACTCTGCCATGTCCAGATCCGACTTCCAACTTCTACCACTGCTGACTCCTGGCTGACCTCTGCATCTTCCTACGAAGACCTTGGACGGAGACCCACCTAATTCCAGCCAGCCCCGGTACCCAAGGGCTCAACCTGCGGGGAATGAGGGCTGGTATTGGTGAAGCTCCAGCCAGCCTCTGTCAGTCAGCCAGCTCCACCTGTCGACCAAGGGTCTACCACCTGCATAACACATATCAGTCTGTGGCATAAACCTAGATTAGAAACAAGTATAAGACAGAACATAAACACGGGTATTAAACAATTAATCCATGGCAAGACATTTAAAACTCTCTAAAACTAACATTATTTATTCCACTTTGGGTAGGACGCTCGCTACATGTTTTTATTACAAATCAATGTTCTGTAACTAAGCACAAAATAATAACATATATCACCCATAGAACTGAATTGAAGTTGTGCCTGACTTTTCTCTGAGAGAGACTTATTGTCCATAATCACAACTTGGTTCTATAGACAGTTTGGAACAATATAGGTAATTGTATTTTTATTTATATTTATTTTTATTTTAAATTGAGTGTGTTTGTTTAATTTGTCTGGTCACACAAATTATTCTTTATGCTGTAACTACCAAATATATATGTGTGAAGTCTTTGTTATATGTATATCCATTAATGTATCTAAGTGTTGCTATATATGGCTGTTGTGAGCGCAGCCTTCGGGAGCCAATGGTGTGGGCTCGGCGCGCGTCACTTAGCTCATAGGAGAGCGGAGCCCTTGGCCACGGAGCAGCTCAGGTCGGGACACGAGTTGCACCCGTGGTGAGGTGTGTGTGCAGGAATGGGCAGCACAGGATCAGAGCTGGACGGAGCTTGGAAGACTGGACGTAGATTTGGAGGTAGACTTGGACATAGATGTGGAGACTTGGACGTAGACGTCTTGACTTGGACGTAGACGGACATAGACTTGGAGACTTGGATGTAGATCTAGACATGGAGACTTGAAGACTTGGATGTAGATATGGACGTAGACGTGGAAACGAGGACAGGAACAAGGAGGGATGAGCAAGACCCTCTGACGCCCTACTCAGCACGTGGGGCTGGTCGCGGACCACACTGTCTCCATCACGCCCTACACAGCCGGATGGCTGGTCGCGGACCACGAGGAGAACGGGACAGGGTCAGGAAGTCTCTTAGCGCAGGGTTGCAGTGACCCCTTGGATCCTCCAGAGTCGGGACTAGGAAGACAAGATAAAATCTTGGAGCTTGGCAACTCGGACTAAAAACAGGGAATCTCCGTAAGCACAGGTCCTACAGAACCTGGAGCATTAGGTCAAGATACATGACAGAACTTGGGACAAAAGGAGACTTGGAACATCAAGGAAACTTGGAACATCAAGGGACAGCGAGACAGAACTGGAGAGAAGTCTCGGACATGGCTGGAATGGAGTCACGGACGTCACTCTGGAATGGAGTCACGGACATCTCTCAGGAATGGACTCACGGAGCATAGACATCAGGACATGGAACAGACATCAGGATTCAAAGTCACGGACATCAGGACATGGAACGGACATCAGAATCTGGAATCACGGACCTCAGGACTTAGAACAGGCATCAGGCTGAAGAGAACTCTTCAGGAGCATCTGGATAGATGCGAAGACAACAGAGGAATGAAGCAAATCCCCTTTTATAGGGCAGACCCAGGAAGAGCGTGGAGACTAGACATCGGTGGGGCATGGCCACTTCCTGTCACTGGCCCTTTAAAAGGAATGAAGATGCGCAGCTGCACGCCTAAGGAAGGCCAGGAGCAGACTGCAGGACCTTGGTCAGCGGCCTGCACAGGAAGAGGCAGGCCGAGGAAGCAGCATCCCAGCCACGAAGGGGAGCCCTGAGGCAAGCGACATCTGTGGCATCCTGCCGGGTTGAAGGGCAGGGCCAGAAGGCAGGACCCAGCCACGAGGCCGAACTTCGTCGGCGGTACTAGCCGCAGAGGAGGAACAAGGCCCCAACGTCCTCCCTGCCGCAAAGGCAGCAGCGGTCTGGGCCGCATGGCCAGGATTCGTCGGTGGCTTCCCAGGGCCATGAATAGCAGCATCGGCGGCAGCACAAGACCTTGAAGGTAAGGCCCTGTCCGTGGAACCGCGGGCAGGGGCGCAACAATGGCTTGTTAAGTAATCATTTTATAGTATTTTTTATTAATATATTTATTTTAATTTTATTATTAACACAGCCCCTGAAGCAACCCATGCTGGTGGGCAAAACTTGGCTTGAGTTGGGCATTTTGTGAAACAATCAATAAATATTTTGTTCACCCCGACACTGATTCAACTTTGTTTTGTTCGCAATTCTGCTATATAGGATCGGCTTCCTGCTGTTTTTTGGGTCCATGTTGTGAAAGAGTTGTGTGATCTGCCGGAGACTGAGGGTTCTCATGGCTGGAGGCTGCTATAACGAGAGATCAGCCGTTCAGAAGAAATGCTGATGTCATCTCCAGCCCTTCAGCATTCAAATGGCTCCACGGAAGGACACAAGCTGAGACTTTGTTAGCAGTACAAAGACTGTGTAAAGATTGGGATTAGTTGCTAATTTAATACTAGTTTGAAATCTTTGAGCAGGATTTCATGTCTAAGCCTCTACAATATTCATGTGTTTGTGGAGTATTCAGATTGATCAAGTTTGCTAATCATTCAGTAACGTTTAATGCTGTTACATTTTAATGCGTTGAACTACAGGGCTCTACAGCCTTAGCCTTGCATAGTCTGAGGTTGGTTAACCCTGGAGTAATAACCTACAACAAGAAACCCATGTCACATATATACTGCAAGGTTACACTTGCCTTCATTGTTCTCCTTCCGGAGCTGACTGGCTTTTTCTTTCCTCTACTCCAGGTAGGGAAAACCTTTAGATTTGGGCTTTTGTCTTGCTAACCAACAGCTGGAGAAAATTTATTAGGATATAAGATTTGTAGATTTTTATAGGTTAAGTTAGTTATTAATGAAGTTAGTTAGTTAGGGATGTTATCCTCAAGACCAGAAGACAGTCATGGCATGGTTATCTCAGTGTGTTGAAATGACTACGGTGAAGAAGGACAACTGCACCTGGGCTGGTCTTGGGAAGACTATTCTGTGTTAATGGTTACATTAATGTGGCGACCCCTCAGTTAGCCACTAGATGGCTATAGGTCTCTTATCAGCTTATTGAGATTTTCCATTCCTTTTTCAGTCTCTCTAATGAGTTGACTCTAATTGGCTATCCAAAGGGCATAAGATGGAGCTAAAGGTATAAAGAGTATGGTCATTTTGAGTTGACTCTTAAAGAGTATGGAGCTAATTTTCCTTTCACCCTGCTGAGTTGGGCCCACTGTCCCAACTTGGTATTTTTCCTGCGTTTAGAGGAGATTCCTTAACAGTATATGCTCTGTCGGGGAGGGTCTGCCTCATTTATGTAAAAGAGAGAGATTTTTTGAGATTTTGGTCAGGTTTTTGATGTTTTTCCCCATTCTGGGTACAAATCCCAATCCTGAGGACAGGGGCTGGAGACCAGTATGTGATCCCTCTACTTCCTAGAGGAAGCAAAGCAATGACAGCCCTATCCAGGGTTAGATTTTTGGACTTGGAGACATTTGGATTTTTCCCTTTTTGGTTCATGTGGAGGGTTTTCTCCCCCACCCCTCCTTAAAACTTGGAGTCAGGAGAGTGAGAACTTTGTTCAAGATTGGAAACATCAGACTTTTCCCCTCAGAGAAGTCACACAGAATTGAAAGACAGTGCGGGACAGGTCATCAAGATCTGGAAACTCCCAACCAGATCACCACCCCAACAGGGACAAGGAAACAGGCTATGGGCAAAAGACATAACTTTGGACTCAGGTAGGATCTTTTTGTGGCTTGGGGTCCCCCCCAGGGATTCCCCATATTACTGGTCTGTTTGTAAACAGATGAGGAAACAGTGGCAAGCTCCTCCCCAGGAGCTAGAGAGATGGACACAAGCATCCCAGCAGAAAGACTATAAAAATAGTTCAAATGTACAGTTGCAGTGTTGGAAAGTATGTGGGACAGTGATTGACATTTTAGAAATAAACCGTAAACTTTAGAATATAAGTACATAAGAACATAATACATGCCATACTGGGTAAGACCAATGGTCCATCAAGCCCAGCATTATGTTTCCAACAGTGGCCAATCCAAGAAACAAGTATCTGGCAAGTACCTAAACATTAAATAGAACCCAAGCTACTATTCCTTATTGATTAATAGCAGTTTATGGACTTCTCTAGGAACTTATCCAAACTTTTTTAAACCCAGCTACACTAACTGCACTAACCACATTCTCTGACAGCAAATTCCAGAGTTTAATTGTACGTTAAGTGAAAAAGAATTTTCTCTGATTAGTTTTAAATGTGCTACTTACTAACTTCATGGAGTGCCCCCTAGTCCTTCTATTATCTAAAAGAGTAAATAACCGATTCACATTTACCTGCTCTAGACCTCTCATGATTTTAAAGACCTCTATCTTATCCCTCTCAGTCGTCTCTTCTCCATGCTGAACATCCCTATCCTCTTCAGCCTTTCCTCATAAGGGAGTTGTTCCACCCACTTTATCATATTGGTTACCCTTCTCTATACCTTCTCCACTGCAACTATATCTTTTTTGAGATGCGGTGACCAGAATTGTACACAGTATTCAAGGTGCGGTCTCACCAGGGAGCGATACAGAGGCATTATGACATTTTATGTTTTGTTAATCATTCCCTTCCTAATAATTCTTAAAATTCTGTTTGCTTTTTTGACTGCTGCAGCACACTAAACCAAAGATTTTAAAGTATTATCCACTATGATGCCTAGATCATAATATGGAACCTAACATTGTGGGTTATTTTTCCCTATATCATCACCTTGCACTTGTCCACATTAAATTTCATCTGCCATTTGGATGCCCACTTTTCCAGTCTTGCAAGGTCCTCCTGCAGTTTATCACAATCTGCTTGTGATTTAACCACTCTGAATAATTTTGTATCATTCGCAAATCTGATCACCTCACTTGTCGTATCCCTTTCCAGATCATTTATAAATATATTAAAAAGCACCGGTCCAAGTACAGATCACTGAGGCACTCCACTGTTTACCCTTTTCCACTGAGAAAATTGATCATTTAATCCTACTCTCTGTTTCCTGTATTTTAACCAGTTTGTAATTCACAAAAAGATATTGCCTCTTATCCCATAATTTTTTAGTTTATTTGAACAGCCAGTCTCTATCCAGCTTATCTGTCCCTGAGGAGAATATATTACCAGAGAATTACACACACTTAATTAGAAATAGTCCATTTCTGGGCCAAGAAGGATTTTCTTTACCCCCTGAACAAGAACTCCTTACATGGGATCTGCAGATAGAAGGAGTAGGATGGAGAGAGAAGCCCTGAAGAACAAATACTTTTATGGCCCTAGGGGAAACTGTAAACCCTCCAGCAAAGGGTTATATTAAGTAAATCACAGAATTAGCAGGAATATAAAGATTTGGTTTAAATAAGATTTAAGATTCTAAAAACATAAGTCTGGTTAAGTTTATAGGTATAGGTTAAGTTTAATGGTACCTAGACAGAGTAAGGTTGCTTGATTGAAAATACATCCTGTGTGAAAAGCTTGTAATGTCTGAATGTGTCTTGTTTGCTTGATAGTGTTTGTGTGTATTCTGCAAAGTTCATTTGGGTAATGCATGCATGATGCTGCTTTTCATTGTGAATCAGTGGGCTCTCACTGTAGGGATCTGATTCTATGTTTAATTGTCTTGAAAAAGTCTCAGCATCTTTGCATACAGTGGGGGCGACCTCACTAATCTTGATAAACTTATTGTGAGGGAGGTGGGATTTCCCCTCATGGTATCTTCCCACCTATGCAATAAGGGCCGCTATTTTCTTTCAAGGTATTTCCTTGCTAGATGGTATTCCCCGAAGGGGTTAACACCTGCTCAGGAAACCTCTGTTATTTGTCTTTTCCTACTCCCTGTCAGTTTCACAAAGCAGGAGGAGAGGTGTAGTGAGAACCTGTGCTGGCTATTTGTGCAGCATAACCGTGCCTGCCTGATGCTTGAGAAGAAAAAAAGGAAGATGTTTTGAATGCAGTATGCAGTTGCAGCTGTGTGCCATAAGATATGTATAATTACAGATGCCTTCCATTATATGGAATGACTGGGATTGCTGTAAATTATCTCTGTTGGATTGGAGAGTATTGTGATTGCCAAGGGTCCTATTCTTGCACAAAATTAATTGAGCGGTTTCTTATTTTTACTACTATCATTCTGTGTAAAGTGGGAGTGTTGATTTATATAACTAGCAGAAATTACTAAGAAGCTGCATGTACGTGTGTGTTGAATTAACAATATAAAATGTTTAAGAGAATAAAAAGAAATGGCTCAAAGAGTTGTCAGAACTCCAAACGAGATGATTCAGCAAAAGTATGGGAAAACTTTAGCTTGTGATACACTAAAGATAAGGGAATAGATAAATAAGAAGTTGAAATCTTGACCTTAGCCAAGTGAGGATTCTTTTGACCTTGCTGTATTACAGAGGTCATGCATGGATTATCTTTGTATAAAACCCATATCAAGTAGCCTGTTACTGTGGGAATATCACAACTCTTTTTGGATCAAAGTTTATGGTACCGATATAATTTTCAGTTATGTTTATTGCTGAAAGACATGCAAAGATAGTTTGTACAGGAGAATTCTGTTCTGACTGTAACAAACTTTAACTTTTCCCCTTTTTATCCCCCTCCATTTTAATCTGCATCCTCTACGCAGGAATTCTTTTTTTCTTCTTTATCTTCAGAATCGCCTAGCGCATCACCTTATTGTCTTTTAAATTACGCTCTGGTTATGCTGCATGAGAATAAAGCTACTCTGACATCACCAAAGCTGGATATTCAGCCTTGCCCCCTCCATTCAGGAGAGGATGTTATGCCCTTGATGGCTGCAGAGAATCATATCTGTGAGAGACTACCAAGATTAAATAATCAAGGTGGTAAGGAATTGGCAGATGTTCTCTGCAAGCAGTTATGGATGAGGGATCACACATTTGATGATGTAGTTCACATTTTGAAAACAAATTTAACTACTGAGCAATTTAAAGTTTTGGCTATTATGACCAACCTTAAAACAGATACACAATCTACTTAATGGCACGCCCTATTTTAATCCGCCAGAAGTTAAACTGGCTATCATTTTGTTGTATTTTGCCGCTCATGGGATGGCCCCGCAAGTGGCTGCACTCACCCCGGGACCGACAGGCCTCACTGGTGGCACGCCGTCAGGATCGCTGATAAGGGGGGAGCAGTAGTTTTACAAGATCGTGTAGATTATGTTAAAGAAGTGATAACAAACTTAGGGGACAAAAATATTTATAAACAATTGACAATAGATCCTACTAGACGATTGCAGAGTAAGATTAAGGAAGTAACTTTAAATGCTTTGCAAATTGGATTCCTGAGGAAAGCAGAATATAGGTATTTGAATAAAGAACATCCTACAATATCAATGATTTATGTATTACCTCAGGCAACGATTCTGTTCCAGAACCTTTTGTGGACCATTTCATGAGACCTCTTGTAATTGAAACTCCATCTTTTATTAGGGATTCTTCTCACTTTATAAATTTAATAGAAGATTTACTGAGGATATTATTGATTGGCATCTGGTAACTATCCAGTGGGAGCACTGAGAGGAGAGGATCACCTTGCTGGTGGCTGAAAGGAAACAGTAAGTTTTTGCTTGGGACATTGTCTTTTTTAAAAGTATTGGGGCAAAGGTAACTATTTGGGAATATTATTTAGGGTGTTTGTGTGTTTATGCTTTTAATAGTCAGTAAGGCAGCGAATAAACATACGTTAGACTATTTGTATTTTTAAATAGTCAGTAAAGCAGCTAGTAAGCAGTAGTTAGTGTGTTTATTTTTAATAGTCTGTAAGGCAGCTAGTAAGCAGAAGGTAGAGTGTTTGTATATTAAAAACAAAAAACAAAACAAAAAAGTAGCCAGAAGCTAGAAATTAATCTACAGGAAAAGTGGCAAAGGGAGGGGCGAGCTGCTTACAGGTGAGAAATTCCTTGCCTTGCAAGAGGGAAGCTTGAATGGGCTTAAAGACTGTCATTAAGTCTTTTGTCTAGAGTTTGAATTCTGGCGGCAGTTGCATGGAGTTAAAATGCTTTCTTTGCAACTCTATGTATACCTTGCTTGCAGTATAGGCTCATTTTACATCTGCGTTTGCTTCTTTAATGCTTTGCAGACTCAAAGTCAGTTCCGAAAGTATAAATCTTCATAATCTTAGGGTTTTTATATTTGATTCCCTGGCCTCTCACCACAGCTGAAGGTGTGGAAGGCTTATTCAGGTGCAAGGTGGTGCCTTTAACAATCCTTCACCTATAACGATTTCTACTCAATGTAGACTTCCCTGTTACAGGCTGTGCTTTGGGGGTGAAGTTCCTGTTTCAATGTACTGTATACAGTTCTTTTTAAAATACTTTCTGTTCACTGGCTTTTTACTCTCTTCCTGTTTGATACGGGTTTTTTACTCTTCTGGGTCAGGCAGACATCCGAGTTTGCCATCCAGGCAGCTAAACTTTCTCTCCAGTCCTCAAGACAAAGATTCTTTGTTTGAAATTATTTATTGTACAGGTAAATTCTACTTACAATTGTTGCATCTCAAACGTGAGCTCCTAGGCAAAGATCTTTGGTATCTGGAGACAGGGTAGCAGGAGGGAGAAGGAGGTCTCTTGTGATGCAGGAGTTAGTTTATGGTAAGGTAGGAAGCATGAGGGATATGAGGCTGATTTAGTCTTCAGACGAAGGCAGTAAGAGAGAAGGTAAAAATCCCGATCATTTCAGGGAGTTTTACAGAGTGCTGCTGGCTCAGAAGCAAACATGGGCAAGACTGAACTCTCATCGAGAGCTGCTAAAGGAAACGCCTCCACAAGCTGGGGACAGGGGGGCAAGGTCCAATGGCAGCGAGCCTGAGAACCATGTGACACAGGGGGAGCATGAAGGGCAGTCCCTTGAGCCTATAAGGCACCTAGGAAGACTCAAGTTAGATTGAGGGGCATTCAAGCTCTTCCAATAGTGAGAGAAAGTGGAGGGGGGAGGGAGTTTCTCTTAAGGGCAAAGGCTCATCTTAAAGGCAAAGACTCACAGACTTTTATCATGGGTTATAAATAGTGTTTCAGTATTAAGAATCCTCAGAAGGGAGGACTGCACTAAACACAGTTAAACTACAATATGTACAGATACAAACATGTACCCACTGCTGGGGACAGAATACTAATACCAGCCCTCATTCCCCTCAGGTTGAGCCTTTGGGTGATGGGGCTAGCTGGACTTAGTTGGGTCTCTGTGGGTCGTCATCAATGGAGGGATCGAGGTCAGCTCAGAGACAGCAGGGAGTATGGTACAACCTTGTACTGGACGAGGTGGAGTCCCAGAGACCCAGGCGCCAAAGGAACAAAGTCAGACTTGGGGCGCCTGAGCAAGAGCAGGCCGAAGCCTGCATAGGCCAAGTCCAGGATGTGGGCTGAAGAGGCATCATAGAGCAAGCTTGAGTCAGGGCTGCCGGCAATCTGGAAGTAGTGGCAAGCAAGGCTGAAGTCTGAGCGCGGAGATAGGCAAACGTAGTCAGACAATGCGGAGGTCTGGGTCTAGAGAGAGGCAATGGAGTAGTCATAAGAATATGCCATACTGGGTAAGACCAAGGGTCCATCAAGCCCAGCATCCTGTTTCCAACAGTGGGCAATCCAGGCCATAAGAACCCTGGCAAGTACCCAAAAACTAAGTCTATTCCATGTTACTGTTGCTAGTAATAGCAGTCAGGCAATGCAGAGGTCTGGGTCTGGAGAGAGGCAAAGCAGAGGTCCGGGCTTGGAGAGAATCAACGACGTGGTCAGGCAAGGCAGAGGTCCGGGCTTGGAGAGAGTCAACGACGTGGTCAGGCAAAGCAGAAGTCAAGATCCAAGAAGGCAATCTGAAGATAGGTTGAAGAATAGAAGCGCGGGAATGAGGAAACCAGGAACAGGAATCAGCGAGGAACAGGAACACAGGAACCAGATGAATCTCTCAGGAGGCAACGAGTACTCGACCAGCAAGGAGACCTGTTGCAAAGGCAGAGCTAGGAAGCGGAGCCTGGGCTTATATACCAGTGCTCCACTGACGTCATCATCCTGGGCCACAGCTCGGTTCCCACCACGGGCCTTACTTAAGTTGCAGTGATGCACACACGTGTCTAGGTAGAGGCACGGCACCGAATAGCAGCGTCTCTCCGCGGGCCACGCAGAGAGGCCCGATGCGGAGCAGCAGGAGCAGTAGCTGGACTGGAGCTACCAGGGTCTTTAGCTGAGCCGGAGGCACCAGGGGTGGCCCGAGGACGAGCCAGTGACCTAACGCCGCCAGAGACAAGGGATCAGGTAGTGGAGTTACTGGAGAAAGGTGAGAGGGCCATGCTGCGGGTCTGCTGTAGATGGTACATGTAACACCCTGCTCTCCATACCTGGAAACTTTTGATTTCCATGTGCCTTAAGATTGCTGTGGATTAGTGCACAAATTTTCTCCTCTCTGTCTCATATATCCATATACACTCTCCTTCACTCTCACATGCTCAGTCTCACTCACATACCCATACAGGCTGTCTCTCACTCTCAAATACTCAACCTCACTCATACACACATATACAGGCTGTCTCTCACTCTCATGTGTTCAGTCTCTGACACACGCATACACATAAACACACGCATATAGGCTATCTCTCACTTTCAGATGTTCATTCTCACACACACACACATAGGCTGTCTCTCACATGCTCAGTCACACACACACACAGGCTGTCTCTCATTCTCATATGCTCAGTTTCACACACTTGTATAGGCTGTCTCTCACTCATGCTCCGTCTCACACAGACATGCAGGCTGTTCTTTTTCACATGCTCAGACTCATTCAGATATACATAGCAGGACTCTCACGTTTGCATGCTTGGTCTCACACAGACAGACACACACACACAGTGTCTCTCACTCACATACTCAGTTTCATACAAATACAAATGCAGGCTGCCTCTCACACTCACATGCTCAATCTTGCGCAGACATAGGCTGCCTACCTCCTCCCAAAAGCTCAAGTGGGCAGAAATAGCCTCAGCCTGTCCTCCTTCAGCCCCTGTGGCCAATGGGGTTCTTAATTTATCTTAAGGCTGACACTGGCCCTCTTTGAAATTCTGGCCCTCACTGCTTCTGTTCTTCAGTCAGTGCCGATGCAAGCCTGGAGCCCAGGCTGCTCCTCTTTCTGACTTAGCAACATGTGGGCTCACCTCACTTCCTCTTCTTGGCTGAGAATCACTGTGGTAGAGAATCTAAGTTAAGAAGAAAGCAGTTCCCTATGTGGGGGAGGGAAGAGAAAAAGTATGTATAGTCCACCCAACTTCTCCCCCCCCCCCCCCCCAGTCCCCAATGTCAGTGTGAGCAGAACTTCTCAGAAATGCATCAGAGCATGCCTTATTATATGCTGGTGTCAATTTGGGGCACACTCACTGCTGGCCAAATCAGACTGTTGTAGAGGCATGGCTAGCTCACCCAAGTAGAGAGGGCAAAAACCAGAACTCTCTGATGAGCCAGCTACATCTGCAGCTCGACAGCAGGTTCACTGCCTGAAACTCCCACATATTTAAATGCCATCTACTCTGCAACAGCCTAACCAGTGGGACAAGGGCTAAATCCAAAATATTCACTAATGCAGCTGTAATTTTCTTTCTTGAGATTTTATTTCTGCATTATGATTCATGTGTTGGGAGGAGATCCACCTTCTAAGTTTGTCATGATCCCAAAACAATGATGTTTGAGTTCTGCTGGCGTTATTATTTTTAGAGTGCCACAACACAATATACTATAGGTCACACTGATGTAAATTCTCCTGGAAAAATATTTTTTATCTAAATTTAAACTTGAATGATGAAGTGATTTTTTTTTCTGGTCACATAATAAGTGCTGGAGCTGAAATTGGAACCTGGATCGTATTGTGCTGCAGTCTACTAGCCCAAGCAGTGTTAACCCATCTCGGTATGAATGATGTGAAATGTTAGCATTGTGCTGTTGATTCTATAAAGGGACAAATGCCATTGATACCCACATCAGGTGAAAGGCCACTCAGATTTGGGTAAAGAAAGCTTGCTGAGATACTGGAGCCTCATTCCTATTATTTAAGTTTCCACTAGGTGGAGCTCTATTCTTACCAAACAGCATTCATCATACACTATTTTATTTCTTCACAGGATGGACATAAGCAGCCTTTATGCAGAGCCTCCAGGATATGTTGCTGCATTATGTTTTAAAAACCTGTCAGTATGAACAAATTCTTCTTCTTTCTTATATGCAACTCCTATTTCAAGAAAGTTTATCAGACAGCATGAAGAATCTAAGATGTGTATGACTCTGTGGTTTGACTTGAATAGCTAGAATCACATAAATACATAATTACATAGAAACAGTTAGTTAGTTAACCTGAAAGATGGCGAGAGTTCCATCAAGTTCAAACTTTTTCTTTTTTTGTCAGAATAATTTTTATTGGCAAAAACACAACCAACCAGCCTAGAACAAACTAAACAAAACCAAGGTCAGACAACCAGGAATTACAATACCGTATCAATCCCAGACAAAAGTATCTGGATACAGCCAGCAGGTATATGCCTTCCCCAGCAATTCCTCATACCTACCCCTCCTCCCCCCACCCTCCGCCCGCCAACAGACATACCCATTCACACGTCAGTCACACCGCTCCACCCCTCCCCCCCTTAGCCCCCCCCTGCCCCCCAGGGACCATAGATTGTACCCAATCATTAGTATACCCACTCTCCCGTAAACCCGCTTGAACAGACTCTGGCAACAGTAATACACATTAGGGATGTGAATCGTTTTAGGACGATTAAAATTATCGTCCGATAATTTTAATATCGTCTTAAACCGTTATGGAACACAATACAATACAGATTCTAACGATTTATCGTTATAAATCGTTAGAATCGTGAGCCGGCACACTAAAACCCCCTAAAACCCACCCCCGACCCTTTAAATTAAATCCCCCACCCTCCCGAACCCCCCCCCAAATAACTTAAATAACCTGCGGGTCCAGCGGCGGTCCGGAACGGCAGCGGTCCGGAACGGGCTCCTGCTCCTGAATCTTGTCGTCTTCAGCCGGCGCCATTTTCCAAAATGGCGCCGAAAAATGGCGGCGGCCATAGACGAAAAAGATTGGACGGCAGGAGGTCCTTCCGGACCCCCGCTGGACTTTTGGCAAGTCTCGTGGGGGTCAGGAGGCCCCCCACAAGCTGGCCAAAAGTTCCTGGAGGTCCAGCGGGGGTCAGGGAGCGATTTCCCGCCGCGAATCGTTTTCGTACGGAAAATGGCGCCGGCAGGAGATCGACTGCAGGAGGTCGTTCAGCGAGGGTTCCGGCGCCTCGCTGAACGACCTCCTGCAGTCGATCTCCTGCCGGCGCCATTTTCCGTACGAAAACGATTCGCGGCGGGAAATCGCTCCCTGACCCCCGCTGGACCTCCAGGAACTTTTGGCCAGCTTGTGGGGGGCCTCCTGACCCCCACAAGACTTGCCAAAAGTCCAGCGGGGGTCCGGAAGGACCTCCTGCCGTCCAATCTTTTTCGTCTATGGCCGCCGCCATTTTTTGGCGCCATTTTGGAAAATGGCGCCGGCTGAAGACGACAAGATTGAGGAGCAGGAGCCCGTTCCGGACCGCCGCTGGACCCGCAGGTTATTTAAGTTATTTGGGGGGGGGTTCGGGAGGGTGGGGGATTTAATTTAAAGGGTCGGGGGTGGGTTTTAGGGGGTTTTAGTGTGCCGGTTTTTCGATTTTTCGATTTTTCGATTTTTAACGATGTTCCGGCGAGGGATGGGGTTCGGGAGGGTGGGGGATTTAATTTAAAGGGTCGGGGGTGGGTTTTAGGGGGTTTTAATGTGCCGGTTTTTCGATTTTTCGATTTTTAACGATTTTTCACGATATTTTACCCCCCCAAACGGCAACAATATGATTCCCTCCCCCTCCCAGCCGAAATCGATCGTTAAGACGATCGAGGACACGATTCACATCCCTAATACACATTTAGTCCAACACTCTCCATATATACGATCAGGTTTCCGATGTCCTTTCAAAAAATCCAAGCGCTCCATCTGCAGAATCAAAGCCATACGCTGAAAACATGCCACTGAAGAAGGGGCCGTCGCTGGCTCCGCCCATCCCGACAAGATAGTACGGCAGGCCAACAGAGTCGCAATTCGGCCAAACCGATCCTTAGAGGAGCCCACTTCTGCAGCGCAAGCCTGCGGGCTGGACAACAGAAACTTCCCGGAGTGAGGTGGTAAGGTTCCAGTGCTCTGTGTAATCACTCCAAACACTGTAGACCAAAATGGTTGCAAACTAGGACAATGATACAGTCTATGAACCAATGTGCCCTCCTCTTGGGCACACTTAATACAAAGAGGAGAGTCAGTACTGCCCATCTTAAAGCGTCGCACATCGTCACAATAGATACTGTGAATAATGCGAAACTGTACTTCTCGCAACCCAATATCAGGAAGTTGACGATGCACCGCTGCAAAACAGAGCGTCAAATAAGTCGCTGAAATGGGTTCACCAAGAACAGCCGTCCACTTTGACGCCAAAAAGTCCAAGCGAGGTGTTATTTGCATTGTTCTGCCAAGTTTAGCCCATCCTTTCACAGTGTTGGCAAGACTAGCCGTCTCAAAGACTGTATTAGCAAAGGATGACTCCTTTCTCACCACCTCCGACGTCCAGTGAAATGAAGTCAAATAGTGGCGGGTTTGCAGGTAGGCAAAAAAATGATGAGACGATAAACGATAAGTGGTAGCCAGAGTAGCAAAGTCCAACAGTACACAAGTATCAGGATCATAGAAATGAATAGCATACAGCACACCATTATCAGCCCACTTATGAAATAGAGCCCCACAATCCCGGCCAGGTAAAAAGCCCACATTGCCCGTCAATGGTACCAGCAACGAGAGCACCCCCTCCACTCCCCCCCGTCGGCGCAACCACCGCCAGGCCGCAATACAAGGGGACAGCAAAACTCTGGGATAGACAAGCCGCCGACGTTCAGCCGCACTCGACTGAATGAGGCTCAGGGGCGACCAGGGAGCAGCCATGCCAGAGATCAACCCCCGCTCACAGTATTTATATTCCCCCGTGAGCCATTCTCCTATGAAACGCAGTTGGCATGCAGCATTATACATTCGAAAGTCTGGTAAACCATACCCCCCTTTGTCCCGAGGATAGGTCAGAGTCATATAACTAAGGCGGGCTCTCTTTCCCTTCCATAAAAATTGCTGTATAGCCGCTTGCACACCCTTAAGGTCCCGTTCCCGCAGCCAACAGGGGATCATAGACAACACATATAAAAGTTTTGGAGCTATAATCAGTTTGATAAGAGCGCAACGCCCAAAAAGGGACAAGGGGAGAGGGGCCCAAGCCTCCAACTGAAGGCGTACTCGATCCAAGAGGCTACTAACATTAAGCTCGTACAGGCGTCGTACATCCCTCGAAATCCAAATACCCAAATACTTCAACCTATCGGTCGCCCACCGAAAAGGGAAAGAGCCCACCCAGGAAGATTGCAGCCGGGGATTTAAGGCCAACGCTTCTGATTTCCCATAATTAATACTTAGACCCGCCGCGGCTCGGAAGTGGTCAAATAGCGTGACAATCACGGGAACACTGGCTTGGGGCTTACCAACAAAAAGCAGGATATCATCGGCAAATAGTGCGGTGCGCAGGGACTGATGACCCACCCGCAACCCCCATATCTGAGGCTCCTCCCTCAAACGTATGGCCAAGGGCTCCAACGCCAAAATAAAAAGCAGTGGGGAGAGGGGGCAGCCCTGGCGGACCCCACAATGTAGAGCAAAGGAAGCAGTTACCGCCCCATTCAATAAAATGCTAGCGCTGGGGTTGCTATAGAGAGTCTCCACCCACTGTACAAAAGCCCCCTCAAATCCATACTGACGTAACGCCCAAAATAAGAAGTCCCAGGACAGTGAGTCGAAAGCTTTTTCAGCATCGAGACTCAAAATCACCGCGTCCGCCCCGACAGAGTAACTAAGAGAGGCTATCAGGCGGCGCATATTGCGAACCCCCTGGCGGCCCCGAATGAAACCAGTCTGATCGTCATGGACAACAGTGGGAAGAATAACACTGAGTCGTGCAGCCAGAATGGCAGCAAGCAACTTAACATCAACATTAAGTAAAGAGATGGGTCTGTAAGACCCAACCTCCTCCGAATCTTTGCCGGGCTTGGGGAGAACAACTATAACTGAATGATTCAGCTCAGGCGAGAGGGCCTTCACCGCTAATAAATTATTATAAAAAGCCGCAAGGGGAGCTAGCAATTGGAATTTTAATATTTTGTAATACTCGGAACCTAAGCCGTCTCGTCCCGCAGCCTTTCCCAGCTTAAGTTTGTGAATACCCATATGAACCTCTTGATCCGTAATAGGAGCATTGAGATCCCCCAGCTGAGCCACGGTCAGGCGAGGCCACTCAATAGACTGGAACAAAGTCTCCCTAACTGACGAATCACTTTGGCGCGCCGCATATAATTCTTGGTAAAATTCAAGAAACCGAGCCGAAATAGCCCCCGGAGACGTCTGGCGGACGCCTCGGCAATCCTTGATACCAACAATAGCCTGCCGTTGATTCCTGGGACGAACCAAGTGAGCCAGAAGCCGGCCAGCCCGGTTCCCATATTTATAGAGTTGATATTGATAATATTTAAGAGATTTAGACGCCCGCTGGTGAAGCAGACCATTTAACATATCCCGAACCTGGTCCACTTGGCCCTTAGCATCCGTGGTCATATCAACCACATGACGCTGTTGCGCGGCTTTGAGAACTTGGGTGAGGCGGACGATTTCTGAATTCCGCTGCCGATTAATTTTTGCTACATACACAATGATCTCCCCCCGCATTACAGCCTTCCCGGCCTCCCACAGGGTGGCCTCAGAGACATCTGGAGTGGAGTTATGTGTAATGTACTCCTTCCAACACCCCTGAAGGTGCGCAGTGAACTGCGTATCAAAATACAACTCGGGGCGCATGCGCCATGAAAATGGGGGCCTAACCCCTGGGTCACTCCGAAGCACTACAGAAACCGGGGCATGATCCGAAAGCGAACGGACACCTATGGTCGCCTCCTCCACCCTGGCGAACCATTTATCAGAAACAAGCAAATAATCCAAACGCGAATAAACTTGGTGAGGATTAGAGTAAAAGGTAAAGTCAAGTTCGCCAGGATGGAGAACCCGCCACACGTCAAGTAGCCGAAGCTCGTCGCACAAAAAGCTAACTCCCAAGGAACGGCCCCGCGCCTCAGCAGGTCTGGGCGGCTGACGATCTATCTGATTATCAGCTACAACATTAAGGTCACCCCCAACTACCAAGACATGATCCAAAAACTCACTCAGCAACCCCACCAGGGACGAAAAAAACTCCTGGGAATATACATTGGGCCCATAAACATTACAAAAAACAATTTTTTGGTGTCCCAACACCCCAGCTGCAATCACAAAGCGACCTTCCTTATCATGACAGGTTTTAGTGAGGTGAAACGGCAGTTGCCTGTGGATAAGGATGGCTACACCCCTCTTACGAGGCGTGTAAGAAGAATAAATGCAATGACCCACCCACTCGCGCTTAAGTTTACGATGTTCCTCATCGTTTAAGTGCGTTTCCTGGAGGAAAACAACTTGGGAGTGCATACGATTAAACATGGTTAGTAACTTTTTCCGCTTTATCGGGGAGTGTATACCATCCACGTTCATGGAGGTAACTCTAACCTTCGCCATGTCGCTCTGCAACTCGCCTAAATGGCAGTAGAACCCAACCAGTGGGCTCCAACCACGTAGTATAGCACCCCCCGTGGCCCCCCAGCCTAAACCACCGGGGTAGAAGAAAATGAACAGGAAAGCTTCGATACCTAGGTCCCTGTGCCGGTACCCCTCCGCCCCCCCCACCCCTCCTCCATCTATCAACCCAGTTATCCAACCCCCCATTCGCACCAACCACACACACCCATACACACATACCCACACATACACTTAACCGCTCAAGGAGGCACAGAGCCCTCACCCCCCCATCCACAAGAAATGGGCGAAGGAAAACCCCCCTCCGTCCCGCCCCCCAACCCAGCGCCACCCCCCCTGCTTAGTAACAATAACAGATACAAACAAAGGAACGCACCCTCAGAACCAGTAGAATGAACCAAGTCCACGCCCACCCGCCACCCAAGGGGTGAGACGGCCAGGGCCCAAACCACCAACAAAGGCTGTAGAGTATCAAAAAGAAAAATCCATACAGTAAAAGGTATTTAAAGTCCCACATCGAACAAAACATGGTGGCAAGCAGGCTGTACGGACTCCATCACCCCCCCCCCCCCTTTCCAAAACAGGGGTGCTCATAGGTAGAAGATCCACTGTAAGCAAAGACTGAAGATGTAGCCAACCGGACACGCAACCCTCTCACTCTCCGGCATCTTGAGGCAACCCAGCAATAAAGCCATCTGCTTCCTCCTTAGTGTTAAAGAAGAGGACTTTGTTGTTGTGAAACACCCGGAGTTTAGCCGGGTACAGCAGGCCAAACTTTATCCCCCGCTTGTAAAGCTCCGAGCAGGCCGGTGTCATCAATTTCCTCTTTGCAGCTGTGGCGGCAGAAAAATCATTAAATAATAATATCTTATGACCATTATAATCCACCGAATCCTTTTGCTTGAAGGCACGCAGCAATTTAGTTTTGTGGTCCCAATTTAAAATCCGGACCATCACCGGCCTGGGTCTGGCCGCCCCCTCCCGCAGGGGTCCGACCCGGTGGGCCCGCTCACATTGCAGCTCATTAGGAGGGATGCCCAGGCCTACCTGCGCAGGGAGCCACTTCTCCACCCAGTCCAAAAGCGCACTGTCCTTCACCGATTCCGGGAGCCCCACAATTTTAAGATTATTTCGGCGCCCACGATCCTCAAGATCCTCTATTTTATCTAGCAGCTCCTGATGTCGGGATCTCAAATCGGCCACGTGGCGTTCAGCCTCTGCCATCCGATCACCGTGGTCGGACAAAACGTGTTCCGCCTCATCCAGACGCTTGGATTGGCCCTCCACTGCCGCCTTAAGTTCTTCCATGGCAGATTGAATCCGGATCAGCCTCACATCCAAAGCAGCAGTCACGCTCTGAGAAATTTGCAGCAGAGCGTCCTCCGACACCGTTTCCAAAACTTTCGCGCCGGAGGAGGGAGAAGGGGCCGTCGCCATCTTGGGGAAGCAAGGTCGTCGCACCACAGCCTTTCGTGCGCTTCTCTGCCGCATTCCCCGCGCTACCAATGCGCGATCCGGAGCCTCTGCAACCCTTCCCCAAATATCAGGCAAGCAACCGGCGGCGTTCCGCGCTGTTTTTGGGGGCTTTGACGCCGAGTTGGGGAGCGGGACCTCGGAGCACTAAATCCGTGCTGCCGGCGCCTCTACGTCATCGCCGGAAGTCCAAGTTCAAACTTTTTCTGATTAACTTACAACTTTCTCTACCTGGTAATCCATCTGAGTTGTGTGACTTTGGCACTCCAAAACTTGAGTCCATCCAAAATCAACTGGCAACATGTAGAGGTCTATATTCTGTAAGCTGTCTATCTACGATATAGCTGACTAAATCTAAAGGGTCATAAAAAAGTGAGAATTTTAAAATAAATCAAAACATAGCTAGCTAAGTCTGAGTTTTAGGGAATAGCCGGGTGGAACTCTAACTACATGGATAAATATTGTTGGACAGATAAGTGTTACGAACGCGCCCTGCTGGCCCTGAGGAGGGATGCAGAGGCGCAATCGTCTGCCCTTGGGAAAGAGTGAGCCCTTGGCCAACGGGTCAATACAGGTCAATACAGTAAAGTGCGGCCGCGGTTACCCTGCTCCTAACCCGCTTTCTACCCACTTTTCGGTTGCGTTAGTCCAACCCGCGATACACTATCCCCTTTAACCTACTCTTACCACGTCCTTAAATCACCAGGTAACCCCTTCCGCCCGCGGCATGTATATTACATGTAAATGATTGAATTAGCTATTCCCTCCCATACAGTAACGCACGCCCCGACTATCGCTTTTTTACCCTGCCGTTTTGACATGCGTTTAACCTGCTAACTTACCGCCTACCCTTACCCCTGCGTTAGAGGCAGGGGTAAGGGTAGGCAGAAAACTTTCCCCCAGCCCCCGCTCACCTGCCCTGGCCGCGTCCATGGGTGCTGGTCTCCGGGGCAGCCCCAGTCCTCTCCCCTCCTCCCGAAGCAACGAAAGCGTAAAAAATCGAAAAAGCGAAAAAAAAAAAAAAGCGAAAAAGTGAAAAAAAAAAAAGTTGCAAGAGAGAGAGAGGGGAGAGAGGACGGGCAATCCTACTTTCTGATAGATCGTTTCCTACTACTTAGTTTTTTTGCAGCCCCCTCCGGAGATGGACATCGGCGGCGATGACCGCGGCTCCCCTGCCTCCAGCTGCCCGCGAAGATGGACGCATCGCACGGGTGAAAGCGGCCCCTGTGCGTGCAATTAGGCCGCTCAAGACATGACGTCACGACGGCATGTGACGTCACGTCTTGAGCGGCCCAATTGCACGCACAGGGGCCGCTTTCGCCCGTGCGATGCGTTCATCTTCACGTGCAGCTGGAGGCAGGGGAGCCGCGGTCGTCATCGCCGACGTCCGTCTCTGGAGGGGGGCTGCAAAAAAAGTAAGTTGCTTCGTTGCTTTACACTGCCAGTCCTCTCTCCCCTCCTCCCGAAGCAAGGCTGCTTTTCGCGCCTTGCTTCAGGAGGAGGGGAGAGAGGACTGGCAATCCCAAGCGTAGGATTGCCCTTCCTCTTTCCCCTCTCTCTCTTGCTACTTTTTTTTCTCGCTTTTTCGCTTTTTTTTTTGTTTGTTTTTTCGCTTTTTTCCGCTTTCGTTGCTTGCTTCGGGAGGAGGGGAGAGAGGACTGGCAATCCCGAGCGTAGGAGAACCGTCCACTTCCTAGTACCTGTCATTTCAAATGTCATTTGAAATGACAGATACCAACGTGTCCGTGAAGCGTTAGGCCAGCGCACCCAGGATACTGTATAGCGCTCTATACAGTAAAATGGGTTGCACGGGCCTAACGCTTCACGGACGCTTCTTAGACGCAGCTTGCATTTGCAAGCTATTTACATACAGTATCAAGCGGTAGTTGAGCTGCACTGTGCGTGCGGCAACCGCGGGTGTGCCCGGCACTAACGCAGCTCTTCCTATCGCTCCTTACTATATCAGCCTGTCAGGGAGGAGCCCCAAGACACGCCCCAAGGGAGGTGAGCGAGTGCAGGCACGGGTGGAGCAAGTACATTGGAGCTGGGACAAACAGGATCAGCCCCCCACTGAGCTAACATGTACCAGTGAAGTCAGACGGAGGCAGAGGACTGGGAACAAAGAGACAAGGAACTGGAACAGAAGACTCCAGATCCTAGCAAGAAGAGAAGAGCCAGAGTACATAAAAAGATGAGGACTCTTGGAGACTTGGACGGCATGGTCCCTCAAGGCACCCTACATAGCCCGACGTAGACTGGTCATGGACCACCCTGTTCCGCTGCACGCCCTACACAACTGGAAGGCTGGTCATGGACCACGTGGACAGCAGAACATGCACAGGACAGAGAAGAGGATCCAGACAGCGCTTGGGAGAAGTCCAGCTGGAAGGAGACTCCAGTCACCAGAGGACGGACACCGGAAGAAACGGATCTACTCCCACGAAGTTTGGCTGGAGACGAAATCCAGTGGATGACAAGGCTGCTTACAGATTCTTCAGGATCGAGATAAGGAACGAAGGAGGATGGTACACAAGAGAATAGTACCTCTGAACGCAATGGCATCTGGACACCTGAATAAGTGGACATCTGGATGAGAGGTCGAGAGAACATCAGGACGAGGGAACATATGGACATCTGGACAAGTGGGCATCTGAACATCTAGACACAGATGAGGAACTCCAGGGCTTCAGGAAGGGAAGCCAAGGACTGGAACATACCACACAGGAGATCCGACGAGGGTCGAGACATCGGACGGAGACATCAGAAACACAAAGAACATGGAACAAGAAGTCATCTGGCCAGGAGCAGCAAGATGGACCATGATGGAACTCCATGGAGCTGAAGAAGTCCATGGAGCAAATGTAACTAGAGATGTGAATCGGAACCGGAATCAGTTCCAATTCCGGTTCCGATTCACATCGTCAATTTTTTTTTCTTGTGGCCCGATCGGGTTTTTTTTTATCAGCTGCGCCCGAGCCGATAAACAAAAAACCCACCCCGACCCATTAAACAGCTCCCTTAGCTTCCCCCACCCTCCCGACCCCCCCCCCAAAAAAAAGTTTTAAAATTACCTGGTGGTCCAGTGGGGGGCCCAGGAGCAATCTCCCATTCTCGGCCCGTCGGCTGCTACTAATTAAAATGGCGCTGAGGGCCTTTTGCCCTTACCATGTGACAGGGTATCTGTGCCATCTATAAAAATGGCGCGGGCCATCCAGTGCTCCTACCATGTGACAGGGGCCGGCCAATGGCACGGATACCCTGTCACATGGTAAGGGCAAAGGGCCATCGGCGCCATTTTTATTAGTGGCAGCCGACGGCCCGAGAGTGGGAGATTGCTCCCGGGACCCCCACTGGACCACCAGGTAATTTTAAAACATTTTGTGGGGGTCGGGAGGGTGGGGGAAGCTAAGAGAGCTGTTTGAAGGGTCGGGGTGGGTTTAGGGGTTGTTTTTGTGTGCCGTTTTTCCCGCCCTCCCCCAAAACGATAAGAGAACCCCACGAACAATTTCGTGGGGTTTTCCTATCGGTTTTGGGGAGCCCCCGATTTCTGTTGACTTTGAAAATATCGTACGATATTTTCAATCATCAGAAATACGATTCACATCCCTAAATGTAACTCCATTTGAAGCCCCTGAGGAACTGAAGCGCAGGGCCTTTATATAGGGCAGGACCAGGAAGTACCCTGAAGACGTCATCTGGTGGGGCCGAAGAGTTCTTCCTGCTGCTGGCCATTTAAATGAGGAGGAGAGGCATGCACCCATGCCTAGAGGGACCCCGGAGGCTGGAGGGTGGAACCAAGGCCTGTGGCGATGTCCTGCCGCATGGCGGAGAGTAGGCCGGAGGCGGCTCCTGCTGCAGAGCTCCGACGGCGGTGCTTGGGCTGCGTAGGAGGAGGGAATCCCAGCGGGGACTTCCCCACTGAAGGCGGAGTCGGCGGTGCAGCTCCAGCCACAAAGAGTGGAGTGGTAGCAGCGACGGCATGGCTGCGAAGATGGGAGGCATGGCTCGATGATGGCCCAGGCAGCGAAGAAGGGCGTCAGCGGGAGAAGGAAGGAGGTAAGAGCCTGTCCGCGGTTTCCAATTCAGTTTTTGTCTGCATGCTTCTAGTTATACTTTATGATCTCTTTATTGTTTGTTAGGTGAGGGTCTGTACATGTGACTGAGATAAGGTATTCTGCTAGCGTGTAGTTTCTGTGTAGGGCTCTATAGCAGCCTGGCTTGTTCTGATTTCCTAGTAGGAGGTGTATTGGTGTCTTAAGGCCTGGTGTAATATTTTCAGTATTGCCTTTTCTGTTTGAGTGCTGGAAATTGGTGCTGTTTTGGTATGGGATTTATTTATTTATTTATGCAATTTCTGTTCAGACAGAGTATTTATCTTTCCCTTGTGTCATTCTTAACAATAAAAAGAATACCGGTCCTTTATTTTTTATTTCTGCCGTGAATTGTAATAAGCAGTGTGTCACACTTATGAACGTGGTCTGTCAGGTGTGTCACGATGGGGAAAAGGTTGAGAATCACTGCTCTAAGGCATTTCTTCCATTCTGTATCTATGGGAAAATGTCTTGATGAATCAGGCCCCAAGTAATTTCCTTCCAGCCACAATACATACACATTTGACAAATCAATAGTACATTGATACTTAGGTGATAGAACTCACGAGTCTCCTCTAGGATCTCACAGTTTTTTGCCTCTATGCCGTTTAAATGCTGGGAACACCTGAGAGGTGTCACAGCACTCCTTTTGAATCCCCTGAGGATCCTCACGGGTGGGGCCATATAGAAGGCTATCCCTAAGCTGAATGTGCCTTTCTCAAAGCCCTCCTGTGGCTCAGTACACAGCGTGCCGGCTGGGTAGATCTTAGTTCAAAACTGGGAAATTTCTTTATTATAAATTTCTTTATTTAATAAAATTTATGAATCACTTTCCTGATTTAAAACAAATCACTCAGTCATGTACAAATAAATAAAATAGTACAGAATCAAGATAAATATATAAAATAAAATTACAGGTAGCAAACAAAACAATATAACAAAACAAGCCAAGCCATCCTCCAATGCAAAGTACAGATCTTAACCAAATATATTACTTTTTAAAAGCTCCCGCAGTCAGAACATCATACAATCAACAGCAGCTCTATTAACTTTATTATTTCTTCCTCCACCAATTTCTCTTTTCATCAGTCATGTCTTTAATTTCTTCCAAAATTGCATATTTGTTTAGGTAGATTGGTTCACTTTTTTGGATTCGTCCCATATATATATGGCCTCTGCTATTACTGGCATCAATAGCATGGGATCTGCTTAACTTTTGGGTATTTGCCAGGTTCTTGTGGCCTGGATTGGCCACTTTTGGAAACAGGATCCTGGGCTTGATGGACTCCTTGGTCTGATTCAGTATGGCAATTTCTTATGTTCTTGCTTTCTTAAGGACTGGGAGATGGATCTTGAGGTGATAGTATTTGGTGATCTGAAGCTGGTGAAGCAATGTGACAAGGCGATAACTAAAGCCAGAAGAATGGTGGGCTGTTTAGAGAGAGGAATAACCAATAAAAAAAAGGAGATGGTGATGCCCTTGTACAGGTCCTCACTTGGAGAACCGCATTCAATACTAGAGTCTGTATCTCAAATAGAGACTCACCTTTGGCACCTGGCTCCCGGACCTGGCCTGTCCTCATTGGCGACGGTGGGCAGCCGCCTGGGCTCCCGTACCCCCGCTGCCTGCTCGGGCACTCCCAGTCCCTCTCTGGGCCTCTCCGGTTCCCGGCAGGTCTCCCCACATTGCCGCAGGGAGACGCTGCCATTCAGCATCTTGCCTCTTCCTAGGTGCACGCGTGCGCGTCTTGTTGGCCTTTAAAGGGGCCACGGCAGGAAACTAACCCATGGCCCCAGATGATGACATCATCAGGCCCTGCTACTTAAGGCTTGCCTTGGCAACAGGTCTCCACACTTGTCATGTGCTTAGTTGCTCGTTCCTGTTCCTGAATTCGTTCCTGGTTCCTGTTCCTGACTCCGTTCCTGGTTCCTACCTAGATTTGCCTTGGATTGACTACTGGCTTTGACCCTTGCTTTTTTGGACCACGCTCAGGACAGACTACTGGATTTGACCCTTGCTTCGTTGGACCACGCTCAGGACCGACTATTGGCTTTGACCCTTGCTTCATTGGAACTACACTCTGTACTGATTACCGGCCCTGACCCTTGCTCCGCTGTACCTTGTCCAGCTCTGCCACCTGCCCCGACTCCAGCCTGTTTCTGACCTCGGCACTGGTATCTCCTTGGACTTGGCCTTGTCAGGCTTCGGCTTTCTGCTGCCTGGGTGTCACCTACTCTTGTATCTGGCATGTCCTTGCCACCCGGGCGTCTGGATCCCTGCCTCGTCCAGACCTGTCTCGGTCCCTCCAATACTTTTGCTGGTCCCTGGCTACCTGCTACAACATCCACTGTGAGTCTTCTGACGGAGGTCTGCCTAAGACCAGCTGGCCCCAGCACCCAAGGGCTCAACCTGCGGGGAATGAGGGCCAGTATTGGCGAAGTTCCAGTCGGCCTCCGTCTCCTGGTCTGCTCCGCCTCCCGAAGGTGGGGACCTGTGGGGCTTCCCTACAGATAGATTTAACCCACCTTGGGCCAAGGATCCACCATCAGCGCAACAGGTTGCCAAGGCCATGGACTCAGTGGAGCCATCTGCCCTCCAGGCCATTCCAGGCCTAGCTCTGAAGATCCAGGAACAGCAGTGGTTCTTAGAGGCACTGGCCTCCTCCGTCGAGTGCCTCCATGCTCGTCTAGATACCCACGCTGGTTCTACAGCACCAACGTCCGCACCGCCTAGCCCTCAGCCTTTACCCTCACCCTCCAGGGCTCTGCTGGCCCTACTCACTCCACCCCGTTTCAATGGGGACCCCAGGTTCTGCAGAGGGTTTATCAACCAGTGCTATATGCAGTTCGCTCTGCAGCCTTCCATCTCCCAGGATGAGCTTACGGAGGTTACTGTCATTCTTTTGTGTCTAGAGGGCAAGGCACTATCATGGGCATCTCCCTTGTGGGAGCGTTCGGACTCTCTCCTCCAAGAACTGCCACGTTTTGTGGCCTTCTTTCGTCGGACCTTTGACCCTGGGAGGCAGGCTGTAGCTAGTTCCAGTCTCCTACATTTACAGCAAGGCCAGCGAGCACTCAAAGAGTATACAATTGAGTTCTGAACTCTTGACACAGAATTGGCTTGGCAAGAGGACTGCCTCCGAGCCATTTACCTGGGTGGTTTGTAATCTCAACTCAAGGATGAGCTCACAGCCCGTGAGCTACTGTCCTCTCTCTCGAGGATATCATCAACCTTGCAGGCCGCATCGACCATCGCCTCCAGGAGCATCACCAAGAAGTTTGGACGCCCCGACATCCCACTGTGGAGCGTTCCTGCTCTCCACCTTTGATGGGGTCTGCCCTCAGCAGAATACTGCCGTCCACCAAAGTGGAAGAACCTATGCAGTTGAGCTGAGGACATCTGTCTCCGGAGGAGCTCCTCAGACAGAGGCATTCAGGTTTGTGCCTGTATTTTGAAGCTGCAGGACACCGCTTATTGTCTTGCCCCATCTGTCTGGGAAACTCCCTGGCCTAAGTTCAGTTGGGGGCCTGAACTTGGGTGCTACTACTACGGCCCCTCAGTTGACACAACCAGTCACCCTGACCTGGGACTCTTGTTCTTTTCCTGCCTTGGCTCTGATTTACTCGGGAACAGGTGGGAATTTCATCATCAAGGATCTAGTCCACCTCTTGGGCATCTCCACTTACGCTATCAAGAAACCACTGCTCATCACCTCCATCCATGGCAACCTGCTACCTGGAAGGATCTCCCAAGTGACAGAACCCATCCATCTCCTCACTGGAGCCCTGCACGAAGAAAAGGTCAAGTTCTTCATTCTAGAGAAATCCATGACTGCTCATGGATTTCAGTTTGACTGGGAGACCTTACAACTCGCTGTTGCACAGGAGGTGGACCCTTGGGCTGAAGTGGGGTTGATGCTATGCATAGGGCAAGCCCTATGGGTCCCCACTGTCAGCTGGCTGGAGCTTCACCAATACCAGTCCTCATTCCCCACAGGTTGAGCCCTTGAGTACTGGGGCCGGCTGGACTTAGGTGGGCCTCAATCCGAGGTCTTCTCAGGGACGACAAGGAGGTCAGCCAGGGACCAGTAGAGGTAGTAGAAGTAGGTGATCTGATCTGGATGAGGTGGAGTCCCAGAGACTCGGGTGCCAAAGAGAAAAGGAGGAAGACAGAGGGCGCCCGACTAGAAACAGGCCGAAACCTGAGAGGCCAAGTCCAGAATGGATACAAGAGGAGCATCGTAGAGCAGGCTGAAGTCAGGGCAGGCGGCAGACAAGGAAGAGTGGTAAGACAAGCGTGGGTCACAACCAGAAGTCAATTGGAGAATGGTCAGGCAAGGCACAGGTCAAAACCAGGAGATGGGCAGGATTGTAGTCAGATGAAGCAGAGCACAAAGCCAGGAGACAAGCAGTAGCATGGTCAGATGATGCAGTAGTCAAAGACAGGAGACAAGCAGTAGCATGGCCGCCCCGTGTCGTGGAGGGACGAGGAGATAGTCATCATTGACCATGAGGAGCCCTCCATTGATGCTCCATCTGTGGCCCAGGAACAATAGGAGTAAAAGGCAGCATCTGAAGATGTGCCTGGTGAGGAAGGAAGGCCTCCTTTAATCTAGGCACGCCTGGATGCTATCCTAGCTCTGTTCGATTGGCTGGACCGCAGGATGGACACAATGCAAAAGCTCCTGGTGTATGTGGGGGCCAATTTGGCAGAGCTAGTACATGGCCAGCAGCAGATGATTGAGCTTCTATCAACAATGGCAGGAGCTAGATCACTGATGATCCTTTCCTGGCCCTGGCCAAGTGGGCCTCCACCGCCCCGCCAGTGACACTCCTCCTCGTCCCCTAGGGACACCTAAACAACCCTTGTCCTCTATCCCTACCCCCCTATACATTTCTACATACATATTGTAAATAGTTTTATTTCTTATATCTCAATAATAATTAAGATTTCAATATTTTATGCTTGTCCTGTTGGCTCTCAAGTATTATGACCAGCACCGGCCTCCAGTGCTGTCCTTGTAATGTGCAAGGGGAAAAATATGATAGAGTGGGAAGAGGTTAGAGGAGAGGATGATGACAAGGGTAATTTCACAGTCAGGTGGGAAATTGGGAGAGGGTAGATGATACCAGGCAAGGGGTAGGGGTGTCTAGGTGGCGATGTCTAAGGGTTGGGCGAAGAGGTGAGAAAAGGGAAGAAAATCTGAGCTTGTGCCATTATCACCTGTGTTTTTATTAGCAGGCTTCCCACCTTTGGGGAAATGCTTAATCATACCCTAATAAAGCATAAGAAGGTAAAAAATAGACATCTTAAACAATGGAAAAATGAGAGACATTGCAGCCTTTGAAAAACAGGGAACTAATTTAATGAGAAAACATAAATAAAACTGTCACTGTGGTTTTGCTGATGTGAAGACTTAAGCTTAAAGCCTCCATGGCCAGAACCAGTCTTCCCACCAGTGCGGGGATGTTGTTTTGGAACTCTAAATTCTCCCGCTGCATCTGCTGGAGGAACGATTGGACCACAACAGCAGAGTTGTGACCTTGCTGATGTTCAGTTAGGTTGGTCACCATGTTGTTGGCAAGCTCATCCAGGCAGATGATAGGCATGCCAACCTCGTCCACTTGCTGCTCTACCGGAGCCCCTGTAGTCTCTGCTGGCTGTGTTTCAGGGGTGTCCTCCTACAGAGTCAGCATCCAAAGTTGTTCGGGCTGCATCTCCTCGACCACTTGAGTCTCAGTTGGAGGGCTCTCATTGGTGATGTCAGGGAACATGAATTCAGGCGTGGAAGGAGAGTCTGAATCACCTTCCACACCCTCATCCATATTGTTTCTTCTCCCGTCTGACACAGCAGATGCAGGAATGGACAAAACAGTCAATAATTAGGTTGCTCGCCCAAGCACATACAAAGAAACAAACAAGGCAAACATGGTAGTCATTTCGAAAATTGTACCTTCTCTTTACAGAGAGAATAGTGAATGAATGGAACAGCATTCTTGTGGAGGTGGTTTATATAGGGACAGTATCTGAATTCAAGAAAGCATAGGACAAGCTTGGTCAATCTCCGAGGGCATGGTAAGCATTGTGAAGCTGAATAGTTGGTGTGACTGGCAAGACTAGATAAACCGTATGATCTTTCTGATGTCAATGTTTCAATGTTTCATTTAACTGTGATGCATTTTTATTTAATTGTAAGAAAATAAACTGCCTCAGAACTTAGCATTGTTTCCTTTCTGCAAATTAACTACATAAGAATAGTACTCTTAATCTTTTTCTTTTTCACTTAACTCCTTGAAGTAACTGATTCCCGTATCATATTCTGGGCTCAACGAAAAATGCATAATTTCTAGAGATGTGAATCTGAACCGGAATTTTTTTTAGTGAGACCCGATTGCGTTTTTGTTTATCGGCTGCGCCGGCCATCCAGTGCTCCTACCATGTGACAAGGGCTGGCCAATGGCACGGATACCCTGTCACATGGTAAGGGCAAAGGGCCATCGGCGCCATTTTTATTAGCGCAGCCGACGGCCCGAGACCGGGAGATCGCTCCCGGGACTTCCGCTAGATCACCTAAAAATGTTTTGGGGGGGTTCGGGAGGGTGGGGGAAGCTAAGGGGTCAGTTTTAAAGGGTCGGGGTGGGTTTTTTTTTATCGGGCCATCAGAACCATTTTTATTAGTGGCAGCTGATGGTCCGAGAGCAGGAGATCGGTCCCGGGGCTTCCACTGGACCACCAGGTACATGTAAAAAGTTTTGGGGGGGTTTGGGAGGGTGGGGGAAGGTAAGGGATTAGTTTTAAAGGGTCTGTGGGTTTAGGGGTTGTTTTGGTGTGCCGGTTTTCCCGCCCTCCCCCCAAATAACTCCCGTTAGTGGACACTAACCCGATTAACGATTTTTTTCACAATAAATCGGGGGAATTTCTATTGTATCACACTCTTTAATGATTATTGACGATTTAAAAAATATCGGACGATATTTTAAATCGTCAAAAAACGATTCACATCCCTAATAATTTGTTCCTTGCTTTGAATAGTTCCCCACTTTGCACAGCCTGCATAAGACTTTATAAGTATCTTCCCTCCCTCCCTTCCAGTAGATGGTGACATCCATGTTGCTGGCACTCAGAGTAAGACTCCTCTTGTTGCCAATCGGAGTGGCACTAATTTCCTTTAGCGGGACTGTCAACAGAAATGTATGGGAGTTGAAAGGGGAGGGTATGTAGTGGTGTTGCTGGAACAAGACAGATGTGCGTGCCCAAAATATCTCCATTGAAACTGAATGTACCTCTTCCTGAAACTAACCGCTACTAACTGCTACTGCTCATTTATTTTTTTCCTGACCTGTCAATGTTCTCTCACTTCTTTGTACTTCTTCTGGCTCAGTTGTAACCAGCCTCTATTGAGCTACAGAGCTATGAGCCTTCACTCACAGCTACCTGGATATATTTTCCCCTGATTTTTTATCCCCCTACAAACTTCATCCATTGCAATATGGGCCATGCATCATGGTGTCGAACCCCACAACCCCGTGCAATGACTGGGACTCCCTCTTCCCCCCCCCCCCCCCCTTCCAGAGGTTGGGAGTGCAGCCTCTGCGATATCTTAACTCTATCCAACCTAGGGAGAAGACCTGATCCAGTAACTGAACTTGGGTCCTCCACATGGCAGAGCTCAGCATTGCCACTGAGCGAATACTCTGGCCCAGCTATTTGCTTTCTTTATTTTTCTTCCTGGTATTTCTTATCGTTGCCTAGATTCCAAGTAAAACTTTTAGAGAGACATTTATATAAAAAGTTATCTTTTTCCATGTCATTTTTTTTCCTTTTGTGGCCAAGCCATTCTAAATTCTGGGCTGCTTAATTTTGTGCACATTAGATTTTGCTTTGGCATATCCCCTTCTTAGACCCAGAAAACAAATTGGAAGCCGATCCAGTTAGCTGTGTAGCAGTAAAGAAAGCGAAGATCGGTGTATATATAAAAGCCCTTTATTGAAATTTGCCTGACTCTAGCCTAGTTTCGCTCTTTGGTCGAGAGCTGCCTCAGGGGCAATAAATGTGAGCAGGACTTATTGCATGCCTGCAGGACTGAGGCCACAATGTTAGTGCATCCATTATTGTATACGATCTTTAGTTCCTGTTCTTTAGAACATGTAGTAATGACATGTGAACCTGGAAGATGTAGTAGGCCAGTTTGACAAACTAAAGAGTAGCAAATCACCTGGACTAGATGGTATGCATTCTAGGGTTATGAAGGAACTGAAATGAAATTTCAGATCTATTAAACCTATCATTAAAATAATTCATTGCACCTAAAGAATGGAGGGTGGCCAGTGTAACCCAAAGGGCTTGGGCGATTTGGAAAACTATAGACCAGTGAGCCTTACTTCAGTGCTAGGAATTCAAATGATAGCCTATGAAGGTGTCAGCAAGCCTTGACGTTATATGTCACTTTCAAGTAGACACTAACCGGTCTTATCAATCATCCACCTTCATCATTTATTTAATGCAACATTCTAAAGATCAAAATCAGAGTATGTAGAAAGACATGGTTTAATGGAATACAGTCAACGTGGATTTACCCAAGGGAAGTTTTGCCTCACAAATGTGCTTCATTTTTTTTGAAGGGGTTAATAAACCATTTGGATAAAGGTGAACAGGTAGATGTGATGTATTTGGATTTTCAGAAGGCGTTGACAAAGTCCCTCATGAGAGGCTTCTAAGAAAACTAAAAAGTCATGGGATAGGAGGCAATGTCCTTTCATGGATCACAAACTGGCTAAAAGACAGGAAACAGAGTAGGATTAAATGGTCAATTTTCTCAGTAGAAAAGGGAAAACAGTGGAGTGCCTCAGGGATCTGTACTTGGACCGGTGTTTTTCAATATATTCATAAATCATCTGGAAAGGAATACAATGAGTGAAGTAATCAAATTTGCAGATGATACAAAATTATTCATAGTAGTTAAATCACAAGCGGATTGTGATTGCAGGAGGACCTTGAGAGACTGGAAGATTAGGCATCCAAATGGCAGATGAAATTTAGGCATCCAAATGGCAGATTAAATTTAATGTGGACAAGTAGAAGCAGTAGAGGAGGACCAGAAGGCTCATCTGCATACTGCTCCCAGCATCCCCCGGGAGAGGAGTCCAGAGGTCACCGCAGGCGATCCAGGGACTGACTTCCACAGCCCAGCTTCCAGAGGCCCCGCAAGGTTTGCAGTAGAGGAGGACCGGAAGGCTCATCTGCATACTGCTCCCAGCATCCCCCGGGAGAGGAGTCCAGAGGTCACCGCAAGCGATCCAGGGATTGACTTCCACAGCCCAGTTTCCAGAGGCCCCGCAAGGTTTGCAGTAGAGGAGGACCGGAAGGCTCATCTGCATACTGCTCCCAGCATCCCCCGGGAGATGAGTCCAGAGGTCACCGCAAGCGATCCAGGGATTGACTTCCACAGCCCAGCTTCCAGAGGCCCCGCAAGGTTTGCAGTAGAGGAGGACCGGAAGGCTCATCTGCATACTGCTCCCAGCATCCCCCGGGAGAGGAGTCCAGAGGTCACTGCAAGCGATCCAGGGATTGACCTCCACAGCCCAGCTTCCAGAGGCCCCGCAAGGTGGACTGGAAGCGCGCTCCATTAACTGAGTGAAGATTCATTTAACCGTGGTTTAAGAAGATTGGTAAGTATAGCTTTCAGAAATTTTTGGGCTTATAAAAGTTTGGTGAAAAGTGAAATCAAGGGATATATTATTTAGAGTTTGTGTGTGTCTGAGGTAAAAAGCAAGCCAGAGATAGTTAATTCTAGTGTCTGTCTTTCCCACCCACGCAACCCTTGATTTTTAGGCACAAGACACTTTCCCACCCACTCAACCCTTGATTTTTAGGCACAAGTCACTTTCTCATTAAAAATCAATCAGGATCTTATCTAAAACATAATATTGTACCAGCCCATATTGAAAGTTTAATCATCCCCTTGTAGGGCACTAGCTGATTAATTACTAAATTCACCTGTAAATTTAAAGTACTCTCATTCCAACTCCCTTAGTATCCTAAACTTAACTAGGAACTCAATAAAACTAAGATGAAGGCAGCAGTCCAGCAGCAAGAGGGGGGCTTTCCAGTCTTTTGCATTGAGTGTCACATGTAGAAATGTTCATTGTATTAAACTATGGAAATTTATTTCCTGCTATTCTGTTTAATGTAAACCGGTATGATTTACATCGGATGTAAGAATGTCGGTATATAAAAATTAAAAATAAATAAACAAATGTATGATTTTTTACCCGCCGGTGAGAGATTGTATGTGTGCACTCGGTGCAAAGAGCTCCTGGCTCTCAGGGAACAAGTCCGATCTCTGGAGGCTAGAGTAGCAGATTTGGAGGAGCTGAGGGAGACAGAGAGATACATTGACGAGACCTTCAGGGACATAGTAGCCAAGTCCCAAATCCATTCTGGCAGCCCCAGTGCTGCCTTGGATCAGAAAGGTCTCCCGATAGGAGAACATCACCCTGGTGTAGCAGGAAGTGATCCTGTAGCAAGGACCTGCTCTCCAGGTGATGTATTGTCCTCTCGCACTGAGGACAAATCTCCCAGGGCTACTGCCCAGGAGGGAAGGGCTAGGCTGGCCATCATAGTTGGTGAGACGTCTGGTCCCGTCTAAGAAGATATATGGCTCTTGCTAGAATTACTTCCACATGCCCCTGAGGAAGCTTACCCAGCGAAACACCGGCCAGTGTAGGGCAATGCTACAAATTGATTATGAAAGAGTCATTCTTGTTTACATGAATGGAGGACTGTTTTAACTTATTGAAAAAAGAAAAAAGAAAAAATATTATGTTGCATTAAATAAATGATGAAGGTGGATGATTGATAAGACCGGTTAGTGTCTACTTGAAAGTGACATATAACGTCAAGGCTTGCTGACACCTTCATAGGCTATCATTTGAATTGCTGATTTGGGTTCCACATTTTTGGTTATTTGATTCTGTGTTGTGGGTAACCACTGACTCCCTTGTGTGAGTAAGATTTCAATTACCCCAATATTGACTGGGTAAATGTAACATCAGGACTTGCTAGAGACATAAAGTTCCTGGATGTAATAAATGATTGCTTCATGGAGCAATTGGTTCAGGAACTAAAAAGAGAGGGAGCTATTTTAGATTTAATTCTTAGTAGAACGCAAGATTTGGTGAGAGAGGTAACGGTGGTGGGGCCACTTGGCAACAGTGATCATAACATGATCAAATTTAAACTAATAACTGGAAGGGGGACAATAAGTAAATCTGCAGCTCTAACACTAAACTTTCAAAAGCGAAACTTTGATAAAATGAGGAAAATAGTTAGAAAAAAACGGAAAGGTGCAGCTGCAAATGTTAAAAGTGTTCAACAGGCATGGACATTGTTTAAAAATACAATCCTAGAGGCGCAGTCCATATGTGTTCCGCGCATTAAGAAAGGTGGAAGGAAGACAAAACGATTACCGTCATGGTTAAAAGGTGAGGTGAAAGAGGCTATTTTAGCCAAAAAAAATCCATCAAAAATTGGAAGAAGGATCCATCTGAAGAAAATAGGATAAAACATAAGCATTGTCAAGCTAAGTGTAAAACATTGATAAGACAGGCGAAGAGAGAATTTGAAATGAAATTGGCCATAGAGGCAAAAACTCATAATAAAAACTTTTTTAAATATATCCAAAGGAAGAAACCTGTGACGGAGTCGGCTGGACCATTAGATGACAGAGGGGATAAAGGGGCTCTTAGGGAAGATAAGGCCATTGCAGAAAGACTAAATTAATTATTTGCCTCCGTGTTTACTAATGAGGATGTTGGGGAGATACCAGTTCCAGAGATGGTTTTCAGGGGTTATGAGTCAGACGAACTGAACGAAATCACTGTGAACCTGGAAGATGTAGTAAGCCAGATTGACAAACTAAAGAGTAGCAAATCACCTGGACTGGATGGTATGCATCCTAGGGTTCTGAAGGAACTCAAAAATGAAATTTCTGATCTATTAGTTAAAATTTGTAACCTATCATTAAAATCATCCATTGTACCTGAAGACTGGAGGGTGGCCAATGTAACCCCAATATTTAAAAAAGGCTCCAGGGGCGATCTGGGTAACTATAGACCAGTGAGCCTGACTTCAGTGCCAGGAAAAATAGTGGAAACTATTCTCAAGAACAAAATTGTAAAGCATATAGAAAGACATGATTTAATGGAACATAGTCAATATGGATTTACCCAAGGGAAGTCTTGCCTAACAAATCTGCTTCATTTTTTGAAGGGGTTAATAAACATGTGGATAAAGGTGAACCGGTAGATGTAGTGTATTTGGATTTTCAGAAGGCGTTTGACAAAGTCCCTCATGAGAGACTTCTAAGAAAACTAAAAAGTCATGGGATAGGAGGCAATGTCCTTTCGTGGATTACAAGCTGGTTAAAAGACAGGAAACAGAGAGTAGGATTAAATGGTCAATTTTCTCAGTGGAAAAGGGTAAACAATGGAGTGCCTCAGGGATCTGTACTTGGACCGGTGCTTTTCAATATATATATAAATGATCTGGAAAGGAATACGACAAGTGAGGTTATCAAATTTGCAGATGATACAAAATTATTCAGAGTAGTTAAATCACAAGCAGACTGTGATACATTGCAGGAGGACCTTGCAAGACTTGAAGATTGGGCATCCAAATGGCAGATGAAATTTAATGTAGACAAGTGCAAGGTGTTGCATATAGGGAAAAATAACCCTTGCTGCAGTTACACGATGTTAGGTTCCATATTAGGAGCTACCTCCCAGGAAAAAGATCTAGGCATCATAGTGGATAATACTTTAAAATCGTCAGCTCAGTGTGCTGCAGCAGTCAAAAAAGCAAATAGAATGTTAGGAATTATTAGGAAGGGAATGGTTAATAGAACGGAAAATGTCATAATGCCTCTATATCGCTCCATGGTGAGACCACACCTTGAATACTTTGTACAATTCTGGTCACCGCATCTCAAAAAAGATATAGTTGCAATGGAGAAGGTACAGAGAATGGCAACCAAAATGATAAAGGGGATGGAACAGCTTCCCTATGAGGAAAGGCTGAAGAGGTTAGGGCTGTTCAGCTTGGAGAAGAGACGGCTGAGGGGGGATATGATAGAGGTCTTTAAGATCATGAGAGGTCTTGAACGAGTAGATGTGACTCGGTTATTTTCACTTTCGAATAATAGAAGGACTAGGGGGCATTCCATGAAGTTAGCAAGTAGCACATTTAAGACTAATCGGAGAAAATTCTTTTTCACTCAACGCACAATAAAGCTCTGGAATTTGTTGCCAGAGGATGTGGTTAGTGCAGTTAGTGTAGCTGGGTTCAAAAAAGGTTTGGATAAGTTCTTGGAGGAGAAGTCCATTAATGGCTATTAATCAGTTTTACTTAGGGAATAGCCACTGCTATTAATTGCATCAGTAACATGGGATCTTCTTAGTGTTTGGGTAATTGCCAGGTTCTTGTGGCCTGGTTTTGGCCTCTGTTGGAAACAGGATGCTGGACTTGATGGACCCTTGGTCTGACCCAGCATGGCAATTTCTTATGTTCTTATGTTCTTAAGTACAAGGTGTTGCATATAGGGAAAAATATAGGGAAAAATAACCCATGCTGAGTTACATGATGTTAGGTTCCATGTTAGGAGTTACCACCCAGGAAAAAGATCTAGGCATCATGGTAGATAATACATTGACATTGTCATCTCAGTGTTTGTGGCAGTCAAAAAAGCCAACAGAATGATAGGAATTATTAGGAAGGGATTGGTGAATAAAACAGAAAATGTCATAATGTCTCTAGATCGCTCCATGGTGAGAGCACACCTTGAGTACTATGTACAATTCTGGTCACTGCATTTCAAAAAGGTGGTAGTTGCACTGGAGAAGGTACAGAGAAGGATAACCAAAATGATAGAGGGGGTGGAACAGCTCGCCTATGAGGAAAGACTAAAGATGTTAGGGCTATTCAGCTTGGTGAAGATACGGCTGAGGGGGGATACGATAGAGGTCTTTAAAATCATGAGAGGCCTAGAACGGGTAGATTTGAATCTGTTATTTACTCTTTCGGATAATAGGCCTAGGGGGCAGTCCATGTAGTTAACAAGTAGCACATTTAAAATTTATTTATTTATTTATTTAGCACTTTTATATACCGATATTCATGTAACAAGTTACAAATCACTTCGGTTTACATTATAACGATAACCAGCACATAAGAATGCATTACATTAAACAAGGATGAAACAAACTTGGATCCATGGAACTGGGTTTAACAGAGAAGATAACTAGAAGAACTTTAACCGGCGAGCCGGAAGCTAACTTACGTATAAGGCCAGGTGTCTAAGAATGACACTGGTACTGGGCACTAAGGAGAAATATTTGTTAGGTCATCTGTACAAAGAACGGATTGCTAGAAACAATGGTCTACTAGCGAACAGCATAATTGATTCAACGGGTCTGACCTGAGTCTGAGTTAAGAGAAGGCTTGGTTGAACAACCAGGTTTTGAGTCTTTTTTTAAAGGTGATCGGGCATCGTTCGAGCCGGAGATTTGGCTTGAACGATCAATCAGAGACAATTTTTTCAGAGGGGAGAAGTTAGCAATCTTGTTGTGAACTAGCTCCCCTAGTGGGAAGGGTTAGCAATCTGTTATGAATCTGTAAGACTCCGTAGGCAGAGTTAGCAAACTGTTATGGTTTTCCATGAGGAGTTAGCAACCTGTTAGGAATCTCCTTCAGGAGAGGGAGGAGTTGGCATTCTTGTATGAATCTACTCCTGTGGAAGGAGGAGTTAGCAATCTCATATGCTCAGTTCCTGTAAAGGGAGTAGATAACAATCTGTTATGAACTGTTGCTGAAGACCCCTGATGGAAAGAATAGCAATCTGTACCAGCGGAGTGCTTGGAGAGGCACTCCGCTGGTAGAGGAAGGTAGATAGGTGAATCCTTGGGTCGATGGCAGGTGACAGTGCCCCCAGGAGGATATCCTGAGACGGACCACCGGCTAGGCTGGTTTATGTAGACAGACACAGATAGTTCTTTTATTAGACAGGTTAGTAGAACCACCAGAGGTGGCAGTAGTGAGCTGATATGCCCGGCAGGGTTGAAGTCCCTCCGGTACTGGAACAACGATCCCAGGGTGGCTGAGCTGTAGCGAGACTATAGATAGTGAGTAGACAGGGTATGCAGTGTTCATAGTCAGAACTAGATAACCAATCTCACATAAGGTCTTAAAGAGGCACATCTTCTGAGTGAAACGAGCGAGACAGCGCGTCTGCTCTGGTGTTTCGATCTCCAGGTCGATACTTAAGCACAAAATCAAAGTGGTTGAAAAATAAAGACCACCTGGCCTGTCTGTAATTCAAACGCTGTGCTTGGCGGAGATACTCAAGGTTTTTATGATCTGTGAAGATGGTTATTTGATGTTGAGCGCCTTCGAGCCATGGCCGCCACTCCTCAAATGCAAGCTTTATAGCTAGGAGCTCCTTGTCACCGATTCCATAGTTCTTCTCGTCTGGAGAAAATCTTTGTGAGAAGAATGAACAAGGTCGTAAGGTCTTGGAATCTCCCGCTTGGCTCAACACAGCCCCTACCCCCACATCCGAAGCATCCACTTTGAGAATAAAGGGTCTGTTGGGGTCTGGATGTCACAAGCACGGTCCTGTGGCGAAGGCAGTCTTCAATTTCTCGAATGCGGAAATAGCCTCCGGTGACCATTTTGAAGCGTTGGCACCCTTACGGGTCATCGCAGTCAAGGGTACAGTCAAAGAAGAATAGTTCTTAATAAAGCTGCGATAATAATTGGTGAACCCCAGGAATCTCCTCAAAGCCTTCAGGCTGGTGGGTTGAGACCAGTTCTGGATACTTTCAAGTTTGTGGGGGTCCATTTGAAAACCCTCCTTAGACACGATGTAGCCTAGGAAAGGTACTGAATCTTTGTGAAATTCACACTTTGAAAGTTTGGCGTAAAGCCGATGTTCGCGGAGACGGTGGAGTACTTGCTTGACATCTGCAATGTGAGTCTCCACATCCTGGGAGAAGATTAGTATATCATCCAGGTATACCACCACGTTCTTGTAAAGCAGGTCCCACAAGATGTCATTCATCATATTCTGGAATGTAGCGGGTGCATTGCACAACCTGAATGGCATTACAAGATACTCAAAATGGCCGTCTCGTGTATTAAAGGCCATTTTCCATTCATTGCCACTTCGAATGCTGATGAGGTTGTAGGCCCCCTTCAGGTCAAGCTTTGAAAATATCTTGGCCCATTGCAGCCTATCAAACAGCTCTGAGATTAATGGCAAGGGGTAACAGTCTTTGATCGTGATTTCGTTTAGACCTCGATAGTCGATACATGGACGTAGGGTACCGTCCTTCTTCCCTACAAAGAAAAAGCCTGCGCCGGCTGGCGACTTTGATGATCGAATAAACCCTTTCTGGAGATTTTCTTCAATGTATTCAGACATTGCTTTATTTTCCAGAGCTGAGAGAGGGTACACCCGTCCTTTCGATGATTCCGAATTGAGCTTCAGTCTTATGGCACAGTCATAGGATCTATGTGGAGGAAGAATATCAGCTGCTTCTTTGGAGAATACATCCCTGAAGGATGCATATTCAGGCAGCAGTCGTAGGCATGCAAATGATAGACGAGACCTCATTGAGGCATTTCCCATGACATTCTGGGCCCCATCGTGAGAGATCCAGGGATGCCCAGTCGAATTGGGGTTGATGCACTTGCAGCCAGGGTAACCCCAGGATGATAGGGAGCATGGCCTTTTCTAGTACAAAGAAAGAAATTATTTCTGTATGGAGTGCTCCGGTGCGAAGCGTAACTGATATGGTCTCGTAAGTCACGTCGCCCGGCAAGGGTTCCCCATGAATGGAAGACAACAGTAGTGGATCTTTTAATTTGATGAGAGGGATCCTCAAGTATTCCACTAAACATGGCACGGTCCGGGGGCAGTCCATGGGTGGTCCAGGGATGGGACCGAGCCTCCGGCACAGTGGCTGTGCTGAGGGATGGCATGCCGGCAGCCAGCTGGCACGTGCAAGATACGCCTGCCAGAGGCAGGCATAAATAATTGAAACAAGGTAGGGGGGGATTTAGATAGGGCTGGGGGTGGGTTAGATAGGGGAAGGGAGGGGAAGGTGGGGGGGAGCTGAAGAAAAGTTTCCTCCAATTTCGGAGCGGCCTCGGAGACGGGGAAAGCCATCGGAGCTTCCCTAGGGCTCGGCACACGCAAGGTGCACAAGTGTGCACTCACTTGCACGCACCGATCCCGGATTTTATAACATGCTCGCAGCAGCGCACGCATGTTATAAAATCCGGTGTACATTTGTGCATGCAGATTTTAAAATCTGCCCCATAGTCTCTCAACAGTCTTTATTTTTTTCTAAAATTTTCACTTGAAAAAAAACCATGTTAATTTTTGACTTATCTCATAAATTTCCAATACTGTCCAGTATTTTGTGGATATAATGTTACAAAAACACAGATGGGGTGACTTTCAAAAGGATTTCCATGGGTTTTACATATGTAGATGCACTTTTAAGTGTGTAAATGGGCTTTAGAAAATTGCTAGGAGAGTATGTTACATTTACATGAGTTAACACCTTTTGAACACTGCTTGAATACTGGGAGCTGTGCTGGTATGACATTGCTCCTGCTGGAGATATCAGCTTGGAGCAGGAGGAATTACAATTAAGTGTGTGAGGTAAATAAAAGATATTTGCATGTGAGTGATTCCGTGTTTGCGGGCAGAGTGGATGGTGTTATGAAGTATTTATAATGGTTTCTCCTCTTGAGTGTTTCAAACATTGTTTTTTATTTTTCTTTTTACAACAGTTGTCATTCTTTTTTTTTTCTATCCACATGTTGACCTTTAGAGACTAAAACTATTTTGCTAAAACTGAAGTAAAACAAATGTTAAACCAAAGGATTTGAAGAGGTATGACAGTTCATGATGTTTCCTAATCGGGATTTCTCAAAACTTTTTTTTTTTTTTTGGTGAAGAACAGAGTCCCAAACCAACAGTGGACTAGAATAATCTAATCTTCTCTGTAATTACAGATTTTCACCCCAGAGTGAGTGGGGTGAAAAGGATGAAAGAAGACTTCTTTATCTCCAAGTCAGAAAAACAGAAAGGTCTATCCTTCGGAGAGAAAATGCAGATCGAGTATTCAATTAGGGGCCATGTTTAGTGTTCTTAAGTCTTTGATATACCAAAAAGAATCAGCACCTGCCTCTGAACAAGTGGCTCTTCTCTAATTCTGCCTACAGCATCTGTTCAATGTTGATTTATCAATTATCTGGCAATAATGCTTTCCTAATTGTTTGCATTGGAAGAGAACTTAGGCTGCAATGCTGTTCCTTTTGCTTGTTGTTTTCAGTGATCAGAAATGGAGCTTTTGTGGAAGGACTGCACGCAGCGAATGCCATGAAACAGAGGTCCTTTGATAATGCATTAGAGACACTTGGCAGGACTGAGACATTAGCCCTGTCTGGGGTACTTGTTAATGTACATTTATCTATCTAATGTAGTATCATATGAGTTTGATACAACAGCATGCACATGAGTGAATCTGTACGTTGGCATTGCCCTGATGCCATGTGGCAAGATAGTTCCAAAAAAACCCAGATATCTTTAGCCAGTATCTCACAGCCCAGTGCTTTCTTGGATTTGTAACTGTAATATGGAGTATAATGTTCAGTAGTTCAGCGTATATAATGTTCAACCAAAGGTTGTGTTAATAAAATTGTCAGCAATGTTCACAGCACACTAGAAAGTGCCATAAATAATAAAGACCTTTACTGTTCCCATTCAGACTGTTATTTTGAAGTTACCTCCAAGGCAGGTCAGGAACAGGCAAGACAGGTGTGAGGTCTTCTGACCAGCCATCTTCCCTCTAGTGCTAGTGACTGGCAGGCCTTATCAAGGCACCCTCTGGAACCAGCAAGTAGGGAGAAGCAAAGGTCAGGAAAGAGCCCTGGCCACACTGACCACAAACAGGAGTGTGTGCTGACAAGACAGAGACGAACAAGGCATAGTAGGTCCATAGACCAAACACTCACATTTTTTCTACTCCCCCCCCCCCCCCCTGGAATCTCTAACTCTATCACACCACATCTACAATTTCTCTTGCCATCTCTCCATCAGTTTACCCTAATACATGCAGGACTAGCAGTGCTTCCCCGCCTCTCACTAAGGGGCAGATTTTAAATACTTGCGCGATTGCATACTTTTGTTCGCGCACCAGGCGCGAACAAAAGTACGCTGGATTTTATAAGATACGCGCGTATCTTATAAAATCCGGGGTCGGCGCGCGCAAGGGGGTGCACATTTGTGCAACCTGTGCGTGCCGAGCCCAGCATGGCCTGCCTGTTCCCTCCGAGGCCGCTCCGATTTCGGAGCGGCCTCGGACGGAACTTTTCTTCGCCCTCCTTTCCCCTACCTAACCCACCCCCCCGGCCCTATCTAAACCCCCCCTACCTTTGCGCGCGTCGGCCGGCAGCCCCCCTCTGTCCTCCGGTCCCAGGGGCTGGTCCGGAGGCCTCGACCACGCCCCCGGGCCGGCGCCACGCCCCCGGGCCCGCCCCCGAAACGCCATGGCACGCCCCCGAAACGCCGCGTCGTTTCGGGAACGCCCCCAGACACGCCCCCCTCCCTCCCCTTTTCGAAAGCCCGGGACTTACGCGCGTCCCGGGGCTTTACGCGCACCGGCGGTCTATGCAAAATAGGCGCGCCGGCGCGCGAGGGCCCTGCGCGCGTAAATCCGGAAGGATTTACGCGTGCAGGGCTTTTAAAATCCGCCCCTAACAACATAAGAAATTGCAATGCTTGGTAAGACCAAGGGTCCATCTAGCCCAGCATCCTGTTTTCAACAGAGGCCAAACTAGGCCACAAGAACCTGGCAAGTACCCAAACACTGAGAAAATCCCATGCTACTAATGCCAGTAAAAGTAGAGGCCATTCCCTAAGTCAACTTGATTAATAGCAGTTAATGGACTTCTCCTCCAAGAACTTATCCAAACCTTTTTTAAACCGAGCTACGCTAACTGCACTTACCACATCCTCTGGCAACAAATTCCAGAGCTTAACTGTTCATTGAGTGAAAAATAATTTTCTCTGATTAGTCTTAAATGTGCTTCTTGCTAACTTCATGGAGTGCCCCCTAGTCCTTCTATTATCCGAATGTGTAAATAACCGATTCACATCTACTCGTTCAAGACCTCTCATGATTTTAAAGACCTCTCATATCCCCCCCTCAGCCATCTCTTCTCCAAGCTGAACAGCCCTAACCTCTTCAGCCTTTCCTCATAGGGGAGCTGTTCCAACTCCTTTTTCATTTTGGTTGCCCTTCTCTGTACCTTCTCCATTGCAACTATATCTTTTTTGAGATGTGGCAATCAGAACTGTACACAGTAGGGATGTGAATCGTTTTTTGACGATTTAAAATATCGTCCGATATATTTTAAATCGTCAAAAATCGTTAGGGCCACGATACAATACCAATTCCCTCGATTTATCGTCAAAAATCGTAAATCGGGGGAACGGGGAGGGCAGGAAAACTGGCACACTAAAACCCCCTAAAACCCACCCCCGACCCTTTAAATTAAATTCCCCACCCTCCCGAACCCCCGCCAAATGCCTTAAATTACCTGGGGGTCCAGCGGCGGTCCGGAACGGCAGCGGTCCGGAACGGCCTCCTGCAATTGAATCGTGTTGTCTTCAGCCAGCGCCATTTTTCAAAATGGCGGCGCAAAATGGCGGCGGCCATAGACCAACACGATTCGACTGCAGGAGGTCGTTCTGGACCCCCGCTGGACTTTTGGCAAGTCTTGTGGGGGTCAGGAGGCCCCCCAAAGCTGGCCAAAAGTCCCTGGGGGTCCAGCGGGGGTCCAGAAAACGATCTCCTGCCGCGAATCGTTTTCCATACGGAAAATGGCGCCGGCAGGAGATCGACTGCAGGAGGTCGTTCAGCAACCACCAGGGGCCCAAAACAGTAGCATGATCTCAGAGAAGGGGGTGGGGAGAGGGGAAGGAAGATCAGGACGGCAGCAATTGGGATAATAGTAGACTAGAGAAGGGATTAGGTTGGGGGGCCTGGGGTCTTTTGACGGGTAGTGGGTACACAACTCAGGTCTCAATGAAGAGCACAGTAAGGGATAAAGGGGCAGCGCACAACTTAAAAAAAAAAAAAAAAAAAGCAAGAGGAGGTAAAATAGCAAGGTGACAGATGAGAAGTAGTGAGCATGTAGGCATATGATGATTTCTTTTCTGCAAGATTACAGGGTTTCCAGGCGACGGACAGAAGGTGATCAGTTTCAGGATATAAATTACGAAGACGAATGGGAGTTAATACAGGACTCAGTTGCCCCAAGTACCCGGACTACATATTTAAAAGAAAATGCAGCATTAGCGAATTATCTACAGTATTGGGGGTGGACTGGGGGAGCAGTGCCGGATCACTGGTTGGTGGGTTTTGTGCTGTGGGCAAAGCAAACCAGTTATTCGATGGCTATGGTTGGAGCACAATTGGCGGGTTTTTCATTTTTTCAAAAAATGAAGGGATGGGGCAATCCCATGCACAGCTTTCGGTTATGTAAGGTTTTAGGGGGTTGTCAAAAATGGGTGGGCAAACATAGGGATCAAAGGCTATCTATCAGGTATCAGGATACGATTTTCAGTACTGTTAACGCAGGTTTGCTGGTTGGGGTGTGAAGTGGTGCTATTTTGAGTGGCCTTTTCATAGGCATTCTTTGGTGCCATGAGAGTCAGCAAGCTAATAGCTCAGTCCAGTAGGAGCACTCAAAACAAAGGAATTATGACGAATTGCGTTCAGTTTAAGGAGAAGTCGGTTAAGCTGTTTATTCCAAAATCAAAAACAGATCAGTTGGGGAAAGGTATTTTCATTACCCTATTGCCAGCTGTGAACGCAGTGGCCTGCCCGTTATGCACAGCATTATTATATTACAGGATCTGGCTGGCCGTGGATGGTTCTTTCCTAGTACATGCAGATGGTTCGGCGCTGACAAGATATCAGTTTGCTCAGGTCTTACGTAGGGTGGTTAGTTGCGATGGCAGGGATGCACAGCGGTATAGTTCACATTCCTTCAGGATTGGGGTGGCGACGTCTGCGGCAGAGGCAGGGTTGCCGGATGAAGGAATCCAAAGCATCGAGAGATGGAAATCCGGGGTGCTTCGGGAGTACATTAGACTGGGGAAGGAGAATGAATCGGCGATGGGTAGGCAAGGGCGAGGGTTGGGGGGGTAAGCAGGAAAGATTTTACTAATGCGTACGTTTTTCGTTTCAGAACATTTGGGGCAGTAGCGTGGGAGCGGATGTGCCTGGATCGTGGGTCATTTGTATATTCACAGAGCCCAAAGAAGAGCCTTAAAACATCCATATGGGGAGGATTTGCAACGGGAGCAGTTGGGATGGCAGTAAGCCTGGTTTAGCAGACGAGGCATGCAGTGGGACGAGCTGCTGCCATTTCTAACTGAAAGGATTGAAATGTGGGGCATTCCAGATATTCTGTTGATTCACTTAGGGGGTAACGATATTGGATACAAAAAGGGTAGGACCTTGTTGACATGTATAAAGGACTTGGCTCAGGTCATGGTCAGGTGGCCCCAAGTGAAGATAGGGTGGTTGGACATTATTATCCGCCTGAAGAACAAAGAGGAAACCATTTGGACCACAGGTGTCAAGAAATTAAACAATCAGATGAGGAAGTGGACAGGTTGGGAGGGAGGTTTTTGGATAAGACATCCATGGGCTTGGGAAGTGGAAGCAGGCTTATTTAGCAGGGATGGAGTACATCTTTCCGAGATAGGGATGGACCTCTTTAATAATGCGATACAAGAGGGATTGGAGAAAGAGATAGGTAGACGGCATTAAGGGCCACAGTGGGAGATCAAGCAGATACTCAGCTTGTTTGTGGCAGTAAACCCAAACCTATTGTTATGTTCTCATGATGGGGTGGGGGAGTGGTTGGTGGAGAAGGGGGAGTGCCCTGTGTAGGTGGGGGGGGGGGCTGCTACACAGGAGGACCGGGGAACTGTGGGGCTAAGGTTCACAGTAGAACTTGCTCTCGCTGGTACGAGGCGGAGCAAGTGGAAAGGGAGGAGGGTAACTCCACCATTGGGGTTTAAGGTGGTGGAGGTCAAGGAAAGGGTGGGGGGAGGAGGGCATTGGGGGAGGGGTGTTTATTGTTAAAGTTGATTGTAAGGGCTTGGGTTTGTTGATTATTAAACTGCGGCCTATTTTAAAGCCAACAGGTTGTCGAGTATTCATTGGTGGGGTACAGGGCAGCACCTGAGGCAATGTCTTCCTTCCCCATGTTACGAAGTTACACACTGCATTAACATATAACAGCATTAAACTTTACTGAATAAGTAGCAGACTTAATCATTCTGCTCACTCTGCAAACACATGCAAAGTGTAATAGCTTAGACATGAAATACTGCTCAAAGGTTTCAACTGGTGAAAATTCAGCAGCTATCTCCAATCTTTGCACAGTCTTTGCATTTATTTCAAAATCCCAGCTTGTTTCCTACTGTGAAGCTGTTTGAATGCTGAAGGGTAGGAGATGACGTCAGCCCTTCTTTGAATCCTAACTGCTGAACCCTCGTTGCCAAGGGAACCCTCAATCTCTGGCAATTCAAGTTACTAATCCTTCACAGCATGGATCCTTAATTAAAACAAACAAATTTCTTTAGTTTCAGGGCAGAGCAAAGAACTTCCTCCCTCTTTCTCAGGAAGCAATGGTCTGTTTTCACATGCTTAAATCCTAACAGTTTGTACCATTATACAGGCAAAATAATGAAACTCCATTACAGGTTCCTAAATAATCATAGCTAACTACAATACAATTCACATGAATGCACATATGAATGGATTTTTCCTTTACCTTAATTAAAACAAACAAATTTCCTTGGTTTCAGGGCAGAGCAGAGAACTTCCTCCCTCTTGCTCAGGAAGCAATGGTCTGTTTGCACATGCTCCAACTGACTTCAGCTGGGCTTTGTGTTTACAGCCGTTAAAGAGACATCACCCAATTGGCAGTTCTTCAATGTCATTGTCTTTTTTACTAAAGTGGGTTACACTAACACACATGATCAGTCACACATACACTCTCACATACTCACTGACACACACACACACACACACACACACACAAATGATCAATCACACATACAAAACTTACACAGACTGACTGATCTCACAAATTCCCAGTCACTCTCTTTTCTCCCTTCTCCAGAGTTTAAAAGCTGTAGCAGCTCATGTGAATAATCAAAAAATGATTACTCACTTATTGGAGGTCAGGGGGTCCAGGCAAAGCTCTGGGATAAAGGTGTCTCTGTGGGTTGCCTATTGCTATGGATGATTGTGCCTCTTGCCATGGGAATTGCAGCATGCAAGACCCCAGGACTCTATTTATTTTTATTTTTTTCTTTTGCAGGGGCCTGCAGCATAATTTGAGTCGGCAGAAACACGAGGCGAGTTCCCTATCCTCTCGCAGCTTTCTTGGATCCTCTCTCCACCTTCAGCTGCCTCTCTTCCCCAGCTCTGCCTCCTGGCCACCTCGGGAGGCAAAGCGGCTGAAGGTGGGGGAGAGGCCATGAGAGGATAGGGAACTGCGCGAAAAATGCTAGGACAGCAAAAGGGGACCAAGTGCCACTGTAATCATGCTTCTGGCTGTCAGGTTTCTTGCTTGCTCTGGGAAGCCACAGTGCCCACTGACAATGCAATGGAATGGGCCACAATCACCAGCCAGATCTGGGCTCTCATCGATGCCAACAGATGATGATTTTCAGCAAAAAGTCATGCGTACCCATATCATAAGAAAGTGAAAGACCTTTTTGATATCTTAAATATAAATATATAGTGAGCAAGAGGCTCCTACTGTGCAAGAAGTACTGGGGCCACAGCCCCGACCACGGGTATGGTCGTTTTCTTGGTAACTGCAGAGCTGGACGCATCCACCTTCGGCACCCGCAGAAGCTCCAGAGTTTCTTTAGACAAGGGGCACAGCTTGTCCATAGCCCAGCTCACCTTAAGGCCAGTCTCCGGAGTATCCCACTTCCTGACCATCAATTGCTGCAATGACTTGTGAAACTGGAAGGCTTAATAAACATGTGGATAAAGACGGTAGATGTAGTGTATTTGGATTTTCAGAAGGCGCTTGACAAAGCCCCTCATGAGAGGCTTCTACGTAAACTAAAAAGTCATGGGAAAGGAGGCGATGTCCTTTCGTGGATTACAAGCTGGTTAAAAGACAGGAAACAGAGAGTAGGATTAAATGGTCAATTTTCTCAGTGGAAGGGAGTGGACAGTGGAGTGCCTCAGGGATCTGTACTTGGACCGGTGCTTTTCAATATATATATAAATGATCTGGAAAGGAATACAATGAGTGAGGTTATCAAATTTGCAGATGATACAAAATTATTCAGAGTAGTTAAATCACAAGCAGACTGTGATACATTGCAGGAGGACCTTGTAAGACTTGAAGATTGGGCATCCAAATGGCAGATGAAATTTAATGTGGACAAGTGCAAGGTGTTGCATATAGGGAAAAATAACCGTTGCTGTAGTTACACGATGTTAGGTTCCATATTAGGAGCTACCACCCAGGAAAAAGATCTAGGCATCATAGTGGATAATACTTTAAAATCGTCGGCTCAGTGTGCTGCGGCAGTCAAAAAAGCAAATAGAATGTTAGGAATTATTAGGAGGGGAATGGTTAATAGAACAGAAAATGTCATAATGCCTCTGTATCGCTCCATGGTGAGACCACACCTTGAATACTGTGTACAATTCTGGTCGCCGCATCTCAAAAAAGATATAGTTGCGATGGAGAAGGTACAGAGAAGGGCAACCAAAATCGTAAAGGGGATGGAACAGCTTCCCTATGAGGATAGGCTGAAGAGATTAGAGCTGTTCAGCTTGGAGAAGAGACAGCTGAGGGGGGATATGATAGAGGTCTTTAAGATCATGAGAGGTCTTGAATGAGTAGATGTGACTCGGTTATTTTCACTTTCGAATAATAGAAGGACTAGGGGGCATTCCATGAAGCTAGCAAGTAGCACATTTAAGACTAATCGGAGAAAATTCTTTTTCACTCAACGCACAAAGCTCTGGAATTTGTTGCCAGAGGATGTGGTTAGTGCAGTTAGTGTAGCTGGGTTCAAAAAAGGTTTGGATAAGTTCTTGGAGGAGAAGTCCATTAATGGATATTAATCAAGTTTAGTTAGGGAAAAGCCACTGCTATTAATTGCATCAGTAGCATGGGATCTTCTTAGTGTTTGGGTAATTGCCAGGTTCTTGTGGCCTGGTTTTGGCCTCTGTTGGAAACAGGATGCTGGGCTTGATGGACCCTTGGTCTGACCCAGCATGGCAATTTCTTATGTTCTTATGTCACAATGGCTCTGCAGACATTGGAGCCACTGAACCCAACACCAACCACGTGATTGGATGGACTGGCCCACCGAGACATGCCCGAAGTCCCGAAAAACCAACCCGCCCCTACACAGGCTCAGACAGGACAGGACTGGACAGGTCACACAGAACATAAAACAAAGAGCCAGAAGGCTGCAATACAGGAAAACCCTAAGAGGCTATAGAGAGAGAGAAATCAGGCTAGACCAGAGGCCATAAAAAAGAGAGGCCTAGAATCAGAAGAGACCTAGAAAGGTCTCAGGCTAGGCCTGACAGAGCTGAAGACCAGAAGGTCACAAGACAGGCAAGAGAACTAGAAACAGAAGAACCATAGCCCAAGTGACAAGGCACAGGAACACAGGTATCAGAAGGCCCAGGGGCCTCAAAATAAACAAGGAATAAGCCTGGAAGGCCACAAAGCAGAGGTGGCTAGAGCAAGGAGCAGGATAGCAGTCGATGCCAAACCATTAAGGTGAAGTACAGACAGGGTTAAGTAGGGCAGGAGTCTGGGCATGGTGCAGGCAAGAGAGAAGGACTTGGCCAGCCAGGGTTGAGAGCTCATGGAGGTCCTCTATTTTATTTATTTATTTATTTATTTAAAGATTTTTATATACCGCGGCACGTGTGTTACATCACCTCGGTTACAGATAACAATAATTCAGCGAGACGCTTTACAATACAACATGTTAACTGATATAATAGGCAACAAGGTTTACCCGTAAACTAGGTAAATTAAAAAATACATAGAGTAATAATTAACAAGAGGGTGAATTTCCGGGAGAGAGGGGGGGGGGGAGGAGGGAAGGAAGGGGTGACGGCGACATAGATGGGTAGTAGAAGACTCAGTTAATAGTATGCTTTTTGAAACAACCAGGTTTTTAGGTTTTGCTTAAATTTTTTGTGGCACTCTTCCTGGCATAGATCCGAGGGTATGCTGTTCCATATTGTAGAACCAGCTATGATGAAAGATCGATTTTTTTTAGAGGCAAGTTTGGTCATTTTAGGAGAGGGGATCGGCAGTCTGGCTAGATGCTGGGGTCTGGTTGGTCGGTTTGACTTTTTGAAGTGTAGGTGTTCAGAGAACCAAAGCATATTAGTGTTGTGGATGGCTTTATGCATTAGTGTCATGGTTTTGTATATTATCCTGGATGAAACGGGAAGCCAGTGTAGAAACTGAAGTGCAGGAGTGATGTGTTCGTGACGACGTGTGTCAGTAATAATGCGGGCCGCTGCATTTTGTAACATTTGCAATGGTTGTAGTGTGGTTTTTGGTAAGCCTAGTAGCAGTGCATTACAGTAGTCGAGTTTTGATAGTATAGTTGCTTGTAATACTGTGCGGAAGTCATATGGGTGTAAGAGCAGCTTGATACGTTTTAGGGTGTGGAGCTTGAAGAATCCATTTTTAACCGTTTCAGAGATTAATTTTTTAAACGTGAGATTGCTATCGATGATGATGCCAAGGCTGCGTACTTGCTGTGCCATAAGAGGGCTGGCTTGTGATAGAATAGACTTGTCCAGTGTGGTGTTTTTTGGAGGTGTGATGAGGAGTAGCTCAGTTTTGTTGGTGTTGATAGCCAAATAGTTGTCCGTGAGTATTTTTTTGATTTCTGAGAGGGCTGCGTTCCAAGTGTTCAGGGCATTTGCAAGAGAACTCGTTATAGGAATGATGATCTGTACATCACCTGCGTAAATGAAGTGTTGAAGGCCCATTTTTTTAAGTAGCCGGCAGAGGGGTGTGAGATAGATATTGAACAGTGTTGAGGAGAGTGAGGATCCTTGGGGGACTCCTTGTGTGAAACTTCTTGGTTTGGATTCACATCGACCACTTTTAACATTGTAGGTCCTGTTACTCAAGTATGATTGGAACCAGAGTAGCGCGGTGCCGTCAATTCCAAATTCAGTGAGGCGAGTGATGAGGGTTTTATGATTAACCGTGTCGAAAGCGGCCGATATATCTAGGAGGGCGAGGATGTATGATTTACCAGAGTCTTTGGCTTTTAAAAGCATCTCTGATAGGGGATATTAGGAGAGTCTCTGTACTGTGGAGCTTTCTGAATCCATATTGGGATGGGAATAGTAATTGATGTTCGTCTAGATATTCGGTGAGTTGTTTGTTTGTTGATGACTCTTTCCATTATTTTAGAAAGGAAGGGGAGGTTTGAGACTGGACGATAGTTTGCTGGGTCCGATGAATCCAGGTTAGGTTTTTTGATAGTAGGTGTTATAATTGCATGTTTGAGTTGATATTGGCATGGAGGCTGTAGGACAGGCAGAGGCCAGGGGCCAAATACATGCTGGAAGGGATGTTTCCTAGCAGAGTTCCCCAGAGACCCCTGGTGGAAGGGGGCTGCACAGCAGTCAGAACCATAATAGACTTAAGACCACTGTCCATTTTAGTAGCCTCCCTCTGGACCGACTCCATCCTGTTTTGATCCCTTTGAAGTTGCTGTCTCCAGAATTGTCCACAATATTCCAAGTGAGGTCTCACCAGGGCCCTATACAGGGGCAATATCACCTCGCTTTTTCTGCTGACCATTCCTTTCTGTTATAACTTGTAAAAGTGTGAACCCTGGGCTAAGGTGAGAGTTGTCTCCACCCATAGGGAGGAGCCCTGTGAGCCTCACCGTCGGTAGGCGTGGTCTCAGTGGTATCAGACACAGCTGTGGAATAGAGTCTTTATTAAGAAAGGAGAAAAGCACAGCCCGTGGAGCGGGGGAGTGCAGTAAAAGTACAGTTCTGAGCAGAGGGGTATACCCCAGTGATATACCTCTGATGTTAAGATCCAGTAGTGGCCCACAGAGTGGGGTACGCCAGGAAGTCTCTCAGTATTGTAGCGGTACCTCAGATGTGTAGATCCAGTAGTGGCCCGCAGAGCGGACTACGCCGAGGAGGTATCTCAGTAGTGAAAATGAGAAGGTAATCCGAGGTGCAGGAATCCCCAGGGGTCCTGTAGCAATGGTGTGGTAAGACCTGCAACGCAGGGTATACCGGAGAGGTTCCTATTGAGGATGATGCGGTAGTGACCCGAGGCATGGGGTACACAGAAGAAGATCTCACAACGAGGCTTGGTAGTTGAAGTCCATAGTAGTAAGGTATTCACTGTAGATAGTTCCAGGAGAGATCCTGAGAAGCAGGATAGAGGTATTCCAAGGCAAGAAGGCCCTCCGGGGAGCAGATAGCCAGAGATGAGGAAGGGCCCCTGAGGAGCGGGTACCCGGAGCATCTCACACCAGGTGTAGAGTCTAGAACTGGAAGTCCAAGGATGGAGTGGAATTCAGCAACGAGGAAACTCCTTGCTAACTCGTCAAAGCCAGCCAGCTTAAGTACAAGAGAGGGATGACCCCCGAGGTTCCCACCATGACGTGTAGAAAGGTGGCCCATGCGCGTGTGCATGCGACTAGGTAACCCTTGGATCAAGATGGCGGTTGGCAGCGCCCACGCCGTTCCGGGAACGCCAGGCAGGTCGGCGGTGGTTGGCAGAGGCCGCCACTCGTCTAAGGGAAGCAAGGCAGCAAAGAAAAAGCTGAGCATAAGTGGTCGCAGCTGTCTGCAACCGACAGGCATAACACTTTCCCTATACAGCCAAGCATCTTTCTGACTTTTACAATTGCTTTATCCATCTATTTGGCCATCTTAAGATCAGATACAATTACCCCCAGATTCCATTCTAAAGAAAGCTCTGGGAGCGAGTAATAGGAATTGGACCTACTTTATGGGATCTGTCAGATACTTGCGACTTGGATTGACCACTGTCAGAGACAGGATGCTGGGCTCAATGAACTTTGGTATGACCCAGCATGGCATTTTTTATGGTTGTTCAGTTTTTGTCATTTTGCAGGTGGATAACAAACTTAGGGGGTCATTTTCTAGCTAAATCGGGGTGGGTTCTGGGCGGCATCCGCACCGGAAGGGGAGGAGTCGGGCGTCAACAGGGTGCACGCCGCGAAGACACCGCTGATGGCGAAAAGGTAAGGACCCTTTTCGCTGCCAGCAGCGCGCCCAATAGCACCACTTTTCACGGTGGCGCTATTGGGTGAGAAAGCCAGCAGCGATCGCACCACGGAGGTGCGATCACTGCCGGCTTTCGCAGGCCTGCCCCCTGCTTCGTCTCCCCCCCGCCCCCATTACCACTGGATTTTCTAAGGTCTGCAACCTTAGAAAATCCAGGCCTTAGTCTTTGGTCAAAGCATCCTCATGGGTTTAATTAAGTTTTAGATGCATTAATGTCTCAGTGTTCCATATTTCTGTGTAAAATGTTCATCTCTCTGTCTAGATGATGCAATACAATATAATGAAACACAATTCTAGCAGCACTTTATTTTAATTTCTGCTCAAGTATGTGAATGATTCATTAAAAATGGAAACCAGTGTTTAGACCAGTAGAATTTAAATTGGGGGATAGTCTTTAATTGGAGTGACAGTGAAGGTCTGGGTGTGTCAGTAAGCAGGAGTCTATAAAGCCTGACCTGGGGCTGTGGTATGTGTGAATGGGAGCCTGATTGGGATGAGTGAGAACCTGACTGGAGGGGGAATTATGTGAATAAGAGCCTGACTGGAGGCGGGGGGGGGGGGGGGGGGGGGGGGTTAAGTGAAAGGGAGCTGACTGGAGTGGGGTATGTGAAAAGCAGCCTGACTGGGGGGGAGTATGTGAATGGGAGCCTGACTGGAGGCAGCGAGGGGTATGTGAATGGGAGCCTGACTGGAGGGAGGTTAAGTGACTGGGAGCCTCACTGGAGGGGGTGGGGAGTATGTGAATAGGAACCTGTCTGGAGTGTGTGTGTATATGTGTATTTCTCTGTGCATGAGAACCTGATTGGGATGTGTGTGTGGGAGGGGGGTAGGAATCTGTCTGGATGTGTATGTGTGTGTGAATGGGAACCAGTTTGGGGTATTGTTCAGGACCACCTCGCCGGGGGGGGGGGGGGGGGGGGGGGGTGGAGTTAGCAATCTGTTAAGGATTACCCTGCCAGGGAGGCAGAATTAGCAATCTGTTACTGATCTTGCTAGGAAGTTAGCTTGGCTCCTATAGGAGGAGGAGTATAGCAATCTGTTAGTTCTCTGCTTCCCCAGAGGGAAGGAGTATCTACTGTTAAGCTTTGTTCCTGTAGAAGATGAGCCAGCAACCTGTATGATCCCCACGGGGAGATAGCTATCTGATATGGATCAGCTTCCGTAGAAAGAGGAGTAATGGTCTGATGTGGGTTGGCTCCCACAGAGTGGCAGATGATAATACCGCTCTATTAGTGTAAGAAGTAACACTTAGTAGAAATAGTGAATCCCTGGGCTGATGGCAGATGACAGCACCCTCAAGTGGAGATCCTGAGAGGGACCACCGGCTAGGCTGGAGTATTGAGACAAACACAGATAGTTCTTTATTTAGACTGGAAGAAGAACCACCAGAGTTGGCAATAAGTTGATGTGCCCGGCAGGGCTGAAGTCCCTCTGATACTGGAACTAAGATCTCTGAGTTGCTGAGCTGTAAGGAGAGACTATAGGTAGTGAGTAGACAGGGTATTCTGGACATAACCAGTGGTAGATGGTACACTCAGAATAGTAGATAACTGTAATGTCTTGTTATGCAACAGAGAGTCTTCAGTATTCAAGAACAGGAGCCGCAAACGAGTACTGGTTCCTATAGGCAGTCTGAAATAGAACTCACAATAACTGTGTATGAGATGGCTACTGGAATAGAAGAGAGGCTAGGAGAGATTTAGGAAAGTAGGCCCTCGTGGAGCAAGTACCGGTTCCTATCTGTTAATCTGTATAAGATATAGGTATGCAATATCTTCTGAGGAAGAAGAGAGTCTGAGAAAGGAATTAGGAACATAGGCCCTCATGGAGCGAGTACCGGTTCTTATCTGCAATCTGTTCTAGTAACTCACGATCTCCGTACCTGCGATAACGTCTTGACTGAAGGGAGTCTTAGAGACTAGGAACAATGGCCCTCGTGGAGCGAGTACCGGTTCCTGTCTGTAATAGGACTCACTGGGGCGGATTTTAAGAGCCCTGCTCGCCTAAATCCGCCCAAAACCGGGCAGATTTAGGCGAGCAGGGCCCTGCGCGCCGGTGAGCCTATTTTACATAGGCCTACCGGCGCGCGCAGAGCCCCGGGACTCGCGTAAGTCCCGGGGTTTTCGGAGGGGGGCGTGTCGGGGGCGTGCCGGAACCGTGCGGCGTTTTCGGGGCGTGTCGGGAGCGTTCCGGGGGCGTGGCTACGGCCCGGGGCGGTCCGGGGGCGTGGCTGCGCCCTCCGGACCCGCCCCCAGGTCACGTCCCGGCACACTAGCGGCCCGCTGGCGCGCGGGGATTTACGCCTCCCTCCGGGAGGCGTAAATCCCCCGACAAAGCTAAGGATGGGGTTTAGACAGGATGGGGTTTAGACAGGCTGCGCGGCTCGGCACGTATCTACTAAAATCCAGCGTACTTTTGCTGGCGCCTGATGCGCCAGCAAAAGTACGCCTATTCGCGTTGTTTGAAAATCTACCCCACTGTGTTCACGTCTGCGATCGCCTCCAGGCAATAGGAGTCTTTTGAGTCTTCAGGAACGTAGGCCTTCGAGGAGCGAGTACCGAATCCCGTCCAACAATCTGAAATCAAGAAGAGAGCGCGGAGCCCCCGAGGAGCTCCTGGTAAGTTTAAAAAGACCAAGCAGTGGAGAAAGGTTTCCCCTTGCTGACTCGGAACGTAGTTGCAAGTAGCGTGGACTGCCAAAGCAAGTCCCGTTGGAGTTCCTTGCTAACTCGCTTGTAGTTAGCAAACAAAGACCTTTTAAATTAAAAACGGATGATGTCACTACGGGGGGACACCCCCAAGATTCGCGCCCTTGCTGGTACAAATTCTGGAGCATGTGCGCGTCCTTACATCATCAGGAACATGGCGGATCCGTGGTGTCAGGCCAGCCCGGGGATTCCGGGACCATGAGGTGGGGAGAAGCCGCGGTTGCATCTGTCCGTCTGAGCCGAAGGGAGTTGCCATAAAGGTAGAGAGGGTGGAGCGAGGGCGAGAATAGGCATGAACGCAACAGGTATGTGTGAATGAATGGGAACTTGTCTGGGGTGTGTGTGTGTGTGTGTGTGGGGGGGGGGGGGGGGGGGGGGGGAAACCTGTCTGGTGTGTATATGTGTGTGTATAGGAACCTTTCTGGGGGGTATGTGTGTGTGATTGGGAACCTGTCTGGGGTGTGTGTGTGTGAAGAAAATTTGTGCTGCCTCACTAATCCATGCTTTACTCAGGATGACTGAAAATACAACATTTTCAGGTATGGAGAGTGGTGAAATTTCTATCTTATTAGTTTAACTTATTGAATGTTTGCGTCTGCCATTTTGAAATAATTTATTGTTGTTTGGGAAATTTTTAAATTTTCGTATGTGCTCTTAATTATTGGATGTTATTCTATTCCTTAGATCATTATAAAAAGAATATTTCCAAGTATGGTTTTACTAATATGATTGATTTATATTCCTTGATTTTATTGTTTGATGAATGATTTATGAGGACTGGTAATGTTTCTGTTTCTCCATTGCTGCATTACATACAGAGTCTGGCTTGTTGTGGTTTGCGGTTTCTGTTTATAGTTTATAGTCTCTTTATTCTGAATTTTATGAGAGTGAGTCTGTATTCTGCATGTTTAACTGAGGTGGGGTAGTCTGTGTTAAAAAAAAATGAGGAGAGGGCAGCACCTGGCACATGGCAGCAAAAATGCTAGAACCGGCCCTGTCTGTGAGACTAAGTGCCAGTGTGTGTGTGTGTGTGTGTATGGGGGTGTGTGGGTATGTGTGTATGAGGGTGTAGAAGTGTATTTGTATATGAGGGTGTAAGAGTGTATGTGTGCATGAGGGTGTGGGTATGCATGTGTGTGTGTGTGTGTGTATTTATTTATTTATTTATTTATTTATTTATGGTTTTTATATACCGATCTTCTTACATTATATGTAAATCAAATCGGTTTACAGAGAACAGTTGAAAAGCTTGCTTGTGGGCAATTACATATAACAAAGAACTTTTTTGAGTAACATATTGTATAACTTTTTGAGTAACATTTAAACATGTATATGAGAGGGTGTGTGTGTGTGTATGAGGGTGTGTGTGTGTAGGTGTGTGGGTGTGTATGAGAGGATGCATGTGTGTGTATGAGATGGTGAGTGTATAGAAGAGTGAGTGTGTGTGTGCCTATGTATATATATCTGAGAGGGTGCCTGTGGGTGCTTATGTGGGAGAGGGTACCCGAGTGTGTATATGAGAGGGTGCCTGTGTGCATGGATGGGGGTGGGGGTGAGAGAGAGGAAGCATGTGCATGGGTGAGATAGGAATCGTGTGAGAAAGATACAGAGGAAATGTGCCTGTGTGAGAGAGAGAGACGGAGGAAACGTGTGTCTATCTCTTTCACACACACACACACACACACACACACACAATCAAGCTCCCTCTGTCTCTCACTAAGTGTGATGGTTTCCTCATATTTATCCAATTGAACCCAACAGGTCAGATTTGGCGGAGCTATGTCGGATTGGTATAATGTCAGCACGGATTTCCTCAGGGCTCCTCATTATCTGCCCCCTCCCCCATGCAATACTTACCTCTCTCCTCTATGCAAAGTGCTGGCATGCCTAGGCATAAACTATAGCGTGTACGTAGACAGTTCTATGCTCCATACCACTCCTCATGGTTTGAAACTTTTAATATGGCTTCTCTTTGAAAGAACTCTGTTAAATCCTGGCTGTCCCATAACAGGTTGTTGCTAAATATTGAGAAGACTGAAATAATAATTCCCTGTAATGTCAAGTCTCCATCTTCTAATCACCCTCAGTGTTCCATTGTAATGAGCTCGATATTCCTGTTGAACAGAAGATGAGAAATCATGGGGTCACAACTGATATCAATCTTTCTATGAATATTCATATTAAAGCTATTATAAAAGCTTTATTTTTTAAGTTAAACATGCTCAGGCATTTAAGACCACATTGAGATTTACAAGATTTTCATACTGTTTACAATGGGCTTTGATTATTGCAACTCCCTGTTTGTGGGCCTGCCAAGTAAATTCAATCCGAGCTATGCAGCTAATCCAGAATGCTGCCACAAGGATATTGACCAGAACCAGACCATATTGCTATCTGTACACTGGCTGCCATTACAAAGGTGGATTTAATTCAAACTAGCCTCTGTCATACATGGATTGCTGAATAATAACTCTCTTCCCTGAATTAATGAAGTTCTTTAAATATAAATGCCATCGCGCTCTCTTAGGTTAGCTAATAAATATCTACTTGAAATTAGCCCACTAAACAGGTAGCATGACACTTGTGACCCCACTGGGACAGCTGAAGTGAGGCCCAATCAAACTGAGGGGAGTACTGCTGGAGCCAGGGTAATCCCAGAACCATGGGATGTATGGCCTTGAGCTAGGTGCTCAACATAGAGGGAGCCTGTATGGAGCTTTACTGGAGACGTGATGTGGGTAATTTTCCCTGGCACGGGATCCCCGTGAATGAAGGAGAGTACCAATGGAACCGGGCAATAGAGCATGGGAATTTGGAGATTTTCCACAAAGGCCTTTAAGAGGAAATTCCCTCCTGCTCTGAATCCACTAGGATTAGGGTGGTGAAGTCCTGGTTGCCCACAGAGAGTATCAATGGAAGAGATAACGGGGGCGCCAGAGAAGTAAGGCCTAGGGTCAGCACCTCACTGAGTCCTAGACCCGGGAGTTTACTGGCCTTTAGGGATGTGCATTCATTTTCAACGCATTGGCAATCCGCAACACATAAGTCCCGATTTGTTGTTTTCGTGGGTTCACAAAACGCATCGTGATCCCCCATGAATACAACATATCATATTAGTTTCATTCTTTTGGCTCGCAGTGATTTCTTAGCGGCTGTTTGAAATAGGAGATAGCAAAAACTAGCCCTTTCCTATGAGTCATAAGTGACCTCACAGCCCTGTCATAGAGTGAGTCAGACAGGTTGGCAAGGAGACCAGAATGCAACCTATCAGAGCTAAGCATTTTTTGTGATGCAGCCAATCGCCGCTCTCACTCAGTGCTCTGTGATGTTGTTCCTAATGACGCAGCCCTATTTATATGATAAGCACGTGGCGTGCCACGCACTTTCTTGGTGGGGATGGTCTGGGGAGGTGGTCGCAGTCAGAGCTAGTCTGAGTGTCACAAATTTGTATTAAATTGCTAGCTACTTTGATAGAATTTTCCATTGAAAAAGATATTTGTTCGATTTGGCTGCAGTGCTGCCACCAGCTAGCCATGCTTTTTTTGTCTGCACTTTTTTTTATTGATCTGAGACGGTCTCTTTGTCAGTGCCACTGAGAGAAGCTACTAGCAGTGGCATTTTTCTGCTTATTTTACCCCTTGGGGTAGGTTGCAAGCAGGATTTGAGTGTTGTGGGTGTGAGATATATTAAATTGCTAGCTACTTTGATAGAATTTTCCAATGAAAAAGATATTTCTTCATTTTTGATGCTGTGCCAAGCAAGCCATCCTTTTTATTTAACTGCAGGTTTTTTTTTATTGAACTCAGGCTGTCTCTTTGTGCTCTTTTAAGCCAAGAAGACAGTGCACTCACTGGGCATCAGTGAGCACTGGGCAGTTTTGCAGACTCACATAGATATTATTGGGACAGCAGTGCTCCCTGAAGCCAAATCCCCAGTGGGCCTCTTTTGTAGTTACAAGCTTGGTGTGTGCATACAGCAGTCCCAGTAGAAGTGTACATCCAGGCACAGCCTCGTGGGCCTGGGGGCACTTTTGCAAACTCACATATATTGGGACGGGTGCTCTCTGAAGCCAAATCCCCAGTGGGCCTCTTTTGTAGTTACAAGCTTGGTGTGTGCAGAATACACTACGGTCCCAGTTTTAGTATACATCCAGGCACAGCCTCGTGGGCCTGGGGGCACTTTTGCAGACTCACGTATAATGGGACAGGGGTGCTCTCTGAAGCCAAATCCCCAGTGAGCCTCTTTTGTAGTTACAAGCTTGGTGTGTGCACAATACACTGCAGTCCTAGTTTTTTTTTTTCCCCTGCTTATCCATCTTTCTTTTAATACTTCAAAATAGAACAGGCCATTCTGAATTTTAAAAAGCAAGCAAATTTGAAAATAGAAGTGAATAGAAAATAGTTTGTTTCTACATTGATATGATGAATTTTTAAAGCATAGTATAGACAACATTCAAATAATGCACTTTTTCCATTTTATGGTTATATAAACCATGAAAAATCCAGAAGACTACAGTAAATTCATATGAATCTACATATATATATATATATACATATACATATATATATATATATATATATTCAGCTAATTTAGCCCATATATTCAGTTGCATGGCCTTGCCGCTGAATATATCCGGCTATCTTAAATATCAGAGTTAGCTGGATAATGTATCTGGCTAACTCAACTCCTTCCAGTTATACCCCCGGAGCGCCCCTAACATAGGAAGATAGATGCCAAAGAATGTCTTTTTAAATATCTTTATTCGCTGGAGACGTTTGAAAATATTAAAATCGCCCGACTGTGGCCGAGTTTTGCTACATCCTAGTGGCTGCCTCAGGGGCTCATAAGTAACTTGTCGAATTGAAGCAAATTGAAATTCTATAGATTACTAAACATAATCCGCAGCACAGGCGTATCTTGATTGAGAAAAGGAAATCCTAAACTCTTTATGGCTCTATGTACTTAAGGATGTCACATACGTTTATGCTGCTGGTTAGTTTCTGCCGTCTCCGCTCAAAGTAAACAATGTTTACTTAATTAACGATGCCACATACGTTTATGCCGCTGGTCATTTTCTGCCGTCTCTGCTCAAAGTAAACATTGTTTGCTTGGCTGACATCATTGTTTACTTTGAGCGGAGATGGCAGAAACTGACCAGCGGCATAAACATATGTGGCATCATTAAGTACATGGAGCCATAAAGAGTTTATGGTAGTGAAGTCAGGTCTGGGGTTGGACTCCAATCACCAAGAGAATGAATACCTGTATACGTTAATACAGAAGTGCAGGAACATAGCAGCGCACTTCCACAGAAATGTAAAGGCGGCAGGTTCTCCGACAAAAGCAGACTTATTTGGACATGCCTCACATGCGTCTCATTCAAGATATTGCCACCCGGTGGAATTCCACCTTTATGATGCTGCAGAGGTTAGTGGAGCTGCAGACACCCCTTCATGAACTTTCTGGAACAATGGACATAGGTGTGCATAATCCCCTAGGATTGGTTAGTCATGAGTCAGGTAGTAAAAATCCTGTAGCCCTTCAAGGATATCAAGGAGGAGCTGAGTTCTAGACGTACCACCTTGGCTGACATCATCCCTATAGTTAATTTTCTGGAGGGAAATTTGGAGGGCTTTAAACAGGAAGAGGGAATGACAGCTGAGGTGCTGCATTGTCTGGACATTTTGCAGAAGCAGGTGCAAGAGAGATTAAGGCCTTTAACAGAAGACCACACATACATGCTCTCCACAGTCTGTGATCCCCAACTGAAAGGGAAACGCGCCCTACAGTCCAATTTTCTCTCATTTGTTAAGGAACTGCTGTTAGCAAAAGTCCATGATCAGGAGCACCATAGACAGAGACAGATTAGGCATGAAGCAGAGGAGGAAACAGCGGCGGGCACTTCAGAGAGTTGTGCTAGCACAAGCAGGAGCAGCACTCTGTCAGTGACAGCTACTATCTCCTTCTCCTCCACTTCAGTACGCCAAAGACATGTTGCCCATAAAGAATCATCTGTTCCTCTAAGGGCTAGAGAGAAAGTAGCTGGCATGAATGACTCTCAGCCCACCCAAGCAAAGAAGACATAAATACAACTGTCAGTGACAGGGTATCTTTCAGAGCCCACAGAGGACATGCAGACAGATCCGCTGGCATATTGGGCACACAAGTCCACTGTCTGGCCACACCTAGCCAAAGTGGCTCAGTGATTTCTGTCATGTCCATCAACCAGTGTGCCCAGTGAACGTGTATTTTCAATGACAGGGGATATCGTGAGCCCTCACCTCTCAAGACTGGCACCAGAGTTGATGGAAATGTAGGTGTTTTTGAAAATAAACCTACCTTTGCTTGGGTTTCCAAAATTTCCCTGTGAATGGCAAGTTGAATAAAAGGAATTGAAAGCCTTGCAGCAGCTCCAACTGCCTCCTTTGATCCAGATAATATCCGCACATGCACCTGACCTGAAACGCTGTGCCTGTCCATCCACTGTCCAGGCCATACGTCCCTACAAGGGCCTGACCTGAAACGCTGTGCCTGCCATCCACTGTCCAAGCCGTATGTTCCTACAAGGGCCAGACCTCAAATGCTGTGCCTGTCCGTCCACTGTCCAGGCCATACATCCGTACAAGGGCCTGACCTCAAATGCTGTGCCTGACTGAGTTTAGTTCTAGTATTTCTAATTTCAGTTTCATGTATTTGTGCATCATTTCTTTCCTGCATATTCTTTTCCTGTTTTACAACATTTGGAATGTAAGAACATAAAAAGCTGACTTTAGATATTTGGAGCTTGCATAGTTCATATGCTCAATAGTTTTCATGACCTTTATAATATGGGCCATTTTCCCTAAATCTTTCTTAGGTGCCAACATTAATGTTTCTAGTACTATGGAAAACTGTAGGTAGTTGTACTCTAGTTCATCCTCTGTGTTCCCATAGTTTGCAGAGGCACTGTGTAAACTACAAAGACAACATAGATTGATATTGTAGATTTGGACTTGAATAGCGGTTTTCTTATTTCTGAGAGCTCTTCATGTTCCTTTGTCATCAGCTGAAGTACATTAGTACAGTTAATAGCTTCTGGGTATTTACAAGGTCTTGACCTCTAATGCTGTGCCTGTCCATCCAGGCCTTGTCCCTATGAGGTCTTGACCTCTAATGCTGTGCCTGGCAGTCCAGGCCTTAAGTCCCTACAAGGGCTTAACCTCTATTGCTGTGCCTGTCTGTCCAGGCCTTAGGTCCCTAAGAGGACTTGACCTCTATTGCTGTGCCTGTCCATCCAGGCCTTAAGTACTACAAGGGCTTGACCTCTAATGCTGTGCCTGTCTGTCCAGGCCTTAGGTCCCTAAGAGGACTTGACCTCTATTGCTGTGCCTGTCCATCCAGGTCTTAAGTACCTACAAGGGCTTGACCTCTAATGCTGTGCCTGTCCATCCAAGCTTTACGTCTCTACAAGGGTTTGACCTCGAATGCTGTGCCTGTCCATCCAGGCCTTATGTCCCTAAAATGGCTTGACCTCTACTGCTGTGCCTGACTATCCAGGCCTTATGTCCCTACAAGGGCTTGACCTCTAACGCTGTGCCTCTCCATCCACATTTGGAATGTAAGAACATAAAAAGCTGACTTCAGACGTTTGGAGCTTGCATATTTCATATGCTCAATAGTTTTCATGACCTTTATAATATGGGCCATGTTTCCGAAATCTTTCTTAGGTGACAACAGTAAGGTTTCTAGTACTATAGAAATCTGGTGTCCCTACGAGGGCTTGACCTCTATCCTCAAATGATGTGCCTGCCCGTCCAGGCCTTATGTCCCTAAAAGGGCTTGACCTCTAATGCTGTGCCTGTCCGTCTAGGCCTTATGTCCCTATGAGGGCTTGACCTCTAACCTCGAATGCTGTGTCTGCCTGTCCGTCCAGGTTTTACGTCCCTACGAGGGCTTGACCTCTATCCTCGATGCTGTGCCTACCTGTCCATCCAGGCTTTATATCCTTACAAGGGCTTGACCTCTGTCCTCGAATGCTGTGCCTGCCTGTCCATCCAGGCCTTATGTCCCTACGAGAGCTTGACCTCTATCCTTGAATGCTGTGCATGCCTGTCCATCCAGGCCTTACGTCCCTACAAGGGCTTGACCTCTATCTTCGAATGCTGTGCCTGTCCATCCAGGCTGTACGTCCCTACAAGGGCTTGACCTCTAATGCTGTGCCTGTCCGTCTAGGATTTATATCCCTACGAGGGCTTGGACGATGTTGCTGTCACGGAGACGTGGTTCATGGAATAACATGATTGGGATACGGCAATACCGGGCTATAACTTGTTAAGGAAGGACAGAGAGAACAGGAAAGGGGAAGGAGTGTCTCTTTATGTCAGAAACAATATCCAAGCATCTGAACTGCAAGAAAGATGGGGCAATGAAGAAGCACTATGGGTCGACCTAGAAAAAGATGTTGGGGTATCCATTTATATTGGAGTGGTTTACAGGCCTCCAAATCAAAAGGAAGAGCATGGCCGCTTTTGCTTCCTGCTTCATTTGGTGAGCCTCATTACCTGCTTCCATTGGTCCCGTTGGAGAGAGGGAGGAGCTGGACTGCGTTTAAAGAACCACGCTTGTAGGCGCGACGCTGCCGCTTTTGCTTCCTGCTTCATTTGGTGAGCCTCATTACCTGCTTCCATTGGTCCCGTTGGAGAGAGGGAGGAGCTGGTCTGCGTTTAAAGAACCGCGCTTGTAGGCGCGACGCTGCCGCTTTTGCTTCCTGCTTCATTTGGTGAGCCTCATTACCTGCTTCCATTGGTCCCGTTGGAGAGAGGGAGGAGCTGATCTGCGTTTAAAGAACCGCGCTTGTAGGCGCGACGCTGCCGCTTTTGCTTCCTGCTTCATTTGGTGAGCCTCATTACCTGCTTCCATTGGTCCCGTTGGAGAGAGGGAGGAGCTGGTCTGCGTTTAAAGAACCGCGCTTGTAGGCGCGACGCTGCCGCTTTTGCTTCCTGCTTCATTTGGTGAGCCTCATTACCTGCTTCCATTGGTCCCGTTGGAGAGAGGGAGGAGCTGGTCTGCGTTTAAAGAACCGCGCTTGTAGGCGCGACGCTGCCGCTTTTGCTTCCTGCTTCATTTGGTGAGCCTCATTACCTGCTTCCATTGGTCCCGTTGGAGAGAGGGAGAAGCTGGTCTGCGTTTAAAGAACCGCGCTTGTAGGCGCGACGCTGCCGCTTTTACTTCCTGCTTCATTTGGTGAGCCTCATTACCTGCTTCCATTGGTCCCGTTGGAGAGAGGGAGGAGCTGGACTGCGTTTAAAGAACCGCGCTTGTAGGCGCGACGCTGCCGCTTTTGCTTCCTGCTTCATTTGGTGAGCCTCATTACCTGCTTCTATTGGTCCCGTTGGAGAGAGGGAGGAGCTGGACTGCGTTTAAAAAACCGCGACCAGCGGCGCGATGCTGCCACTGGCGCGACGCCTAAGCCACGCGCGCCGAAGGGGCGCGCGCGGCTTTGTCCAGCTTCGTCCGGAAGAGAACAGGAGTGAACATTAAGGCGAACCGACTGTGAGTAAAAGATTTGTTCTTTGAAATTATTTCAAGCGGCCCAGAGACATATATACAAGGGAATAAGACTGACTATCAATTTCTGATCCTCTCCTCTTGATAACGGTTTACTTTCCCTATAATGCCGCATACTAAGAGGAAGGCCCGAATAAAGGAGTCTTCCTCTATACCGATTACAATTTCATTTCAACCGCGAATCGAGGACAGTTTCAGAAAATCTTCATCAAAGACTTTGGGGATGGCCGCTGAGGGCTTTAGTTTAGAGCAGGAACTAAGTCCCAGGCCCTTAGAAATATCTTTAAGCCCCGGAGCCCCCGAGAAACCTGAGCCACCGTCTGGTAGAAATGCCAGAGAGGAACTAGAACAATCCCCAGATCCATCTGTTTTTGATTTCCAGAGGCAATCAAGGAATTTACCTGAATTACCGGTGAACCCCGTAGATAGGGGTTCCTTGGAATCAGAAATACAGGGAGAATTTGTTCTAGATAAAGAGGCCACTACAAGATTAGGAAATGATACAATCCAGATTGTAGTCCCCAAGTCATTTTCGCTAGAAGAAATTGGGAAAATGATTATTCAGATGCAGAAATCAATTAATACTTTGTCCAATAAAGTAGAGGAGGCTTTACAAGTAAACCAAGTAATAGAACAAAGGGTGGGAAAACTGGAAACAGATATTAAGATAGTAGAGAAGAAGGTGGAACAAAATGATGAAATTCAAATTAATTTGATAAAATCTGAAAAAATGTTGTTAGATAGAATTGAATATCTAGAAAATCAGTCAAGGAATCAGAATTTGAGATTGCTTAATTTCCCAAAGACGAACTTTATGATCCCTATGGACCTTTTTCGGAGTTACTTAAAAAATATTTTGAAATATTCAGAGGCCTCCGTACCAACAATTTCTCGAATGTATTATCTTCCCCTGTTCCATAAGGGTGAAACGGGGCAAACTGTGAGAGAGGAATCTGAAAATGTAGATTTAGATCTGACTGATTTTCTGGAGAAATCGTTTGAAACTAACATAACATCTAGAGCTACGTTGTTAGTTCAATTTGTTTATATGACAGATAGAGATTCTGTGTTGAAATAATTCTTTAGGAATGAAAATCTGCTGTTCTACGGTCAAAGTATAAGAGTGTTCCCAGACATCGCCCGTTCAACACAAATTCGTCAGAAGAAATTTATTAATATGAGATCTGAAGTTTTGGAAAGAGGGGCAAAGTTTATGTTAAGATACCCATGTCGTTGTTTAATCATATACCAAGACTCTAGGTATGTTTTTACTCAACCTGAGCAACTGAGGGGTTATCTGGATTCCCATTCCTAATGTATCTTGTAGAAGGAGGGTAAAAAATGAATAAAAGATGGAGAAATAAGATAGGTTAAGTGTTAAATGTATGTAATTTCCTAGATCTGCTCTAATATGAATATATATGTCTCTTTTGCTTTGCACTATGAATGGTATGATAACTCAAGGTGGGATTGAAATCTCTTTTTTTTATTTCTAAGATACATTGTTATTCATGTACCTTGATTTTGTTTATATTTTGAAAAAATTCAATAAACAATAAATAAAAAAAAAAAAAAAAAGGAAGAGCATGACAGAGATCTATTTGAAGACATCCAAAAGATGGGAAAGAATGGAGAAGTGGTGATCATTGGAGACTTTAATCTGCCGGATGTAGACTAGAGTTGTAGAGTATCCCTTCTGCAGAATCTAACAATAGTATAGAAATAGTGGATGCCCTGCAAGGGGCTTCGTTCAAACCAATGGTAATGGAACCTATGAGAGAGGGAGCTATACTCGATTTAGTGCTCAATAATGGAGATAATGTCTCTGATGTCCAGGTGGGCGCCCACCTCAGCACCAGTGATCATCAAACGATATGGTTTCATATCACACAAAGGATATGGAGAAGAAGCACGAAGACCCGAGTTTTGCAGTTCAAAAACATGGACTTTGATGAAATGGGGAAGTACCTAGAGGAAGAACTAGAAGGTTGGGAGAATGAGAGAAATGTGGAACAACAGTGGACGAAACGAAAAGGAGCAATTACCAAGGCAACTAATCTATATGTTAGAAAAGTAAAGAAAAGCAAAAGAAGAATGAAACCTATCTGGTTCTCAAAGGAGGTGGCTGACAAAATAAAGGCTAAAAGAACAGCTTTCAAGAAATATAAAGGATCCCAAAGGGAGGAGCACAAAGAAGAATATCTGGTAGAACTGAGGGAGACGAAGAAAATAATCAAGAAGGCAAAAAGTCAAACGGAAGAAAGGATTGTCAAAGAGGTAACACGAGGTGACAAAACATTTTTCAGATACATCAGAGAAAGGAGGAAAGTCCAAAATGGTATAGTGAAATTGAAAGGTGGAAAAGATCAATGTGTGGAGAGAGATGAAGAAATGGCAGAAATATTAAACAAATACTTCAGTTCAGTGTTCACTAAAGAGAACCCTGGAGAAGGACTGTCGCTAGTTAACAAGAAACCGGAGGGGAGTGGAGTAGATGTAACTCCATTTACAGTAGAGAATGTATGGGAAGAGCTGGAGAAACTGAAAGTGGAAAAAGCCATGGGGCCGGATGAGGTTCATCCCAGGATACTGAAAGAGCTCAGAGATGTGCTGGTGGCTCCGCTGAGTGACCTGTTCAATAGATCCCTGGAAATGGGAGTGGTGCCAAAAGATTGGAGAAGAGCAGTGGTGGTCCCGCTTCACAAGAGTGGGAGCAGAGAGGAGGCTGGTAACTACAGACCGGTTAGCCTCACCTCGGTGATGGGAAAAGTAATGGAGTCACTGCTGAAAGAAAGAATAGTGAATTATCTACAGTCAGGAGAATTGCTGGACCAGAGGCAGCATGGATTCACCAGGAGAAGATCCTGTCAGACAAATCTGATTGACTTTTTTGACTGGGTGACTAGGGAATTGGATAGAGGAAGAGCGCTCAATGTCATCTACTTGGATTTCAGTTGATAAGGTCCCGCACAGGAGGCTGGTGAGTAAAATGAGAAGCTTAGGAGTGAGTGCCGAGGTGGTGGCCTGGATTACAAACTGGTTGATGGACAGAAGACAATGTGTGATGGTAAATGGAACTTACTCTGGATAGAGGTTAGCCTCACCTCGGTGGTGGGAAAAGTAATGGAGTCACTGCTGAAAGAAAGAATAGTGAATTATCTACAGTCAGGAGAATTGCTGGACCAGAGGCAGCATGGATTCACCAGGAGAAGATCCTGTCAGACAAATCTGATTGACTTTTTTGACTGGGTGACTAGGGAGCGCTCGATGTCATCTACTTGGATTTCAGTTGATAAGGTCCCACACAGGAGGCTGGTGAGTAAAATGAAAAGCATAGGAGTGAGTGCCGAGGTGATGGCCTGGATTACAAACTGGTTGATGGACAGAAGACAATGTGTGATGGTAAATGGAACTTACTCTGGATAGAGAGCGGTGTTAAGCGGAGTGCCGCAAGGATCGGTGTTGGGACCGGTCCTGTTCAATATCAATGTGAGCAACACAGCGGAAGAGATAGAAGGTAAGGTTTGTCTTTTTGCGGATGACACTAAGATCTGCAACATAGTGGGCATGCTGGAAGGAGTGGAGAGAATGAGACGGGATTTAAAGAAGCTGGAAGAGTGGTCAAATATATGGCAGCTGAGATTCACTGCCAAGAAGTGCAGAGTCATGCATATGGGATGCGGAAATCCAAAAGAACTGTATTCGATGGGCTGATGTGCATGGAGCAGGAGTGAGACCTTGGGGTGATAGTGTCAAACAATCTGAAGTCGGGGAAACAATCTGACAAGGCGATAGCTAAAGCCAGAAGAATGCTGGGCTGCATAAAGAGAGGAATATCGAGTAAAAAAAGGGAAGTGATTATCCCCTTGTATAGGGCCTTGGTGAGACCTCACCTGGAGTACTGTGCTCAGTTCTGGAGACCGGTCCAGAGAAGGGCGACCAAAAAGGTGGATGGTCTTCATCGAATGACTTATGAGTAGAAATTGAAGAATCTAAATATGTACACCCTGGAGGAAAGGAGGAGCAGAGGTGATATGATACAGACTTTCAGATACTTGAAAGGTTTTAATGATCCAAAGACAACGACAAACCTATTCTGTTAGAAAAAAATCAGCAGAACCAGGGGTCATGATTTGAAGCTCCAAGGAGGAAGACTCAGAACCAATGTCAGGAAGTATTTCTTCACAGAGAGGGTGGTGGAGGCCTGGAATGCCCTTCCAGAGGAAGTGGTGAAGACTAAAACTGTGAAGGACTTCAAAAGGGCATGGGATAAACACTGTGGATCCATAAAGTCTAGAGGATGTGAAGGAAGAGAGAGAGGCTTGCGGGAAAGACTGCTATTTCCTGGAGATAATACCCTTATTCAATAGACAAACACACGGTAAATTCGACTCTGACAGTGCTCTATGCTTCAACGGGGTTTATCTCTCTTATTTCATTTCAGGATCTCCAGACTATCAGGTACTCGCTTCTCGAGTGCCTACCAGTCAAGTATTCTACACCTCAGACCTTTGGTCCCACCATCTTCACTACCAGGAAGAAGCTTGCACAACGTTCCAGTGAGTACCTTTATGATCCAGTTCTCCAACTCCACCCACCAGGTACCGTGGGTTCCTATCTACCTTGAACATCTAGGTGAGACTTCTACATCTGATACGGTCAGAACGTATTGGCACCTTACCGGACTCCAGTGCCTTTCCTTCCTGCCTCATACCATCTACAGCAATACAATAAAGCTTTCCACCTACAAGTGTCCGCTCTCTGCATTAGCCTATTGCTGAGGTTCCCCAGAGGGCCCCTCCGTGTGGGAGGGGTCATCTTGTATATAATTGCTTATGCTGAAAAACTGAAAGACACTGACCTGTTGGACTTTGCATGCTGATCATGATAAAGAATGACACAAGCTGGAACCAGGAGAGCTGCTCGTATACACATTAACCTGAGCTGAAATGAGGAAAGTTGCATGTACACACTGCGAGCCAAAAGAATTAAACTAATATGATATGTTTTATTTGTGGGGGATTGCAATGCGTTTCACAAATCCACGAATACAACAAATAGGGACTTATGCGTTGCGGATTGCACATTCATTGAAAATGAATGCACATCCCTAGCAGGCAGGCAATTGTTCTCAGTTCACTCTGTCTTTACCACTGGGATCTCTCTGGTGACTTGCTTAGGTCTGCCTCCCATTGGGTCACCTCTGTTGCAGTTTCCTGTAGTTCAGCGACCAGTTGCTGCCCTTTAATTCTGCCTTCCTCTCTCTGGGCATCTATGGCATGCTGAAGTGGCTTCACTGGCCTCACTATCCGGACTGGCCTTTTTTCTCCCTTCACAGCATGCCCCTCTCCAGGGAGGACAGGAAAGTATCTGAATGTAATCCAATTTGAAAGTGCCTGAAAAGCAGAATATAAATCAAATAAATAAATAAGCATGGATAACCCTTGCTGCCAAGAGGGAGACTTTGGAGGAGGCTTCTCTTGATGTTTCCTGGTCATTTATTGCATCTTGATTGATAGTTATGGACAGAGAAAACAGAAAAACACTGTACTAAAATTTGCCTTGTAGCATCATTGAGAAACTTGATCCAGCATTGAATTTTAGCTAAGACCTGTTGACATGCTAAGACTTCTGGTAGAAAAAGTGTTTCCCATGACTTATGGCCAAAATGAGATGAACTGCACTGAGGTTAATTTGAACTAATGTACAAGTACAACCTGCTTTTTTGAAATATGACCAGTGCAATTATACACAACTACATTGTCTATGGTTCTCATCTGAAAGATGATTGATTGCTCTCATGGGTAAAATGAGGGCTCTAACATTGACTGAGAATATGAATCATATTAATTCTGAGTCTCCAGTAGTCCAAATGGAGTTTTATGAGGTTCTATATTACATTAGTCCATATGTTTTCATCACAGGGGATTGCCTTTTGGTCAAAAGTCAGGCCAACAGTTTGGTTCCCATGGTCTGAGTAAGTGGTACGTGTTAGAAGTCTGCCTTGAATCAGCTGGGGAGAAGGTATTTGCTTATATTGTCAGCCGCAAGTACGGAAATCATGTGATGGATACTTCATAGCATCTGGTCCACCGACCCTTCTAGAGACCTTTTATGCACACTTGACTCCCCTTTCTATCAGTTCTTCCCAGCTGGAAATGCCACTAGAAAATAGGGTTTAAAAAAAAAACCGATTATGTCATTGAGACATCAGATGAACTCTTATTAAGCTGCTGTCATCTTTTAAGCTTAATGCCTATATTTTTTTATTTCTCAAATACTCTGTACTGAGATACAAGGGATTTTCAAGTTAGTATGCAGAAAAAATAAATGAATACATGAATAAATGTAAAGAGTAAAATAACATAAAATAGAAAGGTGATTGTCAAAGATAGTAGCAATTATCTTCCTTTCTCTGGGTATCCTGGTTTCTGAAATATTTTATTCTGTTACATCTCCCCCCCCCCCGATTAAAGCCTGTCATAGATTAATTCACTCTCCTTTCCAGCTGTTTCTTATCTCTTTTTACGTGCTACTGGGCATTCCCTGCTTCTGAGGCTCTTTTTTTCACCAGGACTCTGACTGAATTGATTTTCATGGTAGCTGATGTCAAAGAAGATACCTAGGCAATTTGAACATGAGAAGGATGGAGGCTTATAGCGTAAATAAAAACATACAGAGCAAGTTTAATAGAACAAGATAAATAAGATCAGAACTCAGAAAGTCAAAAGAGAAAAATCAGGGTAGGACACTTCAAGGTATTCAAAGAAATAAATATGAATTCTGATTGTCATTTATCATGATATGAAATATTTCTCAGTGCAGGGGACCTTCTTAAACTATTGTGTATAACCCTTGGAAAGCTATAGATATTGGGTTACTAACTTTATTCAATACAAAAAATGTATTGCCTAAAGAAATAAAGCTTTCAAAAACACATGTCTTCCTTGGGGCAACAAGCATTACCTGTCACATATTCTGCTCTCTGTGGGTACACAGATAGCATGGAAGGTAATTGCAGCCGAAAGTGTTGGAACTTTTAATTCTGGGGTTACCAATCATAGCTCAGAAACTGGCATTTCTCTGTGCCAGTCTCACATCTAATAATGTTTAGAAGGCCTTGCATGGCATGATGCCATCTACATTCACAGGGGAGAAACGTTCTGGAGATCCCCTCTTTTTGCAACATAAGATTGTGCGATTCTTTGCTGTGGCCTGTCCAGCCCTATGGAATTCTTTACCCGAGGCCCTGAGCTGAGACCTTGACAAAAACTTGTAGAAAAAAGTTGAAGGGTCTTTGTTCAGACAAGGTTTTAGAAATACTATCTGCTAGATTGAAAATAGTTATCTGTAATATTTATTTATTGATATTTTTGTTTATTTATTTTAAAATATTTAGTACTTGCCCTTCTACATTCAGAGCAGGGTACAAGAAAATACACATAATCAAATTGCATAAAATTGCATAAGAATCAATCAACAATGAAAAAAATCAAACAAAATCACAGACATTGACCCAATTATTGTCAATATAGACGATTAGGTAGTGCTCAGATGGAAAATGCCTTTTGAAATAAATGGGTTTTAAGAGCTTTCCAGAAAAACTTTGGTTCTGCTATTGTTCTCTCTTTTGGGAGGGAGTTTTATAAAAAAAAAAAAAAGGACCAGCAATGGAGAAAGCACATTCCCTAGTCTCTTCAACATGGACTGTCCGAGGAGGAGTATCTAGAAGATACTAACTGGAGGAGCAAAAGTTCTGGACAGAGTATGAATTTTTAGTCTTGCTGCAATCCATGGTGAAGGAATATTGGGGCTGATTTTCAGAGGATTTACGCGCGCGTGTGTGTGTGTGTGTGTGTGTGGGGGGGGGTTACGCACATCGGTCCTATTTTATAAAGGCCTGGTGAAGCTCGTAAAGCCCTAGGACATGTCTAAGTCCCAGGGCTTTACAATAGAAGTGGTCCAGGGGCGAGGCAGAGCGGGGGCAGGGCCAGAGGCCTCCAGCACAGCGGCCATTTGCTGCTGGGTTGGAGAATCGCATGCCAGCAGGCTGCCGGTGTGCGCAACTTGCGCCTGCCTCTAGGCAGACACAAAAGGTAAAATAAAAAATTGAGGGGGGGGGGTTAGGATAGGGCTAGGGGGGATAGGTTAGGGGAAGGGGTGAGAAGCTCAGATTAGGGGAGAGAGAATGGGTGAAGCCTGTGGGCGTCGGCGTGCACAAGGTGTGTACCCCCTTGCTCGCGCCGACCCCTGATTTTATAACATGCGCGCACATGTTATAAAATCAGGCGTACATGTGTGCACACTGGGTAGCACGTGTTATGGAGTCTCAGTTTAGTGGACCCTTAGGCCGACCTGTAGGAGACTGGGAAAGATGGTCAATGTCTCTAGTATGTGGCAGGCCGGGAGGCAGATGTTCAGGCAGGACGTAGAGGTGCTCTTCACCCTGGAAGCTGGTACTCCCCCGGGAGGAGCCCGTAGGAGCCCAACCGCTGGGACTTAAGCGGCTTCACCCTTGGAAGCCGAAACCTCCCCGGGAGGAGCCCGTAGGGGCCCGACCACTGGGACTTAGGCGGGTTGTGGATCAGGACTGAGAACTGGAACCAGACTAGAACAGTAGATAAGTACTGTAACAGGGCTCGGGTTCTTGAACCAGGCAGGAACTGTAGCAGGGCTCAGGTACTGGAACCAGGCAGGAACTGTAGCAAGGCTCGGGTACTGGAACCAGGCAGGAACTGTAGCAGGTAAGCAGGAACCAAGCAGGTACTGTAGCAGGTAAGCAGGAACCACACAGGTACTGTAGCAGGCAAGCAGGAACCAAGCAGGTACTGTAGCAGGCAAACAGGAACCACGCAGGTACTGTAGCAGGCAAGCAGGAACCAAGCAGGTACTGTAGCAGGCAAGCAGGAATGGAGGGAGTAGCAAGACAACTCACTCCGGGGCACGGCGCAACAGGGAACCAGGAGGTAAGCCCGTTGCAAGGCAAAGACTGAGTGTCCGCGGCCGACTTATCAAGGCCGCGGCGTCTGACGTCAGGAACTGGGCGGAGTCACCACTGGCGGGAAACGGCCTAGAAAAGCGTCCAAGTGGCGTGCGCGCACGCCTAGAAGCAAGGCATCCATGGGAAGCTTCCCGGCAGCGCGGCCCCCGCAGGGACGCCACCAAACAGGGCGCAAACCAGGCCTCCAGAAGCGGGAGCAGGTCCAGGAACACGGAGGTAAGGGTCTGGTCGCGGCACTCGTGGCCAGAACCGCAACAGCGTGCGTACGTATGAAAATCTACCCCATTATGAATAAGTGTATGAATAGTAACGCAAGCTTACATTGCATCTGCAAAACTGGGGCGATGTATTCACGCAGGTGAATATGCGGTCATGTTTTATTTTGATTTTATTTATGTGATGTATTTATTTTTATGTATATTATTATATTATATTATGTATATTTTATGTATATTATTATATTATATCTATATAAATAAAAATGTAAAATAGTTTGGACGTAATCGATAATCTCAGAAACTACTGCACCAATTGCTTTCAAATTTGGACACAACCTTGCTTTCACTTTCGGCAAGGTTCTTCTCTATCTAGATTACATAGATGTCACACGGTTACAGAGAAAAACATGTTTCTACATGTGTGTGGGGAAAACAGCGACATCTGTTGGACAGACATGCAATACACGCTATCTACCTTGGGAAATGAAGCTGCTGTATTCCGCATGCGCGGACGGGAGCGCAGGTCAGGCACAGCGGGACCAACATGGCACTGGGAGGAGCAGCAGCGGTGCACGTCGGGCACAGCAGGACCAACATGGCGTGGGAGGAGCAGCAGCGGCGGACCGGCGGCGATATCGGGCGTGGTGGTGTCGGCCGCCGAACTTCGACACCTGGGAGGAGCTGCGGCGGCAATCTGGTACGGCTCATGTGCACGACAGGAAGGGATCCTCGCTGACCTCACGTCTTCGGGAGCGGGCCGCGCAGAACCACACAAGAGGGAGAGGGACGGGGGGGGGGGGATCAGCTGGGAGGGCATTGCGAGCGGGAGGGGATCTGAGTCAGGGAAGAAGATTCAGAGAGGGTGTGCTGTCACTGATGAAAGGGTAGGGAGTAGGCGGGGAGAGGTGACAGTGAGGGGAGGGAGAATGAAGGGGGCGGTGAGTGTCAGGGGAGAGACACAGAGGGGAGAGGTGAGTGTGAGGGGTGAGAGTTGGAGTGGGGACAGGGGAGTGAAGGGAGGGTTAGTGACCAAAGGGGGAGGGGTGAGTGGGAGGGGAGAGAGTTGGAGTGGAGACAGGGGAGGAAAGGGGGGGTGAGTGACCAAGGGGAAGGACGATGTGTGACTGAGGTATATGAGCAAGGGGAAGGGGGAGGGGGGAAGAACCTGACTCTGCCACTGCAATGCGTGGCGGGCCATCGCTAGTTATGTATATTATTAAGAAACATAAGAACATAAGAAAATGCCATACTGGGTCAGACCAAGGGTCCATCAAGCCCAGCATCCTGTTTCCAACAGTGGCCAATCCAGGCCATAAGAACCTGGCAAGTACCCAAAAACTAAGTCTATTCCATGTTACCATTGCTAATGGCAGTGGCTATTCTCTAATGGGTAGATTTTCAAAGCTGTACGCGCGCAAAAACGGGTACTTATGCGCGTAAACGGCAGTGGCGCGCACAGCCCCAATTTTGCATAGAGGTATTTGTGCGTGTAAGTGGCCCTTCTCGCGCAACATCACGTAAATAAAAAAGGGGCGTGTCTGGGCGGAGACTGAACATACGCGCGTAAAACATATAACTCCACCGGCGCGCGCTTCCTAGTTCACGTGCGTATATTTACTACTGCTTTTTGTGTGCGCAAGGTATGAGTGCAGGCTCTGCGGCTGCTGTCTGACATCGGTAAAGTGCCAGACATCCAGCAGAAGGCCAGAAGGTGGAACGGAGAGGTCGTGGGGGAGTAACCGGTGTAAACTGGGACAGTAGAACCGTTTTCCATAGCCAACGTTAATATGCGTATAACCGTAGGAGAGAGAGCCTCAGGAGCGTCTAAAGACAGCAATTCATTGGTAATTCCCTGTCTACACATGTTCACAGCAGCAATATGGGTCCTGCAATCCCTAAGGCTCAGAAGGGAAAGAGACAGGAGGAGGAGGAGAAGACAGCTGAGACGGAGGCAGAACCCGTTACACAGAGTCTACAGGACTCGCACCCAATTTCTCAATCTGTCTGAGGAGGAAGTAATGACCCGTTACAGATTTGATAAGGAGGCCATACTGTCTCTCTGCCGAATGTTAGAGGGTGACCTGCAACCCCTCACGCAAAGGGGCCATGCCTTGCCTGTACACATCAAGGTGACTACCTTCCTTGCATTTCTGGCTACCGGCACCTTCCAAACACCGCTTGACCTGACGTCTGGAATCACTCAGGGTGCCACCTCAAGGTGTCTGAAGCAGGCCCTGGCTGCCCTGCTGCGACACACACACCACGTTATCTCCTTCCCCTCGCCCATAGACTGTACTTGAGATGGCCACCTGGCCCATAGACTGTACTCAAGATGGCCACCTCGCCCATAGACTGTAGTGGAGATGTGCGTGCCACATCGGCTTCAGTAAAGTATATGGGCGAGGCGGCCATCTCGAGTAAAGTATATTGGCGAGGCGGCCATCTCGAGTACAGTCTATGGGCCAGGCGGCCATCTCGAGTACAGTCTATGGGCGAGGCAACGTTATAGTGAAAGGACTAGGATCCAGTCCCACTATAGCAGTCCACCAAACCGCCTGGAGAGCCGTCCCATAGACTCTAGCAGACATGTGTGCCTGGCCCATAGACTGTACTCGAGATGGCCGCCTGGCCCATAGACTGTACTCGAGATGGCCGCCTCGCCCATACACTTTACTGAAGCCGATGTGGCACACACATCTCCGCAACAGTCTATGGGCGAGGCGGCCATCTTGAGTACAGTCTACGGGCAAGGGGCACATGTCCTCTACAGTCTATGGGACGGTTCTCCAGGCTGTCTGGTGGGCTGCTCTGCTGGGACTGGATCCTAGCCCTTTCACTTCAACATTGCCTCATCCATACACTCTTCCATCCCTCCCTCTCCCACCTTCCTTCCCTCCCTCTCCCACCTTCCCTCCCTCCCTCCCTCTCCCACCTTCCATCCCTCCCTCTCCCACCTTCCCTCCATCCCTCCCTCTCCCACCTTCCCTCCCTCCCTCTCCCACCTTCCTTCCCTCCCTCCAACACTCGGACAATACATGGGCCCCTTCCACCCTTACCTGAAATGACCACACCGTTTTGCGTAAGATAACTTGTATTGGAGGCTAACATTTGTACAATATTGACAGTAACCAAAAAAGTAAGGCTACCATATTTACAATATTTACAAGAAAAAAAAGGATGGGGAGGGGTGGTCTAAGGAGCAAAACTATTTACAGAAAACAAAACTCCCGTGAGGTTAGGGAGGCAGGGACCAGAGAGGATGGTCACCGACGACGGATCATATCCCCCAGGACCCGTACTGCTGCACCAAGCAGCAGTAGAGCCCTGGTGATCCGATCCATGCTCTGGACCATCCTCTCCTGGAAGGCATTCACAGCCCTCAGTCCCTCTTGGACCCCCCTCACGAACGCCAGGAATTGCCCATATGTGAGAGGCTCATCCTTGGGGGAGCATGCCCCTGGGGATGGGCCTCTTCGCTGGTGCCGTAAGGGGGGCCGATGAGGCACAAGAGGGCCATGAATGCCTCCCTGGCCCAGCAAAGGCTGGCCCCTGCGTGCCTCCACGTTCCTAACCCCACGGGCAAAACGGGGAGGTTGCCCTATGGGGGGGGGGGGGGGGGGGGCTAGGGAAAGGCCCGGGGCGCGCCTGTGCCCGGGGAGGTGTCCACCGAGGGTGACGTCTCCTCCTGGGGGGTGGGGGGGGGGGGAGAATCCGCCTCCCCCCCTGGAGCGGCTGCAGCTCCTTCTCCTGGAGCTGGGCCTGACATGGCCTCATCAGCATCTGTGAAACAAAAGGAGACGTCTGAATACACTGTACATTCACGTTCAGAAGGGGGATACCACATTCCAGTAGCTTGGAGGGGTCACTTACCACCAGGCCCAGCCCGCTGTGCCCGCAGCCGCTCCAGCCACCTCGGCCTATGTAGGCGCAGCCACCGGGCTTTCTTCTTCAGGTCCTCTATCTATTAGAAAGAAAGGAGGGAGAACCATTACCGTACTCTGATAGTCATAATAGTAACTGGATACTTGGATGTGGGTCTGACAACATTAATGACTGACGACCATGATATTCTTCACTAATCATAATAGTAGTTATCAGCATTGACTATTGAGGCAAAACACAACACAATCCAAACCAGTGGTAAGTAACAGCATGAAAGAACCCACTTTCTACAGTGCAGATAAATATGAGACTACAATAATCTGGTTCCTCCGGTGGGGCCTAATCTGACATTCACACTCCCACATTCACCACATCAACTGTTGTTCAGTCTACTTACTCCACGGGGGTGGGAGGCTTGCTCGTTATATCTGCTTTGCAGTCGCTTCCAGGATCGCCTGAGTTCTCTGAAGTCTGTGCGCCGTCCCTGGACAGGGAAAAGACATCGTTCTCGTCTCACCACCAGGGACGCCAGCAGTTTGACATCCCTGGTGGTGAAGTTGGGCTGCCTACCCCGTCCTGCCATTTTGTGCTGTGTGTGGAACGGGAAGTCCCGCCCTTGCATTCACATGCGCACGGGCGTGCGATTTCGGGAGACGCACAAATACCGGCGCGCACAAGTATACCTTTACGCAGAAGCCGCGCGCGTATGACACGCACGCAGCTAAATAAGCTATGCGCACAACTCTTCCTCCATGTATGCGCGTATTTTGAGTAGCGCGCACAGATGTGCACACGCTATGCAAAATTACTAGGATCCGCTGTATGCGCAGGAATGCGCGCAGTTCTACCGCCCCGCGCGCTCCTTTGAAAATCTACCCCTATGTGCACTTAAAACCAATAAATGGCTTTTGAAAATTGCTCCATGTAGAACGCCTTTGAAATGTCACCTGTTTGTTAATAAATAAATCCCATTAATCTCACTGGAGTCTATTTACTAAAACACATGTTAAGCCATGTTAGAACTTATCGCAATTTGATAAAACTGGTTCCTAAGAGGTACTTTGGAGTGTGACTTAGAGGATGCTCATTTAGGGCCAGATTTTATAACATGTGCGCAAGTGTATATTTCTTCGCACAACCCGTCGCGAACAAATTTACGCCCGATTTTATAACATGCGCGCACAGCCGCACGCATGTTATAAAATCCAGGGTCGATGCGCGCAAGGGGGTGCACAATTGTGCAACTTGCATGTGCCGCGCAATCTTCCTCCGTTCCCTCCGAGGCCGCTCTGAAATCGGAGCGGCCTCGGAGGGAACTTTCCTTCTGCCCCCCCCCCCCCCGCACCTTCCCCTCCCTTCCCCTATCTAACCTTCCCCCCAGCCCTAACTAAACCCCCCCTGACCTTTGTTGGAGAAGTTACTCCTGCCTCCGGGCTGGCGTAACTAGCACGCGCCGCTCTCCATTCCCCAGCCCAGTGGCTGTTCCGGAGGCCTCTGTCCCACCCCGGTAACGCCCCCGGGCTGGCGCCCCACCCCCAGAACGCCATTTTTTCAAGCCCTGAGACTTACGCGTGTCCCGAGGCTTGCACCCACCGCTGAGCCTAAGCAAGATAGGCTCGGCGCGCGCAAGGGGAGGCAGGGGTAGGTTTTCCGGGGTTGCGCGCGTAAGAAAATCTACCTCTTACTGCCCTAGCTGTATCTTTTCTTGTGCTCTGCTGTCACAGGCATTAAACTACACACAAATGTATACAAAATTTAAAAGAAAATGTCATTCTCAGATAAACAATCAATTGCTTTCAGTCCATGGTGTCATTCACCAATGCCCATGATTAGTGAGGAAGAGCACTTTTAGGGAGCTGATTGTACCCTGTAGTTTAACTCTGGGCATCTTTGAAAACCCTAACCCATACAAATATAAGAAAACATATTCATTTAATAGCAATCTCTAAATGAGTTCCTGAGCAGACAGAAGCACATCCCATTTTGTGGCAAATCCCATTGCTGTTGCCGCGAGCTCATGCATCAGAAGATGCTTGCACTAACTTCTTCCCCCACACTTCCTGGCCTGCTGTAAAAGTCTTCTTCTCCTGAGCTGTGTTAATGTGCTGATGTTGTCCAGGCATTTCATGGGCTGTCCAGTTGGCACATGTTTGCAGAATGAAGCAGCACACACAAATACACATGCATATACATCGTGTTATCCAGAGCTCCCACACTGACACTGTTTAGACAGAAAAAAGATAACTGGATTCAAGGTGAAGTATTTTTATCCCCTAATCGGACTGTAATGGGTAGTAGCAGAGTGATGTTTCCATCACTCTGTATATGGAAAAATACCAAGGTTAGGTTCAACAGTCAAGAGGTTTTGGACAGCAGCTGCATAACCAAAGCTCTCCTCTACTGTGCCTAAGTGATGCAGAATATGACTGAACTGACCTAATAGCATCCATTCTTCAACCTCTTCATTCCAGGCTACATCTTGTAAACCTCTGGGGTTTTTAATAGAAAAGAAAGGAAAACAAACTTCCTGTCATTTCTCTGCCAGAAGCACAGGGAAGGAAAGACTTGGATGCTTAGTTCATAGTATTTCATTGAAGTTGCTGGTCAGCTTACATAGGATGTTTGCTCACTTGACTGTACATGGTAGTTCTCAATTAATTAAAAAACTTTTATTAGAACTCATTGACATGCAGATTCCTAAGTAGAGATAATAGCCAAGGGTTATAAATCATTCTAGATCTTTTTCTGACAGTATTAGATATCCAACTGGATAAGAAAGGAATATTTGGAAAATTGCCTTGATTCCTATTTCTGATGTTCAGTTCTGCCTGCTATAGACATTATTTACTGGAAAGCACCAGATGCCACTTCAGTTACCATCTGCTTATTAGAAGGTATAACATCATGCACATTGGATCATCATGGCACTGCTATGAGCAGGGACGAGGGGAAGAAATCATCAACACAACTAATTTTATATTGATACAATAGATAGTGTTCTCAGAGATTCATCTACTAGATGCTGTCTGTACAAATATCACATTAAAAGTGGTAATACAGTAGGAGCAAAACCAGCTGGGCTATAATATATTGCATTGCTGTTCTGGTCAGTAACATATGGTATGCTAGAGTCTGTCATGCTCTGTTTTAGTGGGGGAGGGAATAGCCCTTAAAAATGGAAGAAAAATCTGGAAATCACATTTTTCTTCCATGGTTCCCTGTGCCTGGCTGTTTCATATTCAGCTGAGTGCTTAGAATGCAAAACTGTGGAAACTGAAGATAAAGAATCCATTCTCACCCCCAGCAATCATTCTGTGCCCTCAGAATCTGCTCAGATTTAGACTGTAAGTCCTTTGAGGCAGGGACATTACCACCAAATGACAAGCAAGTTTTTAATTGTGCAATTTTTTTCTGGAAATTTATTTCAAGAAGTTACAGGAAATTAAATTCTGTGGCAATAGATTTCAGAACTGTGAAACCAAGTGATTTGCAGACCTTTTGGACTCTGCCCTAATTCTTGCTGGAATCTAAATTTGGCCCTATGAATAAGAACAGTTGAAACTGGTGTTCAAAGGTTATTCTACCCTTGACTTTCTGATGGGCCTCTTTGTTCCTCATTTTATGTAACTGTATTTTCAGGAACTAAATATTCTTTAAATTTGACACAGTCCTCATTTAACTTTCCCACAAATGGGTTAGAAATGCATTCCATTAAATTCTAGAGAGAGCAAGATGGCAGCAAGGTAGTGGTCATGTTTATCTGCTGTCCTGCATTTGTTTCTTGCCTTGTTCCTTGTTTTTCAAGAATTTGCCTTCTAAGCAAAAGTACATTCCATCCAGGCACTCCATTTCCTTCAGGCTAGGAGCTGATGACATCCTATGCATCCCTGTTTACAGTATTGCAGGGAGCCAAGGAGCCTGGTGGGAGCGCCATGTTCGCCTGCAGAGGAAGCATCTCTGGCCTCAATCATTGAATTCTTTCACCACGGTGAAGTGCTTCTTCCTTCAGTCTGGTGGCACACAGCGATGATGTAGCTGGTGCGACCGTGGTGGAATGGACAGTTGTGAGGTCTGCCCTCAAAGTGTAGATCTTGCCTCTGCCCCAGTAAGACCATGGTGAAGGGAACAATGTTGTTTTCTCTTTCTCTTTTTCAGTTCCCTCGGAACCTGGAGGATTGGAAGCAACAGAAAAAACACTTTTGTCAGGCTTGTCTCGGGAAGATCAATGTGTCTCCTCTGGTAAGTTCTGCTTGATTTCAACATGCCCAGAGATAGTGACACTAGGTTCCCTGTGGGATCTCAGCTGGCTTCGAGAAATCCCTAAACACATGCAATGTCAAGATAGACAAACTTTCTTCAAATATTGATAAATGTCTACTCGTTTTGATGCTCAAATTATCATAGTTAACTCCAAGGTTTATTTTATTCAGAATACTATTAAGGACATACAAGCCTTTAATTCAGCAACTGTGAAAGACCGCAAAGCACTTTCTAGACAGATTGAATATCTTGAAAACGTTTTTGGGGAAATTCCCTATGTGACCTTGAGAACTACTTTTAAAATTCCAATCTGACCAATTTCCTTTTGTTAATAAGTTGTATTTTCTTCCTACGAGTTCTTCTGCAGTCTCCTAGCAAAATACTAATGCTCATCCTTCTCTAAACTCAATTAATTTTCTTGAAAATTTACATGTTGAAATTGTTGAATGCTGTACATTGCTGGTTTCATTTATTTCTTCTCAAAATTTGAGTGATGTTACAAGTACTTTAGGAATATTTCTACTTGTTCCAAGGTCAAATGGTAAGGGTTTTTTCCTGAATTTTCTCAAGTCACCCAAGAGATAAGGAAGGGTTTCCTTGCCCTCTGGCAAGAAGCCCTAGGTTGTTCTTTTTTACTTTGTGTAAAAAAGAAATGTGTTGTTAAATTTAATAACCAAGCAGCCCGGACACCCATGGTTCTAACCCACCCCCGTCCATCTGAGCCGGACACCCAGCAGACACAATGAAAACCTGAGTCATAACTGGGATGCAAATGGATGCAACCGATTATTAGAGTCTAATTTAGGTGCCGAGTCCTGCCACTACTGCCTAATCTCAACCACAGGGCAGGTGGCAATATCTCTGTTTCCTTCCACCCAAGCGGAAAAGGGAGGGGGTGAACGTGCTCCCTGCGAGCCTCCCAACTGGCAGTGGAGTACCATTACTGGAGGGGTCCCAGCAGGCCACCAGCAGGGGTCCCAGCAGGCCCTGCCAGAGCCCCTCACAAACTTGCCTGGCAGTCGATTTGTCAAGGCCCAATCCCCAAGCCTGATATTCGACATCAATGGCCAATTGCTGAGTGGTGGCCCCAATGCTATCACCATCAAAGATCGTTATCCATTGCCTTTGATCACTGAACTTTTTGATCGTTTACAGGGGGCCCAGATATTTTCCAAATTAGACCTCCGAGGGGCCTACAATCTTATCAGAATTCGCGAAGGTGATGAATGGAAAACAGCGTTTAACACTAGAGACGGACATTATGAATACTTAGTTATGCAGTTTGGACTTACGCCCCTGCAGTATTCCAAAACTTTGTTAACGAAATATTCCGAGACCTGCTTTACATATGCGTTGTGGTCTACTTGGATGACATTCTTATCCTCTTGGCCGATTTGCAAGCACATAGACTACACGTCATTCAGGTATTACAGCGGCTTAGAGAGAACAGACTGTATGCTAAGCTTGAAAAATGTATTTTTGAAAAAGAGTCTTTACCTTTCTTGGGTTACATTATATCTAAACAAGGATTTCAAATGGACCCTGCTAAGCTGAAATGCATTAAAGAATGGCTTCAGCCTAATGGACTGCGTGCGCTTCAGCGTTTTCTAGGTTTCGCGAATTATTATCGCAGTTTTATCCAGAATTTTTCTAAACTTGCCGCACCTCTGACTGCTCTGACTCGAAAAGGAGCTAACATCAAGGCATGGCCAGTGGAGGCCGAGGAAGCATTTCAAGCCCTTAAAGACTCCTTTCTTCGACAACCCTGTCTTCAGCATCCCGACCCCAAGCGCCCATTTGTCATTGAAGTTGATGCTTCAGCTGAGGGAGTGGGTGCTGTTCTGAGTCAGACGACCACATCTGGAGCAGCGCATCCTTGTTCATATTTCTCCAAGAAATTTTCAGCGGCAGAATGTAACTATTCCATTGGAGATAAGGAGCTTCTTGCTATCAAGATGGCACTAGAAGAATGGCGACCACAAAAACTTATTTACAACAAGCTCAACGGTTAAACCCACGTCAAGCCCGTTGGGCCCTCTTTTTCACTTGTTTCGATTTTGAAATACGGTATCGTCCTGCCGACAAGAACATCAAGGCTGATGCCTTATCCAGTTCATTCTCCACAGAAGATATTGAGGAGCCAGAACAACACATCATTGATCCAGCCCATATCATCCTGTCTGCCACCTTCACGGTACCACCTGGGAAGATGGTGGTGCCTAAGTGGCTGCGCAATAAAGTTTTGGCTTGGGGTCATGATTCCAGATTGACAGGACACCCCAGACGACTGCGAACACAGGCGCTTTTACAGCAGTATTATTGGTGGCCAGAGATGCATAAAGATATACGAGCTTATCTAGATTCCTGTTCAGTCTGCACACAACATAAAGTCCTCACCGGGAAACCTTGGGGCCTGTTACAACCATTGCCCATTCCCACTAGGCCATGGACACTCATCTCCACAGATTTTGTAGTGGAGCTTCCTCCGTCTGATGGCAATACGGTGATATGGGTAGTGGTGGATCGCTTTTCTAAAATGGCTCATTTTATTCCACTCCCCTCCCTCCCATCTGCCCCACGACTAGCTCAATTATTCATGCTGCACATCTTCCGTCTACATGGACTGCCTCAACACATCACCTCGGACCGGGGCCCGCAGTTCACGGCTCGATATTGGCTTAACCTCTGCAAAAAGTTCCAGATTTTGTTGGATTTCACTACGGCCTTCCACCCTCAGGCTAATGGTCAGGCGGAGCGCACTAATCGAACACTAAAACAGTTCCTACGTTTTTACGTTAATTCTCGCCAAGATGACTGGGCATCACTTCTTTCCTGGGCGGAATTTTCGCATAATTCACATGCTGGGACCTCTACGGGAGCATCTCCCTTTCAGATTGTCTTCGGTCGTCAACCCCGTCCGCCCTTGCCTGTACCCTTACCTTTGCCTTCGCCAGCAGCTCAGTTGACTGCTACACAACTGAAACAACTTTGGGCCCATACTCAAAAGATGCTATAGAAAGCAGCCCGCTCGGCGAAGAAATTCATTGATCCGCATCGACGCCAGGCTCCTCAGTTCCATCCTGGGGAGAGGGTGTGGCTCAGCACCCGGCATATCCGTCTGAGGGTTCCTTCCATGAGACTGGCTCCTCGGTATATTGGTCCGTTTCCGGTATTGAGACAATTGGGTCCAGTAACTTATCAACTTCGGTTACCCGCTTCTTTGCGCATTCACAATTCTTTCCATGTGTCTCTTCTAAAGCCATTGATCCTCTGGTGGCCTAGTCGAAAACCGCCAGAGCTGGCGCACCATCAGGCTGTGGATGAGACTGTTTATCAAGTGTGTGAGGTGTTGGATGTCTGGAAACGAGGCACCATTTGGGAGTACCTCCTGGCTTGGGAGGGATTTGGCCCGGAGGAGAACTCTTGGGAACCGGCAAAGAATATATTGGACAAATCATTGCTCAAAAACTTTCATTCCAAGTACCCTGGTTAACCCAAACCTTCTAGGGGGAGGCCTAAAGGAGGGGGTACTGTTAGCGGCGTCGGCCGCAGCAGGCCGCAACCGGGACCGGGTGTCATGGTCGCCGGCCGTGGTCAGCCGCGACTGAGGCAAGACCAGGCGCAGCAAAGGGCCGCGAGTTACTTACCCGGATCGCCGGGTTTGGTTGAGGGTGCCTGCGGGGGCAGGCAGCCCTTCTTCTCTCTCCCGTGGCCGCCGCCATCGCTGAATCGGCAGCATGGCTCCGCGGTGATCCGGCTCCTCCCCCTCTGCCTCTTAGGGCCGCGCGTGTGGCTAGAGGAAACTCTTAAAGGAGCTATGACAGGAAGGACATGGCTCCCCCTGAAGCTCCTCCTCCGGCTTCCTGTACTTAAGGCAAGGGCTGAGCATTCAGTCCTTGCCTTGGTATTATGGTTCCTGCCTTGAGTGTGTTCCTGGCTCCTGGTTCTTGCTTCTTCGTCCCGCTCTTCTCCCCTGCTCCTTGGATTGATTCTTGGCTGCTGACTTCTGGATTGGTGGACGTGTCTTCTCCTGGCTTGATCCTGGTATGGCTCTGGACTCTTCTCTGGCTTGACCCCGGTACGGCTTTGGACCCTTCTCCTGCTTTGACCCTGGACTGGATTCGGACCCCGCGGATATATTGATTACTGGACTGGCTTTTGGACTCTTCCTCGATTCCATTCTCAGACTGTCACGACCTGCTGGAGGCACCAGCCGCCTGGAACCCACGACCTGCAGGAGGCGCCTGCATCCAGACCTCTTACAGTCTTCAGAGGAGTCGCCTAAGTCCCAGCGGCCGGACCCCTACGGGCTCCTCCTGGGGGGGGGGGGGGGTTGCATACTTCCAGGGTGAAGTCTTCTAGCAAGTCTCTACGGTCCAAAAGGCCTCGCCCTTCGACGGTAGCTGCTACCTCGAAACAAAGGTCCACTTTCATAACAGACTAGGTCAGAAAGATGAGGTGACTCAATGAAGAAGCACAAAAGCAGGGAACAAACTGGGTTAAATATTGCTGGAGCTGAGGTTTCAGGGGAACAGAAAGAAGGTAACAGGTAAGGTAGTGAGCAAGGCCCACTAAGGACCCCTGTTGGAGGAAAGACTGCACCACAGACTGAACCTTTGCACTGAGAGACTGTACGTCAGGCAAAACCGAGACAGGGTCCTACAGTTCAAGACAAATGTGTGTGTGTATATATATATCATGACGCATAAGCAAGCTTTTTTTTATGCCTACAGGTTTTCTATGACCCGTATGTAATCCAAAACATTTAATATGCTCAAGTAATTCACATTGTAATATGAAAACAGTCAATATGGTGCTATTCAGCAAGAGCAGAAGGTTCTTAATCACCTGGATTAAAAGGTACATGTTTAGTACTAGCAAATATAACTATAATATTTCTAACTTGCCAATTGGCTGAGAGTATAATCAGATTTTATTATTTAAAAAAGATTTCTTTTTCTTTACCTTTATACTCAGACTCTCAATTTTAAAGGTGAATCCAAATATTTACTTTTCATCAGGAATAGCAAGCAAATCAAGGTGTTACTGTCATGATTTCTCCTGCTGTGCAGTTTTCCCATACCAAGGTTCAGCCTACTGCATAGACTTCCCTCCACCAGGAGTCCTCAGTGAGTTTTGCTCACTACCTGTTAAGGTTTTGAGGTGTTGGAGTGGATTCTTGGGTACTGCGGTGATGGCCACTCCCACAGGGAGGAGCCCCGTGAGGAGCCGCAGTTCTAGGCTAAACTCGAGACACGCAAACACAGAGATTTGTCTTTTATTATACAACTGGATGATACCACCAGTGATCCAGTAGTAGCAGTCCAGGGACCCTCGCAGAGGAGACCCGTCTCACAATGGTAGATGTTAGCAGCACACGATAGTATAGGGAGTTCCAGTTGCAGGTTCCCAATGCTGAGCTATAGATGAGACAGACTGATAAAGGTTAGATTACTCACTAAGTTGGTAGCTGTATAAATGTAGATCCCAGCAGGCAGAAGTAGTTGGATTACAGGCACAAAGGCAGGGAGAGCAGGCCCTCGAGGAGCGAGTACCTGGTATCCCAGATAGGCACCTGAAAGAAAGCAAAGGGCCCCCGAGGAGCAGATACCCAGGTTGATGAAATACCCCAAAGCGCAGAGAGAGCTTCCAGCGGCAGCAAGGAAGTGGCAGAGTAGCTTAGACCGGAGGCGAATCCAATCCTTGCTAACTCGATTTGTTAGCAAATGAAGGGCAGGCTAAATACCCGGATGGCATGATGTCACTCGATGGGGACGCCCCCGAGGTTCCCGCCATGACGTGGATAAAGACGTGGGTGGCGTGCGCGCACCCTAGGAGGCCCTCAGGAGAAACATGGTAGATAGCCTTGCCATAGCCGTTCCAGGGACGCCAGAGAGAGCGGCATGCAGACGCGGCGGTAGCCATCTTCCAAAGGCTAGCGGGGAGAGCAGAAAGAAAGGTGAGGCACAGAAGTCGAAGCAGTCTGAGACCGACGGACGCAACACTACCTTGCCAGTTACTTCCTTTCTGATTAGACTACACCCAAGCCTCAGCCCTACTTAACCCAGTTTTTTACATAAGAACATAAGAACATGCCATACTGGGTCAGAACAAGGGTCCATCAAGCCCAGCATCCTGTTTCCAACAGTGGCCAATCCAGGTCATAAGAACCTGGCAAGCACCCAAAAAACTAAGTCTATTCCATGTTACCGAATAGCAGTGGCTAATTTCTAAGTCAACTTAATTAATAGCAGGTAATGGACTTCTCCTCCAAGAACTTATCCAATCCTTTTTTAAACACAGCTATACTAACTGCACTAACCACATCCTCTGGCAACAAATTCCAGAGTTTAATTGTGCGTTGAGTGAAAAAGAACTTTCTCCGATTAGTTTTAAATGTGCCACATGCTAACTTCATGGAGTGCCCCCTAGTGTTTCTATTATCCGAAAGTGTAAATAACCGATTCACATCTACCCATTCTAGACCTCTCATGATTTTAAACACCTCTATCATATTCCCCATCAGCCATCTCTTCTCCAAGCTGAAAAGTCCTAAACTCTTTAGTCTTTCCTGTTCCATTCCCCTTATCATTTTGGTAGGCCTTCTCTGTACCTTCTCCATCGCAATTATATCTTTTTTGAGATGCAGCGACCAGAATTGTACACAGTATTCAAGGTGCGGTCTCACCATGGAGCGATACAGAGGCATTATGACATTTTCCGTTTTATTCACCATTCCCTACCTAATAATTCCCAACATTCTGTTTGCTTTTTTGACTGCTGCAGCACACTGAACCGACAATTTCAATGTGTTATCCACTATGACGCCTAGATCTCTTTCTTGGGTAGTAACACCTAATATGGAACCTAACATTGTGTAACTATGGCATGGGTTATTTTTCCCTATATGCATCACCTTGCACTTATCTACATTAAATTTCATCTGCCATTTTGATGCCCAATTTTCCAGTCTCACGTCTTCCTGCAATTTATCAGAATCTGCTTGTGATCTAACTACTCACAATTTTGTATCATCTGCAAATTTGATTACCTCACTCGTCGTATTTCTTTCCAGATCACTTATAAATATATTGAAAAGTAAGGGTCCCAATACAGATCCCTGAGGCACTCCACTGCCCACTCCCTTCCACTGAGAAAATTGTCCATTTAATCCTACTCTCTGTTTCCTGTCTTTTAGCCAGTTTGTAATCCACGAAAGGACATCGCCACCTATTCCATGACTTTTTACTTTTCCTAGAAGCCTCTCTTGAGGAACTTTGTCAAACGCCTTCTGAAAATCCAAGTATACTACATCTACCGGGCTCACTTTTATCCACCTGTTTATTAACTCCTACAAAAAAATGAAGCAGATTTGTGAGGCAAGACTTGCCTTGGGTAAAGCCATGCTGACTTTGTTCCATTAAACCGTGTCTTTCTATATGTTCTGTGATTTTGATGTTTAGAACACTTTCCACTATTTTTCCTGGCACTGAAGTCAGGCTAACCGGTCTGTAGTTTCCCGGATCGCCCCTGGAGCCCTTTTTAAATATTGGGGTTATATTAGCTATCCTCCAGTCTTCAGGTACAATGGATGATTTTAATGATAGAACTCTGGGGTGTATACCATCTGGTCCAAGTGATTTACTACTCTTCAGTTTGTCAATAAGGTCTACCACATCTTCTAGGTTCACCGTGATTTGGTTCACTCCATCTGAATCATTACCCATGAAAACCTTCTCCAGTACGGGTACCTCCCCAACATCTTCTTTAGTAAACATCGAAGCAAAGAAATCATTTAATCTTTCTGCGATGGCCTTATCTTCTCTAAGTGCCCCTTTAACCCCTCAATCATCTAACGGTCCAACGGACTCCCTCCCAGGCTTTCTGCTTTGGATATATTTTAAAAAGTTTTTACTGTGAGTTTTTGCCTCTACGGCCAACTTCTTTTCAAATTCTCTCGTAGCCTGTCTTATCAATGTCTTACATTTAACTTGCTAATGTTTATGTACTATCCTATTTTCTTCTGTTGGATCCTTCTTCCAATTTTTGAATGAAGATCTTTTGGCTAAAATAGCTTCTTTCACCTCCCCTTTTAACCATGCCGGTAATCGTTTTGCCTTCTTTCCACCTCTCAATGTGTGGAATACATCTGGATTGTGCTTCTAGGATGGTATTTTTTAACAAATGACCACACCTCTTGCACTTTTTACTTTGTAGCTGCTCCTTTCAGTTTTTTTCTATTTTTCTCATTTTATCAAAGTTTCCCTGTTGAAAGTTTAGCACGAGAGCTGTGGATTTGCTTACTGTCCCCCTTCCAGTCATTAAATCAAATTTGATCATATTATGATCACTATTGCCAAGCGGTCCCACTACCGTTACCTCTCACCAAATCCTGTGCTCCACTGAGAATTAGATCTAAAATTGCTTCCTCTCTCGTAGGTTCCTGAACGAATTACTCAATAAAGCTATCATTTATTCCATCCAGGAACTGTATCTCTCTAGCGTGTCCCGATGATACATTTACCCAGTCAATATTGGGGTAATTGAAGTCTCCCATTATTACCACACTACCAATTTGGTTAGCTTCCCTAATTTCTCTTAGCATTTCACTGTCAGTCTCACCATCTTGACCAGGTGGATGGTAGTATACTCCTATCACTATAGTCTTCCCCAACACACAAGGGATTTCTACCCATAAAGATTCAATTGTGCATTTAGTCTCATGCAGGATGTTTATCCTGTTGGACTCTATGCCATCCCGGACATAAAGCACCACACCGCCTCCCGGGGGCTCCTCTCTGTTATTGCGATATAATTTGTACCCCAGTATAGCACTGTCCCATTGGTTGTCCTCCCTCCAACATGTCTCTGAGATGCCAATTAAGTCTATGTCATCATTCACTGCTAAACAATCTAATTCTCCCATCTTACTTCTTAGACTTCTGGCATTAGCATACAAACATTTCAAAGTTTGTTATTTGTTTGTATTTTCATTCTGCTTTTTAATTGATAGGGATAAGTTAGAATTTTTTAGCTCAGGTGAGTTTTTAGTTACAGGCACTTGGAATTCTTTTCTTATTATTGGAACCTCACTGTCGGGATGCCCTAATTCTAAGGCATCATTAGTATCCTGTGAAGATACCTCTCTCCGCACCATGCGCTGCTGAGCGACTGTTGGCTTTCCCCTTTGTTCTAGTTTAAAAGCTGCTCTATTTCCTTTTTGAAGGTTAACACCAGCAGTCTGGTTCCACCCTGGTTAAGGTGGAGCCCATCCCTTAGGAAGAGACTCCCCCTTCCCCAAAAGGTTCCCCAGTTCCTAACAAAACTGATTCCCTCTTCCTTGTACCATCGTCTCATCCACCCATTGAGACTCCGGAGCTCTGCCTGCCTCTGGTGACCTGCGCGTGGAACAGGGAGCATGTCAGAGAATGCTAACCTGGTGGTTCTGGATTTAAGCTTTCTACCTAAGAGCCTAAATTTGGATTCCAGAATATGTTGTTGGTGCCCATATGTACCATGACAGCCGGCTCCTCCCCAGCACTGTCTAAAATCCTATCTAGGTGACGCGTGAGGTCCGCCACCTTCGCACCAGGTAGGCATGTTACCAGGCGAACCTCACGCCCACCAGCCACCCACCTGTCTACATTCATAATAATCGAATTACCAACTATGACGGCCAACCTAACCCTTCCCTCCTGGGCAGTAGGCCTTGGGGAGATATCCTCGGTGCGAAAGGGCAATGGAACCGAACCTGGAGAGCAGGTCCTTGCTACAGGATCCTTGCCTGCTGCACCAGGTTGATGTTCTCCAATCATGAGACCTTCTTCCTCCAAGGCAGCACCAGGGCTGCCAGTCTGAAGTTGGGACTTGGCTACTATGTCCCTCAAGGTCTCATCTATATACCTCTCTATCTGCCTCAGCTCCTCCAGGTCTGCCACTCTAGCCTCCAGAGATCGGACTTGTTCTCTGAGAGCCAGGAGCTCTTTCCATCGCATGCACATGTACAACTTCTCACCGGCAGGTAAAAATCATATATGTGACACTCGATGCCTAAGTGCCTCTTCATTGAGTTACCTTGGCTCTCTGATCTGGCCACACTTACCTTGCTATTCTGCCTTGCCTAGCCTTATGGCATCCAGGCCTTCTGCCTTGCCTAGATTTATGGCTTCTTGGTCTTCTGCCTTGCAACCTTTCTGTGCCTTCTGCTTTGTCTTGTGCCCTAGTCAGGCCTTCTACCTTACCTTGGGGGCTACCTGTTTTGCTCTGGGCCTTTCCAGGCCTTCTGGTCTTACTCTGTGGCCTCTTAGGCCTCCCTGCCAGTCTCTGTACCCTCCTAGGCTTTTCTGTCTTACTTTACGGCCTCTGGACCTACTAAGATTATCTTGACATCCTTGTGCCCTGTTGGGCTTTCTTGTTTCCTGTTACCTATCTAGTCCTGTCTTTGTTCAGTCCTGTCCTTGTCTGATCTAGCCCTTGTCTGGTCCAATCCTATCCTTGTCCTGCCCAGTTCGGTTCAGCTCTTGTCTGTTTCCTAAGTCTTGCCCTTATCCTTGGTGCAGCCTGTTTCCAATCCCACCAGTACCTGTATCCATCCCTGCCTGTGCTCTGCATCCAAGCTCCAGTCTGTACTCTGATCTATCTCTAGCCTGTACTCTGTATACAAGCCCCAGACATAGCTTTTCAAACAAAGTTTTCTATAAAATTTTGAAAAGAAATAGAGACTGTGTTTGGGCCAGATTGGCATGTCATACTATGGAAGCCATAATACGGCGGTGCGAGAAGGCAGACCCTGTTGGGGGACTGACACACACAAAGCTAGCCAAATGAACTGTGAATTAATCTGTGCTGGGAAAGATGGACCTACTCTCAAAAGTCTTCCCAGGAAACTGAATATTAAATTGGATGGAAAAGCTTAACGCCCCAAATTAAATTATCAGTGGGGTAAACTATCTGCTAAAACATAGGCTGTGTTATGGTCTAATACAATGGCATTGTAAACCAAGAAAAGACAGGAAATGTTACACACGGAAGGAGTAAAGTGTGGGGTGTCACAAATAGAATAGAGGTATCAAAACTCCCAAAAGATAGGGTGTGTGCTATGGCAAATAGCACAGAGGAATAAAAATCTCCAAGGCACAAAGTGGGTTGTATGGCAAACAGCATAGATGCATCCAACTCCAAGGCAATGAGTTTGGAGTGTCACAAACAGCAGTGAAGCATCAAAATCTCCAAAACAGAGTTTTTGGTAAGGAAACCAGCACAGAGACATCAAAACACTAAGGTATAGAGGGTATGGTATGGCAAACAGCATGGAGGCATCAAACCCCCAAGGTGTAACACTGATGCTAGTCATGAATAATGAGGGCTCGTCGTGTCCCCTGCTGTATAGGGGACATACTCGCTGGGCATGCTAGTTGGTGGGTAGGAAATATAATGCTGGGCCAACTTGCTCAGGTCTGGCCTGACTGCGGATATGTTTGCCCAATATGCCATTGATTCTGTGGCTATGTCCTTGATGGGTTCTGTCAGATAGCATGACACAGAAATTTCTGCTGGAATCTTCTTTTTCATGATGGGTCAAGGGTCTCTGCTGCCAACTGCTCTCTTTATGGCCTATGTCAGGAAGCATAGTTCTATGGGGGCAATGTGGCTGAGGCGTATTAAAGTGGTTAAGGAAGAGGTAGCTAAAAGTGTGCTTCTCGTGTTTACACTACTAGTCTGGGATGGCCACTTTTTCTTGCACTGCATCTCCATTGGGTCTCTATTTCTGGCACTCTTGTTCATGCACCCTAGCCAACAGTATCTCCATCACAAAAGTGAGATGATGGGACCAAAGGATGAGACTCCCTATCACCCATAGGCTGCAAACATGGCAAGCATAAAAGTATTGTTTTCTGTCAGAGGATTCAACCTCTCTTGCACCTACTTCTGCAAAGAGTACACAAACTACAACACCTCTACCTTCCTTCCCTCCTGCTCACATAAACCCTCTAACTTTTCAAGCAGAATATTTACTATGGGGATGACCCTGACCAGATGTCATTATTGGAACTAAGATCCTTGATGGCATCCTTGAAGGACTTCAAAACTTGTATCAGATGTCTCATCACTACCTAATCATGATGTTCTTGTAGAGATCCACACCTATCTCCATTTCCAGAGACAGGTCATGAAGAGGTATCTGCTGCTCTACTAACCTTTGCAACATCAGATAGGTGGAATTCCACTGGGTGCCAACACTTGCATTGTACTTTTGATATTTTCCCATAATTCCCCAAAAGAAGCTGATCATCATAAGAGCTGCCAACCTGATTCCTGATTTCTGTGATTTGACCAAGAAATTCTGACATAAAACCAAAACTTCTTTTATGTGGCTTATTGCAAAAAGTACAGCTCTAACAACAAAATATAAAAATTCAGTTTATCTGCCCACATCCTACACAGGCAGCTCATTATATATTTTTCATTTTTCATTACACATATACATAGCCAATCAATGCATTATTCTTTGATTACACATTTCCTTGCATCATATTCTCATGACATCATTACCTAGTAGATGTTGCTTTTGGCCAGCCCCGGGACCATCCCATGACCAGCTGCTCTTACCTGCAACCTTGGACCAGGAGGGCTTCACGGGGCACTAACCAGCAAAAATGCAGCCGACTGCTGCGCAGGCCCAATGCAGCCTGCAAGGGATGCCACTCAGCTGAGCAAGCATCCGAACCAGCTTTAAAGGGCCCACAGTGGGAAAAGTCCCATGGCGCCTCTAGATGACATCACAGGTTTGCCACTATTTAATAGGGATGTGCATTCGTTTGCAATGAAATAGGAAATAAAGACGATATTCCCTATTTTGTTGCATTTCGGGGGCTGACGAAATGATAGGAAAACCCATGAAATTTCATGTGGTTTTCTTATCGTTGTTTTGGGGGGGGGGGGGGGGGGGAGAAAGGGCACATTAAAAAAAACCAAAACCCCAAATCTACCCCAACCATTCAAATTTAATTAATTGCAACCCCCCAAGACTTGCCCGACCCCACCCCAAGACTTTCCGAAAGTCCCTGGTGGTCCAGCGGGTCCCGGGAGCAATCTCCCCCTCTAGGGCCGTTAGCTGCCAGTAATCAAGATGACGCCATCTGTCCATTGCTCCTATCATGTGACAGAGGCCAGCCAATGGCACCGATAGCACCTGTCACATGGTAAGGGCAAAGGGCCACCGGCACCATTTTGATTACTGGCAGCCAACAGCCCAAGAGTGGAGATCGCTCCCGGGACCCCTGCTGGACCACCAGGGACTTTCGGCAAGTTTTGGTGGGGTCAGGAGGGTGGGGGGGTTGTAATTAATTAAATAGAATTTCTATGACTCCTGCAGTACCTGCAGCTGCAGCAGCCGTGCCCCTGGTAAGCCTCCCGGTACCTCCCCGGTATGCAGGGGATCCCAAACAGTGCCTCAGATTCTTAAATCAGTGCTTCATGCATTTTTCAGTCCAGCTTGCGCAATTTCCCAGCGACACCATCAAGACCATCTTCATCCTTTCCCTTCTGGATTGAAGGCCTTGGACTGGGTCTCTCCCTTGTGAGAGTGTGGAGATGTACTTCTCCAAGACTTACAGCTGTTCGTCAAAGCCTTTAAATTGGTGTTTGATGAAGCCACAGTGAGATCGGACCTACTACACCTCCTGCAGGGTGCACAACCTTTGCTGGTTTATGCCATCAAGCTCTGCACCATGGTCACTGAGTTAAATTGGTAAGAGGATAGCCTTCGAAGCATCTGTTTGGAAGGACTATCCTTGTGGGTCAAGGACAAACTAGCTGCACAGGAGCTTCCCGAGTCTCTGGACGCACGCATCGATCTGGTGGGGAGGATCAACTGCCACCTCCAGCAGTGAGCCCGGGAGCTGCAATCTCTGCAGGTGCCAGTGATGCTGGCCCCATCCTTTTCATGTCTTCTTACTGCGGTACCAGCAACGCCTGCTACTGCTGCAAGGCCTGAGGAACCTATGCAACTGAGACAGAGTTATCTCTTCCCAAAGGAGAGGTTCCACTGCCACACCTTGGGACTCTGCTTTTACTGTGCCGGGAAGGGGCATCTGTTGATGCACTGTCACCAGACTCTGAGAAATTAACAAGCCTAGAAGCCAGTGGGGAGATGATCCTAGGCTTTACTACTTGTGCTCCCCAACTTACCCTGCCCGTGTCCATCACGGTGGGTAAACACGAGTTCCCAACCCTAGTGTTGGTTGACGCTGGCATGGATGGTAACTTTATTATGAAGGCCCACCACTAGTCATTTCTTCTATCCACAGAAAGCCACTTCACAGGCGGATCATCACAGTCACAGCTTCTCTGTGGCTCCGCACCAGCATCCTGTTCATGGAGAGTATCACTCTCTACTTCAACGAGAAAGCGGTGCACCCCATTGTGCTAGGGTTGCCCTGGCTACAGCTCCATTCTCCTTAATTCGACTAGGGATCATTTTAGTTAATGCGCTGGGGCCTTGTTGTCATTACACATATCTATTATAAATTGAGTCCCTTAACAACTGTTCCCTTGGCTACAACCTCGGTAATCTGCTTCAGTATGCAGATTACCTGGATGTGTTCTCCAAAAGTAAGGCCAAGATACTGCCTGCTCACCATGCATTCGATTATGCTATTAACCATGCGAGGTAAGCAACCCTGCTCTGTGCAATTTCCAGGGAGTCCAAACAGCTATATGCAATACAAAAAAGGATGCCTGAGTCAAACTGGAAGAGAGTGATATGCGAACAGATATCTTCCAAACATAAGTCCAATTGACAGAAATGGGAGCTGCACTGAGTTCAGTTGACCATACAGAGTACAACCCTGGAATAGATCGAGAGGACATTGTTGCTTTAAAAAATCTGTATAAGTGAGAGGCTATATGTCCCTGAGTGCTGTAAGTACGGTATATTGAGAATATGTAAAGTAAGACATTATTAACCAGGTTAGGCAAATGAAGAGTGTGAAAAATGCTGCGTAACTGGAGCCAGGCATAGAACTGAGATGTCGGTAAAGCAAATTGTACCCTAAGGCGATCAAAAGAGAGTAACTCATTGTCCTGCACTACTGAGGAGAGGAGCAAGATCCCATGTTGTTGCCATAGGGGCCAATTGATTGGATGGCCTCCGATTTTTATCATAGGGTTACGCCATAATGGGGCAAACTTAGACATCCTCCAAGAACGCATGGTGGGTGGACAATTCAAGTCAGTCTCTAATAGAGCACGATGGAGGGAGAGCACGATCGGGTTGGAGGCGGGGCGTGAGAGCAGAGGCACACCGGGGAAATACTCCATCGGGAAAGGATGAAGAAGGTGTTGTTCTATTATGAGCTTTCTTGGGGGGGTCAGCAGTAGGGGATCAAGGCGCATAATAATGGTATCCTTGTTGCAAAATAAACGCTTGGTGATAAGTATAGAAATCAGGAAAATTGACCCCCACCATGTTGAGTAACACATTTAAGTTTGGACAATGCAATGCGAGGAGCTTTATTGCACCACAAGAAGCGTGACAAAATCTGATCAATGTGCCTATAAAAATCCCTATAGGGATCATGGTTAAAATATATGTTATCTTAGGGGTGAGCACCATCTTGATAGTGTCCAACTGCCCTCTCCAGGAGAGGTGCAGGGGGGTCCAGTGTAATATGGTATCTCAGAGTTGCTGTATAACAAACGACTCACAGTGACCGATGGTGGTTAGGGCGTCCATGTGGAACCGAATACCCAAGTATTTGAGTCCCCAGCTACCTTTTGTATGGGGTAATGAGACAGATCCATTAAAGACCCCAGAGAATTTAAGGGAAGCATCTCAGTTTTATGCCAATTCATCTTATATCCAGATATCGATGAGTAAGTAGAAATAAGACTGAACAAAGAAGTAAGAGAAAGGTCAGGGTTGAGCAAGAAAAGAAGAACATCAGCTGCATAAGCAGATAGTTTAAAAGTCTCAGAGCCAATATTTACACGTTCAATGGCCTCAGTTTGTCTGATAGCGAGAAGTAGCGGTTCCAAAGCCAGGTTAAACCGGAGGGGGGAAAGCGGGCACCCTTGCCTTGTACCTCTGTGTAAGGTGACAGGTTGAGAAGCATGATTATTAACATATAAGAAGGCAGACGGGAGGATTACAGAAGCTGTATCCAAGAAAGAAAGGTGGGACCAAAACCGAACTATCTGAGTGTGGCTAGTAGAAAAGGCCACTCAACACGGTGAAAAACCTTTTCTGCATCCAGGAAAATAGCCACAACAGGGGATTGTAAGGTGGACGCATATTCCAGGACATGTAGAAAGAGGCGAGTGTTGTGTGCAATCAATCGGCCCTTAATAAAACCTGATTGGTCAGGGTGTATAAGTGAGCACATCAAGTGGGAGAGCCTAGTAGCTAGGATTTTAGCTAAAATGTTATAATCAGTATTCAATAATGGAATAGGCCTATAATTAGAGATACAAGTGGGATCACTCCCTGGCTTCGGAAGCACCACTATATAAGCTTCAGTGAAACTAGAGGTCGCAATTGAATAGGAAAATAGAAAGGAGAAATAATCGTGTAGGTGCGGAATAAGATCAGTCTTAAACACTTGATAGAAGTCAGAGATGAAACCATCAGGGCCAGGCACCTTCCCGCTAGACAAGAAGAGATGGCTGAAGCAATTTCCTCCTGTGAAATAGGGGCATCCAGTACCGCTGCTTGAGAGTCTGTGAGAGAAGGGTGAGTAAGCTTGGATAAGAAATGATGTATCTCATCCAGGGATGGTTCAGCTTCTGACTGGTAGAGGGTTTCATAGAAAGTCCGAAAGGCTGAAAGGATATCCGTGTCTGATGCCAGTGGTGACTGAACAGGTGACAGCACAGTCACTATACGCTTCTTCTCTAGTAATTTTTTAAGATAGGTGGCTAGCAAGTGGCCACACTTGTTGTTTTCCGCATAATACAGGACTTTGGTGCGAGAGAGGCCTAACTGTACTTGTACACTCAATTGTTGGTTGTATTGATATCTGGCCTTAGGAAAGGATGCAAGGGAAGCCGGCATTGGGGAAGCAATATGAGCGAATAAAGCAGCTTTCTGAGACTTCCTTAGCCAAATTGTGTGACTGATGATCTCGCCTATGATGGTAGCTTTGAAGGCAGCCCAAATTGTTGTTGTAGAAATTTCTGGAGTGGAATTGAGCTTAAAGTATTCTGCAATTTTGGGTTTAAAGGTGACAATAAAGGAGGCATCCGCCAGTTAAGTAGAATTGAAACGCCAGTGATGATCTATTTGTATAGGAGAGTGCAATTGAAGCTTAAGTTTCACTGCTGCATGATCAGAGATGAGGATAGGACAAATAGACGCTGATCGTACTGAAGGGATCAATTGGTGTGAGATGAGAAAGTAGTCGATCCTGTAGTAGGAAGAGTTAGGAAAGGAGTAAAAGATGTAGTCCTTGTTGGTAGGATGGAGTAAACGCCATGGATCTGATAGTCTGAAGGAATTAAGCAAGTGTTGTAGAGTTTTGCAAGATTTAGAGATTCTAGGCCTCATTGTTGTTTTCTTGTCCAAAAATGGGTCTAAAGGCTGATTAAAATCTCTACTAATGATGCTTGGAAATGAATTTATAGTTAGCAAATGGGCAAAGACAGAGTAAAAAAAAAGTGCGAAGCTTGCTGGGCAGACTGGATGGGCCGTTTGGTCTTCTTCTGCCGTCATTTTTGTTTCTATGTTTCTAAAAAAAGTCAGGATTATCCGCATTTGGAGCATAAATGTTGAGAAGAGTATAGGAATGCTTAGCGATAGTGATTTGAGCTAAGAGCCACCAACCTTCTGTATCCGACGCTTGATGTGTGACTTGAGCATCTAGATGCTTATGTAATAGGATAGTGACACCTCTTTTCTTTTGAACCGCAGAACAATAAAGTACTTTGCCTACCCATTGTTGCTTCAATTTAAGCGTTTCAGAGGGGGAGAGGTGGGTTTCCTGGATGAAGGTGATATCTGTATGGAGAGATTGCAAATATGTCAGTATTTATTTCCTCTTAATAGGGTGTGAGAAGCCGCTGACGTTCAGGGATACGGTTGTAATAGAACCAATAGCAGACACCATGATGGTAATAAACATCTTAGTAATGGGTGGCGAACAACATTAGCATTGCAATTATGAACAATGTTTAGCTGCAGGAAAAAGAGAAAATAGTATGCAGACCAGGAACCATTGCGAGGAAAAAGAAAAACAGGAAAAAAAAAAGAGTTTAGTGGTAGAGAAATTAGCAAGGCTGGAAGAGTCATCAACGCCATGAAAGGCCTCATAATGTAAAAGAGCCTCCTGTCTGGCCAGAGGCTACCAGAGTCTCAGTACCCACACCAGATCTTCCACATGAAGTAGTAAACAAAACCCGAATAATAAGCTGAATAGAGTCCATGTATAGGTAACATTCACCAAAGCAGTCCCCCCCAGCATAACAGCCTGTTGCTGAAAGAGAAACAAAAAATAAATGATGACTCAGAGAACCCAGTAATGTAGCTGTTACCATCCCGGGCCATGCCCCGGTCCCTTTACCTACCTCGGGGCCGGCCCAGGCCGCTGCTGCGCCTTCTCAGCTGGCAAGGCCATTCCCGGCCTCTGCCATGGCACTCCCTCCTCGAGGGTGATGCTGTCGATCCGACGCGCCTGGCCCCGCCCCCTAGGAGCGCACGCGCACAGGGGCTCAAGATTTAAAGTGGCCAGCACGGGAAGAAAGGGAGCAGCCCACAGATGACGTCAGACGCTGCAGGGGTATTTAAACCCTGCAGCTAGGCCTATGCTTTGCCTTGCAACAAGGTTCACTCTCTGTTGAGAGCTACTAGTTGCTGCTTCCGGCTTTTGACTACTGGCTTCTGACTCCGGCTTTCGACTACTGGTTTCTGACTTTGGCTCATCCACTGGCTTCTGACTTTGGCTCGTCCCCTGGCTTCTGATTCCGACTTCTGTCCTTTGGTTCCTGACTCCGGTTTTCATCCAGGAGGCCTAAGTCCAATCGGCTCGGGTCCTCACGAGCTTCTCTCGGGGGGACTGGAGGCTTCCAGTGGTGAACTTCCAGTTGGCCTCCTGGCTTCAGCTCTACTCTTCTCTATCCTCTGGAACTTCTCTTCAGGCATTGACCCAAGGAGACTGCACGTAAGTCCAAGCGGCTCGGGTCCTCACGGGCTCCTCCTGGGGGGACCTCGGGCTTCCAGTGGTGAAGATCCCTCCGGTCTCCTACCCTGTGCTGCCTCCCAGCTTCGACTTCCACTGTGGGCCTTCCCACGGTGTGTCATCATCTGTCCCAGCCGGCTCAAGGGTCCACAAATTCAACAATAGCTGATTTCCTTATACAGGGATCACCCAGAAAGTGACAAAAACGCAACAAGTATAAATGCAGATTCAGGTGACCATGTCGTGAACATGGTCCTTTGCTTGTAGGAATTCTTCGAGTGCAGCCGGCTGATGAAATATTTTAGTTTGGTTTTTGGTAGGTAACCTTCATTTGCACCGGATAAAGGAGGCCATAATGTGCACCCAGAGTTCTTAAATGTGGATGTGGAGTCAGAAAGTTTTTTTGCTTAATAGCCGTTACTTTGGCAAAGTCCGGAACCAAAAGAAGATTGTTGCCCTCAAATTGAATAGGTGACTTGCTTTTCGCTGGAGCCAATATGGTGAGAATTTGGGGATATCTCAGCACTTTAAAAATAATATGCCGAGGCTGTTGTGAATTGCAAAGAGGCCTTAACGGGACCCGATGTGCCCTCTCGATCTCAAAAGGGTGGTCAAACTTTACCTGCAAACAGGATGGGATCAGATTAATTAAAAACGTAATAGCATTGGCTCCCTCAACTCCTTCAGGTACTCCAAGAACCCTTAAGTTATTGTGGGGAATGTGATTAGACAGATCTTCCACGTCATCTTGTTGTAGTTATTCCACCTCACAGTTCAGGCGCAGAAATGACGCAGTAGATAGTAAGAGCGATGAGGTTTGTGATTCCATATCATCCAACCGGGTCTGAAAGCTTGCCATTTGTTGGGTCATAGATTGTAAATCACCCCAGATAGCCACTGTGGCATCAATATTGAGCTGTATCATATCCTTCAGCTGTTTCAATTCAAGCAAAACCAGATCCACAGACGCCATTGTTTTCTGTGCAGGGGATTTCTCCAGTGAAGGCGGATCCTGTTTTGCTCATTTAGAGCCTGAAGCTGCAGTGAAAGCTGCCTTGATCTTCCCTGTTTTGGGGGTAGACATCTTCAGAAGCAGTTAATGTATGTCTCTGGCGAAATGTAGCATTAATCGAAGCGGGTTTTCAATTGGTAGGAGCAAGATCTGGCGGAGCTCCAAGATCAGGCAGCCATCTTGGTCGCTGCTCGAGCGCCCCCCTTCTATTCCCTTCTTAATAATTCCTAACATTCTGTTTGCTTTTTTGATCGCCACAGCACACTGGGCCGACGATTTCAATGTATTATCCACTATGATGCCTAGATCTCTTTCCTAACATTGTGTAGCAAGGGTTATTTTTCCCTATGTTTATCACTTTGCACTTGTCCACATTAAATTTCATCTGCCATTTGGATGCACAGTCTTCTAGTCTCACAAGGTCCTCCTGCAATTCATCACAATCCGCTTGAGATTTAACTACTCTGCATAATTTGTGTCATCCGCAAATTTGATCACCTCACTTCGTTGTACCCCTTTCCAGATCATTTATAAATATATTAAAAAGCACCGGTCCAAGTACAGATCCCTAGCACTCCACTCTATTTCTGCAATGGATTATGTACCACCCAGAGGCCCGCACCTAAGTTCAGCCAACTCTGGCTCCACACTTGCAACAGTAGAGCCAATCATAGATGAGGTTTATTCCTTCATCTAAAGATATTAGTAATTAGTATAATGTAAGCTATAATACGCCCCTTTCCTCCATCTTAAAACGTATCCACCATTTTAGATCCAAGGACAAGATGTCGTTTAGTCCTTCATCTTAGATGGAGCATCATGTGTTGTTATTTTACTATTTCAACTGGAAAACATGCTTATCGCCTACAAAAAGAGGAACAAATGTTGTTTTATTATAATCTAATACTCCAGGTGTGACTGTAAAATAAGTCTTGATTTTGGAACGTTATGACTTAATCATTCATTTCTTAATCAGATCAAAAGGCTTTAGACACATGCAAAAACAAAATGCTTAGCTCTACTTTTCTGCTCCATATCATGACACTCTGCATAACTGGCCTGGTAATGAAGACCCTAAGACACCCAGAGGGTCTTTTCTATTCCAAAATCCACATTACCTTGAAGAGAGACTACATGCTAACAGAATACTTCACCTTAGCACACATACAGAACACAGACAGACTCTCACCAAATACAGAATAAAGTAAGCATGACATATAAATAGAAATGTGCAAACAAAAACCAAACTGGAAACCACAACAAGTCAGACTCTGTATGCAGTACAACAATGGAAAAACACCATCATTCCTCATAAAATATCAAACAAAATTAAGAAATATAAAACTCCAACCATACTAATAAAAAGAATAAACATTTCAAAACAGTAATAAAAATGTTTAAAAATTTACCAAACACCAATAAAATATTTCATAACAGCAGACACATCAGATAACAACACCTAATAATTAAATCAAATAACGATTAAAAAAAAGCTTCCCCCACTCTCCATATCTAGGAAATTTTGATTTCCTATCTCCCTGAGGTACACACTCTAACACAGTGCTTCTCAACCGGTGTGTCGCGACACACCAGTGTGTCACCAAGCACCGGCAGGTGTGTCGCGTGCTCTTGGTCTCTCCCGCTGCTCTTCCTTCCCTGCTGCCGTTGCCACCGGGCTATCAGCACATTCAAGCCCAGTGGGAATGGCAGCGGTGCTAGAAGAAGCTGTGGCACCCGTGGCTGGCCTTTTCTTCTTCCCGCGCCCCTCCCCCCGTGACCCGGAACAGGAAGTGATATGTGGTGCGCAGGAAGGAGAAAGCCGTGCAGCGTGGAAAAATAACCACAGCAGCAGCAGCATCGGCCCCCGAGCAATCGAAGCAGCCGGTAATCGGGAAAGGAGACAGCAGCATGAGCCTCCCGCGGCTGATGGGATTCTTCTTTCTTGGCCTGCGGGGCTGGAGGAGGATGCTGCTGCAGCTACCATTTGTGCTGGGGGGGGGGGGGGGGGGGGGGAGAGGACGTGAGTGAGAGAAAGAGAGAGAGAAGCAGCCAGCCAGCCTGCCTGTGTGTAATTGAGACTAAATTTCAAAATGAGATTTTAAACCAAGTGTGCTTTACAACCCTTCCAAAAAATACTTGGTATTTTTATTTCAATCAGATATTCACTGATAAACAATCCAAATATTAAATCCGGTGAGGATCCTTCTATAATTTTTTTATTTTTTGAAAACATTTTTGTAGAAGATGGGAATGGTTTCATACGTTGTATCCGGCAATCCCCTTGGTGCCTTTATCTCTTTAATCATTAACACATCCACCAACCTCCATATCTCTTTTATTTTAATTTGAACAAATAATTAAAAAAATTTTTTTCTTTTTTGTTTTGATTTGAATCTCAGTGAAAATCTCTTATTCTAATGTGTGTTCTTTGCAACATTTCCCGTTAAACTTATCTCTGTACCACGTACTACTAAATGTTTGTTATAAGCCGTCCACAGGTGACTAATTTATACTTAGCTTTGGATAAACTTCTGAATAAGTCCCGACTTGCGCAAGTTTCGACATGAAGATGTCTTCATCAGGGTTCATTCATATCCTTTAATTTTTCTTCAAAGACTGTTCGTCCGTTGTGTTCTTCGGTGCTCTGAACAAGCCTCCATTCAACGCTCTTCCTGACGGCATTCAATACTCCCTAACTTCCGGTCACAGTTTAAATACCCTTTCCGGATACCAATTTAGTTTTAAATTTTAAATTAAAGAGAACCAATCTAGCTGATCATTTAAACCTGCAGGCTGTTCTGATCTCAATTTAAAAATCCATGACTGCTCGCGATAATTTAACAAAGATTGATTGTACTGCTTGTCCTCCAAACTATCTATTACTGTCCATTGTAATTAAATAAAGGTATGGTTTTGCTCCATACAATGTTGCACAATTGGTGCTGATATCGTGGCATTATTAATCCGTGATCGATGCTCTGCTATCCGTATTTTGACAGCTCGTTTCGTCCGACCCACATATACCTTCGGACAGGGACAGATTATGACGTATATTACCGATTTAGATGTACAATTGGTTACTTTTTTTCTTTTTATTTGGTATCCTGTTACCGGATCCTTCCAAACATTTCCTTCGATGGTATTGTGACATACTGAGCATTGCCCACATTTACTGTGGGATCCTCCGATGATATCTTCTGTTTTTTTATTTTTTATGTACTTTGCATGCACTACTTGGTCTCTTACATTTCTTCCTCTTTTGGTAACAATGAGGGGTTCTTCTGTGAACACTGGGTGTAGGGCTACTATATGCCAATGTTTTTTGATCGAAGATCGAATAATTGTTGTAGATGCACTTTGAGGTAATATACAAACTAACTGTTTTTCTTCTTTGTTTGGTCTGTATTGTAGCAGAGATTCCCTCTCACTGTAACGAGCCCTTTTATAAGCTTTACGCACCACTCCCCTCGGGTATCCTCTTTCAATAAATCTTTTACTGAGGATATCAGCTTGAATATTAAACTCTGCCAGGGTGGCACATATGCGGCGGATTCGAAAAAATTGGGACACTGGGAGTCCTCGCTTAAATCCCACTGGATGATGACTTTCGTAACGGAGAAGATTATTGCGATCCGTTTTTTTCCTGTTTACTGTAGTGTGTATGACATCCTCTCTGATTTCTATACAAACGTCCAAATATGAGATTCTTTTTTTATCACTCACATGGGTGAATTTCAGATTTTCATCAACCCCATTGATCCATACTATGAATTTATCAAGTTGTTCCTCATTCCCTCTCCACACAAAGAAGATGTCGTCAATAAATCTATACCAGTGGTTAATATAACTGCACCATTCAGATGTGTATATTTTTTTTGCCTCGAAATTTGCCACATAAAGGTTAGCCACCGTGGGTGCCAACGACGATCCCATAGGGATTCCGTGTTCCTGATGATATATAGTGTCTTTAAATGCAAAGTAATTATTGGATAAAACCAGCTCTGTCAATGTCACAAGGAAATGTTTGGGTATTCTTCCAAAATCGTCATGTTCTGTTATCTCCTGCATAACCACCTCCAAAGCTAATTGCTGTGGTATTTGGGTATACAAGGATTGTATATCCATTGTTACTAAGGTGGTGGTATCTGGTGTTACAACTACATTTTTTAGTACATTTAAAAAATGTATAGTGTCCTTAAGGTAAGAGGGTTTATTTTGTACAATTTGTTGTAAATGCTTGTCCACAAAAATTGCAGGAGGCTCTAATATAGATCCATTGAGGGAGACAATCGGTCTGATAGGTGGATTTAATAAATCTTTGTGGATCTTTGGCACAGCATATATTAAAGGTGTTCTTGGTTCTGTTTGTACCAAAAAAGCCTTCTCCTTTGTTGTCAAATATAAAGCTTTCTCTACTATCTCTTCAATCTGTTCTTTCAATCTTGACGTAGGATCATTATCTACTGCTTTATAGTATCTTTCTTGAGATAGATGTTCTATTAACACTCTTTCATAATGCTCACTGTCTAATACCACAATCGCCCCGCCTTTATCGGCGGGCTTTATCACAACCTGATCCATCTCCCCCAATGATTTTAAAGCCTGTCTTTGTTCTTTAGTTACATTCTGATTTATCCATGGTTTTTGTTGTTCATAGTCCATTATATCTTTCAAAATTAACTGTAAAAAAGTTTTCACATTAGAGTCCATTGGTCCCGGAGGATTCCAGTGCGATTTAGGTTTAACTATTGACATGTCCACAGTTTCTTTATCTTGAAAGAACAATCGAAGGTTCAATGTTCTTATGAACCTATATAACGCTATGCGGCTGTCAAAAGGATTATGAAAAGCTGTGGGCACAAATGACAATCCCTTGTTGAGGACACACTGTTGTACATCAGTTAATGATACGGATGATATATTAATTATTGCGGATGACTCCTGGTCTTGGTTGTCCGTTCTATAGTTCGATTTGCACCGGATCCCGTCGTTTTTAATATTTTCTTTGCAACTCGTTTTTGCCCCGATTTGTCCTCTTCTAAAAAATTTTTCTTTTCTGTTGTTCTTTCTTCCTGCTCTCCATGTGCTTTATCTTCGTACTCATCCGATCCACTCGAACTATCTGTGGAGAAGTCATAACGTACCTTTTTTCCTTTAGATCTATTCTTGTTGTCCATCCATAAATATATGTTGTTAATAGAATAGTCATACTGGTCCCTTTTAAACTTCTTAATTTTAGACTCTCTTATGGTCCCCCTGAATTCCTCCAATGTGGTCTTGAATTCTTTCAATTTTTCTTCAAAAGTAGGTAAAGTGTGAATGGCTTCCTGAACCTCTGCTATTTCTGATTTAATTTCCTCTATTTGTCTCTTAGCCCGATTAATGATCAATAGCATCAGATCCATCGAACACTTATTTAATATTGAAGACCATAGATGTACGAATTCTGGATCTTCAGCAAATAACATGGGACCCTTCTGGATTCTAAGACCTCTTGGTATTAATTGCTGTGTTATGTTATGAGTAAAGTCAATAGTGGACCCTTGGGCCGGCTGAGGTGGACAGCGTCCACAGGAGTTAATAAGCCGGGAGGCGGCACTCAGCTGGAGCGGACTGATGGCGTCTTCACCCTGGAAACCCAAGACCCCCCCAGGAGGAGCCCGTAGGAGTCCGAGTCGCTGGGACTTAGGAGAATCGTGAATGAGTCCAAGGTCTGTGGCTGGCTGAAGACAAAGGAGAATCGTGAAGAAGACCAAGGTTCGAGGCTGGCAGAAGACAAAGGAGAATCGTGAAGAAGACCAAGGTTCGTGGCTGGCTGAAGACAAAGGAGAATCGTGAAGAAGACCAAGGTTCGTGGCTGGCTGAAGACAAAGAGAATCAGGAACCGGAGCTGGAGTCAGGATATGTAGACAGCAAGTAGAGCCCAGAGCTGGAGCCAAGGCACAGCAGGACCAAACAGAACCTGACCTGGAAGCAAGGCACGGCTGGGACAAGCTGGAACCAGAGCTGGAAGCAAGGCATGGCTGGAACAAGCAGGAACCAGGGCTAGAAGCAAGGCACGGCTGGAACAAGCTGGAACCGGAGCTGGAAGCAAGGCACGGCTGGAACAAGCAGGAACCAGGGCTGGAAGCAAGGCATGGCTGGAACAAGCAGGAACCAAGGCTGAAAGCAACGCTGGGAAGCAACTAAGCACACAGTAGAGTGACCTCGTTGCAAAGGCAAAGCAAGGAAGTCAGACGCTGGTTTAAATAGCCGGCCAGCGTCTGACGTCAGGAACGGGGCGGTTCAGCACTTCCGGGTGCTGGACCTTTAAGAGCCCCCTGCTCGCGCGCGCGCGTTGCCTGGCAGTGGGAGGAGTCTGAGTCGTCCCTCGGCAGCGTCTCCACGTGGAGAGAGACGCTGCCATGCGGCCCTGCAGGCCCCAGGAGCAACGGAACGCGGCGAGACCGGGAGAGGCAGCAGAAAGGTAAGGACCCGGTCGCTAGCCTAGCGACCGGGACCGCAACAGTACCCCCCCTTTTACGCCCCCTCTTCAGAGGACTAGGCTTGTCAGGATGGTCCAGATGATATTGCTGTAGGAGAGTCTTGTCCAAGATGTTGCGGGCAGGCTCCCACGTATTGTCTTCGTCTCCACAACCTTCCCAGGCCAGCAAATACTCCCAACGTCTGTTGGCGAAACGAGCATCCAGGACCTCTCGTACCTGAAACGTAGGATCCCCATCCGTGGTGGTAGAAGCGTCGTCCAGAGGCCTGGGGTGGAATCTGGAAAGAATTACTGGTTTTAAGAGAGAGACGTGAAAGACATCATGAATGCGTAAAGTGGTTGGGAGTCGTAGACGGTAAGAGACCAACCCTACTCTTTCTGCTACGCGGAAGGGACCACAGAACTTGGGAGAGAGTTTCTTGGAAGGTTGCCTCAAATGAATGTTCTTTGTACTAAGCCACACTCGATCGCCTGGGAGGAAGGTGAATGCAGGTTTTCGGTGTCGATCATAGTAGCGTTTAGCAGTGCGTGCGACCTTCTGAAGACGGTGTTGAGTTGAGGACCACAATTTACTCAATTGGTCCGCGGACAATTGAGCAGCGGGTGAGGAGGTTGGTACAGGTAGAGGTAACGGTGGTTTGAGCTGTTTACCGTACACAATTTGAAAAGGGGATTTCCCCGTCGCCGTATGTATCTGATTATTATAGGCGAATTCAGCCCAAGGCAAAAGCTCCACCCAATTATCTTGTTTGTGGTTAATGAACGCTCGTAGGAACAACTTTAAAGAACGATTCATGCGTTCAGTTTGCCCATTACTTTGCGGGTGAAAAGCGGAAGAGAAACTCAACTGGATCTTAAATTTTTTGCATAAGGCTTTCCAATACCTGGCTGTGAATTGAGGACCTCTGTCTGAAACAATGTCCTGAGGCAGACCATGAATACGGAATACATGGTGTGTGAACAGAGAAGCCAGTTCCGTGGCGGAAGGTAATTTGGGTAAAGGCACAAAGTGAGCCATTTTAGAGAAGCGGTCCACCGTGACCCATACCACAGTCTTGCCTTGCGAAGGCGGGAGTTCCACCATAAAGTCAGTGGCAATATGTGTCCAGGGTTCCGTGGGTATAGGTAACGGTTGTAGTAACCCTCTCGGGGGGCCATTAAGCGGTTTCTGCAGAGCGCAAGTGGGGCAAGAACTCACGTAAAGGGAAACATCACGTCGAAGACCTGGCCACCAATAGAAACGATTTATAAGATCCAAAGTTCTTAGTCTACCAGCGTGCCCCCCGGTCAAGGAGTCGTGGCCCCAAGACAGGACTTCCCTCCGAAGCCTTTTAGGAACTGTAGTCTTACTTGAGGAACAAATGGAAGTAGTAGTTAGTTGAACACAGGCAGGATCCAGGATGGTTCGTGGAGAGTCGTCCTCTTCCTCCGGCTGACAGGTACGAGATAGAGCATCGGCTCGAACGTTCTTCTCCGCTGGTCGAAACTTGAGGATGAAATTGAAACGACTGAAGAAGAGTGACCATCTTGCTTGCCGCGAGTTTAGTCGTTGAGCTCGGGCCAAGTACAATAAATTTTTGTGGTCAGTGTACACTGTCACCGGATGATTAGCCCCCTCCAGCCATTGCCTCCACTCCTCGAAGGCTAACTTAATGGCTAGGAGTTCCTTGTCTCCGATGCCATAGTTACATTCAGCAGGCGAAAACTTTTTAGAGAAGTAAGAACATGGCATCAATTTGCCCGAAGTATCGTGTTGACTGAGCACCGCTCCAACAGCCAGATTCGAGGCATCGACCTCCAAGATGAAGGGTCGTTGTGGATCTGGGTGTCGTAGGCAGGAAGTGGCTAGGAATGCTTGTTTTAAGTCTTCAAAGGCAGCCGAGGCGGTAGTGGACCAATCGTGAGCGTTAACCCCTTTGCGAGTAAGCGCCGTGAGAGGAGCTACCTTCTGGGAGTAATGTGGTATAAAATGCCTGTAAAAATTGGCGAATCCAAGGAATCGCTGTAGCGCCTTCAGGCCAGACGGGCGAGGCCAATTGACAATGGCCGCCACCTTCTCTGGGTCCATCTGGAAACCGGACGAGGAAACAATATATCCCAAGAACGGAAGCGACTCGCGCTCAAACTGACATTTTTCAAATTTAGCGTATAGATGATTGTCCCTTAGAGCCTGTAAGACTTGTTTGACGTGTTGGCGATGGGAAGAAAGATCTTGGGAATAGATCAGGACGTCATCAAGGTACACTATGACGAAGGAATGAAGCATCTCCCGGAGTACCTCATTCATCAGATTCTGGAAGACAGCAGGGGCATTACATAAGCCGAAAGGCATTACTAAGTATTCGTAATGTCCATCTCGCGTGTTGAACGCTGTCTTCCACTCGTCACCGGGACGAATACGAACCAAATTGTATGCTCCACGTAAATCCAATTTTGTAAAGATCTTGGCCCCCTGAAGTCTATCGAGCAGTTCTGGGATCAGAGGCAAGGGATAGCGATCTTTCTTAGTGATGAAGTTCAGACCTCGATAGTCTATGCACGGCCGGAGGGAGCCATCTTTTTTGGACACAAAAAAGAATCCTGCTCCTGCAGGGGAGTGCGAAGGACGAATGAACCCTTTGGCAAGATTCTCCGTAATGTAGTCTGACATTGCATGGGTTTCTGGCAGAGAAAGAGGGTATACCCTACCCCGCGGAGGAGTGGAACCAGGTAGTAAATCAATGGCACAGTCGAAGGGCCGATGGCATGGAAGCAGTTCAGCCTTTTGTTTGGAGAACACGTCAGCGTAATTCTGGTACGGCAAAGGAAGGTCCAGGGCAGAGTGAGAGAGTAATATCTCCGGTCTAGGAACGGGATCCAGGCAATTCTGGAAACAGGAAGGACTCCATTGCGCAATTTGGAGAGAGTCCCAATGGATCACCGGAGCATGTTGTTGCAACCAAGGGAGTCCCAGGACCACAGGGTGCACCGATTTATCAAGTAGCAAAAAGGAGATTGTCTCAGTGTGAAGCACTCCCGTCCGTAAAGTGAGAGGCATCGTAGTTTCAGAAATGGATCCAGGTAGAGGGGTTCCCTGGATAGAGGTAACCCGTAATGGAGGTATCCGGCGCTTAGTAGGTAGTCCTAATTGGTGTACCAGTTCTCTCCAGATAAAGTTCCCTCCGGCTCCGGAATCAATGAAAGCTAGAGTCTGAAAGGAGCCACCTGGATACTCCAACGTTATAGGAACTGTACATTGAGGAGTAGCATTAACATAGCCTAGGGGAACCTCCTCATCTCTCCCTAGACTTGAGCTTTTCCCGGTCTCGCAGGACACTGACCCAGGAAATGACCCTTAGTGCCGCAGTATAAGCACAGGCCTTGAGTGCGGCGACGTGTCTTCTCCTCCTCGGTTAGGGGCGCCCGACCAAGCTGCATAGGTTCCTCAGAGGGGCTGTGGGAGGCTGATGATGTCTTGTGAGATAAAGTCAGAGACCTGGAGAAGGAGGGTGCCAAAGAGACAGGCCGACGAGGAACTCGACCCTCCTTAGCTCGTTGCTGCAATCGCCGGTCAATCCTCCCGGCCAAGTCTATCACCCCGTTCAGAGTGAAGGGCAGGTCACGAGCCATCAGCTCGTCCTTAATACGGCCTGCAAGGCCTTCCAAGAAAATACCCCGCAAACAGTCATCCTGCCAGCCGAGTTCCATCGCCAGAGTACGAAATTCAATAGCGTACTCCGCCAGAGAACGGGATCCTTGTCGTAGCTGTAGAATTTCAGTGGTAGCGGTGGTAGCACGAGCTGGCTCATCAAAAGTCTGTTTGAAGTGAGTCACGAAATCCTGTAAATTGTGCAGCATGGCGTCCTGTTTCTCCCACATGGGAGAGGCCCATAGCATAGCTCTCCCATCGAGCAGAGACAAAATATATGCTACCTTGACGGCATCAGACGGGAACTGCCCTGGTAGCAAAGTGAAGCGGATGAAACACTGATTCAAAAACGCCCTGCACGATCTGGCATCCCCGGAGTATCGAGTAGGCGCTGGAAGCTGAGTCTGCGCGGGAGCTAGAATCGCCGGTGGAGGCGGGGGTTGTGCCACCGGAGGAGGATTGGCGTCCAAGCGACTGGCTAGGCGATCCACCGTAGCAGCCAAGACCTCCAGACATTGCTGTTGCTGCTGGATTCTTTGGGCCATGCCAGGGATGGCCTGCATAGGAGCGGAGTCCGCCGAGTCCATGGCCTTTGCAAACTGTTATGTTATGAGTAAAGTCAATAGTGGACCCTTGGGCCGGCTGAGGTGGACAGCATCCACAGGAGTTAATAAGCCGGGAGGCGGCACTCAGCTGGAGCGGACTGATGGCGTCTTCACCCTGGAAACCCAAGACCCCCCCAGGAGGAGCCCGTAGGGGTCCGAGTCGCTGGGACTTAGGAGAATCGTGAATGAGTCCAAGGTCTGTGGCTGGCTGAAGACAAAGGAGAATCGTGAAGAAGACCAAGGTTCGAGGCTGGCAGAAGACAAAGGAGAATCGTGAAGAAGACCAAGGTTCGTGGCTGGCTGAAGACAAAGGAGAATCGTGAAGAAGACCAAGGTTCGTGGCTGGCTGAAGACAAAGGAGAATCGTGAAGAAGACCAAGGTTCGTGGCTGGCTGAAGACAAGGAGAATCAGGAACCGGAGCTGGAGTCAGGATATGTAGACAGCAAGTAGAGCCCAGAGCTGGAGCCAAGGCACAGCAGGACCAAACAGAACCTGACCTGGAAGCAAGGCACGGCTGGGACAAGCTGGAACCAGAGCTGGAAGCAAGGCACGGCTGGAACAAGCAGGAACCAGGGCTAGAAGCAAGGCACGGCTGGAACAAGCTGGAACCGGAGCTGGAAGCAAGGCACGGCTGGAACAAGCAGGAACCAGGGCTGGAAGCAAGGCACGGCTGGAACAAGCAGGAACCAAGGCTGAAAGCAACGCTGGGAAGCAACTAAGCACACAGTAGAGTGACCTCGTTGCAAAGGCAAAGCAAGGAAGTCAGACGCTGGTTTAAATAGCCGGCCAGCGTCTGACGTCAGGAACGGGGCGGTTCAGCACTTCCAGGTGCTGGACCTTTAAGAGCCCCCTGCTCGCGCGCGCGCGTTGCCTGGCAGTGGGAGGAGTCTGAGTCGTCCCTCGGCAGCGTCTCCACGTGGAGAGAGACGCTGCCATGCGGCCCTGCAGGCCCCAGGAGCAACGGAACGCGGCGAGACCGGGAGAGGCAGCAGAAAGGTAAGGACCCGGTCGCTAGCCTAGCGACCGGGACCGCAACATGCTGTTTGATATATTCTATAAGGGTCACCCCATGCAATTCTATTCTAATTAATTTTTTGTTGAGTCTTGTCCAGTCTTCCCAACGTTGATTCTCACTAATCACTGTGTCCTCAGAAAACAATGATGTCTCCTTTCTAATGTCAGCTATTTGGTCCTCTGTAAAACTAAAGATATTTTTCCAGGTATCCATAGTGGGTAAATTGCTCATAATCTCAACGTATATGACACTAAATTTCAAAATGAGATTTTAAACCAAGTGTGCTTTACAACCCTTCCAAAAAATACTTGGTATTTTTATTTCAATCAGATATTCACTGATAAACAATCCAAATATTAAATCCGGTGAGGATCCTTCTATAATTTTTTTATTTTTTGAAAACATTTTTGTAGAAGATGGGAATGGTTTCATACGTTGTATCCGGCAATCCCCTTGGTGCCTTTATCTCTTTAATCATTAACACATCCACCAACCTCCATATCTCTTTTATTTTAATTTGAACAAATAATTAAAACATTTTTTTTCTTTTTTGTTTTGATTTGAATCTCAGTGAAAATCTCTTATTCTAATGTGTGTTCTTTGCAACATTTCCCGTTAAACTTATCTCTGTACCACGTACTACTAAATGTTTGTTATAAGCCGTCCACAGGTGACTAATTTATACTTAGCTTTGGATAAACTTCTGAATAAGTCCCGACTTTTTTTAATTATTTGTTCAAATTAAAATAAAAGAGATATGGAGGTTGGTGGATGTGTTAATGATTAAAGAGATAAAGGCACCAAGGGGATTGCCGGATACAACGTATGAAACCATTCCCATCTTCTACAAAAAATTTTTCAAAAAATAAAAAAATTATAGAAGGATCCTCACCGGATTTAATATTTGGATTGTTTATCAGTGAATATCTGATTGAAATAAAAATACCAAGTATTTTTTGGAAGGGTTGTGTGTAATTGAGAGCATGTGTGTGATTGAGAGAAACTGGTCAGAGAGCTGATGTATGTGTATATGTGAGAGACAATGAAAGTGACTAGGGATGTGAATCGGGCTTCGGACGATTGAAAATATTGAACAATATTTTCAAAATTATCAGAAATCGGGGGCTCCCTTAAAACAATAGGAAAATCCCACGAAATTGTTCGTGGGAGTTCTCTTATCGTTTTGGGGGAGGGCAGGAAAAACGGCACACAAAAATAACCCCTAAACCCACCCTGACCCTTTAAAACTAATCCCTTAGCTTCCCCCACCCTCTCGACCCCCCCAAAAGCTTTTTACAGGTACCTGGTGGTCCAGTGGGGGTCCCGGGAGTGATCTCCCGCTCCCGGGCCATCGGCTGCCACTAATCAAAATGGCGCCGATGGCCCTTTGCCCTTATCATGTGACAGGGTATCCGTGCCATTGGCCGGCCCCTGTCACATGGAGGGAGCACTGGATGGCCGGCGCCACTGGTGTGTATGTGAGAGTGTGAGACATTAGTCAGGGAGGTGACTGATGTGTGTGTGTGAGAGAGAGAAAAAGCATGGAAGTGATAAATCTGGGTATGTGAGAAAGCATAGGCATAAGAAGCCTGGTGTTGTTTGTGTGTGTGTGTGTGTGTGTGTGTGTGTGTGTGTGTGAAAGAAAGCATGGGAGTGAGAAGCTTGATTATGTGAGAGAGAGCATGTGAGTGGGAAGCCTGTGTGTGTGTGCATGCATGAGAGGGAGAGACTGGTTGGTAAGGTGACGGTGTGTGTGAGAGAAAGAGACTGGTGTGTGTGAATGTGAGAAAAAGAATGTGTTTCAGGGAATGAGAAGCCTGTGCACATGGAGAGCGAGCATGGAAATGAGAGAGAGACTGGTGTGAGTGTAACAGAGAGAAAGTGATTATGGGAATGAGAAGCCTGTGCATGTGAAGAGAGTGAGCATGGGAGTGAGAAACGTGGGTGTGGGTGAGACACAGCATGGGAGGGAGAAGCCTGTATATCTGAAAGAGAACATGGAAGTGGGAAGCCTGTGTGTGTGTGTATGCATGAGAGAGGTCAGGTGACTGGTGTGTGTTTGTGTGTGTGTGTGAGAGAGAAAGAAAGTGATTATGGGAATGAAAAGCCTGTGCATGTGGAGGGAACAAGCATGGGAGTGAGAGACTGGTGAGTGTGTGTGTGACACAGAAAAAGTGATTATGAGAGTGAGAAACCCATATATGTAAGTAGAACATGGGAGTGGGAAGCCTGTGTGTGCGTATGGCATGAGAGAAACTGTTCAGGAAGGTGACTGGTGTGTGTGTGTCAGACTATTTGGGAGATGATTGGTGTGTGAGAGACAGAAACTGGTCATGGGGGCATGACTGGTATGGTGTGTGTGTGAGAGACATGGGCACTAAGGAAGAGGACCATGAGTATAGAGCTTAGCTTCTACTGCTGCTTCTGGTGTGTGCCACGGCCTGCATGAAAGGGGAGTAGGAGAGCTGCTGGAGGGGGTAAGTAAAGGTGGCTTTTAAAGTTTATTTTTCTTGATTGACTGCCATTTTAATTATTTAATATTATGTGATGTCTGCTTTTTTGAAATATTTTATTGGTGTTTGGAGAATGTTTAATAGTTTTTATGAGTTTTTAATTGTTGGATGTTATTCTGTTCATAGCTGTTTTGAAACATTTATTCTGCTTATTAGTATAGTTTTACAATCATTTCTGTGTGGGGATCTAAAGCTGCTTGCTAGTTCTGTTTTCCTAATAAGAGGTGTATTGGTTTTTAGGGCCTGATTTAATATTTGTAGTGTTGCCTTTTCATAGATAGGGTTGCTCCTGTTTAAGTGTATTCCATAATACAGGTGTCACTGTGTATGGATTAGTTTATGTGCATTACTACAGATCCTGGGAGTGTGTTAGGTCATTTCTGTGTCTGTTACTGAGATGAGATATTTTACTAGCATGTACGTATTTGTATCAGTCTTATTTGTTGTGTTTTCTCAAGAGGACATGCAACTGCTGTCTTTTCATAAGTAGGGCTATTGAGCCTGGAAGTGGAAGGAGTTTGAGTTGCTGTTACTGAGATGACACCAGAACCAGAATATCTTTTTTGTAGGGTGAGTTGTATGGGGAATGTCATAATTCTGCTTTACATCCATTATTGTGGGTATGGGAGGTTCCCGTGGATGAAAACTGTACTTTTACATCTAGCCCCATGACGATCATGGGTCAGTGTGTCATGCATGTGAGAACCATCTGTCAGATGTGTCCCGACAGAAAAAAGGTTGAGAACCACTGCTGTAACATACTGTACATGCTTATTCTCTCACACACTCCCTCTCTGTTATACACATGTGGTAGTTTAGCCATTATATGGCGCACTAACCATATAAAATAATGGATCCAGTGTTCATTCATAAGTCTTTATTGCAGCAGGATTGTAGGGCGATATCTCCTGTTTACCAATGATGCACCAATTATGAATTATAATAGCCACGTACAGGATAAATTCTGACAGGCCCAAACCCTGCTACAGCAAGAGAAGGAATTTTACCCAGGTGAACTTTAAACTGCATTATATCATTGGAAACTAGAGGCCTTGTTCTAATGCAGAGAATGATGTCTTATCAGATGGGCCTGTTTGTCAGTTCATGTGCAAATAAAGAAACCAGACAGAAGAGACATACAACTTAATATCCTAAGCAAGTGTCAGGGACATTCAAACAAGCATGACCCCCACTTTTGCAAAAGGGGGGCTGGCAGTTTCTCGCCAGTACAGACTATTGTAATGCCTTGCTACTAGGCCTACCCAACACTACAGTAAGACCTCTACAGATTTTACAAAATGCTGCAGCGAGAATTCTCACTGGAAAAAACAAAAGAGATCACATAATAGATACACTCGCCACCCTACATTGGCTTCCCATAGAACAAAGAATACAGTTCAAAGCACTGTGCTTAATACACAAACTCATCCACGACGATAAAGCAGAATGGCTGAACACAGCACTTAGAGTACATGTCCCACACAGAAATTTAAGGTCAGCAAACAGAGCACTCCTTCCCATTCCTTCTGTGAAAACCGCAAGACTTACCCAAGTGAGGGAGTGAGCCTTGTCTCTAGTCGGTCCCATATTATGGAACTCCATGCCCCTTGACCTTAGACTCCAGAGCAATCATAAACTTTTCAAAACACAGCTCAAAACCTGGCTTTACATACAAGCCTTCAAGAAAGAAAATTGATGCAGGCAATTAAGCAAAGATATGCAGCATAAAGCACCGAATGCCTAATTTAACGTTCCTTACTGAATTAGTTCAACCTTTTTAACTGTAGGCAACCTTCAGGACACATTGCTATGAAACACTCAATCCCCCAAATAAACACCTTTTTTGTTACCAAATACTAATGGCACCACCTATGTAATGTACGACCCATATTTTTTGATATAGGTGCCCTATTGTAAACCGTTGTGATGGTGAATAACTTAATGACAGTATATAAAAACTCATAAATAAATAAATAAATAAAAATAAATGGGAGGGGGGGAAAAGGACCTACAATGTGGCAGGATCCCTCCAAGTAATGGGGAGGGGGACAAAAATACCTGCAATGCAGCAAGAGACCCTCCACTCACCACGAGGGTATGCATGAGCTTATGCATATTTATCAGCTGGGAAGTATAAGACAGGGGGGCAAGGAGGAGAAAAGATGCCGGAAAGAAGGAGAAATAAAGAGTCTCCTGGCAGAGTGACCCGGAAAACCAAAAGGGAGCAGGGAGGCAAGGCATTGACCCCCAGAGGAGGAGGAGCCCCAGATCCTGAACGCAAACCTGGGGAGAAAACCCTGAGAGCGAGAACCTGTGCCAAGGTGTCCCTGGAAGCAAAAGGAAGGTCCAATACTGACCAGATTTCCCTGCTATCCCAAAGGGTGAGAACCAGCCCAGACTGCTCAGCTCACATCAAGTCAGAAAGCAAGCCTCTCCCCTGCCCAAGCTCTCCAACACTCCAGCTGGAACCTGCTTCAGAAGTGAACAGAAGAATCACCTGAAAGTTTGAATCAGGGGTAGGTAAGTTAGTATCTCAAGCAGACTAAGGGTTATGATTTGTGATTTATGCTTTTTCCTGTGTTTAATATGTTTTTTTCAATCTCTTTGTTAGTACTTCTGTGAACATTAGTCACATTTTTTCTGTTTAGTGTCGTTGCTGTTCTTGATGGTTCCTTATTATATTTCTTTGACTTTTTCTTTGGTTTTGTTACTAGCTGACTTCTTGGGCCTCTATCCCTCCTGATGCAGTAGCCCATGTGGTGAAACCCAGTCTGTGTCGGGGGACCAAAACCTTCTTTCAACTATTCATGAATAAAGGTGGAAACGCTAAATCTAACATCTTTTTTCGCTTAATTTTTTGATTAATCCAGTATACAATTTGTTATTGTGATTTTTACCAATTGTGTATACTGCTCATCATCTCCACTTCCCATTGGATGCTTTGTTACCTCCCATGGGGAAAACTGGTGCTTAGTAGCCAGGATGTTAAAAGTAAGTATTGTTGTTGTTTTCTAAATGCTATGTCCTGCCCAATCTGATAAATAAAAGTCTATTTCTGAGGAGCATAAACGTTGACTTTTCCCTGACTTAAGATTGCAAGGAAGGTGGAAGGGCAGCTGGCAGTGTCTTGTAGCAGACAGATCCCTGCACCACTAAACCTGCCTACAGTAAGTCAGTTAGAGGGTAAACGTTTGTGCTATTGTAACCTTGAAATATATTTTTGACATGAGTTTCTTATTTATTTATTTATTTATTTATTTATTTATTTAGAGTTTTTATATACCGGCAATCATGAAAACATATCTTGCTGGTTTACATAGAACGGGGGTGCAATATATACATAAAAACTAGAACTTTGGTGACCGAAGGTACAGTTACATTTAACAGGGGTAGCAGAACTTGGAGAAGGAAGAAGAGAGGAAAGAATAGAAATGGTTAAACAATATACGATTTAAATGTAGTATACAGAATAAATGTAATATACAAAAGGCATGATGTTTTAGGAGTCATTGGATTGTGTCATTGGGTTGTGTCCGGAAAAGCTTGCTTGAATAACCAACTTCAGACTATGCAAGGTTAAGGTTAATAACCAACTTCAGACTATGCAAGGTTAAGGCTGTAGAGACCTGCAGTTCAACTGTTAGCCCAGCACCAATAATGAAACTACACACCTCATTAGCATGTAACAGCATTACACTTTAATGAATAATTACCGAACTTGATGAGTCTGCTCATGTCACAAACACAAACACATGAATACTGTAGAGGCTTAAGCACAAAACCTTGCTCAAAAATTTCAAACAAATATTAAATCAGCATCTAGCTCCAATCTTTACACAGTCTTTGAACTGATAACAAATTCCCAACTTGTCCTACTGTGGAGCCGTTTGAATGCTGAAGGGCGAGAGATAATGTCAGCCTTGCTCCTGCTGCTAACAGCTGAATCCTTGTTACAGCAGCCTCCAGCCAAGGGAACCCTGGGTCTCCAGCAAATCACATGGCTCTTTCACAGCATGGATCTTTAATTATAAACAGACAATTTCTTTAGTTTTAGGGCAGAGCAGAGAACTTCCACTGTCTTACTGAGGAAACTGTGATCTACCTGTGTGTGCCCCTTTCATATGCATATCTCTTTTTATTAATCCATAATCAATACTTAAATGTAATATTTTTTAAGGGCAAATACATTGCTTGTAGTAATTCAACTAATAACTGCTATGGCGGTAATTAATAAGCAATAGTAGTTTGTGATCTATTTAATGTTTGGGTACTTGCCAGGTACTTGTGACTTGGATTGGCCACGGTTGTAATACAGGCATCCAGGACATCACTCGCTCGCATCCGTCCTTTCACAATATGAATAATTCACTGGACAAGAAGTTTGGGTTAACAGGGCCGCAGCTTTAATAACCTGGAGGCCCGAGCCCCCCTTTATTAACAATACAATTTCAATCAACAACTCCCAAACCATCCGCCGCTGTGCCAGCAAGATGATTCCTTTCCAGCCTCGCGGCTCGCCCTATGGCCCCTGCACCAAGTTCAGACTCCCACCACCTGCCAGCAAAGGAGCCAGCCCAGTGGGCCTCCGCCGCCAACCAGCAAGAAACCAGGCCTGCCAGATGACTCCCACCGCCTGCCAGCAGGGAGCCCGCCACCAACAACTTCCAGTTGTCCAACATTTCCCATTGCCAGGTATATCACTCTTAACAGATAACCAGTGTATTAAGCTGAACAGGCTCGGGCCATCCTCTGCGACAGAGAACGCTCACACATAACCATAACAATAACAATAGCAATAAGGGCGGGTGGGAGGGAAACAATGGCCGTCTATGCTCCCGGAGCGGCGCGCCGAAAATGCCGGCCACGTCGCTCCACTCCGGGACTGCCCAGAGGACTGCCCACTGCCGCTGGCCGACCAATCCTGACCGGCCAGCACTGCAGGAGCCCTCAGCTTGCCGGCCAATCACCCAGGTCCCCCGTGCTCTCCTAGCCCTGACTTCCCCACAACCTCCTGACCCTAATCTAACCTAGGTCCCCACCCCCAAGGACCAGGCCAGCTCCCTGAGCGAGCCTGGGCCTGTATTACATTGGCCTGCCGGTCAGTAAGACCAACAGACCTCTCTTAATATAGGCATCCAGGACATCACTCGCTCGCATCCGTCCTTTCACAATATGAATAATTCACTGGACAAGAAGTTTGGGTTAACAGGGCTGCAGCTTTAATAACCTGGAGGCCCGAGCCCCCCTTTATTAACAATACAATTTCAATCAACAACTCCCAAACCATCCGCCGCTGTGCCAGCAAGATGATTCCTTTCCAGCCTCGCGGCTCGCCCTATGGCCCCCGCACCAAGTTCAGACTCCCACCACCTGCCAGCAAAGGAGCCAACCCAGTGGGCCTCCGCCGCCAACCAGCAAGAAACCAGGCCTGCCAGATGACTCCCGCCGCCTGCCAGCAGGGAGCCCGCCACCAACAACTTCCAGTTGTCCAACATTTCCCATTGCCAGGTATATCACTCTTAACAGATAACCAGTGTATTAAGCTGAACAGGCTCGGGCCATCCGCCACAGACACGGGCATAACATGCCCTGTGACCCCCCAAAGATGCGGCCCTACTACAGAGGAAAAAACTCCTCCAAGGCCTTCTGAATTGAATTCAGGAACAGGTCCATCCCAATGAAGGATAAATGAACCCCGTCCTTGCCAAAAAGCCCCGAGACCTTCCCCCACGACCAGTCATGTCGAACGTGCCGGCCTCCCAGCTGCACCAGCCAAGAACCAATTTGTTGGTTGGCTTTCGACCAACTTCTACGCCAAATCACCTTATCCGATTCAGCAGACCAACACAACACTGTCGTGGGCAACAGCATGGACACCATCATAAGGTCCTTCCGGACCATGCTAATAAACTGACGACCAGGCATTTTCCCCCAGTCGTTGCCCCCCAAATGAATAACCAAAGCTCGCGGCTCTCCCAGGTGTTCCCGACCTCGCCGCACACACGGGATCAGTTCGTCCCACCCCATTCCCCGGCGCCCCAACCAATGCACTCGCGCTCCCCTCCTGCATAAGTCCAAGTGAGGCCCATAAGGCCGGCCGCAGGCATGTCTGTGGGCCCAAAAGGTGTAAGAATGCCCAATGATCCATGCAGACTTTCCCGCAGTAGCCGCACCTGCAAAGAAACAAGAGTTAGAATTCGCCCGCGCCAGCCCCCATGTTGGGACGTACATACCCCTGAAAAGCGGTAGAGCGCCAACACCCAATTCTTTGAATCACTCCCCCAGGCAAACCCGCTGCCGCCGCCGTTGCAGCTCCAATCCGAAAAGAATGAGTCCCGAAACAACCGACATCCAGACCCACCGACGTCAAGGCCGACCGGAGGACCATCTCGAATTGGTACTTGGTCAAGTGGCGACCATCCTCGTGAATCAAAAACTGCACCGACCCCGGCACCCGGCAATGACAACACCAAATCGCGTTGTCCACAGGGCACGAACGGAGACCCGGCACTGCCCGCAACGCGACAGATAACCCCTTTCCCTGCTGATCGGTCTTAGACCGGGGAATACATAAATCCACCGATCGGGTAGTGACCCTCACGTGCCTCGCCAAGAGTCCCGGAAAATCTGTGCTGACACCTGACCGTGCCACCAATTCACTGACTCGGAAGGCCCCGAAGAACGCGAAAACGAAAGCCACCCGGAAAAGAGACGTCTCGTACAACAAGAAACAAATGCCCGGCAAAGCATCCCACAATCTTAACAATATGTCATGTGTGATCGGTAAACGCTTGTCCCTGCTCCTCCCGACCGTCTTAGCCCATCCGATCAACACACGACGCACAATAAACCGACCCGACGGGAACCCCCACCCATGAGCCCGCATGAAGAACGAAAATCCTGCTAGCTGCCCACCCACAGCCGCCTTCGAACAACCACACTCTCTGGCATGTTCTAAAAAACGGAGCAAGGAAACGTCCGACACGGGACCCCCCGTCCAACCTTCGGCAGCCAAAAACCCCGCTACTTTCCGGGAACCTCCCACGTAACTTGACCATGTGGATGGAGCTAATGAAGCTCGCAGCATGTTCCAGGCCTTGGGAAACCGAATCTCCAAAGGGAAGATGGTACTGCCGCTCCGTGCGCATCTGCCTCCGGTGCCAATTCCCGAAACAACTCCCACTTGAAACGAGAAAGAGAGTCGGCCACGCCGTTAGCGACTCCCGGCACGTGCCTGGCCCAAATAGTTACATTAAGAACATAAGAACATAAGAAAATGCCATACTGGGTCAGACCAAGGGTCCATCAAGCCCAGAATCCTGTTTCCAACAGTGGCCAATCCAGGCCATAAGAACCTGGCAAGTACCCAAAAACTAAGTCTATTCCATGTAACCATTGCTAATGGCAGTGGCTATTCTCTAAGTGAACTTAACAGCAGGTAATGGACTTCTCCTCCAAGAACTTATCCAATCCTTTTTTAAACACAGCTATACTAACTGCACGAACCACATTCTCTGGCAACAAATTCCAGAGTTTAATTGTGCGTTGAGTAAAAAAGAACTTTCTCCGATTAGTTTTAAATGTGCCCCATGCTAACTTCATGGAGTGCCCCCTAGTCTTTCTACTATCCGAAAGAGTAAATAACCGATTCACATCTACCCGTTCTAGACCTCTCATGATTTTAAACACTTCTATCATATCCCCCCTCAGTCGTCTCTTCTCCAAGCTAAAAAGTCCTAACCTCTTTAGTCTTTCCTCATAGGGGAGTTGTTCCATTCCCTTTATCATTTTGGTAGCCCTTCTCTGTACCTTCTCCATCGCAATTATATCTTTTTTGAGATGCGGCGACCAGAACTGTACACAGTATTCAAGGTGCGGTCTCACCATGGAGCGATACAGAGGCATTATGACATTTTCTGTTTTATTCATCATTCCTTTTCTAATAATTCCCAACATTCTGTTTGCTTTTTTGACTGCCGCAGCACACTGCACCGACGATTTCAATGTGTTATCCACTATTTATTTATTTATTTTATTTATAGATTTTTCTATACCGGGGTACGTAAATAACATCACCTCGGTTTACATTCAAACAGTAATTCAGCATTGCGCTTTACAATATAACAAGGAAACTAAACGAAAAACAATACAGTATATAACTTTATATTAATAGAATATCAGCAATATATGAGAGATTGTGGCAGTTAGGAAGAGTAGTTGAGGATTCAGATCATTGATAGTAGGCTTTTTTAAATAGCCAGGTTTTAAGGTTTTGTTTAAATTTTTTGTGACAGAGTTCCTGGCGTAATGACACCTAGATCTCTTTCTTGGTTTGTAGCACCTAATATGGAACCCAACATTGTGTAATTATAGCATGGGTTATTTTTCCCTATATGCATCACCTTGCACTTATCCACATTAAATTTCATCTGCCATTTGGATGCCCAATTTTCCAGTCTCACAAGGTCTTCCTACAATTTATCACAATCTGCTTGTGATTTAACTACTCTGAACAATTTTGTGTCATCTGCAAATTTGATTATCTCACTCGTATTTCTTTCCAGATCATTTATAAATATATTGAACAGTAAGGGTCCCAATACAGATCCCTGAGGCACTCCACTGTCTACTCCCTTCCACTGAGAAAATTGCCCATTCAATCCTACTCTCTGTTTCCTGTCTTTTAGCCAGTTTGCAATCCACGAAAGGACATCGCCACCTATCCCATGACTTTTTACTTTTCCTAGAAGCCTCTCATGAGGAACTTTGTCAAACGCCTTCTGAAAATCCAAGTATACTATATCTACCGGTTCACCTTTATCCACATGTTTATTAACTCCTTCAAAAAAGTGAAGCAGATTTGTGAGGCAAGACTTGCCCTGGGTAAAGCCATGCTGACTTTGTTCCATTAAACCATGTCTTTCTATATGTTCTGTGATTTTGATGTTTAGAACACTTTCCACTATTTTTCCTGGCACTGAAGTCAGGCTAACCGGTCTGTAGTTTCCCGGATCACCCCTGGAGCCCTTTTTAAATATTGGGGTTACATTTGCTATCCTCCAGTCTTCAGGTACAATGGATGATTTTAATGATAAGTTACAAATTTTTACTAATAGGTCTGAAATTTCATTTTTTAGTTCCTTCAGAACTCTGGGGTGTATACCATCCGGTCCAGGTGATTTACTACTCTTCAGTTTGTCAATCAGGCCTACCACATCTTCTAGATTCACCGTGATTTGATTCAGTCCATCTGAATCATTACCCATGAAAACCTTCTCCATTACGGGTACCTCCCCAACATCCTCTTCAGTAAACACCGAAGCAAAGAAATCATTTAATCTTTCCGCGATGGCCTTATCTTCTCTAAGTGCCCCTTTAACCCCTCGATCATCTAACGGTCCAACTGACTCCCTCACAGGCTTTCTGCTTTGGATATATTTTAAAAAGTTTTTACTGTGAGTTTTTGCCTCTACAGCCAACTTCTTTTCAAATTCTCTCTTAGCCTTCTTATCAATGTCTTACATTTAACTTGCCAATGTTTATGCTTTATCCTATTTTCTTCTGTTGGATCCTTCTTCCAATTTTTGAATGAAGATCTTTTGGCTAAAATAGCTTCTTTCACCTCCCCTTTTAACCATGCCGGTAATCGTTTTGCCTTCTTTCCACCTTTCTTAATGTGTGGAATACATCTGGACTGTGCTTCTAGAATGGTATTTTTTAACAATGACCATGCCTCTTGGACATTTTTTACTTTTGTAGCTGCTCCTTTCAGTTTTTTTCTAACAATTTTTCTCATTTTATCAAAGTTTCCCTTTTGAAAGTTTAGCACGAGAGCCTTGGATTTGCACACTGTTCCTTTTCCAGTCATTAAATCAAATTTGATCATATTATGATCACTATTGCCAAGCGGCCCCACCACCGTTACCTCTCTCACCAAGTCCTGTGCTCCACTGAGAATTAGATCTAAAAGTGCTCCCTCTCTCGTCGGTTCCTGAACCAATTGCCCATAAAGCTATCATTTATTCCATCCAGGAACGTTATCTCTCTAGTGTGACCCGATGATACATTTACCCAGTCTATATTGGGGTAATTGAAGTCTCCCATTATTACTGCACTACCAATTTGGTTAGCTTCCCTAATTTCTCTTAGCATTTCACTGTCCACTTGACCAGGTGGACGGTAGTATACCCCTATCACTGTAGTCTTCCCTGACACACAAGGGATTTCTACCCATAAAGATTCAATTTTGTATTTAGTCTCATGCAGGATGTTTATCCTGTTGGACTCTATGCCATCCCGGACATAAAGCGCCACACCTCCTCCCGACTGCTCCTCTCTGTCATTGCGATATAATTTGTACCCCGGTATAGCACTGTCCCATTGGTTATCCTCTTTCCACCATGTCTCTGAGATGCCAATTAAGTCTATGTCATCATTTACTGCTACAAACCTCTACCCTTTCACACACTGTATTCCAGCGTACCTTATATGTGAACCCACAAAACCAAAAACAATTGTTACACTGGTAATTAATTCATATGAATCAATCTCGCCAAGTATATGTAGGCCCCTCACTCTAAGGGTCTGTCAAAGTCATACAGACTCCTGATTAGGTATAGGGCCACCTTGCTTTAATTATAAACTCTTTAAATTTTTTAGACTTTTTTTGCAGTTTTTTCTTTAAAATGTGGGTTCACATCATTTACTGCTATACATTCTAATTCTCCCATCTTACTTCTTAGACTTCTGGCATTAGCATACAAACATTTCAAGGTTTGTTTTTGTTTGTATTTTTATTCTGCTTTTTAATTGATAGGGATAAGTTAGAATTTTTTAGCTCAGGTGAGTTTTTAGTTACAGGCACTTGGACTACTTTTCTAATTATTGGAACCTCACTGTCGGGATGCCCTAATTCTAATGCATCATTAGTATCCTTTAAAGATACCTCTCTCCGAACCATGCGCTGCTGAGCGACTGTCGGCTTTCCCCTTTGTTCTAGTTTAAAAGCTGCTCTATCTCCTTTTTAAAGGTTAGCGCCAGCAGTCTGGTTCCACCCTGGTTAAGGTGGAGCCCATCCCTTCGGAAGAGACTCCCCCTTCCCCAAAAGGTTCCCCAGTTCCTAACAAAACTGAATCCCTCTTCCTTGCACCATCGTCTCATCCACGCATTGAGACTCCGAAGCTCTGCCTGCCTCTGGTGACCTGCGCGTGGAACAGGGAGCATTTCAGAGAATGCTACCCTGGAGGATCTGGATTTAATCTTTCTACCTAAGAGCCTAAATTTGGCTTCCAGAACCTCCCTCCCACATTTTCCTATGTCGTTGGTGCCCACGTGTACCACGACAGCCGGCTCCTCCCCAGCACTGTCTAAAATCCTATCTAGGTGACGCGTGAGGTCCGCCACCTTCGCACCAGGTAGGCATGTTACCAGGCGATCCTCACGCCCACCAGCCACCCAGCTATCTACATTCCTAATAATCGAATCACCAACTATGACGGCCGACCTAACCCTTCCCTCCTGGGCAGTAGGCCTTGGGGAGATATCCTCAGTGCAAAAGGACAATGCATCACCTAGAGAGCAGGTCCTTGCTACAGGATCCTTTCCTGCTACACCTGGTTGATGCTCTCCCATTATGAGACCTTCTTCCTCCAAGGCAGCACCAGGGCTGCCAGTCTGAAGTTGGGACTTGACTACTATGTCCCTGAAGGTCTCATCTATATACCTCTCTGTCTGCCTCAGCTCCTCCAGGTCTGCCACTCTAGCCTCCAGAGATTGGACTTGTTCTCTGAGAGCCAGGAGCTCTTTGCATCGCATGCACATGTACAACTTCTCACCGGTGGGTAAAAAATCATACACGTGACACTCGATGCAAAAGACTGGGAAGCCCCCCTCTTGCTGCTGGACTGCTGCCTTCATCTCAATTTTGATCAGTTCCTAGTTAAGTTTTAGGTTGCTATGGGAGTAGGAATGTGTCTAACTTCCTTTAAATGTATTAGTGAATTCACTATGTGTCTGGTAGTGGCCTACCGGGGTCTGATCGAATTCTCAATAAAGTTTTTGTTGATGTTTTTTTATTTTGTGAAAGTGGCACCTGCCTATAAATTAAGGGATGAGCTAGGGGTGGGTGGGCAAGGGGTGGGAGGGTTGGGAAATACAAACAGTCTAACTTCAGTTAGTCAGCCTGAGTGACTCACTGCTCCCTTGATTAACAAATGTTGATCCCTATTCAAACCCAATCACACTACCTCAACACCTTTCCAAGGTGAGTAACTGAGCTGAACTATTCAACTTTTTTACTTTGGTATATACTGCTCCTAGCTTATTTCTAGCTTCTGGCTACTTTTTTGTGGGGGTTTTTTTTTTTTCAATACATTGCACTCAGTTAGTATTAAAACAGCTCTTTAAAAGTCTGGAGAACACTCAGTTCTGCAGACTTTTAAAAATAAACACACTATCTACTGCTACCTTATTGACTGACTAAAAATACAAACAGTCTAACTTGTTTATTCACTGGTTTTTGACTATTAAAGGCACAAACACACAAACACACTAAATAATATTCCCAAATAGTTAACTTTGCCCCAATACTTTTAAAAAAGTCAATGTCCCAAGCAAAAACTTACTGATTCCTTTCAGCCACCAGCAAGGTGATCCTCTCCTCTCAGTGTTTCCACTGGAATCATTTAAAGACATGCAACACAGAATCAACTCCCGCAGCAGTTCTGACACCCGAATGCACTTGGCCGCTCTCCTGTTGATGTCGCACCAAAAGATCACCCGCCTGCCTTGTAGCCGCTGTCCCCAGATGTGGAAAGCCACCACGATTGGAAATAATTCCAAAAAGGTAACATTCTTTGTGACGCCAGCCTCCACCCACTCCTCGGGCCATTTCGCTGCGCACCAAGCTCCCTTCAGGTAAGCTCCAAACCCAAAGGATCCCGCCGCATCAGTAAATAGGTCCAAATCATGATTGGACAATGGGTTGTCCTGCCACATAGTGATCCCGTTAAACGCCACCAGGAACTGTTCCCAAACACGCAAGTCCTCCCTCATTGGAACCGTCACACGCACCCAATGATGGCGCTTCCGCACGCCCGCCGTAGCCCGAATGAAGCGACGCAAAAACGCCCTACCCATGGGAATCACGTGACACGCAAAATTCAAACTACCCACCAAGGATTGTAGTTCAAAAAGAGTCAGCTTGGATCTCTGAAGCGCCTTAGTCACTAATTCCCGCAACCAATCAAACTTCTTGCTCGGCAACCGCGATTCCCTAGCGACCGAATCCACTTCGATTCCCAGAAAAACCAACTTTGTGCACGGACCTTCGGTCTTGCCAGCCGCCAACGGAATCCTGAACTCTCGGGAAACCTCCTGAAAACAGCTCACCAAGGACAGACAGTCACCCGAACCAGCCGCGCCCACAAACAAAAAATCATCAAGATAATGGACCACGTTTTTGGACCCGGACTGCCGCTCTACCACCCAATGCAGAAAGGTACTAAACGCCTCAAAATAAGCGCACGCAATGGAGCATCCCATCGGCATGCACTTATCGAAATAAAATCCCTGCCGAAATCGAAAACCCAATAAATGAAAATTCTCCGGGTGCACCGGTAACAACCAGAAAGCCGATTCGATGTCGGTTTTCGCCAACAAAGCACCCGGCCCGCATCGTAAAATCATCCGCACCGCCGAATCGAAAGAGGTGTACCGAACCGAACACATGTCCTTCGGGATAGCGTAATTCACGGAATCGCCCTCAGGGAAAGACAAATTATGAATCAGCCGATACTTACCCCGCTCCCTCTTTGGTATCACCGCCAACGGGGAGAGCACGAATTCTGGAAATGGTGGCGATGAAAAAGGACCCGCAATTCGGCCCAAATCAATTTCCGCCTGCAGCTTATTCTCCGCCACCGAAACCAAACGACGAACCGAAGGACAATTCATCCCCCCACCCCCGGGAACCCGTCCCTCACACAGGATCCGAAAACCCTCCGTAAAACCCCGGGTCAATAGCTCTGCCACCTCACCTATGGGATAAACCCGCAGCCATGGGCGCATAGGCGCCAGCCGAACGGGAGTGGCAGCCTTCTCCAAACACTCATTTTCCTGGACCTTTTGCCCCTGACCCGGGCAAAGGAGGGTCGCCCGGGTGCTTGGCGCACTTGGTGGCAGGGTGACCTGCCCCGCAAGTAGCACAGGCATGTCGAAACTTACAGTCCGTGAACATGCACGTGGAGCGATTAAACCGCCAGCAGACGTCGGATGGCCTCGATCCAACTTTCCCCCCAGCGGTTGCGGGGGACCCCTGCCGAAACGGCCGATTGAGAACAGGGCCCGACGACGATCCCAGCCCAGAAGTTCCCACAGAAACCTTGGACGCCATTTGGGTTAACCACAAACCCACGTCCTGGGTACCCCAAGACATAAATTTGTTCTCCTCCATACGGTCTTGAAATCGCTCGTCGTAGTTAAGCCACGATCACCCTTCGTACGTCTTACTTGCCGCCAAGATCGCATCCGCGTAGGACAGCAAGGAGCCATATTGCGTGGGATCCCGACGACCGATCACACTCGCGAAACGCAAGAAGGCTTGGATCCAATTGTGACTATTTCTGGCTACCTTCGCCTGAGTCCCAGGGAAACGCTCGCTCTTCCCCCGCTTTTTCTTACCTTTACGCTTCCCCCGGCGCCCTTCCAACAACTGAAAAATATCAATAAATTTTCGCCGACAGATCTTCCACCTAACCGTCCGCGGCACTTCCTCCCATAGCTCCATAAGGGCAACCAATGCCGGGGTACCCCGCTCGGCTGCCCCCACTTTGGAACTGCCTGCCCCCGAACCCCGCGAGTCAGACGAATCCGATGAGGACGAGGAGGAGGACGACGACGAAGAGGACCCCAAGGAGCTGTCCCGGCCTCTACGTTTTCTAGACTTGGATTTCTTGGCTACGGCAGGGCTGGCCCTGCTCCCCCCAACCTCCGAACCGGCCGACCTGGAAGGCGCCTGCCGTAGTCCCCGCTCTAGTGCCTCCTGTTCCCTATCAGGCAATGCCGTCGCCGCGACCCCGCTCCCTTGAACTCCCCCCCTTGGAAAAATGAGTAACTCACCCTGCGAGGACACACCAGCTCCCACCACTCCCGGCACTCCAGACCGCTCCTGCCGCACCTGCCGTGCCGCTGACACCTCCTCGTTCCGCCACTCCTCCCTCCTGGAAGGACCTGGCTCCTCCTCTCTCGTGCCCACAGCAGCCCCCTGCGGAGAAACAGCAACAGGCGCAGGAGAAGGAAACAACCCCGAAGCAAACCCCTCCCGGCCCCCCGCGTCCCCAGGACCAGTGACCAGCCCCCTGGCTCGACCAGCTCCACATGGCCCTCCGCTCCCCCGGCCCCCAAAACCCATCACCTGCCGAGGAACCGAACCTGCAGCCCCATCCCTAGCTACCAGGGGGCCCCTCCGGCTGATCCCAGGAGAAACCCATTGGCGCTGAGACAGAGTGCTGCACCCCCACGCTCCCTTGAGCATCCCTGCCGAACTCCCGACCGCGCCCCGCAGCCAGGATCTCCCGAGCCACCGCGTGCCTCTCCCTCCACCACCCCAAAGGAGACTGTGGCGGAGCCCCAGACCACTCCCACCACTGCCCCCCATCCAGCGAGTCCCCCCACCCCCCCGTTCCCCCTGTAGGGAGCTCACTAGGCCACCCCAATGGCGGGCTGTAGTGAAAAGGCTCCCCGGGCTGATCCCCGGGAAGAGCCAACTCTGGGGTCACTGACTCATCAAGCCCCAAACCTGCGAGAAAAGACCCAGCAGGAGCCCCCCCCCCCAAAACCTACTGTCCCACCGGGTCCCCCCCCCCGGCCAACCCGAATCCCCGGCACCTGGACCCGAGTCCCCCTTTCACCACTGCCTTGGGGCTCCACTTCCAAAACACTACCTTCCCCCTCCCCCCTCCGCACGCCCGCGAATGAGGCCCACGTGGGGGCCTGCCCTGCTCGCGCCCCGCGCCGGCTCAGCCGAGACAGGAGCCACGATACCCACAGGGCTCGCGGCCCTCCCTCCAGCGCCTGCCCTCCAATCCTCCTCAGGCCGCCCCTCGCCCGCCCCGCCCGCAGGCCACACACCACTCACCCGATTGGTTGTCCCTCGGCCAGCCCCACGCTCCGGGAAGGCCGCGACAGCCTCCTCCTCCAACTCCCCCGGAATCCAGGCCACCTCCTCAGACTCCACCTCCGGCTGCTCCATCACCTCGCTGCCGTCGGCCGGAGCTGCCGTCACGACCGCTGACACGCCCGCACCGGCGCCGTCCACCCGCACTCTCCCTTATCGCCGCTTCTCCCCTTTCGTGTCCCATCCTGCCAAATAGCGATATATATATATATATTTTTTTGAAGAGCTGCGCCGCGGCAACTCACCCCACTCCGTACCAGCGCGCGAAACAAAACTCGCCACGCAAATCAAATCCTCCCGCTCTGTTGATGTACACGCCGGAGAGACCCCCAAACAACGGCCGTCTATGCTCCCGGAGCAGCGCGCCGAAAATGCCGGCCGCGTCGCACCGCTCCGGGACTGCCCAGAGGACTGCCCACTGCCGCTGGCCGACCAATCCTGACCGGCCAGCACTGCAGGAGCCCTCAGCTTGCCGGCCAATCACCCAGGTCCCTCGTGCTCTCCTAGCCCTGACTTCCCCACAACCTCCTGACCCTAATCTAACCTCGCTCCCCCCCCCCCAGGGGCGGTCCCCACCCCCAAGGACCAGGCCAGCTCCCTGAGCGAGCCTGGGCCTGTATTACATTGGCCTGCCGGTCAGTAAGACCAACAGACCTCTCAGAAACAGGATACTGGGCATGATGGATCCTTGGTCTGGCCCAGTATAGCATATCTTATATTCTTATGTAATAACACTAGTTTGCACATTTATAAATCCTAACAACTTGTACTATTATACAGGCAAAATAATGATGAAACTCCATTACAGGGCTCCTGAATAATCAATTAACTCCAGAACAATTCACATGACTGCAGATATGAATGGTTTCTTACCTTATTTTTATAAACAGCCAATTTCTTTAGTTTCAGGGCAGAGCAGGGAACTTCCTCCATCTTGCTGCGGAAACAGTGATCTGCCTGCATATTCCCTGTACTAACTACAGCTCTGCAGTGTGTTTACAGCCCTTAAAGAGACAGCACCCAATTGGCAGTCCTTCAGTGCCACAAGTGGTAATTTTGATATTGTCATTGTCTTCCTACTAAAGGTGGGTTAAACTAATTTTTTTTCAGAGTAGGAAGTTCACTAGAAGGGCAAGGGGAATGAGGACCATTAAGTTGAGTGATATTGTGTTCCCATTCAGTAAGGGGCATGCACTAAGGAGGAATATAAAATATGATGTCCATGAGGATTTTGTTAGATCTGGAAATGTGAAGAGACAGAGAGATGGGAGAGATGTAGCAGGTGCTATTCCAAGTGGTTCACTAATGCTGAGCAGCTGAGGTTCTTCCACAAGCCCTCAAGGAGTTCTAGGGAAAGGAGTTGGAAAGAAAGGAATTTTATGCAAGTGAGCGAAGTGAAGAAGCTGAAGATTTGAGGAGAAAAAAAGGAATTCTATTGGAGGCCAACAGAACCAAAGAAAGTTTCAGTGCAGAGCTGAGGAAGCTGCATCTGCTTAAGGAACAGGGACTGAGTTGTCCTGGAGCCAAGCCTGAACTATGTGAGTAACTGTGGGGGCATTAGCAAGAGATTTTGAGTATTCCTGGGGCTGCAGAGGACCTGGATCATTAAGGAAAATAACTTTTGGGGCAAAGTGTGTTTCGATGAAAGAATGCACTGTTTTTCTAAGGTGTTTCTCTTGGATTGGAGTGGGGACTTTGCTTTCAACTAGGTGGCCCCAAACCAAGAGAAGATTACATTTGTAAACTCTAAAATTTACCATCTTTCTTCAATAGAAACAAACCCAAACAATCTCCCAATATGAAACTGAATGAGTAAGGAAGGGAAAAGTACTTTTACTGTCATGTTATTGACATTGTGCCCCATATGAAATTTCACACATCAGACTAATTGCAGCACAAAACACATTGCTCTGGGGCATTTAATACATTTGTTAATGAATAAATTATAATTCTGATGTATTTTGCTACAGCATGTAGTACATAAACAGATGTAACTGCAATAATTTATTAGGGACTTTCTCGGGCATATGCATATCTTTGTCTAATGTTTACTGCACCATCTTTGCAATTGCTGGAGGAGCTGGCAGCAGTTTCACTGGTTACTAAGTGCTTACACAGTAATTCGGTTAATGTAGCATTTATAATGGTACAAAGTGCATTATTGTTCCTTTTTGTATGTGGCAGTAATTTCTGTATAAAATGTGTTGAATGCTTGTAAGGTAACCAAAGGCATATGGCTGTTTGCCCAGGCTGTGCACTCATTGCCTAGGCTGTGTGCTAGCGTGGAAGAGCTTTAGCACAGAAGAGAAGATCAACAGCTATTACAAAGTAGAATACAACACAAAGGGATAAAGGTAACAGAGGAACATGACAAGAAAGAAAGAAAATCAAAAAAGAAAAGAGAAAGAGGAAGAGGAAGAGGTGAAAGAAATCTGAGCTAGAACCTTGGGAAGAAATGCAGAGGGGTGGGGCATGTGAACATTGTGATAGAAACTTCACGATGCAGTACTTTTCCACTGCACATCTTTATTTTCCTTATTCCACACTAACTTAGCTTCACTTTCAACTTTTCTCATAATGTCTCTTCTGATTCAATTAGAAGCATTTCATTATATAACTCATTTACTGTATGTATCTTATGCTGCTTTCTGCAGCCAAATGCCCTGAAGACTAAGTCCTCCTCTTGGGTATGAAGCCTCCATACTACCACAGTTCTTAAACTCCAATTCCCTTTTTGACTGTTAACTTCATATTTGCCTTATTTGTCTGTAATTTTAGCATCACCCTTGATCCAGACCTATAATTTCACTAATATTGATAATTATCTTTTGCCCATATCTGCCACTTTTCTGCTTCTGCTGAGACCCTCGTTCATGCTTTCGTTTTCTTCTATCCAATGGTCTCTGATATGCCCAGGTGGCTCTAGGGACCTCAGAGATACACCCTCAGCCCAGCTCATTATCATGCAGGAGTCATGACAGGAGCAGCAGTGGCTGTCTTCTCTCACTCCCTGGGCCTGAGCCCACCAATTCTACAGTGCACCCAGGTCCCACTGGCCCTGATGGATGAGGGAGCCTAACAGGGCTGGTGCAAGAGTTCTACTTCAGCCATGTGCCCCCCTTGCCTTCCACCACACCCCCTCTTCTGAGACCTCAACACCATCCCTCCCAGAATAATCCTGTAAACACACATATTTGGACTTAGGGAGGACAATTTGTAAAAGTAATTTATGTGGGTAATACCGATTTACCCATATAAAAGGGCTTTGTGACCACTGCCCACATAGAAGTGTCTAAAGATGCACTCGCAGCTCCTCAGCACTTGTAACTGTTGGTGAATATTGGAAGAGGCGTTCCTGGGGGCAGGATTAGCTCATGCAGGACAATAATGGATATAGTTTTGCATTTTCTAAACTACCCATGTTATTTTGCATGGAAAAAAATAACTTCAGAAAATTTTGTGCTAATCTGTGCAGGTGCTTTTTCTGGGATAACTTTCAAAGGAAAAGTCTGCTCATAATTTTTTTTTTTTTTTTTGAGAACTGGTACAAAGACCTTAGGTAAAATTCTCTTGGACTTTGCATTAAAATGAAGTTTTGCAAATTGCCTTTTAACTGTTAAATATTTGGCTTTTTTTCAAACTAGTGTCTGCATCCCTGCTCACTTGGCTTGCCAACTCTGCCAGATGGAGGTCATGCTGGACTGTTTATGCTTACTGGGAAAATGCAAAGAATAACTGGGTCGGGGTGATTTAACAGGTTATGTTGTATGTGTTTGTGTGGAGGAGGGATGGTGGTGTGAGTGGGTGTTATGGGTGGCTGTGAATGGTTGTGGGTGTCAGGGAAGGTGTGGGGGTGAGCAAAGTCTCTAGGAGTATGTGGAGTTAGGCCATGTGAAGGTTATGGGGATTGTTGAATGGGTGGTTTGAGGTTTTGAGAGAAAGTGTAAGGGCTTAGGAGAGGGGAATGTGGGTGTGAGACAGGGTTTGGGAAGGTGAGGGCATTCTTTTCCTCTTGCAATCTGCACTTTGTCTTCCTCCCCATTTCCCCTTTCTTCCCCCGCATTCCTCATCACCAAATCAATTCAATCCAATTTATTATTTAATTAATCACATTTCTTGCAAAATTGTAAATCAAAACGATATACAAAGTAAAACCAGTGAAGTACAATTGATACCCATAAAATCCAGTCCAAGTCAGATTTCATTTTTCATTTCATTTCATTTATTAAAATTTATTGATCGCCTAACACAGAATAGGCCTAGGTGATGAAAAAAAATACATACATAATAAAAACAATAATAAACACACACTTCAGACAAACATTTTTAGTTTTACAGAAACTGGGGGAAAAATACTACCAAATAATGGTATCTATAGATAAAATAATAAATAAAATAATAAAACAAGTAAATAATTTAATGTTAATAAAACATAAATATTACAATGTAACTCATGGTAAAACAATACTACATATAAGGGCCCAATATTCAAAGTTATCTTGTTATCTAAATTATCAGGATCTAATTTATCTATCTAACTTACATGGGATATTCAATGGCACAGCTATGCTGTTGAATATAACCGGATAAATTCTAGTTTGCTGGATAAGTTATATCCAGATAACTTTAGACCTGCTATTCAGCAGGTCTAACATTTTTCAGTTAACTTATCTGGATAAGCTGAATGTCAGCGTGGGCCTAGTGGGTTCATCTACCAGGCTGCGTCAACCATACCACAGCCAAGGGCTCACACACTGTGACAGTGAATAAACCTCCAAAGTAAGATACGTTTATCTGGCTAACTATGCTATCTAGACTGTGACTGAATATGGATCTCCTAATTTTATGTTGATCAATAGCATCTACCAGAAGCCCACTCTTATCTTTCTCAGATCTAACATTAATCTATCTTACACAAATATCTGTCCTAGCACTACCCTCATATTGCTCATCCTAATTAAATGATAACCTCTGAGGATAACCAAAACTCTAACAGCATTGAAAGTCCTGCATTTATTCTTTGGTTGATTACTACTTGAATGGGGTAAACCATAGATAACCTGACAACCATTCATAGGATCATACGAAGACAAAAATGCATTGTTGTTTTAAGTGCCAGCACAACCCCCCCCCCCCCCACATGCAATGGCCCATGATCAGCGAAGCATTCTATAAAATAAATAACTCACAAACTAAAAATACCATCTAGAGCCTAAGTTTCAGCAACCAAGGTTCAAGGTCCACAAGGTCAAACAAAGAGGTCCTTAAAGTGGAGGGCTCCCTAGCAAGCCTCACCTTTATGCAAGCACCGCAGTTGCCCCATGATGATGTTACTCTGGTCAAGTGCTCCTGAGCTCAGATGTAGAGCAAGAAACAGCTGAGGTACAAACAACCCTCAGCTCAAATTATAGTGAACAGAGCAGTTTCTAATTTTCAGGGTATAAACCCAAGAAATAACCACCAATAGCTAGTAAACAAGCCGATACAGTACAGTGTGCTCCAATGGAGCGCACTGTTAACCTGCCCTTGGACGCGCGTTTTCCCTTACCCCTTATTCAGTAAGGGGCAGAAAACGCGCGTCCAACCCGTGGCACCTAATAGTGCCCTCAACATGGCCCTATTAGGTATGCCCGCGCAATACAGAAAGTAAAATGTGCAGCCAAGCCGCACATTTTACTTTAAGAAATTAGCGCCTACCCAAAGGTAGGCGCTAGTTTCTGCCGGCACCGGGAAAGTGCACATAAAAGCAGTAAAAATTGCTTTTCTGTGAACCCTCCGACTTAATATCATGGCAATATTAAGTCGGAGGGTCCCGGAAGGGTAAAAAAAGTAAAAAAAAAAGAAAAAAATAATTTTAAATGGGCTGGCGGCTGTCGGGCTGAAAATCGGACGCTCAGTTTTGCCAGCGTCTGGTTTCCGAGCCCGTGGCTGTCAGAGGGCTCGAGAACCGACGCCGGCAAAATTGAGCGTCGGCTGTCAAACCCGCTGACAGCTGCCGCTCCGGGTCAAAAGGAGGCGCTAGGGACGCGCTAGTGTCCCTAGCACCTCCTTTTGCCCGTTTTCTACCGCAACTACCTAATTTAAATACAGAATTGCGCGCACAGGCGAGTGACCTGTGCACGCGCAGGGAGAGCGGGCGTTTGTCCGCTCTCCCATGGACTTTACTGAATCGGCCCGAAAGTGGAAAAATGTGAGAGACCTTCATAAACATTGCTGAGCAACCCAAAATGGCATCATGCCTTTTACTTGAAATGTCATTGTAGGGGCTCACCCACCATGAAAATTTAATCACGGGTCTCAAGATAACCACTTCCCACCTTTTTAGAATTATTTGTATGCTTTTTTGTGCAAGTATAAAACACAACATCCAATATGATAAAAGCAAAATAACTTATCTTGACTTGGGGATTCGCTTGAAAAAACCTGAATATTACAATTAACTGAACAATCTAAAATCTAGCCTGATGAGACTCGTGCCTGCTGCGTCTTCTTCAGGGTCCAGGAATATGTTAAAAAATTGTTTCTAAAAAAATATAAAAAGCAAATTAAAGCATAGTAGAAATTTAAAAAATACTTGCATCCAATTACTTACTCACATATCAAGTCCAGAGCGTCATCTCATTCTTCTTAGCAAGGCAGGGCGCATACATACGGCAGTTTTAAATGGTTCAGCTGAGTCATATGTTCATGAAATGTCACAGATCAAGTTTCATTCACAAAAACCATCGAGAACAAAAAAACAGCATTCACAATCAAAGATCAAGTGAGAGAGTACCAATCAATTTCTTCATTTAAATCATTAGATAAACAGTGTTTAAATGAAAAAATGCAGCATTGTTCTTTTAAATTGAGTAAAAATGAAATGTCACTACTGTGTTTAGAGGGATGAATCACATCAAAAATACCCTACCATAGATCTTCATAAACATGATTGAAAGGGAAGCAATGAGACACAATAGGCATCTGCAATTTTTTAGTTTTGAGGTAACTCCTATGTTCATGGATACTGGTTTGAATTAAGCATTTAGTTCACCCAACATAAACAAAAGGGCAGGGGCACTGGATAACATAAATAACATTACTGGATTCACAGGTAGTATGAAATGTCAAATGAATGATAAAAAACTGACATAGGACGTATCAAGTGTCACCAGAAAATGATGATATATACAATTAACAGTGACCACAGGGGTAGTGTCCCAAATTCAGATTTGCCAATGATGCATTGTCAGGTTCAGGAAGAGCAGCCCGAACCACATTGTCTCTAATGTTAGCACCTCGAGTATATGAGATTAAAGGAGGCTCTTGTAAAACATGGTGCAAGGATAGAACATATCAGTGACGTTTAATGCAATCCACAAAAACAGATGTTTTGTTGGAAAAAGGCATAATACATAGATTGGAAATGTCTTTATTTGTTACAGCGCCGAACCGTTAACTGGGACGCAACCACCAAGTGTCGCGCGCCAAAGGAGCACGGCAAAGGGGCACTCCCCTTTGTGCACCCCTTAGTGCAAGCCTTAGTGCTAGCACTAATAAGCTCTACAAACCTTAAAAAAATTTCCTTCCAAACTATTCCAAACTACACAAGAAATGACAAACCCTCAACCCCCCCGACTACAGCAAAAACCACAGAAAAGACCCGAACTTAGTTAATAACCAAAACGACTCAAGCAGGAAAACAAAAAAAAATCACAAATATCAACACTCTAACTTAACTCACAACAACACAAAAACATACAGCAGCTACTTAGCACTATCATTCAGGCTATTTAATGCACAATCCATAATAAAGAAAATACCTATCATCAACAACCTACTTCAAGATGACAAGCCAGATTTCATAGCAATCACGGAAACATGGATAAACACACAGACACACTACTAATCAACCAAATCAACAACCCTTTCTACAGAACCTTCTCAATCCCCAGACCAAAAAAGAAAAGTGGAGGCCCAATGCTACTCATAAAAAAAAACAACCTACACATGTAATTACTCCCAACTAACAACTACAGCCCACTGGAAATTGCACTATTTGACTCACCAAAACTACAAATCTGTCTGATATACTGCCCCCCCCCCCCCCAATACTCTGGATCGGAACTACTCACCACTTATTGAATTCTTCTTGACCAAAATATCTATCAACAAACCCATAATCATCTTAGGTGACTTCAACATACATATCGATACCATCCCCCACATGTTCCTCAATCATTGACGTGCTCTCATCACTAGGCCTTAATCAAATCATCAATGGCCCAATGCACAAAGCAGGTCACACACTTGACCTCGTCTTCATAAATACTGACATATGGACTAACCACCAAACAAAAATCACAAAGATACCCTGGTCGGACCACTCTTTAATCCATGCAAATTTATTTTCAAACCATTAATTTACCACAATAAAAAACCCACCTAAATCCTTCTCATACTGACCACCTTTTCACATCGAAACTCTTCAAGAAAATTTACAAACAGAATTAGCAAACATAGACCTATCAAATGCAGAGATTGCAACTTCGTTTTGGCTCACAATCACTAAAACAGTAGCGGATAAGATAAACCCCATTATAAAGAAAACATTAAAAAACCCAAAACATAAGAATCAATGGTCAATGACAACATCAGAGCAGCCAAACGTGAACTCAGAAAAAAAGAGAAAACTTGGAAGAGCAGCAATAAATCAACCTCACTACTTAACGCATACAGGGGCGGATTTTCAGAGCCCTACTCGCGTAAATCCGCCCAAAACCGGGCGGATTTACGCGAGCAGGGCCCTGCGCGCCGGTGAGCCTATTTTACATAGGCTCACCGGCGCGCACAGAACCCCGGGACTCGCGTAAGTCCCGGGGTTTTCGGAGTGGGCGTGTCGGGAGGCGTGTCGGGGGCGGGGCCGGAGCGCGCGGCGTTGTGGGGGCGTGTCGGCAGCGTTTTGGGGGCGGGTACGGGGGCGTGGCTACGGCCCGGGGCGGACCGGGGGCGTGGCCGCGCCCTCCGTACCCGCCCCCAGGTCGCGGCCCGGCGCGCAGGAGTCCCGCTCGCGCGCGGGGATTTACGCCTCCCTCCGGGAGGCGTAAATCCCCCGACAAAGGTAGGATGGGGGTTTAGACAGGGCCGGGCGGGTGGGTTAGGTAGGGGAAGGGAGGGGAAGGTGAGGGGAGGGCAAAGGAAAGTTCCCTTCTAGGCCGCTCCGATTTTGGAGCGGCCTAGAAGGGAACGGGGGTAGGCTGCGCGGCTCGGCGCGCGCAGGCTATACGAAATCGATAGCCTTGCGCGCGCCGATCCAGGATTTTAGCCGATACGCGCGACTACGCGCGTATCTACTAAAATCCAGCGTACTTTTGTTTGCGCCTGGAGCGCAAACAAAAGTAGGCTATTCGCGCTCGTCTTAAAATCTACCCCACAGAGCACAACTAGCAGAATACAAAAAACTCATCCACAAAATAAAAAAAGACTTCTGCTCAAATAAAATAAATATCAACATAACCCACAGATGCTTTTCAATATCATAAAAAGCCTAACCAAATCATTCAATGATGACCAGCTATCATCAACATCCAAGATCACAAGTAACGACTTTGCAGAATTCTTTAACGAAAAAAATCAAAAACCTCATAAATAACAACCTCAACAACAACTCACAAGTCCGGAAAATACAAAACTTTCAAACATTAAGTTGGCCTAACTTTGAGATAACATCTTCACTGGAAATCCAAACGATCATCAAAAAAATGAACCCAGCTAAACACCCTATTGATTCCACTCCCATAACAACGATAAAAAATATTGAACCATCAATAACTAAAACACTAACTGACATCATAAGCCTATCCCTCACCGAAGAAGCTACCCAGAATGCCTAAAATCAGCAATTATCAAACCCATACTGAAAAAAACAACCTTGATCCAGAAAACCCACTGAACTACCGACCCATATCAAATCTAACCTTTATTGCCAAAATCATTGAGAAAATTGTCCACTCCTGTCTCAGCGACCACCTTGAAGAAAACAGCATCCTACTTCCCACACAATTTGGATTCAGGAAACAACTGAACACGGAGACACTACTACTATCATTAAATGACACCGTACTCAAAGGTTTTGAAAACGGCCATAGCTACCTTCTAGTCCTACTCGACCTTTCAGCAGCCTTTGACACGGTAAACTACTCTATCATGATTGAACGACTATCAGAAACTGGTGCAAAAGAAAAAAACCTACAATGGTTCACATAATTTCTATCTCAAAGAACCTACCAAGTATGGATCAATGACACCCTTTCAAAAAAAATAAACTTAGACACCAGAGTCCCCCAAGGCTCCGCTCTATCAGCGACACTCTTCAACATTTATCTGCTTCCAATATGCCACCTCCTCTCAAACCTTAATCTGACCCACTTCATATACACAGATGACATTCAAATATTAATCCCAATAAACAATTCATTGGAAGAAACCTACAAAAAAACAGCCACTTACCTGAACAAAATAAAGCAACTACTAACCAACATGAAACTCATACTAAACTTCGATAAAACTGAAATAATCATCCTGGATAGAAAGAACAACTATCAACTACCACCACTCAACCTGATGAACCAAAAAGTGGCTATCTCTGGTCAATCATGCACGCAACCTTGGAGTCATAATTGACAAGGAACTTACCTTCAAGAACCACATCACAACAAAAATCAAAGATGGATATCACAAACTTCTAACACTACATCAATTAAAACCTTTCCTTTCCCCCAATGACTTCAGATCAGTCTTTCAACTACTCATCTTCTCCAACCTGGACTACTGCAACTCCCTACTATTCAACTTACCCCTTAACACCATCCGACCACTCCAAATCCTGCAAAATGCAACAGCAAGAATACTCACTGGATCGAAAAAAACATGATCATATTACTCCTACACTGATATCACTTCACTGGCTCCCAATAAAATTTAGGATTGAATACAAAATTCTTTCCATACTACACAAAATAATTTACGAAAAACAAATAAACTGGCTAAGCTCATCCATAAAACTACATTCTCCAAACAGAAACCTCAGATCAGCAAATAAAGGACTACTAAAGATTCCAACTGCTCACTCTAAACAACACATCTCCACTCAAAAGAGAGCAATTTTACTAGGAAGCCCTAAACTCTGGAACATCCTCCCAACCGAACTCCGAACACAAGAAAATTAAAAAACTTTCAAAAAATATCTAAAAACCTGGATGCTTACCAAAGCCTACCAACTCACCCAATGACTCTAAATCACCACCCCCTCACATTATCACTAAACAAAATTGTTGAACCAATGTAAGAAAATAATATCTATGTAAACTTATAATATCTATATTAATAACCATTTGAACGAACCTTTTGAAAACTCTGTTAAACATCGAAACTTTGTAAACCGTTGTGATGGTGAAACCGAACGATGATATATAAAACTCGACAAATACATAAATAAATAAATAAATAAATAAATAAATGATCAGAATACAAGGCCCTACAGCAGTGATGGCCAACCTTTTGAGCTCAGTGTGTCAAAATTCATAAAAGAACCGAGCATAACTCAGGTGGTGTGTCACTTCTAGAAAATCCATAATTTTGTGATATTTGTTGCTCTAATTAATAACAAAAAGTTATAATTTTAATATATGTACTGTATTTATTAATAAAGCAAAAACAAATAATTCTTTACCTTACCTGCTTAGTGACTTTTTTTGCTGAATTTCATTGGCTAAATCTTCAATTGAAGGTTGGTATTTCGTATACTTCAAGCCCAAGCAAGCGTTACAAACTTCATCTGTCAGTCGGTTTCTTTTATTGGCTCCCATTCATTTTCACACCACTCCCTCCCCATCCCCCAGGCATGCACATATTCATTCTCACACACACAGACCCCCAGGCAGGCACCCATTCATACACATGCACACACTAAAGGCAGAACCTCAGAACCTCTCTCATTCCTCTGCTGCCACTGTCACTGCTGCCACATGGCTATTGGGGAGGTGCAAATTGTTGCTGCTGACACTGAAGCCCATTCTGCTGCCTCCTCTGTGCAGGTCTCGTGGGCTTCCACTTTCTCCATTCTGATCTCGTACATTGTGAGATCCGTAGAGAAAGTGCTATTCTTGCACATTCCCAAAGATTACATGTGCCAATCACTAAAAAGTAATTTTTTTTTTTTGCCTTTGCTGATCTTAGTTTTCTAATTGGTTGGTCACAGGCTTTTTTTTTTCCACCTTCCCTTTCTTATTTTTTTTGCCAATTCCTTTTATATTGTCTTTTTCTGTTTCTTTTCTCTCCATCTTCTTCTCTCAAACACACAGTCAGGTTCTCATTCTCACATGCATTTCTCTCTCTCACACACACACACAGGATCTCACTGTCACATGCTCTCTCTCATACAATCATTCATACACACAGTCTCTCACTGGCACATGCTGTCTGACTCTCACACACACAGGCTCTCTCACTCCCACATGCTGTCTTGCTCAAGCACATGCTGTCTCTGCAAACATTCAGGTCCTCACTCTCAAACACAATCTCTCAACTCATCTCATACACGCATACAAACACACCCTCTACAGACCCTCAGCCTCTCTCTCACCTCTGGGCCTCCTCTTTGCGGGTCGCCGCAGGATGGGCTCTGCAGCGGCCCTGATCTTCTCGGGCCACGGCGGCCCTGCTACTGGGCTTCTTCCTCTTCTCGGGCCGCTGTGACTTGGAATTTGCGGCGGCCCGTAAGCACAAATGCTACTCCTCTTCTGCATGTGCTGATGCTTCTCCTCCTTCCTGCCCACGCGGCTCCGGCAACGTTTAATTCTGGGGCCGCACGGGCAGGAAGGAGGAGGAGCATCAACGTGTTTAAATGCGATCTTTTTCTTCGGGCCGTGGTGACATGAGCCTCACCACGGCCCTGCCTATCACTGCGCCGCATGAGCCTCCTTGCGCCCGGGGGCATTGGGGTTGGGGGTGGAGGGGTCCGGAGGGTGGGGGGATACTAAAAAACAAATTGTAAAGGGTCAGCGCAGCCAAAAATAAAAAGGCTCGGCGCAGCCGATAAAAAAAAAAATAAATTCCAGATAGTCCATGAAACACTGCGCGTGTCAGCAAAAACGTCTCGGCGTGTCACCTCTGACACGCGTGTCATAGGTTAGCCATCACTGCCCTACAGTATGCATTTCTTACAGTAGAATAAGAACATAAGAACATAAGAAATTGCAATGCTGGGTCAGACCAAGGGTCCATCAAGCCCAGCATTCTGTTTCCAAAGGAGGCTAAACTAGGCCACAAGAACCTGGAAAATACCTAAACACCAAGAAGATCCCATGCTACTGATACCAGTAATAGCAGAGGCCATTCCATAAGTCAACTTGATTAATAACAGTTAATGGACTTCTCCTCCAAGAACTTATCCAAACCTTTCTAAAACCCATCTACTCTAACTGCACTAATCACATCCTCTGGCAACAAATTCCAGAGCTTAATTGTGCGTTGAGTGAAAAAGAAGTTTCTCTGATTAGTCTTAAATGTGCTACTTGCTAACTTTATGGAGTGCTTCCTAGTTCTTCTATTATCCGAAAGTGTAAATAACTGATTCACATCTACTCATTCAAGATCTCTCATGATTTTAAAGACCTCTATCATATCCTCCCTTCAGCCATCTCTTCTCCAAGCTGAACAGCCCTAACCTCTTCAGCCTTTCCTCATAGGGGAGCTGTTCCAGCCCCTTTATCATTTTGGTTGACCTTCTTTGTACCTTCTCCATTGCAACTATATTTTTTGAGATGTGGTGACCAGAATTGTAAACAGTATTCAAGGTGTGGTCTCACCATGGAGCGATACAGAGGCATTATGACATTTTCCATTTTATTATCCATTCCCTTCCTAATAATTCCTAACATTCTGTTTGCTTTTTTGACTGCTGCACCACACTGAGCTGATGATTTCAAAGTATTATCCACAATGATGCCTAGATCTTTTTCCTGGGTGGAAGCTCCTAATATGGAACCTAACATCGTGTAACTACAGCAAGGGTTATTTTTCCCTTTATGCAACCCCTTGTACTTGTCCACATTAAATTTCATCTGCCATTTGGATGCCCAATCTTCTAGTCTCGTAAGGTCCTCCTGTAATGTATCACAATCCGCTTGTGATTTAATTACTCTGAATAATTTTGTATCATCCGCAAATTTGATAACCTCACTCGTCGTATTCCTTTCCAGATCATTTATAAATATATTGAAAAGCACAGATCCAAGTACAGATCCCTGAGGCACTCCACTGTTTACCCCTTTCCACTGAGAAAATTGACCATTTAATCCTACTCTCTGTTTCATGTCTTTTAACCAGCTTGTAATCCACAAAAGGACATCGCCTCCTATCCCATGACTTTTTAGTGTTCTTAGAAGTCTCTCATGAGGGACTTTGTCAAATGCCTACTGAAAATCCAAATACACTACATCTACTGGTTCACCTTTATCCACATGTTTATTAACCCCTTCAAAAAAAAATGAAGCAGATTTGTTAGGCATCTCCCAATTAAAAGAAAAAAAGAAAAAAACAGGGATGGGTTCATGGGCTATAGGTATTACCAATTATTAGGCTTTTCAATATTTGATGATAGTTAATGTGACTTTCAAGGCATGCTTCACTTTCGGTGCATGTCCGGCATGACTCCCTGCTTCATTGACAGGGGAAAAGAAAAACTGATACTTCACACATTTCCAGCATTGCCCTATGCTTCATGGCAGAGAGCTATGCTGCCGCTTTCCCAACTAATCAAACTTAATATTTCACTTGGAAGCAGCTCCATCACTGCTCTCTACATTAATGGGGGTGAAAAGGGAATTAGAACATAAGGTTACTAAGAGCCAAGAGAAACAGTTAAGTATGAGAAAAAATAAGTGTAAGGCTTGCTGGGCAGACTGGATGGACCGGTTGGTCTTCTTCTGCCGTCATTTCTATGTTTCTATGTTTCTATGTTTCAGTTCATCTGACTCATAACCCTTAAAAACCATCCCCAGAACTGGTATCTCCCCAACATTCTCATTAGTAAACACAGAAGCAAAGAATTAATTTAGTTTTTCTGCAATGGCCTTATCTTCCCTAAGAGCCCCCTTTAACCCCTCGGTCATCTAATGGTCCATCCAACTCCCTTACAGGTTTCTTGCTTTGGACATATTTTAAAACATTTAAAACATTTTTATTATGAGTTTTTGCCTCTACAGCCAACTTCATTTCAAATTCTCTCTTCACCTGTCTTATCAATGTTTTACTCTTAACTTGACAATGCTTATGCTTTTTCCTATTTTATTTATTTATTTGTATGCTTTTATATATTGAAGTTTGGTACAAGCCTTCACTCTGGTTTATAGGTATAACAATGGTTTACATGTAAAAACAACTGTTTACATTAATAACTATACTAGAATGGTATAATAACTATAACAGTCAATTTTTTTACAATGTTAACAGTAATATAATGTTTAACATTGAATATATTGAATGTGTAAGGCAAGATAACATTTTCTAGAGATAATAATAGGATATAGTGATTATGGTATTTCTCTAGAGTTGATTTGAATGTAATGAAAACATGGCAGTTTAAATAGGGGGGGGGGGGTAAATGTGTGGGGGCAAATGTAGGGGAGATTAATTAGTGTGCTTTCATGGCTAAGTGAGAGTATATGTAGAGAGAATGTCTTAACTCCTATGAGCCCTAGGGGTCTCAAAAGTAGCTGCTATATTCATATTATAAATGAGGGGATAAGGAGGCTGAGGTGATGCGTCAGATGGTGTTGTTTAACCTATGCCATCTTTGTAGCCTTGTCGAAATAACCAAGTTTTGAGTAGTTTTAAAATAGTTTTGTGTTGTTTTGTAATCTTGGGTTTTCTGGCAAGGTATTCCACAGACATGGACCGGCTATCAAGATCGCTCTTTCTCTTACTGTAGTAAGATTGGCAGACATGACTGAGGGGATAGCTAGCAGGGCTTTATTTGTTGATCTTGTGTTACAATGTGGATTATGTTTTTGTATTATAGTATTTGGGCAATCAACTTCATTATGTATTGATTTGAGTATGATGGACAGCATTTTGTACTCTATTCATTTTTCAACAGGTAACCAGTGCAGTTCTTTTAGTACAGGAGTGATGTGTTCTGTTTTTGTGTGTGTCCGGTAAGCATTCTAGCTGTGGCATTCTGTAATATTTGAAGCGGACGTGTGGTTGTTTTGGGCAGGCCTAACAATAGTGAATTGCAGTAATCAAAGTTTGTGAAAATCAGGGATTGTAGTATGGTTCTAAATTCGGGTTGGTTTAGGAGTGGTTTTAGGCATTTGAGAATTAATAGTTTGTTGAAACCCTCTTTGATTTTCATTGCTATGTGTTTTTTTAAGTTCAGTTCTGGATCAAACAATATACCAAGATCTTTTACATTTTCTTTTAGCTTGATGATGGTATTGTCAATTTGAATAGTGTTATTTTCTTCAGATAGATCCTTCTTCCAATTTTTGAAGAAATCTTTTGGGCTAAAATAGCCTCTTTTACCTCACCTTTTAACCATACCGGTAATCATTTTGCCTTCCTTCTATCTTTCTTAATGCGTGGAATACATCTGGACTGCGCATCTAGGGTTGTATTTTTAAATAATGCCCATGCCTGTTGAACACTTTTAACCTTTGCAGCTGTACCTTTCAGTTTTTTTCTATTTTCCTCATTTTATCAAAGTTTCCCTTTTGAAAATTTAGTGTTTGAGCTGTAGATTTACTTATTGTCCCCCTTCCAGTTATTAGTTTAAATTTGATCATGTTATGATCACTATTACCAAGTGGCCCCACCACCGTTACCTCTCTCACCAAATCCTGTGCTCCACTAAGAATTAAATCTAAAATAGCTCTCTCTCTCGTTGGTTCCTGAACCAATTGCTCCTTGAAGAGGTATTACATCCAGGAACGTTATGTCTCTAGCAAGTCCTATTACATTTACCCATTCAATATTGGGGTAATTGAAATCTCCCATTATTACTGTACTGCCAAATTGGTTAGCTTCCCTGATTTCTCTTAGCATTTCATCATCTGTCTGACAATTTTGTCCAGGTGGATGATAGTATACTCCTATCACTATACTCTTACCCAGCACACATGGGATTTCTACCCATATAGATTCTGCTGAGCATTTAGTCTCTTGTATGGCTTGCACCAAAGTATATGACCATTTTATAAGATACGCACATTAGGGATGTGAATCGTTTTTTGACGATTTAAAATATCGTCCGATATATTTTAAATCGTCAAAAATCGTTAGGGCCACGATACAATACCAATTCCCCCGATTTATCATCAAAAAATCGTAAATCGGGGGAAGGGGGAGGGCAGGAAAACCTTGGGGGTTTGGCCAGCTTGGGGGGGTCAGGAGGCCCCCCCAAGCTGGCCAAAAGTCCCTGGGGGTCCAGCGGGGGTCCGGAAAATGATCTCCTGCCGCGAATCGTTTTCCGTACGGAAAATGGCGCCGGCAGGAGATCGACTGCAGGAGGTCATTCAGCGGCGGTCCGGAACCCCCGCTGAACGACCTTCTGCAGTCGATCTCCTGCCGGCGCCATTTTCCGTACGGAAAACGATTCGCGGCAGGAGATCGTTTTCCGGACCCCCGCTGGACCCCCAGGGACTTTTGGCCAGCTTGGGGGGGCCTCCTGACCCCCACAAGACTTGCCAAAAGTCCAGCGGGGGTCCGGAACGACCTCCTGCAGTCGAATCGTGTTGGTCTATGGCCGCCGCCATTTTGCGCCGCCATTTTGAAAAATGGCGCCGGCTGAAGACAACACGATTCAATTGCAGGAGGCCGTTCCGGACCGCCGCTGGACCCCCAGGTAATTTAAGGCATTTGGGGGGGGGGTTCGGGAGGGTGGGGGATTTAATTTAAAGGGTCGGGGGTGGGTTTTAGGGGGTTTTAGTGTGCCGGCTCACGATTTTCACGATTTTCATGATACTTTAAACACCCAAACGGCAACAATACGATTCCCTCCCCCTCCCAGCCGAAATCGATCGTTAAGACGATCGAGGACACGATTCACATCTCTAACGCACATATATGCATGCACACAAAATAGGCTGTACACTCATATATGTGCACACCATTTTATATGGATGTGCGCTTATGCATGAAAATGCTGTCTCCTCTGCATAAATGAGGGGATTTTTGTAGACACGCACTCAGATGCAATTATTGCCAAGACAACACAGGAGTAGCTTTGGCACAAATCTGTAAATATTCTTGAGTAACCTAGCTGGAGTCTGGACTTAAACCCAATTGAACATCTCTGGAAAGACCTGAAAATAGCTGTGTGTCGATGCTCTGCATTCAACCTGTTAGAGCTTGAGAGGATCTGCAGAGAAGAATGGGAGAAAATCCCCAAATCCAGATGTGCCAAGATTTTAGTGTTCTAGCCATAATGTAACAAAATGGGGGAAAAAGTGAAGGGAATCTGAATACTTTCTGAATGCACTGGAGGATTAGTTAGTACTGTGTTAGCCTCCACTTCAGTGATGGAGGGGAGAGAGAGAGATGCAGGAGCTGATGTTGGTGAGGGAGAGCAGGCTACATGGACAGTGCATGAACAGAGGATGAGTGAATCCTCTGCCACAGTTTCTCAGACTCCATCTGTCTCCACCACTATTTTAGTGCCAGCATCATCCATCCCCAAGAATGAAGACAGAGGCAAAGGATCACAAAAGAAACCTGTGATCTAAAGGCACTTTCACATGAAGAACACATGCTTTGTCACTGTAGTTACTGAGCAAAGGAGATTAGTCGAGGGAAGCAACTAGGCCATTTAAGTAATTCTGGGATAGAGCATCAAGTGAAGAAGCAGCATGCCCTTCAATTTTCAGCTGGTTTTGATAATAGCAATAGTCAGGAGACCCCCTTCTGCAAGCCAGAGGACACCATTTGAAAAAGAGATGAATGTTCCTCAAGTTGCTTTCAAACCTTCAGCTCCTTATACTGGTCAGGTGGCAAGCCAGCAGCAGCAGTCCCCAGCTATACCTAGGAAGGGACAGCCCACAACAGAGGAAATAGGGTGGGTTTTGATGCACTGTCAAGGGGAAAGAGGCAGGCAGAATCCAAAGTAGTGATCACATTAGATGATCAGCCCCTGAAAGTAATTGAAAACATGGATTTCAGGTATTTTCTGCAGCTCCTAGCGCCAAACTATAAAGTGACCTTTAGGACCACGTTCAGTTTGTATACTCATTGCCGTAGTCACATTAAGCGCTACTGGTGAAGGCACAGGGGAGCAGTGTGTGCATTTTACAAGTGATATTTGGACATTCACAAATGACTCATGCTCCTTCCTCTCTCTGACAGCTCATTGGTGGGACTAGGCTGAGGTAAGAGCAGGCAGCAACTCCAGAGGGGTAGCAGCAACAGAGTGCAGGTGGGCTTTGCTGCACACTCACCTATCAGATGGGGCCTTAGCCAATATTTTAGAAGCCATTAGAGCAGATGTACCAAACTTGTCCTGGGGAACCCCCAGCCAGTTAGGTTTTCAGGATATCCACAATGAATATGCATGAGATAAAATTTGCATGCTGTGGAGTCAGTGCATGCAAATTTATCTCATGCATATTCATTGTAGATATCCTGAAAACCTGACTGGCTGGAGGTCCTCTAGGACTGGTTTGGGAACCTCTGCATTAGAGGAATGCTGGAGGGCTGGCAGCTGGAACAGAAAGCCAGAAGTCTAAATGCAGAATTCTTTGTCACCGACAATGGCTCTAACATGATAAAGGCTGTATCTGATAGGGGATATCAGGGTGTAATGCCCCTTGTACGCTTAACCTTCGGGGTGGTCCTGGGTCCAGGACTGACCTGGTGGAAGCCCAACAGGGAAGACTCTGTCAGTCCTCACGTTCTTGGTGCCTGGTGCCTCCATCTGGGAAAGAAGGTGTTAGTGGGTGGGATTTCCCTCTCTTCACCTCAGGAAAACAAATGGGACTATGAACAAGGCTGGCACTATGTACAAATTTATACAGGTTTATTAGACTAAATAAGTATATTCATTTCTACATGAGTATATCGCTAATAGTAAGTCAAACAGCATACTTATCTACTTGTGGTTAATAGGCTATATACATTTCTACAAGGTAGCAAGATCATTTAAATTTGGTAATTTGGGTTTGTTGGACCCCTTAGTATACCACCAAATACAATAGAAGGGACCTCTTAGGTTCCCACTTAATCAAGTGTTATTATTATCCTCCCCCTTTTTTTCCTCCAAGTCTCACCCATATGAAAAGATGCAAATGGGCTGGTGGGCAGTGTTGGCCTGAGGGGTCCATAGAATCTAAACTGCTGCAATCTCCTCAGTGCCACTTCCGCTCTGTTAAAAGGTCTGTGCTAATGCTGGAGTCCTTGTCTTCCTGGGGGACCACTCAATCTGCCGCTGGGGTCCCATTCCTTCTGGGGAACAGTTCGATCTGCCACTGGGTTACATACCCTCCTGGGGGACCGCTCAATCTGCCACTGGGTTCCACTTGCTCTAGGGGGATCCAGGGTCATCTCCCGATCTACTGTTGTGGTCCCCTTTCTCCTGGGGGACCGCTCCACCTCCAGATCTGCCACTTTCCTTCGGTTCTTCTCCCTTAGTAGGAGGGTTTTCCTTGGCTTGGGTTTACAGTTCCACTAGGCTCATGGCTTGTTTAGCATTCAGTAATTCAGGCCTTCTGCAGTCCTAGCTTTCAGTAATTTTAGCTCTGCTTAGCTAATGGCCAGACATTTGCTGTTAACCAATCTGGATGGGTCACCTTCTCTCAGCCAAAAGGCTTAGACCCAGGCAGGACCATGGAAAGAGAATGTATGCACAACCTTCCATCCTGCCTGGTCTTTTTTTGTTGTTGTTGTTGGCTGAGAACTGGGTAACCAAGGGTCTGACTCCCCTTGTTAGTCAAGAGTGAGATTCTGTTTGCTTCATAGGACTTTTTTCAGTACATTTCTCTCATAAATCCCTCACTCATTCAGAATTCTCCATTGTAGACTTTTTCTTTGCTATCCTTTGATTTAAAGTGATATTTCACTGCAAGTTACCAACAGTAGTCCAGGGGCTATGACATGGAAATCCCCTACCTGAGTCTCTGACTCATCTATTCAATAGTCATTTAACACCTTCACAGTAAAGGGTCTGGCAAACTTTTCAATCTCATTCTGAGTTTTCTGGGCTGGCGGCTCATGTTACATAGTTGCATTGTCCTCTTTTTTTTTCTCTGCTGCAGTTCACTTAAATTGTAGCATGCTCTTTAACTTCCATTTCCCTTGGGAGGTTGATTTCAGTCTCCCTTCTTAAATTTCTTCTTGTTCTCAACAATAAGCCACTCTTTTGCATGCACCTTCCCTTTGGACCAAAGTCTCAAGGCATTTCTTCATTACTTTTGGGAAGTAGGAAGTCACCTGTTTGTGTGCTATTGTCAGGGGGACATTCACTGTGTTTCCAGGGCTTTCATAAGTAAACCATACTGATGACTTCACAGTCCTACCTGTCCTTCTGGGCTCTCGGGGTGGCAGTGGAACCAATTCCTCAGCCTCTGTAGTTTCTGATTCACTCTGGGGGTAAATCTCATTTGTGGTACCTCCTTCCCTTTATTGTTCCAGGTTGTCCATCCCTCTCTTGTCATCTATTCTACCCTCAGTACTATCATTACTCTGGAAGGCTTCTTGGAGTTCTCTCTCCTGGGTTTTCATCCCCTGGAACTGTCTTACTAAGTACCCATCATGTGCCTGTTGGTTAGGGGGATCGCCCCAGTGTGGCTCCCAGGTGAACCCCATATGTCCTCCAACTAACTCTCCTTCTGAATTCTCACTATCATATCCACTACTAGTTCCCGATGGGAATTCTTGTCAAACTCCCATTAAGGGTGAGTCTCAGGTCCTACTGTTCCCCTTCTTCTTGGTCAAGGTAGATGGGGTTTAGCAAAACTTGGGGATCCTCAAGGGGAAATACCAGCTGTCCAATGAGCAGGAGATGGTTTCTGTGTATCATTTTTACTGGTCCTTCAGCCCATTTTGGCCTTATCTGGTAAACAGGCACGTTGTTCAGTTTTTCCTTAACAATATAGGGGGGATAGACCTCCACCTATTAGCAGTTTTGAATCTCCCAGTCAGTCCCTAGTTCTCTAAGAGTACTCTGTCCCCTGCCATGAAGTCATTCTGCCTTACCTTCTGGTCATACTGGTGCTTGTTTCTCTGGCTCAGTTTGTAGGCAGATTCCACAGCCAACCTAAAGGCTGTCCACAACTGTTCTTTTAGTCTCTTCACATAGCTTTGAAAAGTCTGAGGCAATGACCCATCTACTGAAACCCCAAAACACAGATCAATTGGCAACTAGGCCTCTCGCCCAAACAACAGCAAATAGGGTGAAAACCCTGTAGCATCATTATATGTTCAGTTGTATGCATGCACCAAATAGCTGTTATACTGGCTCCAGTTCCTCTTTTGAGCTGGCTTCAAATTCCTCAACATGTTTAGGAGTGTCATGTTAAACATCTTGGGTTGGGGGGGGGGGTTTCTCCCTGGGAATGATAGGTAGAGGTGTGTGACTTCCTAACCCCAGCCACCTGCAACATTTCTTTAATGAGTCTGCTTTAAAAATCCCTCTCCTGGTCAGAGTATATCTGGGCTAGGCATCCCTAGTTCACAAAGAATTTCTCCCATAATACTCATGCAACAGTCTCTGCTCTTTGGTCCTTTGCATGCTTGGTGAAATGGGAGTCCATTTCTAAAGTCAAGAAGTCTATACACACCAAGTACATAGGGCCTTGACTAGTAATGTTTACCATCTATGCTGCTCTTTGTTGTAGGGTCTTTTTATACAACTGGTACATTGTCTACATTGTTTTTCAATGTCTAAACCCCATTGTCTACAATGTTTTTCAACGCCAATAGAACCTGTCTCTCACCAGTTGTAGGACCCTCTCTGCTCCCATATGTCCCATGTCATCATGGAGAGACTGTAGCACAGTTCTGTGGAATTTTTGTGGTAAACACAGTTGTTCGGAATGGCCCAAATTGGCATCTTTCCTTTCTCTGTACAGGACTGATTCCGCACAATAAGACAATCCCACTCTCTGATTAGCAACCGAGTGTCTGGGTGGCTCTGATGGACTGCTTGTGCCTTCATATTTCTCTCTTTCACCGTAAGCACATTACCAATCAAGGGATATGTCTGTTGTGCTTGTCAAATGCCCTCCAAAGTCAATCTGGACATGTTAGTGGAGACCAGAGACACAACATCACAGTAGGCAGAGGGAATGCTGTTGGGGGGATCCCCAAGCTGGCTATAGCATGTTGTAAGTTCTCAGTATCACATTCACTTCCATTCCCTGCCTGGTTACTCACTGCTGCCACTCTAGTCTCTGATAATCTATACCAATCCTCCTGGATAGTGTCACTCCTGTGGGGCTGCCGGGATAGTGCATCCCTGTTTGCAGTTCCAGGTTGGTACAACAAACTGAATTTGTAAAGGGATAATGCTGCCAAACACTGGTGCCCAATTGCATCCAATTTTGCAGTTGTTGAAACATAAGTCAGTGGATTTATTGTCTGTTTTCATTTTAAAATCAACCCCATATAGGTAATCCCTGAATTTGTCCACAAGTGTCCACTTAACAGCTAAGAACTTCAGTTTATGAGCAGGGTAGTTTCTCTCAGTTTTGCTCAGACTGCAGCTTGCATAGGCCACAAGTCTTAGTCCTTCTGGATGTGGCTGATATAAAACTGCCCCATGCCCTCCAGGCAAGCAGCTATATGCAGTTCATAGGGCTTGCTTGGGTCAGCAAAAGCAAGTACTGGTGCATTACACAGACACTGTATGGTCCTTCTAAAGGCAACCTCACATTCTTGAGTCCATCTTACACCAAAGGACTCTGATACTGAGTAATATTCCCTCTTGTCAGTCACCCTATGCTTCGGTTTCTTGTTCATGGGTGGATAACCATGCATTAGCCTCAACAATGAGCTTACAATCTGTAAGCTCATCTGTAATAACCACTAAACCCAAGGAATGTGACAAACCATCTGTAATAACCACTAAACCCAAAGGAATGTAACTCTATGAGGTTGGCTGGACGGGGCCAGGTGGTGAGTGTCCATGGAGGGAGTGTCCACAGGGTCTGTGGACACTCCCTCCATAGAAACAATATGTCCAACATACTTAACCTCAGCTTGACAAAATTTGCATTTGTCCATTGATAATTTTAGGCCATACTGTGCCAACCAATCAAGCACCTTGAGAAGCCTTTCTTCATGCTCCTTTAGGGTTTTCCCCGAAAACTATCAGATCATCAAAGTATACTAGCACTTCTAATAGATTCATGAGTATGAGTGATGAGCAGAAACAATAGGAGGGAAGTAAAGGAGAAATTGTGAAGAGGTAATAGGACAGGACACCAATAGGGAATGAGGTAAACTATGTGGACCCCCTAAGAAGCTATAGCAAAGGAGCATAGGGTTAATCAGTTTCAATTAAATCCTAGTGATAATGAAAGGACCCAGACTAAAGATCTGCAATTCAAATTCAAAACAAGATTGCAGGGCAGACTCAATGGACTACCAGGTCTTTTTCTGCCATCTATTCTATGTATCTATGTCCCCCACAGTCTTCTCCATTAACCTTTGAAATATAGCTGGGGCACCTGAGACTCATTGGGGGAGTCGGTTAAATTGGTAAAACCCTAGTGGACATATAATTGTGGTTGTCTCCTTGTCAACCTTGCTCATGGGTATTTGAATAGACCCATTGCATAGGTCAAGGACAGAGAACCACTGACTTCCAGTCAGAGAGTCAAGGGTATCCTCAACTCCTGGGATTTAGGGTACGGTAATCAGCACACAGTCATAACCTCCCATCCTTTATCCTAACAACTACAAAGGGGGAGGCATAAAGACAATGTCATTCAGCTATACTCCCTGCCTGAACTCCTCCAGATGTCTTCTTACATTGGTTAAATCACCTGAGGCTATTCTCCTTTAGGGATGTGCAGAGCAAAAGTTTAAGTTCATATGTCCATATGTCCAAAGGGGGTCCCATTTGCGGTCAATATGGACATAAACAGAATTCAATGAGTTGAGTATATGTCCATATGTGCAAATAAAAATTTAAACCCCTCACCCTCCTTAATCCCCCCCCCCCCCAAGACTTACCACAACTCCCTGGTGGTCCAGCGGGGTCAGGACGCCATTTCTGACCAACTTTGCAAGGAGCACGTGATGTCGGCGTCACGTCGGAGTGACGCGACGTCACGTGATTCCCCGCGGGTTCGCGCCGGAACGCTCGTTCGGCCCAAAAGGAACTTTTGGCCAGCTTGGGAGGGCCTCCTGACACCCCCAAGCTGGCCAAAAGTTCCTTTTGGGCCGAACGAGGGTGCCAGAGAGAACTCGCGGGGAATCACGTGACACCGCGTCACTGCGACGTGGCGCCGACGTCACGTGATTCCCCGCGGGGTCGCTTCCGGGATCCTCGTTCGGCCCAAAAGGAACTTTTGGCCAGCTTGGGGGTGTCAGGAGGCCCCCCCAAGCTGGCCAAAAGTTCCTTTTGGGCCGAACGAGGATCCCGGAAGCGACCCCGCGGGGAATCACGTGACGTCGGCGTGACGCGGCGTCACGTGATTCCCCGCGAGTTCCCTCCGGCACCCTCGTTCGACCCAAAAGGAACTTTTGGCCAGCTTGGGGGTGTCAGGAGGCCCCCCCAAGCTCGCCAAAAGTTCCTTTTGGGCCGAACGAGCGTTCCGGCGCGAACCCGCGGGGAATCACGTGACGCTGCGTCACTCCGACGTGGCGCCGACGTCACGTGCTCCTCGGAAAGGCTTTCAGAAATGGCGTCCTCACTCCTCGCTGGATCACCAGGGAGTTGTGGTAAGTCTTTGGGGGGGGATTAAGGAAGGTGAGGGGTTTAAATTTTTATTTTGGATCAACAATCGCGATTTCCAACTTATTCAACATAGCTATGTTGAATAAGTTGGAAATCCGATCGTTTATGTCTCATCACTTTTTTAAGTTAAAAAAAAAAAAAAGTAGCGTTTTACATTTATGTTCAATACGAATGCACACCCCTATTCTCCTTGATCCTTCCTGGAATGGGAAGCCATCTATAAGACATATGTGGTGTTCTACACCCTTTGCACACCCCACATTCCACTCAGACCATGGGAACATGCTAGCATGTTATGATAATTTGTGCTGTAGTCTGGCCTTCCAAGATGGGGAAATCGGGGAGTCCCCAAACTGGAATACATTTGGATCAATAGTCTGAGTATACCTCCCTTTAGATTCTACTCTCTTATAGCCTCCACTCAGCTCACTGTGGCTACTCTGATCCCTGGGGGTAACTGCTCAGGGTGGTTAGGCTCATTCTTCAGCCTAACAAACAGTTTCTGTGTCCATCCCCCATCTAGAATTAGTACACCATTCTGCACCAGCAACTCTGTAGGCAATTGGTCCTCTGCTAGGACCTCAATTAACACTGTGTTGTGTGCAAAGGTGGCATCGACTGTCAAGTAGTTATTTAACTCCTTCACACCTTCTGGGGGTATTTCAATAGGGGTTTTGCTCCTTTGCCATATCTCCCCCACTAAATCCAGCATCTCATTTCTGTGCTGTCCTCTTACAAAGTATGCTTGTAACAGCATTACATCTAGGGAAGGCTGCCAGTCTTGGCTGCCAATGGCCTCCTGGCATGCCTGTGCCAATTGAACAACGTTTATTTATTTATTTGTTTGTTTTTTATATACCGATATTCAACTAGAGTCATCACATCGGTGTACATATAACAAAAAGTAGAAATGTTACATTGTAATAATCATAACAATGAGAAGACTAAATGTAAAAAGAGAAAAATAATAAAAAATGTGTGAAAAAGAAGTAATGAGAAATAGTTAAAATGAGATTAGAATAATACAATTTATCATGTTGAGTATGCTTTTTGAAAAAGCCATGTTTTCAGTTCTTTTTTAAAAGATTGTGAAGAAGGCTCAAGTCTTAAATCAATTGGTAGGGAATTCCATAGTATTAGGCCAGCAATTGAGAAGGCACGTTGTCTTGTTGAGATGAGACGGTATCTTTTAGGAGAGGGAATTTCGAGGAGGCCATTGTTTGTGGAACGTAAAGTTCTTTTTGATGATTGAAAAATGAGAGTTGTATCCATCCAGTTAGACTTATTATTGTATAAAGCTTTATGAATAAGATATAAAGTCTTGTATTGTATTCTATAAAATATTGGTAGCCAGTGTAGAAATTTGAGAACCGGGGAAATGTGATCTGACCTTTTGTGATTACTGAGTAATCTAGCAGCCGCATTTTGTAAAAGTTGAAGAGGAGTAATGGAAGAAGCAGGTACCCTGTTTCCCCGAAAATAAGACAGTGTCTTATATTAATTTTTGCTACCAAAGATGCACTAGGCCTTATTTTCAGGGGATGTCTAATACCGTTGAGCTCCTGGCTGCCCCTGCGTCAGCCATGTCCCACCAGTGTGCTGTCAGAGAGAGGTAAGAGTGTGCAGCATTCATGGTAGTCAGCTTGGGCTGACTCTGCTGCTTTTGAACCTCTGCACACTGCTTGGAAGGGGTCCCCCGACTGGTACTGCCACCATCCCCAGATGTCAGTAATCTTGCTGCCACTGTCACTGCTGCCACATGGCTATTGGGGAGGCGCCGATTGGTGCTACTGACACTGAAGCCCATTCTGCTGCCTCCTCTGTGCAGGCCCCGTGGGCTTCCACTTTCTCCATGCTGATCTCGTACATTGTGAGATCTGCATAGAGAAAGTGCTATTCTTGCACATTCCCAAATATTACATGTGCCAATCACTAAAAAATAATTTATTTTTTTTTTACCTTTGCTGGCTGATGTTAGTTTTCTAATCGGTTGGTCACAGGCTTTTTTTTTTCCACCTTCTCTTTCTTATTTTTTTGCCAATTCCTTTTATATTGTCCTTTTTTCTTCCGTATTTCTTTTCTCTCCGTCTTCTTCCCTCAAACACAGTCAGGTTCTCATTCTCACATGCATTTCTCTCTCTCTCACACACACAGACCCTCACTGTCACATGCTGTCTCTCATACAATCATTCATACACACAGTCTCTCACTGGCACATGCTGTCTGACTCTCACACACACAGGCTCTCTCTCACTCCCACATGCTGTCTTGCTCAAGCATAGGCTCTCACCGTCACACGCTGTCTCTCACACACACAGAGGCTCTCACATGCTGCCTCTGCAAGCATTCAGATCCTCACTCCCACACACAATCTCTCAACTCATCTCATACACGCACGCACGCACACACACTCTACAGACCCTCAGCCTCTCTCTCACCTCTGGGCCTCCTCTTCGCGGGTCGCCGCAGGATGGGCTTGGGCCTCTTCCTCGGCCCTGCTACCGGGCCTCTTCCTCTTCTTGGGCCGCTGCGACTTGGGATTCGCAGCAGCCCGCGGCGGCTCCTCTTCTGCACGCGCTGATGCTCTTTCTCCTTCCTGCCCATGCGGCTCCGGCAACGTTTACTTCCGGGGCCGCACAGGCAGGAAGGAGAAAGAGCATCAGCGCATTTGAACGCAATCTTTTTCTTCGGGCAAGGAGGCTCAGCGGCCGCATGAGCCTCCTTGCGCCCGGGCGCATCGGTTCCCCTCCGGATACCACTGCAGGCCTCCTCTTCGCGGGTCGCCGCAGGATGGGCTCTGCAGCGGCCCTGAACTTCTCGGGCCTCTTCCTCGCTACCGGGCCTCTTCCTCTTCTTGGGCCGCTGCGACTTGGGATTCGCAGCAGCCCGCGGCGGCTCCTCTTCTGCACGCGCTGATGCTCTTTCTCCTTCCTGCCCATGCGGCTCCGGCAACGTTTACTTCCGGGGCCGCACAGGCAGGAAGGAGAAAGAGCATCAGCGCATTTGACCGCGATCTTTTTCTTCGGGCAAGGAGGCTCAGCAGCCGCATGAGCCTCCTTGCGCCCGGGCACATCGGCTCCCCTCGGGATACCATTGCTCGCGTCTGCCCCTAATACTTTGGAAACTTTATTTAAAAAAAAAAAAAAAAATGACGTCACAGGATTGACCGGCCCACCGGGGGAAGCCCGATCCCTCGATAGGTCAATCCGCCCCTGTTTACAAGGGATGTCTTACTTTCGGGGGAGGTCTTACATTTAAGAATTCGGCAAAATCCCTACTAGGTCTTATTTTTGGGGGATGTCTTATTTTCGGGGAAACACGGTAATCCAAGGAGTAATGTATTACAATAGTCTATTTTGGTAAATAGTAGACTTTGCAGAACAATGTGGATGTCAAAATGGTGAAGGAGGGGTTTAATCCTTTTCAAAATTTGAAGTTTGAAGAAGCCATCATTTAAACTGTTATTAATGTGCTTCTTAAAAGATATGTCAGAGTCTACATTAATTCCAAGGTCTCTTACATTGAGTAAAATTGTTTTGCTAGATAAATAATTATTAAGATGTAGGTCAGATTCAGGTGAGGATTTGTTACAAATACATAGTTTTTCAGTTTTATTATGATTGAGTGAGAGGGACATTTGTATTAATAGATTTTGGATTGTAGTAAGATATGAATTCCAAAGATTAAGCGTATTAGTAATATTAGTTGTTATCGGGAGAATTTGTACATCATCTGCGTAAATAAAGTTCATTTAAGATCTGAAAGTAGTTTAATATTTACATGCTCCCATTATGTAAACAGAGTAGAGGATAGTGAGGAACCTTGAGGGACTCCATGTGGAAGATGTATAGTTTTAGATTTATTGTAGTTAGTTTTAACAATATATGATCTATTATGAAAGTATGATGTGAACCAGTTGATAGTGGTATCACATAAGCCAATTTCTGTTAGTCTTTTCAAAAGAATAATATGATTTACAGTGTCAAAAGCTGCTGAGATATCAAGGAATATCATGATGAATTTTTGGCTGTTATCTAGACCTTTTAGACTTAAATCAGAGAGTAAGATTAAAAGGGTTTCAGTGCTAAGAGAACTTCTAAAGCCATGTTGAGCTGGGAAAATAATTTTGTGTTCGTCTAAATGTTCCTGAAATTGGTGATTAACAATTTTTTCAAGTATTTTAGCTATGAAGGGGAGGTTAGAGATAGGTCTAAAGTTGGTTGTAGTATATTGATCGAGGTGAGATTTTTTAAGAGTAGGTTTGATTACAGCACATTTTAGTTTGTCTGGGAAAATGCCTTCAGTGAGAGATTTATGTATGATATCTGAAATTGCTTTAGCAATAGTATTAGAGATTAATTTAAGTCATTTTATAGGTATAGCATCAATTGGATGGGAGGCTGGATTCATTTTTTGGATGATAGTTTGAACTTCAGTAGAAGCTATAGTTTCAAATATTGACCATTTTAAGTTTAAATTAATGGGAGGGGATATGGAGTCTTCATTAATTATTGGGGAATTTGTGATAAGATTAAGAATTTTGTCTCTAAAACAGGTAGCAAATTCATCACGTTATTGATTGTTGGGTTTTAGGCAAAGGGGACTTGCATTGATGAGAGTTCTTTAAAGTAATTAAAAAGTTCTTTAGGATCAAATTGATATTTATGCATTTTATCTGAATAGAAATCTTTTTTGGCTTTATTAATGTCAGTTTTGTAAATATAAAGCATAGTTTTATATCTGTCTTTCAATTGATTGGTTGGATTTTTTCTCCATTGTTTTTCAGCTGATCTAAGTAGTTTTTTGATTTTGTAAAGTGCTTGAGTATACCATGGTGATTTGTGTTTGGGAGTATGTTTGATTATTTTTGTGATAATTGGGCATTTGTATTTTGCTATTTCTGAAGTGATGGTTAGCCAAGAATCTACAGCGGCATTGATATTAGAATTGTTAATCGATTTTAAATATTTGGGCATGATTTCAATTAGTTCATCAATAGGGCATACTTTGTTAAACTCAATATATTTAATTTGATTAGGATTTTCAAGATGAATACAGTTTAAGCAAAATCTAGTTTCAATGAGATTATGATCTGACCAAGGGAAGTTTATTGTTGATGGTGGAATTATAATATCAATCATGTTATTTATGAAAATAAGATCTAAAGTATGTACGGATTTTTGAGTTGATGAATTGTAGATAAAGTGTCTAGAATGAGTTGGCAGGGTTTGGAGGGTGGGATTTTATCGACGTGTAAATTAAAATCCCCTAAAATTATCACTGGATTGTTAATGTTATTAGAAAGTTTCAATGAGTGGTGAGGGATTACATTGTAGTAAACCAGGTGGAGCATAAAGAAGTATAATTTGTAAATATTTAGATTTAAATAGAGCAATTTCTAATGAGTGGATGGTGTTTATTTATTTATTTGAAACTTTTCTATACCGTCGTATAGTAGAGCACCATCACAACGGTTTACAGTTAGGCACAAATATATGGTTTCTAATTTATCCAAAGGGTGCCATTATTATACGGTTACATAGTTCGATAATATACTCTAAATGGGAAAGGGTGTGATTACCATTTACTATTAACTGTCTTTATAATTTAATACTTAAATTGTGAGAAAATAACAAAAGTAAGCAATACTGATTTTTCTTGGTGAATTCCTGCTTTGTGTATGTGTTATTCCGTTACCTCACTATGAAATGCTTTTTTGAAGAGCCATGTTTTTAAGCCTTTTTTGAAGAGTTTTATTTCTTTCATTAGTCTTAATTCTAGTGGTAATGTGTTCCATAATAATGGTCCTGCCAAAGATAGTGCTCTCTCTCTAACTTGGGTCAACTTTGCTGTTTTGACTGAGGGTATGGTTAGTAGAGCTTTATTGGCCGATCTGAGATTTCTTTGGGGGACATGTAGTCGTAATGCGGTGTTTAGCCAGTCCGAGTTTTCGTCGTTTATTAGCTTATGAACTGTGCATAGTGCTTTAAATTGAATTCTCTGTTCTATTGGGAGCCAGTGTAAATCTGCAAGTGTTTGGGTGATATGATCTCTTCCGCCTTTACCAGTAATTATTCTGGCAGCTGAGTTCTGTAGTATTTGCAGTGGCCTGATAGTGGTGTATGGTAATCCTAGGAAAAGTGTGTTGCAGTAGTCCGTGCTGGCAAATATTAAAGCTTGTAGTACTGTACGAAAGTGTTCCTGATTTAATAAGGGTTTTAGTCTTCTAAGGATCATTAGTTTGGCGTAGCCTTCTCTTGTTTTTATTGATATGTGTTGCTTAAGGCTCAGTTCCGTGTCTATAATTACTCCTAGGTTTCTAGCTTTATCAGTTAAGTCTACTGATTTGTCATTTTTAAGTCGAATGGGATTTTGAATTCTTTCGATGGTTTTTCGTTCAAGATGTATAAATTCTGTTTTTTCAATGTTGATTACTAGTTCCATTTGGTTTAATAGTTGTTTTATTATGTCTAGGTATAGCATTGCAAAGTTTAGAGTTTTTTCAATTGATTCTTCAATTGGTAGAATTAATTGAATGTCGTCAGCATAAATGTAGTGTATGACACCTAGACCAGCCAGTAGGTGGCAGAGGGGGAGCATGTAAATGTTAAATAGAGTTGCTGAAAGTGCTGAGCCCTGGGGGACTCCTGTCTTTAGTGTGATTTTGTCTGATATTGAGTTTTTTATCTGTACCTGATAGGATCTATTGTTAAGGTAGGAAACGAACCATTTAATTGTTTTGTTTTGTAATCCAATTTCTTCCAGTCTTTTCAATAGTATGTCATGGTTTACTGTGTCAAATGCTGCGGACAGATCTAGTAGTATCATGATGTAGTGTTTTCCACTGTCGAATCCACGCAGTACGGTATCTGATAGAGAGATTAATAATGTTTCGGTGCTATAGTGTTTTCTGAAGCCTTGTTGTGATGGGAAGAGTATGTTATTGTTGTCTAGATGTTCTGCTAGTTGCTTTTGTACTGCTTTTTCTATTAATTTTGCAATCATGGGCAAGTTTGAAACAGGTCTATAGTTACTTAGGACGGTTGGGTCACTGTTTTTCTTTTTCAGAATTGGTTTTATTATTGCATTTTTTAGTGAGTCTGGAATAACCCCTTCACTGAGTGATAGGTTAATTATTTTGGTTAGTGTGTATGAGGTTATATCAGCTAGTTTTTTTATATCTGTGGTGGGAATGGTGTCAATTTTATGCGGTGCGGGATTCAGTTTTTTTTATCATGCATTCCACTTCAGACTGAGATACCTCGTCGAATGTGGAGAATTGTGTCACATCTCTTTTTTGCATCTTGATTTCCTGTTTTGTTAGGGACAGAATCTTTGCTTTAAGGTTTGTGATTTTGTCTGAGAAATAGTGTGCTAGGTCATTGCATTTGTTCTCTTGTGGGGCTTGGGGCATATCTGCTTTATCCTTAGTCAGATTTTTAACTATGTTGAATAGTGTGCGTGGGTTGTTTGAAATTTTTTCAATTTTTGAATTAAAGAATTGTTTTTTTGCTTCAAGAATTGATTTTTTATAATAGGCTAGCTGTTTCCTAAATTTGGTTAAATTTTCTACTGATTTGTCTTTTTTCCATCTTTTCTCTTTTTTTCTCAGATTTTGTTTAATTTCCTTTAATTTTTCATTAAACCAAGGGTTATTCTGTTTTGGTTCATTGATTTGTATTGTTCTAGTGGGGTTAATTTCATCTGCCAATTTACTTGTTTTCGTTATCCACTCATTTGTTGCGTCTATACAGTTTGGGGTAGATTTTAAAAGAAGCGCGATCAGCCTACTTTTGCTTGCGCATCAGACTCAAGCAAAAGTACGCTGGATTTTAGTAGATACGCGCGGAGCCGCGCGTATCCACTAAAATCCTGGATCGGCGCGCGCAAGGCTATCAATTTTGTATAGCCTGCGCGCGCCGAGCCGCGCTGCCTCCCCCCGTTCCCTCCAAGGCCGCTCCGAAATCGGAGCGGCCTCGGAGGGAACTTTCCTTTGCCCTCCCCTCACCTTACCCTCCCTTCCACTACCTAACCCACCCACCCGGCCCTGTCTACACCCCCCCCCTTACCTTTGTCGGGGGATTTACGCCTCCCGGAGGGAGACGTAAATCCCCCGCGCGCCAGCGGGCCTGCTGCGCGCCGGGGCCGCGACCTGGGGGCGGGTACGGAGGGCGCGGCCACGCCCCCGGGCCGTAGCCACGCCCCGTACCCGCCCCCAAAACACGCTGCCGACACGCCCCCGAAACGCCGCGACGGCCGGGCCCGCCCCCCGACACGCCCCCGACACGCCCCCCCTCTGAAAAACCCCGGGACGTACGCGAGCCCCGGGGTCTGCGCGCGCCGGTAGGCCTATGTAAAATAGGCTTACCGGCGCGCAGGGCCCTGCTCGCCTAAATCCGCCCGGTTTTGGGCGGATTTAGGCGAGCAGGGCTCTGAAAATCTACCCCTTTAGGTGATTGAGGTTTATTAAAATTTCTTCTAATTTATTTTTCAGAATGTCATGGTTAAAGGGGGGACGATATTTAAATTCTAAGGGATCATTTTTCTGTATTTCTTTTTGTTTTATGAATTTGTTGGCGGATTGGATTAAGAAGTGATCCGACCATGGAATTTGATAATAGCTGGTATTTAGGTGTTCAGCGAAATTATGATTGATGTATATCAGGTCGAGGGAGTGTCCAGCTTTGTGTGTGGGTTTGTCTGTGATTAGTGTGAAACCCAGTGCTTCCATTGTGTCATTTAGTGTCTGGCATGTATTTGATAATGGAACCACATCCATGTGAAGGTTAAAATCACCCATTATGATTGTAGGTTTTGATGTGTTTAGGTTAATGGTTAAATATTCTATTAAAGGGGATAGGTTTAGGTCAAGCAGGCTGGGTGGGCAGTATATAATGCATATTTGTGTGTATTCTGTATCAAATAGTGCAATTTCGTGGTTTGGTGGGGGGGGTGTCGTTGGAATCAGTTTACATTTAAAAAATTTTTCAGTGATTAAGGCTATGCCGCCTCCGTGTTTATTAATCCTTGGAATTGAGAATATGTCATAGTTTTTGTGTGCTATTTGATTTTTGATGATAATGTTGGATTTTTTTTAGCCACATTTCAGTGATAGCGATGAAATTTGGTTTAATGTCGTACAATAGGTCTGTAATTATTGGGAATTTCTTAGTTATGGATTGGGCATTTACTAGAATGAACGTTAAGGTTAGTATTTTATTTATACTCTGTTTGGTTGAGCTCTTGGTATTCTTTACTTCGATGAGATTATGTTGGATAGTATTTTTTTTGTGTTCATGTGATTTGTAACTTTCTTTATGTGTTTATAAAAGTTTGTGTTTGTAGCTGTACTTACCTTTGTTGGTGCATGTTTCTATGGGATGTGTGGTTGATCCATCTTCTTTTTTCAGTAGCTCCATCGTTTTTTGATTTTGGTATGTGTTTCGATGTTCTGTATCCATTGGTGTTAGGGCTGCCAGCCGTGGCAAGCCGTGACCGGGGCCAACTGTCATGGCCGCTGGCCGTGGCGGTCCACCCAGGTACTCACCCGCGGCGTCGGGTGGGCCCGGAGGCTCCTTCAGGAGCAGGGAGCCTCCTCCGGCATTCTTCCCACGGCCTTGGCCGCTGCCCAGGCCGGCCGCAGAGCCCAGCAGGACTGAGCTGACTCCTCCCCCTTCCTGGCTGCCTTAGAGCCGTGCACATGGCTGAAGATAAGATTTAAAGGGGCCATGACAGGAAATGGTCGTGGCTCCCTTCTGAGACTCCTCCCTCATTTTAGGTATTTAAGGCAAGGTCTGCTTCTCAGACCTTGCCTTGGTATTGTGGCTTCTGGTTCCGGATTCTGCGCTGGTGTTCCTGGTCTTCGTCCCGCTTCTGGTCTCCTTTCTTGTTGGACTGATTCTTGGCTTTTGACCCCTGGACTGGCTGTCGTTCTTCGTTGGGCTTGACCTTGGAATGGCTGCGGACCCTTCTCCTGGCTTTGACCCTCGGAACGGCTTTTGACTACTCTTCGGCTTCGACTCCTGGACTGACTCGACCTGCTGGAGGCGCCAGCTGTCTGGAATCAATGAACTGCAGGAGGCGCCTGCTTCCAGACCAATCTTCAGTCCTGAGGGAGACTTCTAAGTCCCAGCGGCTGGGTTCCTACAGGCCCCTCCTGGGGGAACCACGAGCTTCCAGGGTGAAGTCTTGTACTCGACTGGCGAACCTTCAAGCCTTGCCCTCCAACGGTAGGGACCAGAAAGGGTTAACTCCCTCTTTGGCAGTGCTAACCTTACCTCGGAACAGGGGTCCACTTCTGGACTCGTAACAGAATACCAAGGCCATGGACCCGACGGAGGCTTCTGCTCTTCAGGCCATTCCTGGACTATCCCAGAAAGTCATAGAGCAGCAACAGATATTAGAATCTATGGCCGCCTCCCTAGAGTGATTCAATGCCCGGCTGGATTCCATTGCTGCAGTCCAGACAGCTCCTCCATCATTGCCACCACCATCCGTAGGGCTGGGTAATGCCCGTTCTATGATTCCTTTGCCTATTCCTCCACGTTATGCTGGTGAACCTCGTTCATGCCAAGGATTCCTCGACCAATGCGGTATGCATTTCCAGCTACAAGCTTCTCTTTTTCCGGATGATCTAACCAAGACTACGTATATTTTATCTTTATTGGAAGGCAAGGCACTAGCATGGGCTTCCCCCTACTGGAGACGATCAGATCCTATTCTGCAAAATCTTCCTCATTTCCTGAAACTGTTTCAAACAGTATTTGATGATCCAGGAAACAAGTAGTCTCTGACTCCAAGCTTCTTGAACTCCGCCAAGGAGGTCGTCCGTTGGCAGACTACACCATAGAGTTTAGAACTCTTGCATCAGAACTCCATTGGGAGGAGAACTGTCTCCGGACCATATTTTTGGAGGGATTGTCATCCAAAATTAAAGAAGAAATGGCGGCCCATGAGTTGCCTCACTCCTTGGGTTCTTTGATTGATCTTGTCACCAGGACTGATCGCCGTTTACAAAAAAGAGCTAGTGAAGGACATAGTACCAGTAGACACATGACTGTGTCTAGTTCTGTTCATTCCTCTCCCCCGGCAGCTCGATCTACATCCAACACAGAGAAGTCAGGCGAAGAACCTATGCAGTTGAGTCGTGGACCTCTCTCTCCAGAAGAAAGGCAAAGGCGACGTAAGGCAGGCCTCTGTTTATATTGTGGAGGAGTGGGTCATCTCATTGCACGTTGCCCTATGCGTCCAGGAAACTGCCAAGCCTAGGGTATATTGGAGGAGTAACCCTAGGCATCACTACTCCTGCTCCTCCTCTCATATTACAAATAACCCTGCTTCTAGGAGATCACACATTTTCTACATTGGCGTTAGTAGATTCTGGGGCTGGAGGCCCTAGTAAGGTGTTGGGGATACTTCTCTTTCACCACTATATAGCCCTTATAGGGACAACTATGGTGCCCCTCAGCTCCAGTCTCTGCAATGGTTGGAGTGGGATGTGTGACAACCTAGCATCATAGAAGCTCCGGTATATAAGGAGACTTGGGACCCACTATCCAATATCCACTATCCAATATCCACTATCCAATAGGTGGCCACACCTTCAATTTGGATTGGAACAGATATTTTGGGTCCCACTAACCCATCTGAATAGAGCCTCCTGTCAAATTGTATGGGTTCTTGGGTGGGGGGGGGGGGGGGGGTGACTGAATGCTATCAACATATAGGGCTCCTGGGTGCTCTCCCTCTCTGGATCCCCCATGGGTCCTCTGAAATTGGGAGGTCCCCACCCCACCCCATGTGGCCAGGGGGACCTTACATTCTCTCTTAAAGTGCCCTGGCTTCCCACACCTGTGACACACACCAGTGTTTCTTCCTGATGTGAGCACATTGTTTCTGTATTGTCTGAGCAGTTCTCCCCATCCAGCTCCTCTGCAGGGGAACAGCCTTCACTGGAGAGTTGAGTCTGGTCTGAAGGGCCTACAGCCTTGACTCCACCTCATGGATTCTAGCCTAGTACTTCTTCTCTGGGGTTGAGGTGTGTTCATAGTGCCCTCCCCCACTCCTTTGGCCCTGTGGATTTTGAACCATAGCAGAGGTTTTTGGATGATCCTGGAGGGTCTTAACCTCTGGTACAATTCTCCCTTCCAATCTGAGGTAGGGGTCCCTCTCTGTTGGGGTGACTTAGAGAGCTCCTCATAGCCTCTCGGTTTTCCTCTTCCCTGATCCCCTCATTACCATAGCAAAGGGGAGGAGGGTCCCGCCTCTTTTCTGCTAACTCAATTTTAATCACAGTCACATCTAAATATAAGGCCCCCCCCCCTGACATTCGAGCCCTGTCCATATCTTGTGCCATGATTGCCCCCTTCCTCACAGCTTTCAGTAAGACATGCTCTAGACAGGATGCATATTGAGAAAGCTTTTCCCCAGGCCTCTGCATGGTAGTTTTGAAGTTGATAAAGCAATCCTCTTTTTCTTCTATATTACCATACATGCCTTCTAAAATGTCCAAAGAATCCTGGGCAGTAGCATCAGGCTTGAAAAGGATCAGAAACATTACTGCATCAAGGGCAGGGGCATGCAAACTCTCTACCATGCTCTTCTTTTTTTCCAACTCAGTGCATTGCCATTCTTGTAGCATCTGAAGGGCCAAGACCTCTACCTCAGAACACTCTCAACTTCTTTTATGGGCTGGTATCATAATAGGGCTGCAGGTACTTTAACACCTTCCCCATAGTACTAATTAGTGTATCAGGGAATAGGCTGGCTGCCCCTTTGGGGTAGAATCCCTGCAACATCCTGCAGAGTTGTTGCATTCGTGCCTCTTCTCGCCCCTCGCTCCACACTCTCTACCTGGGATGCGACTCCCTTCGGCTCTGATGGACAGTACAGCCGCAACTTCTCTCCGCCTCTTGGTCCCGGTTCCCCCGGGCTGGCCTGACGCTGCGGATCCGCCATGTTCCCGATGACGTAAGGGCGCGCGTGTGCACTCCAGACTTTGTACCAGCAAGAGCGCGAACCTCGGGGGCGTCCCCCTGTAGTGACGTCATCCACTTGTACTTTAAAAGGTCTTTGTTTGCTAACCTCTAACGAGTTAGACTTGCTTCGGCAGTCCACGCTACTTGCAACAACGATCCGAGTCAGCCGGGGAACCATCCCCACTGCTCGGCCTTTTCAAACTTACCAGGAGTACCCGCTCCACGGGGGCTCCACTCTCTCTTCTTGATTTCAGATTGCCAGAACACTCGGAAGACTCCTCATTGCCTGGAGGCGATCGCGGACGTGAACACAGTGAGTTCTATTACATAGGAATCGGTACTCACTCCACGAGGGCCTACATTCCTATTTGCTCCGAAGATTCCCTTCCGTCCAAGACATTATCGCAAGTACCGAGATCAAGAGTTTCATTGGCAAGATTACAGATAGGAACCGGTACTCGCTCCACGAGGGCCCATGTTCCTAGAATCTTATACAGCAATTGTGAGTTCTTATTACAGACTTTGAGAGCCAGTGCTCACCTACGGCTCCTGTTCCTGTATGTACTGAAGACTGTCTGTGGGATAGAGACCATTGCAGACATCGACTATTGTGAGTGTACCATCTTGTATCCAGTATACCCTGTCTACTCACTACTTCTAGTCTCTCTCTACAGCTCAGTGACCCAGAGATTATATTCCAGTATCAGAAGGACTTCGGCCTTGCCGGACACGACTCACTACTGCCACCCCTGGTGGTCCAGCTTCCAGTCTAATAAAGAACTATTGTGTTTATCTCATATTCTAGCCTAGTCAGTAGTCCCTCTCAGGATCTCCTCCTGGGGGCGCTGTCATCTGCCATCGACCCAGGGATTCACCATTTCCTCCCAGTGATCATTCCTTTCACTATTGTCAACTTGTGGGAGCCAACCACTACAGACCACTAACTCCGCTCACGGAAGTATTATATAGACAGCTACTCCTCTTTCTCTGAGACTTGCCAGCAGCTTATATATATATACAAATTGCTACTCCGTAGCGGGGGGCATGATAGATTGCTATCTCAGTAGCGAAGTACTATATACCTATTGCCAACTCCTCTCCCTTGGAGAGTTGATCCCTAACAGATTGCTACTCCTTAGCAGATTGGTAACAGCTTGCTACTTCCTTCCTTACAAGAGTATCTACAACAGTTCGCTAACAGATCTACAGATAGCTAACTCCTCCCCTCTGGAGGAGCAGGTCATGTCATATCGCTACTCCTTCCCCTTTCAGGAGAACAGCAGAACAGCTTGCCAACTCCGCTCTCCTGGCGGAGTGAGTGACAGCAGATTACTACTCCTCCCCTCTGGAGGAGGTGAGCGTAATAGATTACTAGCTCCTCCCCTTGGAGAAGGAGAGCGTAACGGATTGCTAACTTCCTAGCAAATCCCAACAAGAGTTTTTCTTTCACTTCATATAAGGGTCTGTAATTTTTTTTGCCAACTAACAAGAGGCTGGGATAGAACATCCACCCTCCCACTGGGGTTAAGGGGAACAGACACTTAACTCCCCATAGTGACTAACGGAACAGATACCTCTACTCCCAGTCAAACTGTAAGGGGTGATTTGTTAGGATCTAAATCCATGGACCAAGTACAGAAAACTTTCACAATCCCCTGTGCATTGTCATAAAATCTCCCCCTAGCCTTTACTTGCCCCAACTCCTGGAGATATTCTAGGGTCTGCTCAATGGCAGCTGACTCCAGGTTCTCGGGGTCACCATTCATCAATATAGCCCTTTACAAGTTAACCGCTTCATCTCTACACCAATTTTTCAGCACCAATACATCCTTAGCATCCATTTTTCCCCAATCTGCCAGTCCTGTTCACAGTAAGAAAAATCAAAATTGATCAAATTGATCCCAATGGTGCCTCCAAAAATGTATGTAATGCCCCCTTGACCACTTACCTTGCAGGGCATTCCTGGGACCAGGACTGACCTGGTGGGAGCCCCCCTCAGGTCAGACTCCTTTGATTCTCACGTTCTTGGCATCTGGTGCTTCCACCTGGGGAAGAAGGTGTTAGTGGGTGGTATTTCCCTCCCTTCACCCCAGGAAAACAAATGGGACTGTGAGCAAGGCTGGCAGTATGTATAAATATATACAGGCTTATTAGATTATATAAGTATATACATTTCTTTTTTTTTTTATTTATCATTTTCAGAATTTACAACAATAATATTTATGTTGTTGTTGACTCTTGGGCTGAGGTGGGGTTGATGCAACCCGTAGGTAAGGACCTAAGGGTCTTCACCGTCAGCAGGAAGAGAGAGCTGATGTATGGAGGCTGGCGCCCGCTTCACCAATACCAGCCCTTGTTCCCCATGGGTTGAGCCTTTGGGTGCTGGGGCCGGCTGGAATTAGGTAGGCCTCCGTATGTTGTGGTCAATGGAAGGATCGAGGTCAGCCCAGAGGCAGCAACAGAGAAAAGTGTGCGTCTATACTGGATGAGGCGGAGTCCTGGAGACCCGGGCTCCAATAGGAACAAATTCAGACAGGGGTTGCCCGAGCAAGAACAGGCCGAAGCCTGAATAGGCCAAGTCCAGGACGTAGACTGAAGAGGCATCAAGAGGCAAGCTGAAGTCAGGGCTGGCGGCAATCTGGAAGTGGTGGCAAGCAAGGCTGAGGTCAGGACGAGGAGAAGATCCAAAATGTAGTCGGACAATGCAGAGGTCTGGGTCTGGAGAGAGGCAACGGAGTAGTCAGGCAATGCAGAGGTCTGGGTCTGGAGAGAGGCTACGGAGTAGTCAGGCAATGCAGAGGTCTGGGTCTGAAGAGAGGCTACGGAGTAGTCAGGTAATGCAGAGATACGGGCTTGGAGAGAGTCAATGGCCTGGTCAGGCAAAGCAGGGGTCCGGGCTTGGAGAGAGTCAATGGCATGGTCAGGTAAAGCAGAGGTCAGTGTTGCATTCGTGGGTGCTATTCGCCCTCGCTCCACCCTCTCTACCTCTGTGGCGACTCCCTCCGGGCCTCATGGACGGCTTGCTGCCGCGTCTCCATGCCGCTTCTCCCCGGTGTCCCCGGACCGGCTCGACTCTGCGGATCTGCCATGTTCCTGATGATGTAGGGCGCACGTGCCCGCGTGCTCTAAAGTATGTACCAGCAAGGGCGCGAACCTCAGGGGCGTCCCCCTGTATTGACATCATTCGCTTCCAACATAAAAGGTCTTCACTTTCACTTACGATTTGAGTTAGCAAGGATGGACGGACTCGGATCCCTATTGTCCAAGCAACTCTGCCTCCTCGGACTTACCAGAGGTACCCGCTCCTCAAGGGCCTCGCTCTCTTTTCTCTATTTCAGATTGCAGATAGGAACCGGTACTCGCTCCTCGAGGGCCCATGTTCCTGAATACTCTGAAGATTCTCTACTGCCTGGAAGCTATCGCAGATACAGACATTCGTAAGTTACCACCGCTCTCTCAGAGCTTTCCCTGGAACCAGGTATTCGCTCCTCGAGGGCCTAACTCTTTCCAGCTACTGAGCCTCCTTAAGAACCTATATGAGATTGTCATCTATTACTGGCTATGAATACAGCATACCCTGTCTACTCACTATCTATAGTCTTCCTACAGCTCAGCAACCCTGGGATCGCAGTTCCAGTATCTGAGGGACTTCAGCCCTGCCGGGTATATCAGCTCACTACTGCCACCTCTGGTGTTTCTACTAACCGGTCTAATAAAAGAACTATCTGTGTCCATACCAAGCCTAGCCAGTGGTCCCTCTCAGGATATCCTCCTGGGGGCGCTGTCATCTGCCATTGGCCCAAGGATTCACCTAATTACATTCCTTTCCAGCTGAGTACCCTCTCTAGCACTCCACTGGTACAGATTGCCAACTCAGCAGTCTACATCATAACAAGATTGCTAGTTCCGCCTACGGAGCATATCAGATTGCTAAACTCCTCCTTCCACGGGAGCCAGTTCCTAACAGATTGCACTCCGCATGGTAACTCATATCAGATTGATAAACTCCTCCCTCTACAGGAGTATCCAGCAGCAGATTACAATAGATTGCTAACTCCTCCCCTCTGGAGAAGCATAACCTCCATATTGCCAACTCCCATTTTCTTGCTCCTCCCATCAGCATAGCAGATTCTAACAGTCAGGAACCGATGAAGCAATCTGAGGATAGGTTGAAGATCAGGAACATAGGAACAAGAAGAATGGGAACCGAAGTAAGCAAGGATCAGGAACCAGGAACAAGGAGAATCACAGGAGGCAATGAGTACTTGACCATTGAGGAGACCTGTTGCAAAGGCAATCTGAGGAAGCGGAACCCGGGCTAAAATACCGGAGCTCCGCTGATGTCATCATCCGAGGCCATGGCTCGGTTCCCACCACAGGCCCTACTTAAGTCGTAGAGATGGGCGTGGTGCTGGATGGCGGCATCTCTCCACAGGCCATACGGAGAGGCCTGACGCAGAACACCAGGAACTGAAGCTGAGCCAGAGGCACCAGGGGCAGCCCAAGGATGGAGCTGGCGGCCCATGGCCGCCAGAGATAAGGGACCAGGCATTGGATTAGCTTGAGAGAGGTATGAGGGTCGAGCCCCAGGTTTGCCGCGGCTGGCACACGTAACAGTTGTGGTAAACAGATATTCATACATTATTACAAGAATAATACAATTCTTAAAAGTAACTATCTTTTATCTGTATATTTCTAGGAAAATAAGGGGGGGTTGAAATATAGCGGTTTACAAATAAAGAACGGGAATAAACATCATTTGTTTTGTAAAGCCTGCAGTAATGAGACCCAGCAAACTACTTATCCTACCAGCAAAACCTAGTCAGCAACCTCTTGGGTATGAGCATCCAAGAAATTACACAGTTATAATGGTTCAAGGAAAACATAATTATTATTCAAATAGCTCACTAAACATTTGCAAGGGTATTTTAAGGTAAACTCGCCCCCTCTGATTACTACCTCAGGTCTCATAATAAGAAACTTTTTTCTTCTCTCTTGCGTGATCCTCGAAAGGTCTGGATATATCCATATTTTACCACCATGAAATTCCTTTAACCTATTCTGCATAAACATTCAAAACACTAATGGATCTAATGGAAGAGTAAAAGACACAAATAATGTCCTCCTTTTTGAAATTTCTGAATCCAACGACATTTCCAGAACTTGAGTTAAGTTCAAGGTAACTTCTGGTAGTTGGTCTCCATTCAATTTTTTTTCCCTTACAGGAAGATTATAAATTCTGTTAAACACAGGTAACATCTCAGAAGATCATTTTAAAACTTGCACAAGATATTTCTTAAACATATCATAAGGAGATATAATTTCCACAAACGGAAAATTAAGAACATGAAGATTTGAATATTTTCCAAAATTCTCGATATTATCCATTTTTTTTTATATTCACAGCTTCTACCCTCAGTATTTCCTGCTGCATTAAATCGACCTTGTTAATTCTTGTTTCTAGTTGTTCCATTTTTGTATCTTGTAAAGTAATTTTAGTCTCAATATTCTGAAATCGCTGATTAAATTCTGATGTAATCTTAGTTAAATTTAAGATTGCAGTTTCCAAACCTTTCAAGGCACTCCACAAAGAATCTAAGGTAATTACCGTTGGCTTCACCACTGGGGGGGAAAACGTCCAGCTGCTTATTAGTCGTCTCATCTCCTGTTGCTGGCAGGCTCCCTATCTCCACCACCTATTTTTCCTCTTCAATGCTGGTAACAGAATCTCCAAAAGACAGATCTCTCACTGGGCTGAACTCCAGCCAATTTCCTGCCCTCACCGACTCCACCCCCATGGGCCAGCTGGAAACCCCAGGCATCGGCTTGGCTCTCCTCCATTGAAGCAAATCCGGTACTTCCTCTACCTCAGTTGTGATCTTGCTGGGAGAAGGAGTTTTCGGTGCGCTGGGACTTAGTGTGATGTCATCAGCCAGCATAGTCAACGTCCGCTCTGTGCCGGCTACAGCAGCGGCTTCCTTCACTGGCGTTAAGTTCACTGGAGCAGTAAAGAAATACTCTAGCCTTGGTTGAGTCAGTTCGGGTAAGGGAGAAGATGTTTTCGCTTCCCTTACCCTAGCTTTTCGTTTAGTATGCAGCATATTTTAAACAGGTAATGAATTTTTAAGGTAACACAGGGTGAGAGCCTTCCACTCGTTCATCTCACATGGTGGCCATCTTGCCCCCCAGTTTTTGAGTATATACATTTCTACATGACTATGTATATCGCTAATAGAATGTCAAACAGCATATTTATCTATTTGTGGGTAATAGTCTCAGTCCACACAACTATATACATTTCTACAAGGTAGCAAGTACATTTAATATTTGGCAATTTAGGGTTGTTGGCCCCCACAGTATACCACTGTATAGAATAGAAGGGACCTCTTGAGTTCCAGCTTATTCAAGTGTTGTTATTATTATCCTCCCCTTTTTTTTACCCAAGTCTCACCCATGTGAAAATATGCAACTGGTCTGGTGGGCAGCGTTGGCCTGGGAGGACCATTGTATCTAAACCAGTGTCATCTACTCAGTGCCATTTCCACTCCACTGAAAGGTCTGTGCCAACACTAGGGTCCAAGCCCTCCTAGGGACCTGAATCAGCCTTCTGGTCTATTGCTGGAATTCTCACCCTCCTGGACCCAGTTCCACCTCCTGGAATGCTGCTGGGGTCCACACCCTCCTGGGGAACTCAACTGCACCTCTAGACCTGCTGCTGGGGTCCCTTTCTTCCTGGGGACCACTTGAACTTCCACTGGGGTCCATACCCTCCTGGAGGACCAGTCAATCTGCTGCTGGGATCCCCTTACTCAAGGGGGACCCAGGGTCACCTCCTTATCTGCCACTTGGGTCTCCTTCCTTCTGAGTGACCAATTGATATGCTGCTGGGGTCCACAGCCTCCTGGAGGACCACTCAATCTACCACTGGGGATCTCTTGCTCAAGGGAGATACAAGGTCACCTCCCAATCTGCTGCTGGGGTCCCCTTCCTCCTGGGGGATCACTCAATCTGCTGTTGGATGTTGGATTTTCAGAAGGCATTTGACAAAGTTCCTCATGAGAGGCTTCTAGGAAAAGTTAAAAGTCATGGGATAGGTGGCGATGTCCTTTCGTGGATTGCAAACTGGCTAAAAGACAGGAAACAGAGAGTAGGATTAAATGGACAATTTTCTCAGTGGAAGGGAGTGGACAGTGGAGTGCCTCAGGGATCTGTATTGGGACCCTTACTTTTCAATATATTTATAAATGATCTGGAAAGAAATACGACGAGTGAGATAATCAAATTTGCAGATGACACAAAATTGTTCAATCACAAGCAGATTGTGATAAATTGCAGGAAGACCTTGTGAGACTGGAAAATTGGGCATCCAAATGGCAGATGAAATTTAATGTGGATAAGTGCAAGGTGATGCATATAGGGAAAAATAACCTATGCTATAATTACACAATGTTGGGTTCCATATTAGGTGCTACAACCCAAGAAAGAGATCTAGGTGTCATAGTGGATATCACATTGAAATCGTCGGTTCAGTGTGCTGCGGCAGTCAAAAAAGCAAACAGAATGTTGGGAATTATTAGAAAGGGAATGGTGAATAAAACGGAATAAAACGGAAAATGTCATAATGCCTCTGTATGTGAGACCGCACCTTGAATACTGTGTACAATTCTGGTCGCCGCATCTCAAAAAAGATATAATTGCAATGGAGAAGGTACAGAGAAGGGCTACCAAAATGATAAGGGGAATGGAACAGCTCCCCTATGAGGAAAGACTAAAGAGGTTAGGACTTTTCAGCTTGGAGAAGAGACGACTGAGGGGGGATATGATAGAGGTGTTTAAAATCATGAGATGTCTAGAACGGGTAGATGTGAATCGGTTATTTACTCTTTCGGATAGTAGAAAGACTAGGGGGCACTCCATGAAGTTAGCATGTGGCACATTTAAAACTAATCGGAGAACATTCTTTTTTACTCAACGCACAATTAAACTCTGGAATTTGTTGCCAGAGGATGTGGTTAGTGCAGTTAGTATAGCTGTGTTTAAAAAAGGATTGGATAAGTTCTTGGAGGAGAAGTCCATTACCTGCTATTAAGTTCACCTAGAGAATAGACACTGCCATTAGCAATGGTAACATGGAATAGACTTAGTTTCTGGGTACTTACCAGGTTCTTGTGGCCTGGATTGGCCACTGTTGGAAGCAGGATGCTGGGCTTGATGGACCCTTGGTCTGACCCAGTATGGCATTTTCTTATGTTCTTATGTTCTTAAGTACTTCAGTGACTATGGGAACATCATCTCTATGCTAGAGAAGTGTCTCTTTGAACAGGTACAACTTTCCTTCTTGGGCTATATCATTTCTTGCATTGGCCTCTTGATGGACCTGGTGAAACAAAGCCATCCTGGATTGGCCCCTGCCTGTCAGTCTTTGAGTGCAACAATGTTTCCTGGGATTTGTCAACTACTACCACCAGTTCATTCCAGGGTATTCATCCCTGGCCGCCCTACTTACAGTATTGACCAGAAAAGGGGCAGACACCCGGAGCTGGTCCCCAGAAGCCATCAAAGACTTTCAAGAGCTAAAACACGCTTTTGTTAAAGGTCCCTGCTTGTGACACCCAGACCCTGAACATCCCTTCATTCTGAGGTACTTGCCTTTACCCTTGGTGTAGGGGCTGTCCTCTGTCAACACAATTCCAAAGGGACTCTGCTACCTTGCCTCTTTTATTCCAGGAAGTTTTCTCTAGCAGAGAAAAATTACACAATTGGAGATCTTGAACACCTGGCAGTCAAATTGATTTTGAAAGAATGGGGACACCTCTTAAAGAGTGCCAAGCACTAGATCACCATTTATATGGACAAGAATCTAGAGTACCTTCAGCAAGCCCAAGAACTCAAACCCATGTAGGCTCACTGGTCCCTTTTCTTTTGTTGATTTGATTTTGAACTTCGCTATCAACCACCTGCAAAAAATCTATGGGCAGATATGCTCTCCCATTCCTTCTTAACAGAAGATGCATCGGAAGCACCCCGACATATCATCAATCCTGCAAGAATCATTCTCGCTTCTGCCACTTCTGTATTCACTAGGAAAAAATGTTGAAATGGGCGGATGAATTTCACGTGGCTGGACATCCTGGACTATCTTGAACTCTCAACCTCCTTTAGTGCCCTACTGGTGGCCCCAAGTAAAGAAAAATGTGAAGGATTACATGGATTTCTGTCCTACTTGAGTACAGATCAAACCTGTTTGTGCCCAACCCATGGGGTTGTTACAGATATTGCCAGCCCCCAGGCAACCCTGGACCAATATTTCCAAGACTTCATTGTGGATATCCCTCTCTTACATGGCTCTACTGTGATATGGGTCATAGTGGATACATTTTCTAAAATGGGTCATTTTGTAACTTTTGTGGGCTACCTTCAGCTCTAAAACTGGCCCATCTCTTCATCCAACATGTCTTTGGATTACATGGCTTGCCCTCTCACATCCTGTCTGACAGGGGCATCTAATTCACTGCCCGCTACTGGAAGGCCCTCTGCCGGAGGTTTGGCATGACCTTAGACTTCAACGTAGACTTCTACCCTCAGGGTAATAGGTATACTGAAATGATCAATCAGGTCTTCAAGAACTTTCTCTGTATGTTAACAAAAGGCAAGATGACTGGGCACTCTGCTACCAAGTGAACTGTACCACCGGTTCATCTCTGTTCCATATCATCTATGGGAAACACTCACGAATACTGCTTCCTCTGACTCTCATTGTGTACTGCCCCACAGTCTGCCTCTCCACCAAAGAACTCCAAGAGCTTTGGATGCACACCAACCAACTAATCTTGCAGGCAGGCTCCTAGGCCATGAAATACATGGATGCCCAACATTGACCAGCACCACAGTTCAAAGTGGATGATCTCATGTAGCTAAGCAATCAACATTTATGCTTTCATGTCCCCTCACTTTGTCTGGCACCTCAATTCATTGGACCCTACCCCATCCAATGGCAAGCGGGACCTGTGACCTACCAGCTAATGCTTCCCATAACACTGAGAATCCATGATGTGTTCCAGAGAGTCTCCCACACCTACGGACATAACCTCAGAGGAAGACACACAATATGAAGTGTAAGAAATCTTGAATGCACATATACGGTGGAACAAACTAGACTGTCTCATCACACAGCCAGATATTTAAACCTCAGCCGTGCAATAGATCACCGCCTCAGCAACAGGTCAACTACAGTTTCCTGTAATGTAAATTGCTGCATTCTTGCCTGCTTTGCCATAATCACCACCACTGCGCATGACTCCACTAAGATCCTCTACCTTTTTTGCTCCAAACACCACTACAGAGGCCTAATATATAAGCCTTTCTTGCTCCAGCCATAACACTGTGGCCTGACTCTTCCAGCTGTAGCATCCCATGTTCCACCATATCCACTGAGGACTGATGTATTCTGCATAAGGCTCTGGCCTAGGCTGAGATCATGGCAACCTGCCTTGGCCTATGCAGGGCCAAGGCTTCAGTCCATGCTTAGGCCTTTCCAGCAGATCCCCACCAGACTGGGTAAATGGGAGCCAGGGGCATCCTGGCATCGACATTTTTCAGGTGGGGGGGAGGTGTGGTGGGGACAGGAGGCTTTGGGAGGCCCCATTTTATTTTTTTGGTCTGTTTTGGGGTTTTTAATTTTTTTATTGTTTATTTATTTTTTTGAAAGAAATGAAACAAATCAAACATTCCTCGGACTGAAATTCATGGGGAACAAATTTCTTGAAAATAAACCAAAAACAGAAAGCAAAGTTTTATCCCTGCACACCCTTAGGGGCGGATTTTCAGAGCCCTGCTCGCGTAAATCCGCCCGGTTTTGGGCGGATTTACGCGAGCAGGGCCCTGCGCGCCAGGAAGCCTATTTTACATAGGCCTCCCGGCGCGCGCAGAGCCCCGGGACTCGCGTAAGTCCCGGGGTTCTCCGAGGGGGGCGTGTCGGGGGCGTGTCGGGGGGCGGGCCCGGTCGTCGCGGCGTTTCGGGGCCGTGTCGGCAGCGTTTTGGGGGCGGGTACGGGGGCGTGGCTACGGCCCGGGGCGGTCCGGGGGCGTGGCCGCGCCCTCCATACCCGCCCCCAGGTCGCGGCCCGGCGCGCAGGAGGCCCGCTGGCGCGCGGGGATTTACGCCTCCCTCTGGGAGGCGTAAATCCCCCGACAAAGGTAAGGGGGGGGGTGTAGACAGGGCCGGGGGGGTGGGTTAGGTAGGGGAAGGGAGGGGAAGGGGAGGGGAGGGCAAAGGAAAGTTCCCTCCGAGGCCGCTCCGATTTCGGAGCGGCCTTGGAGGGAACGGGGGTAGGCAGCGCGGCTCGGCGCGCGCCGGCTATACAAAATCAATAGCCTTGCGCGCGCCGATCCAGGATTTTAGTGGATACGCGCGGCTCCGCGCGTATCTACTAAAATCAGGTGTACTTTTGCTTGAGTCTGATGCGCAAGCAAAAGTAGGCCTATTCGCGCTTTTTGAAAATCTACCCCTTAGTATGTACAAGAGAAAGGTTGTGCAAATGTAGTAAGAATGAAAAGGTAAGATGTTAATGAGAATTGTTAGGCAAATGGAAATTTTCATGTTGACTGGTTGCCTTTGGGGATTAACTGGCTAAATGTCTGCTTTTAAAAGTTTTCATCCATTGACCAACTAAATAAAAGTTCTGAAATTCCCTAGGTTGTCAAATTTAGCTGGGTAAAAAAGTGGCATCTCCAGAGGCATTCCCAGGGCAGGCTTATGATTTAGGAGGATATTAGTGCTGTTTTTCAGCATTAACTGCCCAAGCTTAGCTACCCAAACCCAGTTACCAAAGTAGCAACTTAAATCTAGTTAGCCAAATTATGTCTAACTAGCCTGAGGTGAATTTTAAGCTAATAACCTAGCTTGGGATAGGCAATTTTGGTCTTTGAGTGCTGCAAGTTGGTTGGGTTTTCAAGCTCTCCACACTGAATATTCATGAAACGCATGTGCATGCATTGTTTGCATTGCATGTGAATGTATCTCCTGCGTATTTATTGTGGATATTATGAAAACCCAAGCAAATTATGACCCATGAGGACCATTTCTACCTTCTCCTGACCTAGCTGGTTGTTTAACTGAAAATGTAGCTCATGATAACTGCATAAAATTGATCTTTTATTTTTGCTGCTCAGCTGCTTTTTTAAAATTGTGGGGTAGGTAGGGTCTGCCAAAGCACTTTTTAAAGATAAGCACTTCAGTTTCCAGTAGAGAAAATGATAAAGTCTTTTTAAAAGGATAAGAATGGTCTTGAAATGGTAACTTTTGTTTTTTCTGTCCTAGAAAGTTTTTCATATTCCAGATAAATAGACTATTAAAGTAGCTACTAGGGATGTGCAGAAGGAAAACATTTGTTGCAATTCGGAATTCGTTTCACCGGGACCCAAATCTGTTGCATTCGTTTCATAGAGGGGAAAACCAATTCGTTGATTAGTTTTATTCGTTTTCCGATTTCCCATTAAAGTCAATGCGGGAAGTATTTGCAGCCTATTTTTGGCTGCAGAATTTCAGTTTTCTTATCAATTCTGATGAAACTTCTGGGGAGCAATCATCAGAACGAGAAAAGAGCTCCAAGGTACTTAGACTGTGCCAAAGTGGCACCAAAGTGGCATGCATATCCTAACGCACCTTAAAGGGGCAAAAGAGTACCAGGAGTGGAAAGAGTGCTTTAACAGAGGTGCAAAGCAGCAATGAGAGTGTCAAAAACACAACACAGCTTCAAAAGAGAGCACTGATAACAGATGCATGAACCCTTGAAGGCAGCACAACAGGAAAAGCAGCAAGACAAGTGGAATCAACATCCTACAGCACAATGAAGGGGGAACATAGCAAGCAGAAAGACTAGCACCAACACATTGAGGAACCATGATAGTGGCAAGAACACCACAAGGAGTGGAGTGAGTCATCTGGTACATGGCAGCAAGGCAGAGTGGCAGAAAGCTGATAGGGGCAAGACAGGCTGGCCCCGGGGAGATTTCTCTTTCCTTTGAGCAGGAAAGGGCTCCCTAGAATGGGTTCACCCCTAGAGTGGGGTGTTTCCATTGGCATCTAGTGAGTTCTCGCTGGTCTTTTAAAATCTGGTGGACGTAGCAGATATACAAACGAGAATTTTCAAGGCCAAGGTGGAGGAGGGTGCATGTGAACAGCAGTTCAACATGGGTCAGAGGGTAGATATAGGCTGGCTATACCCGGGGAGAGTTCCCTTTCCTTTGAGCAGGGAAGGGCTCTGCGGAATGGGTTGGCCCCTAGAGTAGAGCATGAGCCTTCAAAGTGTGGTGATGTGCAGGAGGGTGCCATGTGAACAGCAGTTTAACATAGGCCAACAGGTACTAAGAGATAGACTGCAACACTGGGGAGAGTTCCCTTTCCTTTGAGCAGGAAAGGGCTCTGCAGAATGGGTTGGCCCTTAGAGCGTATAATGGTACAAATTGTTAGGATTTAAGCATGTGCAAACAGATCATGACTTCATGAGCAAGATGGAAGAAGTTCTCTTCTCTGCCCTGAAATAAAAATAAAATTGTTTGTTTTATTTAAGGATCCATGCTGTGAAGGATTAGTATTTTGAATTGATGGTGACTGAGGTTTCCCTTTGCAACGAGGGTTCAGCCGTTAAGACCAAAAGAAGCACTGACGTCATCTCCCACCCAAATCTACAATATCGACCTATGTTGACTTTGTACCCTACAGTGCCTCTGTAAACTATGGGAACAGAGAGGATGAACTAGAGTGCAACTACCACTAGTTTTCCATAGTACGAGAAACATTACTGTTGGCACCTAAGAAAGATTTTGGGAATGTGGCCCATATTATGAAGGTCAGGAAAACTACTAGGCATATGAAATATGCAAGCTCCAAACATCTGAAGCCAGCTTTTTATGTTCCTACATTCCAAATGTGGATGGACAGGCACAGTATTCGAGGTCAAGCCCTTTTAGGGACATAAGGCCTGGATGGACAGGCACAGCATTCAAGGATGGAGGTCAAGCCCTTTTAGGGATATAAGGCCTGGACAGATAGGCACAGCAATCGAGGATAAATGTCAAGCCCTCGTAGGGACATAAAGCCTAGATGGACAGGCAGGCACAGCATTCGAGGATAGAGGTCAAGCCCTTTATGGGACATAAGGCCTTGACGGAAAGGCCCAGCATTCGAGGATAGAGGTCAAGCTCTTGTAGGGACATAAGTCCTGGACGGACAGGCACAGCATTAGAGGTCAAGCCCTCATAGGGACATAAGGCCTGGATGGACAGGCACAGCATTGGAGGTCAAATCCTTGTAGAGACGTAAAGCCTGGAGGGACAGGCACAGCATTTGAGGTCAAACCCTTGTAGAGACGTAAAGCCTGGATGGACAGGCATAGCATTCGAGGATAGAGGTCAAGATCTTGTAGGGATGGACAGGCACAGCAATCAAGGATAGAGTTCAAGCCCTCGAAGGGATGTAAAGCCTGGATGGACAGGCAGGCACAGCATTCGAGGATAGAGGTCAAGCCCTTTTAGGGACATAAGGCCTGGATGGACAGGCACAGCATTCAAGGATAGAGGTCAAGCCCTTTTAGGGATATAAGGCCTGGACGGATAGGCACAGCAATCGAGGATAAAGGTCAAGCCCTCGTAGGGACATAAAGCCTAGATGGACAGGCAGGCACAGCATTCGAGGATAGAGGTCAAGCTCTTGTAGGGACATAAATCCTGGACGGACAGGCACAGCATTAGAGGTCAAGCCCTCGTAGGGACATAAGTCCTGGATGGACAGGCACAGCATTGGAGGTCAAATCCTTGTAGAGACGTAAAGCCTAGAGGGACAGCATTTGAGGTCAAACCCTTGTAGAGACGTAAAGCCTAGATGGACAGGCATAGCATTCAAGGATAGAGGTCAAGATCTTGTAGGGATGGACAGGCACAGCAATCAAGGATAGAGTTCAAGCCCTCGAAGGGATGTAAAGCCTGGATGGACAGGCAGGCACAGCATTCGAGGATAGAGGTCAAGCCCTTTTAGGGACATAAGGCCTGGATGGACAGGCACAGCATTAGAGGTCAAGCCTTTGTAGGGACATAAGACCTGGACAGTGAGGCAAAGCTTTTGAGGTCAAACCCTTGTAGAGACGTAAAGCCTGGATGGACAGGCAGGCACAGCATTTGAGGATAGAGGTCAGGCTCTTTTAGGGACATAAGGCCTGGATGGACAGCACAGCATTCAAGGTCAAACCCTTGTAGAGACATAAAGCCTGGAAGGACAGGACAGGCACAGCATTCGAGGTCAAATCCTTGTAGAGACGTAAAGCCTGGATGGACAGGCACAGCATTCGAGGATAGAGGTCAAGCCCTTGTAGGGACATAAGGCCTGCACAGACCGGCACAGCATTCGAGGATTTCCTTTGTGCAGGTATGTTGTGGTTTGATCTGTCACTTGTTCTTGAACTGGTTCACTGCCAGAAGAACATGTCATCTTTTTCATTTCTGAAAGATAATTCAACAGAGGATGCTTTTAGAGCAATAGAGACTGCCATTTGTGAAGCAAGAACTGAAGTCAGCTTTCTATGTTCTTACATTCCAAATGTGGATGGACAGGCACAGCATTAGAGGTCAAGCCCTTTTAGGGACTTAAGGCCTGGATGGACAGGCACAGCGTTAGAGGTCAAGCCCTTATAGGGACATAAGGCCTGGATGGACAGGAACAGCATTCGAGGATAGAGGTCAAGCCCTTGTAGGGACATAAGGCCTGCATGGACAGGCACAGCATTAGAGGATTTCCTTTGTGCAGGTATGTTGTGGTTTGATCTGTCACTTCTTCTTGAACTGGTTCACTGCCAGAAGAAAATGGCATCTTTTTCATTTCTGAAAGATAATTCAACAGAGGATGCTTTTAGAGCAATAGAGACAGCCATTTGTGAAGCAAGAATTGAGCTGGAGATTATTTGTGAATACCCAGAAGCTATTAACTGTACTTATGCACTTCCGCTGATGACTAAGGAACCTGAAGAGCTCTCAGAAATAAGAAAACCGCTACTCAAGTCCAAATCCACAATATCAACCTATGTTGACTTTGTAGTTTACACAGTGCCTCTATGGGAAGACAGAGGATAAACTAGCGTGCAACTACCACCAGTTTTCTATAGTATTAGAAACATTACTGTTGCCACCTAAGAAAGATTTCGGGAATGTGGCTCATATTGTGAAGGTCATGAAAACTATTAGGCATATGAGCTATGCAAGCTCCAAACATCTTAAGTCAGCTTTTTATGTTTTTACATTCCAAATGTTGCAAAACAGGAAAATAATATTCTGGAAAGAAGTGATGCACAAATACATGAAACTGAAATTAAAAATACTAGAACTAAACTCAGAGAGGCACAGCGTTTGAGGTCAGTCCCTTGTAGGGATGTATGACCTGGACAGTGGACAGACAGCACAGTGTTTGAGGTCACGTCCTTGAAGGGATGTACGGCCTGGACAGTGGACGGACAGGCACAGCGTTTCAGGTCAGTTACATGTGCTGATATTATCTGGAGCATAGGAGGCATTTGGAGCTGCTGCAAGGCTTTCAATTGCTTTTATTCATCTTGCAATTCACAGGGAAAATTTGGAAACCCAACCAAAGGCAGGTTTATTTTCAAAAACACTAGCATTTCCATCAACTCTTGTGACAGCCTTGAGTGGTGAGGGCTCATGATATCCCCTGCCATTGAAAATACATGTTCACTGGGCACACTGGTTGGTGGACATGACAGATATTGCTGAGCCACTTTGGCTAGGTGTGGCCAGACAGTGGACTTGTGTGCCCAATATTCCAGCGGATCTGTCTGCATGTCCTCTGTGGGCTCTGAGAGATACCTTGTCACTGACAGTTGTGCTGGTGTCTCCTTTGCTTGGGTGGGCTGAGAGTCTCTCATGCCAGCTGCTTTCTCTCTAGCCCATAGCAGAACAGATGATTCTTTATGGGCAACATGCCTTTTGCGTATTGAAGTGGAGAAGGAGGAGGTACTAGCTGTCACTGACAGAGCGCTGCTCCTGCTTGGGCTAGCATAACTCTCTGAAGTGCCCGCTGTTTCCTCCTCTGCTTCATGCCTAATCTGTCTCTGCCTATGACGCTCCTGTTCACGGACTTTTAGTAACAGCAGGTCCTTCACAAATGAGAGACAATTGAACTGTAGGGTGAGTTTCCCTTTCACATGGGGATCACAGACTGTGGCGAGCATGTATTTGTGGGCTTCTTTTAAAGGCCTTAATCTCTCTTGCACCTGCTGCTGCAAAAAGTCCAGACAATGCAGCACCTCAGCTGTCATTCCCTCTTCCTGTTTAAAGCCATCCAAATTCTCATCCAGGAAATTAACTATAGGGATAATGTCAGCCAAGGTGGCACTTCTGGAACCCAGCTCCTCCATGACATCCTTCAAGGGCTGCAGGATTTTTACCAGCTGACTCATGACTAACCAATCATGATGCCCTAGGGGATTCTGCACACCTATGTACATTGAACCAGAAAGTTCATGAATGGGTATCTCCAGCTCCACTAACCTCTGCAGCATCATAAAGGTGGAATTCCACCGGGTGGCAATGTCTTGAATGAGACACTTGTGAGGCATCTCCAAATCAGTCTGCTTTTGTTGGAGAACCTGCCCTGCCTTCACACTTCTGTGTGAAGGCAGGGCAGGTTCCTGCACTTCTGTATTAACCTATGCAGGTATTCGTTCTCCTGGTGATTGGACTCTAACCCCAGAGCTGACTTCACTACCAGGTACAGAGTGTGTGCAAATCATCGAATGTTCTGAAAGCACCCGTCGGTTATTGCCTTTACCATGTTTGCACCATTGTCTGTGACAAAGAACCCTGCTTGAGCATTCCTGTCTCACTGGTGTAGTTGCCAGCCCACCAGCATCTGTGTGATGCATGCTAGAATATTGGTTGTGGTATGGGCCTCGTCCATCAGGTGGGTGTGCAGTAAAGCCAACCTCCATCCTGATACTTGTGCACCAAATGAGCTGCTGCCAGCCCCTGCCTCAGCCAGGTCCCATCAGTGTGCTATCAGGGAGAGGTAAGAGTGTGCAGCATTCATGGTGGTCCAGATATCGCAGGTGAAATGCACACTCCGCTGTGCGTTAGCTAGTAGCACTTGGATGTGTCTGCAACACTGCTTGTACAGGCAGGGGATGACCTTTCTGCTAAATGTAGTTCTGGAGGGGACTTTGTAATTTAAAACTACGACCTTCAGAAAATGCTTGAAACCCACATTCTCCACTATTTGCAAGAGCTGGTTATCAAGGGTAATCATTTCCCCAATGCTCCTGGTTACAACTTTTGAGGCTGCCTGCCTCCTACCCCAGGATAGTGTTACCGCACACCACCACTTTTCCTCCATGGTGGGTTGTCACTTCTGACACATGACAGGGGGCTGCTGGCCTGCCACCTGACTGCTAGAAATGGCTGAAGGTGTGGAGTGACTCTGCTCCTTTTCAACCACTTTACGCTGCCTGGAAAAAGGGGTCCCCTGACTGGTGCTGCCACCATCCCCAGATGGCAGTACAGTTGTTGGTTGTTGCCTCTTCATATGATGCATCATGCCAAAATTAGATAGATGTCCCATTTGCTTGCCTCTGCTAATAGCCTTGCCACAGTAATTACACTGAGCAAAATGTGAGTCCTCCGTCACTTTAAAGTGGCTCCAGATTGCAGATGTCTTTCGTGATCCCTTCTCTATAGCCTTCAGGTTGGATGCTGGCACTGGAGCTGAAGTAGTGGGTATAATCTGAGAAGCAATGCCAGGGGCATCAGTCACACTCTGTGCCTGCGCTGACTGCTCTTCCTCCTCATCATGATCAGTTTCATCTCTTCCCTGTAGCACTGAAGTGGAGGACTAATAACAAATCCTGCTAAACCTTCGTCAGCTATTACTTCTTCCAATCCCACACAAGATGATTCTTCATCGGAATCAGAAGTAAACAGTGCCTGTGCTACATTTTCAATACTAAATCGAGTCTGCTGTTGCACTGCTGCTTTTGGGTCTCGCTCTTTTGTCTTGCATGGTGGTGGCGATGCATCATCTTTAGATTTCATTTTTTCTGGATGAAACTGCCTGCCCCTCCAGAGATTTTAGATTTGAACAGGTCCCTTTTTAACTTTAATGGGGGATTGTCACTCCCTTTTGAGGTGCCTCCTCTCCCAGTCCCAATCACTCGACCACGTCAAGCTTTCCCTGACATTGTGGATTTAATGTCAGTGCCTACTAAGGATTTCAATTAAAAGAATTATTTCCAAAAGAGGCCCACTGGGGATTTGGCTTCAGAGACCACCGCTGTCCCAATATGCATGAGTCTGCAAAACTGGCTGCCCACAGGCACAGTGCCTTGATTTGTGCACTAAGGGGCGGATTTTCAGCGCCCTGCTCGCCTAAATCCGCCCAAAACCAGGCGGATTTAGGCGAGCAGGGCCCTGCGCGCCGGTAAGCCTATTTTACATAGGCCTACCGGCGCGCGCAGACCCCGGGACTCGCGTACGTCCCGGGGTTTTCGGAGGGGTGTGTGTCGGGGGCGTGTCGGGGGGCGGGCCCGGTCGACGCGGCGTTTCGGGGGCGTGTCGGCCGCGTTTTGGGGGCGGGTACGGGGCGTGGCTACGGCCCGGGGGCGTGGCCGCGCCCTCCGTACCCGCCCCCAGGTCGCGGCCCGGCGCGCAGCAGGCCCGCTGGCGCGCGGGGATTTACGTCTCCCTCCGGGAGGCGTAAATCCCCCGACAAAGGTAAGGGGGGGGTGTAGACAGGGCCGGGTGGGTGGGTTAGGTAGGGGAAGGGAGGGTAAGGTGAGGGGAGGGCAAAGGAAAGTTCCCTCCGAGGCCCCTCCGATTTCGGAGCGGCCTTGGAGGGAACGGGGGGAGGCAGCGCGGCTCGGCGCGCGCAGGCTATACAAAATCGATAGCCTTGCGCGCGCCGATCCAGGATTTTAGTGGATACGCGCGGCTCCGCACGTATCTACTAAAATCCAGCGTACTTTTGCTTGAGTCTGATGCGCAAGCAAAAGTAGGCTGTTCGCGCGCCTCTTAAAATCTACCCCTAATGTAATATATGTGCACACAACAAAGTTGTAACTACAAAATAGGCCCAATGGGGATTTGCCTTCAGAGACCACCGCTGTCCCAATATGCATGAGTCTGCAAAACTGGCTGCCCACAGGCACAGTGCCTTGATGTGTGCACTAATGTAATGTATGTGCACACAACAAAGTTGTAACTACAAAAGCGGCCCACTGGGGATTTGCCTTCAGAGAGAACCACTGTCCCAATATGCGTGAGTCTGCAAAACCGGCTGCCCACGGGCACAGTGCCTTGATGTGTGCACTAATGTAATGTATGTGCACACAACAAAGTTGTAACTACAAAAGGGGCCCACTGGGGATTTGGCTTCCGAGACCACCGCTGTCCCAATATGCGTGAGTCTGCAAAACTACCATGCAAAAATGCCACTGATAGTGATAGCAGCTTCTCTCAGTGGCACTGACAGAGAGACCGTCTCAGATCAATTTAAAAAAGTGCGGTTAAAAAAAATAGGGCTAGCTGGCACTGCAGCCAAATCGAACAAATATCTTTTTCTATCGAAGTAGCTAGCAATTGAATACAGATTTGATACTCTCAGACTAGCTCTGAGTTCAGCTACCTCCCGGACCACCTCCCCACCATCCCTGCCAAGAAAGTGCGTGGCACTCTGCGTGCTTCACGTATAAATAGTGCTGCGTCATCAGGAACAACATCACAGAGCACTGAGTGAGAATGGCGATTGGCTGCATTACAAAAAATGCTTAGCTCTGATAGATTGCATTCTGGTCTCCTTGCCAACCTGTCTGACCCACTCTATGACAGGGCTGTGAGGTCACTTATGACTCACATGAAAGGACTGGTTTTTGCTATCTCCTATTTCAAACGGCCGCTAAGAAATCACTGCGAGCCAAAAGAATGAAACTAATGATATGGTTGTATTCGTGGTGGATTGTGATCCGTTTTGCAAACCCACGAATACAACGGATAGGGACGCATACGTTGCAGATTGCCAATACGTTGCAAATTAATGCACATCCCTAGTGGCTACACAGGGAACCTAGAAGGCCAGATGTTCAGGCAACAACTTTGTGATTAGACAAGGGAAGGGAGAGGTAATGGATGTGTAATAAAAAGGGGACTTACAAGCTCATCTTCCTAAGATGGTGGAATACTAAGAAACATTACAAAAATTGTCCTGGATCTGGAGTGATATTTTATAAGCTGGGATAACTGGTGAACAGAATAACTGAGAGAGTGGATGGACCAATTAACTTTCTTTTTACCATCATCTACCAAGTGGCATGGTCCAGCTCTTATGATTTTCCATGGCAGAAAACGAAAAAAAAATTGCTGATTTTCCTTCCATGGAAGATAATGAAAGCTACATGGTGAAAAGGGAGGCAATCTGTACTTACTCCTGGAGGAATCTGAATACAAAGAAAAACTAATTAAGTATAGGTAGGCTGGTTTGAGGTGATTACCATTTCTGAGCATCTTGAATATATTAATATTTTAGGTTGAGCCAAACTAGTCTCTATCACTTCTGAATATCCATCAAATAAACTCTTTTCTGACAGTTGCTATTTTTTTTTTTGATAAATGCATGTGGTTATTTACAACAAGGAAGGCTCAAAATGTCAGGAGTGAATTGATCCCAAAGAGGGTATTTTTTACAAAGTGGCACAAACTGATGGTGGCAAGTATTACACAATATTGCTTTAATTGTTATTATTACAAATATGCTATGCCTGATTTCATTAGTGTTTATTCCAATGTGCAAGGAAACACTTTTATAATGCCTCTTGCTGGTTATGCTCCCAGGTTTATGGCACAGTCAGAAGATTCCCTGCACTCTCATCACAGTGCTAGAAATTCCGAGACAGCAGTTATAAATAATAAGACAATAAATACATAACTAAATGATAGAGAGTAATAACATGAATGCTTTTATGTATTGATTATATTACATAACCATATAACTTCCATTAAATACCAGCATTAATACTTCAGGAGCCTATCACACTTCTGCCTGCTCTATTTAGCATACCAAGACAAGGTATACATGGTGCAGAATACACATGAAGATAAAATGTGACAACCTGATCACATGTATCTCTTACTCAAGACTGGCATTTTCCAGAAAGTGACCTTAATATCGCAGATGTGTTTAGATCATGTGACAACACAAACCCCAGGGACTGGACAAAAGCAGTGGACATTTCACCATTACTTCCTGATATCACAAGACAGTTGAACTTTGTATTAGTAGTACATACTAAAATATTGTAACATATAAAATCTAAGCTGAATCCAGTTAAAAATCTTGGGTGTGAGGAACAGCATATGAAAGAAGCAGGAAACAATTTGTCATGACAATAAGACTCGCAAGGTATAGGTTTGTTGGCCGCACCAGTTTACTTAGTTCTCTCAGATGTGCCTCACATCTCTAGACAAAAGAAAAAAATTACAGAAAAATGATCATTTTTATTCTAGTGTGTTACCATATAATATATTTGCACAAATGTAATCAATATTTGATTTCAATGTCTAACATTACTAGTACAGAATTTCAGGCATTTACTATGGCACAAAAATTCCTACAGTAACCACTAGAATTTCAGTTAATTATAGTATAAGGTTTCTGACATCACCCTTACAACCAGGAAAAAAGTTGGTTTGACCATAATTTCTCCTGTAGTAAGGGACATATTGAGACTTTAATCAAATTTTCATACAAGTAATAGAAAGTCTGGGCTAGCATATTAGAGTACTTTTCTGGATATTCAGGAGAACAAATGTCTTACAATCGCGCAGCACCCCTCATGAATTATCTGTTAACGCTTGGCTTCCCAAATCCTTTTTCGAGATGGTATTTATTAGAAGACAAGATCCAGCCTGCTCCCATGAAGTAAGAAAGAATGTTAGCTTAACTTTTTTTTTTGTATTGTTAATTGATATATGTGTAATATTAACTCTGATTAGAAATAAATTGTTTGAAAGCCTGCTGGTTCTGATTTGAGAGCTCCCATGCATTTTTCTTATTCATAAACTTAAGTTCAAGCATCAAAAAGTTAAAAAATCAAATAGACATGAAATATCATCAAGCACAGGACTTATATTTAACAAGTGCAAGGGAGGATCAGCACCACTTGAGTGACACTTTCTCAGAAGTTTACTCACACTTTAATGGTTTAATGGCAAGGGAAAGCAGAACTTATTTTAGCAAAGTTAAAATGCATTCACCACTTCTCACTTCAAATTTTTTCAAAGGAATGAATACATTAAATATGCTTGGATGTTAAGCTCTAATTTTCCTTGTAATTCATGTTAGGGAGAGTGGGATCATGTTCAACTAATAGAAAAACTTTCTCACAGCTGCTTCCTCTGTAGCTTCTGACTGGTTCAAAGTTTCCTCCAGAACACGCATAAAGGGACACATCCCCTCCAACCTTTACCATCTACAATACTTTTATACTTTAATTATGGATGTGGATGTCATATGCTCAGTGAAGCATGCCTACATATCTCATCATCCAAACATATTAAACCATTCTTGCTTTAGCACTTTCAGAAATAACAGGTTGCATAATACCTAATGGAAGAAAACTAACATGAGAATTCAGTTGGAAATTCAAGCAGAATTAGTAAGATTCCCATCTGTGTTCTGATATTTATTTCATCCCCGTGAAGCCACATTTACCATTAAGAACTGAAAGGAAATCTGGGCACTGCTGTGAGAGACCCAGGGGGGTAATTTCTAAAGGCATTTCCACGGAAATGATCTTGCGTAAATTCTCTGCGCAATATGCAGGTTAAAGGATGAGCATAAGACTGGTATGTATGTACTTTGGGAAAGGCATTCGGGTGGGGTTTTAATAAAGATTTTAAAAAGTATGCATATAAACTCCCTGCACCAAACAACAGATGTAATTGTATGGTGGTGTTGGCGGTGAACTCATGCATGTTGTTTGCTTTGAAAATTGGTATAGCTTCTGCATGCAAATTTATGCAGGCATAAAATTACCCCCATAACACACAACAGAGCACAGACAGCTGAAGAGCAGATCTTCATTCGTGTCTCGTTCGGGCATTACATTGATGCATATGAAATATAAATACAGCACTGCCAGCTGTAGAGTGGATCTTCATCAGGTCCCATTCAGGTATCACACTGATACACATAAAGTATGAATACAGCATGGTGACAGCTGAAGAGCGGATCTTCATCAGGGCCCCAAGCAGGAATCCCACTAACACACTTAAAGCTTGACTATAGCACAGAGATCTGAAGAGTGGATCTTCATCAGAGCCCCATGCAGGCATCCCACTAACACACGTAAAGCATGACTATAGCACAGAGAGCTGAAGAGTGCATCTCCACCTGAACCTAATGTCGTGTCATACTGCTAGATGTAGGGTAATATTTAGCCAACACAAGACACTTGTGAATTTCCAAAGGAAACACCACAGAATGGGTATGTAAAAGTCAGGGTCTAGTAGGAAACGTGGGTACTTGTGTACCCCTCATGCTTTGCAGGTGCAAAAAAAAATATCCCACTTTCTCCACTCCTTTTGCTGCACATACCATACTTTTACCCGCATGGCTAGGACAATTTTCCAAAGCCATGAAAACTTATGAAAGTTGCCTACACAGGGATCAATTTTCAAAGCACTTTCTACTTAGAAGAACAACCAGTGGACTCTGCATGGAAAAGTGCTTTAACCAGTAGTGGAAGCAGGCATTCCAGGGTACAACTGTGCTGGGAAAGATTTCCCCTTGATGTTTGAAAGTATGCGCACAAATCGACATGCACAAAGTTACACCAAGCAAATTCACAAATATTCTCAGCGCATAAGTCCACTTGGAAAACTGAGGCTGAAGGGGGGGGGGGGTGTTATAAAATTACCCTGGTAAAGCATAGCAGGGGCAGAGGCATGTGAAGAGAAGAAGCTTCCTCAAAATCACACTGACAGGTGTGATGACAGGTGTGAAGGCTCAGTGTTAGGGTGTGAACAGGTCCCCACCCTTTCCTTAATGTGCATGCAGTACAAGAAGGTGAGCCTGACAAACACCAAAGGAATGCAAAGGGGAAGCAGAAGGTTAGGAAATTACTAGCTGGAGGACTTTAGCCAATGCTGCTACTTCAAGGGGCTCCTTTCCCTCTGGGAAGGAAAACAAGTGAGAAAAATATTGAATGGAGAGGAATTCGTAGGAGCACTTTTGGATTTTTTCAATTTTAGGATAAATTCACAAGTTTTCTATTTTGGGATAGAGCCGTAAGTTTATTTTGGTTTCTAGTTTTACATAGATCCTGGATACCTATTCTGAAAATTCAGTTGCTGTAGGTTATGTAGGTCAGGAAATAATGTGTAAACAGATAGAAAGGCAAATGTATCACAGAAGCAATTTTTTAAAGAGATAAAGCACAGAAAAGCAAAAGTCTCCAAAATAATGTCAAGAATTAAGAAAAAGAGAGAGCCTGATTTTAGGAAGAAATCACTTTTTTTCATGTTTAAAGCAGACAATATTTAATTTGTATGAAATACCTGAGTAATATAGCTGGATTCAGAAAAAGAGGAGCTAAATAACATATATTGTGCCAGGTCAATGAAAGTACAGCATGTATGGATGAGTTTTATCAAATGCCTTTCAAATGCTTTGTTTTCAATAAAAAATGCATTCAATATGTTTTTTCCCTTCAAGGACTCCTGAAAAGCCAATACTGGTGTGTGTATATTAGATATTCTGTGAATGGTACTAAATAATAATGCTCATAATATAATTATACATAGCATAGAGAATACACAAAATAATTGATAAAAACAGAAAATGTTTATTAATCCCTGTAGTAGATATTTATTCAATAAAGTCTAAGTCTATTTCAAATCATTTTCAATGCTTTCAACTGGCATGGGCTTATCAATAAACATAAGTGGATAGTCAGGAAGCTATTTAAAACCTATGGAAGTTATTCATGCCCAACGGCATTGACTTTCTGCTGTAATTAGTTTGAGTAAAGTCTTTTTTGATTACTGAAACTGAGCAATCACCTTGTTAAAAGGAAAGAAGGGCATGAGCTTGGCAAAGGTATGCGTGAGCAATGTGGCCATTCAATAACGGTTGAGAGCTCTAAGTCATTGCTAGCAGTATGATCCTGAAAGCGAAGGCTGCTAACGGAATCCTAAAACTTATCATCAGTAAAATAGTTCCAGAGTATGAAAAAATGTAGAAATTTAGTACAATTTAACACAAATTTTGAACAACAAAAACTGCTATACAGTTTAAGCAATCTTGAAATACATATAGAGGGTGATGGTTAGGGTGAGAGCAGGAGATAGAGGCTGATTAGGTTCTGTAGTTACCCAGCAGAAGAGGTAACTTGGCAGATGAGGTGGGGCATGTGTTTCTTACTGAGTCAATGGTTATAAGCAAGGAGCCATCAGAATTCTATTCTACTTCAGTCACTTCTATTTTGGATCACTAACTGAGTTTTTTTCAACATTAAGGTGCACAGCAAAAATTCTTAAGAGTACAATCCAGCCAAAAATTAAAGGCCATGGAATTAACTTGAGGTGCCTCAGGTGTCTAAAATATGTATTGTAATTGTTGTGCTTGCCTCTCAGCTACTGCCTTTTGTTTCAGTGGAAAAGTTGTGGGAGGATATTCTGATTTGTATGGGAAAACTCTTGCAATAAACATGATCGTAAAACAGAGCTTATTTCTGGTTTAAAAAAGATTCTTCATGCAAAACTCAATCTTACAGTTCGGTATCCATCCCAAACTGCCACTCTCCAACAGGCCAACTTATAGCACTGGCTACAATCTCATAAAGAGTCTCCATTCTACACCCGTTCTGTGCACAGAGAAGATTATAGAGATCAATACAATGATTACCTCATGCTATCCAGGGAGCACTATCAAATATCTTCAGAACTTGTTTGGCTTAGACGATCTTAGAAATCTTTTTACATTTGTTTTGTGAATCTGTGTAAAGCAGTACAGTGGCGATTTTAGTCCATTTGAATGCATGATAATAAAGGTCAAGAAAAATAAATATAAGGTGCTAACCTTTATATTGGACTAGCTTAATAGATTTAGGATTATACTCCCCTCATTAGGTCAAAACAAAATGAGCAGCCTAGGCAAAGGATGATGTTCCCTGAACAAGCAAGGGAAGCACAGATAATATTATGATGGTGATATGAAGGATAATGGGGGAAGGAGGTAATGTGTCAGCAGAATTATAAGAAAGTGACAGAGAGACAGCAAAATTACGGAATATCTGTCAGTGAGTTGATGCCTCAGAATGATCAGACATAAACATAAAGGGATTCAACACAGACATGGGCTTTCTACCTCATTAGCAGATATAATTCTGCTGTGTCTCTGTTAACTTCTTATCACTCTGCTAAACCATTATCCCTTTACCCTCCATCACTGTAATGTAATCTGTGATTTTTTGTATAATATCCTCCTTTCCTCCCAAAAGCTAATCAAAAAATGTAGCAAGTTAGTCAATAAAAGGCCAGCATCTTATATTTTTGTGACCATTTTTTCAGTTTCTTAATCTGAAATCTCTGTTTGTGTGTTAAATGGTTTCCTATTGAAAAGTTGGGGTCTCTCAGAGTCAGAACCTGGAAAAGTTCACATAAAATCCATTGCCAACAGTGCAGCCATGAACCATAAGGCATACAACACCATTTCACAGCCTTTTCATGGATACACTTCAGGTTGTGGACAGAGATTCACCTCCAAAGTTTGTGACTTGACATTGTTGATTCATTTATTTTTCTCCTTCTTGGCTTGCTTTTCCATTCTTTTGAAAATCCAGCATGTTTGTCAACCACCTCTGAACCAGGTATTTAATATGTTATTCTGCCTCCTGCCAATGTGCGTAAATGGGAAAAAGAACAATATCTTCTGCAGGCTATGGGCAGAATGACATGTAAAGAACAGATATTGTGACATTCCGAGGACTCTGTTATGCAAAACCTTACAATAAGTAAAAGCTGTTATCAGGGAAACATAATCTAAGCACACAATTTACATTTCAATTTCATTGTTTTTCTGAAATAGTAACTTGAGACTTCTACTACAGACAAAAGAATAGAGGAACACAATATGAATACCACAGTACAGAATATGACACAAATCTGCTTCACCCTCTTACTAGCATTATTTTGGGCTGTGCATTGCTTCTGGAGGAACATGAATAGAATTATTATTACAATTTAGAAGCTAATACAAATGCAGAAAATCTTGTTGCTAGGGGACCACCACATTGGTTTAGATGATGCTGTTTTGTGCTCACTGACAGCAAAAGGTATATGTATCAGTGTGTGCAGGAAGCTGATGCATGTAAGGTCATTTTTTGAGTGATATCTCCCATGGTACAGTGTGAGATACCATGCAATCATTGACAGTTCTAAAAATTAAATTGATCAGCTCTTTACGGTTGACAGGTGCTTAGCACGCCAGAACATAATTTGTTAAATTAGGCAGCTGCTGATCGAGCATTGGACATAACTTGTGTCTGGGTAGAGGTGATCTTTTTATAATATTAACCAATGCTTGAGCTCCATAATCTAATGGGTACAGGGAATACACAACTCATTAGGAAGGCAATTTGTAAAAAACACTTATGCAATTTACCTGAAAATTACCCATGTATGAAGTTTTACCCACATTCAGCAGAAGAATTCCTATGGACAGGGCTAGAACATGCCTAGGCTTGCATTTTTATAACTAGGCATGTTGTATGAAGGGGAAAAAATATCTTCGGAAAAAGAAGACACAAATCTCTGTGGTTACTTTTTCCCCAAGGCAATTATCAAAGGGAAAATAGGCATGTACTTCACCTTTAAGAACTGGTGTGAGTCTTTGGGTTAAAATATCCGTGGACTTTGTAAAGACTTGCATTATTTTGAAAATTGCCTCCAACATTTTTTCTGATAAGAAATGCATTTTCTTTGCACAGATTGCCAAGGTATGTACCACTACTATTACTACTACTTAACATTTCTATCGCACTACATGACATATGCAGCGCTGCACAAACATGAGCCAGTATCAACTAGCTTTGCTCTGATTCCTGACAAAGCTTATTTAACTTTCCCATCCAATTAATTTGAAAAATCAATTGCAAATTGGTGACAGTTTTCAACTGTACATTGAATTATTTCAGTTCCAACAACCATGGAATGCATTTTAAAACTGGTTAGAAATACCTTGTGAGAAAATTCAAATAAGGATTGTACTAGATTTTTAATCATATATCAGAAATAATTTAGTTAAACTGATTAATTTCCAAAATGTTTAATGTGTGTAGGACAAATCTTAACATCCTGCAGTCTTTTGAGAAAATATTAAGAGGCTGTTCTTTTACAGGAGCTGATATTTGGAAAATTCAGCACAGCATCCTAAAGAATATGGTAAATCACACAGCAACATCAAGCATGTATTTATCACCGCTACAGAAAAATAGGATTAGGGCCCCAGGTTATGCCCTGCACAGCCTTGCCACATGGCTACTTGATTAATTCCTGATACATCTCAGATCGTACAAATCTGGGGAGAGAATCTTTCTCCATCAAGGCATGGATCTTCTTCTGAGCCAGGTCAAAGCTTGTGATGGAAGGCTCCACAAGGTTCTCCATGGTTACTCCCTTGGTGACATGATCGATATTAACCTGTAGGGAAAGAAAAGTTTCTGTTACTAACATCTGTTAAAACCTTGCTAAAAATCTGCTAGATTCTCTTCTCCTCCTCAGCAAACTCAGAGTTATTCACTTGCATTGGCTTTCAGAATGGATTTGAGTTTTTCAACAATTTCCCTATTAAAAACAGGATAGCAAATCAATCATCCAACAATGGAAAAGTGGAATAGAAATTAGTAAAATAAATAAATAGATAATATTCTTGAAGTTCAGATTCATGGATGGTAATGGGATAAAACAGGAGAAGCTCTGTACAACTTTGTAGCTCGAGTTCTTCTTCTAGAGTAGAGAGTACAATTTCATGTGTTGGAGATAGGTTTCTTTTTCACTTTCAGTCACAGATTTCTTTCATATAAGTGCACAACAGAGTTAATAAAAATAAAGCAGTTTGACCTGATGATTCTTGCACATAGATTTTAAAATTTTTAATTGCAATCTATAATGGCAATTTTTACTACTCGCATATCCTTTAACCATGATCTTTGTAGCAATTTTCAAGTGGAAAGTACGTGTAGATATTCACTTTGAAACTTACAATGGGGACAGAATACATATGACCATTCACAAATGCTTTGGGGTAGATTTTAAAAGGTGTGCGTGCTACCTGGCGTGTGCACATGTACGCCCGATTTTATAACTTGTGCACGCAGGCGCATGCAAGTTATAAAATCAGGGATAGGCACGCACAATGGAGTGCACAATTGTGCACCTTGCATGCACCCAGCCGCGCTGCCTTCTCCCGTTCCCTGCCCCCTAAACTGATCTTCCCATCCCTTCCCCTAATCTTTCTCCCCAGCCCTACTCTAACCCCCTCATTTCTTATCTTACCTTTTGCGCCTGCCAGCACGCGGTTCTCTGACACAGCAGCAAATGGCCACTGTGTCAGAGGCCTCTGTCCCGCCCATGCCCCACCCATGCCCCACTCCCGGACCACCCCTTTAGTAAAGCCCCTGGACTTAGACATGTCCCGGGGCTTTACGTGTGCTGCCGGGCTTTTATAAAATAGGCCTAGCGTGCGTAACCCCCCTATGCGGGTAAATCTTTTAAAATCAGCCCCTTTGTGAACAGAGAGAATTTTGCTTGAAAAGTACATAGGTAGATTTCAAAATGAAAATGTAAAACATGAGTGCTATTTCTCCCCATCCCCTACCCGAACCATGGCCCAGGAATGCCTCACCTCAGAGAGCACATCAAGGGAAAGCATCTGGAAACTTAGAGCTTGCCCAATTTGTGCACAACTCTCTTCCTTGAAAATGGAGCTGACTGAGATAAAAGCTCAATTAGCTTCAATTAAAAGTATTACACCCACATTGCATTACACAGATAATAATTCCCCAATATCACGGAAAAACCAGGAGTCAAGAAAAGGAGATCCATTAGGCTCAGGTAGGACCCACAGTCATCCATTCTTGACAGATGAGCAGCCAACAGGTACACCCTCCCACTCAAACAGGTCATTAAGAAATTCTTTACAATCCAGGATTACAGTGGGCTCTGGTAGAATTAGACCTGTGATGAGGAGACACACAATGTACCAAATGCAAAAAGAACAAGCCCTCTCTATATTAAAAACTGAGGAAGTTCTTGAGAAAAACATTGCAGTATTACCAGAAAAGAGAGAAAAAACACAATGCATGCAGTATTTCAAGATCCATAACCAAAAGAAAAATCTAATTGAGATGGATAACTCTGTCAACAGTGGCACAACTACAAACAGAAAGAGTAAAGTGAATAACAAATCTCAACTAATATCTCATAAGGAGTCCAGGAAAAGCAATAACCTTAAAGAGAGTACCTGGAAGGCTATGACCACAAATGCTCATAGTTTGGGAAATAAAATCCCAGATCTGCAGGCCCTAATGGCTGAGGCAGAATTGGACATTGTTGCTATCACAGAAACATGGTTCACAGAATCTCATGAATGGGATACAACAATACCAGGCTACAACTTGTTAAGGAAGGACAGAGAGGATAGAAAAGGGGGAGGTGTGGCTCTTTATGTCAGAAACAACATCCAAGCATCTGAGCTACAAGGAAGTTGGGGTAAAGAAGAAGCTCTATGGGTCGACCTAAAAAAAGATGACGGAGTGTCCATTTATATTGGAGTGGTGTACAGGCCTCCAAACCAAAAGGAAAAGCTGGACAGAGATCTGATTGAAGACATCCATAAGATAGGCAGGAAGGGAGAAGTGGTGATCGTGGGTGACTTTAATATGCCAGATGTAGACTGGAAAATCCCATCTGCAGAAACTAAAAATAGTAGAGCAATAATGGATGCCATGCAAGTATCTTTGTTCAAACAAATGGTGTTGGAACCCACGAGAGAAGGTGCTATACTCGACTTATTGCTCAATAATGCAGATAATGTCTCAGATGTCCAGGTGGGCGCCCACCTCAGCAGCAGTGATCATCGAACGGTATGGTTTAATATCACTAATAGAATAGGGAAAAGAACCACAAAGACCCGAGTTTTACAGTTCAAAAACACAGACTTTGAGGAAATGGGAAAGTACCTGGAGGAAGAACTTAAAGGATGGGAGAACGAGAGAGATGTGGATCAGCAGTGGACCAATCTAAAAGGAGCAATCACCAAGGCAACTGCTCTATATGTTAGAAACATAAAGAAAAGCAAAAGAAAATTGAAACCTATCTGGTTCTCAAAGGAGGTGGCTGACAAAATTAAAGCTAAAAGAACAGCATTCAAGAAATATAAAGGATCCCAAAGGGAGGAGCACAAAGAAGAATATTTGTATCAACTGAGGGAGACGAAGAAAACAATCAAGTTGGCAAAAAATCAAGCAGAAGAGCGGATTGCCAAGGAGATAAAAAATGGTGACAAAACATTTTTCAGATACATCAGCAAAAAGAGAAAGGTCCAAAGTGGTATAGTGAAATTGAAAGGTGGTAATGATCAATGTGTGGAGACAGACGAAGAAATGGCAGAAATATTAAACGAATACTTCAGCTCTGTGTTCACTAAAGAAGACCCTGGAGAAGGACCATCTCTACACAACAAGAAACTGGAGGGAAGTGGAATAGATGAAAATCCTTTTACAGTAGAAAATGTGTGGGAAGAGCTAAAGAACCTGAAAGTGGACAAAGCCATGGGGCCTGATGGGATTCATCCAAGGATATTGAGGGAGCTCAGAGATGTTCTGGCGGGTCCGCTGTGTGACCTGTTCAATAGATCCCTAGAAACGGGAGTGGTGCCGAGAGATTGGAGAAGAGCGGTGGTGGTCCCGCTTCACAAGAGTGGGAACAGGGAGGAGGCTGGCAACTACAGGCCGGTTAGCCTCACTTCGGTGGTGGGAAAAGTAATGGAGTCTCTGCTGAAAGAGAGAATAGTGAACTATCTACAGTCCGGAGAATTGATGGACCAGAGGCAACATGGATTCACCAGGGGAAGATCCTGTCAGACAAATCTGATTGACTTTTTTGACTGGGTAACCAAGGAATTGGATCAAGGAAGAGCGCTCGATGTCATATACTTGGATTTCAGCAAAGCTTTTGATACGGTTCCGCACAGGAGACTGGTGAATAAAACGAGAAGCTTGGGAGTGAGTGACAAGGTGGTGACCTGGATTGCAAATTGGTTGACGGACAGAAGACAATGTGTGATGGTAAACGGAACCTTCTCTGAAGAGAGAGCGGCTTTAAGTGGTGTACCGCAAGGATCGGTGTTGGGACCGGTCCTGTTCAATATCTTGTGAGCGACATTGCGGACGGGATAGAAGGTAAGGTTTGTCTTTTTGCGGATGACACTAAGATCTGCAACAGAGTGGACACGCCGGAAGGAGTGGAGAGAATGAGACGGGATCTAAGGAAACTGGAAGAGTGGTCGAAGATATGGCAGCTGAGATTCAATGCCAAGAAGTGCAAAGTCATGCATATGGGGAGCGGAAATCCGAATGAACTGTATTCGATGGGGGGGGGGAAGGCTGACGTGCACGGAGCAGGAGAGGGACCTTGGGGTGATAGTGTCTAATGATATGAAGTCTGCGAAACAATGCGACAAGGCGATAGCAAAAGCCAGAAGAATGCTGGGCTGCATAGAGAGAGGAATATCGAGTAAGAAAAGGGAAGTGATTATTCCCTTGTACAGGTCCTTGGTGAGGCCTCACCTGGAGTACTGTGTTCAGTTCTGGAGACCGTATCTACAAAAAGACAAAGACAAGATGTAAGCGGTACAGAGAAGGGCAACCAGGAAGGTGGAGGATCTTCATCGCATGACGTACGAGGAGAGATTGAAGAATCTAAATATGTACACCCTGGAGGAAAGGAGGAGCAGAGGTGATATGATACAGACTTTCAGATACTTGAAAGGTTTTAATGATCCAAAGGCAACGACAAACCTTTACCATAAGAAAAAAATCAGCAGAACCAGGGGTCACGATTTGAAGCTCCAGGGAGGAAGATTCAGAACCAATGTCAGGAAGTATTTCTTCACGGAGAGGGTGGTGGATGCCTGGAATGCCCTTCCGGAGGAAGTGGTGAAGACCAGAACTGTGAAGGACTTCAAAGGGGCGTGGGATAAACACTGTGGATCCATAAAGTCAAGAGGCCGCCAATGAAGAGTAGGTGACTCGCCAGAATGATGGCTACTGCCTGGAGACAATACCCTTATTCAATAAACATACACATGGTTACTGTGACTCCAACATCACTCTAAGCTTCAACAGCAAGAGGAAATGTGGAAAAAAGGATTTGCACTCACAAAGACGGGAGTAGCTGGCTTGTTACGGCGGTTACTACCCCAAACCAAATATCCAAATTACTACCTCCACCTTCCTCTATTCCTGATGCCTTTCAACTAGCTTGATCACTCCATTCTTATACTTCACTTTCAATGCATATCCAGCATAGTTCTCTGCTTCAACAGCAGGGGAGAAGAAAAACTGTTACTTCACACATCCAGCAGAGCTCTCTGCTTAAACGGCAGGGGAGAAGAAAAAAGGGTTCGCACTCACAAAGCGGGGAGTAGCTGGCTTGTTACGGCGGTTACTACCCCAAACCAAATGTACCTGATACTTCACTCTCGACGCATATCCAGCATGGCTCTCTGCTTCAACGGCATGGGAGAAAGACTGATACATCACGAATTTCCAGCATAGCTCTCTGCTTCAACGGCAGGGGAAAAGAAAAACTGATACTTCACGCATATCCAGCACAACTTCAACGGCAGGGGAGAAGAAAAAAGGATTCACACTCACAAAGCGGGGAGTAGCTGGCTTGTTACGGCGGTTACTACCCCAAACCAAATGTGCCTGATACTTCACTTTCGATGCATATCCAGCATAGCTCTCTGCTTCAACGGCAGGGGAGAAGAAAAAAACTGATACCTCACGCATATCCAGCATAGCTCCCTGCTTCAACGGCAGGGGAGAAGATAAACAACCAATAAGGGCTGTATAACATAATCTGGGTAAAAACAAATAAGCATGGGTGTAGCTTGCTTATTGCGGCGGTTACTACCCCTACTACCACTAACTAATCAAGCTAGATATTTCACTTGGATGCAGCTCCATCACCGCTCTCTACATTAATGGCGGGGGTGGAAGGGAATTAGAACCAAGAGCTAAGAGAAACAGATAAGTATGAGAGAAAAAATGAGGGAAGCTTGCTGGGCAGACTGGATGGGCCATTTGGTCTTCTTCTGCCGTCATTTCTATGTTTCTATGTTTCTATGAGGGTGGCAATTTTGAAATGGATGAAAAGACTCTTGGAAAACGGAGCCCCTAGTAAGTGTGCATCTGAGCTTGCCCTTGTCCAGATTTTGTCAGTCCAAGTGTGGAAGGCTGAAGTAGTTAAGCCTGTCTTAGACCAGACTCATCAAGCTATAGATAAGCAATATCAGCAATATGCGTTTAAACAATAGGTATGTACAGAGGCAAACATTTTGTTCCAGTTCATTTATTAATTTTTTAGGACATAATCATTTGTTTGGTTCATCTATATAAATAAAAATGTTAAATAGTTTGTACGTCGTCGCTAATCTCGCCAACCGCTTAACCAAATGCATTCAAATTTGCACACAACATTCACTTCCCATACGGGAAGGATCTTATACACTTAAAAAACATATAGGTCACACCTGTGACAGGTAATACAAGTTTAAAAATTGCTTACACAAAACAGCAACATCTGGTGGCCGTCAGCGCAAGCGCAACCTCTTACACCTTTCACACACACTCACACACCACACCTCACCCCCACACAGTGCTATTGTCATATTAAGGTAATAAATCCCAATTTTTGTAATCATTGATACTGTTGAAAAAGAAAACAAAGTCCAACCTACTAAATTGAAGAAAACTCACAATAAGTCTGGGACCTATTAGGCTAAATCAAGAGAAGAATACTTAAAGCAAAAAATTTTTTTTAAATTAAATTGAATAATCAGCACACATACAGTTAGATTATTTCTAACTCCTGAACATCAAGGTTCAACTGGGGACGAGGTTACAGGTACTCGTGACTCAACAAATTGGCTTAACTGATCCACCTGAGTAAAAACAAAGGATTTAGTTCCTCTTTTTAAAATACAACGGCAAGGATACTTTAACAAAAAAGAGAAACCTAAAGTTAACACTCTTTGTCTTAGTTCAAGAAATTGACGTCGCTTAACGCGTGTAATTGGAGGTAGGTATGGAAAGATCTTAACATCTTGTCCAAGATATGATATAGGAAATTTCTGAAAATACGCTCTCATTAAACTGCTTATATCAGCCGTTGATATTAATGACACAATTAAAGTTTCTCTATCTAACACCTGTATGGCTGAGTTTTCTAGAAAGCTTGTTAGATTAGTTGGGACAGAAACTACTAAACCAGAAGTTCTTTTTTTTACGAAAAAACAAGAATTTATAGAAATGATATTAATATCAGAAAAACCAAGAGCTTCTGTTAGAAATCTTTTAAATGAAACATAAGTTATTTCCCCAGCTATTCTTGGAAAATTCATGACCCTTACATTTAATTGTATAATATTATTTTCTATTATTTCTAATCTCTTAGAACATGAGGACTGATCTTTTAACATAACTGAATTCACTGCTTGTATAGATTTAATATTCCCTTCAGCTAAATCCATTCTTGTATCAATTTCATTCACTTGCTGCTGTATACCCAAATATTGTTGAGATAAATTAGAGGACACTGTATAAATCTTTACTTCCAATCTATTGACAGTCACATTTAACCCACTGACCAAGTCCCATAGTGCCCCTAATGTTACCGTCTCAGGTCTGGATGTTTTTGGCCTTACATCCTCCGATTGTTCAGAGTGGGAAGACTCTCATTGTTCCCTAGCAGACACTACTGCTGTCTCCTCTTCCTCCGAATCCAGTACGGAGATAGCTCCTTCAGAGACTAGCGATTGACCAACCACTTCGGTAGGGATCACCGCTGCTTCTTCGTCTGCGTCACGTTGGGCTGGAGGTGGATGCAAATCAGGGCTAAGGGAAGCCTCATCCTGGGGAGCCTCTCGTTCTTCTACCGGGGGGTTTCCAATAGATTCACTGGGTCCCTCTTTTTCCAACTGTTTCATAAAATGGTCTATTTCAAGCTGTAAGAGGGGAGGTAGGGGTTCTGAAGGAAACACCCTCACCTTCCCTTTCCTTTTCGCCGGCATATCAATTTAGAAAACAAAAGCTAGCTCTGAGATAGAAAGTTTATCGGTGCTGTCTTTAGCCAAGGTCTCAGTAAGTAGAGACGGCTGACCTCCTCCTATCCGACCTAATCCGGACTAAGCTGGACCAAGCCGTGCGCACCCCTTAGGCGTGCACGGCTTTGGCGGCGCGCCGCACAGATTTTAAAGTGCGCTCCGGCTCCTCCCCTCAAGTGGGCCTTGACGGTAGGTGTTCTGGGCCTGAATCAGGAGGGCTGCAAAACCGGTCTCCCGGGCGTCTCAGCGCTGCCGCACATATTTTAAAGTACGCTCCGGCTCCTCCCCTCACGTGGGCCTTGACGGTAGGTGTTCTGGGCCTGAATCAGGAGGGCTGCAAAACCGGTCTCCCCCCATCATTTTAATAGAAACAGAAACTTGACAACAGAAAAAGACCATATGGCTCATCTAGTCTGCCTATCCATCCAATTAATTTAGCATTATAATTCCCATCACCTCCTTAGATATCCCTGTATTTATCCCATGCTTTCTTTGTCTGCACCACTCCACTGGTGTTGCGGAAGTGGACCCTTGGGCCGAGGTGGTATTGGCTCAACCTGCAGGGAGGAGTCCTGCAGGTCCCCACCATCAGCAGGTGGAGCAGGCTGAGCAGAGGCCCAACTGGAGCTTCACCAATACCAGCCCTTATTCTCCTTAGGTTGAGCTCTTGGGTGCCGGGGCCAGCTGGACTTAGGTGAGGGCACTCTGTGGGGCGAATATCCATCGCATAGAAGAGGTTGCAGGGCATCACAAAGAAGAAAGCAGAGTCCGTATGAGCAGTGGTTGGGACAATGGATACAGGTTCAGGTTGTGGTTAGTGGTGGGCAAAGTTCACTCAGTGTCATGGTTCAAGCAGTGGACCCAGAAAACAAGAAGGTAGGTGATCTAAAAAAGCAGTTAGATTCACGATATAAGGAAGTTCCTGACTTCACTTCCTTGCCTTGGCAATCGGGTCAGCTTGTATGCTAGATTCTCTTCACATTTGTTCCTGCTTGTTCCTAGTCTTGTTCCAGGATCCTTCTGTTCCAGTTCCATTCCTGACTTGTTCCTGTATCCTCATTCCTGAGTCCTGCCTGTTCCTGTGTTCATCTATCTGCCTTCCTAGGTAGTACCCTCAGACTGGCTTCTGGTACTGACCTCGGCTTGTTCCTGACCTGCCTGTCTGTCTGCCGCCTGCCTCATGACCCAGCCTGTTCCTGATCTACCCGTCTGTCTGCCACCTGCCTCTAGACCTCTGCTTGCCTTTGACTACATCTGACCTCTGGTATCTGACTCTTGCTTCGGTGACTACTCTCCGGACTGACCTATGGACATCGACCTTTCTCCTGCTTGACCACACCTCCAGACTCTGGCTCTGCTCCTCACCTTGTCATCACCAACACTGTTCTGGTTCTCCCTGCTTCAGCTCGAACCTGACCATGCGCCTTCTGTGTCTGTAGGCACACCTGACTATCAATCTCCCAGGAGACCCTGCGAGGCCCACCTAAGTCCAAGCGGCCCAGGTCCCTATGGGCTCCTCCTGGGGGGGACCTCGGGCTTCGAGTGGTGAAGCTCTACCTAGCCTCTGTCTCCTTCAGTGGTCCGCCCCCTGGGGCCAGTTACCTCCTGTTCCCTTTCAGGAGCCATTCCACCCTTGCCCCAGGCCAAGGGTCCACCCCTGAGCGCAACAATACCAGCACCTTTTTCCTCCACCAACTTGATTTGCTCTGTGGCTCTGTGTGCTATGCCTATTATTGCTAAACTTTATTTTTTGAAGAATTCGAATGTAGATTCTAATGTTTCAAGGCATCATCCTAGTCTGAATTTAACAGACTTTTTAAAAGCTTCTGTTGACTCACCTATTACCAAACATGGGACATTTTTTTGTTTTTTCAAAGGAATGAGATTTTGTTTTGAGAATGTTCTTTCGCCACAGATAATCTTTATTCTTTGGTCAAAGTGTATAAATTTTTCCAGTTATTACCCATGTTAAGCAGGACAGAAGGAAAACATTTCTTATGATGCATCAAGAGGCTATCTCTATTGGGGTTCAATTTATTCTTCATTATCCTTGCAAATGTATATTTACCCATTTAGGTTCAAAATTTATCTATTTCGATCCTGCACTGCTGAGAACATATCTGGATGTCCACACTGTCTCTGAATGATTTTTTATTTCTGATTGGCTTTCTGAATTTAGTGCTGGAAGTCTCTGCTAGTTTTCTTTTCTTTTCTTTTTTTTTTACTTTCTTTCCTTTTATAACTGCTCCTTTGATCTTGTGTCCCCTCTCTTTTTTCTTTTTGATTTAATTGAGACATAAGAAATTGAACATAAGAAATTGCCATGCTGGGTCAGACCACGGGTCTATCAAGCCCAGCATCCTGTTTCCAACAGAGGCCAAACCAGGCCACAAGCACCTGGCAATTACCCAAACACCAAGAAGATCCCATGCTACTGATGCAATTAATAGTAGTGGCTATTCCCTAAGTAAACTTGATTAATAGCAGTTAATGGACTTCTCCTCCAAGAACTTATCCAAACCTTTTTTGAACCCAGCTACACTAACTGCACTAACCACATCCTCTGACAACAAATTCAAGAGCTTAATTGTGCGTTGAGTGAAAAAAAAATATTTTCTCTGATTAGTCTTACATGTGCTACTTGCTAACTTCTTGGAATGCCCCTTAGTCCTTCTATTATCTGAAAGTGTGAATAAATGATTCATATCTACTCGTTCAATCCTCTCATGATCTTAAAGACCTCTATCATATCCCCCCTCAGCCGTCTCTTCTCCAAGCTGAACAGCCCTAACCTCTTCAGCCTTTCCTCATAGGCGAGCTGTTCCATCCCCTTTATCATTTTGGTTGCCCTTCTCTGAATCTTCTCCATTGCAACTATATCTTTTTTGAGATGTGGTGACCAGAATTGTACACAGTATTCAAGGTGCGGTCTCACCATGGAGCGATACAAAAGCATTCTGTTTTATTAACCATTCCCTTCCGAATAATTTCTAACATTCTGTTTGCTTTTATGACTGCTGCAGCACACTGAGCCAATGATTTCTAAGTATTATCCACTATGATGTCTAGATCTTTTTCCTGAGTGGTAGTTCCTAATATGGAACCTAACATCTAACTATAGCAAGGGTTATTTTTCCCTATGTGAAACACCTTGAACTTGTCCACATAAAGGTTTATCTGCCATTTGGATGCCTAATCTTCCAGTCTTGCAAGGTCCTCCTGTAATGTATCAAAATCCACATGTGATTTAACTACTCTGAATAATTTTGTATCGTCCGCAAATTTGATAACCTAACTCGTCGTATTCCTTTCCAGACATATATATATTTAAAAGCACTGGTCCGAGTACAGATCCCTGAGGCACTCCACTGTTTACCCTTTTCCACTGAGAAAATTGACCATTTAATCTTACTCTCTGTTTCCTGTCTTTTAACCATTTGTAATCCAAGAAAAGACATTGCCTCCTATCCCATGACTTTTTAGTTTTCTTAGAAGCCTCTCATGAGGGACTTTGTCAAACGCCTTCTGAAAATTCAAATACACTACATCTACCAGTTCACCTTTATCCACATGTTTTTTAACCCCTTCAAAAAAAATGAAGCAGATTTGTTAGGCAAGACTTCCCTTGGGTAAATCCCTGTTGACTGTGTTCCATTAAACCATGTCTTTCTATATGCTCTACGATTTTGATCTTTAGAATAGTTTCCACTATTTTTCCCGGCAGTGAAGTCAGACTAACTGGTCTATAGTTACCCGGATCACCCCTGGAGCCCTTTTTTAAATATTGGGGTTACACTGGCCACCCTCCAGTCTTCAGGTACAATGGATGATTTTAATGATAGGTTACAAATTTTAACTAATATATCAGAAAATTCATGTTTTAGTTCTTTTAGTACCCTAGGATGCATACCATCCAGTCCAGATGATTTGCTACTCTTTAGTTTGTCAATCTGGCCTACTACATCTTCACGGTTCACAGTGATTTGGTTTAGTTCATCTGACTCATCACCCTTGAAAACCATCTCCGGAACTGATATCTCCACAATATCCTCATTAGTAAACATGGAAGCAAAGAATTCAGTTAGTCTTTCTGCAATGGCCTTATCTTCCTTAAGAGCCCCTTTAACCCCTCGGTCATCTAATGGTCCAACCAACTCCCTCACAGGATTTTTGCTTCGGATATATTTTAAAAAAATTTTATTATGAGTTTTTGCCTCTATGGCCAACTTCATTTCAAATTCTCCCTTTGCCTGTCTTATCAGTGCTTTACCCTTAACTTGACAATGCTTAAGTTTTATCCTATTTTCTTCAGATGGATCCTTCTTCCAATTTTGAAGGATGTTTTTTTGGTTAAAATAGACTCTTTCACCTCATCTTTTAACCATGATGGTAATCATTTTGCCTTCCTTCCACCTTTCTTAATGCAAGGAATATATCTGGACTACGCCTCTAGGATTGTATTTTCAAACAATGGCCATGCCTGCTGAACACTTTTAACCTTTGCAGCTGCACATTCCAGTTTGTTTCTAACTATTTTCCTCATGTTATCAAAGTTTCCCTTTTGAAAGTTTAATCTTAGAGCTGTAGATTTACTTATTGTCCCCCTTCCAGTTATTTGTTTAAATTTGATCATGTTATGATCACTGTTGCCAAATGGTCTCACCACTGTTACCTCTCTCACCAAATCCTGCATTCCACTAAGAATTAAATCTAAAATAGCTCCCTCTCTTGTTGGTTCCTGAACCAATTGCTCCATGAAGCAGTCATTTATTACATCCAGGAATTTTATGTCTCTAGCAAGTCCTGATGTTGCATTTACCCAGTCAATATTGGAGTAATTGAAATCTCCCATTATTATTGCACTGCAAAATTGGTTAGCTTCCTTGATTTCTCTTAGCATTTCATCATCTGCCTGACCATTTTGTCCAAGTGGATGGTAGTATACTCCTATCACTATACTCTTACCCAACACACATGGGATTTCTACCCATATAGATTCTACTGAGCATTTAGTCTCTTGTATGATCTTTATCCTGTTGGACTCTATACCCTCCCAGACATAAAGTGCCACACCCCCACCAAGTTGATCCTCCCTATCATTGCGATATAATTTGTAACCTGATATAGCACTGTCCCATTGGTTATCCTCCTTCCACCATGCCTCTGTGATGCCAATTATGTCAATCTCATCAAGTACTGCTATACACTCTAACTCTCCCATCTTAATTCTTAGACTTCTGGCATTGGCATACAGACATTTCAAAGTGTGTTTTTTGTGGGTATTAATAACCTGCTGTTCAGTTGTTAGGGAAAGTTTGGAAATCATTAGCTTTGGTGATTTTTTTACATATAGGCACATGGGCTCCGTTTTCTTTTATTGGAACCTCTCTGTTGGGATGCCCTAACTCCCCTGTTTCATTAGTATCCTTCAAAGATACATTTCTCCAAACCATGCACTGCTGAGTGACTGTCGGTTTTCCCCCTTGTTCTGATTTAAAAGGTGTTCTACCTCCTTTTTGAAAGTTAGTGCCAGCAGCTTGGTTCCACTTTGGTTAAGGTGGAGCCCATCCTTTCGGAAAAGTCTCCCCCTTCCCCAAATGTTTCCCCAGTTCCTTACAAAACTGAATCCCTCTTCCCTGCACCATCGTCTCATCCATGCATTGAAACTGTGGAGCTCTGCCTGCCTCTGGGGACCTGCACGTGGAATAGGAAGTATTTCAGAAAATGCCACCCTGGAGGTTCTGAATTTCAGCTTTCTACCTAAAATCCTAAATTTGGCTTCCAGAACCTCTCTCCCACTTTTTCCTATGATGTTGGTGCCCACATGTACCATGACAGCCGGCTCCTCCCCAGCACTACCTATAATCCTATGTAGGTAACGTGTGAGGTCTGCCACCTTCGCACCAGGCAGGCAAGTTACCAGGTGGTCCTCATGTCCACCAGCCACCCTGCTATCTACATTTCTAATAATTGAATCACCAACTATGATGGCCGGCCTAACCCTTCCCTCCTGGGCAGTAGCCCTGGGAGAATTTTCCTCAGTGTGAGAGGACAATACATCACCTGGAGAGCAGGTCCTTGCTACAGGATCACTTCCTGCTGCACCGGGTGATGTTCTCCTACTGGGAGACCTTTCTGATCCAAGGCAGCACTGGGGCTGCAAGACTGGATTTGGGACTTGCCTACTATGTCCCTGAAGTTCTCATCAATGTATCTCTCTGTCTGCCTCAGCTCCTTCAAGTCTTCTGCTCTAGCCTCCAGAGATTGAACTCGTTCCCTGAGCGCCAGGAGCTCTTTGCACCGAGTGCACACATACAATCTCTCACCGGCAGGTAAAAAATCATACATGTGACACTCAATGCAAAAGACTGGAAAGCCCCCCTCTTTCTGCTGGACTGCTGCCTTCATCTTAGTTTTATTGAGTTCCTAGTTAAGTTTAGAATACTAAGGGAGTTGGAATTAGAGTACTTTAAATTTAGAGGAGTATTTACTAATTAATCTGCTATTTAAGTTTAGGACACTAAGGGGTAGATTTTAAAAAAAAGCACATTCGTGTACTTTTGTTGGCGCACCAGGCGCAAACAAAAGTACACTGGATTTTATAAGATACGCGCGTAAGCCGCGCGTATCTTATAAAATCCTGGATCGGCGCACGCAAGGCTGCTGATTTTGGGCAGCCGGTGCACGCCGAGCCGCGCAGTCTCCCTCCGTTCCCTCCGAGGCCGCTCCGAAATCGGAGCGGCCTTGGAGGGAACTTTCTTTCACCCTCCCCTCCCCTTCCCCTCCCTTCCCCTACCTAACCCACCCCCCCCCGGCCCTATCTAAACCCCCCCTACCTTTATCCATGGATTTACGCCTCCCGGAGGGAGACATAAATCCACGCGCGCCAGCGGGCTGCTGGCATGCCGAGACCCGACCCGGGGGCAGTTCCGGAGGGTGAGGCCATGCCCCCGGAATGCCCCGGGCCGAAACCACGCCCCCGGGCCCGCCCCTGAAACGCCACGTCCCGCCCCCAAAACGCCACGTCATTCGGCCCCCGCCCCTGACACGCCCCTGACACGCCCCCTTCAGAAAACCCCGGGACCTACGCGCGTCCCGGGGCTCTGCGCGCGGCAGCGGCCTATGCAAAATAGGCGCGCCAGCATGCAAGGTCCTGCTCGCGTAAATCCGGGCGGATTTATGCGAGCAGGGCTTTTAAAATCCGCCCGTAAGGGAGTTGGAATTAGAGTACTTTAAATTTACAGGTGAATTTACTAATTAATCAGCTAGTGTCCTACAAGGGGATTATTAAACTTTTAATAAGGGCTGGTACAATAGTATGATTTATATAAGACCCTGATTGATTTTTAAGAGAAAGTGTCTCTTGCCTAAAAATCAAGGGTTGAGTGGGTGGGAAAGACAGACACTAGAATTAACTATCTCTGGCTTGCTTATTACCTCAGACACACACAAACTCTGAAGAATATATCCCTCTATTTCACCTTTCACCAAACTTTTATAAGTCCAAAGATTTCCCAAATCAATACTTACCAATCCTCTTTAACCACCGTTAAATTAATGTTCCCTCAGTTAATTGAAGGGTTTGAGATTTGTGCGCCTAACAGCGTGCGCTTCCAGTCCTCTTCTACTGCAAAGGGTGCGGGGCCTCTGGAAGCTGGGGCTGTGGAATTCAATCCCTGGATCGCTTGCGGTGACCTCTGGATGCCTCTCCCGGGAGACTTAGGTTTCTGACTATTCAGATTGGCGCTGTATAAGTTTGTTTGAATATTTCTTCCAATTTCTATGTTCTGAGTCTCAATTTCTTTTTCTGTTATAAGATTATTCTGTTATAAGATTATTCTTATGTTATATATGAAAATTATAAATAAAAAGTTTAAAACATATATCAATATAAAACATTGCCACTATATATACAGAGTCCTTGCAATAGAATTGAACTTCAAGAAAGATACTTTGTGAATTGCAAATGAGTCACATGAAAGACATCTTCATTAAAAAGGAGATACAGTTGAACCACAGTCCACAAGAAAGGATACTTTGTAATTGTTTCACAGGAATGTTGTGTAGAGTCCCGTGCATATCTTTATCACTTCACATAGGTTCCACTACTATTTCTGTGTCCCTACAAAGACCTCTGTTTCACCATTCAGGCTTCTTCAGGGAAAATTAGGGTGCATAACTATTTTGCATTGATACTATGGACTGTATTTAGTGAAGAGAACTTAATCTCTTATTGTTGATGCTACTGGAAAAATTAGATATTATACAAAATATTAGTATTAATGTCTGTATCTGGTTATTATTGTATAAAAGGTTTTGCAAACCAATCTTTTTAAGCAGATATTTGTCTGACCTTTATATGTCGATTTGCCAAAAGTGTCTCAAGACTTCAACTGTTATTAATCAGCAGCTTGCTAAATACAGCATAATCATATGTGAACTTCCAATGTTTGAAAATAAAAATGTATATCTAATTGTTAATTCTGAAACCCTTGCTTGATTAAACTCTAACTAATGAGATCCATTAAATATTTAAAGTTCAAGACCATAAACTATGCCTTTCACTTTTTACTGGTAGCCACAATATTGCTGTCAATTAAGTGTGTTGCATTACCTCCTCAGCACATTAAATAAACTGTTCTTTATCTATTTACTGAAATTATACCCATAGCAAGCTTGGATGCATGACTTCCGTTTAAACAAGGAATTAGAAAGCTATGCGCCTCACTTTTTACATAGCATGGCGATATTAAATCGGAGGTCCCAAAAGTTAAAAAAAAAATTTAAAAAAAAATTTAAAATTAGCCCACGGCTCGCGGGTAGAAAACCGGATGCTCAATTTTGCCGGCGTCTGGTTTCCGAACCCGTGGCTGTCAGCGGGTTTGAGAACCGATGCCGGAAAAATTGAGCGTTGGCTGTCAAACTCTCTGACAGCCGCCACTCCTGTCAAAAAAGAGGTGCTAGGGATGCGCTAGTGTCCCTAGCGCCTCTTTTTTTACCATGGTCCCTCATTTGCATGCGGGCCGATACTAAATCGTGCGCGCAAGAGAGCGGGCGCTCGCCTGCTCTCCCACGACTTTTACTGTATTGGCCTGATAGTGATCATGAACAACTATTGAAATATCAAGTCAAGAAAGATCAGAAACGTCAAGTTTGTGTATTGCCACAGAGTACATCTACATCTATGATAGCGACATCAATTAAAAAACATTGGCACTTCTTAACATTGCATGATATCACTGAGCCTCCGTTGATTGCCACTGCTCATGGTTCAAATATAAGAGACAAGATTATGAATTTAAAAATTTAAAATTTTTAATGGGAGTTTGTGAAATTTAAAAATGGGAGTTGTGAAAGTGAGGGGTGGTCATTACAAATGTGGTCAATGCAGTTTGTGTGTTAATATTATGGGGCCGATGCATTATGGGGTGTTCGGCTTAGCATGGTGATGAGTGCGCAGTTGAATGCACATTTTTCGAGCGCAGAGGGAACGCATATGCAATATCTGGTTTTATGCATCCATAATGCACGCGGAAAATCTGCACGTAGGGAATAGTGACAATGGGATGCAAATCTTATTTAAATGCGCCAATTAGGTATTAGTACCCGATGCAGTAATGCATGCTGAAATTTTGTGCATCTTTAGCGAGTTCTTTTGCATTCGAAATTTTGCACCTGCTTTACACTGGTGTTATTGTGCTGATAGCTGGTGGTTCCTGAGGGTTTCTGTTTCTCTAATGCAGGGGTGGGCAAGTCCGGTCCTCGAGGGCTGCAAACCAGTCGGGTTTTCAAGATACCCCTAATTAATATGCATGAAATAGATTTGCATACAACTGAGGCAGTGTGTATGCAGGTCTCTCTCATGCATATTTATTAAGGATATCCTGAAAACCCGACTGCTTTGCAGCCCTCGAGGACCGGAATTGCCCACCCCTGCTCTAATGGATACTGTTTATTTCGTTGTCATGTTGACTTTTTTCTTGCATCTGTGAGGAAGAATTAGGGCAACTACATGAGCAATAGCAAATAACCCTGCCAACAACAGAAGATCGGAGGATCATGTGGACCGCGCGGAGCAGGCAGAGGTTAGGAAATTACTCTTTTCTTTTAAATTTTGAAATCTGTCAAATTCACGTCAAATTTTTGGGCCATTAGGATACCCTGGGCTTGGATGTTGGTGACATCAACATTTTACAGTTGAACGTTCATTAATTTTGCATCTTTAAATAACCCTACAGTCCTTTAGTTCCAGGTCTGTTTGCAACGTGTTCTTTTGTATCCTGCCAGCCACACAGCTGTGATAAGCTGAGGATATGGTTGGTCTTTAGAAAAACACCTGATGGACCATGGGTCTGACCCAGTATGGCATGTCTTATGTTCCTTATGTATTATGTTTCCAGGTGCAGCCTTTTAGTTCTGGATCTGTTTGCAACTGTTCTTTTGTAAGCTGAGTATGTGGTTGGTCTAACTGTTAGAAAAACACCTGATGGACTCTTGCTGTGACTCAGTATGTCTTATGTTCCTTAAGTTATTATGTTTCCAGGTGCAGCCTGGAGCCAGCCATAGACCCTGCAGGCAGCGTGTTATTCAGCCATGCACAACTCTCCTAGGGTTATCTCAATCTGAAGTGGTGCGAAGTACCGACTCAGCTCTAGAGCAATTGAGACTCTGTATCAGGACTTGAGCAATGATATAGATCCCATCACCTCTTTCAACCATGTGATCCCAGATCTGGTGAAAATTCTGTGTGCCTTGCATTTTTTTTTGCTACAGGAAGTTTCCTGAATACATTTGGATTGGTTTGTGGGATGAATCAGTCCTCAGTCTCGTGGCACTTTGGACAAGTCTTGAGGGCTATGATGAAACATATACAACAGTATATTTATTTCCCCATGAACCCAGTGCTACTGCAGGTGATCTGGAATGGATTGTTTGACATAGCTGGGATGCCCAATGTATTGGAAGCAATAGACTGCACCCATATCGCACTTACCTCCAGCTCGGAACAGGAGAGTGCATTCCGCAATTGGAAGTCATTCCATTCCTTGAATGTGCAGGTGGTAAGTGATGCCCGACAACAGATCCTGAACGTAGTTTTGAGCTTTCCAGGCAGTTGCCACAATTCCTACATCCTTGCTCGTTCCTTGCTTGGAACTGATTTTCCCGAAGGGAAATACAGTGATGGCTGGTTGCTCGGTAACTAACAGTAGGTAACCATAGTCTTGAAAGAGAACAAGGAGGCAAGGAGGAATGCACAAGCAGACGTTAATTGCTTTATCCTAAAGTATTTTGGTACTATTGTGTGTATATATGTGTTTCCTGGTGTTTGGTCAGTGTCAAAGATGCAATATTTATTACCTCTTTTATAGGTGATACTGGCTACGGCTGTAAGCTGTGCTTGCTGACTCCGCTCCTGGCCCCACGCACTGTGGCAGAAAGATGGTACAATGAGGCACATACCAGCACTAGTTCTGTCATCGAGTGGACATTTCGGGTGCTGAAAGGATGATTCAGATGCTTAGACTGGTCAGGTGGTGCTCTCCAGTACAGTCTTGAAAAGGTCAAATACATTATTATGCCCTGTTGCATGCTACATAAGCTTGTGTTGTGCTTTGGGCTGGAAGTGGAGGTCCCTAAAAACTTGCCCCCAGATCCACCTGTACAACCAGCAGTAGAAGTGGACAACACAGTGTGAGGCTCGAAGGTCCGCTGAAGGGTCATTGAGGAGTATTTCTCATGTAGGTTCTTAGAGGTCTTACAATAACCCCTCTCCTCTCTGTCTAAAAATATTTCCAATAAATTAAATTCATTGTTTTGTGTTTTCTATTTCAGGAGTTGTAGTTGGAGTCTGAGAGGCACTGAAGGATGTTCCAGGATTTTCTAACATTATCTTTGTTTTCTGACTTCTTTATAGTTAATAAATAATGTTTCTACAGCTGAGTGCGTCTGTGGTTTAATGTAATTCTTTAACACAATGTTGGGTTCCATATTAGGTGCTACAACCCAAGAAAGAGATCTAGGCGTCATAGTGGATAACACATTGAAATCGTCGGTACAGTGTGCTGCGGCAGTCAAAAAAGCAAACAGAATGTTGGGAATTATTAGAAAGGGAATGGTGAATAAAACGGAAAATGTCATAATGCCTCTGTATCGCTCCATGGTGAGACCGCACCTTGAATACTTTGTACAATTCTGGTCGCCGCATCTCAAAAAAGATATAATTGTGATGGAGAAGGTACAGAGAAGGGCTACCAAAATGATAAGGGGAATGGAACAGCTCCCCTATGAGGAAAGACTAAAGAGGTTAGGACTTTTCAGCTTGGAGAAGAGACGACTGAGGGGGGATATGATAGAAGTGTTTAAAATCATGAGAGGTCTAGAACGGGTAGATGTGAATCGGTTATTTACTCTTTCAGATAATAGAAAGACTAGGGGGCACTCCATAAGTTAGCATGGGGCACATTTAAAACTAATCGGAGAAAGTTCTTTTTTACTCAACGCACAATTAAACTCTGGAATTTGTTGCCAGAGGATGTGGTTAGTGCAGTTAGTATAGCTGTGTTTAAAAAAAGATTGGATAGGTTCTTGGAGGAGAAGTCCATTACCTGCTATTAAGTTCACTTAGAGAATAGCCACTGCCATTAGCAATGGTAACATGGAATAGACTTAGTTTTTGGGTAATTGCCAGGTTCTTATGGCCTGGATTGGCCACTGTTGGAAACAGGATGCTGGGCTTGATGGACCCTTGGTCTGACCCAGTATGGCATTTTCTTATGTTCTTATGTTCTTAACAACCTTACTGACATTCAAAACTTGGACACTAACGTCTTAGGCATCCCTTGCATGCACTGAACTTGGGCCACCAATCTCGTCATTTGGATGCCCAAGTTTGGCCCCTTGAAGGGATGCCATTGTCATCGATGTCCACAAGGGGCCGCATGAATGGCCCTTTGGATGACCCCAAATTGACCCTTTTAAGGGTCAATTTGGGGCCATTGACATCCACGAGGGGCCGCATGAATGGACGCCATAGTCTAGGGTGTCCCTTAAAGGTGCCGAACTTGGGCCGCCTATCTCCAGGTGCTTGGAAGCCCAAATTTGGTGTCTTTGGGATGCCATAGTCATTGACGTCCACAAGGAGCCGCATGACTGGCCCTTCAGATGCCCACAAATATTTAAGGGCACCGTAGTCATTGACATCCATGAGGTGCCGCATGAATGGATGCTTTAGACTTGGGCTGCCGATCTCCATATCCATCCGGCCCCTTTAAGGGGCGCCCCAGACTTGAACATCCTTTTTCTTCATCACATGTGGTTCATTGTGCGCATGTCTTATGATGTCCATCCCCTGCAGCCATGCCCAAAACATCCATTTTGAGCTAAACTCTTGGCAGTTGGCAGCATGCTGCAAAGCAGAGGCCATCTGCCAATTTTTACTGAAGGAGATGTGAGGCTACTAGCCCTACTAATCATTAATGTTGAGAGGCACCTCTTCTTTCACCCTGGGCACCAGTGGAATCAAGAAAGAGCAGATGCAATTATTGTTGTGAGTATAAATAATAAGGTTTATTTATATCTGTTGTGTTAAATCAATGCATCTTGAATACCACCTTCCATCCATCCATCCATCCTTCCATCTTCCTTTTCCCCAACACTTTTTGCTATTTCCTATTTCAGACACCTCGAGCTCAGAGGCGGATGAAGAGAAGGCTGTGGTAAAAGAGGAGATGGAAGAAGAAGAACCTCACCCATCACCAATACCCCCAACAACGCCAACCCCAACACCTTCACCCCCAATTTCTCCTCCCCCAACACCACCAGATGTTTGGCCACCACCCCCAACATCACCACCCCCAACACTACCAGATACTTGGCTCCTGCCCCCAACACCACCACTCCCAACACCACCACCCCCCTCAGCACCCTGTGCCCCACCCATTTCCCACCCCGTGCCAAGGAGGGATGAGGAGGTAGCCGTCACTGAATATTAGGAGCCTTCCATTGATACTCCATCTGTGGCCCGTGATCGGCAGGAGCAAGAAGCAGCATCTGAGGATGTGCCTGGTGAGGAAGGAAGGTCTTCTTCAATCAAGGCATGCCTGGATGCTATGCTCGCACTGCTCAGTTGGCTGGACTGTAGGATGGACACAATGCAAGGGCTCCTGGTATATGTGGGGGCCAATTTGGAAGAGCTGGTACAAGGCCAGCAGCAGATGATCAAGCTTCTGTCAACCATGGCAGGAGCTGGATCGCTGATGGTCCTGTCCCAGTCCCGGCCAAGTGGGCCCCTGCTGCCCCACCAGTGATGCTCCTGCTTGTCCCCCAGGGACACCTGCACAATCCCTGTCCTCCATCCCAACCCCCATCCTGTATATTTGTATATTTATAAATAGTTTTATTTTTTAAATATAAATTATAATTAAGATTTAGACATTTGATGCTTGTCCTGTTGGCTCTCCAGTATTATGACCAGCACTGGCCTCCAGTGCTGGCCCTGTAATGTGCAAGGAAAAAATATGATAGAGTGGGAAGAGGATAGGGGAGAGTATGATGACAAGGGTAATGTCACAGTTGGAAGTGGAGAGAGGGTAGATGAAGATACCAGTCAAGGGGTAGGGGTGTCTAGGTGGCAAAGTCTAGGGGTTGGGGGAAGAGGTAAGAAAAGGGAAGAAAATCTGAGGATGTGCCATTATCTCCTGTATTTTTATTAGCAGGCTTCCCACATTTTAGGAAATGCTTAATCATAGTCGAATAAAGCATAGGAAAGTAAAAAAATAGACAATTTGAAAACACTGGGAAAATGAGAGACATTGCAGCCTTTAAAAAACACGGAACTATTTTATTGCGAAAACAAAAATATATTTAACTGTCACTGTGGGCTCGCTGATGTGAAGGCTTAGCTTAAGGCCTCCACGGCCACAACCAGTCTTTCCACCAGTGTGGTGATGTTGTTCTGGAATTCGGCATTCTCCTGCTGCATCTGTTGGAGGACCGATTGGACTCCGGTCCTCCCCTCCGCAACAGCAATGTTGTGACCTTGCTGCCGTTCAATCAGGTTGGTCACCATGTTGTTGGCAAGCTCATCCAGGCAGATGATGGGCATGCCAACCTCTTTCACTTGCTGCTCTACTGGAGCCCCTGTAGTCTCCACCGGCTGTTTTTGAGGGGTGTCCTCCGGAGGGGTATCCTCCTGCAGGGTCAATGTCCAAAGTTCCTCAGGCAGCGTCTCCTCGACCACTTCGGTCTCAGTGGGAGGGTTCACATCTGTTATGTCGGGGAACATAAATTCAGGTGTGGAAGGAGAATCTGAATCTCCTTCCACACCCTCATCCATATTGTTTGTGCTCCCGTTGTTTGCCACTGCAGCCGCAGGAATGGATAAAACAGTGAATAATTAATTATGTTGGTCGCCAAAACACAGACAAAGAAAAAAACAATGCAAACATGGTAGTCATTTTGAAAACTGTACCTTCTGATTGCCCTGAGTCGCAGCCGTCAGGTGCAGTCACTCCATCCAGAGCCTCTGGGTGCAGTGTAGAGAGGATCAGCTCCTCCAGGGGAGTCAATATCAGAGTATAAGCAGGTCCACCACCTGTCCATTTTCGTGGTGCCGCCACCTATCCATTTTCTCCTTCAACTCCCTGTGGGTGTCACGCTAGCGGTAGTGAATCTGCTTGACATTCCTGGTCTTGACCCCCTGGAGACTGACCTCTTGTGCAATCCACTCCCAGATTTGCTTTCTGGTAGATTGTGAACATTTTGATTTGAAGAGCGCCCTGTAGTTCTCACAGAAGCTCTGGCAGAGCTGCTTCTTCTCCACATCAGAGAAGCGCACATCATGTACACGCTTCTGTGGAGGTTGGACGCTACTGGGGCCCGTCTGCTCTTCCTACACAGTTCCTTGTTTTTTATCCAGATGCAAGATTCATTTTCTTCCATTCTTCTGTCCATCCAGTTGACCACCAGCATTTCGACCATTGTTCTTCATTTAAGTTGTTTGCTGCTGAAACAGAGACAGGAAACAAAAGTACTGTACATCAGTTATTGGCAATTTCAAGAACAGTAATGATACATGAGAAAACAGGTAGATCAGATACAGAGAGAGAAAGACCTTTAAGAGAGCATGGACAAAGAAAAACAAAGAAACACAGGACCCCCAGAGAGCATTGGCAGAAAGAAAAAGGCCTCCGGGAGAACATGGACAGATAGAAAAACAAATAAACACAGGCCCCTCAGAGAGCATGGACACAGGGAGAAAGGTCTCCCAGAGAGCATGGACAGATAGAAAAACAAGCAACACAGGCTCCTCAGAGAGCATGGACACAGGGAGAAAGGTCTCCCAGAGAGCATGGACAGAGAGAGAAAGGCCTCAGAGAGAGCATGGACAGATAGAAAAACAAAGAAACACAGGCCCCCCCAGAGAGCATGGACAGAGAGAGAAAGGCCTCCGAGAGAGCATGGACAGATAGAAAAACAAAGCAACACAGGCCTCCGAGAGAGCATGGACAGAGAGAGAAAGGCCTCCAAGAGAGCATGGACAGATAGAAAAACAAAGAAACACAGCCCCCCCCCCCCCCCCCCCCAGAGAGCATGAACAGAGAGAGAAAGGCCTCCCAGCCTGCTGCCCTAGAAGTAACAAAAAAAAAAAAAAAGGCAGGCTTTAATGGCGCCAAAAAAACGAATCACCGGCATACAAGGATTGAGCATCTTCTAAGAAGCTAATAGACGTTCTTAACTACGCATTGCAATATCGATTTCCAGGGGCCCAAATGCAAAGACATTTGAAAAGTGAATAAGAATGTCGGTGCCAGGGGGTGGCCGCCCACCATTTATAAAGCATTTCCAAAATTGGAATGTCCCTGCATCCCAGCTTCCAGTATTATAAACATTCAAGCGTGAGATGTTGATCAGCAGAATGCAATTTTATGGATGCTCAATTAACTGGATATAAGTCAGGCATACAGGAATAGGACGTCGATAAAAATCATTACTACACACTGAGAAAAATGAAAAAAAAATGTAAACGAGCGGTTTCTAGGAACAGTAATCTAAAGACACTGAAAAAAGTTTAGATAGCCCCAGACAATTAAAAAATTCTTACCTACTTTTTCAATACTCTTGCATAGCTGGCCCATTATAATTGATTTTGCTATGCCCCATTTTTGGACATTGATTCTTAATATGCTCTATCCTCAAACACTGTATTCAAGGAGCTACATTTACTATATATGCCAAAAGAAATAAATGTAATGTGTTTATATAAGTAGAAAGCAACCAGTTCTTACCTTTGCAAAAAGGAAATGAAGAGATTAAATGAAGCTCAAGTCACGTGAATTCAAGGGACCAGTTACCACCAGTCTGTAGCCAGTACAGGTCCAATCAAACTCGGCACAAAGGGGAAGTTTGCTTCATTGCAGCAATTTATATACCCTGCTGCTGATAGGATTATGACCCGCTTGCAGATAGGATTATGACTCACTTGCTGATGTCACAGGCACAGCGGGGGAGCAAAGCCGATTTCAAATATGCTTTTCTACTTAAAATATTGTTCTTTTGTACTTCAACAATTGTATTACATTTGCCAAACCTTTTTTTGACAGATAGACGCAGACTGATCGCATGCGTGATGCAATATTTAACGTCCGATGCAATAATAACGATGGCACTACGGATGCTCCATTTCAAACAACGCGCGCCTTTTTTGTGCACTTTTTATTTCAGATTAATTTAAATATTGCATCCGCGGTGCCAGAGAAAAATTGTGCACGCATTTAAACAGCGTGCATTCCTAATGAATGCAATTTCTCTGTGCGTTTTTTATAGCATCGGCCCCTATAAAGTGTGAATTTTGGACGGACCCTGTTACAGGTTACAAAGTCAGGAGGAAGTTTGTGACAGATTGCATGATGGAGCAAGTGGCGTATGTTGTTGTATGTCCATGCCCTAAGGTCTACATTGGTCGTACTAAGAGAGTAGTAAAATTGAGATTAGTTGAACACTGTTCCAGACTGAAAACTAACACAATATTGGCTCCTATGGTGGCCCACTGTATTGAACAATAACATTCTATTGAACAACTTATGTGGATCGTGATCAACAAAATTGACAATATTTTGAATGTGGGAGATATCGCAGCATGTTTGAACTACAGAGAACAAAGTCTGGAATTATAAATTGAAGACTGAGCAACCTAAAGGACCCAATGAACAGCTTGATTGGTGGTCATTAGTTTAATCAATTTTTCAATTGGTCTGGATCTAGTCTTTTTAAATATGAATGCCATGGAAAATATTCAGTCCACCATCTTTTAAGTCTAGTAGCGCCGTATTGTTGAAGAGGTTTACAAGTTACATTCATTCAGCATGCTGTAACCCCTGACAAAGGATCGTGTCTGAAATTTGGCCAAGTGGGAACAATGGGCTGCTAAGAAAAACATTGTTTTGTTCTTATGTGTGGTTTGTAAGAACAATTTTTGTTTGGAACATGGTGCTGAGATATATTGATATTTGAAAATGACTAGAAGATAATAAGTATTGTGGGCAGCAACATAACCAGTTTATCTTCCATTACAAAAAATTATAAAAACGAGTGGATGGTGGTATGTTGATGATTTTAACAAGTTTTTTGGGGGGTAACCTGGATGGCACCTTTAAAACAGTAGAAAATATGAAACTACCACCTTCCTCTCTAAAAAACATTTTTTAGAGGGGTTCCTGATAGTAAAATCAACAATATTTTATATTCGTTTCACCATATTATACACAGTCGTGTAGGTTTTGATTGTGGTGTTAGAGCTGTATCTGTAGCAGATATTAATGCCTCCTTGCAGTACAAACTCAGTGATACTAGTGTCACATCTGGGCTCTTAGCTGTTTGCATCTGGTGGTGAATTGTTTAGATCTTTATTGACCCCTGTGGAGAGCTCCAGACACAGGGCTTCTCAAGAACAATTTGTATAAAGCTTTCTTGACACCTCTGGAGAACTACAAACACAGAACTCATTAAGAGTACTGCCTCCCATTGTACATTTATGATCATGCCGAATTGATTCAAATATGTTCTAAGAATCTTTTTTCATCTGCAGATGTTTCCTCAGCCAGCTATACTGTTTCAATGTAGTGATAAAGACCCAGCAAATGAGTTAGCAATTTAAGTATAATGGTGAAGAATGTGGACATTGTTATACCTAAGGGTTACTGTAAGGAGCAGTCTTATTTAAAAACATGCCTCCCATTCAATGGCTTTATTTAATCCCTTAGGGTGAATTGTGCCTCACTGGTAGATGTACTTTGTTCTCTTCTTTGTAACTATAGGGAAACATCAACCCCCTCTTTTCAAATTGAATTGCTGTATAATAAAAAATTTTAAATCTTGGACAGAATGATTGTGCTCAGTCCAATGTTGAACCACTGGGGCTTCCATTTTCCTGGTACAAATGCATATTGCATGTGGGATCATTCTGTTTTTTATAGCCCTCTTAGTGTGGCCAATGTACATTTTATTCCAGGATCATACTATAGCATAGACTACTGTTCAATGTTGCATGTATAATGTCCACAAAGGTAATGAGTTCTGGTGCTACAGGGTAAAGCAAATTGTTGGATCTGCACAATGTGACTGCACATGACACATTTGCCACATGTGAACTGACCCCTAGGTGTTGATATGGATGTGGATTTGACTCTGGTTGTATTTATAAGCATATTCCATGGATTCCAAACTCTTAGATTCCCCAAAATAGGAGTCTCCTGAAAAGAAGTAAGGTCAGATAGTACTATATTCCAATATTTTTTAATGATTTTTTTGGACTTCACTTGTGCAGGTGGAATAAGGTAAAACACATGCCATTCTATGTGCTAGCTCTTTCTGTGATGGTTGGTTATAGTAGCCACTCTATTGGCATGTAATTCTTGCTTGAATGCTCATTTAATGATTCAGTGAGGGTAATCTCTCTTTAAAAATCTGTTCTTCATATTGTCTGTTTCAGTGATATATTCTTCCTTCAAGGAACATATCCGCCAGAGGCGAAGGAATTGGCCTATTGGGATGTTCTCTTTCAAATGTTGTAGGATGATGGATTTGAAACAATAAAAATGAATTTCTGTCTGTTTCTTTGTGGTGAATAGTAGTTTGCAATCTGTCTTCATGTTTGTAAACAATTATGTCCAAAAATGAAATTTTTTGTTGATCTTTGCAAAAAGAAAACTCCAAATTTACATCCTGCTGATTCAGCCACCCTTCAAACTCCAAAAGATGTTCGAGCAAAGAGGTCCAAATGAAAAATATGTCATCATTGAATCTAACCCACAACCTAAAGTTTGCCAAAAAGAAGTGGTATAGCACGTGTTTCCTCAAACTTCGATACATAAAGGCATGCTACTGATGGGGGCCATGGTGTCTCCCATTGCTGTGCCTTTGATTTGATGGAACAAACTGTTCTGGAATTGAAAAAAAAATTATGTTAGAACAATAGCTGCCAAATCTACCACAAATCATTGATGGCCAGCTGATAAGTCAGTGTTCAGTAATGATTCTTTAATAATCTGTATGGCTGCCGATTGTGGAATATTAGTGTACAATGCTTTTATATCTACTGCCATCAACCACTATGTACTGGCACATTCCAAAGACTTTTCAAGTTTTTGAATGAAGTGGGTGGGATTTTTAATGTACGATTTATGTAGAGGCATCAGTAGATTCAAAAACAAGTCCACATATTTGGATAGTGGTTCGAATAGTGACCCGATGCCCGACATGATGGGCCTTCCAGGAGGGTCCTGTAGAGATTTATGTGTACTATGTTTATTAAACATCCATAAAATACAAAGCAAACATAACATTGCATAACATTTTTCAATTTGTTGTGGGTTATTCCAGAGGCAATCCCCAACTCCATCACCCCCTTCCCTATCGTCCAATACCAAAATCAAAGAAAGATACAAAGTATCACAGCATGTCAGGGCTGGCATTGTTGTCTGATACGCCCTGCCCCTAATAGCCAAAGGTGAATGTGTTGCTAAACCCCCTCCCCCTATCCCCCTTCTCCCCTCCCTATATGAGTGCAGGTTCAGGATCATACCTCGAATCCAAATTGACGGTCAGTGATACATCTTACAATGTATTTAATATCATACTCCATGCTCTATGGGGCAGGGTGTGCAAATACAAGTCCCACACGTGTAAAAAGTGTGTCCTTGAGGTAGGAGAATGTCACGCTGCCAGGGCCTCCATATGCATCATTTCATGGACCACATTGCGCCTTTGCCAAAATGAGGGGGATTCAGCCGATCTCCAACCCAGTAGAATAGGATGTTTGACCTGGGCTAGCAATTTCCGGGCCAAACACCAGCGATGCTTCCCTGGAATGTGAGACTGGAGATCCATATAGAAAAGAAGAAGTTCAGGGTGCATAGGGAGGCGGCAGTTAAGCAGCAAACCTATATAATTGTTAACCCACCGCCAAAAGGATAGAACTACCGTACAGAACCAAAAGGAGTGTGAGAAAGTGCCTGCGGCTGCCTTGCAACGGGGACAGGAGGGGTCCTCCATCAACCGGGCTCTATGGGCGACCACCTGGGATATATATGCACGGTGTAGGAATTTAAAATGCATCTCCCGAAAGTAGCCATTAGGGGAGATGGAGTGTATCTCCACAAAACATTTAGTTAGCACCTTCAAAGAAACAGGGATCTCCCCATCCCCCTGCCATCTAGATAGAAGGGAATCGAGCGCCCATTGCGGCCTTATTGTCTGCATAGTCTTTTTATAGTGGGACAGCGAGAGCCGTTGTCACCCCACCTGAAAAAAATCATCTAACTTATATACCATGTGGGAGGATAAGGCCTCCCACGGCAAGGAAGCAACATAATGCTTCAGTTGCAGGTAAAGAAACATATCATAGAAACATAGAAATGACGGCAGAAGAAGACCAATCGGCCCATCCAGTCTGCCCAGCAAGCCTCACACTTCTTTTTATCTCATACTTATCTGTTTCTCTTGGCTCCTAGTAACCTTTGGTTCTATTTCCCTTTCACACCCACCATTAATGCAGAGAGCAGTGTTGGAGCTGCATCCAAGTGAAATATCAAGCTTGATTAGTTAGGGGTAGTAACCGCCGCAATAAGCAAGCTACACCCATACTTATTTGTTTTACCCAGACTATGTTATTCAGCCCTTATTGGTTGTTTTTCTTCTCCCCTGCCATTGTTTCAGAGAGCTATGCTGGATAAGCGTAAACTATTAGTTTTACTTCTCCCCTGCCGTTGAAGCAGAGAGCTATGCTGGATATGCGTGAACTATTAGTTTTACTTCTCCCCTGCCATTGTAGCAGAGAGCTATGCTGGATAAGCGTGAACTATTAGTTTTACTTCTCCCCTGCCGTTGAAGCAGAGAGCTATGCTGGATATGCGTGAACTATTAGTTTTACTTCTCCCCTGCCATTGAAGCAGAGAGCAATGCTGGATATGCGTGAAGTATTAGTTTTACTTCTCCCCTGCCGTTGAAGCAGAGAGCTAAGCTGGATATGCGTGAAGTATTAGTTTTTCTTCTCCCCTGCTGTTGAAGCAGAGAGCTATGTTGGATATGTATTGAAAGTGAAGTATGCATTGAAAGCCACATTTTCTATCAACAAATATTGAATAAGCCTAATAATTGGTAGTACCTATAGCTTATGAACTCTTCGTTAATTTTACATACTCTTGCCCACCCCTGTTTTTTTTTTTAAAATATGGAGATGGCAGGCCTCCATCCTTCCGCTCCGTGAAGGTGGAACACTCTAGGGGGCTGAGGTTGTACTGCCATTGCAGGACGTCAAATGGAAGAATGGTGCCCTCGGGTGTTAATATGTGTTGCAATGTGCCAGCCCCTTGCCTTTCCAAGCCTGAAATGCCCTTGAAGTAATCCCAGGGGTAAAGGCCAAATTCCCCTGAATAGGTAAGAAGGGAGAACAGTGACTAGTTAACCGGAGGTCTGTCAGCAAGACCCTCCAAGCCTGGCATACAGGTGCCAACATTGGATGTGTGCGTATCCATGAGGGCAACTCTGAGGCTGGCACCTGCATCAGATACCGAAGATCAAGATTATGAAAAAGAGTGCGGTCACATTCTGGGGCAGTGTAAGTAGAGCCGTTAGGGATGTGAATCGTGTCCTCGATCGTCTTAACGATCGATTTCGGCTGGGAGGGGGAGGGAATCGTATTGTTGCCGTTTGGGGGGGGAAAATATCGTGAAAAATCATTAAAAATCGAAAAATCGAAAAAATCGAAAAAACCGGCACATTAAAACCCCCTAAAACCCACCCCCGACCCTTTAAATTAAATCCCCCACCCTCCCGAACCCCCCCCCAAATAACTTAAATAACCTGCGGGTCCAGCGGCGGTCCGGAACGGCAGCGGTCCGGAACGGGCTCCTGCTCCTGAATCTTGTCGTCTTCAGCCGGCGCCATTTTCCAAAATGGCGCCGAAAAATGGCGGCGGCCATAGATGAAAAAGATTGGACGGCAGGAGGTCCTTCCGGACCCCCGCTGGACTTTTGGCAAGTCTCGTGGGGGTCAGGAGGCCCCCCACAAGCTGGCCAAAAGTTCCTGGAGGTCCAGCGGGGGTCAGGGAGCGATTTCCCGCCGCGAATCGTTTTCGTACGGAAAATGGCGCCGGCAGAAGATCGACTGCAGGAGGTTGTTCAGCGAGGGTTCCGGCGCCTCGCTGAATGACCTTCTGCAGTCGATCTCCTGCCGGCGCCATTTTCCGTACGAAAACGATTCGCGGCGGGAAATCGCTCCCTGACCCCCGCTGGACCTCCAGGAACTTTTGGCCAGCTTGTGGGGGGCCTCCTGACCCCCACGAGACTTGCCAAAAGTCCAGCGGGGGTCCGGAAGGACCTCCTGCCGTCCAATCTTTTTCGTCTATGGCCGCCGCCATTTTTCGGCGCCATTTTGGAAAATGGCGCCGGCTGAAGACGACAAGATTCAGGAGCAGGAGCCCGTTCCGGACCGCTGCCGTTCCGGACCGCCGCTGGACCCGCAGGTTATTTAAGTTATTGGGGGGGGGGTTCGGGAGGGTGGGGGATTTAATTTAAAGGGTCGGGGGTGGGTTTTAGGGGGTTTTAGTGTGCCAGCTCACGATTCTAACGATTTATAACGATAAATCGTTAGAATCTGTATTGTATTGTGTTCCATAACGGTTTAAGACGATATTAAAATTATCGGACGATAATTTTAATCGTCCTAAAACGATTCACATCCCTAAGAGCCGTCTTATGCGCTGGGAGCACAGAGCTGTGGCTGCTACATCCCACTCCATGCAAGGCGTCACGTGATCTCCTCCTGTAGAGATTTATATATCTTGGGTACCAAGTAAAAATTAGGGGTGGCTGGATGTTTTTGTAGCAGAAACTTAAACTCTTTGTTATTAATAAAACATTGTTGTTTGCCTGATTGTAGAACTACCGCGATGACTTGGCATAGCCGCTTAGTTGGGTCCTCTGCTAATAAAGTATAGAAACATTCTTCTCAAAGTTGTTGTAGTGCTTCTGCTTCATATTTAGTTTGGTCCATACTACCACCCCTCCTCCTTTGTCTGCTGGGCATTCACAATAGAATTGTCATTTTGTAAAGCTTTGCCATGCCACAATTTCTTGTCTAGTACAATTGTTTAAAGGTTTGCAAAATTTCATTCCCATCTGCCTAAATCATGTAATACCAGTTTTTAAAAAATATTGATCATAGGGTCTGGGGGTCCAGGAGGAATCCAGACTGATTTGGGTGCAAAGTCCTCTCTTCTAGATATGTTGACATCATTGGCAAAAAAATTAGCCACTTTTAGCAAATAGAAAAGGGAGGGTTTCCAACACAATGAGAAGGTAATAAAACTCTATGTAAAAAGTGAGGCGCATAGCTTTATAATTTCTTGTTTAAAATGAAGTCATGCATCCAAGCTTGCTAAGGGTATAGCTTTGGTAAATAGATAAAGAACAGTCTATTTAATGTGCTGAAATGGTAATGCAACACACTTAATTGACAGCGACATTGTGGCTTCCATTAAAAAGTGAAAGGCATAGTTTATGGTCTTGAACTTTAAACATTTAATGGATCTCATTAGTTAGAGTTCAATCAAGCAAGGTTTCAGAATTAACAATTAGATATACATTTTTATTTTCAGACATTGGAAGCTCACATATGATTAAGCTGTATTTAGCAAGCTGCTGATTAACAACAGTTGAAGTCTTTGTTGCGATCCCTCCCGTGGCCGGAGTCACTTGAGGTCCCTTACATCTGCGGCGCGGTATGCCGCATCCCAGGACTTTCCTGGTGGCAGGAGCCACCCGACTGTTGCTCTAGCCAGCCACCCTGATGCCGCTGATCTTGCCATCTTCGACGCCGCCCTCTGTTTCCACGGCCCGGAGGCCGCATCCCCGGACTTACCTGCAGGAGGAGGCCGCCTTCTGTTCCTCCTTTGGTGGCAAGAGAGCCGCCTCATGCGTCGGGGTCTGCTTCTCTGTCCCAGCCCTGCTCCGTCTCTACAGCGACAAGCTTGGCCGCTGTCCAGGATCTTGCCCCCTCTGCCTAGGGGATGCGGCCGTGGCTTCTTCCTTGATTTAAAGGGCCAGCCAGCTGTAGCCCTCCTGGACTCCTCTCAGGGAGTTGCCGACTTCCAGCCCTATAAAAGGGCTCTTCAGTCAGTCCATCCTTGCTTCGGCAAGGGGCTAGTCCTCCCTAGGACTCCTCGTCTCCAGCTCCTAACCAGGCATCCTAACCAGGACTTCCTGTATCTTCTTGGTCTCTGTTCTGATGTTCCGTGATGTCCTGATCTTCCTGATGATCCATGATGTCCTGATTCTCTTGATGTTCCGTGATTCTCCTGATGTTCCTGATGTCCCAAGTTCCGTAATGTATCTGGTCATAATGCTCCAGGTTCTGTAGGACTCGTGCCTCCGGAGATTCCCTGCTTTTAATCTGAGATTTGGAGTTCCAAGTTTTATCTTCCTAGTTCCAAGTTTTATCTTCCAAGTTCTAAGTCCCGACTCCGTAGGATTCAAGGGGTTACTGCATCCTGCGCTAAGAGATTTCCTGAGCCTGCCCCTCTCTTCCTTGTGGTTTTTGACCAGCCGACCAGCTGTGTAGGGCACGATGGGGACAGTGCAGTCTGCGACCAGCTCCACGTGCCATGTAGGGTGCCTGAAAGTCTTGCTCATTCCTCTCTGTTTCCTGTCTTCGTCTCAGCTTCTCATCAATGTCTACGTTCCAAGCTCCATGTCTACATTCCAAGCTTCACGTCTACGTTCCAAGCTCCACATCTATGATCCTCACTCCTGACTTCCAGACTTGGACTGTTCACACCGCAAGGGCACACTTTCTCCTTGTTCCATGCTGGAGAGTTCCCAGTTGTGCTCCGTTCCATTGTCAGCGTAACAGGATTGCCAAGCCTTGAGCGTCCCGAGCTCAAGGTCGACGCAAGCTCCAACAGAATTGCCGAAACCGTGTGTCTGGTAGGACTACCCTTGTCCCGAGTCCTGTCCTGGACTCCAGAAAAAAATTATTTATTTTTTTTGGACTTTCTCCATGACCTGCTGGAGGCGCCAGCTCTTCTGATTCTACAACCTGCTGGAGGCGCCTGCATCCAGACTTTCTTGATCATTCCCAAGTTGGGGTCCCACAACCTGCTGGAGGCGCCTGCGCACCACCTGATGTTTGCTGCCATAACCTGTTCAACCCTAGATTCCCTCCCTTGTTCTCTGTTGGTTCCCTGTGTTCTCCATTCCTTGCTCTGTTGTTTTTTGTTCTCTTGTTGTGTTTCTTGCTGATCTCTTGTTGTGTTACTTGTTGTTGCTGTTTCTTGTTCCTTCTGTTCTTACTCCACTGTGTTTCTTGTTCTCTCTGTTCTTGCTCCACTGTGTATCTTGTTCCTTCTGTTCTTGCTCCGCTGTTTCTTGTTTCCTCTGCTCCGCTGTTCTTCTGTTCTTGTAATCCGTTCTTCCTTCTGCTGTTCTGCTTGTTCTTGTTCTCTTTTGCTCCACTTGCTTCTTGTTCTCTTTTGTTCTGCTTGTTTATTGTTCCATTTGCCTGTTCTTGTTCCATTTGCCTGTTCTTGTTGCTCCGTGTTTCCTTGCTCCATGTTTCCATGCTCCGTGTTCCTTTGTGCGTTCTCTGTTTCTATGGTCCCTTCCATGTTTCTCTTCCACGACCTGCAGGAGGCACCTGCACCTTCTCAGTTCCAGTTGTCCTTCCGTCCCCTTTGAGGGGGGGTGCTGTTGCAATTCCTCCTGTGGTAATTGTTGGAGCTTGTGTTGGCCTTGAGCTCAGGCTTGGCAATCCTGTTATGCTGAGAATGGAACGGAGCACAACTGGGAACTCTCCAGTGTGGAACAAGGAGAAAGTGTGCCCTTGTGGTGTGAACAGTCCAAGTCTGGGAGTCAGGAGCGAGGATCGTAGACGTGGAGCTTAGAACGTAGATGTGAAGCTTGGAACGTAGACATAGAGCTTGAAACGTAGATGTGGAGCTTGGAACATAGACATTGATGAGAAGCTGAGACAAAGACAAGAAACAGAGAGGGATGAACAAGACCCTCATGTGCCCTACACAGCATGTGGAGCTGATCACGGACTGCACTTTCCCCATCGTGCCCTACACAGCAGGACAGCTGGTCGCAGACCACAAGGAAGAGCGGGGCAGGCTCAGGAAGTCTCTTAGCGTAGGATGCAGTAAGCCCTTGGATCCTCCGGAGTCGGGACTTGGAACTTGGAAGTTAAAACTTGGAACTAGGAAGATAAAACTTGGAACTCGGAATCTCAGATTAAAAGCAGGGAACATCAGGAAGATCAGGACAGCAACCAAGAAGATACAGGAAGTCCATGGACGAAGATCAGGATGCCTGGTTAGGAGCTGGAGACAAGGAGTCCTAGGGAGGACTAGCCCCTAGCCGAAGCTAGGGGCTAGTCATGGGAGGTCTCTTACCTCTGCGGCACGGTAGGCCACATCCCTGGACTTTCCTGGTGGCAGGAGCCACCCGACTATTGCTCCAGCTGGCCACCCTGATGCCGCTGACCTGGCCATCTTCGCAGCTCGGGAGCCGCCGATGCTGCCCACTGGTTCTGCAGCCCAGAGGCCACATCCCCGGACTTGCCTGCAGGGGGAAGCCGCCTTCTGTTCCTCCTTCGGTGGCAGGAGAACAACCTCGTGCGTCTGGGCCTGCTTCTCCATCTCTGCATTGCCAAGCATGGCCGCTGTCCAGGGCCCTGCCCCCTCTGCCTAGGGGGTGCAACTGCGGCTTCTTCCTTGATTTAAAGGGCCAGCCAGGTATGGTCCTCCTGGACTCCTCCAGGGAGTTGCCGACTTCCAGCCCTATAAAAGTGCTCTTCAGTCAGTCTGTCCTTGCTTCGGCTAGGGGCTAGTCCTCCCTAGGACTCCTTGTCTCCAGCTCCTAACCAGGCATCCTGATCTTCGTCCATGGACTTCCTGTATCTTCTTGGTTGCTGTCCTGATGTTCTTTGATGTCCTGATCTTCCTGATGTTCCGTGATGTCCTGATTCTCCTGATGTTCCATGATTCTCCTGATGTTCCATGATGTCCCAAGTTCCATGATGTATCTGGTCCTAATGCTCCAGGTTCTGTAGGACCCATGCCTCCGGAGATTCCCTGCTTTTAATCTGAGATTCCGAGTTCCAAGTTTTATCTTCCTAGTTCCAAGTTTTAACTTCCAAGTTCCAAGTCCCGACTCCGGAGGATCCAAGGGCTTACTGCATCCTACGCTAAGAGATTTCCTGAGCCTGCCCCGCTCTTCCTTGTGGTCTGCGACCAGCTGTCCTGCTGTGTAGGGCACGATGGGGAAAGTGCAGTCCGTGATCAGCTCCACATGCTGTGTAGGGCACCTGAGGGTCTTGTTCATCCCTCTCTGTTTCTTGTCTTTGTCTCAGCTTCTCATCAATGTCTATGTTCCAAGCTCCATATCTACGTTTCAAGCTCTATGTCTACGTTCCAAGCTTCACATCTACGTTCTAAGCTCCACATCTACGATCCTCGCTCCTGACTCCCAGACTTGGACTGTTCACACCACAAGGGCACACTTTCTCCTTGTTCCACACTGGAGAGTTCCCAGTTGTGCTCTGTTCCATTCTCAGCATAACAGGATTGCCAAGCCTTGAGCGTTCTGAGCTCAAGGCCAACACAAGCTCCAACAGTCTTGAGACAATGAATTGGCAAGTTGACATATAAAGGTCAGACAAATATCTGCTTAAAAAGATTGGTTTGCAAAACCTTTTATACAACAATAACCAGATACAGGCATTAATGCCGGGCAGGTGGGTTAGGTATTTTGCAAAACCTTTTATACAACAATAACCAGATACAGGCATTAATGCCGGGCAGGTGGGTTAGGTATTTTGCATAATATCTCATTTTTCCAATACAATCAACAATATGAGATTGAGTTCTCTTCACTAAAAACAGTCTATGGTATCAATGTAAGAATAGTTATGAACCAATAAAGGAGCGGACTGGGAGGGAACTGGGGAAGTCCTACTTGCGTCACCATGCGTATTATTCTAAAATTCCCTCCCTGTGCGCACCTGCCCGCACATGCATGCACGGACATGAAAATCCAGTGCGCATGTGTGCACGGGAAACATATTTTATAACGTGCACATGCCGACGCATGCATGTTATAAAATCTGTACGTTCATGTGCATATGCCATGAACTGCGTGCCTTTTAAAATTGAACCCTGTCGGGTAGATTTTCAAACAGCGCGATTTGGCGTACTTTTGTTGGCGCATCAGGAGCAAACAAACGTACGCTGGATTTTAGTAGATACGCGCGTAGCCGCGTGTATCAGCTAAAATCCTGGATCGGCGCGCGCAAGGCTACCGATTCCGTATAGCCGGTGCGCGCCGAGCCGCGCAGCCTACCTCTGTTCCCTCTGAGGCTGCTCCGAAATCGGAGCGGCCTCGGAGGGAACTTTCTTTTGCCCTCCCCTCACCTTCCCCTCCCTTCCCCTACCTAACCCACCTGCCCAGCCCTGTCTAAACCCCCCCCCCCCCCTTACCTTTGTCGGGGGATTTACGCCTCCCGGAGGGAGACGTAAATCCCCGCGCGCCAGCGGGCCACTAGCGCGCCGGGCCGCGACCTGGGGGCAGGTCTGGAGGGCGTGGCCATGCCCCCGGACCGCCCCGGGCTATAACCACGCCCCCGGGCCCGCCCCCGAAACGCTACGTCCCACCCCGAAAACGCCGCGCGGATCGGACTTACGCGAGTCCCGGGGTCTGCGCGCGCCGGTAGGCCTATTGAACATAGGCGCACCGGCACGCAGGGCCCTGCTCGCGTAAATCCGGGCGGATTTATGCGAGCAGGGCTCTTAAAATCCGCCCCTGTATGAAGTGATAAAGATATGCATGAGACTTTACACAACATTCTTGTGAAACAATTACAAAGTATTCTTTCTTGTGGACAGTGGTTCAACCATGTCCACTTTTTAATGAAGGTGTCTTTCATGTAACTCAATTGCAATTCACAATGTATCTTTCTTGAAGTTCAACTCTATTGCAAGGGTTTTATTGTTTCATCACAAGCACTCTGTATATATTATGGCAATGTTTTATTTTGATATTTAAATATGCTAGAAATGCATAACACTAAAGAGAGTTGAGAAGTGGTGTGAATGAGGAATGATTAACTAGGACAATTGATCAATATATGTGGGAGCTTTTGAATAGTTTTGATATTCTTTCTCATTGTGTAATAAAGCTTGCAACATTAAGCATCTCTCAAATCATTTAAAACATTAGTGGAGTTTCTTACCCTATTTTAGGGTTCTTTGATGGATATACTATTTTAGGTACCCACATATCATTTTTATTTAAAACTTAGATCCAATATACTATATCTATATAAATAAAAATGTAAATGTTCTTTTGTTCAAAATCTTAAATCTCCGAAAGTTCTTCACCAATTGCTTTGAAATTTTGACACAACATTGCATTTGAATGCGTGCATGTTTTTATATGCCTATATTATATAGATGTCACACCTGTGACAGGTAAAAACATGCTTTTTTTTTAAAAACAGCGCCATCTGTTGGACATAAAAGCAACAATCGCTATCTACAATATAAATGTGTGGACCATAGAGCTCTGCGCTACATGCTGGGTGTCACAGAGGGGAGGAGGAAAGGGCAGACAAATCGCCGCTCCAAGAAACGGCTCAGCCTGTTCCTCCGCTGCTGGGGAAGGGGGGAGGGACTTGGGATGGCCGGAACAGAGCAAATGCAGTAGAAAGCGGCTGTGAAGAGATCACTGGCAGCTGCAGCCTGCAGCAGCCAAAGTGCAAAGAGCTGAACAGAGAACAGCTCGCCCTCCTCCCCCACCCCCTGAGTCTTGCAGATAAGGAGAAGCCAAGTAAATATCCCGCAACTGCAGGGGGGGGATGGGAGGGGGAAGGCAGTGCTTTCTAGCTGCCCATGGGTCTCAGCCCATGGGCATCGCTCCACCCCCGCTCCCAGCAAAGCACCGTCACGAAAGTGAAAGCTAAAGCCCTGCTCCCTGCACCCTCTCAAGCCCCCGATTGGATTTCTTAAAGGCACAGGTCTCCCAAAAAGAGCAAAGTAAGCTAGGCAACGTGTCCCATATCTGTTGCAGTGCCTGCCGCCTGCCCTTTGCGAGGGGGGGGGGGAATGGAGTGTTTTCCTCACTCTCTCAGACACAACAGGTGTGGGAACTTTTCAAGCTCTTGCGAATGCAGAGCAAAGACTTAGGTGGAGAGGGAATAAAAATATCACCCATTTTAACTGTGTGAGAGAGAAGTGTGTTAATGTGCGCTGAAGGCGAGTGTGAGTGCCAGAGAAAGAGGAAGACTACGTGAGGGTTTGTGTATGTGTGTGAGAGGGATTGGACATGCATGTGTGAGGGACAGAAGGAGAGTATATGAGCAAGAGAGAAAGAGAGAGAGAGAGAAAGGAAGCCTATGTGGGCGGCTGTATGAGAGAGTCTCTACCCCCCCCCCAGCTCTCCACTTATAGGTTAGAGTGGAAGGGGTTGAGTGTAGAGGGGATGGCCCTTTGCCCTTACCATGTGACAGGGTAACCGTGCCATTGGCCGGCCCCTGTCACATGGTAGGAGCACTGGACGGCCGGCGCCATTTTTAAAGATGGCGCCGGCCATCCACTGATAAGGGCAAAGGGTCATCGGCGCCATTTTTATTAGTGGCAGCCGACGGCCCGAGAGCGGGAGATCGCTCCCGGGGCCCACTGGACCAACAGGTAATTTTAAAATGTTTTTGGGGCGGGTCGGGAGGATGGTGGAGGCTAAGGGAGCGGTTTTAAAGGGTCGGGGTGGGTTTTTTGTTTATCGGCCGACAGCCCGAGCGTGAGAGAATACTCCTGGGACCCCCGCTGAACTACCAGGTAATTTCAAAACGTTTTTGGGGGGGTCGGGAGGGTGGTGGAGGCTAAGGGAGCGGTTTTAAAGGGTCGGGGTGGGTTTTTAGGTTGTGTCCTAACTCCCGTTAATGTGCACTAACCCGATTAACGATTTTTCATGATAAATCGGTGGAATTTCTATTGTATCGCACTCTTTAACGATTAATGATGATTTAAAAAATATCGGACGATATTTTAAATCGTCAAAAAATGATTCACATCCCTAGAAGCCATTTATTTGAAATCCTACAGCTATCAATCACTCACATTCTCACCATTAATTACATCCAGGGACAGAAATGAATATAATGCCTCTTTATCTCAGCTTTACACTAATGCTGGCTGTTGATAACAAGTCAGTTACAATGTTGTTTTATCTTTGGCAGACCATTCATCTTATCCTTACTGATAACAAATCTGCAAGCAGGGATCTGTGTTTGACCCAGCAAGGAGGGAGTAAATACACTGCCATCCACCCCCTCTTCTCCCCAGCATGTCATAATATAAACCTTTTTTTTTTTTAAATGAAAAAAACAATATTGTAGACTTGAAATGATCCAATATGTGTGAAATAACTATAATATTTAAACCCATAAGCCATTTTAAAACCTGTGCACATTTGAAAAATAACTGCATATATATTTTTATCATTTTAAGAAATGTAAAAAAAGACAAACTTGATTTATTTTTGTTTCCTTATCTTGTAACTCCTGAATCACATCCTAGAATCAGGTCACATAGTTTTGCAGAGTTCTAGCTGAAAGCTTTTTTATCACACTCTCTGAAACCCTTTAGTAAACATTGTAAAAGTTTCTCTTAATCTGCTTCCTCATAGTTTTTAGATTTTTTTTTTTTTTTTTTACAAATAGACAATTACACAGAGCAATCTTTGAAATATTTCTGTAGCTGTCTGCCCATGTTATGGGGAATAGTAGGGTTGTGCAGAAGAAAAATATTTGTTTTGGTTCGTTTATTCATTTCATTGGGACCCCAATTTGATTCATTAGTTTCAAAGCAAAAAAGAATATTTGTTTATTAGTTTGATTCATTTTTCATTTGCCATTAAAATCAATGGGGGAAGTATTGCAGCCTATTTTTGGATGCAGAATTGGGGGTTTCTTTGGTCTGGGAAGCAATCATCAGAAAGGCAAAAGAGCTCCAAGGTACTTAGACTGTGGCAAAATGGCACCAAAGTGGCATAAATAGCCTAAGCCACTGTAAAGGGGCAAAGGGGTACCAGGAGTGGCAAGAGTGCTTTAACAGAGGTGCAAAGCAGCAGCAAGAGTATCAAAAACACCCCACAACTTCAAAAGAGTGTACCGATACCAGTTGCATAAACCCTCAAAGGCAGCACGAGAGCCAAGGTGGCACGACAAGTGGCATAAACATCCTACAGCACAATGAAGGGAGAACATAGCAAGCAGAAAAGGTGCCAGAAAAAAATCCAAAGCACCGATAAAGGGACAAAGCACCAGAAAGATTAGCACCAACACACTGAGGAACCATGATAGACTATCTCTGCTCTGCCAGCCTGTCTTGCACCTGTCAACACCACAGCGAACTGACTACCTCCACTCTACCAGCCTGTCCTCCCCTACTAAAACCACGGGGACTAGACTAACTCAGCTCTGCCAGCCTATCTTGCCCCTATCAAAACCACAGTGAATTGACTACCTCCACTCTGCCAGCCTGTCTTGCCCCTCTCAAAACCACAGCAAACTGACTACCTCCACTGTGCCAGCCTGTCTTGCCCATATCACCTCCACAGGCACCTGACTACCTCCGCTCTGCCAACCTGTCTGCCCCTATCAAAACCACAGGGACTAAGAACATAGGAACTTAAGAAATTGCCATGCTGGGTCAGACCAAGGGTCAATCAAGCCTAGCATCCTGTTTCCAACAGAGGCCAAAACCAGGCCACAAGAACCTGGCAATTACCCAAACACTAAGAAGATCCCATGCTACTGATGCAATTAATAGCTGTGGCTATTTCCTAAGTAAAATTGATTAATAGCTATTAATAGACTTCTCCTCCAAGAACTTATCCAAACCTTTTTTGAACCCAGCTACACTAACTGCACTAACCACATCCTCTGGCAACAAATTCCAGAGCTTTATTGTGCATTGAGTGAAAAAGGATTTTCTCCGATTAGTCTTAAATGTGCTACTTGCTAACTTCATGGAATGCCCCCTAGTCCTTCTATTATTCGAAAGTGAAAATAACCAAATCACATCTACTCGTTCAAGACCTCTCATGATCTTAAAGACCTCTATCATATCCCCCCTCCGCTGTCTCTTCTCCAAGCTGAACAGCCCTAACCTCTTCAGCCTTTCCTCATAGGGAAGCTGTTCCATCCCTTTTATCATTTTGGTTGCCCTTCTCTGTACCTTCTCCATCGCAACTATGAGATGCGGCGACCAGAATTGTATACAGTATTCAAGGTGCGGTCTCACCATGGAGCGATATAGAGGCATTATGACATTTTCCGTTCTATTAACCATTCCCTTCCTAATAATTCCTAACATTCTATTTGGTTTTTTGACTGCTGCAGCACACTGAGGCAACGATTTTAAAGTATTATCCACTATGATGCCTAGATCTTTTTCCTGGGTGGTAGCTCCTAATATGGAACCTAACATCGTGTAACTACAGCAAGGGTTATTTTTCCCTATATGCAACAACTTGCACTTGTCCACATTAAATTTCATCTGCCATTTGGATGCCCAATCTTCAAGTCTTGCAAGGTCCTCCTGTCCTATCACAGTCTGCTTGTGATTTAACTACTCTGAATAATTTTGTATCATCTGCAAAATTGATAACCTCACTCATCGTATTCTTTTCCAGATCATTTATATATATATATATATATATATATATATATATATATATATTGAAAAGCACCGGTCCAAGTACAGATCCCTGAGGCACTCCACTGTTTACCCTTTTCCACTGAGAAAATTTACCATTTAATCCTACTCTCTGTTTCCTGTCTTTTAACCAGCTTGTAATCCATGAAAGGACATCGCCTCCTATCCATGACTTTTTAGTTTTCGTAGAAGCCTCTCATGAGGGACTTTGTCAAATGCCTTCTGAAAATCCAAATACACTACATCTACTGGTTCACCTTTATCCACATGTTTATTAACCCCTTCAAAAAAATGAAGCAGATTTGTTAGGCAAGACTTCCCTTGGGTAAATCCATGTTGACTATGTTCCATTAAATCATGTCTTTCTATATGCTCTACAATTTTGATCTTGAGAATAGTTTCCACTATTTTTCCCAGCACTGAAGTCAGGCTCACTGGTCTATAGTTACCCGGATCACCCCTGGAGCCTTTTTTAAATATTGGGGTTATATTGGCCACCCTCCAGTCTTCAGGTACAATGAATGATTTTAATGATAGGTTACAAATTTTAACTAATAGATCAGAAATTTCATTTTTTAGTTCCTTCAGAACCCTAGGATGCATACCATCCGGTTTGGTGATTTGCTACTCTTTGGTTTGTCAATCTGGCCTACTACATCTTCTAGGTTCACAGTGATTTCGTTCAGTTCGTATGACTCATCACCCCTGAAAACCATCTTTGGAACTGGTATCTCCCCAATATCCTCATTAGTAAACACGGAGGCAAAGAATTCATTTAGTCTTTCTGCAATGGCCTTTTCTTCCCTAAGAGCCCCTTTAACCCCTCTGCCATCTAATGGTCCAACCGACTCCCTCACAGGTTTCTTGCTTTGGATATATTTAAAAATGTTTTTATTATGAGTTTTTGCCTCTATGGCCAATTTCATTTCAAATTCTCTCTTCGCCTGTCTTATCAATGTTTTACACTTAGCTTGACAATGCTTATGTTTTATCCTATTTTCTTCAGATGGATCCTTCTTCCAATTTTTGAAGGATGTATTTTTTGGCTAAAATAGCCTCTTTCACCTCACCTTTTAACCATGACATTAATCTTTTTGCCTTCCTTCCACCTTTCTTAATGCACGGAATACATATGGACTGCGCCTCTGGGATTGTATTTTTAAACAATGACCATGCCTGTTGAACACTTTTAACCTTTGCAGCTGCACCTTTCAGTTTTTTTCTAACTATTTTCCTCATTTTATCAAAGTTTCCCTTTTTAAAATTTAGTGTTAGAGCTGCAGATTTACTTATTGTCCCCCTTCCAGTTATTAGTTTAAATTTGATCATGTTATGATCACTGTTGCCAAGTGGCCCTACCACCGTTACTTCTCTCACCAAATCTTGCGTTCCACTAAGAATTAAATCTAAAATAGCTCCCTCTCTTGTTGGTTCCTGAACCAATTGCTCCATGAAGCAATCATTTATTACATCCAGGAACTTTATGTCTCTAGCAAGTCCTGATGTTACATTTACCCAGTCAATATTGGGGTAATTGAAATCTCCCATTATTATTGCACTGCCAAATTGGTTTGCTTCCCTGATTTCTCTTAGCATTTCATCATCTGTCTGACCATTTTGTCCAGGTGGACGGTAGTATACTCCTATCACTATACTCTTACCCAACACACATGAGATTTCTACCTATATAGATTCTACTGAACATTTAGTCTCTTGTATGATCTTTATCCAGTTGGACTCTACACCCTCCCGGACATAAAGTGCCACACCCCCACCAAGTTGATTCTCCCTTTCATTGCAATATAATTTGTACCCTGATATAGCACTGTCCGATTGGTTATCCTCCTTCCACCAAGTCTCTGTGATGCCAATTATGTCAATCTCATAATTTGCTGCTATACACTCTAACTCTCCCTTCTTACTTCTTAGACTTCTGGCATTGGCATACAGACATTTCAAAGTGTGGCTTTTGCTTGTTTTAACAACCTGCTTTTCAGTTGTTTGGGATAATTTGGAAATCATTAGCTTTGGTGATTTTTTACATATAGGGATATGAACTAGGGATGTGAATCGTGTGATCGATCGTCTTAACGATCGATTTTGGCTGAGGGGAGGGGAAATCTGATTGTCTTCGTTTTTTACGTTAAAAAATTGTTTTATTGGGGGAGGGGGGAGGGCGGGAAAACCGGCACACCAAAACAACCCTAAAACCCACCCCAACCCTTTAAAATAAATCCTCCACCCTCCCAAACCCCCCCAAAATGTTTTAAATTACCTGGGGTCCAGTAGGGGGGGGAGGTCCCGGCGTGATCTCCCACTCTCTGGCCACGGCTGCGTTAAGAGAAATGACGCCGGTGGCCCTTTGCCCTTATCATATGACAGGGCAAAGGTATGTCAACATACTGAGGGCAAAGATGGCGCCTGTGCTACCTTTGCCCTCACTATGTCGACATAGTGAGGGCAAAGGTAGCGCCGGCGCCATTTTGAATATTAGCAATACGGCCCGAGTGCAGAAGGTCGCTCCTGGACCCCCGCTGGACTTTTGGCAAGTCTTGTGGGGGTCAGGAGGCCCCCCCAAGCTGGCCAAAAGTCCCTGGGGGTCCAGCGGGGGTCCGGGAGCGATCTCCTGCACTCGTGACGTCGGGTCACAGGAACCAAAATGGTGCCGGCGCTACCTTTGCCCTGTCATATGGTAAGGGCAAAGGGCCACCGGCGCCATTTCTCTTAACGCAGTCATGGCCCGAGAGTGGGAGATCGTGCCGGGACCCCCCCACTGGACCCCAGGTAATTTAAAACATTTTGGGGGGGTTCGGGAGGGTGGGGGATTTCTTTTAAAGGGTCGGGGTGGGTTTTAGGGTTGTTTTGGTGTGCCGGTTTTCCCGCCCTCCCCCCCTCCCCCGATTTACGATTTTTGACGATAAATTGGGGGAATTGTTATTGTATCGCGGCTCTAACGATTTTTGACGATTTAAAATATATCTGACGATTGTTTTAAATCATCAAAAAACGATTCACATCCCTAATATGAACTATGTTTGCATTTAATGGAACCTCTCTGTTGGGATGCCCTAACTCTCCTGTTTCATTAGTATCCTTCAAGGATACATTTCTCCGAACCATGCACTGCTGAGTGACTGTCGGCTTTCCCCCTTGTTCTAGTTTAAAAGCTGCTCTATCTCCTTTTTGAAAGTTAGTGCCAGCAGCTTGGTTCCACTCTGGTTAAGGTGGAGCCCATCCTTTCGGAAAAGTCTCCCCCTTCCCTAAAAGTCACCCCTTTCACCAAAAGTTACCCCAGTTCCTTACAAAGCTGAATCCCTCTTCCCTGCACCATCGTCTCATCCACGCATCGAAACTCTGGAGCTCTGCCTGCCTCTGGGAACTTGCACATGGAACAAGAAGCACTTCAGAGAATGTCACCCTGGAGGTTCTGGATTTCAGCTTCCTACCTAAAATCCTAAATTTGGCTTCCAGAACCTCTCTCCCACATTTTTCTATGTTGTTGGTGCCCACATGTTCCACAACAACCGGCTCCTCCCCAGCACTGTCTATAATCCTATCTAGGTGACGCATGAGGTCTGCCACCTTCTCACCAGGCAGGCAAGTTACCAGGCGGTCTTCACGTCCACCAGCCACCCTGCTATCTACGTTTCTAATAATCGAATCACCAACTATGATGGCTGGCCTAACCCTTTCCTCCTGGGCAGTAGCCCTGGGAGATTTGTCCTCAGTGTGAGAGGACAATACATCACCTGGAGAGCAGGTCCTTGCTACTGGATCACTTCCTGCTACACCAGGGTGATGTTCTCCTATTGGGAGACCTTTCTGATCCAAGGCAGCACTGGGGCTGCCAGAATGGATTTGAGATTTGGCTACTATGTCCCTGAAGGTCTCGTCAATGTACCTCTCTGTCTCCCTCAGCTCCTCCAAGTCTGCTACTCTAGCCTCCAGAGATTGAGCTTGTTCCCTGAGAGCCAGGAGCTCTTTGCACCGAGTGCACACATACAATCTCTCACCAGCGGGTAAAAAATTCCTACACGTGACACTCAATGCAAAAGACTGGAAAGCCCCCCTCTTGCTGCTGGACTGCTGCCTTCATCTTAGTTTTATTGAGTTCCTAGTTAAGTTTAAGATACTAAGGGAGTTAGAATGAGAGTACTTTAAATTTACAGGTGAATTTAGTAATTAATCAGCTAGTGTCCTACAAGGGGATGATTAAACTTTCAATAAGGGCTGGTACAATATTATGTTTTAGGTAAGATCCTGATTGATTTTTGATGAGAAAGTGTCTTGTGCCTAAAAATCAAGGGTTGAGTGGGTCGGAAAGACAGACACTAGAATTATTTATTTATTTTAAATGATTTCTATACCATGTTTGCAAACAAACATTTGACCAAAACGGCTTGCTTTTTACCTCAGACACACACAAACTCTAAAGAATATATCCCTTAATTTCACCTTTCACTTTTCACCAAACTTGTATAAGCCCAAAAATTTCTGCCATCCTGTCTTGCACCTATCAAAACCACAGCAACCTGATTACCTCCACTCTGCCAGCCTGTCCTGCCCCTATCAACACCACAGGGACCTGTCTACCTCCACTTTGCCAGCCTGTCTTGCCCCTATCAAAACCACAGGGACTAGACTACCGCCATTCTACCAGCCTGTCTTGCCCCTATCAACACCAGAGCGAACTGACTACCTCCACTCTGCCAGCCTGTCAGCCCCTGTCAAATCCACAGGGACTAGGCTACCTGTACTCTTCCATCCTGTCTTGCACCTATCAACACCACAGCAACCTGACTACCTCTACTCTGCCACCCTGTCTTGCCCCTATCAACACCACAGCTAACTGATTATTTCCACTTTGCCAGCCTGTCTTGCACCTATCAACACAACAGCAAACTGATTATCTCCACTCTGCTAGCCTGTCTTGCCCCTATCAAAACTGCAGGGACTATACTACCGGTGCTCTGCCAGCCTGTTAGCCCCTATTAAATCCACAGGGACTAGGCTAACTCCACTTTGCCATCCAGTCTTGCACCTATCAACACCACAGCGACCTGACTACCTCCACTCTGCCAGCCTATCTTGTCCCTATCAAAACCATAGGGACTAATCTACCTCCGCTCTGCCAGCCTGTCTTGCCCCTATCAACACCACAGTGACCTGACATCCTCTGCTCTGCCAGCCTGTCTTGCCCCTATCAAAACCACAGTGACCTGACTACCTCCACTGTGCCAGCCTGTCTTGTCCCTATCAAAACCATAGGGACTAATCTACCTCCGCTCTGCCAGCCTGTCTTGCCCCTATCAACACCACAGTGACCTGACTACCTCCACTCTGCCAGCCTGTCTTGCACCTATCAACACCACAGCAACCTGACTACCTCTACTCTGCCACCCTGTCTTGCCCCTATCAAAACCACAGGGTCTAGACTACCTCCGCTCTGCCAGCCTGTCTTGCCCCTATCAACACCACAGTGAACTGACTATTTCCACTCTGCCAGCCTGTCTTGCACCTATCAACACCACAGCGAACTGACTACCTCCACTCTGTCAGCCTATCTTGCACCTATCAACACTACAGGGTCTAGACTACCTCCGTTCTACCAGCCTGTCTTGCCCCTATCAAAACCACAGGGACTAGACTACCTCCATTCTGCCAGCCTGTCAGCCCCTATTAAATCCACAGGGACTAGGCTAACTCCACTTTGCCATCCTGTCTTCCCCCTGTCAACACCACAGCAACCTGACTACTTCCACTCTGCCACCCTGTCTTGCCCCTATCAACACCACAGCTAACTGATTATTTCCACTTTGCCAGCCTGTCTTGCCCCTATCAAAACTGCAGGGACTATACTACCGGTGCTCTGCCAGCCTGTCTTGCACCTATCAACACCACAGAGAACTGACTATCTCCACTCTGCCATCCTGTCTTGCCCCTATCAACACCACAGGGACCTGACATCCTCTGCTCTGCCAGCCTGTCTTGCCCCTATCAAAACCACAGTGACCTGACTACCTCCACTGTGCCAGCCTGTCTTGCCCCTATCAAAATCACAGGGACTTGACTACCTCTGCTCTGCCAGCCTGTCTTGCCCCTATGAAAACCACAGGGACTAAACTACCTCTGCTCTTCCAACCTGTCTTGCACCTATCAACACCACAGTGAACTGACTACCGCCACTCTGCCAGCCTGTCTTCCCCCTGTCAAAACCATGGTGACCTGACTTCCTCCTCTCTGCCAGCCTGTCTTTCCCCTATCAACTTTCTGCCACTCTGCCTTGATGCCATACACCAGATTACTCTACTCCTTGTGGTGTTCTTGCCACTTTCATGGTTCCTCAGTGTGTTGGTGCTAGTCTTTCTACTGCTTTGTCCCTTTATTGGCACCTTGTGGTTTTTTCTGACACCCTTTCTGCTTGCTATGTTCCCCTTTCATTGTGCTGTAGGATGTTGATGCCACTTGTCTTGACACTTTGCATCTTGTGCTGCCTTCAAGGATTCATGTAACTGTTATTGGTGCTCTCTTTTGAAGCTGTGGTGTGTGACACTCTCACTGCTGCTTTGCACCTCTGTTAAAGCACTCTTGCCACTCCTGGTGCCCTGGTGCCCTTTTGCCCCTTTAAGAACATAAGAACATAAGAAAATGCCATACTGGGTCAGACCAAGGGTCCATCAAGCCCAGCATCCTGTTTCCAACAGTGGCCAATCCAGGCCATAAGAACCTGGCAAGTACCCAAAAACTAAGTCTATTCCATGTAACCATTGCTAATGGCAGTGGCTATTCTCTACCTGAACTTAATAGCAGGTAATGGACTTCTCCTCCAAGAACTTATCCAATCCTATTTTAAACACAGCTATATTAACTGCACTAACCACATCCTCTGGCAACAAATTCCAGAGTTTAATTGTGCGTTGAGTAAAAAAGAACTTTCTCCGATTAGTTTTAAATGTGCCCCATGCTAACTTCATGGAGTGCCCCCTAGTCTTTCTATTATCTGAAAGAGTAAATAACCGATTCACATCTACCCGTTCTAGACCTCTCATGATTTTAAACACCTCTATCATATCCCCCATCAGCCGTCTCTTCTCCAAGCTGAAAAGTCCTAACCTATTTAGTCTTTCCTCATAGGGGAGTTGTTCCATTCCCCTTATCATTTTGGTTGCCCTTCTCTGTACCTTCTCCATCGCAATTATATCTTTTTTGAGATGCAGCGACCAGAATTGTACATGGTAGGGAGCTTTCTATGTTTCTATGACATGGGACAAGCACAAGGGATCTCTGAAGGGATTGTAGAGCTCAGCCGTTGGGATGGATGGGCGGGCAAGATGAGCCATATGGTCTTTTTCTGCCTATATGTTTCTATGTTTCTAAGAGAAAGGGATGCTGAATAGGGGACGTTTACTTGGGGGGGGGGGGGGGAAGAAATGGATGGGTGCTAGGCAGGGATCCTTTAAGTGGGGGAAAGAAAGAAAGGATGCTTGACAAGGGGCTTTAACTTGGGGGTGTAAAGGAAGAAAAAAGAGAAACAGATCCTGGGCAGGAGGAGAGGGAGCGGGAGAGAAGCAGGGATGTTGGGCAGGGACTATAATAGAGGAGGGGGAGAAATGTTGATGCTGGGTGAGAGGACCTTATAAGGGAGAGACAGAGAAAGAGGGATGCTAAGTAGTGAGCCCGACTCAGGCCGAGTTTCGCCCCCACATTGGAGCTGCCTCAGGGGCTAAAATACACAAACAACATACATAACTGAACAATACAGGACATATAAAATCATAATTTAAAATCATAATAATACACTAATACATGTATAATGGTAACATGTGAACCAAAAGAAATCTTTTAAAATCACATAAAGCAGAAGAAATTTGTGGTACCATATAAAGCAGAAAAAGAGAACATGAATAACTGATTTTACCTGTCAATCATATAATATATGTGAGTTCAGTCTCATAACAAAATGTTTCTGATGTTCTGAAAAGGTGTGCATAAGAAAATAAAAGTATATGAATATATGATTAAAATATTAACATTAAAAAATGGAAAAATAAAACACACTAAAATACATTTTTTAATTCACATACATCTTTTTTCCTTTTTTATATTTCCATTTTTATATTTCATTTTATAGGCTTTTACACTTAGGATTTTTAATTTTACTGTTCAGTTGTTTTAATCCATACTTTTCATTTTTTATTTAGCTTTTGCCAAGTTATTTAATTTATGATTTTTATTTTTTGCTTTCAAGTTGTTACATACAGGTATTTCCCCCGTCACACCCTCTTCTTTGATTGACATATATTTTGGCACGGTTTTCAGCATTTTAAAACCCTAATCTTGTCTCTTCATTCACCATTATGATTAGAGTGGAGACGGCGCATACTGTGGCAGTGCAGCAGGATAGTTTCGATTCATGCAGATTGTAGACTTTTAAAATGTGTAGTCTGTTTTCTTATTTTTTTGTCTAACGAAATCGTGCATTATAATCTAACAAAATTATTTTGATGTGCCGTTTAACCTCCTTTCATAATCGCTATTCTTGGCTGTGCTCCTGCATTGCCACGAAACACAGGTTTGCTGAGTTTAAAAAAACCCGTTTTATTTTATAAATAGATGTTAGCTACACGATCATAGTTGAGCACTTCAGTGTTCTTTTGTTTGTTTTTATATCATGTAATCTTGTAGTTGACATGCTCAGTTCCCACTCTTGAGCCTTTTTTTAGACTTTCCGGACTAAATATATACAGTATGCACTGCAGCAGAATAACAGTCTCTTTAAGTATTTTTTAGAATAGTAGTACAATTGTGCATCTGATTGTGTCACTGTCCACTGCGGTCAACATAATATTACTGCTGCAGCAATATATTTTTTATGCAATCCCGTGCTTAGTTTTATAGTATTTTAGTGTTTTTTAATGTTTATATTATTTGAACCACATGCCGCAATATTTTTTATGTAATCCTGTGAGCAATTTTGTTTTTAAAGTGTTTTATTTTTCCATTTTTTAATGTTGATATTTTAATCATATGTTCATATACTTTTATTTTCTTATGCACACCTTTTCAGACCATCAGAAACATTTTGTTATGAGACTGAACTCACATATATTATATGATTTATTTATTTATTTAGAACTTTTCTATACCAACATTCATGTAAAAAGTTACATATCATATCGGTTTACAGTGTAACACAATATTGCAAAAAAGGCATTACATAAAACAGGGATTACATAGAACTGGGAGAACAGGTTTGATTGACTACATACAGGTGAAATCAGTTATTCATGTTCTCTTTTTCTGCTTTATATGGTACTACTAATTTCTTCTGCTTTATGTGATTTAAAAAGATTTCTTTTGCTTCACATGTTACCATTATACATGTATTATTTTAGCCCATGAGGCAGCCCCAATGTGGGGGCAAAACTCGGCCTGAGTTGGGCTCACCTTAAAAAGAATACAGCTCCATAAATAAAAGTTTCTAATCGAACATTCCCTAAATGCTAGAGCATGGAAATAAAGAAAAGGGAGCATGGGGGTAACCTGCATGGAGGGCAGTTACTACCCTCAACCAAATAGTTTTCATGATTTTGACACAATTGCAACATCGCTCTCTGTTTCAGTAGTGGGGGTTTGGTAGCTCGAGTGGTAGGTGGCTTGATAACAGCCAGAGGAAACAGGAGGCAGACCCTGGCTGTTCTATAAATGCCCTTTATTTACAGTGAAACAAACTCAAAAATTTATGGCAGCACACCTTTACTTCTGCATGTGATGAAGTGGACTCTGTTCTTGAAAGCTCATGCTTTAATAAATGAGTTAGTCTATAAGATGCCATTTAATAAATTAGTTAGTCTATAAGATGCCATTTGACTCCTATCATATTTACTTCAGCAGTTAAAATAACGAATACAGCTCACCTTACTTCAGGTACAATATAGTCTTTAAACTTAGCAGATCCTTACAAATGGTAGCTCTCGCTCTACTGCCTGATGTCTCCTCCAACCCTCTGGGCCCTGGTCTTTTCTCTCGTCTGCAGTGATCCACCCTATCCCAGAGTCCTTTGCTGGGTTGAGTCTTAAAGAGGACCGGTACAGACAGCTGTGGCCAGTCCTTTAAGGTGTTCTGAGGAAGTTTCTTATATGCTCCCTCACATATCCTCCCCCTCAGCTCAACATTGTCAGGCAGGGCATCCTATGGGATCTGGGTACTTCCTGGCTTCACCTCATAGATGAACCATCCCCGGGTGGGATGCCCTGACCTTCTGTGAGAGTGCCACAGGACTGCAAACTGGGGACAAACGCATCCCAGAACCACCAAGTACTGGAGGTTGGGAAGGACTTCCCCTTCCAAAATAGCTTGACCTGCCGGGGTTGTCCACAGGACTTGACTGGTTGGGTATCCTGTTTGTCCCCATGTACACAAATAAGGGTCTTTTTTTTCTTGTGATTGATGAGCTCTTTTTGGAGCAGATCTTTATGAATGAGAGTCTTGCCAGATCCTGAATCACAAATTCCTTACAAGATTGATGAGGATTATTCACTAGGCTACAACTCTGCAGTTTTGTGAATGTATTTGCCCACTCTTGTTCCCATTTTTCATTTTCATACTGGGGTTCTGTCATCACCTCCAGCTCTTTCCTGCATTGTTCCTCCAGTTACTGTTCACACTCCAAATCATCTAGTCATGCACACTCTTTCATGACATGGTCTACCACCTTGCAAAAAGAGCATGTCCACTGGGTGGGTTCTCCTTGGCTTCTAGCAGTTTCCTTCATGGGCTTCTCAATTCCTGCCCTTCCAAATAGGCAGTTGTCCTCCTGATGCCCATTCCCTGCACAGAGAGTGCAGAAAACAAAAGTATCTGAAGTTTCATCTCTGGAACAGCTTGACCATTCTGAGGTACCTTTTTTCTTATGAGGTGAGGGTCTTTTCTGCTTTAGAGTTTTCCTTTTGTCCCCAGGAATTTTACTTTCTGGTGGGGGCTGGATCACTAAGCTGATATCCATGAATTCAGGTCTCACAAATCAGCAGTCCCTTGCCAAATTCCCTCTCTGACCACAGTTAAAGCATGTGGATGAGATTTTGGACTGGGTTCTGACTCCAGAAGCAGTTATCCACCTCTGAGGGATGTTGCTGGCCTCCCCTCCATTCTCTGTGCTTTGCCAGGGAGTTTGTACAAGCTGCATTTCTAGCCTCCGTATGCCGTTAAGCACTAATTGTGTCTGGTAGAAGGCTTCTGCTACTTCTACGCCTCTTTCTAATGTGAAGCCTGTATATTGACAGGCCCAGTTCTGCATGGGTCAATCAAGCCCATATAGGAATTGTACAAAAAGCACTTATTGGGCCACTTCAAGTCCAGTCTTTGCCTTCGGCTGCAACCACTTCCAGCTGGCATCTTTCAGGTGGTGAAACAGATTTGGAGGGGCTTTCCCCAGGCTGCAAGAAACCCAACCGGAACTGCTGCTGGTATGTTTCTGAGGTATATCCAACTCTCTCCAGGATAGCAGCTTTGACTTCTGCATAGGTAGCTCTCCAATTTGGGTTGGCTGCTTGAAATGTCACTTGACTTCTGCTCGTAAGCAAATTTGCCAAGTAGGTCACACAGCTGGCTTTGGGCCAAGTTGACAGGCAGATGGTCCTCTCAAAGTTTTTCAGGAAGACCTCTGGATCCTCTCCAACCTTCATTTTAAATAGAATGTGAGGAATTGAAGTTGCCTGTGGTATCCTGCCCAGAGCAGTCTGCCCAGCCTCTGCTAGTTGACTTAGCACTGTGTTGCTGTGTTAATCATTCTTGCAGCACCCATTACCTATCAATTTGTGATTGCATAGCATTCTGAAAATGCTGCTGTCCTGTAGCCAGTATCATTTGCTCCATCTTCTCTGCTGCTCTCTGAACCAACTCCAGACTGGGTAATTCTCTGGAGGAAAGGGAAAGCAAAAAAACACCCCTGCTGGCCTGTCCAGCCTTGATTTACTGCTTGACCCCTGACTACTCAGGTGGGGCTACCCCCTTTGATCTGTTACAGCTTCAGTAGGTGAGTAGAACTAAGAGGTCCCCAGAGAGAGAGAGAGAAAAACCCCCATAGGGGGCTTCAGTTTGTGTTTCAAACACAGACAGAAGCCCCTCTAGTGACACTTTTCTTCTTTCCCAAGCCTGCTTACTTAGATAGGGGACACAATAAGCTTTCCCACTTTTTTATCCTCACCAGGGAGACTTGGGTTTTGTTTTTCTGTTGCAAGCTTAGAAAAATTCCTGAACACCATATATGGTAGCTCGAGCAGTAGACAGCTTGATAACAGCCAGAAGAAACAGGAGGCACATCCTGAATATTTTGTAAGTGCACTTTTTACAGTGAAACAAACTCAAAATAGTTATGGCAGCACACCTTTACTTCAGCAGTCAAAATAATTAATACAACTTACCTTACTACAGGTACAATTTCGTTTCCTATATACTCCCTTACAGGGTGAAAGAGCAATTGGATTCAGGTGACAGTCAACACTAGGCCCTAACTTTTATGGTCCGGGGTACTGATATCCAGACATTAGGAAAAAAGCATAGGACTGCTTCCACGGCCAAGTCCAAAAGCAAAGCATGTTCAAGCTGCTCACCTTGTAAAAATGTTGCTAGCAGCATTACTACCCTTAACATATGTATATGTCCCTATTCGTTGTATTCGAGGGGAAGTGAAACGTATCGCGACTCCCCACGAATATAACGTATCATCCGTTTGGCAGCACGTGCTTTTCTTCGCCGCCATTTGCAGTCGGAGGACGCCATTTGGGTGTATCCAGAGCCAAAAACCCACCCTTTGCTGTGAGTCATCAGTGACCTCACAGCCCTGACAGAGTGGGTTGGACAGGTTGGCACAGATACCGGAATGAAGCGTATCAGCGATAACATTTTGTGAAATGCACTGAATGCAGCCAATCACGCTGTCATTCAGTGCTCGGTGACGATTTTCCTGATGACCCAGCACTATATATACTTAAGCATGCGTCATGCTACGCACTTTCTTTGCAGGGGTGGTCTGGGGAGGTGGTCTCTGCGGAAGGTGGCTGCACAGAGCTAGTCTGAGTTCAGAAATCTATATTGAATTGCTGGCTAGGCTAGTTACTTAAGAGAAAAATATATTTCTTTATTTTGCTGCAGCTCTGTTTTATAAGCAGTTTATTTAGGTGATCTGAGACGGTCTCTCTGTGCCAGGGAGAGAAGCTGCTAGCAGTGCCATTTTGTTTAATTCATCCTCTGGCCTAGGCTGCAAGCAAGCACCATTTGGGTGTTGTGGCTGGGAGAGGTATATTCAATGTTTAGCTAGTTTGCTAGAATTTCCATTGGAAAATATATTTCATTGATTTTTCTGCTGTGCCAACAATTTTAGCTTTTTTAAACTGAGTTTGTTTAATTCAACTCACTCAGTCTCTCTGTGCACTGGGCTTCAGTGGGCTGGCAGTTTAGCAGACTGAACTTTATTATTGGGACAGTCTGTGCAGTGAAATCCCCAGTCTGCCTCTTTTGTGCTTACAAGCAAGCTGTGTGTGTTGAGAAGGGGCGGCCTCATAGGCCTTGCATTCTGTTGAGAAGGGCCTCTGAGGGCCTTGCATTCTGTTGAGAACGGCCTCGAAGGCCTTGCATTCTGTTGAGAACGGGGGTGTTTAGTGTGCCCTTGGGCCTCAGCCCGACCCCAGACGAATCCAGGGCCGAACCGAGGGGTGACGCCGTGTCCCTGCACGGCTAAACACGGTCTTACCCTTTGCCGGGCCTGCAAGCTCCCAGAGCCAACAACAGATGATGTTGGTAGGGGAACGGTCCTCCGACTGTTCCGAGTCCTTTCGGACCTGCCGCTTGAATCAGCAAGGAGCAGCAGGCCGGCCTGAGGTTGAGGGCAGTCGGAGGCCTTGACACGTAGACAGGACTGTGATTGATGCGAGGGCATCTCGGATGAGACTGGGTTGATGCGATAGCATCACAAGCATGACGAGGAACTTGATCCAAACAAGACAAGACATAAGGCAGGAGGACATTGGCACTGTCTCTCAGGGCGCTCTACTCAGCCCACCCGTGGGACTGAGTCGCGGACCACCCTGTCCCAGGGGAGCGGGACAAGCGCAGGAAAGACCCAGGCAAGGTGGAACTCCAATGACGAAGCCGGTGTCATCCGAAGCTTCCCCCATGGCTGGCAGGAACAGAGGTTCAGGAGCACAGGGACGAATCCCACCTGCAGGCCACTCCATTCTCGGGCACGACACTATCCGAGAACCACGGCTTTGCAGGAACAGAAGGCTCAGGAGCACCAGACGAAGATGCAGGGAAGAACATCCTGGCAGGCAGACACATCAGGACGAGGAAGATCATGGCAGAACATCAGGACATAGTCAGGGACCTCAGGCAAGACATCAAGACACGAAGATGTGGTATAAAAGCAGACAAGACGAGGAGCTCCACGAAAAACAGAAGACCTTACAAGGCTCTGGCAGGCGGGAGCCTCCAGAGGGAAGTCATGCTGATGCAAGGCAAAGACAGAATGAAGTTGAAGTCCTTTTATAGGGATGCAGACCGGTGACTCCCTATAGCTGGCCCTATAACTACGGAGAAGTGCTGCGGGCCGGCCCCTAGGGAGAAGGGCGTGGCTCAACCAGGAAGTCCATGCAAACACAAGCAGCCTCAGGCAGGCCCCAAGGACATCGAGGCCTCCCAGGCCCCGGAGCAAATCCTGGACAGTTCGCAAGCAAGGCCCCGGCTCTGGAGCAGCCTCCAGGAAGAGGTAAGGAGCCTCCCATAGCACCACTACAGGAGGGTTCATAACAGTGTGTGTGTGCACACCACATACATTACATTAGTGCATAGCAAGGCACTGTGACAGTGGGCAGTGGGTAGTTTAGCAGACTGAACTTTATTATTGGGACAGTCTGTGCAGTGAAATCCCCAATCTCCCTCTTTTGTGCTTACAAGCAAGCTGTGTGTGTGTGTGTGTGTATGCACACCACACACGTTACATTAGTGCATAGCAAGGCACTGTGACAGTGGGCAGCCAGTAGGCACTAGGCAGTGACATTAAATCCATAATGTCAGGGAAAGCTAGATGTGGTCGAGTGATTGGGACTGGAAGAGGAGGCACTTCAAAAGGCACTAGTGCCAGTCCCCCATTAAAGTTAAAAAGGGACCTGTTGCAATCTAAACTCTTTGGAGGGGCAGGCAGTTCCATCCAGAAAAAAATGAAATCTGACCATGACGCATCGTCATCGCCACTACCTGTTTCTGACCCTGTAGTTTTGGAGGTGAGGGAAGGGGAGGCTGAGTCATGCCAGACAAAATGTCGACACCCAAAAGCAGCAGGTGGACAGAAGTCTTGAGTAAGACTTAGCGTTGACAATGTAGCGCAGTCACTGTTTGCTTCTGATTCAGATGAAGAATAATCTTGTGTGGGATTCTCATCAGAAACGGAAGAAGTAATAGCTGACGAAGCTTTAGGAGGATCAGTTAGTCCTGTCTTAGCCTCCACTTCAGTGCAGCAGGGGAGAGATGAAACTGATGAGGAGGAGGAAGAGCAGTCAGCACAGGCACAGAGGGTGACTGAGGCCCCTGGCATTGCTTCTCAGGGTGCACCCACTACTTCAGCTCCAGTGCCAGCATCCACCCCCAAGGCTTTAGAGAAGGGAGGATCACAAAAGACATCTGTGATCTGGAGCCACTTTAAAGTGATGGATGACCCGCATTTTGCTCGGTGTAATTACTGTGGCAGGGCTATTAGCAGAGGCAAGCAAATGGGACATCTATCTAATTTTGGCATGACGCATCATATGAAGAGGCAACACCCAACAACAGTACTGCCATCTGGGGATGGTGGTAGTACCAGTCAGGGGACCCCTTCCAAGCAGCGTAAAGTGGTTCAAAAGCAGCAGAGTAAGCCCACACCCTCATCACCTTCTAGCAGTCAGATGGCAGGACAGCAACCCCCTGACATGTGGCAGAAACAGCAACCCACCATGGCGGAAATGGGGTGGAGTGCGGTGATGCTATCCCAGAGTAGGAGGCAGGCAGCCTCAAAAGTTGTAACCAAAAGTTGTAACCAGCCCTTGCAGTTAGTGGAGAATGTGGGTTTCAAGCATTTTCTGAAGGTCGTAGTTCTAAATTACAAAGTCCCCTCCAGAACCACATTTAGCAGAAAGGTCATCCCCAGCCTGTACAAGCAGTGTTGCAGTCGCATGCAAGCGCTGCTAGCTAAGGCAGAGGGGAGAGTGTATTTCACCTGCGATATCTGGACCGCCATGAATGCTGCACACTCTTACCTCTCCCTGACAGCACACTGGTGGGACCTGGCTGAGGCAGAGGCAGGGGCAGGCAGCAGCTCTATTACTGAACAAGTATCAGGGTGGAGGTGGGTTTTACTGCACACCCACCTGATGGACCAGGTCCATACCGTAGTCAATATTCTAGCATGCATGAGACAGATGCTGGAGGGCTGGCAACTACACCAGTGAGACAGGAATCCTCAGGCAGGGTTCTTTGTCACAGACAATGGTGCAAACAAGGTTAAGGCAATAAATAACGGGTGCTTTAAGAGCATCCAATGTTTTGCATACACTCTGCACCTGGTAGTGAAGTCATCTCTGGGGTTGGATTCCAATGACAAAGAGAATGAATACCTGCATAGGTTAATACAGAAGTGCAGGAACATAGCAGTGCACTTCCACAGAAGTGTGAAGGCGGGGCAGGTTCTCCAACAAAAGCAGACTGATTTGGAGATGCCTCACAAGCGTCTCATTCAAGTCATTGCCACCTTTATGATGCTGCAGAGGTTAGTGGAGCTGCAGACACCACTTCATGAACTTTCTGGTACAATGGACATAGGTGTGCAGAATACCCTAGGGCATCATGATTGGTTAGTCATGAGTCAGCTGGTAAAAATCCTGCAGCCCTTCAAGGATGTCACAGAGGAGCTGAGTTCCATAAGTGCCACCTTGGCTGACATCATCCCTATAGTTAATTTCCTGGATGAACATTTGGAGGCTTTTAAACAGGAAGAGGGAATGACAGTTGAGATGCTGCATTGTCTGGACATTTTGCAGCAGCAGGTGGAAGAGAGATTAAGGCCTTTAACAGAACAGAACACATACATGCTCGCCACAGTCTGTGATCACCGTGTAAAAGGGAAACTCGCCCTACAGTATGATTGTCTCTTATTGGTGAAGGACCTGCTATTAGCAAAAGTCCGTGAACAGGAGCGCCAAAGGCAGAGACAGATTAGGCGTGAAGCAGAGTTGGAAACAGCGGGCACTTCAGAGAGTTGTGCTAGCCCAAGCAGGAGCAGCACTCTGTCAGCGACATATAGTACCTCCTCCTCCTCCTCCTGAGTGACTCTCAGCCCACCCAAGCAAAGGAGACAACAGCACGGCTGTCAGTGACATGGTATCTCTCAGAACTGACAGAGAACATGCAGACAGATCCGCAGGCATATTGGGCATACAAGTCTACTGTCTGGCCATATCTAGCCAAAGTGGCACAGTGATATCTGTCATGTCCACCAACCAGTGTGCCCAGTGAACATGTCTTTTCAATGACAGGGGATATCATGAGCCCTCACTGCTTAAGGCTGGCACCAGTTGATGGAAATGCTACTGTTTTTGAAAGTAAACCTGCTTTACTTGGGTTTCCAAATTTTCACTGTGAATGGCAAGATGAATAAAAGCAATTGAAAGACTTGTAGCAGCTTAAACTACCTCCTATACTCCAGATAATATAAGCACTGCAGCACATGTGCCCGACCTGAAAAGCTGTGCCTGTCCGTCCACTGTCCAGGCCAAACGTCCCTACAAGGCCCTGACCTCAAACGCTGTGCCTGTCCGTCCACTGTCCAGGTCGTACGTCCCTACAAGGGCCTGACCTGAAATGCTGTGCCTGTCCGTCCACATTTGGAATGTAAGAACATAAAAGGCTGACTTAAGATGTTTGGACCTTGCATATTTCATATGCTCAATATTTTTCATGATCTTGCCAACAGTAATGTTTCAAGTACTATTGAAAACTGGTGGTAGTTGTACTCTATTTCATCCTCTGTGTTCCCATTGTTTACAGAGGCACTGTGTAAACCACAGAGTCAACATAGGTTGATATTGTAGATTTTGACTTGAGTAGCGGTTTTCTTATTTCTGAGAGCTCTTCATGCTCCTTTGTCATCAGCTGAAGTGCATAAGTACAGTTCATAGCTTCTGGATATTAAAAAATAAACTCCAGCTCACTTCTTGCTTCACAAATGGCAGTCTCCATTGCTCTAAAAGCATCCTCTGTTGAATTATCTTTCAGAAATGAAAAAGATGCCATTTTCTTCTGGCAGTGAACCAGTTCAGGAAGAAGTGACAGGTCAAACCACAACGTACCTGCACAAAGGAAATCCTCTATTGCTGTGCCTGTCCGTCCAGGCCTTATGTCCCTAGGTGGGATTGACTCTGTCCTGTATTGTTGTGCCTGTTCGTCCAGGCCTTATGTCCATACGTGGGCTTGACCTCTGTCCTCTATTGCTGTGCCTGTCCGTCCAGGCCTTATATCCCTATGTGGGATTGACTCTGTCCTGTATTGCTGTGCTTATTCTTCAAGGCCTTATGTCACTAGGTGGGCTTGACCTCTGTCCTTGTTGTGTTCGTGCCTGTTCTCGCCCTTGCTCCACCCTCTCTACCTTTGTGGCGACTCCCTTCAGGTCTGACGGACAGATGTTGCCGTGGCTTCTCCTTGCTGCTTCTCCCCGGAATCCCTGAGCTGCCCTGATGCTGCAGATCCTCCATGTTCCTGATGATGTAAGGGCGCGCGTGCTCCAGAGTTTGTACTGGCAAGGGCGCGAACCTCAGGGGCATCCCCCCGTAGTGGTGTCATCCGCTTCCAACTTAAAAGGTCTTTGCTTGCAACTATGAATCGAGTTAGGAAGGGGTTAGCTCTCTCGCTGCTGCTTTGCCTCCACAAACTTACCTAGGGGTACCCGCTCCTCGGGGGCCCCATTCTCTCTTCTTGATTTCAGATTGTTAAGACGGGATCCGGTACTCACTCCTCGAGGGCCTACATCCCTGAATGCTCAGAAGACTCCTTACTGCCTGGAAGCGATCACAGACGTGAACACTGTGAGTTCTATTTCAGAAAGGATCCGGTACTCGCTCCATGAGGGCCTATGCTTCTAATCTCTGAAGACTCCCTTCTGTCTAAGACGTTATCGCAGGTACGGAGATCGTGAGTTATTATTGCAGATTGCAGATAGGAACCGGTACTCGCTCCATGAGGGCCCATGTTCCTAAACCCTTAAAAAACTCTTCTATCTCAGAAGCTATCGCATACCTATATCTGGTGCATTACTATTTCATAATGCAGATAGGAACCGGTACTTGCTCCATGAGGGCCTATGTTCCTAAAACCCTCCAAGACTCTCTTCTATTCCAGAAGCCATCTCATACACAGATATTGTGAGTTCTTATTTCAGACTGCATATAGAAACCAATACTTGCCTATGGCTCCTGTTCCTGAATATACTGAAGACTCTCTGTTGCATAGAAGCCATTACAGATATCTACAATTGTGAGTGTATCATCTACTACTGGTTATGTATCCAGCATACCCTGTCTACTCACTACCTATAGTCTCTCTCTACAGCTCAGCAACCCAGAGATCGCAATTTATTTATTTATTTATTTATTATTTTTGTTATACCGAGTTTCATGATAGGGATCACATCAACCCGGTTTACAAATAACAATGTGTGCAAAGTATAGCGTAACTTAATAAATATTTCCAATACAAATTTGAACTTTAAATACAGAGAATCAATTAAAAGGTGTGAGAAAGTTACAATATAACAGGGAAAATTAACTTGGAACTGGAAGAGGGGAGAGGTTAAACAATGCAATATTTACATTTAACACAATTAAAGTGATAGTGCAGCAGAGTAAGTAAATAAGCCTATTTGCATGAATGTGACGGTACATAAATATGAGCGGTAATATAAACAAGAGAATCAATATGACACAGTAGAGTATGGTGATGATATGATAAAACTCAAAACGTAATAGTGATAAGATTATGATAGGTGGATTCTTAATTGGATCCAGAGGTTACATGGCAGTTTGTGTTGATGAGTGTATTTTATTCAAGGCTTGGAAATGCTTTTTTGAAAAGCCAAGTTTTTAGTCTTTTCCTAAATGTTAGAGCGCATGGCTCTTGTCTTAGATCAGGTGGTATAGAGTTCCACAGAACTGGACCTGCTGTAGAGAAGGCTCTGAGACTCAAAGATTTATGTTGATAGGTTTTGGCATTTGGAATTTGGAGTGACTCTTTGTAGTATTCCCTAATAGGTCTGGCAGAAGTGTATTTTTTAAATGGTATTTGAAGATCTAGTTGCGTGAGTTGGTTGATGGTCTTGTATATGATGTTGATGGATTTATACATGATTCTATAGTGGATTGGTAGCCAATGAAGTTTTTGGAGGATAGGGGAGATGTGGTCCATTTTCCTGGAATTTGAAAGGACTCTGGCTGCGGAGTTCTGAACCATTTGTAGGGGTTTGATGTAAGAAGCTGGGAGGCCTAATAGTAAAGAGTTGCAATAATCTAGTTTTGAAAAAATTATTGCTTGCAAGATTGTTCTAAAGTCCATAGTGTGGAAAAGTGGTTTGATTCTTTTCAGAATGTGTAATTTGTAGAAGCAATCTTTGGTGGTTTGGTTAATGAATGTTTTAAGGTTGAGACGATTGTCTAAGATAGCTCCTAGATCTCTTACATGGGTAGATTGAAGGAGTGCGGTTGGTTTTGGAAGTGTGTTATTGTTTTCCGGTGATATGAGCAGAAATTCCGTTTTTGAAGCGTTAAGTACGAGGTTTAGGCTGGTGAGGAGGGGTTTAATTTCTAATAAGCAACTGTCCCAGTGTTCCATTGTTTTTGAGATTGTTTCTTTTATGGGAATCACGATCTGTACGTCGTCTGCGAAAAGGAAGTGTTTCAGGTTTAATTTTGTAAGAAGTTGACATAGTGGTAACAGGTAGACATTAAAGAGCGTGGGTGAAAGTGATGAACCTTGCGGCACTCCTCTGTTAGAAGGGTGGTATTGGGATTCTTTATTGTGGATTTTGACTCTATATCCTCTGTTTTCTAGGAATGTTTTGAACCAGTTTAGTGTAGAACCTGTCAATCCAATATTTGCCAGTTGTTTTAGGAGTAGGGTGTGATTGACGGTGTCGAAGGCCGCCGAGAAGTCAAGGAGGATTAGTAAAAATGTTTGGCCTTTATCAATTCCAGAAATGAGGAAGTCCATGAGAGAGAGTAGTAGGGTTTCAGTGCTTGCAGCTTTACGGAAACCATATTGGTTTGGGGACAGAATACTGTGGTCCTCTAAGTAGTTGGATAGTTGGGTGTTTACCAATTTTTCCATGATTTTAGCTATGAATGGGAGGTTGGAAATCGGGCGGAAGTTGTTGGGATCACAAGCATTTAGATTTGGTTTTTTTTAGCAGTGGCTTGATTGAGGCTGTTTTTAGGTCATCTGGGTAGATCCCATGTGATAGGGAGCAATTTATGATTTCTGCCAGTGTTTTTGCTATAGTATCAGGGATGAGAAGAAGCAATTTGGAAGGGATTTGATCAAATGGGTGTGATGACGGTTTCATTCTCTTTAACACCGAATGTATCTCTGTGATTGTGATGGGTTCGAAAGCGTTAAGCTGGATGTTTTTGTCTTGGGGGAGATATGTGGTATCTGGAACAGTAGTGTTTGTAATCAGCTGATTGAGGAGATCCGATATTTTTTTATTGAAATGAAGAGCCAATTCATCTGCTTTAGTCTGGGCTAACTCTGGTGGGATATCTGGAATGATGGGTTTAGTGAGGCTGGAGACAAAGGTGAATAGGGCTTTTGAATCAAAGATTAGATGATGAACTTTCCGGGCGTAATAGTCTCTTTTTGTTTTCAGCATGGTACTTTTGTATAAATGGAGTGAGCGTTTGTATTCAGATAGTGAGGCCGGTGAGGGGGCTTTACGCCATTTTCTTTCTTTCTGCCGAAGTAGTTGTTTGAGCTTTCGCAGTTCATCATTAAACCAGGGTTGTCTTTTGGATACACTAGGAGACCTTGTTTTGGTTGTCAGTGGGCAGAGAGTGTTTGCTATAGATTTAGTTATTTTGGACCAGGATTGGAGGGCCGAATTGGGCGTAGAGACATCAATGAGTGGTAGATCTGAGGTAAGAAGGTTGCTGAGGTGTTCCGAGGAACAAGGTTTTCTGTATAAGAAAGAGGGTCTTGAGTTTAGATTGTAGTCTGATCTTGGTAAAGAGAAGCTGGTGGAGATTAGCGAATGGTCAGACCATGGGACTTTTTTGCAATTTGGTTGATTTGTAAGAGAAATACCGGAGTTTATAAAGAAGAGATCGAGTGTATGGCCTGCTTTGTGAGTGGGTTTGTTGATTTGTTGTTTGAAACCCATTGCTGACATTGCGGTGAGGAAAGCTTCACAGTTTGTTGAAAGAGGGACTTTGTCAACATGTAAGTTGAAGTCGCCCAGGATTATAGCAGGAGAGTCCAGATTGAGATGTAAAGTTATGGTTTCAATAATAGGTGAGGCGTCTGACTCTAGTAATCCTGGAGGGGCATAGACTAGAAGGATTTGGAGATGTTCTGATTTGAACAGTCCTACTTCTAGTTTGGTAGCTGTGCTGATGTGGTGGTGTGTGAACCTTAAGGATTTTTTAGCAGCTAAGAAGATACCCCCTCCTCTTTTTTTTTGTCTTGGGATGGAGAAGAAATCGTACGTCTGTGTTGGTAGTTGGTTGATGAGGGTTATATCTGTGGATTTGAGCCATGTTTCTGTTATGGCACAAAAGTCTGGGGTTGAGTCCTGCAGTATGTCGTTTAGTATAAGGGTTTTGTTGGTGAGCGATTGAGCGTTGAAAAGGATGATGGTGAATAGAGTGAGACCTAGGAACTGTGTAGTGGGGGAGATCATGATTGGGATGAGTGATTTGTAGGTGCGTGGGCGGTAATGCATAATTGGATAAGGTTGGATCGGTGCTGGAAGAGTGTTGTTAGACGTTGGATGTGCTGCTAGATGAGCTACTGGAGTCTGGATGAGTGCTGCTGGAGTCTGGATGAGTGCTGCTGGAGACTGGATGAGTGCTGCTGGAGACTGAATGGGTGCTGCTGGAGACTGGATGAGTGTTGCTAGATGAGTTGCTGGAGACTGGATGAGTGCTGCTAGATGAGCTGCTGGAGACTGGATGTGTGCTGCTGGAGACTGGATGTGTGCTGCTAGATGAGCTGCTGGAGACTGGATGTGTGCTGCTGGAGACTGGATGAGTGCTGCTGGATGAGTGCTGCTGGAGACTGGATGTGTGCTGCTGGAGTCTGGATGAGTGCTGCTGGAGACTGGATGAGTGCTGCTGGAGACTGAATGGGTGCTGCTGGAGACTGGATGTGTGCTGCTAGATGAGCTGCTGGAGACTGGATGTGTGCTGCTGGAGACTGGATGTGTGCTGCTAGATGAGCTGCTGGAGACTGGATGTGTGCTGCTGGAGACTGGATGAGTGCTGCTGGATGAGTGCTGCTGGAGACTGGATGTGTGCTGCTGGAGACTGGATGAGTGCTGCTGGATGAGTGCTACTGGAGACTGGATGTGTGCTGCTGGAGACTGGATGAGTGCTGCTAGATGAGCTGCTGGAGACTGGATGAGTGCTGCTAGATGAGCTGCTGGAGACTGGATGTGTGCTGCTGGAGACTGGATGAGTGCTGCTAGATGAGCTGCTGGAGACTGGATGAGTGCTGGATGAGTGCTGCTAGATGTGCTGCTGGAGACTGGATGTGTGCTGCTGGAGACTGGATGAGTGCTGCTGGAGACTGGATGAGTGCTGCTAGATGAGCTGCTGGAGACTGGATGTGTGCTGCTGGATGAGCTGCTGGAGACTGGATGTGTGCTGGATGAGTCTCTGATCTGGCCGCCCTCTGATAGGCCTGAAGCCTGCTTAGGGGCGCGGCTCACTCACCACATTGTGTCCTGCGGGCCTGGTTCTCAGCTCTGGAGTGGTTAATAAGTATTAGTTTTGTTTTGGGTATTTTTGTCTTTTGCCTACCGTCTCTCCTGCACGGCTCATCTGGAGTGTCTGTTGAGCAGGTTTTTGCCCCAGATGGGCCGCGCTGATCACGCACGCCTCAGCAGAGAGGAGGAGTAGGTGGTTGGGTGCGGGTGGGTGCCGGGAAGAAGGCCGCCGAAATGATATATGTAACAGTAAATCCTTACGCGGGTATGGCTCGGGGCTTCCTCGGGGCTGTACGAAGGGGCGAAACAAAGGGGCCTGCCCCTTTGTTGCGCTCCTTCGGTGCGCGGCGCTCGGCGCGCGGCGCCGGTCCGAGTCCTGATTTAAAGCCCCTCAGGGCTGGCTCCTATTGGTGGAGCTGGATCGGGGGCGGGGCTCCCGTTGTCGGCGCGGTTTTTGTTAAAGTTTTTTGTTTTCCCAAGAGACGGCTTAACTTAGCTTTTTCGCCGCGCTATCGACGTCGAGATCCCCCGGGTGGGGAGAGAGAAGCCCAGACCTTCCCCCGGCGGGGCTCGGCGCCGGTTGCGCAGGCCTTCCCCGATCGTGGCTAAGCTGAAGAGGAGATGGCGCCGGGCCGAGTCCTGATTTAAAGCCCCTCAGGGCTGGCTCCTATTGGTGGAGCTGGATCGGGGGCGGGGCTCCCGTTGTCGGCACGGTTTTTGTTAAAGTTTTTTGTTTTCCCAAGAGACGGCTTAACTTAGCTTTTTCGCCGCGCTATCGACGTCGAGATCCCCCGGGTGGGGAGAGAGAAGCCCAGACCTTCCCCCGGCGGGGCTCGGCGCCGGTTGCGCAGGCCTTCCCCGATCGTGGCTAAGCTAAAGAGGAGATGGCGCCGGGCCGAGTCCTGATTTAAAGCCCCTCAGGGCTGGCTCCTATTGGTGGAGCTGGATCGGGGGCGGGGCTCCCGTTGTCGGCGCGGTTTTTGTTAAAGTTTTTTGTTTTCCCAAGAGACGGCTTAACTTAGCTTTTTCGCCGCGCTATCGACGTCGAGATCCCCCGGGTGGGGAGAGAGAAGCCCAGACCTTCCCCCGGCGGGGCTCGGCGCCGGTTGCGCAGGCCTTCCCCGATCGTGGCTAAGCTGAAGAGGAGATGGCGCCGGGCAATTCCAGTATCTGAGGGACTTCAGCCCTGCCGGGCACATCAGCTCACTACTGCCACCTCTGGTCGTTCTACTTCCTGTCTAATAAAGAACTATCTGTGTTTGTCTCCATACTCCAGCCTAGCCGGTGGTCCCTCTCAGGATATCCTCCTGGGGGCGCTGTCATCTGCCATCGGCACAAGGATTCACCAATTTACATTAAAGTGTTCATTCCGTACACTACTAGAGTGGTATCATAACAGACCGCCACTCTGTGGGGAGCCAGCCCACAACAGATCACTAACTCCATCTACGGAGTACAACGGACTGCTGGCTACTCTCCTCGGGGGAGCAGATTCCATAACAGATTGCAATTCCTCCTCTCTGGAGGAACAGATCTACATCAGGTTGCTAACGCCTCTCCTCTGGAAGAACTGATTACTAACAGTCTGCTAACTCCTCCCCTCTGGGGAAGCTAATCCATAACAGATTGCTAGCTCCGCCCCTCTGGGGGAGATCAATAACAGTCCTCTATTGCTGTACCTGTCTGTCCAGGCCTTATGTCCCTACCTGGGATTGACTCTGTCCTTGATTGCTGTGCCTGTTCGTCCAGGCCTTATGTCCCTACGTGGGCTTGACCTCTATCCTCTATTGCTGTGGCTGTCCGTCTAGGCCTTATGTCCCTACAAGGGTTGGACCTCGATTGCTTTGCCTGTTCGTCCAGGCCTTATGTCCATACATGGGCTTGACTCTGTCCTCGACTGCTGTGTCTATTCGTCCAGGCCTTATGTCCCTATGTGGGCTTGACCTCTGTCCTCGACTGCTGTGCCTGTTTGTCCAGGCCTTATGTCCCTATGTGGGCTTGACCTCTGTCCTCGACTGCTGTGCCTGTTCGTCCATGCCTTATGTCCCTATGTGGGCTTGACTCTGTCCTCGACTGCTGTGTCTATTCATCCAGGCCTTATGTCCCTATGTGGGCTTGACCTCTGTCCTCGACTGCTGTGCCTGTTTGTCCAGGCCTTATGTCTCTATGTGGGTTTGACCTCTGTCCTTGATTGCTGTGTCTGTCCGTCCAGGCCTTATGTCCCTACAAGGGTTTGACCTCGATTGCTTTGTCTGTCCGTCCAGGCCTTATGTCCCTACCTGGGATTGACTCTGTCCTGTATTGGTGTGCCTGTTCATCCAGGCCTTATGTCCCTACAAGGGTTGGACCTAGATTGCTTTGCCTGTTCGTCCAGGCCTTATGTCCATACGTGGGCTTGACCTCTGTCCTCGACTGCTGTGCCTGTTCATCCAGGCCTTATGTCCCTAGGTGGGATTGACCTCTGTCCTCGACTACTGTGCCTGTTTTTCCAGGCCTTATGTCCCTACAAGTGTTTGACCTCTGTCCTCGAATGCTGTGCCTGTTCATCCAGGCCTTATGTCCAGTCCTAACGGCTGAACCCTCGTTGCAAAGGGAAACCTCAGTCTCTGGCAATTAAAACTAGTAATCCTTCACAGCATGGATCCTTAAATAAAACAAACAGTTTTCTTTAGTTTCAGGGCAGAGAAGAGAACTTCCTTCGTCTTGCTTATAAAGTCATGATCTGTTTGCAAATGCTTAAATCATAACAATTTGTACCATTATACACTCTAGGGGTCAATCCATTCCAGGGAGCCCTTTCCTGCTCAAAGAAAGGGAACTCTCCCCAGTGTTGCAGCCTATCTCTTAGTACCTGTTGACCCATGTTCAGAACGAGAAAAGATCTCCAAGGTACTTAGACTGTGGCAAACACAGTGAGACCATGCTCATAGTAAGACCCTGCTCCATGTCGCCATGCTTTGAAGGCTCGTGCTCCACTCTAGGGGCCAACCCATTCCAAGGAAGCCCTTTCCTGCTCAAAGAAAGGGAACTCTCCCCGGTGTTGCAGCCTATCTCTTAGTACCTGTTGACCCATGTTGAACCGCTGTTCACATGGCACCCTGCTCCAGGTCGCCACGCTTTTAAGGCTTGTCCTCCACTCTATGGGCCAACCCATTCCAAGGAAGCCCTTTCCTGCTCAAAGAAAGGGAACTCTCCCCGGTGTTGCAGCCTATCTCTTAGTACCTGTTGACTCATGTTGAACCACTGTTCACATGGCGCCCTGCTCCAGGTCGCCATGCTTTGAAGGCTCGTGTTCCACTCTAGGGGCCAACCCATTCTGGGGAGCCCTTCCTGGCTCAAAGGGAACTCTCCCCGGGTGTAGCCAGCCTGTATCTACCCTCTGACCCATGTTGAACTGCTGTTCACATGCACCCTCCTCTGCCTCAGCCTTGAAAATTCTCGTTTGTATATCGCTAACTCCACCAGATTTTAGAAGACCAACAAGAGCTCACTAGACGCCAATGGAAACACCCCACTCTAGGGTGAACCCATTCTAGGGAGCCCTTTCCTGCGCAAAGGAAAGGAAACTCTTCCCAGGGCTCTTGTTTGAATATTTGATACTACCACCAAAATCTGCACCCGCAGATGCTCCACCACACCCAGGCATAGTTCATCATGTTTCATGTCCTAGCACTCGTGTTAGACTCCCTGGTCCCTGTTTCAAGATGGGTCGGGTGCACAGTACGCCCAGTTGACAGTCTCGCCACATGCTGAGCCTCGACTTGTCTTGCCTCCTTGTCTTTCCCTTATCAACATCATAGAGACCTGACTACCTCAGCTCTGCCAGCCTGTCTTGCCCCTATCAACTTTCTGCCACTCTGCCTTGCTGCCTTACACCAGATGACTCGCTTAACTCCTTGTGGTGTTCTTGCCACTATCATGATTCCTCAGTGTGTTGCTGCTATGTTCCTCCATTGTGCTGTAGGATGTTGATGCCACTTGTCTTGCCACTTTGCCTGTCGTGCTGCCTTCGAGGGTTCATACATCTGTTATAGGTGCTCTCTTTTGAAGCTGTGGTGTGTTTTTGACACTCTCGCTGCTGCTTTGAATCTCTGCTAAAGTACTCTTGCCACTTCTGGTACCCCTTTGCTCCTTTACAGTGTCTTAGGCTATTCATACCACTTTGGTGCCATTTTGCCACAGTCTAAGTATCTTGGAGCTCTTTTGTTGTTCTGATGATTGCTCCCCAGAAGTGTCATCAATATTGATAAGAAAACCCCAATTCTGCAGCCAAAAATAGACTGCAAATACTTCCCCCATTGACTTTAATGGGAACCGGAAAACGAATGCACGTATCAACATATCGGGTGCGCCATTGGATGAATGCAACAAATTTGCCCGCCAACGAATACGAATACCGAATCGGATGAATCTGTAACCTCTGCACATCCCTAACAGTTACTTCCCTTAACAGAAACATGGGTTAACTTGCTCAGAGCATCAGCTACTACCATAAGAAACTTGCTGGGCAGACTGGATGGAGTGGATTTCGTCTTTTTCTGCAGTCATTACTATGTTATTATATCCCTTCTCAGTCTTTTCTCCAAGCTGAAGAGCCCTTACCTGTAGGGATGTGAATCGTTTTAGGACGATTAAAATTATCGTCCGATAATTTTAATATCGTCTTAAACCGTTATGGAACACAATACAATAGAGATTCTAACGATTTATCGTTATAAATCGTTAGAATCGTGAGCCGGCACACTAAAACCCCCTAAAACCCACCCCCGACCCTTTAAATTAAATCCCCCACCCTCCCGAACCCCCCCCAAATGACTTAAATAACCTGCGGGTCCAGCGGCGGTCCGGAACGGCAGCGGTCTGGAACGGGCTCCTGCTCCTGAATCTTGTTGTCTTCAGCCGGCGCCATTTTCCAAAATGGCGCCGAAAAATGGCGGCGGCCATAGACGAACACGATTGGACGGCAGGAGGTCCTTCCGGACCCCCGCTGGACTTTTGGCAAGTCTCGTGGGGGTCAGGAGGCCCCCCACAAGCTGGCCAAAAGTTCCTGGAGGTCCAGCGGGGGTCAGGGAGCGATTTCCCGCCGCGAATCGTTTTCGTACGGAAAATGGCGCCGGCAGGAGATCGACTGCAGGAGGTCGTTCAGCGAGGGTTCCGGCGCCTCGCTGAACGACCTCCTGCAGTCGATCTCCTGCCGGCGCCATTTTCCGTACGAAAACGATTCGCGGCGGGAAATCGCTCCCTGACCCCCGCTGGACCTCCAGGAACTTTTGGCCAGCTTGTGGGGGGCCTCCTGACCCCCACGAGACTTGCCAAAAGTCCAGCGGGGGTCCGGAAGGACCTCCTGCCGTCCAATCGTGTTCGTCTATGGCCGCCGCCATTTTTCGGTGCCATTTTGGAAAATGGCGCCGGCTGAAGACAACAAGATTCAGGAGCAGGAGCCCGTTCCGGACCGCTGCCATTCCGGACCGCCGCTGGACCCGCAGGTTATTTAAGTCATTTGGGGGGGGTTCGGGAGGGTGGGGGATTTAATTTAAAGGGTCGGGGTGGGTTTTAGGGGGTTTTAATGTGCCAGTTTTGCGATTTTTCGATTTTTTGATTTTTCACGATTTTTCACGATATTTTACCCCCCAAACGGCAACAATACGATTCCCTCCCCCTCCCAGCCGAAATCGATCGTTAAGACGATCGAGGACACGATTCACATCCCTACTTACCTGTTTAGCCTTTCTTCTTAAGGAAACCATTCCATCCCCTTTATCATTTCATTGCCCTTCTCTGTATCTTTTATAGTTCTGCTATATCTTTTTTGAGATGGGGTGACCAGAATTGCATACAATACTCACGATGCAGTCGCATTATAGATTTATGCATAGGCATTAAATTATTCTTAGTTTTATTCTCTATTCCTTTCTAAACAGGATTTCATCTAAGTTTTTTCATTTAACTGCATTTTCATGATATAAATATGAATATCATTTAAATTCCATCTTCAATTCAGTTTTCAAACTTCACCCAAGCTTACTCACAAGACAGCTGATCTTTTCATGTCTTAATGACACATCCTATGCATCTGTTATCAGGAAGTACCCCACAGATTCACATTCTTTCAAGGTTTACTAAAATTTCATGATGTCATAAAATCCTATAGACAGTAGGACTTATATTATCATGGAATACCCTATCAATTTATGTTTTGAATTATCACGTGATTTCATATTCTCAACCCATACCCTGGCTTCTACCACCAAGATCAATATCTTCACAGACCTCTCTGGGAGCCTCTGCTTGTATGTATTCATCATAGATTTTCTTGGCCTTCAGAGTCAGTTTGATGGGTGACTTAGTCTTCTTGTAATCCTCGCAAGCGATCCAGAACTCAATATTTTCCTCACTGAACTCAGACTTCAGAAAAGTTCTGAAGGTTGCAAGCCCATCTAAAAATAAAACATTAATAACAAAATTAAAAATTTTTTTTCAGATGATTATGCTTTAGGAAGTTCATTTTGTTTATTTAGTCAGAGTCATTTGTGAATATAGAGGAAAAGAACAATTGTTGGGATGCATAGTTTTATGGTCCAGAATTCTAGAACCTCTAGAATGAAGATATAAATAATACAAAAGTAGATAAAATTAAAATATGAAATATACTCTTCAACTAAAACTTGAAGATTTCCAAGAAACTATGTGAAGAGCTAAGTTACAGTAAATTGCAATAACTTTTTTGCATTGAGAGAGAGAGAGAGAGAGAGACCAAAATGCCTTCCTCCTAGATAGGTATTTATATCTCTATGGGAGGCCCACCTACTTACTCAAGGTGAGGTTTAGGTATTAGTGTAGGGGTTAGGGGCCACTTTGACATTCAAAGTGAGATGTACGAACAGAACAGTGCTCTCTTGTGAAGATTTGATGACCCTCGGAGTGAGGAAACTCACTCAAAGATGAGATTTGTGCAATGTTCTCTCAACCTAGCTTGATGTTCAAATTACTAGGTGGGCCTCCCATAAAGATATAAGTACCTAATCTAGAGTGAAGGCATTATGGCCAGTCTCTCTCTCTCTCTCTCTCTCAACACATCACAAAATGCAATAATGGCTTAACACTATTTATTTATTTATTTATTTATTTATTTAACAATCTTTTATATACCGGGGCACGTTAAAAACATCACCCCGGTTCACAATGTAACGTAACGTAGCAACAGGCTTTACAATAATTTAGGATAGATAAACATAAAACATTATTTAGCTTTACAATAAATTAAAATATATAAACATTATGACAACTAACTCAACTTGAGACAGGTGGTTTATCAGGTGGTTACATGAGAAACTCTTGCGGGGAGTAAAAGGGAATAGGTTCATTAACTATTCACAAGATTCACTACTAAAAATGGTGTAGTTAAAGCTTTGCAAAATGGTAAACCCACCCCTCCTCTTTTTCAGATTTGCATTAAAGGCATTTTTGCATGCATTAATGGCACTTTTCACATGCAATAAGCCTTTAACACATGCAAAAATGCCTTATAGCATTTTGATAAATTACCCTATAAGTCCTCAAAACAAATATTTACATGTAACCCCTGGATGGAAAAACCCGGTTCATGTATTCATAGGCACATAATCTAAGTTCAGACCCTATTGGTAAGGCTCTTCAAAGTGTTCAAATAAATCTGAATGTCCAGGGTTGCCTGTGGGACAAAGTTTAACTTCAAGCCCTTCTGTGTTATTTACTATTACATTGACCTTCGGTCCCTTGGCAAACCATACTGTGAAGTGGGTCATAATAGATATTATGAACCTTGAGAGGGAGATTTTTTAAATCAAGGTACAAACACCTCTACTGTTAGAGGTATAAGGAGTAGAGATGTGAATCTGAACTGGAATCGGTTCGGATTCCGGTTCGGATTCACATCATGGTTTTTTTTTTCGTCCGGCCCGATCACAGTTTTGTTTATCGGCTGCGCCCGAGCCGATAAGCAAAAAACCCACCCTGACCCTTTAAAACTAATCCCTTAGCTTCCCCCACCCTCCTGACCCCCCCCCCCAAAAACATTTTACAGGTACCTGGTGGTCCAGTGGAGGTCCCGGTAGCGATCTCCTGCTCTCGGGCCGTCGGCTACCACTAATAAAAATGGCACTGAGGGCCTTTGCCCTTACCATGAGACAGGGTATCCGTGCCATTGGCCGGCCCCTGTCACATGGAGGGAGCACTGGATGGGCGTCTCTTGCATCTTTAAAAATGGCGCGGGCCATCCAGTGCTCCTACCATGTGACAGGGGCCAGCCAATGGCACGGATACCCTGTCACATGGTAAGGGCAAAGGGCCATCGGCGCCATTTTGATTAGTGGCAGCCGACGGCCCGAGAGCGGGAGATCACTCCTGGGACCCCCACTGGACCACCAGGTACCTGTAAAAAGTTTTTTGGGGGGTCGGGAGGGTGGGGGAAGCTAAGGGATTATTTTTAGAGTCGGGGGTCGGTTTAGGGGTTATTTTTGTGTGCCGTTTTTCCCGCCCTCCCCCAAAACAATAAGAGAACCCCCACGAACAATATAGTGGGGTTTTCCTATCATTTTGGGGGAGCCCCCGATTTCTGACGATTTTGAAAATATCATACGATATTTTCAATCGTCCGAAGCCCGATTCACATCCCTAATAAGGAGTAGCATGAACATGACCATGAGCTTTTTTGGACATAGACGTCTCTTGCAGAAACACAATGCCAACGTTTTGCTTTCTAAGAAATTGAAGAATCCTAGTGTGTTTAATCGGTGTGGCTAAACCCCTCACATTAAGGAAAATAATATGTACGTCTAGCGACATCTTAATGTGAGCTGAAATTTATGTCTCAGATAATACCCCTTCCAAGCTGAGCAAAAGATCTGATGGCTGCATTCACAATAGTGCCTTGCATTCAAATCCAACTGAATGATTTTAAATATATATAACCCAACAAATAAACTGCAACAAACCTCTTGATGTCCCCTCCTTCCCCGTCCTAACCACACTGCAAAGCCCCTGAAACATCAAAAGACCATAACCCCCTTTATCAGTTCTATAACACACATTTCTCCTTCCCTCCCATCCAAACTCTAGCCCAAACCAATAGAAAAAACAAGCCCAAGTGAATAAATAAATCACAGATTGTTGTGAGTGCAGAGGTGTGATCCTTGCTCAGAAAGATGTGAGCCCTTGGGCCACGACTCGGCTCAGGGAGGAGCCCCATGACACATACCATGGAAGGTCAGAGTGTTCAGGCATGGGCTGGAGCTGGAACAAGGCTGGACCAGGAGCAAGACTTGGAACATCAGAAACTAGAACAAGGCAGGCTCAGCCCTCCACTGGACCTGCACGCACAAGTGAGACCCAGCAACGCAATGCTGGTCTCAAGGGTAGTCCTCCTACCACTCAGTAGCCATTCCGAACCTGCCGCTTGGGAACGATGAGTGCATGAGGCCAGATGGAGGCTGAGGGCAGGAACCAGATAAGACATGGAACTCAGGAACTAGGAAACTCAGACAAAGACTTGAGGAACTTGGAAGACTCAGACAAGGATACGTGGAACTTGGAAGACTCAGACAAGGACTCAGGATACTTGGAAAACTCGGACAAGCACTCAGGATACTTAGAAGACTCTGAAAAGGACTCAGGATACTTGCAAGACTTGGACATGGACTCAGGATAATTGGAAGACTCGGACTAGGATCCAGGATACTTGAAAGACTCAGGCGAGGGTTCAGGGTTTAGGCACTAGTACAGGGTGAATACTGAACCACAGTGCGCCCTACACAGCCCCCCATGGCTGGTCACAGACCATGCCGAAAGCGAAGCAGACTCCAGGCAAGAAAGTGAAGACTTGGAACCGGGAACATGACGAAGATTCAGGAGAGGCCTGCACTGAGGCGCGCCCTACACAGAAGCCCATGGCTGGTTGCAGACCATGCTGAAGCAGAGCAGGTTCTGGCTTGAGTCTTGGGCATGGACGGAGGCAGGCACAATGTACTCTGAAGAACAGGAACAGGATTCAAGACTCAGGATTCAAGATTCAGAACTCGGATTCAGGAACAGATCTCAGAATTAAAAACAAGGAGCCTTCCGGAGACTTGCGCTGCAGACGTGAAAACAGGCCTTGTGCCATGAAGCACCCTACACAACCCCCCATGGGCTGGTCATGGACTACGACGGGTCTAAACACAAGATCTCCAAAATACTTGGAAGGAGCTGAAGTGATGAGGTGTTTGGAGCATACTGAAGACATGACACAAAAAACTCAGGAAAAGGCATGACCAGGTTGAACTGGAGGTACAGATGAGTGGTAGCATCTTGAAGTGTAGTCCGGTTCTTGGTTCTTGTTTAAGTAAGTCGATATGGAAGTATGGAACACATAAGCAACATCTTTCTGCTGTTAGCAATGGTGAGGATAGAGATTAAGGCATCATTGCTGGATTCTTAGATGCAAGGGTAGAATACCAGGAGAATGTGTAGGCAAACTTACAGATTACCACTTGCTCTTGGGTAGGAATTGGTACAAGGAATTGGAACAAGGAATTGGTACAATTGGAACTAGGAAGTCCAACAAACATTGCTCAGAAGGTAGAAAGCTGATCTTGGAGGCATATTTTTATACCCCTTGATGATAGATGGTGCACGGTCCCTTTTGTAAGATCTTTAGGTATAATCTTTAGGTATAATCCGCATGTTAACACAGGCTCCCATATGATAGCAAATTTGTTCCTTGAAGGAGCTTGGTAGTCGATAGACGGAAATGCTCAACTTTACACAGGAAACTGTTTCCTTGAAAGGGATTTCCAGAATAGCTTGGTAGGTATAATATCCCTCAGGCTCGGATCAGATGAGCCGCTTCAAGATGGGTGGTAAGGCTCAAGGAGGCAAAGCTTGGAGACAGCGAAAGAGTCCAAATGGTCACTGATGCTCCTCCACTTCTATAGATGGATTATAAATGCAGCTGATGGCAAAGATCCCTGTAGGGACAGCTTTTATAAATGGTAGAAGACAACTTGAGAGACTGGCAAATTTTGGTTTTCCTTGAAGAGCAGTGCTCTTCTCCAGGAATGGATCTCTTGGGTATAAGATCGGTAAGCTCCCAGAAGTACAGAGGATATGGAACTCAAAGAGAAGATCGCAGGAACAACTCTCAATGGATCCATGGGTAGTGATGTTGAATCCCAAGAAAAGGGAAGACATAGTGTCCTTAAATTGATAGTAATAGTTCCTTCCAGGAGGATTTGCAGCAGAAGAACTATGTAGGCTTATCAGGCAAGACAAAAGGTGGCAATTATGGCCCGTTGGGAGCAGATGAAATGGACAAATCAGGATCTCCCAATCCTGATTCCACTAGCTCAGAAAACTGTTGGGCATCCAAATGGCAGATAAAATTTAATGTGGACAAGTGCAAGGTGCTGCAAATAGGGAAAAATAACTCTATAGTAGACTCAGACTAGGACTCAGGATACTTGGAAGACTCGGACATGAACTCATCATACTTGGAAGACTCACACTAGGATCCAGGATACTTGGAAGACTCAGGTGAGGATTCAGGGTTCAGGCACTAGTACAGGGTAAGTACTGCACTGCAGCATGCCCTACACAGCCACCCATGGCTGGTCGTGGACTTCACCAAAAGCAAAGCAGACTCCAGGCAAAGACTTGGAACCGGGAAGATATCGAAGATTCAGGAGAGGCCTGCACCGAGATGCACCCTACACAGCCGCCTATAGCTGGTCATGGACCACGCTGGAGAAGAGCAGTTTCTGGCTTGAGTCTTGGGCATGGACGGAAGAAGGCACAAGGTACCCTGAAGACCAGGAACAAGATTCAAGACTCAAGATTCAAGACTCGGATTGAGGACTAGACCTCGGAATTAAAAACAAGGAGCCTTCCGAAGACTTGCATTGCAGACATGAAGACAGGCCTTGTGCCATGAAGCGCTCTACACAGCCCCCCATGGGCTGGTCATGGACCACGATGTTGGCATGCCAGGAAAAGTGGACAAGCAGGGAACCTGGAAGCAGGACAAAGAGCCTGAGACAAGGACATCAGGACCAGGACTGGAACACAGAACATTAGGAACTTCTGGACATGGAATATCAGAACACTGAAGAGACAACGAAGGAGCTCCAATGAAGAACAGGACCAGGAATATCAGGACGAAGGAGACCAGGAACATATAGGACAACAAACGAAGAGCCATCAAGAGAACACTGAAGAGACAACGAAGGAGCTCCAATGAAGAACAGGACCAGGAATATCAGGACGAAGGAGACCAGGAACATATAGGACAACAAACGAAGAGCCATCAAGACAAAAGAAGACCATGGAGGACCTTGACTGGAAGAAGAGCACAGACAACTGTGAGACCTGGATCGAAGGCCCCGAGGAATGAGGGCTGAACCCTTTTATAGGGCTGGATGAAGGAGCAGGCTGATGAGGTCATCCGGTGGGGCCGTGGCCTCTTCCCGCCACTGCCCTTTATTGAAATGAGGGGCGCACGCACACCTATGCAGGGCCGAGAAGGTGGAGGAGTTGATGTTGGCAGCATCCCTGCTGCATGAAGAGATGGAAGGACAGCGGCTTCCCTGCCGCTCAGGAACAAGAAGCAGCAGTGGCAGTGGCAGCATAGGCCACATCAACAGGTGACTGGCGGCATGCAGGATGAGTGAGGGCCTGCTTGTGGGATGGGTTCCGCGAGCAGGATCGTATCACACACTGTCCATTCGAACAATTATAGTATCTTGGAAGAAGAGGACAGTCTTACATCTCAGAGCTCATTCCCCAGGAGAGATTTGTCATGACCTGGGAGCAAGCTCTTGATCGCTGGCACAAATCTGTATGTGAAACAAGAGTGAAATCAGGTAAAGATAGAACAAAATATAAAGAAGAGATACAAGAGCCTGTTGGCCCCCAGTTCTTCATCCGGTAACTCAAAAGGAAGAGGATTAATCTAGTGATTCCTAGTCTATTATTAACCAATTTCCTGTATAATAAACGGAAGCACATAAAGCTACTCACAAAGAGATATCGCCAGAGTTGCAATTAAACCTGAGGCATACGGAGATTGGAAGAACTGTTCTCAAAGCCATTTATCTGAGTTAAGTAGCCAGGCTGAAAACTGTCCTCATTAAAATGACTGAAGAATATGTATGGGATTCACAATGTACAGACTTTTATCGACATTAAAGAGGTGCATTCCTGGGGGCATGTGTAGGTCAGGGGAGTACAGTATACATGCAGAATCAATTTTCCCATCTGTATGTATATTTCCCTCTTTCTTCTGCCCACAGAAAAAGGAGGGGCAAAATGTGCAGGTTCTATTGTCACTTGATACCTGCCTAAGTGAATTTTCAAAAGAAAATCTATGCATATAGGGGTATATTTTAAAAACATATGCACGCGCCTCCATGTGCACGCACTACCCAGCACGCATGTTATAAAATCCGGGCCGGCATGCCCAGGGGGGTAGAGGTGGCCAATTTACGTGCGGCGTAAATTTGGCCTCCCCCAGTTCCCTCCCTATCCTCTCCAATTAAGGAGTGGACTAAGAGGGAACTTTCCTACCCCCTACCTATCCTCCCTCCCTCCCTCTTCCCGACCCCTTAAGGCTTCATACCTTTTCTTTTCTTCTTTATTTCTGAACTTATGTCAACTCCTGAGCTGGCGTAAGTTGCTGGCGCGCAATGCCCCGGCACAGCAGCAAATGGCCGCTGTACCGGCCACCTCCAGCTCTGCCCCCACCCCACCCCCTGGACCGCCCCTCCCCACCCCCTGACAGCCCTTTTGCCGAGTCCTGGTGTTACAGTTTTGGCTGCAGTGCAACCGCCTCACCACCAGGGGTCCCTCTAGTGCTGGCTCTCCTGACAGGCCCAGTCCATCTCCTCTGTCCACTCTATGTTCTGGGTTTGCCCTTATAACCCTGCCTGACAGTTCCCTCGGGGCTTCGGCATCGAGCTCACCTGGGCTCCCTGCTCTAGCCTTCCTTGCCTTGCGCGGCCTTCGGGCCTTTCCTTGCCTTGCCTTGCGCGGCCTTTGGGCCTTCTTCCTTGCTTTTCATACCTGGCCTACGGGCCTTCTGTGTGTGTGTGGCCTACGGGCCTTCTGACCTGCCTTGCCCCGCTTACGGTGTGTGGCCTACGGGCCTTCTGTGTGTGTGTGGCCTACGGGCCTTCTGACCTGCCTTGCTCTGCTTACGGTGTGTGGCCTACGGGCCCTCTGTGTGTGTGTGGCCTACGGGCCTTCTGACCTGCCTTGTCCTGCTTACTGTGCCCTGACCCAGCCTGAACCTAGACACTGCTATCTGCCTCCTGCCCTGACCCAGCCTGGACCCAGACACTGCTACTTGCCGCCTGCCCTGACCCAGCCTGGACCTAGACATTGCTATCTGCCTCCTGCCCTGACCCAGCCTGGACCCAGACACTGCTACTTGCCGCCTGCCCTGACCCAGCCTGGACCCAGACACTGCTATCTGCCGCCTGCCCTGACCCAGCCTGGACCCAGACACTGCTACTTGCCGCCTGCCCTGACCCAGCCTGGACCCAGACTCTGTTCTAGCCATTCTTGTCTCTCTCAACCTGGAGCCACCCTTCTGGGTGGTGTTCATGACTCCTGACCGGAGCCCAGTCTTAACACCTGGCTCATGTGCGCGTAACGTGGGTTACACGCATGGCCGGGCCCCTTCTAAAAGAAGAAATAAGCATGTGTCCGAAAGAACTTAGGAAATGGTCTAATTTTGAAGAAACAGTAATGGAGGTCGAAAGTTTGATAAAGCAATTAAATCCAACAAACCATCCAATAGATTCTATTCCCATTTTAGCATTAAAACCTACAGGGGGGAAGCAGAGAGGAGAGAGGACCCGGAGAGGTGCTTAATCTGTTGAATTTACCTCCTACGAGGGTGAGGACACGTCCCGGCCTGAATATTTTTCTTGTTTCTGGAAGGTGAGGATACGTCCCGGCCTGATTGGACTTACCTCTGACGTCATCAGAAAGGCGACGGTAGGCCTTAAAACCGCCGCCTTCTGCAACTTCTCCGGGGGAAGCAGAGAGGAGAGAGGACCCGGAGAGGTGCTTAATCTGTTGAATTTACCTCCTACGAGGGTGAGGACACGTCCCGGCCTGAATATTTTTCTTGTTTCTGGAAGGTGAGGATACGTCCCGGCCTGATTGGACTTACCTCTGACGTCATCAGAAAGGCGACAGTAGGCCTTAAAACCGCCCCCTTCTGCGGCGCGCAGCTGCCGCTGGTGCGCGGCTTTGCCTGAGCATTACCAAGGTTTCTTCGTTGTTTCATCAATTGTAAGTACTATTCTTAAAAAAAAAACCTCTCTCTCTCTATACCTCTCTGTGTACCCTCGTCTGCCAACTCCTATAAATAAGTTATTGGATTCAAGAGACTTTGGGAAGGTAGAACCCTTGATTTAAAATTATAGAAAACATATGCCACATACGAAAAGGAAAGCAAGGATTAGGGAGCTGGGGCCTGGACCCCAGACCCCAGTTTCCTTGCAACCTACGATCGAAGGTTTCATGCTTCCCTTAGTGGCTATGACAACTCCGCGGCAGTCCTTGGCATCCAATCCAGAGGAGCGTCTGGATTGTTCGCCGGACATACAAGTCAGCTTAAGTCCCGGAGCGCCGTCTACTCCCCCCTTTCCCTCAGGAGCATTAAATACATCAGAAGGACAAAGTATTGACAGAGAATTTTCTCTTGTCATAAGTGAGTCTATCCTGGAACCAGGTGCTGTGGGGTTCACGGAGGGCATTATCCGGGGGAATGAAATTTCGACTTCCCCGGAAATTAAAGCCTCTACTCCTAGAGAGAAAATACTAACATCGGGGGAATCAAGTAACCTTGTGGATACCCAACGAACTGAGTTTACTATTCTACGCCCAGCTATTCCTAAACCCACTGAAATTACAATGGACTCCATATGGACTGCAATAATGGTTTTAGAAAAGTCAGTATCTTCTCTTGTAGAGGTTACCTCTAGTTTAGTAGGGAAAATTCACCCCATGGAATTAAGTATTTCCACAAATATGCAAAATATAGTTCAAATAGAACAAAAGGTTTCTACTTTACAAACCAATCAAGTACAACTTATAAAATCTGATATAATTCAGCAAAGAAGGATAGAAAATATTGAAAATTCAATTAGATATTTGAATCTTCGTTTGCTGAATTTTCCTTTGTTTGAAAAGGTTTCCCCTTTAGAAATGTTTAAAAAATATCTGATGGAAGTATTAAAAATCCCTAAAGAATTGATGCCTACATTGGCAAAAATTTATATGACAAAAACTGTTCCAATAACATCAAACGATCAAGTGCCTGATTTAGACCTGGAATTAACACAATTCTTAGAAACATCTGGGGAAATAAAACCTACTAAAAGAGGAACTATGTTTATCCAATGTGTATTTGCACAAGATAGAGAAATGATACTAAAAGCTTTCTTTCGTAATAGAAAGACACCTTTTTTGGGACAGTCCATATGGGTCTTTCCAGATGTTACACGTTCTACTCAGGAGCGTAGAAAAAGGTTTCTTTTATTGCGTAATGAAGTGGTAGGCATGGGAGCCAAGTTCACTCTTAGGTTCCCATGCCAATGTATAGTGAATAAGCAAGGGGTTAAGAATGTTTTCTATGAACCTGATCTGCTACAGATTTTCCTAAACTCAAGCTCTCGGGTAAGTCCGAGTCAAGGTATTGCTTGAATTACGGTTAGAGAAGGATAAAAGCCACTAATTTCTCTGTTTCCAATATTATAAAAGAGTAAATTACTAAATTTCCTTTATCGCTCAAGGTAGGAGTTGTCTTTCGTTTCATTAATATTACACGGAGAAATGTTGCAGTTAACTTATATTATGTACAAAGTAGTATTGTTGTTTTCCAATATTCAAATGTTTAAAGATAGATAACTGCATAATCCCATTGTATTTTTTTCCTGTGATTTTACCTGTATGAAAGGTTAAAAAATTCTATAAATAAAAGAAAAAAAAAAACAAAAAACAAAAAAAAACCTACAGCACATCGCTCTGTGCATCACATACATTATCAATAGATATTTAAAAGAGGGTCATCTCCCAGAAATATTGAAAAGTGCAATTATTAGGCCCATCCTAAAGCAAAAAAAACTGGCCCCAACGGTGTTGAACAATTATAGGCTGATATCAAATTTATCCTTTCTCTCTAAACTAATTGAAAAAGTAGTGTAGAAACAGTTAACAGAATACCTTGAAGTAAACAATATTCTTTACCCGTCACAGTATGGTTTCAGGAGACATTTTAATACTGAAACATTGTTATTATCTTTGACTGACACAGTATTAAGAGGGTTTGATAGTGGCCAAAGATATTTATTAACTTTTCTAGATCTTTCAGCGGCATTTGATACAGTGAATCATAATATATTACTTCAGAGACTCTCAGAAATAGGGCTTAATGAAACCATATTGCAATGGTTCACATCTTATCTGAATAACCTCTCTTATCAAGTGTAAATCAACAATAAAACAATGAATAAAAGAGGGCTCAAGACAGGAGTACCACAGGGATCTGCCCTGTCAGCCACGTTATTTAACGTATATATGTTGCCCATATGTCATTTATTAGCCAGATTAGGTCTCAATCACTATTTATATGCTGAGGTTTTCAGATAATTTTACCAATTCAAGACACAATCGAAAAAACCTACGAACTCACAGTCATGTATCTGAAAATTATTAAACTACTCACGCAAATTAAATTAGTTTTAAATATCAACAAAATGGAAATTATCCCCTTAGAAAGAAAGGCCCCAAACACAGATCAATCATCAATAACACTACAAGATAACTTTACGATTAAATTAGCAGATAACATACAAGACCTAGGAGTTTTTATTGACCCTGAACTTAGCCTTAAAAGACATATAGGGGTAGATTTTTAAAGTTATGCAGGGGCATAGATTTGTTCGCTCAACCCGGCGCGAACAAATCTATGCCTGATTTTATAACGTGCGCGCTCAGGGGGATGCACAATTGTGCAACCTGCGCATGCTGAGCCAAGCAGCCTGCCTCCGTTCCCTCCCAGGCCGCTCCGAAATTGGAGAGGCCTGGGAGGGAACTTTTTTTCACCCCCCCACCTTCCCCTCCCTTCCCCTACCTAACCCACCCCCCAGCCCTAACTAAATCGCCCCCTACCTTTTTTAAGAAAGTTATGCCTGCCCGAGGCCTCACCCCGGATCGCCCCCGAGCTGGCACCATGCCCACGGCCCCACCCCCGACACGCCCCGAGTGCCGCACTGCCCCCAACATGCCCCCAAGCAAAGCCCCAGGACTTATGTGCGTCCTGGGGCTTTGCGCGCACCGGCAGCCTATGCAACATAGGCGCGCCGGCTTTTAAAATCTAACCCATAACGAACAAAGTAAGAGAGGGATATGGCAAGCTTATGATACTTAAGCGATTAAAGCCATTACTGTCACAAAATGACTTTAGAACAGTCTTACAATCCTTGATTTTTGCAGGCACAGATTATTGCAATTCATTATTACTGGGCCTTCCATCTTCCACTATTCGACCCTTACAGGTATTGCACAATGCTGCAGCAAGAGTGCTAACAGGCAGTAGAAAAAGAGATTACATTACACCTATTCGGGTCGCCTTGCACTGGCTGCCTATTGAATATCATACTCAATTTAAAATAATTTGTATTCTACATAAAATTAATCTATGGCGAGCAAGTGGACTGGTTTAACGCAGCGATTCGGCTTCACACTCTTCAAAGAAACTAAAGGTCTGCAAATAAATGTCTGCTATCTATACCTGCTATAAACTCCACCCAGCTCAGCCATCAGGGAAAGAGCAATGTCGCTTGCGGGACCTAAATTGTGGAATGCGATACCTACAAACTTGAGATTGCAATCTGATTTCAAGAAGTTTAAACAGGATCTAAAAACCTGGTTGTTTGGGAAGGCTTACATGGTTGAAAAATGAGATTAGCTTTTAATATTTAATATTCATTCATTTTATAACCCTCTAGTTCTTTTACATATACTATTTTACAGTATTTTGTTTTAACGCTAGTCCTGTATCTTTTACTCTACCTCATATTGATTATATTTTATGATTAAGTTCTTATATTTTATACACGTTTTTATCTTATGTATTTCTTTCTGAAAAATGTAAACCATTCTGATGGCACGTCTGAACGACATTATAGAAAATCTGACAAATAAGTAAGTAAATAAATAAATAAATAAATAAATAAAATGCGCATGGTGTACGCAAGGCCCGGCCACACATGTAACCACCGTATTTACGAACTCGGGGGAATAACAATTCGGCTGATAGTTTTCTTTGAAAATTATCTAGCAGATACAAATGCTACCAGTGGGCTTTGAACATTGTCACTTCAGAGACTTTTTGTTAAAGTATAAAAGCTTTGGCTGGCCTCAGACCAACAGACTGCTGGGTCAAGAACCTGAAGCTCTGCTCTTCAGTCTTTGAGAGAAGCTCAGCAATTGAAAAAGCATGCTAGCAATCTAAAGCCTAGACTTGCAATCCCTTTTAAAAATAAGTTTCCAGAAATTTTAAGACTAGTAGCTCAAGCTGAGAGAAACTGGAAAAGACCCATTAATTCTTGAATTAAACCCCCTACAACAACAAACATGTTTGTTGTTGTAGGGGCAAAATGTTGAAATGTTGTATAACTGGATAAACTGCCTTGGACTAAAGTTTGACTGTGATTGCTACTCCTGAAAGTGAATTTTGTATCTACAACTGTTTGAGCTATGTAAACACTTCTGTTGTCACTGAAGGAAGGGAACCTGTGTCCTGCTGTTTTGTGTATCCTGTATTGTATAAGCAGGTCCTGTCTGTGTTCCAGTAGAGTGTATAGACAAGTTTGGAATCTCCAAGGTCCTCCCCAACAAACTTGTCCAAGATAACAGAGAGTGGTAGAACAGAGCTGGATCCTGATCATGGATGCCTGACACTAAGCCCTTGTTCTCTAAGAAACAATAAACCCTCCTCCTCTTCCTCTTCTTCTGGCTGACATATTCCTTTTCCCAGCATAAAACAAATTCTGGTGTTGATTAGAGTTATTCTAATGTGTTTGTTTTGGAAATTTCTTTAGAAACAGAAAGATCAACTTTTTAATGTGTTTACTGATATAACCGTTGGCATTCCATGTTCAGAACATCATCTGGCACTGTGTGAATAATTAATGACATCGACTTTGGTCTTTGTTACAGGAAATGTTGGTAAACAATGAAGCACATTCCTTGCAATCCAATTACTCTTCAACTATATTTAAAATTCCTAATAAAGACATAACGCATCTTTACCAAACACTTTTGTGACATTGAATGACATGAGCGTGAAGCCCTTTTGCCACGGCACAGTTGGAGCAACCTTGTAGGCGAAGCCCCAAGGTCTGTGCCAACAGCTGGTGAAAGAGGCTTTATTCGGGCCAGGCTAGGGCAGAGTCCAGGATGGTCCAACAGTCAGGACAGGCAGCTGGCAAGCTGTAGACTGAGTCCAAGGCTAGGATTGGATCAAAGCAGCAAGCAAGGAACAGAGAAGGCTCAGAGCAAGAGAGACTAGGCAGGAAACAGTACACAGAGGAACAGGAAGGACAAGACCAGAGACAATCCAGGAAACAGGTAAGACAAACATGAGAAAACAGATAGGGTCAGGCAGGAAACAGGACAGAACAAAACTAAAGACAAGGCTGGAGTGAGGCAAGGTTGAAGACCAGGTTGGAGCGAGGGCAGGCTGAGGACCAGGCTGGAACGAGGCAAGGATGAGGACCAGGTAGGCCAACGAGGCAAGGCTGAAGACCAGGCAGGCCGATGAGGCAAAGCTGAGGACTGGATAAGACAATGAGGCAAGGCTGAAGATGAAGGGACCTGTTTGCTGGGGCACTGGTTGGTAGCATGGCTGGGGTTTAAATACCCAGCTGTGATGTCATCAGCCAGCACCTGCTGTGAGCGTTCCCACCTTAGGGCTCACATAGGAAGGTGCATGCCTTGGGGGGATAAGTCCCTGAAGATGGCAGCGGTATCCGGGCCACATGGCAGTGGTGATAGAAACTGCTCATGGGGCATACCTGTAAGCAGAGAAGGTAACAACAACATTCCTTCTATGTACAAGATGATCTTTTCGAGGTGGTCTGCAGCCCTACTGACCTGCTTTAGACAGAATCCAGTGCATCTGACCTTGCTGTTTAGTATGATTGGTTTGATATAAGCAGACTATAAGAATTTTAATAAATAAAAGTAAATAAATGAAAGTCCTAGACAGATGCTATTTGGGGTGAATTTTAAAACCCCCTAGCACGCCAAAGCTGGGAGATACACACAGAAGTTGGGCTGGTCCACACTGCACAGATTTTAAAAGGGGCTGCGTGTGCAAATATCTCCCAGTACATGAACAAAAATTGTTTTCCGAAAAAGGGGCGGAGAATGGGCATAGTTTGGGCAGGGCAGGGCAGGGCATGGGCATTCCAAGATTTATGAATGAAACCAGTACGAAAATACTTACACTCTTAAGGCACACGGGGGTCCCCTACTGCATAACATTACTTCTACTATGGATGACATATAAGTCTTTAAACAAAAATAACTAGGCTAGTCAGCAGGGTGTTAAGGTAGGCACTAACTGAGTATAAAGGAGGCTAATTAACCAGGGTGGTTAGGAAGTCCTATCCTTTACCTGGGCAAACTGGGAATGAACTGGGGAAACTGGTAATTGCTTCAGTACGTGTATCTATTAAATTCGCTCCACTTATGTGGTAGAGGTGGCATTTGTGCACGTCCATATAAAGTTGTGCACACATCTACGTGTACAGCCTATTTTATACCATGAGTGCATATATACGCATATATGTATGTTATAAAATGGCCGCACCTTTTGGCGCGAGCTGGCATATGCACATACATGTGTGCACGCTTCACCGATATCAGAGTTCCTGTCCCTGTGTCATCCTCTATATACAATGAGAGAATTTCACCAATTCCATCCATGCAAGTGTAAACACCCTGTATGAATAAGTTATGTTCTTGTCACGAGGGTAGCCTGATGGTTTAAGCCTCAGGGGTTTCCTATTTAAAGTTGTTATATGGTAAAAGCTTACAAGAACATCCAGTATTGTTTTACCATTAGAAATAAAGATAATAAAAAAATAAAAGACACTTCTTTATAGGAAAAAAACAAGTTATATTTAGCTGGCAGATGGGTAAGATCTTGTTTAACCACTGAAAACAATTTTAGTTGTTTCATAGGTAAAACAGTTCAAAATGCAAATATAAATGTAAAATATTTAAAACTTCAAATGTACTTAGCAATATTGCATTAATATTTTCAGATACAGATATAAGATTCAGAAACCAGTTTCTATAAAGGTTTGCAACTTACAGACTAATATCAGATAAGTACATGTTAATTTACTTTTTCTCTCTTTTACTCAATCAGGCTGATTCAATAAGAAGCGTAGGAGAACGGGTGCTCCGAATTGAGTGCCCGCTCTCCCAACGCGCACCCAGGCACCTCTGAGCATGCAATCCTGTTTTTAAATGAGGGGTCGAGCTAAAAGGAAGTGCGGAATTATTACGTTCCCTAGCACCTCCTCGGCCCAGGAGAGGTGGCTTTGTCAGCAGGTTCAGGAAAACGATGCTCAATTTTATGAGCATTGGTTTTCTGAATCCGCTGTCAGCCATTGGTTAGGAAACGCCTTTCTCCTAACTGGACCAGCTGTCACATTTTAAAAATTTTTTTAAATATATTTTAAAAAAATGTTTTTATTTATTTATTTTACATTTTTTGTTCCCTCGACTTAATATTGCTAGGATATTAAGTCGGAGGGTGTACAGAAAGGCAGTATTTTCTGCTTTTCTGTACACTTTTTGGGCTGTTCATAAATTTATGCCATTGTACTTTCGGTATCCCAGGTGACTAACTAATAGCCTCATCAACATGCATTTGCATGTGATGAGCGCCATTAGTTTCCAGGGGGGGTTGGCCATGCGTTTTTGATGCGCTAAGCCCCTTACAGTATAAGGGGTAATAGATGCACGTCGAAAACACGCAGCCAATCGCATGTTAATGAGTGTGCTCAGTCAAGCGCACTTTACATAATCAGCCTGATAGTTACTTCTAACAGATTTAAAACCTCACTTTAAGAATTGATTCTTTGTGATATTTTATTATTTCTGGTTTCTCCCAGATACTTTTGAAGTTCAACAATTTCATGCAGGTAAGAATATGTTGTATGTTTTTGTGTCTAACCGTTCACTAATATGTCTGCTTTTCTATTCTTTGTAGATGTCCTCTCTCACTGCTCTTATATATTACTCAGTGTTTTCAAACTATAGATTCTTTTATGTTCTTCACACTTCTACAACAGTATGCTAGTACACTTATCTCCAACCCCATTGAAGTAGCAGCTAGTGGGTGGAATGTATGAGCACTGATAGAATCACTTACGGGCCGATTCAGTAAAGTCTGAGGGAGAGCGGACGAACACCCGCTCTCCCAGCGCGTGCACAGACCACTCGCCTGTGCACGCGATTCTGTATTTAAATTAGGTAGTGCGGTAGAAACGGGCAAAAGGAGGCACTAGGGACACTAGCGCGTCCCTAGCGCCTCCTTTTGACCCGGAGTGGCGGCTGTCAGCGGGTTTGACAGCCGACGCTCAATTTTGCCGGTGTCGGTTCTCGAGCCCGCTGACAGCCATGGGCTCAGAAACTGGATGCCGGCAAAATTGCGCATCCGGTTTTCGGCCCAACAGCCGCCGGCCCATTTTACATTTTTTTTTCTTTTTTTTTTCTTTTTTTTACCCTTCGGGCCCTCTGACTTAATATCGCCATGATATTAAGTCGGAGGGTGCACAGAAAAGCAGTTTTTACTGCTTTTCTGTGCACTTTCCTGGTGCCGGCAGAAACTAGTCCCTACCTTTGGGTAGGCGCTAATTTCTTAAAGTAAAATGTGTAGCTTGGCTGCACATTTTACTTTCTGTATTGCGCGGGCATTCCTAATAGGGCCTTCAACATGCATTTGCATGTTGAGGGCGGTATTAGGTGCCGCGGGTTGGACGCGCGTTTTCCGTCCCTTACTGAATAAGGGGTAAGGGAAAACGCACGTCCAAGGGCAGGTTAACAGTGCGCTCCGTCGGAGCTCACTGTACTGTATTGGCCTGAAAGGGATGATGGGAAGCTTTAGTTGCTTATAGGTGAGGCTAGCATACGTAGCTGAATAACACAGGCAGGAACACTCTTGATGACGACATCTGTGAATGCAGCTCTCTCCCCACCTATTACACTAACTTTAATTAAATTAATAAGAGATTCTGACTCCCTGTATCCGCCAATCTTCTGCAATCTATATGTTGCCCTGGTTTTGTTCAATTAATAGACTAACAAAATCAAAAGATAATTTTTTAATAACTCTGGCTAAGCACAGTTAGGGATTGAGTTTGAGTTTGGAATGGTAAGGTGAAGTGAGTGTGCAGTGAGCATGAATGTGAGAGACTCAGGGAAAATCAGATTTGTGGTCAGTACATTCACACTTTCACACAATCACTGCTCAGTTATAACTGTTCCTTTAAGTTTCTTTTTTGTTTCAATATATCTGCAGGAAATTAGTTATTCTGCTTTCCTCCATTAAATTATTTTCCTACAAAGATAGGTTCTCAGTTGTCTCAAAGGATTAAAATATGTCCTTAACAACAGGATTTGCTTCAGGTTCCAACCTTGAGTCAGTACTTGGTTATTACCTCATTTAAAATAATTGTCATAAAGACAAGCTCAGCATATAGCTTTATTAATTTCTGCTTAGAGGATATTCAGAGGACACTATTTATTACTTTTCCTTTTTTAAGATCAACATCAACCTTTATTTACAGGTAATGTGAGATGAATAGGCTTTTGTGGGTATAGAGAGAAACCCTATAGCTCAGATGTTATAAAATTATTTGGTGTTCACAAATTAGATCACCAAAGGGTGACAAAATGATAAAGGGGATGGAACAGCTCCCCTATAATGAAAGACTAAAGAGGTTAGGGCTGTTCAGCTTGGAGAAGAGAAGGCTGAGGGGGGATATAATGCAAGTCTATAAAATCATGAGAGGATTAGATTGGGTAAATGTGAATCAGTTATTTACTCTTTCAGATAATAAAAAGACTAGGGGGCACTCCATGAAGTTAGCATGGGGCACATTTAAAACAAACCAGAGAAAATTCTTTTTCACTGAAATCACAATTAAGCTCTGGAGTTTGTTGCTGGAGGATGTGGTTAGTGCAGTTAGTGTAGCTGGGCTTAAAAAAGGTTTGGATAAGTTCCTGGAGGAGAAATCCATAAACTGCTATTAATCAAGTTGACTTATAACCTAATTTTAAAAGGCGTACACATGTTAAAACCAGAGAATTTTCAAAGGTCCATGGCCACATGCGTATTTCCTGGTATGAGTTGAAAACTGGCTAGGGGTGGGAACAGGGCAGGGCGTGGGCAGGGCATTGGGTGGCCAGGACAGCACAATTAGGCACTGACCTGCTGAAGCGCGTGCCAGCAGCCAGCTGGCCTGCGAAACCTGCTACTGTTCCGGAGAGCAAGGAAGTATTATTTATTTATTTTATTTTATTTAAAATCTTTTCTATACCGTCGTTAAGTGGGTGCCATCACAATGGTTCACAATAAGGCACAAAAACTATGTTGCATAAAGTGTCTGGAATTCTAACTTTTACACAGGTGCCATCAAAAATACTGTAACATTATATCATAATAAGTACTATTTGGTGAGTGTTATAAGTTATGTCTAGATTTTCTAACTCTGCTAAAATTTGGTGTTACTTAACTTTAGTTCTTTGAAGTTTAAGATAAAGGTGGAGATTAGAATATAGGAGAGGAGACACACTTTAAGAAGGAAGGAGTGTGTTTGTGTGGGTCTGGAATTCTAACTCTTACACAGGTGCCTTCAAAAATACTGTAACATTATATCATACCAGGCGCGGGCCTCTGTAAAAAAAAAAAAAATAGCGATGGGTCGGGTCGGGTTGGGTCGGGAGAGGGGGGGGGGGGTTTGATTTAAATGGTTGGATGGTTTTTTTTTGTTTTTTTGCGGCGCGGGCCTCCGTAAAAAAATAATTAGCGATGGGTCGGGTCGGGAGGTCGATTTAAAGGGTCGGATGTGGTTTGTTTTATTTTTTTTTTTTGCGGTGCGGGCCTCCTAAAAAAATGTGAATTGGAATCGGAAATTATTCCAATTCACATATCTTAACGATCAGATTCGAGCCCCCCCGCAGCCGAATCTGATCGTTAAGACGATCTGGCACACGATTCACATCTCTAGTATATTGTTGTTCTCTAAGTGTTCTGTTAATTGTTTTTGTATGGCTTTTTCTATTAACTTTGCAATTAGTGGCAGGTTTGATACTGGTCTATAATTGCTCATGACTAGATGATCGCTATTAAAACAATAAACAACAAAAAAAAAAAGATAGAGGGGTTTTAGGGGTCAGGGCGGATAGGGGAAAAGGGAGGCAGCTTAGCTAGGGGTTTTAGGAAGTTCCCCCCAGTACACTCCGACAAATTCCCCAAGCACCATATCTGCTCCTTTATTGGAGAGGACTGGGAGGGAACTGGGGAAAGGGCCTTTATGTTGCCTTGCACATCTTATAAAAATTTCCCCGTTACACACGCGAGTTGGCACTCGTGAGCACATGCCCACACTAAAATAAAATTGGGCATGCATGTGCGTGTGGGTAGAGGATTTTATAACATGCGTGTGTCAGTGCCGGGAACCGCATGCACATGGACACTCATGCCTGTGTTTTAAAATTTGCCTTTTAGAGAATAGTCATTGCTATTGCTGACAGTAACAAGGCATCTGTTTAATGTTTGGGTACTTGCCAGGTATTTGTAACCTGGATTTGCTACTATTGGAAACAGGATGTGGGCTTGATGGACCCTCAAAATGATCCAGCATGGCATCTTCTTATATTCTTATGTTCTTAAAGCTTTTCTTTCACTCAGCTTATTAAGTTGATAAAATCCCACGGATTCGTTGTATTTAAATTTAAGCTAAGTAAATATTTTTTCCTTACCTTTACCAATCTAATTACCATAAAGCATATCTCATTCAAACAGTCTTACACCAATTTGTGTTTCTTGTTCTTGAGTGTTTTTATACTTTGACTAGGCCTCTGTAACAGGGATGCAGTCCTCCTCTGTCATTCTCTCAACAAGCTCTTTTTTCATTCTAAACTGTCACAGTCTGTTTTTGCTGTCAGTGAGATCTTTACAGTGATGATGTCATGAGAAATAGTTCCTAACATAGATAAATACCCTATTTAACAACCATATAACCAGCTATATAATCACTTTGGTACAGATTAAGATAATATAAAGAAAATTTAGGAAACCTCAAACTCTTTTCTATTAACATTAATTAAGGAAACACTACAGTGCTGTGACCATGAGAAGTATATTTCCTCCAGCCTATAAGCAAGGTGATTTCAGGTAAGTATCTCGTTGTTATGGCACTTCCTGGGAAATGCTTCAGAATCTTTGGGTTTTTCCTAACTTTATGCTGTTGGCCCTTTTTTTTAATGGACCTAGCCTCAGTAATTTCAAATAAAAAATGGAACATCCACCCCAGTAAATACCCTCAAATCACTCAAAAATGCTAAATCAATACCTCAAAGTAGTCCAAAACCAATCTGTCCATCACATGCCAACAGCACTAGGTGTTCCAAACTCTCTAACATTTATAAAACCCACTTACAAACTTTTAAAAATCATTCTCACTCAGTATTTTAAACAGTTAAATATTTTTTCCTCAAACCAATGTCCCCATGATCTCTTCAGTTGACCACCAGAACCAAGTAAAATTTTCTGAAGTGTTTAGACCACTTTTCAGTTCCCAGAGACACCCTATACAAAATGCATTAAATTTCTCCTTATAAAATAATTTTTTGTCCCAAATTTGGTGTTGTCCAAGTTATTGAAGTCCCCTAACAAGAAAACTACCCTCAAATAACTTAAATTTGGTGTTTTAAATATGTTGTTATACTTATGGTGCCCGGTCCACCAAGTGGCTTCCCAGGACTTCCCCACCAGAAACACATTGGCTTGAAAATTGTATTGGTTTACTTATTATTTAATTTTTAAAATTGGCTCTTTGGGCAGTTTCAAGGTCAGTCCACTGATGTCAGCAATAACATCTGTGACCTGAGCTTTCCATACCTTAAATGTAGCAGGGGCTTGTGTCCAGGATGCAGTGACAGCATTCCCATGGCTGCCACTAACTCATCTATATCATCCGTGCAGCAATGCCAAATTCCTTTCCTTACCACTGCGGCCCTGCAGCTGGATGGGAAAACTGGACCGAGGGCAGTATGTTAATCATCTGTTCGCTCCTACCTTCAGTCCCATTGCTTACTCAGCTGCCTCCCCGCAGCCCTCTGCCACCAAACTAAACCTCCCAGCCAGCTTCAACATCACCCCGAGGAAATCCTCAGGCACCATATCAATGTGACCTCACCTCGATGCCACCCGCCGCAAGCGCAGGGCGTGAGAGAGGGAGTCAGCCATCCTCGCGTTTCCACGGCACAGGGACGAACCCGTGCCGGTGACGCCGCCTGCCTATGGACACGCGGTGTGATTGACTGGCGGGCCCGCCTCCTCCTTTTCTCATCCCACTGGGAAACCGGGAGGCGAGGTTACGCCGGCTTCCCCGAAAGGGAGAAAGAGGGCGGGTGGGTCGCCCGGTGCCCCGGACAGATCGATGTCCCTGGGGCAGGGAAAACGGCAGGCAGGTTCCGCCTTCCTCCCCGCCCCACCACGACCCCTGGATGCTCTGCCAGACAGCTCTGCATTCCGCGTGGCAAAGCGGGGAGGAAGGTGGCACCTGCTTGCCGTTTTCTCCACCCTGGGGACATCGATCCGTCTGGGGCACAGGGTGACCCACCCACCCTCTTTCTCCCTTTCAGGGAAGCCAGCATTCCCTCGGCTCCTGTCTCCCCTGCGGGATGAGAAAAGGAGGAGGCAGGCCCGCTGGTTCAATGCGCTGAGCGTCCGGAGGTGCATGGCGGTCGCCGGCGTGGGTTACATCCATGCACCGCCGAAACGTGAGGACAGCGGACTCCCTATCTCGTGCCACGCTCTGCCACATGCGTGAGAGGCATCCAAGGCCCGAGCCACTCACGGTGGGTGCATGAATAAATCTATGCATGTGAAAAAAGAGTTGTCCAGAGGCATTATGGCACAGGGCCAACATTTACGTTTGTAAGCTTCAAATTTATAAGCAATTTACTCATATAGGTTTGGTAGCTTACTGTAGTGTTGATGGAGGAGAATGTAGACCCCTTGCCTGAGGGGGAGTTGGCGCTCCCTGAGAGGGTGAACCCCCTTAGGTCCCCACTGTCGGGAGGCGAGGCTGAACTGATGCAAGGGTTGGCTGGAGCTTCACCAATACCAACCCCGTTCACCGCGAGTTGAGCCTTTGGGAGTGTTGGGCCGGCTGATCTTAGGTGGACCCTTGTGAAGATGATGGAATCACCGAAATTCAGTCCAAGGTTAGAAGCTGGAGAGTCGCTGATAGCCAGTCCAGAGTCAAAAGCCAGAGAGTTGCCGATAGCCAGTCCAGTCAGAAGCCAGAGAAGTCACCGAAGCTGGTCTGAGGTTGAAAGCCAGAAGATCCATCCAAAGGAATTGGAGGATGGGAGCAGGAACAGGACTCGGAAGGCAGGAACAGGAACCACAATACCAACAAGACACAGAAGACCTCACTGAAGTAAAGCAGACTCGTTGCCAAGTCGATGAACAAAAAGAGGAGGCTCTCATAAATAGTACCTGGTTCCTGACGTCATCCAAGAGGCTGGGCTGCATCAAGGTGAGCTGGCCCTTTAAGGGCAGCTCTGGAAGCGTGACCGGGCATCTAGGGAGAGCCCTGCCCTATGGGTGCTGCAGGAACAGAGACTTGCGGCCTGGTGCTGCACCGTGGCCACTGCCGAGTGCTGCACTGATCCCATGGCAGGACCCACGGGCATGGAGGAGGCCCAAGACTTGCGGCGGGAGTGACTCCCCAGCGCTGCACAACTTCTGACACCCGGGAAGGAGGGGCCAACTGTGGCTGCCTGCGGCATCTAACACCTACTTGCTTATATTTATACCTGCTCTATATCTGGAGGAAATGATAGTAAATGTCTTAAAAGTGAAATACTAACTGGGTAGGGGGTCTGGGTGAAATGGGAGGAATTGAGATTGAAAAGCCAGGAGGGTCTTCATAACCTGCAGATTAACTGGGCAAATTGGTAGCTTAATTGGTAACACTGCTAATTTCATTGCCATTCGCATTTTAGAAAATCTCTCAACCTATAAGTATAAACCCGACTTATAAGGTGGGGGATGTAAATGCATGTAAATTCCATGGGTAAAATCTCCATGCATTATTTTTTAAGTTTGAAGTAAAAATACGTGGGTATAATAGTTTTGCAACACTTATCCAAAAATGTTTTGTCTTATCCGGCTATCTAGCAGCTTTGCCAGATAGCCAGAGAAGTCAGGAAAGTTCTACTTATCCACCTAAGTAACAAAGACATTCATCAAATCGCGTTAGGGTTGTATTGTGCAATAAAAGGGATCTAACGTGTGATAAAAGCGATCTTTATCGCATCATGTGTTGATATGCAAATATGATAATGAGTATGAAAAATCTAGAAAATTATATAAATGAGGGACTACTAGTACTTTTAGTGGTACAATAACGCACAATAATGCAAGATTTAAAGTGAAAAATAAACTAGTACTTTTATATTAAAGTCTGTATTAGTGAAAAAACTAGGCTTGTTGTTATTCACAGCTGTACTGATTTGCTGTATGTTACTTGCCAATAGAGACATTTATACGAAAAAAGAATAAAAACAACTACAACAGGCATGCAGATTCAATTGCCTCCTAGGGAAGTGCCACCACTGGAGCCAGAGCCACAAGCCCTGCCGGTAGAGTACCCTGGCCTACGGAAGGGCTTGCCACGCAGGAGGGCATGGAGGTGGTACAGGGAGTGCATCTTTCATCCATGAACCACATTGCTGGGCATGCCAGAGGAACATGTGGTCACCAGGTATCACCTCAGCTCTTAGGCTATTTGTTTCAAGAACTCAGAGGGGATCCCATGCTGTACCAGGCCTCATCAAACTATTGTGCGCTCTGTATTTTGTGACATCTGGCTCCTTCCAAACAACAGTTGGAGTCATCAGGGGAATGTCCCAAACCTCTTTTTACCACAGTCTGGGCCAGGTCATAACAGTTATACATAATCACATTGATTGTTACATAAGATTCCCTCATGAAAGGCAGGACTTGCTGGTCTTGAAGAGAGGGTAGTATTTCAGTTTTTTTATGGTTGAGGGAAAGAGAAATTTGTGATAGTAGTTGGGTTATTTTCTGCAAGTGTGTGTTCCAGATTTTTATGGTGGTTTCAAGTGTTTCATTCAGTGGGAGCAGAATTTGAACATCATTTGCGTATATGTAGTATGATAGTCCTAATTCAGATAAGAGAGTGCAGACGGGGGAGGATGTAAATATTGAAGAGGGTGGATGAGAGGGAGGCGCCTTGAGGGACACCATGTGGAAGGGGCATTGGTTTAGATTCTGAGTTCATTTTGACTTTATAGGTTCTGTCTGATAGGTATGATTTAAACCAATTAAGTGTGGCATTGCATAGGCTGATATCCTTTAGTCTGGTTAAGAGCATTTCATGGTTGACGGTGTCTAATGCCACCGAGATGTCAAGTAGGATCAGATTAATGGGTTGGGGGAAGGGTCTGGGCCAACAAAGTGATAAGACCTGGGGGTAGGGGTGGAGATGGCAGGAGGCCTGCCAGGACCCTTATTTTAGGTAGTTTTTTCTAGACAGAGGCTTACTTACCCACTTATCTGTAGAAGATTTCCTGGTAACTAGACAGTGAGCCTGCCATGCAGGACAGCATCACTTTAGGCTTACTCTGCCGTATGTTCACACTGGCAGGGTAGGCCTACAGAGAATCTGCCTTATGCATACATTTTGTGTGCTTAGATTAGGTGGCACTTTAATCTTGCTGATAATAGGGGACAGGTTCTGCTGCTAACTGGAGCCACATCACTTGCCCACTAGCCAGCCTAATGCTTATGCAACTCTGTCTACATGCAGCCCTCTAGAAGACCATGTCAGCCGCTGTGTGACCACTGCGGAGGTGTAAAAGATAGAGATTCCCCACTGGCTAAGAGCAGTGATGAGGCGTGCTGCTGCTTGGGACCAGCAAGACTTGAACAGACTGGCTCCCACCCCTGCACTGGCTTGGGTTGATGATCTGTACATAAGTTTTAGCTAAGGCTTATCTTACACATCACTTCTCCTCACCACCACTCTCCTCCTCCTCCACCACCACCACCACTCCTCCACCACCACACAAAGACAGACAAACTGGACAAACTTACAAAAACTTCCACATACAGATAAAGAAAAGAAACAAAGTTAAAGGTAAACCGATGATTATAGAAAAGAAAAGGTCAATGCACTCAGAAATCATTAAACAACTCATACTCCAACCACTAAACTTCAAGAACTCACCTCATCTCCTCTCTCTCCCATGCCTGATACAGCCTCAAAGAGGCAGCTGCAGGAAGCCGGCATATATAAATAAGGAAAATAAAATGACGCACAACGTTTAAAATGACATATGACTTGCTAATACATCACGAAACGTGATACTGCATTGTGTGATGCGATAAATTATCACGAGTTTCGCAACTTACCTATGCGATGTGGTAGGTCAGAAATTACCCTAACCATACCCATTTTTTTTATCACGGACACTAATGCACCACATTTCTGCTCTATTTATAGCATTTTGATGAATCTAGACCTAAGGTACATGAATAAATTTCAAATAAGAACATAAGAACATAAGAAATTGCCATGCTGGGTCAGATCCAGGGTCCATCAAACCCAGCATCCTGTTTCCAACAGAGGCCAAACCAGGCCACAAGAACCTGGCAATTACCCAAACACCAAGAAGATCCCATGCTACTGATGTAATTAATAGCAGTGGCTATTCCCTAAGTAAACTTGATTAATAGCCGTTAATGGACTTCTCCTTCAAGAACTTATCCAAACCTTTTTTGAACCCAGCTACACTAACTACACTAACCACATCCTCTAGCAACAAATTCCAGAGCTTTATTGTGCGTTGAGTGAAAAAGAATTTTCTCCGATTAGTCTTAAATGTGCTACTTCTAACTTCATGGAATGCCCCCTAGTCCTTCTATTATTCGAAAGTGTAAATAACCGAGTCACATCTACTCGTTCGAAACCTCTCATGATCTTAAAGACCTCTATCATATCCCCCCTCAGCCATCTCTTCTCCAAGCTGAACAGCCCTAACCTCTTCAGCCTTTCCTCATAGGGGAGTTGTTCCATCCCCTTTATCATTTTGGTTGCCCTTCTCTGTACTTTTTCCATCGCAATTATATCTTTTTTGAGATGTGGTGACCAGAATTGTACACAGTATTCAAGGTGTGGTCTCACCATGGAGCAATATAGAGGCATTATGACATTTGCCGTTTTATTAACCATTCCCTTCCTAATAGTTCCTAACATTCTGTTTGCTTTTTTGACTGCTGCAGCACACTGAGCCGACAATTTTAAAGTATTATCCACTATGATGCCTAGATCTTTTTCCTGGGTGGTAGCTCCTAATATAGAACCTAACATTGTGTAACTACAGCAAGCGTTATTTTTCCCTATATGCAACACCTTGCACTTGTCCACATTAAATTTAATCTGCCATTTGGATGCCCAATCTTCCAGTCTTGCAAGGTCCTTCTGTCCTATCACAGTCTGCTTGTGATTTAACTACTCTGAATAATTTTGTATCATCCGCAAATTTGATAACCTCACTTGTCGTATTCCTTTCCAGATCATTTATATATATATATATTGAAAAGCACCGGTCCAAGTACAGATCCCTGAGGCACTCTACTGTTTACCCTTTTCCACTGAGAAAACTGACCATTTAATCTCTGTTTCCTGTCCTCCAACCAGTTTGTAATCCACGAAAGGATATCGCCTCCTAACCCATAACATTTTAGTTTTCGTAGAAGCCTTTCATGAGGGACTTTGTCAAACGCCTTCTGAAAATCCAAATACACTATATCTACCGGTTCACCTTTATGCACATGTTTATTAACCTGTTCAAAAAAATGAAGCAGATTTGTTAGGCAAGACTTCCTTTGGGTAAATTCATGTTGACTGTGTTCCATTAAATCATGTCTTTCTATATGCGCTACGATTTTGATCTTGAGAATAGTTTCCACTATTTTTCCAGGCACTGAAGTTAGGCTCACTGTTCTATAGTTACCCGGATTGCCCCTGGAGCCTTTTTTAAATATTGGGTTACATTGGCCACCCTCCAGTCTTCAGGTACAATGGATGATTTTAATGATAGGTTACAAATTTTAACTAATAGAACAGAAATTTCATTTTTGAGTTCCTTCAGTACCCTAGGATGCATACCATCTGGTCCAGGTGATTTGCTACTCTTTAGTTTGTCAATCTGGCCTACTACATCTTCCAGGTTCACAGTGATTTCGTTCAGTTCGTCTGACTTATCACCCCTGAAAACCATCTCCGAAACTGGTATCTCGCCAACAATAGAGCTACTTACGTTTAAGTAGCACTATTTAAGACTTATCTGGCTACTTTTCTTAGCAGGATAAGTAGCGCTTTTAAGACTTATCTGGCTCAGTAGTGTAACGTCGCTACTTAGCCGAATAAGTGCAAAATATATTTGCAGTTTTTTTTATATATGCACGCAGGTTGCTGGCTACATTTGTGCATATTTTATAATCCTCGTATATCATATATGCGCATGTTATAAAATACAGGATTAGACGTCTGTGTGCCCAGGTTCATACATATTTGGGCATGCATGCAGCAGTTTTAAAGTTTTCCTCTTAATGTTAAATTATTTTCATTAAAAAATTTCTTAAATGACACTTTTGAAATCCTATTATTCATCTTAGACTTGCTCAGGCACACTTCGCTCACAGTACATAAATCTGAAACAATCTTATAAAAAAAATTAGAGGGAACACTGATTGTGATCCTTTCTGAAGAGGAAGGATCTGGTCATTCATATATGGTTTGACTATTGCAACTCTTTGGTAATTGGTTTGCAAAAATCACAGAGATGGTGCACATTGGCATGTGTGTGTCAGCCTTTTCCCTAGGATGTGGCCATTTTATAACTTGTGTGCATATATGCATGCATGTTATAAAATAGCCTGGCCGTGTGCACAAGTATGCCAAATTTTAAGTGGGCACATATAGGCATGCAAATCCCGCTTTTACCACATACAAGTTGGGGGATTTTAAAAGGGGCATGCGTCCATGTCATTGGCAGTTGACCTGTTTGTCCACCAATTTACCCAGTTAACCCCCTAGTTTGATGGCCTATACTCTACCCCAGACCCTTTAAACCCCTCAGAAATGGTTTTATCTTTTTATTTTATAACTTACATGTCATCCATAACAGAAATAAAGTTACAGCAGGGGTCCTTGGGAAGCACCGGGGCACATAAGTATTTACGTGCACATCTCTTGGCCAGGCCCCAAAATGCTCATGCCCTGCCCATACCACACCCCTTTTTGAAAACTTTTCAGATATGCATAGTGTAGATTTTACACACATATCTGGGCACTTTTAAATTATGGTCAGTGTGCGCAAGCCTGACTTCTTCGCACAGCCCCTAAAGGATGTGTGCGCTAGGCTTTTAAAATTCACCTTAAAGGGAATAATTTTGAAAACACCCATATTGTTGCAAAGTCCATTGGTACTTTTCCCTATGGACTTTAAACCAGTTTTCAAAGGATATTTTCTCTTTGAAAATTACCAAAGGATATAAAATCCAAAGAGATTTGCACCAGCTTTTTCTGTTGGTACAGTTTACTGCCAAAACACATATTGTGCCACATTGGGATCCCTACCAATGGATTTTGGCCTAATGACTAGATTGAAGCCAGTGAGAGTAGAGAAGCATATCCTCTGTTTCAAAGCACCCCCTTCTTGAAGCTGTTGTAGTGGTCGCTGCCTGTTCCTAAATATAAAGTTAGGACTTTTGTGAAAGTGTGGATTTTTAGACATCAGAGAATGGGGGTGTTTCTTTTGAGTTTCTGGGTTTTTTATTAAGAAGAGATCCTAGGTTTAATACATTGTGGGCTGGATTTGGAGAAGAATTCAGAGACTTTCTCTTTTTGAGTTTTTCCTTTTTGAAGAAGAGAGAACTTGCTAATTTTATACTTTCTTTGAAGGAAGATTTTCTTTCCATTTTGAGCTTGGGAGTGATTTCATCTTGTTCTTCAGTTTCTCTCCAATTAGAGATACAGCACCCACTTAATCAAATTCTAAAGTATGCTTAGACATTCAACCAGTGCCTTCAGGGGGTAAAAGAAGTAAGGAAGAGGAGTGAAATATTACCTATCCAGTACATGACCACTGTAAATACCTATCCAGTATTCAGGGACTGGAGTAAAGTGGTGCCCTTTAGGTTCACCTAGAATAAGGCTTTGATACCAGGATATCTGAGTCAAAGTATAGAAATGTATTTAATTAATTAATTAATTAATTAATTAATTAACATATTTCTATACTGGTCTTCATGAAGGGATTCATATCAGGCCGGTTTACATGGAATTTAGGGGATTAACTAATTAACCAAACAAGAGAGCCGAAGCAAAGTTACATAAAACAAGGGAATTGAACTTGGGGGCTAGAGTAGCCAGGAAGTAGAAAGACAAAAATTAACTAGAGGTAAAATACATATGAATAGTACTGAGACTCGTGCGAACGTCCCATCAGTTGGGCTTAGTCTGGATTGAACACTTTATAAATTAGGGGAAGGCTTGGAGGAAAAGCCAAGTCTTAAGTTTTCGTCGGAAGGTAAGAAGGCAGGGTTCCAGTCTTAGGTCAGTCGGCAATTTGTTCCAAAGGACTGGGCCCGCTGTGGAGAATGCACGCTCTTTGGTGGAAGTTAGGCGGGCGGATTTATTTGGTGGGACTAGTAGAGTTCCTCTATATGCTTCTCTGATGGGTCTTGCGGATGAGTAGAGTTTGAAAGGGATTTGAAGGTCTAGTGTCAGCTGATTGTGGATGGTTTTGTGGATTATAGTGAGTGCTTTATGTAGGATTCTGTACTTTATTGGCAGCCAGTGCAGTGCAGGGGAGATATGAGCTCGCCGGTTGGTGTTGGTTAAGATTCTGGCTGCTGCATTCTGGAGCATCTGTAATGGTTTGGTGACGGAGATGGGGAGCCCCAGGAGTAAAGCATTACAGTAGTCCGTTTTGGAGAATAATGTTGACTGAAGGACGGTTCTGTAGTCCTAGAAGTGAAGAAGGGGTTTGAGTCTTTTCAGAACTTTAAGCTTATAGAAACAGTCCTTTGTGATATTGTTGATCGATTTCTTTAAATTCAGATGGTTATCTAGGATAATTCCTAAATCTCTTGCTTGAGATATCTGTGTGTCAGGGACCGTTTGATCGGTGTTGGCAGAGTGGTCAGGGGAGATAAGAAGGTGGTCAGGAGGCCCCCCCAGCTTGGGGGGGGCCTCCTGACCACCCCAAGCTGGCCAAAAGTTCCTTTTGGGTGCAACGAGGGTCCCAGAGCGAACGCGCAGGGAATCACGTGACGCCGCGTCACTCCGACGTGACGCCGACGTCACGTGCTCCTCGCAAAGGAGTTCAGAAATGGCGTCCTGACTCCCTGCTGGACCACCAGGGAGTTTTGGTAAGTCTTGGGGGGGGGGGGGGGGGATTAAGGAGGGTGAGGGGTTTAAATTTTTATTTGCACATATGGACATAGACTCAACTTATGGAATTCTCCATATGTCCATATTGACAGAAATTGACCCCCCCTTTCGACTTATGGACTTATGGACTTATGAACACTTATAAACTTTTGGTCTGCACATCCCTAGTGTTCACTACTTTCTCTGTGAGCTTCGCTAGAAAAGGGAGGTTGGATATAGGTCTGAAGTTGGCGAGTTCTTTTGTGTCGAGGTTGGGTTTCTTCAATAGAGGTTTGAGGGACGCCGTTTTTATGGGAAGTTAAACTGTGGTTAGCTTTCCTACTAGAGTGGACATCCCAGGAAAGAACTACATCTGCTATCAGAGTAGAGAGGGATCTGTTTGAAATTGCATTATTGAAGAAATGTGCATGAAAATAACAAATGAGAGAAAAATACACAAATATATTATAAAAATTCTAAAAGATATGCCAGTTTTAATACATAATTTCATAGAGAAAATAGAACATAATTTCTCCTAAATGCATAAACATGCCGAAATATCCAACATATAAGGATAAACTCTCTCTCATAACATATATATATATATATACTCTATTCCATGCTAACTTTCTGTCTATAAGTCCACTAAAATCTTGTTAGTATATAACAGAGTATTTATATAGATTAGAAATTCTTGTGTAATAGGGTTACTATATGTTATGAGAGTGTATCATTATATGTTGGATATTTCGGCATGTTTATGCATTTAGAGGAAATTATGTTCCATTTTTTCTGAAATTATTGTGATAAAATTGGCATTTTTTTGTATTTTTATAATATATTTGTATATTTTTCTCTCATTTGTTATTTTCATGCACATTTTTCTGATTGAGAGTAATGTACAATTTCACTTGCTCATTTTATATAATTATTGAAGAAACTTCAGAGTCATAGATTTACCACAGGTAACTTTGTTTTCTGGTTGTTGCAAAAGCAAAGAGAATGGTAAGTAGTATCAAGTTTGACTTTTAAAATTGCACTGGAACAACCATCTGTTTCCAGCTGGATTATTACCAGTTTGTTATATAGAAGTTGAAGAAAACAGCCAGGGGCCAGGAAGAGGTTATTCTCTCTCCAATGGAAGAATCCTGTATGTATGTATAGGGATTGATTAATAAGAGAGTGAAGAGTTTGGAAAACATTCAGCCCCAAGAGGTTAAGTGGCTGCCCTGTGAACTCCTGGAGTGGATCCCAGTCCAGGGCTTACACACATGTGGTTCTGAAAATGCAAAACTATTAGGGATGTGCATTTGTTTTCAACGAATGTGCAATCTGCAACACATAAGTCCCTGTTCGTTTGATTGGTGGGTTTGTGAAATGCATGGTGATCCCCCCACGAATGAAACATATATTAGTTTCATTCTTTTGGTTCGCAGTGATTTCTTAGTGGCCGTTTGAAATAGGAGAAGGCCATGTGGGAGTATCCATAGCAACAACCAGCCCTTTCCTGTAAGTCATAAGTGACCTCACAGCCCTGTCATAGAGTGGGTCAGACAGGTTGGCAAGGAAATCAGAATTCCAATGTATCACAGTGAAGCATTTTTCTAATGCAGCCAATCGCTGCTCTCAGTGCTCTGTGATGCTGTTCCTGCTGTACTATTTATACCTTAAGCACGCGGCGCACCACGCACTTTCTTCTTGGCGTTTCACTGAGAAGCTCATTGCTTTTGAGCTCTCTCTGAGTGTCTCAAATCTGTATTCAATTTCTATTGCTGCTTGCTACTTTGATAGAATTTTCCATTGAAAAAGATATTTGTTCATTTTTGTTGCTGTGCCAGCCAGGCTTTTTTTACTGCACTTTTTTTTCTATTGAACTCAGACTGTCTCTCTGTCTCTTCCACTCAGACAAGCTGCCAGCAGTGGCATTTTGCTGCTGTACTTATCTCCCTGGGGTAGGTTGCAGGCAGGGTATGGGTGGTCTGGGTGGGAGATAGTGTAAGAGTTGCAGTGGCTGTCTGGGAGTTGGTATTTTCAAACAAGAAGCAGCATCACTAGGAATTGTGCTTGCTCAGGCTTCCAGTCTTTTCTCTGCAGTTTCATTTTTTTGTGCACACAGAGCAGTCTCAGTTGTAGTGTACATCATGGCACTGCACTGCATCTGTGTGTAGTTTTCCAGACTCACATATATTGGTACAGCAGTATTCTTTTAATCCAAATCCCTGGTAGGCATCTTCTGGAGTTAAAATGTTGTGTGCACATACAGCAGTCTCAGTTGTAGTGTACATCAAGGCACTGCACTGTGCACCTGTGGGTAGTTTTCCAGACTCACATATATTGATACAGAGGTGTTCATTCACCAATAAAGAAATAATTCTTTTAATTGAAATCCCTAGTAGGCAGTGACAATCCATGATGTCAGGGAAAGGTACTGGGACTGGCAGAGGAGGCACTTCAAAAGGCAGTGCCAGTCCCCCAGTAAAGTTAAAAAGGGAGATGTTCCAATCTAAAATCTCTGGAGGGGCAGGCAGTTCCATCCGGAAAAAAATGAAATTTAAAGATGATGCACTGCCACCACCTGTTTCTGACCCTGTTGTTTTGGAGGTGAGGGAAGGGGAGGCTGAGTCATGCAAGACAAAAGGATGAGACCCAAAAGCAGCAGTGCAATAGCAGACTCTAGTTAGCACTGAAAATGTAGCACAGATACTGTTTGCTTCTGATTCAAATGAAGAATCATCTTGTGTGGGATTTTCATCATCAGGATTGGAAGAAGTAATAGCTGAAGAAGGTTTAGGAGGATCAGTTAGTTCTGTTTTAGCCTCCACTTCAGTGCTGCAGGGGAGAGATGAAAATGAGGAGGATGAGGAGGAAGAGGAGGAAGAACAGACAGCGGAGGCACACAGTGTGGCTGATGCCCCTGGCATTGCTTCTCAGGGTGCACCCACTAAAATTCCAGTGCCAGCATTCACCCCAAAGGCTTTAGAGAAGGGATCATGAAAGAAATCTGTGACCTGGAGCTACTTTAAAGTGACGGAGGACCCATGTTTTGCTCAGTGTAATTACTGTGCCAGGGCTATTAGCAGAGGCAAGCAAATGGGACATCTAACTAATTTTGGCATGATGCATCATACGCCCTCAGCCCCTTCTAGCAGTCAGGTGCCAGGCTAGCAGCCCCCTGCCATGTGTCAGAAGTGACAACCCACCATGGAGGAAATGGGGTGGTGTTCGGTAACGCTATCTCGGGAAAGGAGGCAGGCAGCCTCAAAAGTTGTAACCAGGAGCATTGGGAAAATGATTGCTCTTGATGACCAGCCCTTGCAGTTAGTGAAGAATGTGAGTTTCAAGCATTTGCTGAAGGTCTTAGTTCAAAATTACAAAGACCCCTCCAGAACCACATTTATCAGAAAGGTAATCTCCAGCCTGTACAACCAGTGTCACAGTCGCATCCAAGCACTGTTAGCTAAGGCAGAGGGCAGTGTGCATTTTACCTGCAATATCTTGACCGCCATGAATGCTGCACACTCTTACCTCTCCCTGACAGCACACTGGTGGGACCTGGCTGAGGCAGGGGCAGGCAGCAGCTCTATTAGTGAACAATTATCAGGGTGGAGGTGGGCTTTTCTGCACTCCCATACCTCAGCCAATATTCTAGCATGCATCAGACAGATGCTGGTGGGCTGGCAGCTACACCAGCAAGACAGGAATCTTCAGGCAGGGATCTTTGTCACAGACAATGGTGCAAACATGGTAAAGGCAATATGCGATGGGGGCTTCCAGAACATCTGATGTTTTGTACACACTCTGCACCTGGTAGTGAAGTCAGCTCTGGGGTTTGAGTCCAATCACCAAGAGATTGAATACCTGCAACCGTTAATACACAAGTGCAGGAACATAGCAGCACACTTCCACAGAAGTGTGAAGGCGGGGCAGATTCTCCGACAAAAGGAGACTGATTTGGAGATGCCTCACAAGCGTCTCATTCAAGACATTGGCACCCAGTGGAATTCCACCTATATGATGCTGCAGAGGTTACTGGAGCAGCAGACACCCCTTCATAAACTTTCTGTGGAAATGGACATAGGTGTGCAGAGTCCCCTAGGGCATCATGATTGGTTAGTCTTGAGTCAGCTGGTAAAAATCCTGCAGCCCTTCAAGGATGCCATGGAGGAGCTGAGTTCCAGAAGTGCCACCTTGGCTGACATCATCCCTATAGTTAATTTTCTGGAGGAAAATTTGGAGGGCTTTAAACAGGAAGAGGGAATGACAGCAGACGTGCTGCATTGTCTGGACGTTTTGCAGAAGCAGGTGTAAGAGAGTTAAGACCTTTAACAAAAGACCACACATACATGCTCACCAAGTCTATGATCTCCGTGTGAAAGGGAAACACACCCTACAGTTCGATTGTCTCACATTTGTGAAGGACCTGCTGTTGTTAAACGTTCGTGAACAGGAGCGCCATAGGCAGAGACAGATTAGGCATGAAGCAGAGGAGGAAACAGAGGCAACTGTCAGCGACAGCTAGTACTTCCTCCTCCACTTCAGTACGCCAAAGCCATGTTGACCCTAAAAAAGCATCTGTTCTGGAAAGAGCTAGCGTGAAAGTAGCTGATAAGAAGGACGCTCAGCCCACTCAAGTAAAGGAGACACCAGCACAAATGTCAGTGACATGGTATCTCACAGAGCCCATAGAGGACATGCAGACCGATCCGCTGTCATATTGGGAACACAAGTCAACTGTCTGGCCACACCTAGCCAAAGTGGTTCAGCGATATCTGTCATGCCCACCAACCAGTGTGTCCGGTGAACGTGTATTTTCAATTACAGGGGATATCATGAGCCCTATTCGTTCAAGGATGGCACCAGAGTTGATGGAAATGCTAGTGCTTTCAAAATAAACATGCCTTTGCTTGGGTTTCCAAATCTTCCCTGTGAATGGCAAGATGAATAAAAGGAATTTAAAGCCTTATAGCAGCTCCAACTGACTGATATGATCCAGATAATATCAGCACAATTACCCTACCACAAGCTCTGTGCCTGTCTCTCCACTGTCCAGCTCTAACATCACTACAAGGGCCTGACCTCAAACGCTGTGCCTGCCCATCCAGCCCTTACTTCACTACAAGATTCTGACCTCAAACAATGTGCCTGCCCATCCAGCCCTTATGTCAATACAAGGGCCTGACCTCAACCGATGTGCCTGTCTGTCCAGCCCTTACGTCACTACAAGGGCCTGACCTCAAATGCTATGCCTGTCTGTCTGCTGTCCAGGCTTTACGTCACTACAAGGGCCTGACCTCAAACGCTGTGCCTGCCCATATAGCCCTTATATCACTACAAAGGCCTGATCTCAAATGCTGTGCCTGCCCGTCCAGCCCTTACGTCACTACAAGAGCCTGACCTCAAACGCTGTGACTGTCTTTCTGCTGTCCAACACTTACGTCACTACAAGGGCCTGACCTCAAATCTGTGCCTGTCTGTCTGCTGTCCAGCCCTTACATCACTACAAGAGCCTGACCCCAAATGCTGTGCCTGTCCGTCCAGCCCTTCTGTCACTTCAAGGGCCTGAACTCAAATGCTGTGCCTGTCCATCCAGCCCTGGTTATAAAAACTGTTTTTAAGGCTGAGATGAACTTCTGGAGGTCTCAGAGGATTGGGTCATATTGTTCCCAAAGTGGTGAAGCCAAGCTAGGGCCTTACCCTTGAGCCAGGAAAGAATGAAAGGGACTGAATCCGCTAGGAACAAGGCTGAGGTCTGGGCAGGCGGAGATTGAGCAGTGTCAAGGTCCAGACCAAGGTCAAGCCAGAAGTCCAATCCAAGAAATGAGGAACAATGAAGAAAGAGGAAGATGCGAGTCCACAGGAGGAAGACAAGATGCTGGAGACAGATGAAGGGAAGGCTAACCACGAAGATGAACTCAAGATGAAGCAGTAAATCAATACAGAATGAGGAATAAGGCTCAGGAACACACAACAGAACCAGACACCAGGAGCAAGAATCAGGAGCAGAAACACAGTGGCAAAGCAGATCTCACATGAGATGAATTAGTGCCGAGGCCAGGAAGGACTGCAAAGGTGGCTCCTTAAAGGCCCCAGCGCATCCAGGGTTTTCCCACCATGGGCCCTTTAAAAGGGTTGCCGTAACATGCATGTGCCTCCCTTGGAGGGCCTGAGGCAGGACATGTGTCGGTGGTAGGCCAGGCCCAGGAGCCTGCTGTGAATTAAAGACGCGGCCCCAGCTGAGGTAGAAGAAGCATGATTGTCCACCGGGCGTGCATTGGGTGGTCTCCCTTGATGTCGGTGGCTTGCGTCCATGGTCTGAGGCTGGAAGTCAGAGCGGCAGTCTGCAGCACAGCCCCGTGGACCGCTGAACGCAATACTATTTACCTTTTGGGATCCTGCCAGGTACTTATAACCTGGATAGACCACTGTTGGAAATGATACCGAGCTTGATAGACCTTTGTTTTGATCCAGTATGGCAAATATTATGTTCTTGTGTTCACAGCACTAACAATCATAGCAGCAATTATTACATTGATGGATGGTTTCCAAATTAACTTTTACTGATAAATGGTGAAAATGATGAAAGTCCTTTACAGTACTCATTATCCACAATTTGATAATATATTTCCAGTTCTTTATAAATTTGTGACTTTAACTTCCATTAAATTAATTTGGGTGATAACACCACTTCCAATTGTATTTTGTTCTTTCTTCCCTTTCTTATGGTTAGGGGCCAGTAAAGACTTCCCTCCCATATGGTTGGAAAGCATGGTCTCTTTCTACAAATTGGAAATTGCTTAAAATATGTCCAATTCTCACTCCTCTCTTGCAGCTTTTCTTTTTTCTTCTTCCTACCCCTCACATGACACCTGATAGGTACCTGGATTACTCCTCTTCTCCTGTTATCATCTTGAGATGATAGTGAACCGAAGGATGAGTCCTTGCAGTCTCCTCTCCTTTACTCATTCCTCCAGAAATGGATGAAAACCCATTCCTCCTCCAGAACTAAGCATCTTGCTCTCTGGATGATCGACACCATTCTTAAGAACATAAGAACATGCCATACTGGGTCAGACCAAGGGTCCATCAAGCCCAGCATCCTGTTTCCAACAATGACCAATCCAGGCAATAAGAACCTGGCAAGTACCCAAAAACTAAGGGGCAGATTTTCAAAGGGTTATGTGCGTAAGATACATGTGTAACCCTTGAAAAGCTGCCCCTTCCATCCCCTGCGCGCGCCAAGCCTATCTTGCATAGGCTAGGTGGCGCGCGCAAGCCCCAGAATGCGCATAAGTCCCGGGGCTTTCCTGGGGGTGTGTGTCTGGGGGCATGTCGTGGCGGCGCGTCATCGGGGGTGTTCCAGGGGCTGGGACCCAGGGGTGGTTCAGGTCCAGGGGCGTTCCGGGGGCATGGCCACGGCCTCCGGACCAGCCCCCAGACCAGAACATGGCGTGCTGGCAGCTGGCTGGAGCGCGCAAGTTATGCCTGCCTCAGGCAGGCGTAACTTGTAAAATAAAGGTAGGGGGGAATTAGTTAGGGCTGGGGGTGGGTTAGACAGGGGAAGGGAGGGGAAGGTGGGGGGGGGGGGCTGGAAGGAAAGTTCCCTCCGAGGCTGCTCCGATTTTGGAGCGGCCTCAGAGGGAACGAAGGATGGTTGCGCGGCTCGGCGCATGCAGGCTGCCAATTTTGCACAGCCTTGCGCGCGCTGACCCTGTATTTTATAGCATGTGGCCAGCAGCGCACGCATATTATAAAATCGGGAGTAGATTTGTTAGCGCCGGGTTGCGCGAACAAATTTACTCCCGCACGCATCTTTTAAAATCTACCCCTAATTCTATTCCATGCTACTGTTGCTAGTAATAGCAGTGGCTATTTTCTAAGTCAACTTAATTAATAGCAGGTAATGGCCTTCTTCTCCAAGAACTTATCCAGTCCTTTTTTAAACACAGCTACACTAACTGCACTAACCACATCCTCTGGCAACAAATTCCAGAGTTTAATTGTGCGTTGAGTGAAAAAGAACTTTCTCCGATTAGTTTTAAATGTGCCACAGGCTAACTTCATGGAGTGCCCCCTAGTCTTTCTATTATCCAAAAGAGTAAAATAACCGATTCACATTAACCTGTTCTAGACCCCTCATGATTTTAAACATCTCTATCATATCCCCCCTCAGTCGTTTCTTCTCCAAGCTGAAGTCCTAACCTCTATAGTCTTTCCTCTTAGGGGAGCTGTTCCATTCCCTTTATCATTTTGGTCGCCCTTTTCTGTACCTTCTCCATCGCAACTATATCTTTTTTGAGATGCAGCGACCAGAATTGTACACAGTATTCAAGGTGCGGTCTCACCATGGAGCGATACAGAGGCATTATGACTTTTTCCATTTTATTCACCATTTCCTTTCTAATAATTCCCAACTGAGCCCCTGCATGAGTACTCAGGCATGTTAGAAAAATAAATGTTTCAAAAAGAGAAACCAAAAAATGAGATGAGGAGGATGAAAAAAACTCCTCTCTCAAGTTAAAGATTCCAAAACATGGTCCTTAAATGAGTAAAGGTTTTCTGTTTCTTTTCTCCACTCAGGTCTCATTCCTAGAAACCACAGAGGCTTTCTTCCTTAAAAATAAAAAAACACCAGGGAACACCCATTGACAGGTTTTCCCTGGAAGGTTCAACTAAAGATTCCACACAGGAACATGGAGGCTACGGCTTATATAGCATAGGATCACACCACATTCGATCTCCCACATGGGAAATCTATAAACCCACACAAACTACTTTTGTATTTCTACTATGTCAATGCTATAGGCCTTGTGGCTTCTGGTAGAGATCTGGTAGAAGATCTACATATGGGTTTACTTCACATTCAGACTGTATGAGTGGATGCCAGGAGTAGGGGTTGATGACTTTGGGAACACATTGATTCTATGGGTTAGAAGATGGCCATTTTCAATTATGCAGGTTTTTCCCCTGATTGAGGCTGACATCTTTTGAAAAGCTTTGAAGGGTTCTCTGGTTGGGAAGAGTGCATTTAGGCCATATTAGAGATTCCTTCTATTGAGAAAGACATAGTAGTCAAAGGGTATTAGAAAAGCAATTCCTTTAAGTTACCCCAAGGTCCAACATGAAGAAAAGGACAAATAGCACAGAAGTGAATTGGTGGCAGTGAGAGTAAGGTGTCCCCGAAGCAGAGCTTGCCTCATAACATGATGTCATGACAGGCCTTATGGCAATTTAAAGGAAAGTGAATGTTTTTCTAAAACAAAGTGAAATATCAGTTCCAAACAGATTTTATATCCAGGGATTTAAAAATTAAAAATGCAAACTTGTTTTTGGACCTATGATTAGATTGTACAGCATATATTGTATAATAAATTAATAGAATTTGGGGTAGATTTTAAAAGGTTGCGTGCGGGCGTACATGTGCGTGCGCTACCTGGTGCACGTGCATGTTATAAAATCCAGGGTCGGAGCATACAAAGGGTGCACAATTGTGCACCTTGCACACCCCGAGCTGATCCGAGCCGCACTGCCTTCCCTTGTTCCCTCCCAGGCCACTCTGAAATCGAAATTTTGAAATTTTTGTTTCAAAAATACTTCAGCCCTGGGGCTGAAATAAGTTGGGCGTGCCGGCCAACTGCCGGCGCACAATCCCAAGCACAACAGCAAATGGCCGCTGTGCCGGGAGCCTCTGGCCCTGCCCCACCCCGGATCACCCCTGCCCCGCTCCCTCCCACCCCTTTTTGCAAGTCCCGGGACTTACACGTGCTCTGGGGCTTTACGCGCGTCACTGGGCCTTTTTAAAATAGGCCCGGTGTGCGTAAGACCGGTTACGCGCATAACATTTTTAAAATCCAGCCCTTTGGTTCTTGGTGTGATGGTCCTTTTATGAAAAAAAAGTAATGTCTGTATTGAACTACCAGAAAAAGTGAGCCATTTAAAATTTGTATGTGAATGCTTTTGGTTTGTATTACAACAAAGTTTTATAATAATCCACATAGCCACCAAAAATAGTCAGGCTGTTGTCGAAAACATCCGGCCTCCCCATGCTCATTGACGTTTGGGAGGTTTTTTTTGTTTGTTTTTTTTAACTACGGTTACTCCATGTTAGTTGTCCCAGCCTACTTAAAAGCCCAATGCAATTCTTCCACTACTATTAGGCCTGTAAACATGCAGTTTACCCCAGTGCTTTTCTGGAAGCCTGATATGGTCACACCACTGTCATGGAAATCAGCCATTCACTGACAGAAAAGACTGGCTATGATTTAGTAAAATTGGAATTTTTATTGTTAACATCAGGTACTCACAACAAATATGCTCTGCAAATTTCTCCCAGTAATCCCTTTTTTTTCCCAGTTTTATTCCCCGCACCACCACCACGGCTGATCTTTTTTTTATAGCAGAGCATCCTCTTACAAATTAACTCTATCGAGACAGTCTCTGCTGCACCATGCAAGTTACCCCTGTGCTTTTCTACCACTTTGGGTAGATGAGCATACAAGATCTCATACTTAATTCTACCCTATGCTTACCAGTAATGTTCTTGAAAGTGAACTGGTGGGAATTACTGTAGTTTGTTATGATAAGTTCAGGAATAGGGATCTTGAGCCTTTTACTGATACTACAGGATCATCTTAACTGACAGCAGAAGTGGTAACTGTTTGGATAAACCACATTGGTCTAGTGAGAAAAGTCACTAGGGGTTAAAGGCCAGGAGAGCAATGGAACATGTCTGCAAATCCCTTTAAAGCCAAGACAATCTTACATTAAGAAACAGGAGAAGGGAGAAGGAGCTTCACTTACAGTTGTTTTGCAGGAGTTTCTCTAGGGAGTCACGCCACTGTACAGCTTCTTCTGCAGAAGGTCTGAAAGAAACAGTACAAAATATGCTGACTGGACTTTTCTACTTGTACTTCATGAAAATATAAAGACACAAACAGGTCTGTAATGTGCACTGCTGAAAGTTTCTGGGAATTTGGGTAATTCTGCTGGACTGGGGTGGAGAATGGGAACTGGCATGTGTGCAAAGAAAGAAAACCAGGCCATTTATTCTCCCTGCATATACATTGCACAAATCTCATCTTTGGGTGAGTTTCCTCACTCCGAAGGTCATAAAATCTTCACAAGAGAGCACTGTTCTGTTTGTACGTCTCACTTTGAATGTCAAAGTGGCCCCTAACCCCTACATTAATACCTAAACCTCACCTCGAGTGACTAGGTAGGCCTCATATAGAGGTATAAATACCTACCTAGTATGAGAGCATTATGGCTAGTCTCTCTCTCTCTCCCTCTTTCTCTCTCTCTCCCTCTCAACAACCCTGATAGCTAGGCTGGATCTCCAGCAGCTTAAAATGGTCCCCCCAGTGGTTATATGTAGGAAATACAACAATTCTGGCACTATCACAAAGTGCAAAAAAGTTATCACATAGCACACTTTGTGATAAACTGCCTATTACCATAAAACACACCCCTTTTCCTATCGCATGCAATATTTAGATCATTTTGATAAATCCAGGCCTAAGTTTCAAAATTACAGGATGTGTTGGAGCTTTGACATTTCTTTGGATATTTGGGCCTACCTTTAGAGCTCAGGCACGGCAGCCTGGTGTCCCTAAAGGAGGTCAGGGATCTGCCCTTCCAGTCCACTCCCAAGTTGTTCTGGACTTTTGCTGAATTTTCCTTTGTAAGAAGCTTGCGAGAACCATGGGTGTTGCCTGGAGAGAGGTCACGGGGAAACCTTTCCCTGGGCTTCCAGGATAGGGAAGACCTGCCCCTCCTGCAGGACAGAGGAATGCTGCTGACCCGCTACAAGGACCTTCTGGTGATTTTTTGACTCAATTTGTGAAAAGACATTTTGTGGAAGACTTGGGAGATTTGCTGCCCCCTTCCTACCCTGAAGGAAGAATATCAGAGAGCTGTGTGTTCCTGTGTGGATCCCTCCCATCTAGGGATCTGGAAGAGTGAGCAAGAGAGATATTTGGAGAACCTGTTAATTGTAAAATCTGTTACTAATTTATTTTTTTTTTGACTGTTTAATTTTTGACTGTTTAATTTTTGTATAAACGGTTTAATGTAAAGCCTGTTGCTAAAATTAATGTTGTCTGTAAACCGAGGTGATGTATTTCTATACGTACCACGGTATATAAGAATCTCGAAATAAATAAATAAATAAACCGTGGGTAAGACCAATATTGAACAATTTCTGAGGACCCCCATTTGGAGTCTTCACCCTGGGGAAGAGGTAAATTGGGACACTGTGCAGAAACTATTTTACTAGGTTTTCTTAACACTTAGAGGGAGTTTCCTGCCCAAAGAAGGATACCCCTGTCCACATGGGAACCTCATTTATTCTTGCCCTGGAGGGTGAGTACTTCCCTTGCCTGACAGAAAGAGATGATTGCACAGAGAGAGAAAGGACTGTGAACTGTAAAGACCAGCTATGGTGCTAAGAATTATTTTGAACTGTGACATGCACTTAACCAAGTTATCTTCAGTAAAGTTTATTTTTGGACACACCATTCAAGTCTCCTGCATGTTATTAACACCTACACATTGACAGTACTAGTGAAGGATTTACACCTCTCCCAGGTAAAAGAGCTTCAGGTTCATCCCTGCCACTCAGGGCTTTGAAGGAGAAATTCCTTCCCCCACCAGTGAAGAAACCAGACCCTGGGAAAAGAGACTTGTGAGAGAGCTAGCAAGAGTGGATCCAGCCCAAGATATGTCAATTCCTTTATGGCCCTATTGGTAGCTAGCTGCTGCCTCAAAACTGGGCTACAGTTATATCGTAATCAGTTTATTCTAAATCTGAGTAAAATGGAGATTATTTCACTTGAGCACTTTCTCAGAACAGGTGTGCCCCAAACTTTATCTTTTGATGGACTACAAATTCCTATTAAGGGACAAGTATATAATCTAAAGATTATAATGGATTCTGCCCAATCAATCCATTGTCAGAAACTCTTCCTTTACATTGTATCTATAGGCAGATTTTCACACTGTCATTCAGGTGCTTGTCATTTCTTTACTAGATTATTGTAACATGCTTTATCCGGGATTACCACTAGACAGATCTGGGCAGCACTACTTAGACCAATCCAGATTATACAACATGCAGCTGCTTGCCTTGTGTATGGGATTTATTAGGAACACATTTCCCTAATTCTGAGGAAATTGCATTGACTTCCAATAGTGTGGAGAGTTCAATTTAAAATTCTGAATCTAATTTTCAAGGCAGTAAATACTCTTTGCACCTTGTTGGTTTAATGCATCACCCACGTTGTGTTAGTCCTCACATAATTTACTAGATATTCCATCTATAAAGCCAATAGCAAAAGGCAGGGTGTGAAGCCAATAAGTAATGCTGTTCCAGGTAAATCAAAATAATGGTGCAATAAAGTCTTTGAGAATCAGCTTTTATTTCAAGCTTCAAAGCGTGGTGTCATGGAGGTACAGTCATCTAATAAGGCCTACAGTACCTGAGTGTAATCCATTTTGAAATGTTGAAAAGCAGAAATAATGTTAAAAAATAATATTAAAGCATGTGAGGTTCACTGAGTTCCATGAATGGACTTGTTCTTTGAGGACCAAGAGCTCTTTGCACCACATACACATATTCAACCCTTTGTCAACAGGCAGATAATCATACATGTGGCACTTGGTGCAAAAGTCTGGATAGCCCCTATCTTGCTGATGCATCTTAATTTGCTAAACTGATAAAGTCTTAAAGGCTAATTAAAGAGTAGGTATGTCTTAATTTAAGGGTTGTTTAATGTGACTAGGTTTTTTAAAATGTATTTGATGTCTTTTAAATTTAAAGTTTTTAAGTTTGATAACTAGGGACTTGATATTGAAAGCGTGTTCAGTGCTCGATAGCCAGATAAGTAGGATTTATCAGACTATCTAGCAGTCCAATGAAAATCAGTGGCTGCGGGATAGCCGGATAAGTCACTTATCCGGTTAACCAGCGTGATATTGGATAGATATGGGTGGCACTACTTAGCTGCTGAATATCCCTTGTAACTTAGCTGGATAACTCATATCTAGTTAAGTTACTTGAATGGCCATCTTTCACTAACATTAATCATTTAGGGCCCAAAATTGAATGAATAGCAACAGGACTACAATAAGTCAGTCACTAAAATCAGCATTAATTTACTGTTATTTTAAGAAAAAAAATGACTTATTTTGAAGACTTTCTTCCTAGTGAGGGTGATATCTAAATATCAAAAAATGAAATTGGGGTGGATGAGAGTCCAGCTAGTAATTAGTTGCCCAGGAACCAGTATTCTCAGCTTCTCAGATCAAGTAAGTGGCCTTTGCAAATTCACAATTCTATCACTGGCAAACAAATACTATCTTTTATCAGCTCAGAGAATCAAAGTCTCTCACTATTCCATGACAGTCTCAAGGTGAGTGGAAATCAAAAGTTCCCAAGTATGGAGAGTGAGGAATTTATTTTATCCTTATTAGTTTTAATTATTATTTGATGTGTTTGCTATTTTAAATATTTTATTGATTTTTGGGAATTTCTTAAAATTATTTATCTGAGTTTAATTATTGAATGTTCTATTTGTCAGCTATTTTGAAATATTCATTTTCTTTGTATGTTTTTTAATATAAATGTTTTATATTTCTTGATTGTATTGTTTGTTTAATGAAGAACGGTGATGATTGTTTTTCCATTTTTGCACTGCACAGAGTCTGGCTTGTTGAAGTTTCCAGTTCAATTTTTCTCTGTACATATCTATTTGAAATTTATGGTCTCTGTTCTGTATTTGATGAGAGCCTATCTATATTCTGCATGTGTGACTGAGGTGAGGTATTCTGTAGTGTCTGTATATGTTGCGCTGGGAGTGGACTCCTGGCCTGGTGCAGGATTGGTACGGCCCTCCGGTTGGACCCAGAGAGCGCCTGCCACCAGGAGACGGATCACAGGAGGAGACAGAGGCTAGCTGGAGCTTCACCAATAGCAACCCGGGCCACCTGGTCTTAGGTGGGCCTCGCAGGGTCTCCTAGAGAGAAAGTTCAAGGGAGTGCCCACCATGAACAAGGGTGCGTGGTCGGTGATCAGACAAGGAAGTCCAGAGATTGCAGGAGGCCAGAATAGAGTGTCCGAGTGTATAGCGAGAAGTAAGGCCAGAGTCTTGGTGCAGAATGGTCAGCCAGGCAGGGTCAGTAACAGAGGTCAATCCGGGCATAGTCAGGTCAAGCAGGAGGTCAGGTTCCAGGTGGCAGACAAGAGTAGTCAAAGTTCCAGGCAGAGGTCAGGTCAGGTAGCAATCAAGAGTAGTCAGAGTTCCAGGAAGAGGTCAGGGCAGGCAGCAATCAAGGAGTAGTCAAGAACAGGCAAAGGTCAGTACCGTGAGATCAGTCCAAAGGGTACTACCAGGGATGGAGAGACGAAGGAGCAGGAGACGCTGGAACTGGAGACACAGGAGACACTGGAACAGGAGACACAGGAGACGCTGGAACGGGAGACGCTGGAACAGAGAGACTGGAACAGGAGACACAGGAGCAAGACACTGGAACGCAGGAAGGCAAACTAGAGACACTGGAGTGTACAACCCGATTGCCAAGGCCCTGAGCTAGGGGCCAGGCTGATGTATATATACCAAGCCTACGTGACGTCAAGATCAGGAACCGCCCAGGGTTTTCCTGTGCTAGGGTCTTTAAATGAGCGAGATTTCCACGCACATGCCAGGGGGCGGGACCGACGCCGAGGACGATGCCGAGCCCTGGCGTGAGGAGAACTGCAAGGGAGTCGGCCACGGAGAGTCCGGGGATGCTCGTCGGAGCTGCGGACAAGCGGAGTTGGAGTCAGGGAGGAGCTAGTAGATGGTCATGTCAAGTGAGTGGGCTCGGCCGCGGAGCCAACACAGCTGGGAAGCACAACAGTACCCCCCCCCCCTCCTAGGTCTTCCCCTTACCAGCCTGGGCTTTTCAGGGTGAGCCTGATGGAACTCGGAGAGAAGTATCTTCTCGTAGATGTGGTGGGAAAGCTCCCAGGAGTTCTCCTCCGGTCCGAAGCCCTCCCACGACGGGAGGTCCTCCCAATTGGCTTTCTGTCGATGGACTTCGAGGACCTCTTTAACTTGCATCATGTCTTCTGGTTCGGCCTTGAGTTGAGTGGGAGTAGGGGATCTTCGAGAAGGCCATGATAACACCAATGGCTTTTGCAGGGAGACGTGGAAGGTATTGTGGATGCCCATGGATTCTGGGAGTCGTAGCTGATAGGTCACAGCACCAATGCGTCGAATGATAGGGAATGGTCCAATAAACCTGGGGGCAAGTCGTTGAGAGGGAAGTCTCACTCTGATGTGCTTGGTGCTTAACCAGACCTTTTGGCCTGGTCGGAACAAGGGTGTGATGCGACGATGAGCATCGGTAGAGCATTTAGCTCGCTCGGCAGCCTGGCCCAGCCTTTCCTTGACTTGGTTCCATAACCGTCTTATTGTCTGAGCCACCGACTGGGCCGCAGGTGAAGGCACTGAGAGTCGGACTGGTAAAGCAGACGTGGTTGGCCGCCAAGTACCACAGAGAAGGGTGATACATCAATGATAGAGGCGACATGAGTACAGCTCAGGGTAACAGGTCGGACCAGTTGTCCTGCTGGTCATTAACATAAGAACGTAGGAAGGTTTTTAAGGACCTGTTTGTTCTTTCTGCTTGGCTGTTCACCTGGGGATGATAAGCGGAAGTCAGACTCAGAGTAATCTCGAATTTCTTGCACAAGGATTTCCAATATTTGCTGGCAAACTGCGGACCTCGGTTCGAGATGATCTCTTTGGGTAGCCTGTGTAGGTGGAAGTCGTGTTTGAGGAAGAGTTTAGCCAGTTCAGGAGCTGAGGGAAGTTTCTGGAGTGGAATGAAGTGAACCATTTTTGAAAATTGGTCAATGATGATCCAGATGACTGTGTGACCTTTGGATGAAGGTAGGTCTGTGATGAAGTTAGTGGAGATGCTCGACCAGGGTTCTGTTGGCATCGGGAGAGGTTGGAGGAGTCCCCATGGATGACCCATCGGAGGCTTCTGTTACACACATATGGGACAGGAGTCCACATAGTTGCAGGAGTCCTTGACCATGTTAGGCCACCAATAGCATTTCAAGGGTCCGAGCCTGGCCGGGATGGCTGGCCAACTTTGAGTCATGGGCCCAGGAAAGGATGCGTTTGCGGAGGCAGCGTGGAACAACCGTCTTCCCTGCTGGCACAGTATTGGTGACTGCGAGGGTTACACAAGCTAGGTCGATGATATGCCTGGGGATGTCAGGCATATCCTCTGGTTCAAGAGAGCGGAAGAGGGCACCCACTTGAGTGTTCTTGGCTGCAGGATGGTTAACGAAGTTCAAAATGAAAGCGTTCAAAGAACAATGCCCAGCGGACCTGTCTGGGGTTCAACAATTGGGTTTCCTTCAAGTGTTCAAGATTTTTGTGATCTGTAAAGATTGTAAATTTATGCTGTGCTCCTTCTAACCAAGGACGCCATTCTTGGTATGCTAACTTTACTGCTAGAAGCTCACGATCCCCGATCATATAATTTTGCTCTGTAGGGGAAAACTTGTGCGAATAGAAGGAGCAGGGTACTAGGACTCCTTTGGGGGAATACTGGCTCAGGACTGCCCCTGCGCCAATGGTGAGGGTGTCGACTTCGATGACAAAGGGGCGGTTAGGATCCGGGTGACGTAGACAAGGTCCAGTGCAGAAGGCCTCTTAGGTGCACGCATGTGCAACTTGCGCTCTTTTAAAGGGGCCACGTGGGAAAGTAGCCCGCGGCCCCAGATGATAACATCACTGGGCCTCTGTATAAAAGGCAGGGCCCAGTCACTTGCCCCCTGCCTTGGCAACAGGTCTCCATGATTGCTTGTGTACTAGTTGCTCGTTTCTGGTTCCTGTTCCTGTCTTCGTTCCTGTCATCTATTCCTGCCATCGTTCCTGGTTCCTGTCCCTGTGTGTTCCCATGTCTGCTCCGCCACCCAACGGTGCGGACGCGTAGGGCTTGCCCTGTGAGTAGCGCCAACCCCATCTCAGGCCAAGGGTCCACCATCATCCCAACAGATTGCCAAGGCCATGGATTCGGCTAAGCCTTCCACCCTCTAGGCCATTCCTGGCCTGGCCTTGAAAATACAAGAACAGCATTGTCCTCTTCTGTCGAACGTCTCCATGCTCGACTGGAAACTCACACAAGTGCCACCGCCTGCAGCCTCACCTACCAGGGCTTTGTTGGCCCTACCCACTCCACCCCGTTTTAACGGGGATCCTCGTCTCTGCAGAGGGTTTATTAACCACCAGTGCTATATGCAGTTTGCTTTGCAGCCTTCCATCTTCCAAGATGAACTAACAAAGGTGACTTTTATTCTTTCTGGTTTAGAAGGCAAGGCATTGACGTGGGCTTCTCCCTTGTGGGAGTGCTCAGATTCTTTCCTGCAAGAATTGTCATGTTTCGTGACTGTCTTCTGTCGGACCTTCGATGATCCTGGCAGGCAGGCTGTGGCCAGTATCCATCTCTTGCGCTTACGACAGGGTCAGAGATCCCTCAACGACTACACCATTGAGTTTCAGACTCTAGCCACTGAATTGGCGTGGTAAGAGAATTGTCTCCAAGCCATTTATCTGGACGGTCTTTCATCTCAATTGAAATACGAACTTGCAGCCCGAGAACTTCCATCTTCCCTGGAGGATTTAATTGACGTGACAGGCCAGATTGATCACCGCCTCCAGGAGAGTCACCTTGACGTTCAGACACCCCAATGTGTTGCTATGGAGCGATCTCGCTCTCCTCCCACTATGAAACCCACTACCAGTGGGGTTCAGTCTACCATCAAGTCAGAGGAACCTATGCAGCTGGGTCATGGGTGCCTTACACCGGAGGAAGGTCTCCGACGGAGGGACTCTAGCTTGTGCCTATACTCCAGAGCTTCCAGCTACCACCTCCAGACTTATCCTATCCAACCGGGAAACTCCCGGGCCTAAGTTCGGTTGGGGTCCTGAACTTATGTACTACTACTCCGGCCCCTCAATTGTCTTTGCCAGTCACGTTAACTTGGAACTCCCATCCTTTTCCAACCATGGCTCTAGTTGATTTTGGAGCAGGAGGGAGTTTTATCTTAAAAGACCTTGTACACATTTTAGGCGTACCTACCCATGCCATAGAAGTCTCTCTGCAGATCATCTCCATCCATGGCGAACCACTACCTGGGAGGATCTCTCACATTACAGCACCTGTTCGGCTACTCACTGGCGCCCTCCACGAGGAGGAGATCGAACTTCTTGTGTTGGAGAAATTTATTCATCCTATGTTGTGTTCCGCAGACGTGGCGCCCCACGACCATGGCCCCCTACCTTGTCCGTGGCATACACTTTCCGTGGGACCCCCAGGGAAGGGCTCTGATTCAGGCCGTCGCTTCCATGCGGCCTCCGGTGCTGCTCGCTGCTGGGGGAGCCTTCCTGCTCCCCCCTCATGGCGTCCAGCGGCGTCTCTCCTCCGCGGGGGAAAATCCAAGATAGCCGCCGCTATCCTTAGGCGCGAGGCCGCGCCTCCTCTACAGATTTAAAGGAACCTAATCCCTTTAACTGGCTTCACCTGTTCCTGATCAGCCTAGGCAGGGGAAGTATAAAAGGAAGCTTCCTCTGCTCATCCAGTGACTTTGCAACATCCTCCAGCGCTGTCTGGTCTGCTTGCTTTGGTGAGTTCCTTGAGCTTTGGATCCTATTCCTGTTTCGTCTTGGTGTTCCCGGCTCCTGACTTCGGATTGACTTACGGTGATTGGTGTACGACTTTGGATTGGCAAGCGGAGATTCTCTGGTGTGTGACGTCGGACTGGCAAGTGGTGATCCTTCGGTGTGTGACCTCGGACTGGTGAGCGACGACCCTCTGGCACTCGACCTAGGACTCCTTCTTGACTACCATCTCCAAGGGCCTGCCTAAGTCCCAGCGGCCTGGGTTCTTACGGGCTCCTCCCGGGGGAACCACGGGCTTCTAGGGCGAAGCTCCAGTCAGCCCTTGCACCAACACCCTGACCTCTCAAAGGTCCACCTAAGTCCCAGTGGTCTGGGTCCCTACGGACTCCTCCTGGGGGGACCACAGATTTCCAGTGGTGAAGACACAGCATCTCTTCTCGTCTCTTCATCCGCCTCCGCAGTCGCCTCAGTCTCCAGTGCCAAGGGTCAGCTGGTCCCATCTTCTGTCCTGCTTTGCCACCCGACGAGAGAACCTACAGATTCTCCGAAAGGTATACCACCCGCCCGTCGGCCAAGGGTTCACAAGCCTGAGCATAACAGATTGCCAAGTCCATGGACCCGGCAGAGACATCCGCCCACCAGGCCATTCCGGTTCTGGTGAACCAGCAGAAAACCCTGGGCGCCCTGGTTTCCTCCGTACAGAATTTAACCCAACGCCTTGAAGCATTAGGGCCTATGAATCCTACACTGCCATCTCCGTCTGGGGCTCAAGGAGCCCACGCTACTCAGCCATACCCTGCCCAGGCCTCCAGGAGTTACCTGGGGCATGTAACTCCAACTCAACTCCCAGCGCCCTCTCGATACGCCGGAGATGTGAAGTTGTTTCGAGAGTTCCTCAGCCAGTGCCAGGTCCGGTTCTCCTTGCTGCCAGCACAGTTTCCCAGCGACCTGGTCAAAACCAGTTACATTATGTCCTTGCTTGACGGGAAGCCTCTGATTTGGGCCTCCCATCCGTGGGAGAGAAGGGATCCTATCTTCAGGGACTTGAGTCAGTTTCTGTCTGACTTTCAGCAGATGCTTGATGAACCCATCCGCAAACCTACTGCGGTCTCAGAATTGCTCCGACTGTGACAGGGTACTCGGACTGTGGCCGAGTACGCAACGGAATTCCGCACCCTGGCCGCAGAACTGAATTGGAGGGAAAATTGCTTGCATGGAATCTTCCTGGAAGGGCTAGCCCCCCTCCCCCCCCCCCCCCCCCCCGCCTTCAGCATGAGCTAGCCGCGAGAGAACTCCCGGACGATCTCGATGCCATTATAGAATTGGCCAACCGAGTGAATCGCCGAATGAGGTATCATCTTCCAGTAGTTAAGGTGATGAGAAGGCCCTCACCTCCACCCAAAAGTGCCTCTGGAGCCCTTCGGGCACCCGCCGAGGAACCCATGGAACTGGGACATGGAAAGCTGTTCTCCCGCGAATGCCATCAACGAATAAAGAAGGACCTTTGCCTTTATTGCGGCGCAGCGGGCCACCAGATAGCCGCATGCCCTGCGCGATCGGAAAACTCCCGCGCCTAGGACCAGGAGGAGGCTTCGTCCTAGGCTCAACTTCATCTGCACCTCCATTAACTGTTCCAGTGGTGCTAACGTCACCTGCGAGTGAGTTTCATACGTTAGCCCTGGTCAATTCAGGCGCCGGCAGCAATTTCATAATGCAGAAATTGGTGGAGCATCTGAAAATTCCTCTGGCCCGCATCCCTGCTCCTTTGGTCATCTCTTCCATCCAAGGGAGACCCCTCCCAGGTCACATGACCCACATGACAGTACCTCTCCAGTTAAGGGTCGAGCTCCTTCATCGCGAAGAGATGACGTTCCACGTCCTGGAGCACTCGATGCACCCGGTAGTCCTGGGCCTTCCGTGGCTCCAAGAGCACGGTCCCCAGTTTGACTGGAAGACTCTACAGCTGACCCGTTGGGGCCCAAGCTGTCATGATAAATGTCTTCAATCCATAGTTCCAGTCTCCTGCTCCGTGGCATCCACCAATCTTCCAGGCCTGCTGGCCCCCTATACGTTATACGCGGATGTGTTCTCGAAACAAAAGGCCGAGATTCTCCCGCCTCATCGATCCTTTGATTGCACCATCAATCTTCTCCCTGGCACTGAGTCTTCTCGAGGACGCACCTACGCCCTCTCTCCTGCAAAGATGCAGGCCATGAGTGAGTATATCAGAGAAAACCTGGAGAGGGGCTTCATTCGGAAGTCAAAATCCCCCGCAGGGGCTGGATTCTTCTTCGTCAGGAAGAAGGATGAAACACTCCGCCCCTGCATTGACTACCAGGGTTTGAATGCTATAACAATCAAGGACCGTTATCCCTTACCTCTCATCTCTGAACTCTTTGACCGGCTACAGGGTGCGAGGATCTTTTCCAAGTTGGACCTCCGAGGGGCGTACAACCTCATTCGAATTAAGGAAGGAGATGAATGGAAGACGGCCTTCAATACCCGTGACGGCCACTATGAGTACTTAGTGATGCCGTTCGGGCTTTGTAATGCTCCCGCAGTATTCCAGAATGCTATGAATGAGATACTCCGCGACCTCCTGTACCAATGCGTGGTGGTATATTTGGACGACATCTTGATTTTCTCTGATACCTTGGCCGCTCACCGGTGGCACGTCGTCCAAGTCTTACAACACCTCAGGGAACATAAGTTGTATGCGAAGCTCAAAAAGTGCTTGTTTGAGCAGGAGTCTCTTCCCTTCCTGGGATATATAGTCTCCAGTCAGGGATTCTGCATGGATCCGCAAAAGCTAAGTGCCATTCGGGAATGGCCACAGCCGTCCGGGCTCAAGGCACTCCAAAGGTTTCTGGGCTTCGCAGACTATTACCGCTCTTTTATCCCTCACTATGCGACCATTGTTGCCCCGATGACAGCCCTGACCCGGAAAGGGGCGGATCCCAAAAAGTGGCCTCCGGCGGCAAAGGCCGCCTTTCGTCGTCTCAAGGAGACATTCATGCAGCAACCATGCCTTCGGCACCCGGATCCGCAACGTCCCTTCTTCATCGAGGTGGACGCATCTTTGGAGGGAATAGGGGCCATCCTGAGCCAGGCCTCCGAAGGCCATAAGCTACGTCCGTGTGCCTTCCTCTCCCGCCAGTTCTCGCCTGCAGAGCGGAACTATGCCATCGGCGACAAGGTGCTCTTGGTCATCAAGGTGGCCTTAGAAGAGTGGCGCCCATGGCTGGAAGGGGCACAACACCAGTTTACGGTCTTCACAGACCATAAGAATTTAGAATACTTGCATCGGGCACAATGGCTCAACCCACGACAAGCCCGGTGGGCCCTGTTCTTCACCCATTTCAATTTTATTCTCCGATAATGACTGGCTGGAAAGAATATTAAGGCTGACGCCCTATCACGGGTATTTGATTCAACGGAAGGTTCTGAGGACCCACAGTACATCATTGAGCCATCCCGTATCCTCCTGTCGGCTACCACAACCATTCCACCTGGGAAAACTCTGGTCCTGCCATGTTTGCGGAAACAAGTACTGGCATGGGCTCACGATTCCCGCTGTTCCGGCCATCCAGGACAATCCCGCACGTTGCAGACCTTGCGCCGGTACTACTGGTGGCCAAAGGTACATAAAGATGTCCGGGCATATGTGGAGCCCTGCCAGACCAGTGCTCGCCACAAGAGGATCTCCGGTTTGGCCCCAGGGTTACTTCAACCATTACCCGCGCCCTCTGAACCGTGGACCTATGTGGCAACTGACTTTGTGTGGATCTGCCACTATCCAATGGCAACCCTGTAATCTGGGTGGTAGTCGATCGCTTTAGCAAGATGGCACACTTCATGCCTTTGCCAGGATTGCCGTCTGCACCTCAGCAGGCCCAGCTGTTCGTCCAGCACATCTTCAGGCTTCATGGACTTCCTAAAGGCATCCTGTCTGATCGGGGCCCTCAATTTACTGCCAAATTCTGGAGGGCTCTTTGCCAGACATTCGACGTCACCCTAGATTACACATCCGCTTACCATCCACAAACCAACGGTCTCGCAGAGAGGACAAACCAGACCTTGAAGCAATTCCTTCATCTGTATGTTAATGAGAAACAAGATGACTGGGCTAGCCTGCTACCCTGGGCCGAATTTGCGCTAAATTCCCATATCTCTGCAGCTACGGAATCCTCTCCATTTCAGATAGTGTATGGGAAACAGCCATGCCCGCCACTGCCTGTTCCCATCATGGTTGCGTCTCCGACAGCTCCTCCTGGGGGGACCACAGACTTCCAGTGGTAAAGACACAGCATCTCTTCTTGTCTCTTCATCCGCCTCCGCAGTTGCCTCAGTCTCCAGTGCCAAGGGTCAGCTGGTCCCGTCTTCTGTCCTGCCTCGCCACCCGATGAGAGAACCTACGGATCCTCCGAAAGGTATACCATCCGCCCGCCGGCCAAGGGTTCACAAGCCTGAGCATAACATCCTATAGTCCTGGGATTGCAATGGCTCCAGCATCACTCTCCCCAGTTTGACTGGGGAGCTTTGCAGCTCACCGAATGGAGTCCTGCTTGTCGCCAACAATGCTTGAAGAAGGTGGACCCTTCATCTGTAGTCCCCCTCGCAGTAGCCGTTTCTGATCTTCCGTCTCCCTATGGGAACTTTGAGGACGTTTTCTCTAAGCAGAAAGCAGATATCCTTCCACCTCTGTGTAAGTTTGATTGTCCAATTGACTTGCTACCGGGCATTACCCCTCCCAGGGGTAGGACTTATCCTTTGTCCTTTCCTGAAACCCAAGCCATGACCGAATACATCCAGGAAAATTTATCCGACCGTCCACCTCGTGTTGCGACCGTCGCTGCCCGACGTCTCCACTCCGCCCACCTTACCGCATTGGCGACTTCCTCGACTCCCTCCTGGGCTTCTATGAGACATTGTGTGAGTGTTACCATCAGGTTCTGTCCATGAACTCTGCATACCCTGCTTACTCACTATATTGCAGTTTCTCTACATCTCATCCTCCAGGGATCGCTGTTCTTCCTCCTGCATCAGTCCTTGCGATACATCTTGTGGTCTTGCTGCCACTTCTTGCTGCATTGCTCTGCTCCTACCATTTCTGATTTCATCATTAGCAAAACTGCTGCTGCTGTCACTCCAAGTAATTCTTGGTACCCTAAGTTGTTTTCTTCTCTGCTCGGGTTGTCTTTGAATTTCTTAACCAATCCCCTTTTTCTATGGTACTTGCCAACTCTTGGTCTTGACCTGCAAATCTGATGCATTACACAGACCTCAACCAGTTATCTTTAATGTATTTATTTATATATTTATTTACTTGTTCATTCAAAAAGGCTTATATTCTCCCTCCCTATAGTGAAATGTCTGTGCTAGGTGGATTACATCATTTAATGGTTTCATGTCCTGTTAGGCTTTGTCTTCAAACTCTCTTCCCTTATCGTTCTTACGACTGTTGATTTTATCCGCTATTTATCCTTCAATGGAATATACCACAGCAAATGGCAGAGGCAGGATCATGCTCCTCCATTATTATTGCTTGTTAGTAATGGAGACAGTATTTAGAAAGCTAATTTAGAAGAAGAACCATGTCCTGGATTCCATGAATCACAGGATATTAAACAGCTATTGGCTGAAGAGTATTTGATGCCTCTAGTCAATAGCATCTTAGCCTCCAGTGAAAATATGGAGGAGGCAGAAGATACTGACAGGGCTGAGATTATACCCCAACAAAGGAGAAGACCTGAACTGCCAGCCTCTTTCACAAATTATGACATATGGTATATAAATCAGCCCTTTTCCTGGAATTTCCTCTTGCTTCTCACTTCCTATGATTTTTATACAAACTTGGTTTGTGCACTTTGTCACTCATTTGGAGCCTTAGAGTATCCTTGCCACTGTTGATGGTGATTTGAGGTCTTCATATCACTCTTTCTGCTGCTCTAAACCTCTATCATTACCTTGGAGTTTTTCTTGTTACATTTAGTGCCCCTTTCTTCCTTCATGTGTCTTGAGCAGTTCATGCTACATGTTGTGCACCTTTGTCTCTCCGGTGCTGACTTGAGAGATGCTTGCTACCAGGGATGTGCATTCGTTTCATTCATTTCATATGTTTCCCATTACATGCCAATTAGATGTGCATTCGTTTCTTACGTTTCATATTACATGCTTGTATAGGAAACGTATGAAACGGATGAAACAAATGCACATCCCTACTTGCTACTATTGTTGTGTCCTTTTCCCCTCTTTTAGAGTCCTGCTGCTACTTTGCTCCTTTCATGGTATCTTGGAGAACTTCTACTACTGCTGGTTCTGTTTTGCCCCAATACTGTCCTCGGGCTATTTATCGCCATTTTTGGTGCCATATTAACACAGTCTTGGTGCATTGGAGTGCTCTTCTCCCTTCTGATTATTTCTACCCACAAGTTTAATTGGAAGTAATTTAAAAATCCCAATTTGGGAGCCCATATTAGGCTGTATTCCTTCCCCTATTGACTATAATGGGAAGTGAATGAATGAATGAAATAATGAATAAACAAAAATGTTTGTTTTGTTTGAAATGAAATAAATGAATGACTGTAACCTACAAAACAAATAAACAAATTGGAACAAATTATTTGTCTCTGCACATGCCTAGCAGAAATCATGATGTAAGTATGCTGTGCTATTATATTGAGTAATAAGATTTTTGAGACTTTGAAAGTCAGTTACCTTTCAATAACACAAAATAGCTTTTGCTTTTAAGTGTTCAGTGAGACTAATAGTCAATAATGAGAGCAGAGTACGGTTGCTGGTTTCTGAAAAGGACATCTGCAGAGTGTTTTATTGAAACAGATTACTTCAAGGACACAATGCAAGCCAGGTAGCCTTCAGTGTCCTCCAATGCACTATTAGGCCTTGCTGCATGGAACAGCTGGACTGCAGCTCTGGCAATCGAATAAATAGTTTTATTTTCACAGAGGTTTACCTAACTAACCTCACCAAATCTGCAATTCACACTACTCATTTGAAAGCTGCCCATTTATTTAAACTTCATTTTGCATTTCAGCATGATGGGGGGTAAATTCAAACTTATGTGCAGGGTTAATCTTTCTAAATCATTCCTATGTAGATAAATGACATTTTAGCAGACATACATTTGGCAGCCTAGAAAAGAGGCATTTTGCGGGAGCATGTCAGACGTGTGGTTGGAAACTATGTAGAACTAAAAACATGGCTATTTTGCCAAGCCTACAAAGACTGCATTGGTTAAACACTAGTCTAGTACACAAATCTCAACAACACATTCACACTTATAAAACAAAGCACTTCTCTCACATTATGATTTGAATTACAAAATACCTGCCTCCTCCGTTCACATCCAGAACTTAATGTACTAGCTACAGAATATCATCCATTACACTCTCCGCTACCAATGCTGGATCGATGCCCAATTACAATTTAATGTATATTATTTACACTGTTATTTATTACTTATTGTTTTCTCAGTTATATTATTAATGTTATCTCTGTAAAAGTTGTTACAATTGTAAACCGGAGTGAAGGCTTGTACCAAACTTCGACATAGAAATCCTCACAAATAAGTAAGTAAATAAATAAATAAATACATAGATGCAGGTTTAAAAATTGAACACAGGTACCTAATTTACATACTTTATACCTCTCTTTCAGACAATGTAAGTGTGTATGCTTACTTTTAGCCACATAACAAGCCAATAGACATGTATCTTGTATTTGAATATCATCTGGATTTGTGCAAGCTAAAACGTAGGTATATAGACTGCACATTAGATGCCATACTAAAAATATTCCCCTATGTAAACACTTTTGCCAGTCTAACTCTTTGCCAAGCCAAGGTTATCTACCTATTATGCCACTGCTTTTGGTTTTACATCTGCAATCCTCATTTTTATGAGAAATCAGATTGTTTTGGGATGTGATTTAGACAAACTGTACTGGTATATCACAAACTGGCAATTTACACTGTTACATTGATGCCTTACAAACCACTTAATATCGTACTCTCATCTCTTTAGGCAATGCCCATGACTATAAATAAAATTAAAATAAGCCCCAGTCCTAGTCAGAGTGCTTGAACAGAAGCTCTCCTGCCTGAGGAACTGATATTTGGTAATCACAAATGGCTCATCTATTCCTTTCAGCCAGACTAGACACTATGTAAGATTGTCCTTCAATTGTATTGATTCCTGCCTGGATACATAAAATCTAGTGAAATGAGACAGCTTGAAACCAGAAAATTCATGCTTGTTTGTTGGCTGTGTCTCACAAAGGAACCAAAGCTCTCCAATCTGCTAAGTTCTTGCTGTGATACTTTCCGAACCCTCTTACTGCTTTGAACTATTCAGCCTTTAAAATTTAAACTGCTATTGTTACATGAGGCCCATTAGATATGGCCCTATATTAGTTGTTACTGGCCTTGTGAGATATAGCTATTTTGCCCTGATTTATGGAGGGCCACGTGTCGACTGATGAGACCTATTAATTCTAATCTTATTACAGTCTGGGCTATGGAGCTGTTTTCTTCAAATAAGACCCTGAACTATATCTATGTCAATACTTGCTCCATTAAGAACAAAGTTGACATTTTATTCACTTTGCAGATGAATATAAAACCTGATATGTGTTTGATATCTGAATCATGGCACTGAGACTGATAGCATTATCTTGAATCAGCTATGTCCTCCAGGTTATGCTTACTTCCAGCAAGCACACAATGATTAGAAAGGTGGGTTTATTTTACTTTACCATATGTCTTTAGCGATACAATGTACCCAACATAAAGTAGATCAAGAAAGTGAAAGCTTAGTGGTTCTTGTGGGAAATTGGGCTATTGCTTTGTTAAATCATTCACCAGAACATAGTAAGAACATAAGAACATAAGAAATGGCCATACTGGGTCAGACCAAGGGTCCATCAAGCCCAGCATCCTGTTTCCAACAGTGGCCAATCCAGGATGCAAGTACCTGGCAAGTACCCAAACATTAACTAGATCCCAAGCTACTATTCCTTATTGATTAATAGTAGTACTTCAGTAGAGGTTTTATTAGATGTTATTTCTTCCTTACACTTTAGCTATGAGAAATTGCTGTAGTAAAGAGAAAAAAGTTGAATATTTTTAAAATGTCATTTTTCTTATTGGTTTAATCTCAACTTGTTAGGTTTCCAAACACCATAAGAAACACACCCTCAGTTTGTTATTGTTCCCAGCCAATTTATGTGCTAAAGAAGTAGGATGGTCTGATCTTTTTTTTTTTCAATTTTAATTTTCATCCTGCCATGAATCTAACCACCAACCAAGCAATGGGATTCCATCGTCTATCTAGAAAGGAGAGAAATTTGAACAAATTTAAGGATGAATAGACTCAACTAGTAGATGATAGGGGTGTGCATTCGTATTGAACATAAATGTAAAACGCTACTTTTTTTTTTTTTTAACTTAAAAAAGTGATGAGACATAAACGATCGGATTTCCAACTTATTCAACATAGCTATGTTGAATAAGTTGGAAATCGCGATTGTTGATCCAAAATAAAAATTTAAACCCCTCACCTTCCTTAATCCCCCCCCCCAAAGACTTACCACAACTCCCTGGTGATCCAGCGAGGAGTGAGGACGCCATTTCTGAAATTCTTTGCGAGGAGCACGTGACGTCGGCGCCACGTCGGAGTGACGCGGCGTCACGTGATTCCCCGCGGGTTCGCGCCGGAACGCTCGTTCGGCCCAAAAGGAACTTTTGGCCAGCTTGGGGGGGTCAGGAGGCCCCCCCAAGCTGGCCAAAAGTTCCTTTTGGGCCGAACGAGGGTGCCGGAGGGAACTCGCGGGGAATCACGTGACGCCGCGTCACTCTGACGTGGCGCCGACGTCACGTGATTCCCCGCGGGGTCGCTTCCGGGATCCTCGTTCGGCCCAAAAGGAACTTTTGGCCAGCTTTGGGGTGTCAGGAGGCCCCCCCAAGCTGGCCAAAAGTTCCTTTTGGGCCGAACGAGGGTGCCGGAGGGAACTCGCGGGGAATCACGTGACGCCGCGTCACTCCGACGTGGCGCCGACGTCACGTGATTCCCCGCGGGGTCGCTTCCGGGATCCTCGTTCGGCCCAAAAGGAACTTTTGGCCAGCTTGGGGGTGTCAGGAGGCCCCCCAAGCTGGCCAAAAGTTCCTTTTGGGCCAAATGAGGATCCCAGAAGTGACCCCGCGGGGAATCACGTGACGCCGCGTCACTCCGATGTGACGCCGACGTCATGTGCTCCTTGCAAAGTTGGTCAGAAATGGCGTCCTGACCCCGCTGGACCACCAGGGAGTTGTGGTAAGTCTTGGGGGGGGGGGGATTAAGGAGGGTGAGGGGTTTAAATTTTTATTTGCACATATGGACATATACTCAACTCATTGAATTCTGTTTATGTCCATATTGACCGCAAATGGGACCCCCTTTGGACATATGGACATATGAACTTAAACTTTTGCTCTGCACATCCCTAGTAGATGATTTATCATTTGAGGCAGTTTCTTCTTTTGCTAATTCTCTATGGGGTAGATTTTCAAAGGGGTACGAGCGTAAGATACGCGCATACCCCCGGAAAACCTACCCCCAACCCCTCCTGCACGCCGAGCCTATTTTGCATAGGCTCAGCGGCGTGCGCAAGCCCCGGGACGCGTGTAAGTCCCGGGGCTTGCATGAAGGGGCGTGTCCGGGGGCATGTCGGGGGCGTGACCGGAGTGACGCGGTGTTTTGGGGGCGTGTCGCGCGTGATGCGACGTTTCAGGGGCGGGGCCGCGGGCATGGTTTTGGCCTGGGGCGTTCCAGGAGCGGGACCACGGAGCCAAGAGCAGGAACACAGGAACACAGGGTCAGGAACCAGGTGCATGGAGACAGAAGCCAAGGATCAGGAACATGGAGTCGGGAACCAGGAATCAGGAGCATAGAGTCAGGAGCCAAGAATCAGGAGCCCTGAGTCAGGAAGCAACCAGCTACTCACTCAGAGTGGGACCTGTTGCTGAGGCAAGAGGGAGATGTCCAGGCTAGGTTTATATAGCTCCCCAGCCTGACATCATCAGCTGTGACTGCGGCAAGCTTTGCCACCGCTGGCCCTTTAAATAGCGAGGAGAGACGCATGCGCGCCTAGAGGAGCCGATGGGTGGGTTGGTGATGCTAGCATCCACAGAGGCAGCAGCTGCCTGTCGTGCATGAGGAGCAAGGAACCAGTGGTGGGGCGGAGCAGCCAGAAATGGGGTAGGAGTGGGCCTCCTGCCCCTGGAAGTGAGGGATGCCGGCCACGAACCTCCGTGGCTGGTGAACGCAACAAGCTTAAAACAAGATTACTGTCCTCTAAGAGTGACTAAGAATGATGGAGGTAGAACAGGGTACAAGCTAGTTAGTACTTGGTAGGGTGGGTTGTAATGTTGGACTCTCTTTTAAAAATTCTACTTGTTTTGTTGTTTAATTTTTCTATTGTATTTTATTGGGTATGTGTTCTGTTTTATGTTATTATATTATTTGTTCTGTTTGTATTGCTTTGGGTGATTATATCTAGAAAACCATTCATAAATGGTTTTCTAGATATAATCTAGGTGTATTGTTTGTATTGCTTTGTTTGTATATTGCTTTGGGTGATTATATCTAGAAAACCATTCATAAATGAAATGAAATGAATATCACATCAGTTCACTGATGTCAGCTCTCCTCTCTTAATACTTTAATAAAATACATAATAAATAAATAATCCATCAAAAGTAACATCATCTTCCTCTTTAAGGAACATGGTAGAAGGCCACAGACTATTAACAGTATCCCAGGTACTCGTGATACATCTAACAGAATTGTTCATAGTCATCAAGTCCTTCAAAAGTCTCTTCTGTTTTGGCATTTTATAATCCAGATGACTTCTTGATCCATCATCTAAATAAGGGAGATATAGTTGGGTGGCACATAGATGAAAAATTGAAGGTCACCAATATTTTGGCAGCTGGATGAGCAGAATTGTTATATAGGAGCTGCACAATCTTGAAATTTTCAGATAACCCAAAATATCTGAAATGCTCTCTGGCTTCAGCCCATGGTGATATCTGAAATGCTCTCTGGCTTCAGCCCATGGCGATTTTTATGTGATCCAGGATGATTTGTTGGACTCAAAACTAACAGGAAACACATTCACATTCCTGAAAGCTCATGAATGGGTACTTGTACCAATGACCAGCAGTCTGCATTTGTACATGTAGCCTCTGTACAATAGATACAGGTGTTTCATAATATTTGTGAGGACCCTTTTTAGTTTAGTAATAAGGAGTCCTTTAAAAATCAGCACTTGGATGAATATAACCACTTAGATTTAAAGTTAGCCAAATAACAGCAGGAGAGAATACAGCATTCAACAGGAGATAACTTGGCCTCTCACTGCTTTTCTGAATATTGACCACATCTGATCAACCACTAAGAGAAACCCAAAACCCATGTCAAGGACGTTAGCCCTAACATCTGTCACATATATGCCAGCTGCATTGCAATAACAGTCAAGACAGTTAACTTGTTTTCCTTCATTCCATATCAATCAGTTTCAATCAATAAATCAGTGTTCTCTATGTAATGCTCAAGACAAGATAACAACGATAAAACAATATGTGGATCTTTCATCACTGCACTGAAAGGTGTGGGTAGCAAATTTGTCCAAAATTCTGTTTCACCTACTTTGTAGAATTGTTTGACAGGGACAGTTTTCTCCAAATAGGTTTGTTTTAGATGTATTCCTGTTTTGACAGGAATACATCTCATTCATAAGCCCCAGAAGGCTTAAAATTTAAGTTTGTACCTGAGGCAATGGAGGGTACCACATCACTGAGATGCTAGTGACATTACAATCACAGCATATTATCCAGATCAGAACTCTGAAGTTCTCTCAGGGGGATCTTCAAAACTGAATGAGCATTTCTGCAGATTTTGCGCTAATACTCAAAGGAAAAGTATGCATGTACTTTTCCTTTGAAAATTGCTCAAAGAAAAAGCAACTGCAAAATTTTGCACCTGCTTTTTCTGCAGATATTTTTTCCAGTCAAAATGTTTAGAAAATGCTAAACCACGTGTGTTGTCTCTCCTAGCCTAACCTCACACCCAGAAAGCCCCCAAGAGAATGCAGGTAAAAGTATGCAAGTTGTACTTTTACCTGCATATGGAGGATAAATTTATTATAGATCACTTAAGGCTAAAGTATTTAGCTTGAATTTTCACAGTGGACTTATGAACACAAATCTGCTTTGAAAATTACACACAGAATGCAGTGGGGCATACTCGCATATATTAACATTAATTTAGACTGGTATATGGCTTTTGAAAATTGCCCTCATAATGGTTTCCATTTAGCCAATCCTATGACAGTCGCTTTCAGTATAAAACTTTTTGTGCTGCTGAATCATAGATTGTCATTTGCCCAACACCAAATTCTTGCTGTCATTTAGCAATGCTTGCCCCATGATTACATTTTTTAAGCAGCTTCACTTTCTGCTGCATGGATAGCACATAACTTGCTCTTACTTTCACTTGGACTGATCTGTGATTTTCAGCTTAAGTGTTGTTTGACTCCTTTTTGACTGATCTCACAAATGCTAAGAACAAGGATGCTGTTCTGACATAGAAGACTGCACATCCAGGTCCTTTACCTTCACTGCCACGTAACACTGAACAGGAAAGAGAAAATGTTGCTGTCAGAATGATACTAAAGCACAAGCTTATGGCATCTGTGTTGCTCAAAAATCCTGGCTCTTTGAAGTTTTTCAGGAGAATGAGAGTCTGGATAATGACTCTTACAATAAATGGTGCCATGCTGCAATACATTACCAGTTACATTAACAATATACATGAGCCTCATTTTCCGTTTCCTGTATTCAGTCCCACTCCTAACATCACACATATTTGGAATTGGATTGAGCGTGCTTCTGCTATGAGATCAGCTCAGAGTAAAGGCAAGAAATCAAAAACACCCGTCCAAATCTCAGTCACAACACCGTCTCAGCTAAACATGGAATAAAGCCCTTACACAGAACAGAAAGAAAGATTTTGGAGGAAAAAGTACTTTTACATTTAAAAGGAGCATACAAAAAATGGAATACAAAAGTCGGGAAATGACATAGGCAGAAGAAAAAAAAAATAAGCTTTTTCACTTTTTTGCTCCACTGCCTCATCAGCAGTACTGTACAACAAGAATGGACAACAAATCACAGTTTTCATTCTCCATTCAAAACTTCCTAGCATAACATGCACACAAATGCATACAGTGTACTGCACAACACACAACAAAGGACTTTAAAGAGGCTTAGGGTTAGGGGAATATAGAAAGAGATGCCAACTTCTGAATAGGAAACCCCGAGTATTCCCAGGCTCACGCCACACAGGGGAAGTGGCCTGTAAACCACATAGCATGGCTTTTCCTTTCTAGGAAGTATATAAGGACTTTTAAATAAATAAATATATATATGAGCGTATTGTAGCTCTTTGATCATATATTCCAGATGCACTGGGTGACTGTAGGCAGCCATTATATACACAAATGAACTTAGATATCAGCTTTCAGAGGATGACAAATGGCATATGCATCTGATTGCTCTCTTGGGTAGAAGATAAGCAAGTGCAGAGGCAAATAATTTGTTGTGCTTTTGTTTTTATGTTTCATAGGTCTCAGTCATTCATTTAGTTCATCTCAAATTAATTTTTTTTGTGTGTGTTCGTTTTATTTGTACATTTGTTTCCCATTATAGTCAATGGGAAAATCAATGAAGCCTATTTTGGGCCCTCAAACTGGGGGTTTTCTAATTATTTCTAATGAAACTGGTGGGTAAACATCATCAGAAGGGTGAAGGCAAGTCAAAGCTTCAAGACTATGCCAATGTGGCACTAAAAGCAGCATGAAGAGCCCAAAGAGCCACAATGGGGAAAAACGGTGCCAGCAGTGGCAGGAGTACTCTAAGGCAAAGCAGCAGAAACCGTGATCCGAAAACTCCAAAACTACATCACTGGGGGAAAGGGCACCAGCAACAATGGCATAAAACCCCTAAGGCTGAATGAGAGGGGCAGAGTGGCACCAAACGTGGCATGAAGGATGATGAGGAAAAAGCAAAATTGCTTAACTAATATTTATGTTTGGTGTTCACTGTGAAAGGGCCAGGAACAGAACCACATAAAACAAGCACAAATAAGAATAGAAGCGATATAAACTTCAATCAGTTTTCAGAAAAGTGTGTTCATGAGGAACTAACTAAACTTAAGAGATCAATATTCAAAACTAAACATTTAAATGGAGTTAGATGTATAACTAGGATTACATGGAGTTAGATGACTAACTTGAGAGTTACATGGCTAACTTGTGAGTTATCCATGTAAATGGCTTTGAATATTGGCCTCAAAGTAGATAAGGCGATAGGGCCAGATGGGATACAACTGAGTGTATTAAAGAATCAGAGATGTTGGGGCAGCTCTACTGGCTGACTTTTTCAATGCTTCTTTAGAGCCAGGAGTAATTCCAGAGGACTGGAGACAGGTGGATGTAGTTCCTATTATAAAAGTGGAAATAAAGAGGACTCAGGGAATTACAGGCCCATTAGTCTGACCTCTGTGAATCTCAACAGAAGGAGAGCATAGTGCAGTTTCTAGTATCCAATGGATTGAAAGATCCAAGGCAGCATAGAAATAGTGTAAGGATTTCTAAGAGTGTAGTGTAGCCTGGAGGATACTGCCTGCTTCCCCCTCCCCTTTCCTCTCTCTCTCTTTCGGAGGAATACTGGCAAGGCTACAGAAATTTACCACTTTTACCTTATACACCATCCAAGAAGCCCATGAATAAACAAATGTTTATCTCAGAATCAAACCTTTATTTTCAGATATTTCAGACTCAGAATAATACATCAACATACATTTAAGTAACAAACTTATACTACAATCCTTAACACAGCATGCACTTATAATGATTAATGCTTAGCATATTATATGTGATCTCAGAGCACTACACATCGGGATAACTTTAACTTGCTTAGGATGTTATTAATAAAAGTATTTATTTATTTATTTTATTTATTTGCTTTTATATACCGACATTCGATCGAGATATCACATCGGTTTACATATAACTGAGTGAATAGGGCAGGTTCTGCCTTATTTTACATTGTAACATTTATTTATTTATTTTTATTTTTTTCTATACCGACATTCTTGTAGAGATACAAATCATACCGGTTTACATGTAACTTAAATTTCGCCATGTAGCGGTACAGTAAACAAGTTAGAAATTCAAAAATATTCAAAAATTTTAACAGGAAAAAATGTAACACTCTGGACTAATCATAGCCTTATAAGATCAAGGGAAATTATTTAAACATTTCAGATACTAAGTTCATCCAAAAATAAGAGGAATTGAAATATTCATCCTAAAGGGATGAGAGTAAGGTTAAATAAATTAAGTGATGGATGAGGAAAGTGGAAGGGGCAATTAGCAATTAGACGGGTGGGTGAGAGGGTTAAGCTAAAAGAGATAGCTAGTAGAGAGATAAGTTGTATGGAGGATAAGTTAAATGTCCTGAAAGGCTTGGCTAAATAGCCATGTTTTTAGTCTCTTTTTGAAGACAGTCGGGCAGGATTCTCATCTAAGGTCGTGGGGTAGCGCGTTCCAGTGGTGTGGGCCAGCTGTCGAGATGGCGCGTTTTCTGATTGAGGTTTTAGCTTGGGGAGCGAATAGGGTGTCTTGGTAGGCACTCCTAATAGGTCTAGAGGAGGTATGCAGTTTTAGAGGAGTTGAGGTATTGAGGACAGTGAGGTTGTGGATAAATTTATGGATAATCAAGAGTACCTTGAATAACATCCTGGATTTGACTGGAAGCCAGTGTAGGTTCTGAAGAGTGGGGGAGATATGTTCCCTCTTTTTAGTATTGGTGAGGAGCCTAGCTGCAGAGTTCTGCACCATCTGAAGTGGTTTTAAAACGATGGCTGGAAGACCTAGAAACAGAGAGTTGCAGTAGTCCAGTTTTGTCAAGATGATTGCTTGAAGTACCAGTCTGAAATCTTTGAAATGAAGAAGTGGCTTGAGGTTTCTGAGTACTTGAAGTTTGAAAAAGCAATCTTTAGTGGTGGTGTTCACGAATTTCTTAAGGTTGAACTGGTTGTCAAGGATGACCCCGAGGTCTCTGACAAATGGAGAAGGTTTAATCGTGGTGAAGGTTGGTTGGGATAAGTTCAGGTCATCATGAGAGATAATGAGGATTTCTGTCTTGTTAGAATTCAGCACAAGGTTGAGAGAGGAGAGTCGGTTGTTGATTGTTTGCAGACAGTTGTTCAAGTGATTTATAGTATTTTGTATGGAATCAGTGATTGGAATGATTATTTGAACGTCATCGGCATAAAAGTAATGTGAGAGATTTAGCTTAGTAAGCAGGTGGCAAAGTGGGAGTAAATAAATGTTAAATAGTGTGGGTGAGAGGGAGGATCCCTGGGGAACACCCATGTTGGAGCTGACGGCTGGAGATACTTTGTTGTTAATCTTGACTTTATAGAATCTATTGGACAGGAATGACTTGAACCAGCTGAACGCTAATCCCTTGATGCCTATTTCTGCTAGTCGTTCCAGAAGCGTAGAATGGTTGACCGTATCAAATGCTGAGGATAGATCAAGTAGTACTAGTAAGTGCTTTTGACCTTTTTCCATGTTGATAAGGATGTTGTCAGCGAGTGATAGTAGTAGAGTTTCTTTGCTGAACGACTTTCTAAATCCGTGTTGTGATGGGAAAAGGATATGATGATCCTCGAGGTACTCAGATAGCTGTTTGTTTACCACTTTGTCCATGATTTTTGCGATCATGGGACGGAAATTAGCTGGATCCGAAGGGGACAGATTCAGTTTTTTTAATATGGGTTTGAGAATAGCAAACTTTAGTTGGTCTGGCACTAGACCTTGGGCTAAAGAGAGGTTAATGATATCTGAGATAGGTTTAGAGATGGAGTTTGGGATGTTGAAGAGTAGATTGGTTGGAATTAGGTCAATGGGGTGCATTGCTGGTTTTAGCTTTTTAATGATGTTTTCAATTTCCATCGTTGATGTAGGTTCGAATGATTCTAGTGATGTTAACTTGACTAAGAACTAAAGAGATGAGTATATATTTTAACATTTATAAGATATTAAAGTAATAGCAATTCAAAGTAATATTTATAATATATTAATATAAATATTGACTTACATCGTAAGGAGGTATTTTGTAGTTTAAAACTATTTAAATTGCAGCGTGGTGACTAGAGTTAGGATTGGAGGGAAATATTTCTGATAGGATAAGGTAAAGTTGGATGGGAAAGGTTGGTTGGAAGAGGATTAAGGAGGGGGCTTCGGGAGGCTAGCTGGGGGGGGGGCTTTTAAAGAGGGCTTTAAAATTAGCTAAAAATCTCCATAATTTAAAAAAATTAGCCTGATGATGCCTCTGAGCTGAGCTGGGAGAGAAGCTGAAGTTCCCAGAGGATGGAAGCACATGGTAATGTCTCTGTTAGTCTTTGAAGTTAAGATCCCTAGAGAGGGAAAAGATAAGTTCTACTCTAGCTATAACACCACAGGCAGGAGATTTCTCTTTTGTGCAGTCCTTCCAGGATGATTCAGATGTCATCTTCTGATGGTAATAATGGACCTTCTTCAGCACCCTCTCTAAGGCCCTCTCCCATTCTGTTTTTAAGAGCCAGGATATGCACATTCAGGAGCTATACATATAGTCCCTTCTTCACTTCAAACTGCTGAACCTCCTCTTTCTTTCTTCCCTCTGGCACACGTGATTTTCAGCGTGTACATTTGACCAGGGAACTGACCTGGCCACTTGCCTGATCTGACCTCTCTGATAAGACTGTCTTCCAGGAAGAACTGAACTCTGCTGCAAGTCTTAGATCTGCTCTTACACTCACACACCTGGCTTGTTTTGTCTTAGGGCAGTTTTGTTTATGGAGAAAGGTTGTTATTCTTTCAGAAGGGCCTTGTTAAACATGTGTTGGTGAAACAGATAACTCAGTCACGTATTGATATTCTTGCCAAAGTTCATCTGTTCTGTCTTTCTGCTGAAATACAGATCAAGCATCCATATTATGAAGTCAGAATTCATATTTTGCTGCATAGTAGTGAAACATCTAGTATCTCCCTATAATAGATATTGTAAGACAAATCTGATCCATTTCTTTGATTGTGTGACTATAGATTGTGTGACTATAGGGAGATCACTAGATGTAGTGCACCTAGATTTTAGTAGGCTTTTGACACAGTTCCACATAAGTGACTGGTGTAAGTAAAAATAAAATTCCTTATAGCCAAATATTGACTGAGAGAGGATAAACTGGGGGGAGTTTAGGCTGAAAACTCAGAAGGGTTTTGAGGACTTAAAGATAGAGGGGCTGATAGCCACAGAGTGGCTAGTTAAATTATCCAGATATAACTATCTGACTAACTTAACAGGGATATTCAGTAGAATGGCAGCACCACTGAATATACCTGGCTATCTTAAAGTTAGCCGGATAATATCCAGCTAATTTTAGGATAGCCCTATAATGCAACCAATGTTAGTCACATAACTTTTGCAGCTAACTCCACTCCTCCCTGAAATACCTCCTGCCCGATCCTGGAAAACCCCTGACTTATGCAACTAAATTCTAGCCTCATAACTCATACAGCATTTAATATTGCCAGTTAGTCATTTAAATAGATTACTTTTCAGTTATCCGTCTAAATGGCTTTTGAATATCTACCTCAGACTAGGCAAAATGGTGGACTAATTAGTAAAACTGGTAATTTTCTTTACACACACGTTACAAAATCTGATGACTTACAGGTGGAAAAACCAAGTACTAAGAAAAATATGTGAGTTCAATCTGCAGGTGTAAACGATTAAAACTAGAAGCACAAATACTTGTGTATAGGAGATTTGCCCAACTTATCCAGATAAATTTTGACCTCTCCGGTTAAGTGGAGGCTTTGCTGCCACTTTGCCAGATAAGTATTACAAAACACTACCTATTTGGCTATGTTGAAAATGCATGCCGCTTATCTTTTAGATATGCGAACATGTTGGGTTGATTTAAAGGTATTTTGTATCATGTGTTCACATTTGCATGCATGACACAAAATATGTGCGATTGCATGTGTGCATCCATCTATGTGCATTCATCAGCGCACTTGCATACATAATAAAATTATCCTCATAGGCTGTAAAATTCCAAAGAAGAGGTACAGTATAGGGATGACATTCTTTTAAGCATGAAAGATGGGCTCTTGGGGAGATTAAATCTGGTGGTCAAACAGGTGAATAAAGTGACAGCAAAAGCCAGATAGATACTTGGCTTCATAGAGCGAGGAATGGTTAGCAGAAAAAGGAAGATAATATTGCCCCTGTATAGGTCCCTAGTAGACCTCATTTGGAATACTGTGTACAGTTTTGGAGACCACACCGTGAAAAGGATATAAACCTGCTGGAGTCAGTCTAGAAGGTGGCTACTAAAATGGTCAGTGATCTTCATTCTAAAGCTTAGTGATTTAAACACGTATTCCCTAGCAAAAAGACAAAATAGGGGAGAAATAATAGAGACATTCAAATACATCCAAGGGTTCCATGCAGAGGAGGTGGGCCTCTCTCAATAGAAAGGGGGGCTCTAGAATGAGGATCATGAAATGAGGGTGAAAGGGGGTAGACTCTGGAGTAATCCTAGGAAATATTTCTTTACAAAGAGGATAGTGGATGCATGGAACAATCTCTCATTGGAGGTGGTGGAGACAAAAACATTATCTGAATTCATGAAAGCATGGGATAAACACACAGGATCTCTGAGGAAGTGATGGGAAGAGTAAAGCTGTATTAGTTGGGTGGATGGTTAGACTAGGCCATATCGTTTTTTTCTGCCATCACATTTCTATGTTTCTATGAAGGGAGAACAAAGCAGCAAACAAGACAGAAAACTACGCGCACCGAGCCTATTTTGCATAGGCCTGGCAACGCGCGCAAGCCCCAGGACGTGCGTATGCCCCGGGGCTTGAAAAAAAGGGGCAGGGTAAGGGTGTTCTGGGTGGGGCGGGGGCGTGGCCAGAGGCCTCCGAGGGCCTCTAGGCCGGGGGATCACGCGCCGGCACTTGGCCGGCACGTGCAACCTACGCCTGCCCGGAGGCAGGCGCAACTTTAAAAAGAAAGGTCAGGGGGGTTTAGGTAGGGCTGGGGGGGGGGGGCAGGTTAGGTAGGGGAAGGGAGGGGAAGGTGGGGGGAGGTGGTGGTGGAAGGAAAGTTCCCTCTGAGGCCGCTCCGATTTATGAGCGGCCTCGGAGGGAACAGGGAAAGCCATCGGGGCTGCCCTAGGGCTCGGCAAGTAAGGTGCACAAGTGTGCACCCTCTGGCGCATGCTGACCCCAGATTTTATAACATGCGCACGCATGTTATAAAATCTATGCCTGCGCGTACCTCTTAAAATCCGGCCCTTTATGTGTTGTGTGTGTATGAGTGTGTATGGTGGTGAATGTAAGTGAATTATTTTAGACTAGCTGTACCCGGCCACGCGTTGCTGTGGCTCAGTCTGGTTAAATGGAAAAGAAAGAAAAGAGAAAGTGCACGTTTCGAATATGGTTAATTTCACAATGCTTGTGGGTATACAATATTTTTTGTTGTTACATTGTCTGTTCAGATATAGAGATTGGTTTGCTGACTCTAGAACACGCAACATATAATTGTCCATGTGAGAAGCAATCCGTGTCTAGATGTAAACTGCATAATTCTAGAAATGAAAAAGAATGAAAAAAGAAAAAACATAAACTATACTCACTAAGGGGCGGATTTTCAGAGCCCTGCTCGCCTAAATCCGCCCAAAACTGGGCGGATTTAGGCGAGCAGGGCCCTGCGCGCCGGTGAGCCTATTTTACATAGGCCTACCGGCGTGCGCAGAGCCCCGGGACTCGCGTAAGTCCCGGGGTTCTCCGAGGGGGGCGTGTCGGGGGGCGGGCCCGGTCGTCGCGGCGTTTAGGGGGTGTGTCGGCAGCGTTTTGGGGCGGGTACAGGGGCGTGGCTACAGCCCGGGGCGGTCCGGGGGCGTGGCCGCACCCTCCGTATCCGCCCCCAGGTCGCGTCCCGGCGCGCAACAGGCCCGCTGGCGCGCGGGGATTTACTTCTCCCTCCGGGAGGCGTAAATCCCCGGAGAAAGGTAAGGGGGGGTGTAGACAGGGCCGGGTGGATGGGTTAGGTAGAGGAAGGGAGGGGAAGGTGAGGGGAGGGCGTTAGAGGATTCCCTCCAAGGCCGCTCCGATTTCGGAGCGGCCTTGGAGGGAATGGGGGTAGGCTGCGCGGCTCGGCGCGCGCCGGCTATACAGAATTCATAGCCTTGCGCGCGCCGATCCAGGATTTTAGTGGATACACGCGGCTCCGCGCGTATCTACTAAAATCCAGCATACTTTTGCTTGCGCCTGATGCGCCAGCAAAAGTACGCCTATTCGCGTTTTTTGAAAATCTACCCCTAAATGAATGGCATGGTAAACGACACAGCTCAATTCCAACGCAATGTCACACGAAATAATTAAATCAAAATGAAAATAAATCGAAATCTATGAAAATTCAATTTAACAATGCAATCGGAAACATTGAAATGGAATCGTAAAATATTTAGTCCAAGCTGTTAAGCCCGTTAAAACGGGCGAGATTTTTGTCCCCTCTCCTCCTACATCTTTGCTCTGCTCCGCTCCCCCCCCCCCCCCAGCACCATGAAGGGCCAGAGGTGGTGGCGGTGGTAGGAGCTGCAGCGGTGGCAGAGGGGGATCTCGCGAGGTGTAATGGTCCTGCCATCCCAACTCCCTCCCCCCTTCCCCGGTGATGGAGGGACAGGTTCAGACCCCTTTCACTCTATCCTTACAGGCCCCAACTCCTTTGCTCTCCCATTCCCATCTACACTGAACCCCTTCCATTGTAACCAATAAGTGGAGAGCTGGGGGGGGGGGGGGTAAAGAATCTCTCTCTCATACAGCCCCCTACATAGGCTTCCTCTCTCTCTCTCGCTTGCACATACACTCTCCCTCTGTCCCTCACACACGCACGCCCAATCCCTCTCACACACATACACAATCCCTCATGTAGTCTCCCTCTCTCTCTAGCACTCACACTCGCCTTCAGCACACATTACCATACTTCTCTGTCACACAGTTAAAACGGGTGGGATTTTTGTCCCCTCCCCACCTAAGTCTTTGCTCTGCACTCGCAAGAGCTTGCAAAGTTCCCACCCCAGTTGTATCTAGGAGAGAGAGAAAAACCCTCCGTTTCCCCCCCCCCCCCCCTCACAAAGGGCAGGCGGCAGGCACTGCAACAGATTTGGGACACATTGCCTAGTTTACTTTGCTCTTTCTGGCAGACCTGTGCCTTTAAGAAATCCGATCGGGGGCTTGAGAGGGAGGAGGAAGCAGGGTTCTGGCTTTCACTTTCGTCATGGTGCTTTGCTGGGAGTGGGGGTGGAGCGATGCCCATGTAAACTCTTCCTGTGGCGGCTGAGACCCATGGGCAGGCTGACACCACTGCCTTCCCCTTCCCCCCCACCCGCAGTTGCGAGATATTTACTGGCTTCTCCTTATCTGCGGGACTCAGGGGATGGGGGAGGAGGGCGAGCTGTTCTCTGTTCAGCTCTTTGCGCTTTGGCTGCTGCAGGCTGCAGCTGCTTGTGATCTCTTCACAGCCACTTTCTACTGCATTTGCTCTGCTCCGGCCATCCCAACTCCCTCCCCCCCTTGCCTGGCAGTGGACAGACTGGCTCGGCGACTCTTCTACCCTTTCCTCCTCCTGTGTGTAACTGTCCGGCAGTCCCTACTCTCTCCCCTCTTCCCCAGTGGGGGAGGAACGGGCTGAGCTGTTTCTTGGAGCGGCAACTCGTCTACCCTTTCCTCCTCCCCTCTGTGACACCCAGTATGTAGCACAGAGCTCAATGATCTGCACATGCGCGGTAGAGCTGCTCTCTACTGCGCATTTGTGGGCCGTGGGTCAGAGCCCATTTATATTGTAGATAGCGTGTGTTGCTTGTACGTCCAACAGATGGTGCTGTTTTTCCAAAAAAGCATGTTTTTACCTGTCACAGGTGTGACATCTATATAATATAGGTATATAAAAACACGCGCGTATTCGAATGCAACATTGTGTCAACATTTCAAAGCAATCAGTGAAGACTTTTCAGAGATTTAAGATTTTGAACAAACATTTACATTTTTATTTATATAGATTATATTGAGTGGATACACTATTATTGTTAAGATATTTTTGTATATTTTGATATTTTGTGAAAAATAAAAATTACAGTTGGTTTTATATTGTTTGATATATCATTCTATGTATTGATACTATACAATCATAGCACTGACTCTCAGGACTCAAATAATAGCAGCAATGTAAATACTGTACCAGGCCCTAGAACTGGAGTAGCAGAGCAAGCCAGACTCCTACAAATCCCTAGACAGAAACTAGACGCTAGCAGAAATACTGCACATCAGTCACACACAGATCAAATTTTACTTAAGACAGAAATAAGGAACTGAAAATTAGAAACAGAAACATGCAGACAAAACCAAAATAGAAAGCCTAAAGAAAGAGCAAAATCTAAAAATATAAGAAATACATATTCCTAAAGATGGCATCTAAATTGCTAAAAATGCAAAATAATTTTTTTTTACCTTTGTTATCTGATCCATTTATTTTTCTAATTGGTTGGTCCCAATCTCTTTTTTCCATTTTCCACTCGTTAGTCTTTTCCTAATTTTTTTTTTACATCATCTCTCTTCTCTATCTTTTTCTTCTCCTATCTTCTTCCCTTTCTCCTTCATGCATGCACAGGTTCATGCTTTCCCTCACATTCTCCCTCACATACACACTAAGTTCTCACTATGACATACTCCCCCCACACACAAGCTCTTACTCTCACATGCTCTCTTACACACACCAACTCTCACTCTTACAAACTCTCCCACACATACAAACAAGCTCTCACATTCTCTCCCACACACACATGTTCTCACATGCTCTCACTCTCACATGCGCTCACTTTTTCTCTTCCACACACATACACACACACACAAATACAGAATCCCACTCTCATTTATACACATACTCAGGCTCTCCCTTTCACACACTCGGCATTATTTATGTGAATCAAAATGTGCTTGGCGAAAGCATCACACCACAGAATCTCTTGAAATCTTTAAAAAACTACTATATGAATACAAACATTATGTATTAAAAAAAAAAAAAGACCTACTGCTCAAAGCAGATTTGTGCAATAGGTTTCAATTCTAAAGCCCTATTTAAAATTGCTAAAAAAAATTACCAATAATCCAACCACCTCTAAGAATAAACAAATTGGCCTTTCCTGTTCAATTAGTGGTGTTAAGATGCTATCTAAATATCCATGACAAAAATGTTGTATTTGTTTGATTTGTTTGCCATTCCCTTCCTAATAATTCCTAACATTCTGTTTGCTTTTTTGACAACCATAGCACACTGAGCCAATGATTTAAATGTAATATCAACTATGATGCCCAGATCTTTTTTCTGGGTGGTAACTCCTAAAATGTAACCTAACATTGCGTAGCTATGGCATGGGTTGTTTTTCCCTATATGCATCAACTTGCACTACTCCACATTAAATTTCATCTGCTATTTGGAAGCCCAATCTTCCAGCCTCGCAAGGTCCTCCTGCAATTTATCACAATCCACTTGTGATTTAACTACTCTGAATATTTTTGTGTCATCTGCAAATTTGATCAAATCACTCATTGCACTTCTTTCCAGATCATTTATAAATATATTTAAAAGCACTTGTCCAAGTACAGATCCCTGAGGCACTCCACTCTTTACCTTTTTCCACTGTAAAAACAAACTATTTAATCCTCCTCTGTTTCCTATCTTCTAACTAGTTTGCAATCCATAAAAGCCTCATATCCCATGACTTTTTAGTTTTCTTAGAAGTCTCATGAGGGACTTTGTCAAATGTCTTGTGAAAATCCAAATATACCACATCCACTGGTTCCATTTATCCACATTCTTATTTACCTAAAAAAAAACTTCTGAAAATCCCCAATTTCAAGTTAATCCATCTGCAACAAACTCAAAAGTGAGCTCTATCGGTAATTGGCCCAATGCTATGGGATATGCTCCCAGATGATCTAAAAATTATTCAAGATGTCAAAATGTTCAGGAAGAACTTGAGGGTTTACTGTTCATAGAAGCATTTAACTAATCCATGGGTTTTAACTAAGCATTTTTATTGTTATTTTTTGTTTTTACTGTTTTACTTTGTTTTCTGCTTTTATTGTAATCTGCTTAGAATGATTCAAACAGGTGGAATATACATATTTTTTTTAATAAATAATGATGTGAGCCCTTGGACTGTGGCATGGTTGATGCAGCCTAGTCGGTGAATCCACTAGGCTCACACCAACAGTGGTGGACTCACTCATACAGGAACTGGAGCTTTATCTATATCAGCCCTGTTCCCCACAAGTTGAGCACTTGGATTCCAGGGGCCGGCAGAGCTTAAGCAAAAGTCCCATAAGGAGCGATCAGATGGAGTGGAGAGCAGGGCAGTGGTCAGGACTGGCAATGAGTAGATGGTATCCAGGTCCAGTCCAAGGGTCAGGGCAGGCAGAGATCAGGAACGAGCTCAAAATCCAAAGCAGAGGTGAAACTCAGGGAATCAAGCCAGGACAACAAGACAGATAAGAGAAGACAGAGAAAAAAAGACAAGGCAGGGCAGACTGGACAAGACACAGAGAGACCAGGCACGGCAGGAGTAAGGCAAGGAGGCAAGACAAGGAAGCAAGTCACGAAGGCAAGCCACATGAACAGCAAGACAAGTCACAGGAACAGAAACAGGAATAGCAAGACAAGGCACAGGGACAGGAATAGCAAGACAAGGCACAGGGACAGGAACAGGAATAGCAAAATAAGGCTCAGGGGCAGGGACAGGAATAGCAAGACAAGGCACAGGGACAGGAACAGGAATAGTGAGACAAGGCACAAGAACAGGAGCAGGAATAGTGAGGCAAGGAACAGGAAGTAGCAACACGCACTGAAAGGCAGGAGGACCTGTTGCTGAGGCATCTGCTAGGAACGCAGTTGGGGATTAAATTCTCATCCTCCGAATGAGTAATATCCTAGAGATCCCATCATCTGAGGGTTACCAGTGCTTCAACTGGGTGATGCATCAAGCCGCTTTAGTGCTCTAATATTTTATACTAGCCGTTAAGCCCGTAACAACGGGCTACATTTAAAAATTGTTTTCGGTCCATTTCCTTCCCACTCATCCTCCTTCCCACTCCCTCCCCCTCATTCTCCTTCCCCCTCATTCTCCCTTCTACCTCCCCTCCCCATTCTCCCTCCCCTCCCCATTCTCCCTCCCACCTCTATTCTCCCTCCCACTCCCTCTCACCTTCCTCCTCTAGTCTCCCTCCCTCTCACCTTCCCCCCTCCCCTCAGTCACTCCCCTCCCCTCACTCTCTCCTCCCCTCAGTCACTCCCCCTCTCTCAATCCCCTCCCCTTTCAGCACATCCACAACCCCTTCCTTCGGATGGCACAGACAGAAGATCTCCAGGAGGGGTCCCTCCCTCGCACGTGCCACTGCCGCTACTGCTCCTCGCCACCGCTCCTCACTGCCGCCACCGCTACTGCTCCTCCCAGCGCCATTTTTTTTTCAGGCACGCTCCGCTCTGACCGACGTGCTCGCCCGCGCATGCGCGGTAGAGCTGCTCTCTACTGCGCATTTGCGGCACGCGGTCAGGGCTCCTTTATCTAGTAGATAGCATAGATCATGCAATATATGCAATATTTTGCATGTCCCCACCTAGATATTCTCTTCTATTACAATGACCTTCTTTGTTGCAACTTCCATGCATGAATAATACAAATGCATGCAAATAAGGTAATTGCTAGTCAATTCTATGAAAATAGTTTATCCCGGCTGACTGAGAAGGTGGTAAGCCATGAAATAACACCTCTTATCTGTAATACATTAGATGTGAGGCAGGAGGCCCAGGACCCTAATGCAGGTTCCAAGGCCTCTACCGTACATTTATAGCAGAAGAAAAAAAAAGGCATGACAAACAGAGAGGTAGAGCCTCAATCCAGGGCCGCCAGATGAGGTGGCCCTAACTCCCTCAAAGTGTACCCTTGCACCCAGCCTGGTCGGCACCATTTTCCAAAATGGCATTGAACTGTCCTTGCCCCAGCCATGTGGAGGGGAGTGGGTATGGGCAGGTGGGGCTGGGACACTATCTTTGACTTGAGAGTGTGTGGGGGGGGGGGGCTGGGTCACTTTTAAGGGGTGGGAAAGGGGGAGTCACTCTTGGTCACTTGGGGGCAGGGGGAGGAGGGTCATGACTATCAAGGGGCCCTGAGTATCACTTGGGGGGGGGGGGTGGAAGAAGAGGGCCATGGAATCACTTGAGGGTGCGGGAGGGGGCTATGAGTGTCACTTGGAGGGTGGAGGGTTTTGATGGGAAGGGGGTCTTGGACTAGAGCCTCTTTTTTATTGGTGGAATTTGGGGGGGGGGGGGGACATCGCTGCATTGGTACATTTTTACAAATTTGCTTTTTGAGAGTGTCAGGGCTGCCTTGATCGGCTTTTATTTTTTGGGCCAACAGCCCTCTAAAGCGATGGTGATCCTGTGAGGTTGGGGCCACCATCGCATTAAAGGGCCACTTGCTGTGTTCTTTTGTGCTGCGGTGTTTGGCCGTGACACAAAAGAATGCACTATACAGCTGCAACACTTTTTTGGGTGAGGGGCCCACTATTGTGTTTACACCCCCTTGAGATAGTGGGACCCCTCCTGCGATAAAACATTGTGGCTTAGTGCATCCAGGGGCAAGATAGGTAAAAACTGTAAAATAGTTAACTCTCATCAATTACAAGATTGCTAAATTTCTTGCCTTCCCTTGTTACAGGAAGTTTTATGATGGAAAGGTTGAGCACTTATCCTATTAAATGATCAATGTGCCCTTATGATAAAAGCCCAATTGGAGAAGAGGATGGTGGTCAGGATGGTGGTCAACGTGTGCCTACAAACCACGCAGTACACGCATTCACTCCGGCACAAATCCAAATACTCTGAGTAATATTGATAAGTATTTATTGCTGATTTGTGCAACTATTTTCAGGCTCAAATTTCCATACCATGTGATATATGCAAACTTAGTGCTTTTCTAACTGCCCAGGTTCCTGCCATTACCCTCTTATGAAATGAGGTATTCTGTACCGAGGCAAATGGTCCAAGGCCCCTTGAGATGCCTCTCAGATATTGGGGTCTCCTCTCCTCTGTGTAATCTGTTCCTCCTCTGGTCTCATCAGGGGCAGCTCAAGACAATCTGCTGCCTGAGACAAGGGATGAGATGGCCGCCCCCCCCCCCCCCCCGACCCCCAAAGCACGGCAAGGCACAGGTCAAATCAGTGAGAGGGCAAATGGGGGGACCCTCCTGAAGCCTGGCATTTTGGGTGATTTGAAATGCAGGGGAAGGGGGGAGGCAGGGTAAGGTTTCCCAGAAGAGTGGCAGAGAGTATCAATTATAATATTTCTGTCACACTCCCAGGTACCCTACCACCTGCTACTTACCTTTCCCCAGCATCTGCCCTGGGGAAATAGGAGATGGGTGAATGGTGAGGGTCTGTTTATGGTGTACTTTCTCAGGGCCAGTGCAAGGGAATTAGGAGCCCTAGGCAAACCTTACAAAACTAACAACTTACTAACAAAAAGAAAAAATATTTTAAAACAGATGACATATAGTACATGAAATAATTAAAAACTCAATTTTTTTAAAATTCCCAAACACCAATAAAATATTTCAAAATAGAAACACATCAAACAACACTGAATAATTAAAATTAATAAAGATAAAAAATAGTCCCCATTCTCCATACCTGCGAACCTTTGGTTTCCTTTCACCTTGAGATTGTTGTGGATTTGTGAGAGAGGGTGTGGGGATGCACAAATTCATATTCAAACCCTTTCTAAACAAATACACCCTCACATGCTCCCTCCTTCTCATACATGTTCTCTCACACATTCCTTCTCTCTCTTATTTCCACACAAGCTATCGCACACATGTTCTTGCACGCGCACACACACACACACATACACAAATACACTTCCTCATGCCAATGCCTCTCTCCAGTTTTCTCTTCTTCCACCACCAGCAACTCTACCAGGGCCTTTCTCTCGCCTTTATTTCTTAAGCTGCTGGCCCTCTCTCTCTATCCTTTCTTTCTTTCTTTGGCTATGGGGTCCCATCTCACCCTGCCTCCATATTCCAGGTGTGAGACCCCAACCCTTCCCTTTTATTCATACTTCCTCTTTCCCTTTCCTTCCACTCCACACCCTTCATTTTGCTCCATCCATCTCATTCACTCCCCCTCTCACACCACCTTTCATTGACTCCTTTCCCCTCCCATCCACTTCACTCACCGCTTTCTTTCTTCCTTCCCCTCTCATGTCTCCCTCTACTCTCTCATCCCAACCCCTCCTCTCCTTTCCCTTTCTCGGTTGCATGGTCCAGCCAGGAATTCTTTGGTGTGGCCTTGCTTCCCAGTCAGTGGCTGTGCTCTTGCAGTGCCCCATTGTTCTTTATTTATGAATGAGGTTTGACCTCCCAATTGCACACCCGGTAGTGGTTTGCCTGATCCTTCCCCTTTCTTCCCTCATTAACCCACAGTATCTTACCCTTCCCACTTACAACCTTTTCCTTTTTCCTTCCATCCCCTCTCGCCTTTCCTTTCCTTCCCCTCTCACCCTCAGCCACAACCCCTTCCCTATCCCTCAGACCTCCTCCACTCACTCTTCTTCCTGGGAACCTTTGCTCTGCTGGCAGAAGGTTGAATCCCAGCCAGCGTGCTATTTTTCTTTTTGCTGGTGGGGCTTGGGAACCCCCACCGGTGCATCATCAAATAGCACAACTGCACCCACATGGAACTCTCTGCTTGCTGGGCAGTCAATAAATCTCACCATCCTCGTCCTGCCAGTAGGGGTGGGAACCTCACCAGTACATCCCTAAACCATGCCGTCCTCTTATTGATGCTGGGGGCTGGGAGCCTCACTGGCAAATCGATAACCACGCCATCCTCTTACTACCAGTGGAGATGGGAACCTCACCAGTACATCGCTAAACCATGCTATTTTCTTACTACCGGTAGGGGTGGGAACCTCAATGGCACATCAATAAACCATGCCTCTCATTTCCTGCCAAGAGGAGAGAATTGGGAGTTCCATGTTCCTCTACTTGCAACACTGTGCAGGACTTTTACTTATTTTAGGCTGGGAAATGAGGCGGTCACCGCAGAGCTGTTTTGGAGGGGGCCACATTCTGCTGCTCCAAGATTTTGGTACCTAAGGTGACTGATTCACCCTGCCTCTTGGTAGAACCATCCCTGAGTCTCATATATGTTGGGGCTGAGTTTTATGATTATTTTATTTATTTATTTATTTATTTATTTATTTATAACTTTTATATACCGGCATTCGTAAAAAAAAACATCATGTCGGTTTACAGACAACTGAGAAAGGAAATTACAATGATAGATGGAGGAAGGATAGGAAGTTAAAAGGTGACAACTTTACTGTAGAACCAACGGGCACCACAGTTATTAAATGAGATTACATGTGGTTAACCAGGTTGGACATAAATTAATTATATACAAGAGGCGACAGAGTGGGGGGTAGCGCGGGGTGGGGGATGAAGCGCATAGGGGAGGCGGGGTGGGGTAGGAACTGTACAAGGGGGCAGGTGGTGGCGATGGGAAGGAGAGGTGGTGACTGAATATCAGGAAGCCATAAAATGGATGGGGTGGTGAGGGAGGGAGGGTGTGTAGGGGGGCGGGGGGACACTGTACTAGGGAGAGGGAAATAATGAGTGTTGATTAGCGCTTGGGATGGAAAAATTACATGTAGATTAGTAGATAGGAATTTAAGATAAGCTCCTGAAGAATGTCCTATTTGTCTACTATAAGCCTCTCATATGGACATTTCCATTCTGGCTTACCACATAAGCCTCTCAGCATGCATGGAATAATGGACATTTAAAACTGTAAACAGATAAGGTTTCTGCAATGGGCACACTATGGATAAAATGGACATTTAAAAGAACAATGGACATTTAAATATATACATTAACCAAACCTTAAAAAATACTAAAATAAGTTGTAATGATGAAGGCCCAGAGACTTTTCCAGCATGTGGGAGCCTTTTGCTGGAAGGAATATTTCAAAATATTTAAAATTCAGAGCTGTGACATTTTCAGCTGCAATGGAGGGTGAATTGTTACTGACAAGCTTCATGGAACCTGGAAGACTGAGAACATGATTGGAGGTGAGCCTAGAAGGTTCAATATTGCCAAACAGGGGCGGACTGGCCTATCGGGGGATCAGGCATCCCCCGATGGGCCGATCGCTCTAGTCATGTGGTCTGCCAAGCGAGGCCATGATAGAGCCGTGCTCGGCAGACCACGTGGTATCTCCTGGGCTGGCCTGGGTGGCGAATCCCCGGGCCGGTCGTCATCGGGAATCCGCCATTATTCATTAAGCTGAAACTGCAAAGAGAAAATATATTTACATTTTTACATGTTATTAAATTTATGAGTTGCCTATCACAGTGAAGGTCTAGGTGATTTACAGAGGGTACATGCATAAAAGAATTAATAAAATATCACGATAAAAAAATTATGACAATAAAAAAGGAACACAATAAAAGTACATTCTTAAAACATGAAGAAGAAAGTCAGATTAAAAAAGAAAATTAAAAATAAGCAAGTTTAAACTAAAATGTTTTTAAAAGAGTTCTACAAATTTTGACAGAATCACATTGTCGAATTTCTAAAGGAAATTAATTCCAAAATTCCGGGCCCGCCACAGAAAACGAACAATCACGCATGATGTGTAAGCGTGCAAATTTTGGCAAAGGAACTTCTAAGAGGCCTTGCTGTGAAGAGTGCAAGGACCGGGTTAGTTGATAAAATTTCAATATTGCATTTGCCCAAGGGCATGAATCATTGTTGATGAGCTTGTAAATAGTCATACCAAGTTTAAATGTAATTCTTTCAGGGATGGATAACCAGTGTAGATCAATCAGAGTAGATGTCATGTGATATGAATGCTTTATGCCTGATATGAGTCTTACTGCTGAATTTAAGAGTAATTGGATGGGCCATAGAGTAGAATAGAGGAGACTGATAATACTCTGGATTTAAATAGTTAAATAAGGATTAAAACAATTAAATGCTGAAATTAATGAAACAGTTTTGCCCAAGAGAAAGGAATGTATTTGTCTTTATGAGCAGGCAAAACAATCCATGGTAGTAGTTTGTAGGAGAGCTGTCTCCAGCTCAAGGCCTAGTATACAAGATAACAATACTTTTACGTCATTAGTTTAGGTAAAGGTTCAGTAATGCCGTGAGTAATTCTCCTCTCCAAGAAGGGAGGGGGGGGGGGGGGGGCATCCCATAGCACACTGTCAACGAAATTCTGTACATAAGACTGAAATGTGTAACTTAGAATTTGAGAAGGCTGTGAAACATCACTATTAGTTGCTCTAAGTCCCTCCCAGGAAAACTATCTTTCCTGTTAATTCTTCTTTTGCCTATTCTTGACTTTTCTATAATAAATAGTATTATTGACACTGTGAGTGTTTTCTATAACAAGGTAATACATTAAGATTTTTAAAAGGTTAATTAAAACTGAAGTGCCAGCATTCTCTTTGAACTCTCTGCTAAGGCAGATAAAGATCTTGAAATCCCTAGTTGCAGCCCAGGTAAATGAACAAGACCAATATAGAGAATATTGCAATAATCGATTGTTGGAAATACTGAGGCCTGAAGAACAGTTTGGAATTCTGAAGGAAATTAAAGCTTTTTAAGACCAGAATATTGTATTCTATGTATGGATAACAAGAAGAGAAGGCATATTCATTGGGGGTATTCAGTTAGGAAAGGCCTCATATCCAGAGCCTTCTACCACCCCTTTCATATCTTATCCCTATAACCTAATTTTGTAAACCGTTATGATGGCGTTATTTTGACGTTTCCGAATGACTGTATATAAAACTCATTAAATAAATAAATAAATAAATAAATAAATAAATAAATAAATTGAAAAAATCAACAAATATGTGATAATGTAAAAGACCATTTTGGTCTCTTTTGACCCAAATAACCTAGCTGCCCTAACATTTAAAGGGTGTGGCTTCATGTTCAGATTCAACCAATGAGCTGAGAGACATTCAATCTTACTATTTGATTGCAAAAACACCATAAAAGAACTGAGGTTGAGACCAAAATTTTGGCATCTGCCCCAACTCAAAACAATCAGGGCAAAAAACCAATGCCAGTCGAATGCCAGTCGAATGCCAGTCGAACTTCGGCAAGAAGAATGCATAAAAACCTTCAAATGGAATCTTAAGACCTGGCTTTTCACTAAAGCATACACCTAATTTCCTCTTCTCCCAACTTCTCCTTTCTTTTTTCCGTTAACCTATACTCTCCGCCACCTTCCCCTCCTTCCACTTCCCCCACCCCTCCCCACCCCTCCCCTCTTCCCCCTCATCTCATCCCAATTTCCCCCTAATTAATTTTTTATGTTATCTCCTCTTAATGTACATTTTGTATATAATTGCTAATCCTGTTTATAGTTTTTAGTGTTAAATTCCCCATTATATCTCCCTTCCTCAATTATTCTTATGTTAACTCGTTATAACTGTTCGATGTAAAGCGCTACCCCAGGCGTCAGTTTGCGTTACACTGTGAACCGATGTGATATCATTGATGAATGTCGGTATATAAAAATTTTAAATAAATAAATAAATAAAAAAACCAAGGCGTCCAATTAGCTCAATGCACGCGACTTGTGCATACGAACAGATCTTGGGTGATGACCAAACAGCCAGCTCCAGCCCAAAGCAGATATAATCAGCTAGGCCGAAGATATGAGCAGAAGGAGACAGGCCTGACCATGCAGAAGTGGGCCTTAGACCTTCAAGGAGGCATGCAGAGGCAACATGGACTCCTGGCCATGTTGCAAGATATTTCACTTTGGGAGCAGTAAGAAGGGAATTGTGGGCAATTAGAAAGCACTATTTGCATATATCGTATGGTATGGGAAATTGAACATAGAATAAAATACATATCAGCAATAAATTACATTATATACATTATTTCTGAATCTTTGAATTTGTGCAAGAGTGTGTGAAAAGTGCCAGAGTAAATGTGTGCTGCCCACAGTAGGCACATATTGCTCGCCATTCTATTATCTAATTGGGCTTTTACCAAAAGTGCACATTGATCATATAATAGAATAAATGCCCAATCTTTTAATCATAAAACTTCCCATAACACCCTCTCTATCTGGAGACTCACTTCTCTCTCAGTCATATCCTGACATTTTGCTAGATTTGATTAATTGTTCAATGCACTTGCATTGAATACATTAGCACATCTGTATTCCTGATTCCCAGAATAGTGTCTCACTGGATTAGCACCTAAGAACTAAGCCCACCACACCAGGAGTTTCTTTTTCCCAGTTGTTGAAATGGGATTAAAATTCCTTTTCTGTGATTGTAATCTTAAACTCTGACCATATCTGGGTATTTACTGGTAGGGTGGAATTTACTGGATGATAATCATAGATTGGAACATGGAAGATCTGCAAAACATGGGGCGGGGTGAAGAATGAAAAAATCCCTGAGTTTTTATAGGCAGCGACTCCAGCATTGCTCTATTCTTCAACAGCAAGAGGAAATGTGGTAAAAAGGATTTGCATTCACAAAAAACCGGAGAGTAGCTTGCTTGTTGTGGCGGTTACTACCCCAAACCAAATAAGTCTGTCACTTCACTTTCAATGCATATCCAGCATAGCGCTCTGCTTCAACAACAGGGGGGAAAGAGGGAAAAGAGGATTTATATTTAGGCAACAACCAACAAGGGCTGAATTACATAGTCTGGGTAAACAAATAATTATGGGTGTAGCTTGCTTGTTACAGCGATTACTACCCCGAATCAATTAAGCCTGATACTTCACTTGGAATACATATCCAGTGCAACTCACTGCTTCAATGGCAGGGGGGAATAAAGAAAAGAGGAATTATATTCAGACAACAACCTACAAGGACTGAATGGCACCGGCTGGGTAAACAAATAAGCATGGGGAGTAGCTTGCTTATTGCAGCAGTTACTACCCCTAACCAATTAAGCTAGATACTTCACTTAGATGCAGCTCCAGCATTGCTCTCTACATCAATGGCGGGGGTGGAAGATAACTAGAACCAAAAAGTTACTAATAAGGGCCAAGAGTATCAGATAAGTATGAGAAAAAAAAACCTGAAAGCTTGCTGGACAGGCTGGATGGGCTGTTTGGTCTTCTTCTGCCGTCATTTCTATGTTTCTAACTCTATTCCTTTACATGGAGCCATCCTTAGATTACCCACAATAACTCATGGATCATTCATAGAATTCCAAAATAACCTGCACTTTTTATCAATCCAACCTGTCTATCTCATGCCCTCACTGTTAATTGTAAGTAGTTGTTCATTTGGACAGAACCTAAGAGAATTCATTACGTACTTCTGGAGCTTGATTGGCTTCTCATACTTCTCTGGGTATGGGATGATGAGGTCGATAGCATTCTCAGGCTTCTGGAGGAGGGTGCCTAGCTTGGTCTTAATCTCCTTTGCTCTGGGGAGAAAAAGAAAGAAAAGTATTTAGCGCACAGTGTGAGAACAAATCTAAATTTTTATCCTGGGAACAGAGCTTGGGTATGTCCTATCTTGCAACCCATGCAGGAAAACACTGAATACTTCTTTCTTAAAGCAGGTCGCTATTTAAAGAATGTCTATTTTCTCAAGAACAAATAACAATAATAATTTCAGAAAAATGCTACAAATACATACAAGAGGGTCATTTTCAAAGCCATTTGCATGAGTAAAAAGAGTGTGCTAGCTGTGGAAATGGACTTTTTGAACATTCCTCCCCTGTGTATGCCACAACATGCAGGACTTTACCTGCAGTGAGTGGAAGCATTCATGGGAGCTGGGATTGGGGAAGAGTTTGCACAGAAATACACATTTTTCAATTCCTAAAACTATGCACGTTTTTTCTCGGCAAAGCGATCTGCACAACTTAGCAGGTGTAAATGCATATGGGAGAATTTTAAAAGTGAATTCTATCCTATTCGTGTATATTATCAATTCTGTTTTCAACAGAGCTACAGCATAATAATGCATATTTTAGCCCAGTCACAAGTCACTTACATATGTGGTTAATAAGCTGAAATATCATGCATGCACTTCCATAATCTCAACTGATGGAGAAAGGACATGCATTCATAGCAGCATATATATTTTTGAAAATGAAATATATGGGTGTAGCTGCCAAACATGCCTCTGAAATGTCTCCCAGAATGTCTTCTTTCTATTCAGACAAAATTATGCATACTTAGATACAAAATCCACTTATTAGGATATGGCTGATTTAGGACCTTTGCACTAAGCTCAGGACAAAATATTGTTTTGCTTGTGTGAGCTAAATATTTAGCATGTCACTTAATAACCTATGCCCTAAGTTTTAGCTTACACCCACAAATAATTGTCTTCAGTGCAACCAAATATGATTACCATACATGCTAACTGAAAGTGGAACATACACACGATGAATCGTAAAATCCCTCATGCTAACCAGTCCACTGATAGGGTGATTTAGCCAGTTAGTATGGTGGATTTCATCTTCCCCCAACAAGATGCTCCCCTCAAGAAGATCTGATCTTCCTCCTCCCCCCCCCCCCCCCCAAAGATCTAAGACCTAAGCCCTCCAATCAGGCATCCAATACCCTATATCAAGAGACCATCTCATATTGACTTCCCCTAACACAAGGCCTCACTTCCCAACATCAAGCTTCCCGACATGAAGACTCAACCCCTCATGAAGGCTGTTCTTCCTTATGTGAAACCCTAATTCCCCTCAAACCTCCCTCACATTCTGTAAGAATGAATCTCTTACTATTCTGGAGGGTCCTGATCTTCACTGGTAGAAGGAATGTGAGATTCCTCCTGTTAGCATCGCTTCAGCTGTTGAATAGAACCATCTGACTGAGCCATTCCTGCATTGCATTTTTTTTTTCACAGCCGCTAAACAGCCTTTACTTACATGCCAAACTTTAGGTCATAGGCCTCTTAAAAGAGTTAACTTATCATCCATGCAAAAGGCCCCTAAATCTATGAAAAATGTATCCGTTTAGGCTGTGATAAAATGGTTACCAAGAATGCTGATAACAAACCAAGCATCTCTGTGACTTTGCAGGCCATTTCTCGTCTTGTAAAGTAACATGAAATGAAAGGTTAACAACAAAATAATAAAGTGAGATGTTTTTATTGAACTAACTTATTACATTTCTTGACTAGCTTTTGGGAGCTATTATTCCCTTTCACATATCAGAATGGAGTGAGCAAACAATGACATTATCATAAAATATATGTGACATAAAAGTTATTCCAGTTATAGTGAAAAGGGAGAAATGGTTTGGGGAGGTGAGGGAGGAAGAGTTAATGGATAATTACAAGGTGACAGTTTCAGAAATGGTTAAGAAACCAAAGTGATTGCTAAGTCCTTTTTTTTACATTTCCAAGGTGTCTGATCATTTTAACTTCATAAGTCTTACATTTTGGATTGTTTTAAACTATCCTCTTAAATATCTTAATCCTAAGGTTATTGGTGCAGTGCTGACCATTGTGTCGATGAGCTTATGATCAAAATAATTAAGGAAGAATTTTAAACGATCCAAGATTATAAGAGTTTTGAGGTTAATGAGGGTAATTTTCAAGCTGCAAGCATAGCGGTAAAGTCTGTGCGTATTTTCAAAGGGAGCCTGCGCGTCAGTTCTCTTAGAAAATCCTTGCACTGGCATAAAGCTGCCCATCCTCTTTGGAAGGCGTAACTTATACATGTGTACACATGAGTAGACCTTTTACAGCCTGAATGCTTCTCCTCAGTCATCTAAAAGGGCACGTGAAATCAAACTGCACACACCAAGCTCTAAGACTGACCTGAGCTCATGTGCATATAACTGAAAGAGCTTTGAAAATTATCCCTAAAATGATCAGACACTTCAAAACGGACAAGAAAGGACTCAAAGGTCACAATTTCTTAATTCATTAGACTCCAGAAAATGACACTGCCTGTCACCTTCTGATCCCCCATCAAACTCCTGTCACACCCAATCCCCCATTTCCCCTTCACATTATCCCTGGAATTTATTTTATGTCACTTATGTTTTTGGCTAAGGTCATCTTTTGCTCATTCATTTCTGACATGAGGAACAAAATGTTAGCTCCTGAAAGCCTGTGAAGAATTTAAGTTAATCCAGTCATAAACTATCACTATTTTTTTATTTTCTGTTTTTGTTACCCTTTATTTCTATGTATTCAAGTGGACTAACTTGGCAACCACATTACTTCATTGTAAAATAATTGCATTACTATGTTGGTCTATGTTTTAATTTTGCATTGATAGAAATTGATAGCATTTTCCCCTATAACCTGCATGTGATGTACTATAGATTCCACTTTAGACCTATACAAAATAGGCAGAGTTTTTCCCACATCTCTCTCTCTCTCTCTCTTCCAGGCCTTGTTTGTTCAGTTTATCATTTTATTTTGTCTTAGCTACCACATTGCCAGCCTAAGGGAAATGACTCTGTGCCCTTCTCCCATCACACTTCATCAAACAGACAGGGAAAGTTTCCAATAGTGTCTGAGTGCAGCTATGTTCGGGACTGGATCATACAAATAACATCTGTAATCTGAGATTCCCCACATAAAATATGTATGTCTTTGGACAGACTAGTCATGTGGTTGACCCAGACAAGAATTGGCTAAATGCATTTCAAGTGTATACTTTATTGCCTTCTTTTCTGACCTTCCCCTTCTCCCACCCACCAACAGTCCTTCCCAGGGGATAGGAGTTAAGACATTTTTCAAACTCTGCCTTGCCTGGATTAACATCTGCAGAAAGGACTATAGCCAAAAAGTAATTTTTCTGCCTTAGTGACAGAGTGATGTATTACGTCAGTGCTCGTTAGAAGTCACTGCACTAAAATGAAGTCCAAGTAAGTGTAACCCCTTTTTGGCGGGGGCAAGCCTGGATTTTGCCTGGGGCAGCAAAAATCTGGGGGGGGGGGGGGGGGGGGCAGCAGGCCCACATAAGATTTGCTCTCTCCCAGCTGTGCTGAAACTCACTCATCAGAGAACAACCTACTGCTTCCTACTGAAGCCCCCTCCCTCCCCCCAGTGCAGAGAACTAGACGGGAGGGGTGAGGCTGTCAGAGACAGAGCAAAGGCAAACTGCTCTATTCCCTGTTCCATCCTATCTCCTCCTGGTCTCTACAGGGAACAGGAAGAAAAAGGTGAGGCCACAGTAGGCAGCAGCGAGTAAAGTAAAGCCACTCTGCTCCCTAATCCTGCCCCCCCCCCCAACTCTCCTCTTGTTATTTAGAGACATGAAGGGAGCAGGTAAGCCTGAAGCAGATAAAGAGCAAAAAAACCTGTGCCTTATTCAAGTCCAATTTCAATTGTGCAAGTCACTTAGCAAGCATAAAACTGTTTAGACAAGTTCAGTAATGAACACGTGAATACCTCATACAAAACAGCAACTTGAATGTATACCTCTGCCCCTACATCGCCCTTTTTTCCCTGTTCACATTTATGTGTGAACCTGCAGGTACGCACGCACTATTGAGGTTTATAAAAGAGAATATGCACATGTACATGCAACCTACACTCATCTATATAAATAAAAATGTTAAATAGTTTGGACATAATCGCTAATCTCAGAAACCACTGAACCGATTGCTTTCAAATTTGGACACAATCTTCATTTCGCATACAGGAAGGTTCTTCTGTACTTACATTACAGATATGTCACACCTGTGACAGGTAAAATAGGTTTAAAATTTTTTTCCAGAAAACAGCAACATCTGCTGGACGTAAGCGCCATCTGTTACACCTTACACTAACACACGCTACACTAATCATTTCGCCAGTCCAGGTCCACGTTTCACTTCCATTTTAACACATTCGCGCACTTTTTTCGCCGGAAGATAACTATTTCCTTTACAGATAAAATACACCCACCACCCCCCTCACACCTCCCACACACATGCCAAATTTATTTACTTCCCACAGCCTCCCAACACACACAAAACCACCCTCCTCACCCCCCCACATACATGCCAAATTTATTTACTTCCCAGGCCCTCACAACACACACAAAACCTGACAGAAATCCAGGAGGCTCCAGCCGGGGGCCAGGACCGGTCCGGGACACATCTCCTGCACTACGGCCGTCGACTGCCAGCAATCAACATGGCGCCGATGGCCCTTTCCCTTACTTTGCCACTCAGGGACACCAATGGCGGCAGTAGCCCATGTGACATAGTAAGGGCGAGGGCCCATCGGCGCCATTTTCAGGACCGGCAGCTGGCGGCCCTTTGCCCTTACTATGTCAGAGGACCTACTACTGCCATTGCTCCACCCCACTGACATAGTAAGGGCAAAGGGCCATCGGAACCCGTTTCAGTGCTCGCAGCCAACGGACCAACGCCAATACTTCGCTCCCGGACTGCTCCTGAACGCCCGCTCCACCGACTGACATTTTTATCAGGTCTGGAGGGTGGGGGGTGGTAATGAATTTATTGCGAACATCTTGGGGAGGGGTCATGAGGGGGAGGCAGGTTTCATTCATTTGGCAACTCTGGGGGGGGCAGGGGTGGGCTACTGTTTTTCGCAGGGCTGGGGGAGGGGGGGCAGGAGAGTGTGGGGTGGTTAGTTTAAGAGAACTTTTCTCATACAGTTGTTTTTTGGGGGAAGGGGGAGGTTCACACACAAATATATACACTAAACTTGCACGATCTCGGGAACGCACCAAAATAGCCCTCCCCAGACCACAAAACAAATTTGGGAGTGAAAATTTGGTTAGGCACTCCCCTATTTGGCTACATAACGCGCACAGACGCCCAGGGACAGACTACATGTAGCACCAACAATTTTAATTTCCCAGGTCTTGGGAGGGGGCAGGAGGGTGGGGGGTTATTATTTGATTTAAAGGGTTGGGATTGGATTTTTTTGGGGGGTTCCCACAGAAATAGAAAGACAAAAGTTTTCTGATCTGAAGGGTAGGCAGTAGGCGGGGGGAAGTGACAGTGAGGCGAGGGAGAATGAGGGGGGATGAGTGTAAGGGGAGGGAGAATGAGGGGAGAGGTGAATGTGAGGGGAGAGAGTTGGAGTGGGGACAGGGGAGGGAAGGGGGGTTGAGTGACCAAGGGGGAGGAGGATGAGTGACTGAGGAAAATGAGCAAGGGGAAGGGGGAGGGAGGGAAAAGAACCTGACTCTGCCACTGCAACGCGTGGCCGGGTACCGCTAGTATAGAATAAGTTTTGTGTGCAACCCCTGTGCAATTCTTTGAAAATCCCCTCCAAAATGTTCAGTTTTATCGTAAAATCCCTTAACTAGTTTTTTAGATGCTGCACAGGAGGCAAATAGTCAAGAGCAAGTTAATTTTGGAGGAACAACAGAAATAAAAACATGGTGAAGCTGTGAAGCAAACAAAGAAACAGGATTTTAAAAGTTCCTGACATTGTACTTTTGCATTTCAAAGAAAACATCTACATTTCAGTTCTGCTGGCTGGCATCTTACTAAGAGCTTGGTGTGAGGAAATGAAGGTTTTGTCCCCCTCCTCAGAATTAACTGCTTGCATGTTTTCATGGTGTGAACTCTTAAAGTGAGAGGAACTGCTAAATGCCTCATCAGTAGAGACAGGAAATCTTTGTAGTAGGCAGGTCCTGTGTGCTAGGACTCAGGAAACCATAAACCTTGATGAGAGAGAACATTCCTGATCACAGAGCAACTCAGGAGATGAGATGTCACATACTGCTTCCTAGAAAGATTCCCCTCCCTTCTCCCAGTGCTGATAATCAACATGAAAAAGAAAGTCCAGAGCTCCCTTCAGGCTAAATTAGCCAGTATCCATTCCAGGTTTGATTATTCTTGATCAGCCTGTTTTTAGTGCAACCAAGTTACCCCTTTTCTAGAGTCATTACATTGGGTCCCTATCTGTTCCTGCATACAGTTCACGGCGCTCCTCCACATCTTCAAGTGTCCTTGCTCTGCAGTTCCTCACTACCTCACCTTTCTCATCCGCCTCTATTTCTTTATTTAAACTGCATTTATATTTCACCAAACCATGAAAAGTTCTCAGCAAGGCACAACATAAAAAGTAATATACAATAAAATACAATCAATACAAAGGGAACAATATAAAATCTAGTGAAATGAAACAACTAAATAAAAATTAAGAAAGCTAATCTCAACTGGCAGGAATAGAAGAGGCCCTTATAGAAAATCTCCATTCTTCTCTCTACCTTTCTTCTCCATTGCCCATGCCCAACTGCATGCTTTCCACATTGCTGTACCATATGCCTAGAACACCATATTCACATTCTATCTAAAACCCAGCAGTCAGTATTCAAAGGCTTCTACTGTAGCTGGCTAAATAAGGACTTAACTGGCTAGATTGAATCCTCTGAAAATTGAGCAGGCTAAATTTTATATATCACCCTAACTCTGTCCTCAGGCCTGCCCAGAATTTGACTGGCTAAATTTATCTTCCTAGTGCAGGGGTTGCCAACTCCGGTCCTCAAGAGCCACAAACAGGCCTGGGTTTCAAAATATCCACAATAAAAATGTAAGAGATAGATTTGCATATACTGTCTCCATTGTATGCAGATCTGTCTCATGCATATTCATTGGGGATATCCTGAAAACCTGGCCTGTTTGTGGCTCTCAAGGACCGGAATTGGCCACCCCTGCACTAGGAAGATAAATTTAGCCAGTCAAATCCAGGGCAGGCCTAAGGACAGAGTTAGGGTGGGAGGAGAAAGTTAGGGGGCTAGGCAGCACTAGTCACCTATCTTGAACAGACAAATCTAGGCACTGCAAAAGCAGGCCTAAATCTAGCTGGCCAGTTCTCCTTTCTCTCCAGCCTCCAAGATAAAGTTAGTTAAGAGGCTGCCAGATCACCCAGGTTCTCCTCTCCATCCTGCCAGAAATAAATTTTGTACCAGAGGCTGCCAGCTTCCCCCCACCCTGTGGGATCCTCCATCTTTCTACATCTCAAAAATATCCAACCCAACCATTCTGACCCCATCCTACCAGCAAGAGGATCAACTCTCCCCTCCTGGCTGGCTCAGCATCTCTGCTTGCTCTGACAACTAAGCCAGTAGCAGCTGCTAGCCAAGATGTTGGATCAACCAGGAACGCTGAGTTGACAAAAGAGGATAGCGAGTCCTCCAGCCAATGTTCCCTCTAATTTCTGACATGCTATGGGGCGGATTTTCAGCGCCCTGCTCGCCTAAATCCGCCCAAAACCGGGCGGATTTAGGCGAGCAGGGCCCTGCGCGCCGGTAAGCCTATTTTACATAGGCCTACCGGCGCGCGCAGACCCCGGGACTCGCGTACGTCCCGGGGTTTTCGGAGGGGGGCGTGTCGGGGGCGTGTCGGGGGCGGGCCCGGTCGACGCGGCGTTTCGGGGGCGTGTCGTCCGCGTTTTGGGGGCGGGTACGGGGCATGGCTACGGCCCGGGGGCGTGGCCGCGCCCTCCGTACCCGCCCCCAGGTCGCGGCCCGGCGCGCAGCAGGCCCGCTGGCGCGCGGGGATTTACGTCTCCCTCCGGGAGGCGTAAATCCCCCGACAACGGTAAGGGGGGGGTGTAGACAGGGCCGGGTGGGTGGGTTAGGTAGGGGAAGGGAGGGTAAGGTGAGGGGAGGGCAAAGGAAAGTTCCCTCCGAGGCCGCTCCGATTTCGGAGCGGCCTTGGAGGGAACGGGGGGAGGCAGCGCGGCTCGGCGCGCGCAGGCTATACAAAATCGATAGCCTTGCGCGCGCCGATCCAGGATTTTAGTGGATACGCGCGGCTCCGCGCGTATGTACTAAAATCCAGCGTACTTTTGCTTGAGTCTGATGCGCAAGCAAAAGTAGGCTGTTCGCGCGCCTCTTAAAATCTACCCCTATGTGCGCAAAACATTTGTTGCGTGCAACTTTTCCGAAAATTAACTTAATGTTGTGCATCCAAACTTACAACTCAGCCTACTGGAGTTAAAAAAGAAGTGAAGACCAAGTGAAATGTTAGCATGTTTATATACTTCTTAACTAAAGAGGCTACTAAGGTATAGCAAGTAGAAAGCGTAACAGTTTATTTTGTTTTATACCATATATACTGGGCAACTGCACCTCATAACTCAGTTCACAACTTCATAGTCCATAATATTTACATATTTTCCCTGCGGTCTTTAACATTTGTCCATTCGTTATAGATTGTCAAGATCTATATTTCCACCATCTAGTTGATAGTTCTTCACACGCATGATCATATCCAAATGCTCCGTCTGTAACCGATTCCGCGATTTGGTTTTCGTAGCATTCATAGTCTACGCTGGATGCCATGAATGTTCCTCCAATATCCATCAACACAGTGAGGTCTTTGAATTGTTCATTTTGAGTTACAAACGACAACATAGATGACAAATTTGAAACAACTTTGTCTTTGATTTGCTCAGCAATAACGAATTTGAAGTTGTTGTATTGATCAACTACTGTTAACTCCTCAGTACTCCTGTACTTCTTCTTCTGGAAACCTTTCATCCAGATGGACACACAAGAGATGGATAAATGTGATCAGTGAGCTTGTGTCGACTACACTATTGTTTGGTACCTGTAATAGTGCTTTAACTGACTCCACTGAGGTGAGCTTGTTAGATATTGACTTCTGATCTTGTTCAGTTTGCTTCGAGCTAGATGGTGAGCTTCTAGAGTTGTTAAACCCTTCTTCTGAAGAAGAAGAGACAATGAAGTCAAATCTGATAGAACATCATTCAGAATTTCCAGAGCTACCCTAAACTCAGAAGTGCTCAGCTTCTTGAAACAGTATTTGGCAACTGGGTCTTTTCCCCGCTCTTCCTCGAAAATATTGTAACAAAACAGCATAGTTTTGAACTATAACTTGCACAACAAAATGCCCCAACAGCCATCGCACTTCATTTAAAGGTCTGAATGCCACTGAATCATGCTCTGAGGCATCAACGATTTCTTGAAATTTAACTTTTTTTGAAATAGATCTACTAAACATCGAGTACACAGTTCTGATAAGAGTTTCAATGTCTTGCATCAGTTTGACTTCTTTCCATGTATCAGTTATTCCTAAATCTTCACGATGTGCTATACACTGTTGCTGAGTTAGATGTGGGATTTCTTTTCTCAACTGTGCTGCTACTCCATTTTTTCTTCCTAACATAAAAGAGGCTCCATCCGATGTAAACATAACCATCTTCCTTAAATCAAGCTTGTTTACTGTATAAAAGAGTTTGATGGCAGATACGATTAAAGCAGCATCGCAATGTTCTAATCGCAAAATGCCACCAAACGATACTTTGTAATCCAAAGCATTATTAGGCTGATACTTAAAGTAAAGTATTAAGCATTTGGTCAAAGTTATGTCAGTGCTTTCATCAATGGTTAAAGTGTGGAACAATGCCGAAGAAATTTCTTGCATTATATCATTTTGAACAACGCTGTTGATGACTTCAAGAAATTCAAATGTGTAATTTTTACTACTCCAACTATCTGGCAGCTTTACAAATTTGGCCATGTGTTCATTTATATCTGTAACAGCCAGCATAGAGGAGTTCAATTTGATGGCTAGCAAGACGCTGTCAATCAGGACCTTTATCTCATCTGGATTTGAACGCTTCCATTCTACAACGATTTGCCTCCTTTGCTTTTCTTCTGGAGTCTCTAGTAACAGGTTCTTCAACCCACTGTGAAATAGTGGATTCATATTTTCCAATTTTGTTACACTGTCAATGTGAGATTTACTTACTAGATGTCTTTTGAGGAAATTCAGTTTCCAGACCTCGTTCCAACTTTTACCTGAAAAAAATCTCCTACAGGTTACACTTCAACGCAGATCAGACAAATGACTCCTTTATCTTCATCATACGAAAAACTTTAACGCAGGGCTACACAAGTTAGGACATGCGACTTCACGGTATTAGTTTCAGCAGTCTCATCTAGCCATTCGGATTTAAATGATGTAGCTGTTCTCTTGCGTTTAACACCTTTACTCATTTCGGTTTTTATGCGTTTAAATCTTATTATCTTAATTGTAAGTAACTTAAATATTAGCAACTTATTTAAATTTAACCAGTTGACATTATCTTTTTCTAATGTTCTTTATAAATGATTTATATTACCACATGGCGTCATATACACTCACACAAATATATAAGAGAAAAGCACACAATTTTATTATCTCAAATTTTTAAACAATTTTGGAAATGTGTCCTAAAATACATACACTCACACACACTCATTCATACTCTAAAAACATTACACCAAATACAAGGGAATAGTATGCCTCTTGGCCCAAAGGCCTATACATCAATGTTTTTCATTAGCCCAATACAAAATCATATGCATGAACTCTCTGTGGTTTTAACCACTTACAACTCTATACCTGGCTTTCGCCTATTTTTCATGCTGGAACATGATTATGTAGTAACATACACCACCTTTCATGTATCTTCAATGCTTCTTCGGCTTCATTTGGCTAACTTCCCTGTCTTGGTCTCTTCACCTCTAGGCAACCTTCCTTCATAGTATTAACTGCATGTTGTTACTATGGTTTGACCCCAACAAGCGGCCCCTGTTTCACAACCATCTGCTTCCTCAGGGGGATGACAACCACTGAGAAAACAAACCTGAATTTAGTCACCTTATAAAATGTAATATCTTAGACACATTTACCTTAAAGAATATCTGAAAAAATCTTTACCAAAAAGTGTTTATAATTCAATTTGTTCCCAGGCTGTCCACAATATCAGGTATGCCACCAAATATGTCTTAATTCTCCCAAAACCTACAAATATCTGGACACTGGAGATTGTATCTTCACTATAAATTTTCAAAAGCCTAAAACGGTAAGCACACAAAACACACAGACTAAGCATAAATCTCCATAAGGCCATACTATATCTCAACACACAAAACAATGCCAATTCCATTCCCCCTACTTCAAACCCTTACCATACCTGCAAGACAGCATCCAAAACACCATTTCTCATAAGCAACATCCACTTCTAAATGTTTCCAACTCGGCTTGATCAGAACGCCCAACTTCACCAAAAGTCGCTGTAAACACTGCCGCATCGCACTTTACTTTTAAAGCATGTTTCAAATGACCATCGCCCTACTGCGCTGAGCCACACAACTCAACGTCCCCTACATAGGACGCAATGCTATGACGCCATCACGTGTTACTAGAGTTCAAAACAAACAAAAAATAACAAACAATTTATTCTCGATAAACCACTCATGCAATCACCCTTTTCTAATCACAAACCACCATTCAACCACACACAACGCTCAATAAACTACTCATACAAACACCCTCTTCTAATCACATACCCCCATTCAAACACTCACAACACATCCCTAACTCCTATAGACATGATAATGAAACCAATGCGTTCCCAATGTCTAATGCATCACCATGTAATTGGTGGCATGCCCATTGACAACATTCCAAACAAACTAATACTCATATAACTTCACATGACCACTCAATTTTCCCCAATCCACCAAACAACCAACTTTACTTTCACAACCACACATACATCAACCAATCAACCTATTACAAGGGTGAATCCCCCAAGTAATAACTTAATATTCCCCACTATACATACCTATATCTCACATGAACAATAACCAAACACAATCTTACCCTATTTGTTACCAAATCAAACAAAAAAACACTATAGATGAAGCATCGATGAAGCATGAATAAAGCATAGGTGAAGCTTATTCTATCAAACGTTTTCACAAAAAGGCTATCCACTCTATCTCAACATTTCACCCATGGGGTATCAAGGTCTGCCATTCAAAAATGTATTTCTGCTCCCACTGGGTTAAAAGACATTGTGTTTGTTAAAAGTACAGCATAGAAAGAAAATTTCAAGAATTGTTTGTACGCTTCCTTATACATCCAAAACCACAGCTATAAAACAAAGTATATTGAAACATTGGACTGTGTTATCATCTTTATCAGGTTTTACTGATCGACCTATTTTTGCTAACAAAAAGGGTAAAAATTTAAGGGATAGGTTGAAAAGAAGAGTGGTTCCAATGACAGATACTCGTCCTTGTGGCCAATTTCAATGTGGCCATTGTTCAGTTTGTTCTAATGTGTTACAGATTCAACAATATCAGTTTAAACCTAATGTACGTCCATATATATTACCTGGATATTTTTCTTGTTCATCTGAAAAGGTTGTTTATGCTATAATCTGTCCATGTGCATTGGTATATGTTGGCCATACTAATAGAACTATAAGACAAAGAATAGTGGAGCACAAGAGTTGTGTATGTACTAGGAAAGAGTCAGCTCCGTTAGCCATTGGTTACAGAAAACACATAGTGTCATCAAGCAATGTTATAATTCTGAAGGTGACACACAACTTCTTTTAACCCAGTGGGAGCAGAAATGCATTTTTTAATGCAGACCTTGATACCCCAATGGTTAAATGTTGAGATAGAGTGTTATGCAGCTAATTAGTGCTGTATATTCAATTCTGCAGCCATGCTACTGAATATACCTGGCTATCTTAAAGTTAGCTGGATACATTTTTCAGCTAACTTTAAGACAGCTTTATGGCATGACCAGAAGTAGCTGGATAAATGATAGAGCAAAAGCCTGAAGGCACTATTTTGGAAAATAGCAGCTGCTGGGTATAGAGCCTAGGGGGTGCTCTGGGACACCACTGGACCACCAGGGAGACTTTAGAAAGTAAGGAGGAAATCTGATAGGTAAGCTAGTGTGGAGGTCCAGGGGTGGGCTAGGGTGGGGGTCCTGGCCTCTTGGTCTCCAGGGGTTGTATTTTTCAAGTGAAAGGAAGGGTTGAGGATGGTGGCAGGGATTGCACTATGCTCAAAATTTGTTACTTTTTTTTTTTTTTTTAATCTATGGTCGCCTCTGGGGGCAGCAAGGAGGTTGGGACAGGGGGTCTTTGCAGATCCCTAGAGTGTTTTATTACTTTTGGGGAGAGCTTACTCGGGGCTGTCAGTCCCTTTAAGACAGAGTCCTGAGAGCCTCAGAATATGCATTAATGTCCCAAGGCTCCCAGGGCAAGTTAGCTGCGTCGCTTCAGTTGTAGTTAACTTCAAATCAAATAACAAGGCTTGCAAATTCTTTGGCAAACTATGGGGGTCATTTATCAGAGTGCTATATGGTGTTTTCGCATGTGTTAAGCACCTTTAATGCATGTGAAAACTTCTTTAACGCGTAGAGTCCATCAAGCTATGTTGAGAGAACATTGCACAAATCTCATTTTTGGGTGAGTTTCTTCACTCTGAAGGTCATCAAATCTTCACAAGAGAGCATTGTTCTGTTCATATGTCTCACTCTGAATGTCAAAGTGGGCCCTAACCCCTACACTCCTACCTAAACCTCACCTCGAGTAACTATGTGGGCCTCATACAGAGGTATAAATACCTACCTAGTATGAGGCCATTATGGCTAGGTGCTCTCTCTCTTTCTCTCTCTCTCTCTCACTCATAGGTAGGAATTACAACAATTCTGGCACTTCTGCATGCTAAGGAGCTCATTTAAATACACATTTGGGTAGATTTTATAAATCTACGCGCGCGCGTACTTTATAAGATACATGAGTAGCCGCGCGTATCTTATAAAATCCGGGATCGGCGCGCACAAGGGGGTACACATTTGTGCAACTTGAACGCGCTGCCCGTTCCCTCCGAGGCCGCTCTGAAATCGGAGCGGCCTCGGAGGGAACTTTCCTTCTACCCCCCACCCCCGCACCTTCCCCTCCCTTCCCCTACCTAACCTACCCCCCTGGTCCTATCCAAACCTTCCCCCTACCTTTGTTAAAGTTACACCTGCCAGAGGCAGGCGTAAATCTGTACACACCAGCGGGCTGCTGGCGCGCCATCACCCGACCCGGGGGCTGGTCCGGAGGCCTCGACCATGCCCCCGGGCCGGCACCACACCCCCGACACGCCCCCGCAATGCCCCGAAATTTGCGCCGCCCACCTGACACGCCCCCGACACGCCCCCCCTTGCAAAGCCCCGGGACTTACGCGCATCCCAGGGCTTGCACACGCCACCGAGCCTATGCAAAATAGGCTCGGCGCGCAGGGGGTTTTAAAAGGGTTACGCGCGTACCTTATGTGCATAACCCTTTTAAAATCCGGCCCATTGTGCCAGTGCTCAAATGAAATGTGATATTTCAAATATCTCATTTTGTCCTCACTTTAGCAATTTTCTATGCAAAAAACAGCTTTTTTCATGCTTAAATGCCCTAATGCCGCGTACTGAATGAGCCTCTAAGTTTGTATGTGACGTGCCCTGTCCAAATTCACAAGGAGTGCCAGCACAATTGCCCACCTAAAAGCACATACAAATATTTGTGTTGTTCATACGGATATTTAGTTGCATAAAGAAGAGGAATTCCTTAGGGGGTAGGTGGGTAGGTCAGGGGAGGCAATGACATGCACAGTTTTACATTTTCAAAACTATTCATGTGACTTTGAAGGCAAAAAGTACCTTCAGAAAAAGCAGGTGAAAATCTATATGGGTATTTTTTTCCTCTGGTAATTTCCAAAAGGAACATATGCTGGTACTTTCCCTTTGTGAACTGATGCAAATTCAAATTCTTGTGTCATCTCAGTAACTGTGATAAAAATGCTCTCCATTTTCATGCACTTTGTGAAGTAACACTAAACCCTGCAAAATACATCACTCGGAACCTATATAGAAAACCTGCCATACGAAAACAGCACTAACTCCCAGAACTCAAATAGCAAAAACCCTATTTATGAAAAACTAGCAAACAAAATATTAAACCAGAACCTTGTACAGAATTACTATTCTCAATTGACAGAAAGAGTGGCATAGTGGCTAGAACAGTGGTCAGAAAACCAGAGTTCAAATCCTTCTTCCCCCATTGACACTCCTTGTGATCTTGGTCAAGTTGTTTTATCTCCCATTGCATTCGATACCCACTGAAGCCCAAATTTTGAAAGACTGGCATGCACAAAAACTGAGGGATACATGCATGGTCGGGCCGTGCATGTACCAAGCACATTTTCGCAATGGCCCAGCCACATGTGTATTTCCTGATACACGCAAAAGTGACAGCTTTTGTGAAAGGGGTGGGCCGGAGGTGGGGTCTGGGCGGGGTGGGGACCAACTGGGACAGCATCCATCTATTCAGATGAAGTAAGCTCCAAAATAAAAAAAAAAGGTAGGAAATGCGGTTTTAGGGGTTGGGGAGGAGAGGGGGAAAGGGAGGCAAAGTAGGAAGGGAGATAGGGAAGTTTCCTCCCAGTCCATTCCTTAATTGGCATGCGCCAGGGCACATAAATATTTGTGCTCACATCTTTCGGCCATGCCCCAAAATGCCCACACCCTGCCCAGACCATGTCCACAGCACACCCCTTTTTGAAATTGAGTCATATGTGTGCGCAGCAGGAGATACTCGTGCATGTTGGTGGCTTTTAAAACCAAATATAGAACCCTTATAAATAACACAAAAAAGAGTTACTATGCAGCTAAAATCCATGAGATCAAATATAATCCCAAGGCTTTATTTATAATGGTGCAAAATTTAATTAAAAGTGGCTCAGAAAATTATAACCAGGATTCCAATTCTACAGCTGAACAATGCAACAATTTTGTAAAGTTTTTAGATCTAAAAATCCAAAACCTAGTTAAAAACCTTCCCTGTTTATCAAACCAAAATATTTCATTACACATAACCGAAATACCAAAATGGTCAACTTTTGAATATACATCAGAATTCGAAATAGATCTAATACTAAAGAAATTAAATCCAGCCACTCATCCACTGGATGTGTTAACAATCAAATCACTAAAGTTTATATCGGATTTGATAATTCCATCTATAACTTATCATAAACTTATCATTAGCTGAAGATGTCCTTCCAAATTCCCTAAAATGTGCTTCTGTTAAGCCAGTCTTAAAAGGAAACAATGTTGACATTGAAGTTTTAAATAATTACAGACTGATATCAACGCTATCTGCCATTGCAAAAATATTGGAGAAAGTAACTCTTCCTCAATTGTCTGATCATCTTGAAACAAATAATATATTATTCCCAACTCAATTGGTTTCAGGAAACATTATAGTACAGAAAGATTATTCCTAGTTTTAATTGACACAGTACTCTGAGGGTTTGATGCCGGGTGCTCATATTTGCTGATTCTACTCGACCTATCAGTAGCATTTGATACCCTGGACCAAAGACTGATTTAAGGTTTTTTCTAACCAGGCATATTTCAAATGGTTTAAATCTTTCTTATCACATTGCACTTATCATGTAAGATTAAGTGAGTTTCCTGACATGTAGTCAGTATTAATACAGGAGTACCTCAGGGTTCTGCTTTATCAGCAGTCCTCTTTAATATATACATGCTTCTATTATGTCGCTTACTGTCAGGAATGGGCGTCAGTTAATACATTTATGCAGATGATGAACAGTTTATAATCCCCATAGATATTTCAACTGAGCATTCTTTAAAGATGCTTGAAATATATATTTCCACCATTCATCAGTTAAAACATATGAGACTAGCTTTGAATACACAGAAATCGTACTACTTAACAGAAAGATTCCTATTACATCTCCAATTTCTGTCAAAAATTATTTCATGAAAATAGAATTGACAGATCAGGCTCGCAATCTTGGCATCATGATGGATTGCAACTTGTTGATAAAAAACATATTTCATGCAAAATAAGAAATGGTTACTACATATCAAACCTGCTAAAACGCTTAAAGCCTCTTCTTACATATGAAAACTTCAGGACAGTGTTACAAACCCTCATATTTACTGAATTTGATTATTGTAATGCTCTATTCTTTATTTATTTATTTATTTTTAATTTTTATATACCGACATTCTTCTATAATATACAAATCATATTATTAGGCTTTCCAGCTAATGCAATCCATCCCTTGCAGTTACTTCAGAATGCTACAGCAAGAGTTTTGCTAAATGAAAAAACATTGATCACATCACACCTCTTCTGAAAACACTGTATTGGTTACCAGTCAAATGCAGGATACAACAGAAAGTACTTTGCATTCTTTTTTTTTTTTTCAAATTTCAATAAAACCTTCATTTTTTTAAAGATGGGTATACATTGATGTGGTTACTTTATCATAAGAAAAAAAATGAGACTACTTATTTGAGTAATTGGTAAATTAAACGTGGAGATATTTATAAGCAATACATCATAAGGTAAAGCTTAACATAGAACATCAGCTGGCTATTATATATATGTCTGGATAGCTACTCACTTGAGGGGTTAGCACTAGCAGATGGATCTACACTTATAGGAGATATTTCGTTATTAGGTAAGGGTGATGAAACCGTTGGTTGCTGTGCATTGATAAATTGCTGCATTTGTTCTACCTGTTGGAAAATGTAGGTGTGTTCCCCTTTTTGAGTTCACACCTACAAAGATAGCGTAGCAAGAAAGTATAACCTAAAGAGGTAACTTGAGATCTTAGGGCTAAAAATTCTCTACGCCTAGTTCTTGTAACCAACGCCAAATCAGGGTAGATTTTAACCGTTTGTCCATAACAATTTGAGGGAACTTTTGAAAATATCTTTTCATTACTTTACCAATATCCTGAGACGATATAAAGGAGACAACCAAAGTATTTCTATGAATAACCTCTTGGTTCAAGAAAATCAGTTAAATTTGAAGGAATTGGAGATTTTTTAATTAAAAAGTAACATGTATTTATTACTGGAATTTCTTCTTCAGCAGTAGGATAATTATTCTTTAAAAAATCTCTTTAAAGTAATATAGGGAGGTTCTCCCAATATTTGCGGAAAATTAGTTAACCTAACATTTAAATGGCGAACCTGATTTTCTAAGGACTCCAACCTACGGAAACATTGCATTTGCTCTTTAATCACACATACATTGACTTTTTGTAATGAATGGATATTATCTTCATTAACCTTAAGCTTCTGAGACATCAAATTACTTTGAGTTTGGACTACAACCAATTTTGTGTCCATCTTTTGTTCAAGTCTAGATACGGCTAGATTCAAACCAGAAACTGCTTCCCATATTGTCTCTAGTGTTACCTTATCCAGCCTTGTTAACTGTTTACATTGATCTTCTAAGTTTGAGGGTCCTGGGCACTCTTGCTCAGTTGTCTGACCCTTCTCTGAGGTAGACACCAGTGCTTCTCCATTCTCCTCATTCCTTTGAGCTGGTGGGAGTCTACTGTCCGGACTCAGAGATGCTTCGTCTCGGGAGTGCATTCTTTATAACATGATCAACAATAACAATACTGATTGGTTAAGTGTCTCATTACACTTATATGTTCCATCCTGAAACTTGAGGTCAGCAAATAAAGGCCTGTTACAAATTCCTTCACTGCACTCCACACACTTAAATGAGGTGAGAGAAAGGGCGATGTCAATTGCTGGTCCAAAACTATGGAACACAATGCCAGACATCTTGTATACCCAGAAAGACACAAAGCACTTTAGAAAAGATTTAAAAACATGGCTAGTCAGTGTAGCATATGCTGGCTAAGAAAATAAAGTATAGAGCTGAGCTATAGTAAAGCTAGGGAGTAGTTGTATATTTTATTTTATTTTTTTTATTTATGATAAAGATATTATGTGTTTGTAACTATTGTTTTTATTCCTTTTATTGTGAACTGCCATGATTGTTTGTCCAGAATGATGGTATATAAATAAATAAATATTATATATATATATATATATATATATATGGTGGGCGCATGCGAGCCCAACTTGTGTGCACATCTCGCAATTTTGGTGCACATCAGACTTTTAAATTCACCTTTATATGTGGCCATTGGCTAAAGCTTAGACTTGCCCCTGGAACACGTCCATCAATGGCCCTTTTTGGGGCCGATGCAATACAGTGCGCATAGCCCAGCGTACCGTATAACCTGCAGTTGGAAGTGGATTGTATAGGCGCCAATTAATCCCCGAAAACCTACCTCTGCCTCCCCCTGCGCGTGCCGAGCCTATCTTGCATAGGCTTGGTGGCGCGCGCAAGCCTCAGGAGGCGCGTATGTCGCGGGGCTTGCAAAAAGGGATGAGATGTGGGTGGTCTGGGGTGGTCCGGGGGCCGGGGCGTGGCCTGAGCCTCCAGGCACAGCGGCCATTTGCCACTGTGCCCGGGATTGCGGGCTGGCCTTTGGCCAGTGCGCGTAACCTCTTCAACAAAGGTAAGGGGGAGTTCTAGGTAGGGCTGTAGGGCGGGTTAGGAGAGGAAGGGAGGGGAAGGTGCGGGGGGGCAGAAGGAAATTTCCCTCTGAGGCCGCTCCAATTTCGGAGCAGCCTCGGAGGGAACGGAGGCAGGCTGCACGGCTCGGCGCGCGCAAGTTGCACAATTGTGCACCCCCTTGTGCGCACCGACCCTGGATTTTATAACATACGCGCAGCTGCACGCGCATGTTATAAAATCAGGCATAGATTTGTTCGCGCCAGGTTGCGTGAACAAATCTGCGCCCACGCGCAGGTTTTAAAATCTGCCCCAAGGGGATTAGTGCCTCTACAACGCACATCCAATGCAGAGTGAAACTAATAGCGCTCATCACATGCAAATGGATGTGAATAAGGCAATTAGCTATTCACTCCGAATGCAAAAAAAAATATGATTAATATACACTTGGTATCTGCTTAATATTACATCTTGTTCTTTCAGATTTCCTATAATATTGACATATATATAGATTTCCTATAATATTGATTTAAAACTTGTTGTTTAACTTAAAACTCAAACTATAATGTCATACTTTTCTGAACTTATGTTCTGTAAATATTTTTGGAAAATTCAATAAAGAAATAAAAAAAAAAAAAGAAATTAACGCCTGCCCAGAGCAGGTGTTAATTACTGAGTGCTACTAAAACTAGTACAGAAAAGCAGAAAAAAATGCTTTTCTGTACTGCCTACTTAATATCGTTGGGATATTAAGTAGGAGGAACAACTCTTTAAAAAAATATTAATTAAAAATAAGTTTAAAAAAAGCGCTGGCAGTGGGGTGCAGGAAGTGGACGCTCAGTTGACGTGTTTGTTTCCTGAACCCCCTGGCACATGCATGGGTTAGGAAAACGGACGCTGATAAATTCAGCGTCCATTCTCCGAACCTGACTACCAGCACCAGAAGGAGTGTATAAATCAATATTAAAGTGTCAGGCACTTAATATTAATTTATTCACTCATTCACTTATTGCTCATTGGTCCTTTTCCTTTTCAGGACAGCCTTCTGAAAGGTGATTGGTCCTTTCACTGACATGTGACAGTAAAGGGACCAATCGGCAATAAGTGAAGGAGTGAATAAATTAATATTAAGTGCTCGACACTTTAATATTGATTTATACACTCCTTCTGGTGCCCATAGTCGGGTTCGGAGAATGGACGCTGAATTTATCAGCGTTCATTTTCCTAACCCTTGCATGTGCGCTGGTTAGGGAAACGGGATGCTGATAAATTTGGTGTCCATTTTCTTAACCAGCGGACAGCCACTGACAGCGGACCTCTCTCTCTGGCTCGTACTGTCAAGGAGGTGCTAGAGGTGATTGCGCACCCCTAGCACCTCCTTGACTGCGCAAGCCTTAATTTAAATATTGCATCCCACCCCCCCAGGAGAGGTGCCTGGGGGCGCGTTAGGAAAGCAGGCACTGAACACCCAGCACCCGCTTTCAGCGCAACCTTTTTGCATCGGCCCCTTTATCTGGATAAATTTTGTGCACATACATGAATGAAGTCAGCAGGGGGAGACTTTCAGATCTTGGGTTTTGTACAGGAACTGGTGGTGAATGTATGAAACAGCTTCCAATGTGAAATGGTAGAGGCAAAATCAGTAGCAGAATTTTAAAAAAGCATGGAATAGACCAGGCCAGGATTTTGATAGGTGCCGGAGAGTTGATGCTGTTGCTATGCTTCCATCAGGGCTTGCTTGTATCCTAGCAGCTTCTCTACAGCGATGCTGTTTCAATCCTGTGGCGGCAGCAGCAACAACAGTAACCTAGAAGAAATTCAGCATGGCACCTGCAGGCCACGGCTGCATGCTCAAGGCCTTGCCTCTCGCATGGGTTCCCATTGTAACAGGAAGCCCATGTGAGAGGCGGGGGCAGGCCCTGCGCTGAATTTTTTCTAGGTTGCTGCTCTTCAGGCAGCCACCATGGGATCGGAACAACGCCGCTTTAGGTAAGTAGCTAGGAGTTGACATCCACATCCCCCAACATTTCAGAATAGGAGAAGAGAAGAGGGTGCTGTCCACCCCCTCTCCCGCCCCCCCCCCCCAGTGCTTATGGGTGCCAGCAATTGAAATCTGACCCCAGAACAGACACAGAGGAACACAATTTGTAAAGGAAGGGGAAAGCCAGAGATCTCTGGTATTGCACCTAGAAGAGGATTGGACTTAGAGTTTTTATCTGCCATCAAATTCTGTTTTTATATTATTCTATGTTTATAAATGGCTTAAAAACCAGTCTAGTCTGGGTAACTGGAGAAAATTTGAATTTATTTTGCACTGCCTTAAGCTACAAACTATTAATCTATTTAATGAGGAAAATATGTTCCTTTTATTGAACTCAAAATAACTTGTTCTTACAAAAGAATGTTTTGGAAAAGAATTTGCAACCTTCTCCCTAAGCATCAGTCACATGTTCAGAAAGGTCTAATAGCTTCCTGAAACTCCAGACAGCGAGGCATGGTGTGCGGCTGAGCGGCCCTGCAGTACCCTCTGATCTGAACACTGCTAATTTTAGCAGGAAGTAAGAGTACATAAGCACAGCATTAATTCATCCCAGCAGGACTGACCAGCACTTTGTTTGGTTTTGCTCAGTTCACTGATGAAAAGAAGTAAAATGAAAGAAAGGTGAGCATGACGGGTGGCACCCCAGCAGCCAGGATATTTCTGCAATTGCTGGCAATAAAAAACACAATGGGCCAAGGCTAAGTGTTACCATTTCCTCTTCCTGCCGTGTGCCCCTTACCACTGCATTGTTTGTATCAGCTCTAATGAGCGCAAGAACAAAACCTTCTCTTCAGCATCAGCCCAACGCAGCTACGTGCAAACCATGAGCGTTGAGACTGAGATGACTCGCGGGGCAATGTGGAGGGTTAGACATGGGGAGGGCCATTCTCAAACACACAGTCTGCATGCACAGCCTGCAGACTTTATCTAGAATTGATGCACCTACAACTGCTTTGAAAATGTGTGGGTGTGCATAGAACCTGAGCCAATACACACAAACTAAATGACACTTGCTCAGGAGTAGATGCAACTTTGTGCATACATATTTACATGCATACATTTAAATATCAAAATTATGTGCAGAAATCATGTCCCTGCCCCAACTCCACCCTTCAGTATGAGCAAATCGTCTTCTACATGTACTTTTCCACCCATATCTGCCAGGACTATTTTCAAAGAGCCATTTTTTGCATAATATTGGGCTTCACATGCAGAAGTGTCTTTGAAACATTCTCCACATAGTGATAAAGTATTTTCAAAGCAAACCTGCTTTTATTTTAAATTTTTTATTCTGAATCTGTATGATACAGTAACACGTGAACTTTTTTTTTTTAACTTTTTATTTATTAAGACAGGAGGAAATCATAGCTTACTTTTGGAAGATCTCACCCCAGGTACCTTACTGGCAAAATATGATTTCAAAGCAAACTTAAGCATATATTTTCAAACGGTATTCATTTCAGTCACAAATTCATCCCAACTCCATCCCCCCAATGCAATATACACCCGGGTTATGCTTCTACTTTTCCACGCACTGGCCCTAATTGCTTTTCAAAACAGTATAATTTTCAAAGAGACGTCTGCAGGCTCGGAAATGGCCTGCCGGATGTATGATTAAACTCATGCATGTATGTCAGCTCAAGCATAACCTTTTCTGGACCTGTGGGGACAGTGGGGAAGGTATTGATCATATAGGAATACTTTGGTATTTTTAAAAGTACATGTACATTTTCAACTTGTAACTTGTGTGGACAGATTTGGTGGAATAATTATCAAAGGAAACTTGTGCTCATGAAGACCGCTTTGTTAATTGGTGCAACTTATGCTCATTTTTAGGGAGTTTCTTATGTGGATTTTTTGAAAATTACCTTTATGGGAAATTTTGTAATACCTTTCTAAATTCGATGGTGTGAATGAGTATACAGGAGAAACCCCCAAAATTCCTTAAAGGACTGGATCCAGAGATCTGGCCCAGTCCACCTTAACCCTAAGACAGTTGGGAATTCTGTCCAGGCAGCCCATGAGGGACAGGAGGCCTAGGGGAGAGAAGGAAGCCTAGAGAAAGAGAGCACTGCTGAACTGTAAGTTATATTACATTTGTTTTGTTGAACTACAAAGTATAACAGAGATGTTTTGTTTGTTTCTGTCACTAATAAAGAAGTTTATGAAAGATTTTTGGCAGAGTCCAGCCTGATCTGTCCTCTGGCTACCATAACAAGACTCATGGTACCACATATAGTATCAGAAGTAAGATTTCTGCTCTAAAGCCTTGCACAAGCAGATAAGCCATGCTGAAAGAAGAAAAAAAAAGGGATTTTTTTCTTCTTCTGTTACTTTCTCCTTTGTAGGGCAGCCCAAAGTTTAATTTACAAACAAGCTAAGAAGGATAGCTTTGTTGGAGTGAGTGACTTATATCTATAGTGAGTCAGAGCTGTACAGGCAGGTTTTAATTTTTTCCTGCAAAGAGAAAGGAAGTTGTGTTTCTGTGTTCCAGAACAGAGCAAATCCCATCAGCAAACTTTTGTGGTACCAGAGCTAGTAGACTAGCATGGAGCGAGCATACAGGCCTTCACAAAAGCATTAGAAAGGGAATGGTGAATAAAATGGAAGATGTCATAATGCCTCTGTATCGCTCCATGGTGAGAACACACCTTGAATACTGTGTACAATTCTGTCGCTGCATCTCAAAAAAGATATAGTTGCGATGGAGAAGGTACAGAGAAGGGCAACCAGCTCCTCTATGAGGGAAGATTAAAGAGGTTAGAACTTTTCAGCTTGGAGAAGAGACGGCTGAAGGGTATATGATAGAGGTGTTTAAAATCTGGCACTAACTTTCAAAAAGGAGATAGAGCAGCTTTTAAACTAGAACAAGGGGGAAAGCCGACAGTCACTCAGCAGTGCATGGTTCGGAGAAATTTATCCTTGAAGGATACTAATGAAACAGGAGAGTTAGGGCATCCCAAAGAGAGGTTCCATTAAAAGCAAACATAGTCCATATGCCTATATGCAAAACGTCACCGAAGCTAATGATTTCCGAATTATCCCAAACAACTGAAAAGCAGGTTGTTAAAACAAACAAAAAACACACTTTGAAATGTCTGTATGCCAATGCAGGAAGTCTAAGAAGTAAGATGGGAGAGTTAGAGTGTATAGCAGCAAATGATGAGACTGATATAATTGGCATCACAGAGACTTGGTGGAAGGAGGGACAGTGCTATATCAGGGTACAAATTATATCACAATGATAGGGAGGATCAACTCGGTGGGGGTGTGGCACTTTATGTCCGGGAGGGTATAGAGTCCAACAGGATAAAGATCATACAAGAGAGTAAATGCTCAGTAGAATCTATATGGGTAGAAATCCCATAGTATAGTGATAGAATATAGTGATAGGAGTATACTACCGTCCACCTGGACAAAATGGTCAGACAGATGATGAAATGCTAAGAGAAATCAGGGAAGCAAACCAATTTGGCAGTGCAATAATAATGGGAGATTTCAATTACCCCAGTATTGACTGTGTAAATGTAACATCAGGACTTGCTACAGACATAAAGTTCCTGGATTTAATAAATGATTGCTTCATGGAGCAATTGGTTCAGGAATAAATAAATATTTATTTATTTATTTAGGGTTTTTTTATATACCGACTTTCTTGATACAGATCAAATCAATTCGGTTTACATAGAACAATAGCTAATTAACAATAACAGGTCAAACCTCAAAGAGGAGACAGAGTGGGAGCAGAAAGTAAAAAAGTTACATTATAACAAGGGTGGTCAACTTGGAATTGGAAGTAAAGAGTAGGAGAACCAAGGTAGAGAAATATAAACAGAGAGAAAGGGCTTGAAGCCCACCTCTGGAGATTAACAAGGATATAAACAAGATATAAACAAGGAATAAACAAGAGAAGGAGCTATTTTAGATTTAATTCTTAGTGGAACGCAGGATTTGGTGAGAGAGGTAACGGTGGAGGGGCCACTTGGCAACAGTGATCATAACATGATCACATTTAAACTAATAATTGGAAGGGGGACAATAAGTAAATCTGCAGCTCTAACACTAAACTTTCAAAAGGTAAACTTTGATAAAATGAGGAAAATAGAAAAAAACTGAAAGGTGCAGCTGCAAAGGTTAAAAGTGTTCAACAGGTTTGTTTAAACAGGTTTGCTAAACAGGTTTGTGTTCAACAGGTTTGTTTAAAAATACAAACCTAGAGGTGCAGTCCATATGTATTCCACACATTAAGAAAGGTGGAAAGAAGGCAAAACGATTACCGTCATGGTTAAAAGGTGAGGTGAAAGAGGCTATTTTAGCCAAAAAAAAAAAATCCTTCAAAAATTGGAAGAAGGATCCATCTGAAGAAAATAGGATAAAACATAAGCATTGTCAAATTAGGTGTAAAACATTGATAAGACAGGCGAAGAGAGAATTTGAAATTAAGTTGGTGAGTCCAGACTTCCTCTAAACCAAACTATACTGCCCCCACAGCTCACAGGAGAGATCTGCTTTTATTACCGTACACTGGGGGACGGCCATCCCAGCAACCTCAAAGGGAGGAGCTGTATATGAATGGTACTAGGATGGCAATGAGCCCCAGAGGGATATTTCATTTGGTTTTCAAGGTAACATATATGAGTATATCACTATTTTATACACAAACCCGAGTACTAGTGCACTAATGGATATATGTCTGAACGTTTTTGTCTATATCAGGCACCAGACAAGATTGCCTTCTGTCACCATTATTTTGTATTTTAACCTTGGAAACTTTAATATGGAAACTAAGGTCTAGATTTATTAAGCTGCAATGTTTTATTGCAGGAGGGGGGTCCCACTATCACAGACGGGGTGTAGCCACCATAATGGGACCCCTCCCTCCAAAAATATCGTGGCTCTCTAGCGCATTCCTTTGTCTCACAGCCAAACACTGCAGGACAAAATAACTTGGTGAGCAGCCTTTTAATGCGATGGCATCCCCAAGCTCTCGGGACTGCCCTCGCCTTAAAGAACCACTGACCCCAAAATAATATCCCGGCAAAGAGGAGAGGTTAAGCAGGGATTAGTGCTGACCCCTGTCTGAACCCGGGGCCGCCACTTGAGATAGCCCTAACTCCCCCAAATAAAAAAATAAAGTCGAAATATAGTTGCATAGCGACGGATCCCCCCCAAAGATCAACCATACAATAATAGCCCTGTCTTCCCAAAAAAGCCCAAACCATTCAATAATGGCCCCGCCCCGGCCCTCGCACCCCTCTGAGTTAAAAGATAAAAATGAGGGTCCCCTTTCCGTACCCATCCCCCACCCACACAAGTCAAAATTAGGCCTCTGACCCCCAGGCACCCCAAGCACCGGAACCTGAAATCCACACAGCGTGTGGCTGGGTACACCATCGGACCCAGCCCGGCTGGTGCCATCCTCCAGTATGACTGGGCAAGGTCAGCTTGGTGCCATTCTGGAGAACAAATATAAGAGTATTTGGGAACCTTTTATCAAGACTCTTTTGCCAGAAATTAGGCAAAATTACTCCTTTTCATGATCTGCCATGTTATATTTCTCTTACTTTCTTTACTTTATTAGTTTACTGCTTAGAGTGACTTTGCATATCCACTGCTTGCATTCATTTGTAAAAATATCTGTATCTAGTAAGAAGGGTAGAAAAAAGGGGTTTAAAATGGATGTATTATTTTCTCTGTTCTTTCTGCTGTAACTTATGAATAAAAAGGTTGTTTAAAAAAGTAGCCTTATATATCCAGGTAAATAGCTATGAAATTAGTCCTCCAAAAGCAAGAACTTCTGAGAGCTTGGGAAATCTTTCTACTCTTTCCTGTCTTTAAACCTCAGAAGTCAAGCAGATCTAAGATGTTCTGGCATTGAGTGAAAGATGAGAGACATCAAAATTCCTAGACAAGATTAGCCAGAAAATGATATCTGCTTTCCAGCAGAGCTGATTTAGAGCCAGCTGAGAAGACAAAGCAAATGGAGCATTTTAATGTTGTTAGCTAAGACAGACTCACCTGTCTTTAGCTGCAATGCCTTGTAACCAGTGGCGTAGCCACGGGTGGGCCTAGGTGGGCAGCTGCCCACCCAACTTAGACCCATGCCCACCCAACTGGCACTGGAACTACAAGCTGTCACGGGATCCCATCCCCGCGACAGCGAACCAGAGAACCCACGCCTCGTGCGCCATCACTGCACACATGGGGAAGCGCTGCTGTGGCCGTATGGCCGACCGATCTTCCTGTTTGGGTGGGGGTGGGGGGAGTGGAAGCGCCGCGCCCAGCTTCCACTTCCTCCCCCCAAAGCAGGAAGATCAGCTGGCCTCTCCTGCTGCCACCGGCCTCCTGCTATCTTCGGGCCATACGGCCCGCTGAACTTCCTGTTTGGGGGGCGGAGCGGAAGCGCAGCGCACAACTTCCGCTTCCTCCCCCTCCCCCCCAAGCAGGAAGATCGGCGGGCTGTACGGCCCTACCCCGAAGATAGCAGGAAGCCGGTGGCAGCAGGAGAGGCCAGCTGATCTTCCTGCTTTGGGGGGAGGAAGCGGAAGCTGTGCACGTGCTTGAATGTGTATGTGTGGATGAGAATGGGAGTCTGGGTGTGTGTGTTTGTGAGAATGGAAGCTTGAATATGTGAGTGAATGGGAGCTTGAACGTGTGTATGTGTGGGTGAGAATGAGAGCCTGGGTTTGTGTGTGGGTGAGACTGGGAGCTTGAATGTGTGTATATATGGGTGAGAATGGGAGCCTGGGTTTGTGTGTGCGTGAGAATGGAAGTCTGGGTTTGTGTGAGTGGGTGAGAATGGAAGCTTGAATATGTGGGTAAGAATGGGTGCTTGAATGTATGTGTGGGTGAGAATGGGACCTTAAATGTGTACATGTGTGTGTGAGACTGGGAGCATGGGTGAGTGGGTGAGACTGGGAGCATGGGTTTGTGGGTGAGAATAGGAGTGTGGCTTTATGTATGTGGGTGAGAATGGGTGCCTGGATGTGCGTCTGTGTGTGTATAAGAATATAAGCCTGGGGAGGGGTGAGAAAGTGAGAGCTTGTATGTGTGTCTGCAGAGAATGTGAGCTTGTGTGGGGGGGGGGGGGGGGAGAGCATATGAGAGTGAGAGCGTGAGTGTGTGAGGGGGAGTCTGTGAGAGAAAGCAGGTGTGTGTGTGTGGAAGGGAAGAAGACAGTAATAGAAGAAAGACACTGAAAAGGAATTAGGAAATGAGCGACAAGGAAAAAATGGGAAAAAGAGACCAGGACCAACTGATTAGAAAAATACAAAGATCAGACAACAAAGGTAAAAAAAAAAATATATATTTTGAGAAGTTAGCAATTTAAATATAAGCAACACAACCGCTCTCTCAAAATTTATGGACAGGTAGTAGCCATGTATAAAATCTTAATAATAAGAAGGCTAAAGTACCACAAATCACCGTGAATTATGTTTGTATCATTAAGTAGACCTCATACTTAGGCGTAGATGTGAATGCTATTCTGCATAACATTTTACACCAGTAGTATAATCATGGGTCAGAAAAGAATTTTATATGCTTAGTGAGTCCAAAGTGAAAAGAATTCAAAGTTGATGTAGCATGACATTTCCCATTGTATTCATTGTTGCAGAATTTCTTAACTCATCATAGTATTGACAACATTCAATTTCTTAAGATAATGTAGCTACTTAGCTTTTTTTGCATGTGAAGAAATGCCTGAGAGTTAAAGATGTTACAAGGCTCGAGGTGTACTAGCCCGACACGGACCGTGTTTTGGCGTCTGCCTTCATCAAGGAGCCGAATGTATGTAAGATGATTTTCGTGGCATTTTCACCAACATGGAAGTAATGCGTTTCCTCACAGTCCTACATTATCTTAAGAAATTGAATGTTGTCATTACTATGATGCATTAAGAAATTCTGCAACAGTGAATACAATGAGAAATGTCATGCTACATCAACTTTGAATTCTTTTCACTTTGGACTCACTAAGCATATAAAATTCATTTCTGACCCATGATTATACTACTGGTGTAAAACATGCTGAATAGCATTCACATCTATGCCTATGTATGAGGTCTACTTAATGATACAAAATAACATAATTCACTGTGATTTGTTTGGTTGATAATCTGTTGTACTTTAGCCTTATTATTACGAGCAATTTAAATATGTCATCTTTGGGAATGTGTATTTCTTATATTTTTGTATTTTGCTTTTTCTTAAGTATTCCACTGTTCAGAAATTTTAGTTTCTCAGGCTTTCTATTTTGGTTTTATCTGCATGTTTCTATTTTTAATTTATAGTCTCTTATTTCTAAATTAGGTAAGGGTTGGTCTCAGTTTTGCCTGTGTGTGACAGAAATGCAGTATTTCTGCTAGTGTGTAGTTTCTCTGTAGTAGTAGTCCAGCTTGTTCTGTTATTCCCGTAGGTGATGTATTAATGTTCTAGGGCCTGGTGTAGTATTTGCATTGCTGCTTTTTCATAAGGTTGCTGTTATTTGAATCCTGAGAGTCAGTGCTGTGACTGTATGGCAAGGTTCTAGATGCCTCTTTCTTTGCAAGAGTTTGTGTTACTTCACAAAATAGCAGTGGAGGGTTATTTTTTGCTGAGGTGACACCAGAATTTGAATTGCCCTAGCTCTGAGCTGCACCTGTTCTGATGATTAATTATATTTTATTGTATTTATGAAGATTTCTGGTTTTCTGCAAAGATGGTTCATGAAAGAATACATTAATTTTTGTTTTATTACATGATTGGATCTGATTGTTTTCTATACTTGTGCATTTATAAACTGCAATAAATATAAAATAGATTCTGATTAATAAGGAATTTTTAATGCTGGTAAGAGCTAGAAATTATTTTAAAGTTTCATACATGATGCATAATGGCTGTTGCAAATTACTTAGAAAGCCATTCTAGGGTGCAGTATATGGCATTATTTATCAGTAAAAAACAACTAGTAGACCTGCATGCCTACAGCCCACCCATGTTAACCTTGTGCCCACCCAAAAAATCAATTCTGGCTACGCCACTGCTTGTAACAGGAATTAATCTGAAGCTTGTAGTCTAGCTGTGCAAAAATTTAAAATCTGGAAGATCACTTTTTGAGGAATATAATGGAAACAGATGATATCCAAAGGAAAAGCTAACAGCAAGTATGGTGGAAATCTCAGACATAAATTGGGAAGGAAAGAAAATCCACAGCAGTGCCCTCACAGACAAAGTGACTGATTTGTATAGTTAGGCTCAACTTCAGAGCCATGAAAGAAGAAAGTCAGAAGAGTCTGAGAACTCAGTGACTTCTCTGTGTTTCAGGGACTACTGGCGCTATTAGCTGTCATCAAGCAGATAAGATTTCCTGTTAGGTTTAACATGCTTATCCAGCACTTTCTAGCTTTAACATTGCATCATCTTTTGTTTAAGGGGGTGGAACAGCTTGCTGATGAAGAAAGGCTAAACTGGTTAGGACTCTAAAGGTTGGAGAAGAGATGACTGAGAGGGGATAGGGGTTTACAAAATGAGTGGGGTGGAACAAGACAATATTGAATAGCTATTTACCCTTTCAAATGATACTAGGATTAGAGGACAGTCCTGAAACTAAAAGGGAACAGATTTATAACAAATCAGAAACCATATTTTTTCACTCAGCATACAATTAAACTGTAGAATTTGATTCTAGCGGTTACTGTAGATGCAGGCACGGTTCAATCTTGAAGCAAGGTGAGGCTACTGCCTCAGGTGGAAAATTATGGGGAATGCAAAAAGTGTCCCCCCCAAAAAAAGCATGGATTTGAGAATGCTTTATAAAAAAAATACATTTGTAGAAAGGGTGTGTGTGTGTGGGGGGGGGGGGGGGGGGGGGTTATGAGGTGTAGCTGTAAGGGAATTTGTGGTGGGGCATTTAGAGGAATGGAGAGTGTGATAGTATGATGGCAGTCATACTATCACACTCTCAAGCACCCACACGCTCTGTGGGTGCTTGAGCACCTCCAATATTGTCTCCTGTAGTCTTGTAGATTGGGAGCTGAGAATCCCACACTGCAGGGTAGGAAGTGCCTTGTGTCTCCCCTGATACTGCTCTCAACTCCTCCTGCAGTGGCTGGCTGTCAAATGTTTGACCAATGGGTTGCAGGGGAGGGCAGGCAGGAAGTCCTTCTGTCCCCTTTCTACTGATCCCATCTCCCCCTGGCTGTTGAATGTCTGACCAATGGACTGTGGAGTCACAAGAGAGCAGTAACAATTCAGGACAGATTAGCTTCCTGAAATGCAATGATTTCAGGAGGTCTTCTGATGAGGGTGAAATAGGGTTGACCGAAGTGCTGGGAGAAGAGAAAGGAGAGGGAAGGCTAGCTGGAAAAGGAGGAAAAGAACTATCAGGGGAAGAAAGATTCATAGTAGAGCTGTGGGAAAGGGAAAGGAGTAGACAAGCTGTGAGAGTGAGTGGGCCTGACAGAGGACATGAGAGGGAAAATGAGCTATGAGAAGGTAAAAGAAGCAATAAGAGGATTTAAGCTAGGACAGAGGCTGTGATAAGCAAAGGAGTTGGGGTTGAGGGGATAGGAATAGCTGAAAGGAAAGTAAGGGAGAGAAATAATTGAAGAGGACTGGGAAAGGAGCTGTATGGGACAGAGATGAGGGGAGCTGATGGGGAAGAAAACTAAGAGAAGGGTTGTGAGAAGAGAGGGGATCATGGTGAAGGGAAGAGGCATGAAGGGGTGAGGAAAGAGAAGGAAGTGGCAGGAGCGGCTGAGACTAGGAGGGTGAGAGAAGATAATGAGCAAAGGAGAAGCAAACAGCCAATAGAAAGATATATAGACATGGAAGAAAAAACAGAAATGATAAAGAAATGAGGGGAAAACTAGAAAAGAAATGAGGAGGCAGAGAGGAAACTAAGAGAAAGCCATGAGGAAGCAGAGACAGAAGATAAATTCAAACCATAGATGCAAAGATTGGAGAATTGATTATTTTAAGTTTGATGAAGATTTTTGTGGGATAGGTTAATGGTGAGGAGCAGTTGGTATTTACTGGAAGGATAGGGAAGGGGGAGAAATTGTGGTAGCATGCGATGCCATCAGTTGAAAATCTCTCTCATAAAAATCGGTCCCCATTAGCAATTAGGAATGATAAGAAGAAAAAAAAAATGTTTTTTCATTCATTCATTGTTATAGTTGGAGCATGGCATGCTGAAGCTGGAAGTGTCAGGCTCCAGGGATTGTGGTTGATGCAAGACAATCTGATACAGGATATGTCAGGCCCTGGTGATGGTGTTTAGAGCAAAGGAAGCAGGGATAATGAGTGGAGTTATGCTCTGTGGTTGTGACTGTAGGAAATCAGTCAGAGGAAATCAGTGGAGTCAAGCCTTAGTGGTAGAATTTGGCAATCACTACCACTGGTATATGACTTCACTGAATTCCTCTGCCCACTTTGCCACAACAATTGTGGCATGTCTTTGCCACAACAACTGGGCATGACTCAACTGACTTCCCCTGCCTGGGTGAAGCAGGCAGGAGAAGTCAGTGGAGGCATGCCCCAGTGGTAGTGTTTCCTAAACAGTTGTTGAGGCAAAGCAGGCAGGGGAAGTCAGTGGAATCATGCCCCAGTGGTGATGTTTGGAGAAAAGGAGGCAGAAGAGTCATGATCCTGCAGTGGTGTTTGGGGCTATGCAGGCAGAGGATCTCAGTGGAGTCATGACCTTGTGGTGGTGCTTAGGGCTAAGAAGACAGAGAAATTCAGTTGAGTCATGGCCCAGTGGTAGTGATTGGGGAAAGGCAGTCAGAGGATGTCAGTGGAGCCATGACTCAGTGGTGGTGTTTGCAGCTAATCAGGCAGAGGAACTCAGGGGAGTCATAAATCTTTAGTGGTGTTTGGGGATAAGGAGGCAGAGTAGCTCAGTGGAGTTTTGACCCTGCGGTGGTGTTTGGAGCTAAGCAGGAAGCTGCTGGATATGCTGTCACACCCATGATCTATTGGTGTTGGGGTATGGCAGTGGAAGACTGATGCTGGATGTACTGTTAGGCTCCAGTGTTGTTTTAGGGGAGATAGTAGGAGGAAAAAAGATGTGTCACGCCTCAGTGTTGCTGTTGGGGAAATGGAAGAAGGCAGCAGGAGGAGTCGGGCCCCTGTGTTGTTGTTAGGGACTTGTCAAAAGGAAGCAGGAGGAGTCAAGTCCCAGTGTTGATGCTGGGGATGTTTTAGGAGGCAGCAGGAGGCAGCAAGAAGAGTAAGGACCCAGTGTTTTTGTTGGAGACATGTCAGGAGGCAATAGGATATCTCAAACCCCAGTGTTATTGTTGGAAAATGGCAGGAGGCAGCAGCATGTTTCAGGCCATAGTGTTGTGTTTGGGGACATGGCAGGAAGCAGCAGGATATATCAGGTCCCAGTGTTGTGTTTGGGGATATAGCAGGAAGTGAGAGTCCCCAGTGTTGTTGTTGGGGACATGAGAGGAAGTAGCAAGATGTCTCAAACCCCAGTATTATTGTTGGAAAAATAGTAGGAGGCAGCAGGATATGTCAAGCCATAGTGTTGTGGTTAGGGTTCTGGCAAGAGGCAGCAGGCAGCAGGGGATCTGGCAAGAGGCAGCAGGATGTGTTGTTTTTGGGAACATGGCAGGAGGCAGCAGGAGGAGTCAGTCCCCAGTGTTGTTGTTGATGACATGGCAGGATGCAGCAGGAATAGTCAGGTTCCAGTGTTATTATTGGGGATGTATCAGGAGGATGCCAGAGGAGTCGGGCTCCTGTGATGTTGTTGGGGACATGGCAGGAGGCAGCAGGAGGAGTCAGTCCCCAGTGTTGTTGTTGATGACATGGCAGGATGCAGCAGGAATAGTCAGGTTCCAGTGTTATTATTGGGGATGTATCAGGAGGATGCCAGAGGAGTCGGGCTCCTGTGATGTTGTTGGGGACATGGCAGGAAGCAGCAGGAGGAGTCAGACCCCAGTGTTGATGTTTGGGACATGACAGGAGGTAGCAGGAGGAGTAAGGCCCCAGTGTTGTTGTTGGGGACATGGCAGGAGGAAGCAAGAGTCAGGTCCCAGTTTTGTTGTTGGGGACATGTCAGGAGGAGACAGAAGGAGTCAGACTGTTGTTGGGGATATGGCAGGAGGAAGCAGGATTGCTCAGGTACAGTATTATTATAAGTAACATGACAGGAGGCAGCAGGATTTGTCAGGTCTCAGTGTTGTTTTTGGGGATGTGTCAGGAAGAAAAAGAAGTTAGGGCCCAGTGTTGTTTTTGGAGACATGTCAGGAGGAAGCAGGAGGAGTCAGGCCCCTGTGTTATTTCTGGGAACATGACAGGAACCAGCAGGATATATCAGGCTCCAGTGTTGTTGTTGAGATGGAAGAAGGAAGAGTCAGGCTTCAGTGTTGTTGTTGCGGATGTGTCAGGAGGAATAAGAAAGAGTCAGGCCTTTGCGTTGTTGTTGGAAACATGACAGGAGGCAGCAGGATTTGTCAGGCCCCAGTGTTGTTATTGTGGACATGTCAGGAAGAAGAAGGAGGAGTCAGGCCCCAGTGCTGTTGTTGGGGACATGTCAGGAGTCAACAGCAGGATTTAGGCCTCAATGATTTTGTTGGGACATGTCAGGAGGCAACTGGAGGTGTCAGGTTCCTGCAGAAGGCAGCAGGATATGGCAAGTCCCAATGGTGGTATATTGGGCAAGGCAGTCAGTGCCAGTGCATGTTGGCCCCAGTGGCTATATTTAGGGCAAGGCAGTCAGTGCCAGTGCATGTTGGCCCCAGTGGCTATATTTAGGGCAAGGCAAGCAAATGGTATCAGTGCATGTTGGATCCAGTGATGATATATAGTGCAAGGCAGACAAACAGTATCAGTGTATGTTAACCCCAGTGGTGGTAAAGCAAGCCAGGCAGATGGTGTCAGTGCATTTTGGCTCCAGTGGTGTTTTTGGAGACATGGCAGGAGGAAGCAGAATGTGTGTGGCCTAATTGGTGGTGTTGGAGAAACAGCTGAATTCATTGTGTTCTGGCTTTTGGACTGGCATCTCGGGCCTAGAAGGTAGCAGCAGTGGGTTAGCAGAAATGTGGCCCAACTGGCAGTGTTCAGAACATATTGGGACTCTAGATTTGGTATTTTCTGGCTCTTGGACTGGCATCTCAGACTTGGGAGGCAGCAGGAGTGTGGCCCAACTGGTGTTACTGGGAACACAGCAGTTATCTGGATTCATTGTGTTATGGCCCTTGGACTGTCAACTTGGGCCTGGAAGGCAGCAGGAGTTTGGCCCAACTGCCAGTGTTGGGGACACAGGATTCTGGATCATTGAGTTCAGACCCTTGGACTGGCATCTTGGGCTTGGGAAGCAGCAGCAGTGTGTTAGTAAGAGTGTGGCCTAACTAGCGGTATTAGGGATACAACAGTTCTCTGGATGCATTGTGCTATGGCCCTTGAAATGGAAACTCAGGCCTGGGAGGCAGCAACAGAATGTTAGCAGGAGAGTGGTCTAACTGGCGGTGTTGGGGAACAGCAGGACTGGATTCATTGTGTTTTGGCTCTTGGACTGGCATCTTGAGCTTGGGAGGGAGCAGGAGTGTGTTAGCAGGAGTGTGGCACAACTGGCAGTGTTGGGGAAACAACAGGACTTTGGGTTCATTGTGTTCTGGCTCTTGGACTGGCATCTCGGGCCTAGGAGGCCACATCAGTGTGTTAGCAGGAGTGTGGCCCAACTGGCATTGTTGGGGACACAGCAATTCTCTGGATTCATTGTGTTCTGGCCCTTGGACTGGCAGGTCTAGGAGGTAGCAGAAGCTTGTTAGCAGGAGTGTGGCCTAACTGGTGGTGTTGGGGACACAGCAGGCAGACGCAGTCACTGTATGCAGCTAGATACTGGATGTAGGCTGCATTGCTAATATTTGAGGCATGGCAGGCAGACAGGCAGAGCAAGACATTCAAATTGTTTTCATTCATCTTGCCACTTGCACGACAAATCTGGAAACCCAAGCAAAGGCAGATTGATTTTCAGGAACAACAGCTTTTCCATCAAGTGTGGTGACTTCCTTGAATGATGAGGGCTCATGAAAAGACTCTTTTGCTGGGCACACTCATTGGTAGGCAAGAGAGATAGCACTGAGTCACTCTAGCTAAGGTTGTCCAGACTGTGGACTTCTGGGACCAATATGCGAGCACATGTCCATGTCCTCAATGGTCTCAGTGAGATAGTGTGTCACAGAGATTTGTCCTGCCATTTCCTTTGCTTGTGTCAGATATATGTCTTTCTTACCAGCTGCTTTCATGATCAAGTGTACCAGAAGTGAGGATTGTTTCCGGGTAACATGACTTTGATGTTTTACATTGGAGGAAGAAGTGCTAGATGTCGATGATAGAAAGGGTGCTATACTACTATCTGACAAGCCCATTGATGGTGTTTTCTCCTCTAACTCAGCCTCTGGTGCTGTAGTTCACAGATCTTCTCTGTCAGCATGCTCTTCATATCAGATTGTTGGTCTGCAGGGCAAGTCTCCCTATCACATAGGGATTACATAATGAGGCGAGCATGCAAGTGGGGTTTCTGGTGAGAGGTCCTAGTCTCTCTGTCATCTGATTTTTCAAGGACGCCAGACAATGCAGCACCTAAGCTCTCATTCACTCTTCCTATTGAAAGCCCTCCAACTTTTCTAACAGGATGTTTACTATTGGGATGACATCACCCAAGGTGGCACTTCTGGCACTCAGCTCCTTTGTAGCATACTTAAAGGGCATGACTGCCCAATCATGATGCCCTAGGTTGCATTGCACACCTATCTCCATTTCCATAGACAGATCATGCAGAGGTGTCTGTTGCTCCACTAGCCTCTGCAGCATCATGTAGGTGGAAATCCAGCAGGTGCCCATATTTTGAATGAGTGTGAAAACAAACAAAAGAAGACCGGTGCCTTGGAAAGAAATGTATTAGTAATAACCGCCCACCTTGGAAAGAAATGTATTAGTAATAACCACCCACGGTTATTACTAATTGTTGCGTCCGTCGCTGCTCGATGCCCTCACTCCGCCCTCTTTACCTCTGTGACGACTCCCTCCGGGTCTGATGGCTGGCTGGCTACCGTGGCGTCTCCATGACGTCTCCTTCCGGCATCCCCAGACCGGCTCGACGCTGCAACTCCGCCATCTTGTCCTGATGCCTAGGGCGTGCGCACGTCCCGACTCTTGTACCAGCAAGGGCGCGAACCTCAGGGGCGTCCCCCTGAGATGACGTCTTCTGCTTCCAATATTTAAAGGTCTTTGAAAATGCTAACAAACTGAGTTAGCAAGGAAACGCAAAGGGATTCGTCCAAGCTACTCTGCCTCATATGACTTACCAGAGGTACCCGCTCCTCGGGGGCCTCGCTCTTTTCTTTATTTTCAGAATACAGATAGGAACCGGTACTCACTCCTTGAGGGCCCATGTTCCTGAACACTCTGAAGATTCTCTACTGCCTGGAAGCTATCACTGCTACAAACAAATGTGAGTTACCATCGCTCTCTCAGAGCTTTCCCTGGAACCAGGTACTCGCTCCTCGAGGGCCTAATTCTTTCCAGCTCCTGAGCTTACTTGAGACCTTATGTGAGTTTTGTCATCTAGTTCTATTCATGAACTCTGCCTACTCTGCCTACTCACTTTCTACAGTTTCTCAACAGCTCAGCCATCCTGGGATCGTTGTTCCAGTACCTGAGGGACTACAGCCCTGCCGGGCATATCAGCTCACTACTGCCACCTCTGGTGGTTTCTAATAACCTGTTTAATAAAAGAACTAATGTGTGTCTGTCTCCATACTCCAGCCTAGCTGGTGGTCCCTCTCGGGGTATCCTCCCGAGAGCATGGTCATCTGCCATCGGCCCAGGGATCCACCCACAACTATATCAGATTCATTACAGATTGCTACTCCTTAGCAAGACGATATCTGAGACACTACAAGATTGCTGACTCCTCCCTCTCCAGGAGCCCGCTACACAGAGCTTTCTCTACAGATTGCTCCTCCTATCTGATTGCTCCTCCCATCAAGCATCTACTCCATAACAGATTGCTAACTCGAGCAGCAGATATACAACAGATTGCTATTTCCCTAGCACATCGCTAACAGATTTCTAACACAAATAAATTTCTTTCCAAGGTATCGGGCTTCTTTTGTTTGTTTTCACACCCGTGGCTACCTTAGACCGACTACCGCTTTGTTTTTGGAATCATATCTTGAATGAGACACTTCATGAGGCATCTCTAAATCATCCTGCTTTTCACGGAGAAGCTAACCCACCTTCACACTTCTGTAAAAGTACCTACTTTCCTACACTTGTCTATTAAATCATGCAGGTAGACATGCTTTGGGACCCTGCACCCCATCCAAAGGGCCTTCCTGTGAGCAAAGCCTTGTACATCCTGATATCCCCCATGGGATACTGTCACAAAGAAACCTGCATGTTGATTTCTGATATTCCCCATGGGATACTGTCACAAAGAAATCTGCATTTTGATTTCTGTCTTTATTTATTTATTTATTTATTTATAATTTTTATATACCGACATTCTTACATTAAAATGCAAATCATACCGGTTTACATAAAACAGAAAAAGCAGGAAAAAATATTTCCATAGTCAAATACAGAGAACATTTATAATAAAATTGTTAACAAAGGCATAAGGTAGGAACTTGAAAAAAGGTTACTTAACAGAAAACGTAAAAGAAAAAATAGTAAATGAAGCACAAAGAGTTGACGTCGGGGGAGGGGCATGGTCACACAGCACAGGTACCCATTTCCCCTCACCTCCTGATGATAGTTCCGTTTCTTTTTTATTATTTAAGATGGTGTTCACTTCATAAAATCTATATTATTATCCTCATTTCTGAAATGTTCCATCAGTTTTTCAAAACGCTGCTTCTCGCCACAAACCTGTGTGAATTATAACCTGTCCTTTCTCTTCCTTCTCAGCCAAGTTCTTATCACCCTGTTATATGTAACTGCCTTTTCCGCACCATTGTTATAGTTATGTTTACTATGCACCCCTGTTTTATGTGAACCAGCACGATGTGACTGCTTTCTCGAATGCCGGTATATAAAAATCTCCTTAAAGTTATCGAATGCTGATAAAATTATTTCGTGCCCTCCTCTAACAAGACAAACAGCTGCTAACAGTTCTAAGACCAGGGCTTTTGTTCTGGGATTCTTGTTGTTCAAACCTAGTGCAATTTCATTGACCGCATGCGGATGTGACATGACCATGTTGAAGCCATACTGGTAATTCATTATGGCCCGTAAACACATGATGCAGACATGGACGTCATCCTTTTTACTCACTAATCTTGAATTCTTGAGTGTTCGCCTGCTTGGCAAGGTGTTATACCGTAGGGTCGAATGCCGGCCAGTGCGGGATATGCTATTGCCGACTGGGGACAGTAAGTTACTTCCTCTGTGCAAGTCTTCAATGGACCGGCTCCAGGGTTTCGACTTGTCCACGGAGTTCTCCACGTTGTTCTCCAAGCTTTCAAAGTCAAACGTGACTGCATATTGTGCAAATGACAGATACTCCACCAAAACATCAAGGCCTTTATTTTCTTCATTCAAAAACTCCCTGACCCATCCAATGTGATTTGTTCTCAAATCCAATGTGATTTGTTCTTTATGGTCTAGCTGCCAGCCTTCAAGCATTTCTCTAATGGCTGCTAAAATATTGGTTGAGGTATGGGCCTCACCCACCAGGTGAGTATGCAGCAAAGTCCACCTGTGCCCTGATACTCCATTCCCTGTGGAACTGCTGCCTGCCCCTACCTCAGACAGGTCCCTCCATTGTGCCATCAAACAGAAGAAGGAGTGTAAAGCATTTTTAACTGTCCAGATGTCACTAGTGAAATGCACATTGCTCACTTGTGCCTTTGCCAACAGTGATTGTACAAACTTGGGAATGACTTTTATACTAAAAGTAGTCCTGGAAGGCATTTTGTAGTTTGGCACTAAAACCTGCAGCAAATGCCTGAAACCCACGTTTTTCACTACCTGCAGTAGCTAATCATCTAAAGCCATCATCTCATCAATGCTCCATTTGGATGCTGCCTGCCTCTTTACCTGTGACAATGTGACCAGACACTACCCCATTTCCTCCATTGTGGACTGTTGCTTACGATGTATAGTGAGGAGCTACTGGTTCTGGCCTGCCACCTTACTTGTAGAAGATGTAGAGGGCCTGAAAGCAGCTTGAGGAATACCTGTCCCCTTTTGAAAGTGTCCTCTAGATTACAGAAGGAGTCCCCAGACTACGGCTACTACCATCCCCAGCTGCATTTTGAAAGAGATGCTGCTTCATCAAGTAATGCTCCATCCCAGAATTGCTTAAGTGACCTAGTTGCTTGCCTCGGTTGATCTCCTTTGCACAATAATTACACTGAGTAAAGCATGGGTCCTCCCTCATTTGAAAGTGCCTCCAAACCACAGATTTATTTTGTGATCCCTTGCCTTGGTCTGCATCCTTAAGGGTGGATGATGCTGGCACTGAAGTGGCGGTAGAAACAGATGGAGCCTGAGAAACTGGGTAGAGGATTCATTCATCCTCTGTTCCTACACTGTCACCTGCTTTCCCTCACCCTGCCTCTCTCTCTTCCTTTCACTAAAGTGGAGACTAACATGGTACTGACTAATCCTCCTAATAAAGGGTCTTCAGCTAACACCTCTCCCATCTCTTATTCTGGAAATTCTTTAAAGGGAGATTCTTCTGCTTCAGATTCAGAGGAAGAAGCTGACAAAACTTCTTTTACTGCCTCTTTCACACTAATGGATTTCACAGCTGGTGCTTTGGCTTTTAGGACTTGTGCTTCTCCTTCCATTGGCACTGGTGGTGCCCTGCTGCTAGTGCCTGGCCTTTCCCTTTCCTCTGACACAACAGAGTCTGGCAGAGACACAGTTGGTGGCATATCCTCAGATTTCAATTTCTTATGGCTCGACATGCTTGTCTCTCCTGACCTTTATGATTTGAAAAAAATCCCTCTTTATTTTTGTTGGGGAACTCACTGCTGTCTTATAAAATCCTCTACCAACTGTGGGTTTGTCTTGGCCTCTATCTTTACCTGACATGATGGGATTTTATCAGGTGCAGTACCTGCATACTGGGATTTAAATGATATAGAATAGATCTTTTAATCTTTATTAATTTGAATGAAGTGAATGTGTGTGTAGTACTGACACTACCTGAACTAGAGACAATGTATCACAGTATTTTCCTCTTCACACTAGTGCACACACAACACAGATGACAGACAAAGCTCTAGTGTGTGGACTAGTAGTACAGCAACAAGATCCACAAAGTGGCTTTACCTGTACCTGTACCTGTGACTGGTGACTGCCTGCTATGTAGATGCCTATTAACTCTGGTGCATTGAATAGACCCAGACAAAGGAAAAATGCATTTCTGTCTTGGGCTCTGTATGGCATAGCTAGCATAGCTGCTGCTGCTTCATTGCAACTGGTCCAAAATCAGTCACTCCTACAACTTTTTCTCTGAAGGGTAGAGGAACACTGTTAAAAAAAAAAACTTAATCCTTCCTTGGTCTGTAGGAGTGATAGTAAGATATAAAAATAATAATAATAAAAATCCTGTGCAGATGAACATAATAGCCAGCTAAAAGGATTTGAAATGTTTCACTAGAAACTCAGCAGTATTGATTCTGAGCACTGTGGGACACAGAGCTCAAGACAACAGAAAGAGCACCTTTTCTTCAAGTTAACAAGCATCAAATGTACTTTTCAAAGTCTGCACATGCTCAGAAGTTAGGATCTGTCACTGGATACACAGAGCAGTGATTCGCTGATTTAGAAAAATACTTCACTCTGATATGTTTAATTATGTTGACATTCTGGTTTCCTTGTCAACAGATCCCAGTTATTCTCTGACATCACACATGAGTCACAGGCAAGAGCTGGCTGCTATGGAAACTCCCACATGACCATCAAAAACAGCCCCATATTCACTATAATGGAGTCTATTATAGTCTATGGGAATAAAATGAATGAAAAGAATGACATACTTTTCATTCATTGGAAGTGACCCATTAATTTTTCGGGGTCCACAAATGAAGCAAATGGGAGTCTTTCATTTCAGATTTAACATTCAGTCCTGACAGCTCCAATATTGAGTTGAGCTTTGGTCAGGGTTTGAATTAATAGGAATCTTGTTTCCCTTGTTTACTACTAAAAATATATATATATTCCCCCTTTATATCCCACAGGAGACAGCTGACAGCTGTTATCTCTGGGTTTCCTAACTGAGGGCAGGAAGCACCATATGCAGCTGTGGCCCTGGAGCTACAGATATGCTGACTTTTGAGCTGCCAGGACTCAGAGCGTGGAGATGGTGGAGTGTCTTATGTGGATTATGCAATCATGGGACTGGCTCTGGTCTAGAATCTGTGAGTGCTGGGAGAAATGCTGCAAGGAATGGGGAGATAGGAGCAGTTCCAGAAAAAAGAGATGTGGCAAGGCTTAGGGAGAACAGAGCAAAAAATTGATCCAAGTCTGTGGAGGAGGGGAAATCTTAATATGTGCATTGTAGGCCTGGCCCGGCCTGGCCCCCTTGTATACCACCTCCCTTTGCCCCCACCTGCCCAGCACATAAAACTGAGACCAAATAGTACAAGCTGTCAGGCAGTCTCTTTGTGAAAAATTCAGGCTGCAGCTTTATTTAACATTCAAGATACAATGACGTCTTATGCATCCTAACTGACTAGCCAAGGTTCGACTTACAATACATATGTATTCAGTCAAATAATCGTTCAATCTACATTGTCACTGTCCAGCTCCTCTCAACCTGCCAGACTGACCCGGCTGCAATGGGGAGCGCATAGCCAGCCAGACTGACCTAGCTATGCCTGCTTAATATTATTCTTGATGCTTTTTGCGTGCAGCCTGCCAGCCCAACCCGGTTGGTTTTCTACTTGCATATATTGTTTTTGCAGCCTAACAGACTGACCTGGCTGTGTGCCTAATTTAATCAGATCAAATTATACACCCTTGTTTGGGCCTATTCCAGGTACTCCTTAGAGCATTAAGTCCTGTAAATCTGTCCATCACGCTATCGTTCTGCCAAACTTGTGGTCAGAGTTATCTCCCGCCATTGGATAGGACAGCAACCTTGCTTGTCCTATCCCATCCTACTCCCTGCACTGAGTCCTGAAACATACTCAATAGGATGTCCATGCTAGTATCAGAAAGAAGTACCCCCATCTAGCCTATACAGCCCAGGGCAATCCATCATGATCAAATCGTGTCTCAGCACCACGCCACCTAGAAGGGAAACAAACCTGGAGATTTCCCAATTAACTCTATCACCTTTTTTCAATATCCTTTATTTCCATGTCAGAGCATCATACCCTCCTCTGGATAATATCGGACCATATTATCTGCACTTTCGGAAATAGTGCTTCAATCTGCATTAGGTCCTTCTTAATTCTCAACATCAACTCCACCTCTTTCAGGCCAGCTAGGTATATTAGTATGGTGAGTGGTAGCGGTTTTGTGCGAGCTGCATGCACCAAGGTCGGGAGCAACTGGTCCCATTTCATACTGCGATCTTCCATCCACTGAATACTTACTCCTACCTGCACAAATCCCAAAAGCTCTCTTCCCCGCCCAGAAGATGAAGGAATGGCCACATATCCAAACCTGTATCAGCTGACCTACAATGACACTGACACCTTTGGTTACTAGCAGTCCCCCACCATTCCCATATATACATATATACAAGTGCAAATATCAGATATCACACATTGTACACCTCTGCACTGCCTCCACTGCCTTCCCTGACCCCATCTCTAACCCATCACTATGCTGTGGCCTCACATAGCTCCTGAACCTACCTAACTTCCACCTACCAATCGTTTTGAGCTTAACGGCTGAAGCACCTTCCTGTGCTGCAAAAGTCACTGCGCCAATATGGAAGAAGTGGGTTCCATAGGCTGCTGGGTCAAAACCCGTGTGCACTAAACATTTCTTAAAAACGGATGCAAACTGGAATCTAGAGAGAGCGTAGCCATCCTGATGTGTCAAAAATGCCTGTCCCGTCCCGTCCCGTCCCCCCCCCCCCCCCCCGATCTCCTGATCTGCAAAAAAGATCTCACATTCGCTATGTGGCTGGTGACAATTTCTGAAGCTTTCCATAGGCTGATCCATGCACCCTTAGCACCCTGGTCTATCTTGGACCTTCTAATTCTAACTTTTAGTCCCTTTTTGAGCAATAAAACATCCCCCTCTCATAGACCACCATGGGCTCCTTGTCACCTGGGGGAAGGCACTAACTCACTCACCCACAAAGCCGCAAAAAAATGCGAAAGAGAATGCCGTATGAAATAAAACAGCCTTGTAAAGGGAAAAACATACAGCTGCTGCCACCCCTCAGATTTTTTCCAGTTCTTGGGGGACTAACAGCCTCCTAAAATCCTGGTGCTTCAAGTGAGTGCACTCCCGGCCCCATGCTTGTACAATTTTCCGTACTAGGAAGGATCCTGTGGAGTCTGGCTACCCTTGCAGCTTGGAGAAGAAGGCAATGCCAGTCAGCGCTGTCCTTGTGGCAACCCTTGTAACCTCCGAACTGTGCATTCACATCAGAAACCCAACTATGCCCTTCTTGCTGACGGGTCTGTCATAATTCATACTACCTTTTGTGCAAAAGGATGGAAACAGATACCATCATCTCCAATAAGCTTTTCAGGTGCTGGGTACCAGGGCTTTCAATACTGTCTTCTCAACATCCTATCCCCCAAGGGCACATAGGCTGGGTGGTATTTCCATACCTTGTTCATCTGCCACCGGGGCGAATGACCTGAAAACTGACTACTTGAAGCGGGACAATGTGCCAGCAACCACATTGCACAAACCCAGGATGTAGCTAGCTCTCATCAGTACATTCAAATGCAGCGCTTGTAAAAATAGGTATCTAGCTGTTTGCCTATTTATGGCTTCCACTACCACAGCATTATCCGAGTGAAACAATACTCTCTAGTTGGCAAGTCTGCCAACACCAATAGGGTCTGTTGGCCCTGATTACCAAGTCAGAATACCTCCGTAGACCTTTAATGCTATTAAAATCATCAACTGTTGCTGAAGACTGGAGAGTGGCCAATGTAAACCCAATATTTAAAAAGGGCTCCAGGGGCAATCTGGGAAACTATGGACCAGTGAACCTGATTTCAGTGCCGGGAAAAATTGTGGAACTATTCTAATGATCAAGATAATAGAGCATATAGAAAGACATGGTTTAATGGAACACAGTCAACATGGATTTACCCAAAGGAAGTCTTGCCTAACAAATCTGCTTCATTTTTTGAAGGGGTTAATAATCATGTGGATAAAGGTGAACTGGTAGATGTAGTGTATTTGTATTTTCAGAAGGTATTTGACAAAGTCCCTCATGAGAAGCTTCTAAGAAAACTAAATAGTCATGGGAAAGGAGGCGATGTCCTTTCATGGATTACAAACTGGTTAAAAGACAGGGGTGTGCATTCGTTTGCAACGTATTGGCAATCCGCAACGTATATGTCCCTATTTGTTGTATTCGTGGGATCGCGAAACGTATCTCGATTCCCCACGAATATAACATATCATCCGTTCCATACGTTTGACGCCACGTGCTTTTCTTAGCTACCATTTCAAATCAGAGAATGCCATTTGGGTGTATCCATAGCCAAAATCCAGCCCTTTCCTGTGAGTCATCAGTGACCTCATAGCCCTGTCAAAGTGGGTCGGATAGGTTGGCAAGGAGACCAGAATGCAACATATCAGCGGTAAGAGGTTTTGCAATGCAGCCAATCGCGCTCTCATTCAGTGGTCAGTGACGCTTTTCCTGATGACCCAGCACTATATATATACTTAAGCACGCGGCGTGCCATGCACTTTCTTTGCAGGGTTGATCTGGGGAGGCTGGGAGGTGGTCTGTCTCTACAGAACGTGGATGCACTCAGAGCTAGTCTGAGTTCTGAAATCTGTATTCATTTGCTAACTAGATTAGTTACTTAGGGGGTCATTTATCAAACTGCGGTATGGCGTTTTCGCATGCGTTAAGGGCTTAACGCATGCGATAGGCCTTTAACGCATGCGAAAACGTGTTTACCGCATGCGATCGCACCATATCGTATGGTGCGATGCAAATTCCAAAAATGGGAGGAGTAGGCTCTGTGCAAAGAGTATCGCACAGCCATAACGCAGATTTTTAGCGACACCTCTTTGAAATGTGTTAGGCAGTGCGATACCGGCCATGACTATGTGGAAAGGGTTTATCTCCATTTGCGATGTGTCCTGTACAGGGGGGGGGGGGGGAAGAGAGAGAGAGAGAGGGAGAGAGAGAGAGAGAGAGAGAGAGAGAGAGAGAGAGAGAGAGAGAGAGAGAGAGAGAGAGAGAGAGAGAGAGAGACTGGCCATAATAGTGTGTCCCATGCATAGGTATTTGTATCCCTAGGATAGGCCCACCTAGTAACTCGAGGTGGGGAGTAGGTAAGAGTGTAGGGGGTTAGGGGCCGCTTTCACATTGTACATGAGACCTACGAACAGAACAGTGGTCTCTTGTGAGGATTGGCAGGCCTTCGGAGTGAGGAAACTCACTCCAAGATGAGATTTGGGCAAGGGTCTCTCAGCCTAGCTTGATGTTACCCAGGTAGAGAGTCCATCAAGCTAGGTTGAGAGACCCTTGCCCAAATCTCTTCTTGGAGTGAGTTTCCTCACTCCGAAGGCCTGCCAATCCTCACAAGAGACCACTGTTCTGTTCGTAGGTCTCATGTACAATGTGAAAGCGGCCCCTAACCCCCTACACTCTTACCTACTCCCCACCTCGAGTTACTAGGTGGGCCTATCCTAGGGATACAAATACCTATGCATGGGACACACTATTATGGCCAGTCTCTCTCTCTCTCTCTCTCTCTCTCTCTCTCTCTCTCTCTCTCTCTCTCACTCACTCACTCACTCATCCATCATTGAAAACCAGGTCCCCCAGTGGTTGAATGCAGGAAATACATCAGGTTCGGCAGAATATGAAGTGGTTTTGCAATGTGCACTAACTTATCTCTTCGCATAGGTAATTATTGCAAAATGTGATAAATAGTACATTAGCATAAACCACACCCCTTTTGGTATCGCATGCGGTACTTACCGCATTTTGATACATCTAGCCCTTAGATAGAAAAATATATTTCTGCTTCATTTGGCTGCAGTGCCAGCTAGCCCTGATTTTTTTTTTAAGCACCTTTTTTAGTTGTTCTGAGATGGTCTCTCTGTGCCAGGGAGAGAAGCTGCTAGCAGTGGCATTTTGTTTAATTCACCCTCTGGGGTAGATTGCAAGCACCATTTGGGTATTGTGGGTGGGAAAGATATATTCAATGTCTAGCTAGTTTGTTAGAATTGCCATTGAAAAATATATTTAATCGATTTTCCTGCTGTGCCAACAATTCCAGCTTTTTTAACTGCATTTGTTTAATTGAACTCACTCAGTCTTTGTGCACTGGGCATCAGTGCCAGTGGGCACGGGGTAGTTTAGCAGACTCAAGTATATTATTGGGACAGTCTGTGCAGCCAAATCCCCAGTGGCCCTCTTTTGTAGTTATAAACTCGGTGTGTGCACACATATTACATAAGTGCATATCAAGGCACTGTGCCAGTGGGCACTGGGTAGTTTAACAGACTTAAGTATACTGGGACAGCAGTGGTCTGTGTGTGCAGCCAAATCCCCAGTGGGCCTCTTTTGTAGTTACAAGCTCGGTGTGTGCACACATATTTAATTAGTGCATATCAAGGCACTGTGCCAGTGGGCAATGGGTAGTTTAGCAGACTCAAGTATATTATTGGGATAGTCTGTGCAGCCAAATCCCCAGTGGGCCTCTTTTGTAGTTACAAGCTTAGTGTGTGCACACACATTACATTAGTGCATATCAAGGCACTGTGCCAGTGGGCACTGGGTAGTTTAACAGACTCAAGTATATTATTGGGACAGTCTGTGCAGCCAAATCCCCAGTGGCCCTCTTTTGTAGTTACAAGCTTGGTGTGTGCACACACATTACATTAGTGCATATCAAGGCACTGTGCCAGTGGGCACTGGGTAGTTTAGCAGACTCAAGTATATTATTGGGATAGTCTGTGCAGCCAAATCCCCAGTGGGCCTCTTTTGTAGTTACAAGCTCGGTGTGTGCATACATATTACATTAGTGATTATCAAGGCACTGTGCTCGTGGGCAGCCAGTAGGTTATAGGCAGTGACATTAAATCCATAATGTCAGGGAAAGCTAGATGTGGTCAAGTGATTGGGACTGGTGGAGGAGGCACTTCAAAAGGCACTACTGCCAGTCCCCCATTAAAGTTAAAAAGGGACCTGATGCAATCTAAACTCTTTGAAGGGGCAGGCACTGGCAGTTCCATCCAGAAAAAAATGAAATCTAAACATGATGCTTCGCCATCACCTGTTTCTGACCCTGTAGCTTTGGAGGTGAGGGAAGGGGAAGCTGAGTCATGCAAGACAAAATGGCGACACCCAAAAGCAGCAGTGGGTCAGCAGTCTCGACTTAGCGTTGACAATGTAGTGCAGGCACTGTTTGCTTCTGATTCCGATGAAGAATCATGTTGTGTGGGATTCTCATCAGAAACGGAAGAAGTAATAGCTGATGAAGTTTTAGGAGGATCAGTTAGTCCTGTCTTAGCCTCCACTTCAGTGCAGCAGGGAAGATATGAAACTGATGATGATAAGGAGGAGGAAGAGCAGTCAGCGCAGGAACAGAGGGTGACTGAGGCCCCTGGCATTGCTTCTCAGGGTGCACCCACTACTTCAACTCCAGTGCCAGCATCCACCCCAAGGCTATACAGAAGGGAAGATCACGAAATACATCTGCGATCTGGAGCCACTTTAAAGTGACGGAGGACCCGTGTTTTGCTCAGTGTAATTACTGTGGCAGGGCTATTAGCAGAGGCAAGCAAATGGGACATCTATCTAATTTTGGCATGACGCTTCATATAAAGAGGCAACACCCAACAACAGTACTGCCATCTGGGGATGGTGGCAGTACCAATCAGAGGACCCCTTACAAGCAGCGTAAAGTGATTGAAAAGGAGCAGTGTCAGCCCACGCCCTCAGCCCCTTCTAGCAGTCAGGTGGCAGGCCAGCAACCCCCTGACATGTGGCAGAAGCGACAACTCACCATGAAGGAAATGGGGTGGAGTGCGGTAACGCTAACCCGGGGTAGGAGGCAGGCAGCCTCAAAACTTGTAACCAGGAGCATTGGGGAAATGATTGCCCTTGATGACCAGCTCTTGCAGTTAGTGGAGAATGTGGGTTTCAAGTGTTTTCTGAAGGTCGTAGTTCCAAATTACAAAGTCCCCTCCAGAACCACATTTAGCAGAAAGGTCCTCCCAGCCTGTACAAGCAGTGTCGCAGTCGCATCCAAGCGCTGCTAGCTAAGGTAGAGGGGAGTGTGCATTTCACCTGCGATATCTGGACCGCCATGAATGCTGCACACTCTTACCTCTCTCTGACAGCACATTGGTGGGACCTGGCTGAGGCAGGGGCAGGCAGCAGCTCTATTACTGAATAAGTATCAGGGTGGAGGTGGGCTTTACTGCACACCCACCTGACGGACCAGGCCCATATCGCAGCCAACTTTCTAGCATGCATCAGACAGATGCTGGAGGGCTGGCAACTACACCAGCGAGACAGGAATCCTCAGGCAGGGTTCTTTGTCACAGACAATGGTGCAACAGGGTTAAGGCAATAACCGCCGGGCGCTTTAAGAACATCCGATGTTTTGCACACACTCTGCACCTGGTAGTGGTCAGCTCTGGGGTTGGAGTCCAATGGCCAAGAGAAGGAATACCTGCATAGCTTAATTTAGAAGTGCAGGAACATAGCAGCACACTTCCACAAAAGGGTGAAGGTGGGGCAGGTTCTCCGACAAAAGCAGACTGATTTGGACATGCCTCACAAGTGTCTCATTCAAGACATTGCCACCCGGTGGAATTCCACCTTTATGATGCTGCAGAGGTTAGTGGAGCTGTAAACACCCCTTCATGAACTTCTGGTTCAATGGACATAGGTGTGCAGAATCCCCTAGGGCATCATGATTGGTTAGTCATGAGTCAGCTGGTAAAAATCCTAAAGCCCTTCATGGATGTCATGGAGGAGCTGAGTTCCAGAAGTGCCACTTTGGCTGACATCATCCCTATTGTTAATTTCCTGGATGAAAATTTGGAGGCCTTTAAACAGGAAGAGGGAATGACACTTGAGTTGCTGCATTGTCTGGACATTTTGCAGCAGCAGGTGGAAGACAGATTAAGGCCTTTAACAGAACAGAACACATACATGCTGGCCACAGTCTGTGATCCCCGAGTGAAAGGGAAACTTGCCCACCAGTACGATTGCCTCCTATTGGTGAAGGACCTGCTGTTAGCAAAAGTCCGTGAACAGGAGCACCATAGGCAGAGACAGATTAGGCGTGAAGCAGAGGAGGAAACAGTGGGCAATTCCGAGAGTTGTGCTAGCCCAAGCAGGAGCAGCACTCTGTCAGCGACAGCTAGTACCTCCTCCTCCTCCAGAATGCCAAAGGCATGTTGTCTATAAAGATTCATCTTTTGTGCTACAGGCTAGAGAGAAAGTAGCTGGCATGAGTGACTTTCAGCCCACCCAAGCAAAGGAGACACTAGCACAGCTGTCAGTGACATGGTATCTCTCAGACCCCACAGAGAACATGCAGACAGATCCGCTGGCATAGTGGGCACACAAGTCCACTGTCTGGCCACACCTAGCCAAAGTGGCTCAGCGATATCTGTTATGTCCACCAACCAGTGTGCCCAGTGAACGTGTCTTTTCAATGACAGGGGATATCATGAGCCCTCGCCGCTCAATGCTGGCACCAGAGTTGATGGAAATGCTAGTGTTTTTGAAAATAAACCTACTTTTGCTTGGGTTTCCAAATTTTCCCTGTGAATGGCAAGATGAATAAAAGCAATTGAAAGCCTTGCAGCAGCTCCAACTGCCTCCTATGCTCCAGATAATATAAGCACTGCAGCAAATGTACCTGACCTGAAACGCTGTGCCTGTCTGTCCACTGTCCAAGCCGTATGTCCCTACAGGGCCTGACCTGAAACACTATGCCTGTCCGTCCACTGTCCAGGCCATACGTACCTACAAGGGCCTGACTTCTAATGCTGTGCCAGTCCCTCCACTGTCCAGGCCGTACATCCCTACAAGGGCCTGACTTGAAATGCTGTGCCTGTCTGTCCACTGTCCAGGCTGTACGTCCCTACAAGGGTCTCACCTCTAACACTATCCTGTACGTCCAGGCCGTACGTCTCTACAAGGGCCTGACCTCTAACTTTGTGCCTGTCCGTCCACTGTCCAGGCCGTACGTCCCTACAAGGGCCTGACCTCTAACTTTGTGCCTGTCCATCCACTGTCCAGGCCGTATGTCCCAACAAGGGCCTGACCTGAAACGCTGTGCCTGTCCGTCCACTGTCCAGGCCGTACATCCCTACAAGGGACTGACCTCTAACGCTGTGCCTGTCCGTCCACTGTCCAGGCCGTACGGCGCTACCTCTAATGCTGTGCCTGTCCGACCAATGTCTGGGCCGTATGTCCCTACAAGGGCCTGACCTGAAACTCTGTGCCTGTCCGTCCACTGTCAAAGCCGTACATCCCTACAAGGGTCTGACTTCTAACGCTGTGCCTGTCCGTCCACTGTGCAGGCCGTACTTCCCTACAAGGGCCTGATCTGCAACGCTGTGCCTCTCCATCCGCTGTTCAGGCCATTCGTCCCTACAAGGGCCTGACCTGAAACGCTGTGCCTGTCTGTCCACTGTCCAGGCCGAACGTCCTGAAAAGGGACTAACCTCTAACGCTGTGCATGTCCGTCCACTGTCCAGGCCGAATGTCGCTACCTCTAACGCTGTGCCTGTCCGACCAATGTCCAGGCCATATGTCCCTACAAGGGCCTGACCTGAAACTCTGTGCCTGTCCGTCTACTGTCCAAGCCATATGTCCCTACAAGGGCCTGACCTCTAACTTTGTGCCTGTCCATCCACTGTCCAGGCCGTATGTCCCAACAAGGGCCTGACCTGAAACGCTGTGCCTGTCCGTCCACTGTCCAGGCCGTACATCCCTACAAGGGACTGACCTCTAACGCTGTGCCTGTCCGTCCACTGTCCAGGCCGTACGGCGCTACCTCTAATGCTGTGCCTGTCCGACCAATGTCTGGGCCGTATGTCCCTACAAGGGCCTGACCTGAAACTCTGTGCCTGTCCGTCCACTGTCAAAGCCGTACATCCCTACAAGGGTCTGACTTCTAACGCTGTGCCTGTCCGACCACTGTGCAGGCCGTACTTCCCTACAAGGGCCTGATCTGCAACGCTGTGCCTCTCCATCCGCTGTTCAGGCCATTCGTCCCTACAAGGGCCTGACCTGAAACGCTGTGCCTGTCTGTCCACTGTCCAGGCCGAACGTCCTGAAAAGGGACTAACCTCTAACGCTGTGCATGTCCGTCCACTGTCCAGGCCGAATGTCGCTACCTCTAACGCTGTGCCTGTCCGACCAATGGCCAGGCCATATGTCCCTACAAGGGCCTGACCTGAAACTCTGTGCCTGTCCGTCTACTGTCCAAGCTGTATGTCCCTACAAGGTCTGACTTCTAACGTTGTGCCTGTCCGTCCACTGTCCAGGCCATACGTCCCAACAAGGGCCTGACCTGAAACGCTGTACCTGTCTGTCCACTGTCCAGGCCGTACGTCCCGAAAAGGGACTAACCTCTAACGCTGTGCCTGTCCGTCCACTGTCCAGGCCATATGTCGCTACAAGGGCCTGACCTGAAACTCTGTGCCTGTCCATCCACTGTCCAAGCCGTACGTCCCTACAAGGGTCTGACTTCTAACGCTGTGCCTGTCCGTCCACTGTGCAGGCCGTACGTCACTACAAGGGCCTGACTTGAAACGCTGTGCCTGTCCATCCACATATGGAATGTAAGAACATAAAAAGCTGACTTAAGATGTTTGGACCTTGCATATTTCATATGCTCAATATTTTTCGTGACCTGCCATCAGTAATGTTTCTAGTACTATCAAAAACAGGTGGTAGGTGCACTCTAGTTCATCCTCTGTGTTCCCAATATTTACAGAGGCACAAATATTTACAGAGGCACAAATGGACAGCTACAGCAATTGAGGACCTCTGTCCTCAATTGCTGTAGCTGTCCATTTAAGCCTAATGTCCCTACGTAGGCTTGACCTCTGTCCTCGAATGCTCTGCTTGTCCATCCAGGCCTAATGTCCCTATATGGGATTGACCTCTGTCCTCGATTGCTGTGCCTGTCCATCCAGGCCTAATGTCCCTATGTGGGCTTGACCTCTGACCTCGAATGCTGTGCCTGTCTGTCCAGGCCTAATGTCCCTATGTGTAATTGAACTCTGTACTTGATTGCTGTGCCTGTTTGTCCAGGACTAATGTCCCTACAAAGGTTTGACCTCTGTCCTCGATTGCTGTGCCTGTCCATCCAGGCCTAATGTCCCTACATGGGTTTCCATTTGACCTCTGTCCTCGATTGCTGTGCCTGTCCGTCCAGGCCTAATGTCCCTACGTGGTTTGCATTTCTCCTCTGTCCTCGATTGTGTCCAGGCCTAATGTCCCTACATGGGGTTGACCTCTGTCCTCAATTGCTGTGCCTGTCCATCCAGGTCTAATGTCCCTACGTGGGCTTGACCTCTGTCCTCGAATGCTGTACCTGTCCTTCCAGGCCTTAAATCCCTACATGTGCTTGAAATCTGTCCTTGAATTCTGTGCCTGTCTGTCCAGGCCTAAAATCCCTACTTGGGCTTGACCTCTGTCCTCAATTATTGTGGCTGTCCGTCCAGGCCTAATGTCCCTACATGGGCTTGACCTCAGTCCTCGATTGCTGTGCCTGTCCGTCCAGGCCTAATGTCCCTACATGGGTATCCGTTTCACCTCTGTCCTCGAATGCTGTGCCTGTCTGTCCAGGCCTAATGTCTCTACGTAGGCTTGACCTCTGTCCTCAATTGCTGTGCCTGTCCATCCAGGCCTAATGTCCCTACATGGGTTTGAACTGTGTCCTCGATAGCTGTGACTGTCCATCCAGGCCTAATGTCCCTATGTGGGCTTGACCTCTGTCCTTGATTGCTGTGCCTGTCTATCCAGGCCTAATGTCACTATGTGGGCTTGACCTCTGTCCTCAATTGCTGTGCCTGTCCATCCAGGCCTAATGTCCCTACGTGGGCTTGACCTCTGTCCTTGTTTGCTGTGCCTGTCCGTCCAGGGCAAATGTCCTTACGTGGGCTTGACCTCTGTCCTCGATTGCTGTGCCTGTCTGTCCAGGTCTAATGTCTCTACGTAGGCTTGACCTCTGTCCTCAATTGCTGTGCCTGTCCATCCAGGCCTAATGTCCCTACTTGGGCTTGACCTCTGTCCTTGATTGCTGTGCCTGTCCGTCCAGGCCTAATGTCACTACAAGGGTTTGACCTCTGTCCTCGAATGCTGTGCCTGTCTGTCCAGGCCTTATGTCCCTACGTGGGCTTGACCTCTGTCCTCGATTGCTGTGCCTATCCATCCAGGCCTAATGTTCCTACGTGGGTTTCCGTTTGACCTCTGTTCTAAATTGCTGTGCCTGTCTGTCCAGGCCTAATGTCCCTATGTGGGCTTGACATCTGTCCTCAAATGCTGTGCCTGTCCGTCCAAAGCTAATGTCCGTACAAAGGTTTGACCTCTGTCCTCGATTGCTGTGCCTGTCCATCCAGGCCTAATAACCCTATGTGGGTTTCCGGTTGACCTCTGTCCTCAATTGCTGTGCCTGTCCGTCCAGGCCTAATGTCCCTACGTGGGCTTGACCTCTATACTTGATTGCTGTGCCTGTCCATCCAGGCCTAATGTCCTTACAAGGGTTTGACCTCTGTCCTTAATTGCTGTACCTGTCCGTTTAAGTCTAATGTCTCTACGTAGGCTTGACCTCTGTCCTCGAATGCTCTGCTTGTCCATCCAGGCCTTATGTCCCTACGTGGGATTGACCACTGTCCTCGAATGCTGTGCCTGTCTGTCCAGGCCTAATGTCCCTACTTGGGCTTGACCTCTTTCCTCGAATGCTGTGCCTGTCTGTCCAGGCCTAATTTCCCTATGTGGGCTTGATCTCTGTCCTCGATTGCTGTGCCTGCTGATCAGGCTTAATGTTCCTACGTGGGTTTCAGTTTGACCTCTGTCCTCGATTGCTGTGCCTGTCCGTCCAATCCTAATGTCCCTACAATGGTTTGACCTCTGTTCTTGAATTCTGTGCCTGTCCGTCCAGGGTTAATGTCCCTACATGGGTTTCAGTTTGACCTCTGTCCTCAATTGCTGTGCCTGTCCATCCAGGCCTAATGTCCCTACGTGGGCTTGACCTATGTCCTCGAATGCTGTACTTGTTCATCCAGGCCTTATGTCCAGTCCTAACAGCTGAATCCTCATTGCAAAGGGAAATCTCAGTCTCTGGCAATTCAAAATACCCTCCCTCCCTCCTTCCCCCCCAATTGTATTTTTTAAACAGAGAATCTTGTGGTTCTGCTCTCCTCCCAGCTTCCTTCTTTCTTTATCTCTCAATAGTCTTCTGGCACCCTCATGTCCAGAAAAGGACAGCAGACAGGCAAAGGGATCCTTTCACCTGCCCTCACTTCCAAAAAGAGGCCATGATAGTAGGCTAGGGGATTGTATGGCAACACCTCTCTCTTTTTTTGGACATGGTAGAGATGGGGGACACAAAACAGGCACTTTTTATTTTTTTGTTGTGAAAGACAGGAGGGCAGGAGATTATAGGGAGGAGGATTATAGGGAGGAACCCCAGAGCAGGTTAGTCTTTTAATATTCTGAGGTACGGATTGGAGGGGACCCAAGGAATTCTAGGTCCCTTGTCTTTATTATTCTAAGGTTGGGGAGAGAGGAAGAATGTGAGTTGGTCTCCAGGGTACTTTTAAAATAATTCTGACATGTAGGAAGGAAGGAGTGATTGCTGGCTTGGTGGTAGTAGTGGTGGGGTCTTTAGGACTTAACCGGCTAGTGCGATTTTTAGCCAGCTAACTTTAGCTGAGGGGACCTGGTCACTCTAAATCTAGGTGGTCAGATTTTGGCCAGCTAGATGTAGGTGAATATTCAGGTAAAAACCAAGCTGGTTAATATTTACCTAAAGATAATCAGCTAAAATTAGCTGCTTATTTTTCCTATGCAAAAGATCTTTGAATATCTGGCTCCAAGAGGTCAAAGTTCAAAAGATTTATATTGATAAAATTGGATTTTAATTGCAGAAATCATCTTTATCCAGGTAAATTTGCACAAATGTTTTGTGCAAAGTTATTTATACAAAAAGGGGGTGGGCTGGAGGTGTAGCTAACATATTCAGCCAGATAGTGTCATATTGGTTAAATTTGTGCGGACAAGTTGGCCTGCACAAATCGCAGGCCTAACTTTATTCAGATAACTATCCAGATATTCAGTGGATTTTATCCAATAAGTGTTCTGCTGAATATCTAAGTAAAGTTATCCAGATATCTTACTGATTCACTCTTCTCTAAGTGTTTAATGCCTTTTAGTAAATCTGGTGTTCATTTTTAATGCTCTTTAGCAAATAGGATGCTTATTTATTTTGGGCTTTTTGGCACTTCAAAATGGATTACATTCAGGTACTGTAGGTATTTCCCTGTCCTCAGAGTGCTTACAATCTAATAGGGTTATTTATCAAAATGCTATAAGGTGTTTTCGCATGCGTTAAGCACCATAATGTATGGTGTGGATGCAAATCTGAAAAAGAGGAGGAATAGGTTTACCATTTTTTGAAGCAGGTTGCATTTTGTTCTCAAATGGAGCACTGGGAGAAAGAGAGAGAGAGACTGGCCTTAATACTCTAACACTACATAGGTATTTATATCTCTATGGGAGGCCCACCTAGTAAACAGCCCGATCCAGTAAAGTCCGTGGGAGAGCGGATGAACGCCCGCTCTCCCGGCGCGCGCACCGGCCCCTCGCCGGTGTGAGCGATCCAGTATTTAAATGAGGCGACGCGGTGCAAACGGGGAAAAGGAGGCGCTAGGGACACTAGCGCGTCCCTAGCGCCTCCTTTTGGCCTGGAGCGGTGGCTGTCAGCGGGTTTGACAGCCGACGCTCAATTTTGCCGGCGTCAGTTCTCGAGCCCGCTGACAGCCACGGGCTCGGAAACCGGACGCCGGCAAAATTGAGCGTCCGGTTTTCGGCCCGACAGCCGCGGGCTGAATTCAAATTTTTTTTTTTTTTTTTTTTTTTTTACTTTTTTTTACTTTTGGGGACCTCCGACTTAATATCGCTATGATATTAAGTCGGAGGGTGCACAGAAAAGCAGTTTTTACTGCTTTTCTGTGCACTTTCCTGGCGCCGGAAGAAATTAGTGCCGACCTTTGGGCGGCGCTAATTTCTTAGAGTAAAATGTGCGGCTTGGCTGCACATTTTACTTACTGGATCGCTAGGGAATACCTAATAGGGCCCTCAACATGCATTTGCATGTTGAGGGCCCTATTAGGTGCTGCGGGTGGGCCGCGTGTTTTCCTCCCCTTACTGAATAAGGGGTAAGGGAAAACACGCGTCCAGAGCAGGCTGACAGTGCGCTCCGACGGAGCACACTTTACTGGATCGACCTGAAAGTGAGGTGACATTTAGGTATTAGTGTAGGGGTTAGGGTCACTTTGACATTCAAAGTGAGATGTACGAACAGAACAGTGCTCTCTTGTAAAGATTTGATGACCTTCGGAGTGAGGAAACTCACTCAAAGATGATATTTGTGCAATGTTCTCTCAACCTAGCTTGATGTTAGTCAATGTTCCCTCAACCTAGCTTGATGGACTCTCTACCTGGGTAATATCAAGCTAGGTTGAGAGAACATTGCACAAATATCATCTTTGAGTGAGTTTCCTCACTCTGAGGGTCATCAAATCTTCACAAGAGAGCACTGTTCTGTTCGTACATCTCACTTTGAATGTCAAAGTGACCCTAACACCTACACTAATACCTAAATGTCACCTCGCGTTACTAGGTGGGCCTCCCATAGAGATATAAATACCTATCTAGTGTTAAGACATTATGGCTAGGTGTGCTCTCTCACTCTCTCTCTGTAAACATGGTCCCCCCAGTGCTTGTATGTAGAAAATACCACAATTCTGGCACTTATCTCAAAGTGTGAAAAAGCTATCACAATTTGCAGTAACTTAGTGCTTCACATAGGTATTAGTGCAAATTACCATAAAATATGTCCCTTTTTCTATCACATGCAATAATTAGTGCATTTTGATAAATCCATGCCTAAGTTTGTGCCTGAGGCAATGAAGGGTAAAGTGACTTGTACAAGGTCACAAGGAGCGACTCTGATTTCCCTCTAACCACTAGGCTACTCCCCCACTCCTTAGCTATTCTATTTAGAGGGGCTCAAGACAATAGAAGACTCCATAGCTTAACAGGACATGCAGTGGAATGTGATACCTGTGCTGTTCTCTGGTACACTCTGCCTCTTCTCTTTCATTTCTAACTTTCCCCACATTCTACAATAACTTTCAAGACTTGGGGAAATTGGGCAACTACATCTGATTCCGTTTCTTGGAACTAAAATTGTCTTACCAAAAATAACAGTGACTCCATGTAAAAATTCTACCTCCTGATACCATAAATAGTATAAACCAAGCTGGAGGATTACAGCAAGACACAATGTGAATATAAACAGTCATAAATTCCTGGAGAATGCAGGGCCCAAGGAATGTTGCACCATCTTGCCTGAGGTTCACCGTGCTAAAGATATGCAGCAGTTTGCTTGGGAAGTGTTATGTTGAGAGGCTTCTCTCAGCATTCATTCATATCCTAACCATCATGCTATCCTGCTGTGATACACTTTACCATTGCAAGAATAGACACAGACTGAAGTTTGCAAACCTGATTGTGTCAGATCTCTGCAGGAATCTATAGACAGAAGCTTTACTGCAAAATTTCTTTTGTTACAATTTTCCAGATTTCTATAGGAGCAGGGCAGCAAAATATATGTGAGCAGCAAAGTTCCAAACTGGTTATTCCATGAACCACCAATTCCACTCCCGCCTTTAATTTGATTTTCCCCTCCTATAGCAGCCCTCCAATTCCCTTTCCACAATTTCCCTTCCTTCCCCCATTCCACTCCCCATCCTGGACATCAGGGCTCTGTTGGTGTTATGATAAGAAGTCTTTCTGCACTGGATATCCAAATCCCTACAAGGCTACAGGGTTCTTAATAATTACTCAGTCTTACATATGTAAAAGTGGATCTCATGTGGTCTCCTCTCTAGAGATGTGAATTGTGTGGTCGATCGTCTTATCGATCGATTTCGGCTGGGAGGGGGAGGGAATCGGATCGTCGCAGTTTGGGTTTTTTAAATATTGTTTAAATCGTGTAAATCGTGTAAATCGAAAACCGGCACACTAAAACATCCCTAAAACCCACCTCGACCCTTTAAAATAAATCCCCCACCCTCCCGAACCCCCCCAAAATGCCTTAAATTACCTGGGGTCCAGTGGGGGGGGGGGGGAGGGCGGGAAAACCGGCACACTAAAACAAGCCTAAAACCCACCCGACCCTTTACAATAAATCCCCCACCCTCCCGAACCCCCCCCCAAATGCCTTAAATTACCTGGGGTCCAGAGGAAGGGTCCCGGTGTGATCTCTTTCTCTCGGACCTCCGTGCATTGTAGAAATGGCGCCGGCGCTACCTTTGACCTGTCATATGACAGGGCAAAGGTAGTGCCGGCGCCATTTTGTTTTTTTGTCCCCCGACGGCAGGAGATCGCTCCCGGACCCCCGCTGGACCCCCAGGGACTTTTGGCCAGCTTGGGGGGGCCTCCTGACCCCCCCAAGACTTGCCAAAAGTCCAGCGGGGGTCCGGAACGACCTCCTGCAGTCAAATCGTGTTGCCGTACGGCCGACGCCATTTTGCGCCATTTTACGCCAAAATGGCGCCGGCCGTACGGCAACACGATTCGACTGCAGGAGGTCGTTCCGGACCCCCGCTGGACTTTTGGCAAGTCTTGTGGGGGTCAGGAGGCCCCCCCAAGCTGGCCAAAAGTCCCTGGGGGTCCAGCGGGGGTCCGGGAGCGATCTCCTACCACGAATCGTTTTTCCGTATGGAAAAACGATTCGTGTGCAGGAAGTCGTTCCCGGACCCCCGCTGGACTTTTGGCAAGTCTTGTGGGGGTCAGGAGGCCCCCCCAAGCTGGCCAAAAGTCCCTGGGGGTCCAGCGGGGGTCCGGGAGCGATCTCCTGCCGTCGGTGGATAAAAAAACAAAATGGCGCGGCGCTACCTTTGACCTGTCATATGACAGGTCAAAGGTAGCGCCGGCACCATTTCTACAACGCACGGAGGTCCGAGAGAAAGAGATCACACCGGGACCCTTCCTCTGGACCCCAGGTAATTTAAGGCATTTGGGGAGGGTTCGGGAGGGTGGGGGATTTATTGTAAAGGGTCGGGGTGGGTTTTAGGCTTGTTTTAGTGTGCCGGTTTTCCCGCCCTCCCCCTTCCCCCGATTTACGATTTTTTGACGATAAATCGGGGGAATTGTTATTGTATCGCGGCTCTAACGATTTTTGACGATGTAAAATATATCGGACGATATTTTAAATTGTCAAAAAACGATTCACATCCCTACTCCTCTCTGCCAAGGAAAAACTTCCTCTCTAGCACTAGGTTAAATACTTGTGCTGTAACACTACTTGTAAAATAATGTTACTATATTTTTTATTGGGTTAATTTTCAAAACTAGCTACATTAGTGCAAAATCCACGGTACTTTTAACTATGGGCTTTGCTGAAACTCTCAAAGGGAAGGTATGAGAATACAGTTCCTCTGAAAATTGACCCAGGAAAAAGTTCCTGCACAGATTTGCATCTGCTTTTTGTATGAGTACATTTAAAAACATTGTGTAATATTGAAAATGTAAAACTGTGTGTGTTCTTGCCTTCTTTGACCTAATCCTGCTTTCAAGCTTCCTGGGATAAAAGTACAGACTTTGTTGATCCCTTAGTGTACGTTTACCTGTGGACTGTCAGTGAATTTACCCAGGTAAATGGTGTTTGAAACTAGTTCTCCTCAAATCCTCATGAGGATCAAATTGCTTCCTTTAGTGACAAAACACAGACTCCAACGACAATGGGAATTGATGTTAATGCTCCATCAGAGAACACTTTTAAGCTGGTTCATAACCTCCTGCCACTCCTGCATGTTAACTCTCTTGATCTCACTGTCGAGTTATCCAGCACTCATTAATACACTGAAAACCACAGCACTTACTTCCCAGATGTTGTTTTATGATTTCCAGATTGGAGGGTCCAACCAAAATTTATGTCATCAACCTATCTGGAGTTTAAAGTCATTCCACACAGAACTGGATTCTCTGGGCTAGCATTATAGCACACATCCAGAGAACTCTCTTTAACTTTACACCCACATCTGGCTAGACCATTACTGTTTTCTGCACAAAGGGCTAGACTTTAAAAGGGTTGCGTGCATAAATCTGGAGGATTTACGTGCACAGGGCCTATTTTAAAACAGCCCGGCAACGCGTGTAAAGCCCCAGGACATGTGTAAGTCCTGTGACTCGCAAAAAGGGGTGGGGAGAGGGCGGGGCGGGGTGTGGTCAGGGTCAGGCTCCTGGCACTGCGGCAATATTTGCTGCTGTGCAGGGGATCAAGCGCCGGCAGTTGGCCGGCGCGCGCAACTTACTTCAGCCCCAGGGCTGAAGTAAGTTTCGAGATAAAAAAAAGAAGTCATCAAAGGTAGGGGGGAAAGGGTGGGGGAGGTAGGTGAAGGGAAGGTGGGGTGGGGTGGGGGGGGGGTAGGAAACTTCCCTTCGAGGCCGCTCCAATTTCGGAGTGGCCTGGGAGGGAAAGGGGGAAGGCAGCGCGGCTCGGAGCAGTCTCGGCATACGCACAAGCTTTTAAAATCTACCCCAAAGTGAACGCAATATATCAGTTTTGCCAGTAAAAGGAGCTCACACTACAAGCAGAAGGTAGGGAACATGGCCCTGCATCTCAAACAGAAGCTCAAAGGAGGTGGGAGGTGGGCATTCTGGGATCTGTGAGTGGAGGCTGACTCACTCCACCATGGTCTCCAGCTTCTGTCAATGCCACTGGAGCTGTAATGTATGTGGAGGGTAGAAGGGGGCTGAAAACTGGATTGGAGCTTCAAACTTGGGGGATAAATCAGAGATTCAAAGAGAAATGAAGAATGGAGAGAAGATGACAACTTGTATAGCAAATATAACAATAAACTTTTCCTATTGATTGTATTTTGCTGGAATTTTTCCTTGTTTTTAATTCTGAGTGAATTTTCTGTTGGTACAGTTTTGAGCAAGTTTCATTCTTGCAATGTTTGTGAGAGCTGTTGGACCCTTCTGATGTATAAGAACATAAGAAGTTGCCATACTGGGTCAGATTGAGGGTCCATCAAGCCCAGCATCCTGTTTCCAACAGTGGCTACAAAGTACCCAAACATTAAGTAGATCCCATGTTACTAATGCCAGTAATAGCAATGGCTATTCCTTTCCCTTAAGTCAACTTGATCAATAGCAGTTAATGGACTTCTCCAGGAACTTATCCAAATCTTTTTTGAATTCAGCTACACTAACTGCCCTAACCACATCTGGCAACAAATTCTAGTGCTTAATTGTGCGTTGAGTGAAAAAGAATGTTCTCTGGTTAGTTTTAAATGTGCCACATGCTAATTTCATGGAGTGCCCCCTCGTCCTTCTATTATCCGAAAGTGTAAATAACCGATTCACATCTACTCATTCAAGAACTCTCATGATTTTAAACACCTCTATCATAACCCCCCTCAGCCATCTCTTCTCCAAGTTGAACAGCCCTAACCTCTTCAGCCTTTCCTCATAGGGGAGCTGTTCCATCCCATTTTTCATTTTGGTTGCACTTCTCTATACCTTCTCCATTACAACTATATAATTTTTGAGATGTGGCGACCAAAATTGCACACAGTACTCAAAATGTGGTTTCACCATGGAGCGATACAGTGGCATTATGACCTTTTATGTTTTATTTACCATTCTCTTCCTAATAATTCCTAACATTCTGTTTGCTTTTTTGACTGCCGCAGCACACCAAGCTGATGATTTCAATGTATTATCCACTATGACACCTAGATCTTTTTTCTGGGTGGTGGCTTCTAATATGGAAGTTAACATTGTGTAACTACAGCATTGGTTATTTTTCCCTACATGCATCACCTTGCACTTATCCACATTAAATTTAATCTGCCATTTGAATGCCCAATTTTCCAGTATCGCAAGGTCTTTCTGTGTTGCTCGTCCCGGCCGCTTGCGTGCCGCGACCAGGCCTGCTCACCTTGCGCTGCTCTCCACTAGCTCCGGTCTTACCGCGGCTGCCAGCTCCCAGCGTCCCCGACGCTCACAGCGGTCCTCACCGGCTTCCTCCACACCGCAGACCTCACAGCGGAGCTCCTGTCGGGGCTCTGCATCTTCAGCCGCCTCAGCCCCGTCCCTAGGTGTGCGCATGGCCGACATCACTCCTTTTAAAGGGACTAGCATGGGAAACTTGGCTCGGCTGCCGCCCGGTAACATCACTTGAACTTCCTATAAATAGCGAGGCCCTGTTCCGAGGACCTCGCCTTGGCAATCGGGTCAACACCGTGGTGTTCTAGTTTGCCTATTCCGTGTTCCAGTGTTTCCTTGTTCCAGAGTCTCTTTGTTCCAGAGTCTCCTGTTCCAGCATCTCCTTGTTCCAGCCACTCCATGTGTTCCAGTGTTCCTGCGCCCTGTGTTCCTTCCTGTGTCCTTACTCAGGTAGTACCTTCTCGGACTGATCTCTGGTACTGACTTTTGCCTGCCTGACTACTCTCTTCATCTGCTGCCTGGAACTGACCACTGCCTGTCTGAATACTCTATTCGTCTGCTGCCTGGAACTGACCACTGTCTGCCTGACTACTCTTCATCTGCTGCCTGGAACTGACCCTCGCTTTCCTTGACTACGCTCGGACTGACCCCTACTTTGGCTGACCACTTCTGGACTGATACTCTGGCTTTGACCCTTGCGCTTCATTCGGTCACTCTCTTCTGGCCTTCCATGACTACCAGACCATACTGCTTGGATTCCATCTGCGGCCTTCATCTGACCAGACCCACAGGCACTGCCTGTCTCGCCCGGAGGGCCCTCCTGAACTGTTACCTCCCTGAGGTCTCCGGAGTTTCCAGTTCGGGTTTGGTCTATCCTTTCTGCATCAGCCGCGCACCCTTGCTCGTGGTGGGCACACCCCTCCGCTACCTCTCCGGGAGACCACCTGAGGCTCACCTAAGTCCAGGTGGTCAGGGTACCCAAGGGCCCAAGCTGCGGAAACCCTGGACATTTATTGGTGAAGCTCCAGCTAGCTTCTGTCTCCTCGTGTGCTCTGCCTGCTGGTCGCAGGCGCTCTCTGGGTCCGACCAGAGGGCTGTACCAATCGTGCACCAGGCCAAGGGTCCACCTCTAGCGCAACAAATGCTGCTCATTAGAAATGGTTTTCCAATCAACTCCCTATTTTACTAGGGAAAACATGAAGAGAATAGGCCCTAAAGTAAAATCTGAAGAAAACAGGCCCCAGCAGCACCAAGGACACTTAGTTTTGTTAAAGTGTTTAGAAATTTTACAAGTTATTGCCTGTCAAAAGAGAAATATGTTTTAAACTAACAGTTTATTCCATTGTATATCTGTTGAATAAGCAGCAGAAGTAAACAAGTTCTGGAGACCATATCTCAAAAAGAATAGAGACAGGATGGAAGTGGCCCAGAGAAAAGCAACAAAAATGGTGTGGGGTCAGTAGCAAAAGGTGAGACTGAAGGACCTAAATATGTATATGTAATAAGCCTTTGAAATTCATTACGAATATGCCCTAGTTCTAAGTCCTTCTGAGCTAAGAGAGAGATCTTAGGTAGGAAAGGGAGAGGTGCGCTATTTAGAAACAGTTCCTCCACTGAGGTTGCTGGAATGGTCAGCCCCCTGCTGTTTATGAAAGCAGCTTGCAACATTGCAAAGTTTGGCACTGAGTTAGAGGTCAGAAGAGTAGGAATGTTTTCCTGAGTTAGAGCTTGTTTCCCTGCTCTGGGCTTTAAGCCTTATGGCTCAGATTAACTCCTAGAGTGGGAAGGAGACCAGTACCTTTTGGTGCAGTTTCCAGACTTTGCTTTTTTAAGGATTTTGGACTTGTCTTTTTGTGAGAACCCTGGTACCTCTGACTGGAGGATTTTGGGGGTCCAATAGTTAGGTTAGATTTGTAGGTACAGAAGATTCCGCTGCTCTCCATCCCACAGACGGTGCACTGGATCGGGGGTGACTTGCTATAGGTAGATTCCAGATTTTTTAAATTTTCGTTAAGATTTCTGTCTTGAGTTACAGGGTAGGAAGCTGTGGCCACCCTTCCTACTCTGAAGAGGAGAAATCTAAGAGAGCTGCTGTGTTTTCCCTGCTATCTGTCCTTTTTTGTCTCCTGAAGAGGAGAACCGTGAGTAAATCCTTTTGATACATCTCAGGAACCCCATCTAGACTCTTCACCATGGGAGGGAGGGAGGGACCTTTGGGGAACTGTGCAAAGACTGCGCTTTTACAGTTTTTTACCAGTTTGGAAGGGGGTCCTTCTGCCCATCTAGGATACCCCTGTTCTCCTGGGAACCCTTGATTTTCCATAAGAACATAAGAAATTGCCATGCTGGGTCAGACCAAAGGTCCATCAAGCCCAGCATCCTGTTTCCAACAGAGGCCAAACCAGGCCACAAGAACCTGGCAAGTATCCAAACACCAAGAAGATCCCATGCTACTGATGCCAATAATAGCAGAGGCCATTCCCTAAGTCAACTTGATTAATAGAAGTTAATGGACTTCTCCTCCAAGAACTTATTCAAACCTTTTTTAAACCCAGCTACACTAACTGCACTAACCACATCCTCTGGCAACAAATTCCATAGCTTAATTGTGCATTGAGTGAAAAAGAATTTTCTCCGGTTAGTCTTAAATGTGCTACTTGCTAACTTCATGGAGTGCCCCCTAGTCCTATTATCTGAAAGTGTAAATAATTGATTCACATCTACTCATTCAAGACTCACATCTACTTATTCAAGACTCACATCTACTCATTCAAGACCTCTATCACATCCCCCCTCAGCCGTCTCTTCTCCAAGCTGAACAGCCCTAACATCTTCAGCCTTTCCTCATAGGGGAGCTGTTCCATTCCCTTTATCATTTTGGTTGCCCTTCTCTGTACCTTCTCCATCGCAACTATATCTTTTTTGAGATGCAGTGACCAGAAGTGTACACAGATGCCAGGATGTGGCTTCAAAAGGCAGATTCTGACCAAGAATGGTTGAAGAGCATGGCATCCTATGTCTGCTGTGGCTCCAGCAACATCAAACACACTTTGACTGGACTGCCTTACAACTCACCCACAAGGGCCATGGGTGTACTGATTCCTGCATGGTGCCAGTAGAATCTCTGTGTCCTGTGACCGTGGCTTCTGTAATTCCAGGACTTCCTCCCCGGTATAAGATTACAAGGATGTCTTCTCAAAAAAGAGTGCTGAAGTCTTGCCCCCTCACCATATGTATGATTGCGAGATTGAGCTTATGCCAGGAGCCATGCCCCTGCATGGCTGAGTTTACCCTCTGTCTTTCTCAGAGATTCAAGCTATGTTGGCCTATATGCAGGAGAATTTAGAATATGAGTTTATCCGCCCTTCCTCTTCCCTGGCAAAAACTGGGCAATTTTTCATTGCAAAGAAGGATGTATCCCTCAGGGCGAACATATCTTACTGCGGCCTGAATGCCATTACTAAAAAGGAGCTCTTCATTGCCTGCAGAGGGCCAAGATATTCACAAAATTGGATCTCAGGAGTACATACAACCTCACCCATGTCAATGCTGTCAATGAATGGAAAATCAAATTTAACACTCGTGACAGACACTACAAGTATTTGGTCATGCTCTTCAGGCTTTGCAATGCTCCAGTGGTCTTCCAGAAAATGATCAATGAGATCTTTTGTGATCTACTTTTCACCTGCATGGTCGTATACTCGGATGACATATTTATCTTTTCTCAAACCCTGAGTTCTCATCGGAAAGATGTTTGCATCATCCTGCAACACCTGTGAGAGAATAATCTCTATGTCAAACTGGAAAAATGTCTCTTTGAATAAGAAGAGCTCCCCTTACTGGGATACATAGCCTCACAAGACAGCTTTCAAATAGATCCAGCTAAGATCAAAGCCAATTATGGACTAGCCTCACCCAGTGGGGCTCCGAACCTTAGAAAGATTCTTGGGGTTTGCTAATTATTACTAGGGATGTGAATCAGGCTTCAGACGATTGAAAATATCATATGATATTTTCAAAATCGTCCGAAATCGGGGGATCCCCAAATACGATAGGAAAACCCCACGATATTGTTCGTGGGGGTTCTCTTATCGTTTTGGGGAGGGCGGGAAAATTGGCACACAAAAATAACCCCTAAACCCACCCGACCCTTTAAAACTAATCCCTTAGCTTCCCCCACCCTCCCGACCCCCCAAAAAACTTTTTACAGGTACCTGGTGGCCCAGTGGGGGTCCCAGGAGCGATCTCCCACTCCCGGGCCGTCGGCTGCCACTAATCAAAATGGCGCCCATGGCCCTTTGCCCTTACCATTTGACAGGGTTTCCATGTCATTGGCCGGCCCCTGTCACATGGTAGGAGCACTGGATGGCCCACGCCATTTTTAAAGATTTTTAAAGCAAAAAGTGCTTTATGACCAATCCTGGGAGCTGTTACAGCCATTGCCATCCCCCAGGGAATGGACTTTATTGTGGCTCTCCCTATTTCTAATGGCACCACTCTGTAATATGGGTGGTAACTTATCATTTCTCCAAGATGACATACTTTGTCCCATTTCCGGGCCTTTCTTTCACTCCAAAACTGGCACGTTTCTTCACTTTCTATGTCTTTCACCTATATGGACTACCAAAACATATACTGTCAGATAGAGGAGTGCAGTTCACCTTGTGGTACTGACGTTCCCCATTTTGGTATCAAGCTGGACTATACAATGGCATATCACCCACAAGGCAATAGGCAAGAAGAGTGAACCGACCATACCCTCAAAACCTTCCTTCACTCATATGTCAATGATCGCCAGGACAACTGGGCTACCCTTTTACTTTGGGCCAAATTCTCCCATAATAACCATGTCAATGCTGCCACTGGCTCCTCCTCCTTCCAGCTGGTTTATGAGAGACAGCCTCTACCTCCTTTGCCATTGCCTGTGACAGTTGCCTCATCGGTGGCTCAGCTATCTACTCAGGAAGTGCATGAACTATGGGATCGGACCAACCAGCTCAATGAAAAAGCCACTGCCCGAGCCAAGAGAATGGCAGATACCCATAGAAGGTCAGCTCCCCAGTTCAAGATAGGGGACAGGCTCTGGCTCAGTACCTGCCACTTACGTCTATAACTTCCATCCATGTGCTTGGCATCATGCTTTATTGGGCCTTTGCATTTACTGCGGAAAGTGGGCCCTATTACATATCAGCTAAGGCTAAAAACCCATTTTAAAAATTCATAACGTGTTTCACATTTCATTGCTTAAGGCAGTAGTGCTTTCATGGCTCTCCAGAGTGCCGCCTGAACCCCAGGAATTCACTGCTGATGGAGACAATGTGGAAGAAGTCCAAGAAGTCCTGGAATCCTACTGAAGGGAATAAAAGGTTGAGTACCTACTTTATTGGAAGAATTATGGCACAGAAGAAATTTCATGGGAGCCATCCTCCAATATTTTGGACACCAATCACTTGAAAGACTTTCATCAATGGTACCCCAGGAAACCCAGAACCTCAGGGAGGGTCCTTAAAAAAGTGGGTGCTGTTGTATTTGGTTGTCCAAGGGTTTCTCCCATGAACTGTAACTCTTACCTCCCTGGCCAGGCCAGTCCTGCTGTTCCCCAACATGGCAAATGCCGACAGCCAGCCATGTGGCAAAGACGCTATTCCTCAATGTCGTGAGACACCGCCAGCAGGACGCCTCTGACAACACATGCTGCACCTACCCCTAGGTACGCACGTACCACCTTCTGCCATTTAAAGAGACCTAGGTGGGAAAGTCCCCATGGCCCCTATATTGACATCATCAGTGCAGTCCTATATAAGGGCAGCTCCCTGGAAGCAACTCACCTCAGTAAAAGATCTAGCTACTTCCTAGTAGTACATGTTGCTTCTCTGCATTCCAGTCTTCATTCTTTATCCAGCTTGTCTTCAGTCTTCACCCAGCTTCTCTTCTGTCTTTGTTCCCATTTGTCCCTTCCATGCTGCCCCCTTGTGCTTGTCCCTGCCCTCTCGCCCTGCCTATCTGACCCTCTTTTCCTCCCTCGGATGGATACCTGCTTTTGACATCAGCTTGGATCCCAGATACACCTGACTGCTGCTTGCCTCTGACTACTGCCTGGACCCCAGATACACCTGACCACTGCCTCCTCTGACCACTACCTGGATCTTGGATATGCAGACTTCCACCTGCCTATGACCTTAGCTGCTATGGACCTTCTCTTCTGCCATAAGCAGAGATCTCACCTAAGTCCTGCCAACCCTGGCACTCAAAAGCTAAACCTGAAGGGAACATGGGCTGGTATAAGTGAAGGTCCTGACTGGTCTCTGCTTCACCTGGGTCCACCTACCAACAGTGGGAAACTGCAGGACTCCTTCCAGCAGGTAGAGTCAATCCTGCCTCGGCCAAAGGGTTCACAGATACAATAGTCTTTAATCATCAAGAAGACTGCTTACCCCGTAAAAATGTTGTTAGTGGTAATTTTGTTAGGGGTTTGACAGTTACTTGGTTTGGATTGTAAATATTACTACTGGAGGTAACCTGCACAGAGTGGCGGTTACTAGGGATGTGCAGAGCAAAAGTTTATGTTCATAAGTCCATAAGTCGAAAGGGGGTCTCATTTGCGGTCAGTATGGACATATGGAGAATTCCATACGTTGAGTCTATGTCCATACGTGCAAATAAAAATTTAAACCTCTCACCCTCCTTAATCCCCCCCCCCCCCAAGACTTACCACAACTCCCTGGTGATCCAGCGGGGAGTCAGGACGCCATTCCTGAACTCCTTTGCGAGGAGCACGTGACGTCGGCGCCACGTCGGAGTGACGCGGCGTCACGTGATTCCCCGCGGGTTCGCTCCGGGACCCTCGTTGGGCCCAAAAGTTCCTTTTGGCCAGCTTGGGGGGGGTCAGGAGGCCCCCCCAAGTTGGCCAAAAGCTTGGGGGGGGCCTCCTGACGTGGCGCCGACGTCACGTGCTCCTCGCAAAGGAGTTCAGGAATGGCGTCCTGACTCCCCGCTGGATCACCAGGGAGTTGTGGTAAGTCTTGTGGGGGGATTAAGGAGGGTGAGGGGTTTAAATTTTTATTTAGGATCAACAATCGCGATTTCCAATGTATTCAACATAGCTATGTTGAATAAGTTGGAAATCCGATCGTTTTCGCCTCATCACTTTTTTAAGTTAAAAAAAAAAATAAGTTGCGTTTTACATTTAAGTTCAAAACGAATGCACACCCCTAGCGGTTACTACCCTTAACAGAAACATGGGGATAACCTGCATGGAATGGAAGTTACTACAATAGGAAACTTGGTGGGTGGACTAGATGGGCCATTTAGTCTTTTTCTGCCATCGTTACTATGGTACTTTAATGATTGAGGAGGAAGTGATGTCATTCACCCAAGATGGAAGCCTGAACATGGAGTTCCCCAATGAGCCTTCATTAAGATAACTTTTGCTGTGCAATACAACACTTATCGCAACCTCAGTTAGATCCCGTCAGTTTGGGACTTCCATTTGGGACCTGAAGTAGTTCTCCTTTACCAGAGCAAGCTCCAGTCAGTGGGATGCTCATGGTGATTCAGAACCAGGCCTAGCAGAGAGGGCTGCAGTGGCAGAAGAGGTCAATGAGTCATCACCCATCCTTGGCATGCTTACCTGTCTGGACCTCCAGTGACGGTTTGAGGATCTTAAAAAAGATATAGCTGAAGTGAGAGCTGTCATATTTAATAATGTAGCAAAGTTAAGGTGCAACCTTAATGCACTGGGCACAAGAATGGACAAAGTGGAGCAGAGAACTGAGGAGCACTTGGAGGAAATGATGCAGCTCTAAAGAGAGGTACACATTGTAACACAAGCTAATATCGACTTAAAAGATAAATTAGAGGACATTGAGAATCAGATACAGAAGAATAATATCTGTATAAGAGGGGTCTGTTGTGAGCGTGGAGGTGTGGTCACTTGCTCAGAGAGATGGTGAGCCCTTGGGCCATGGCACAGCTCAGGGAGGAGCCCCAAGACACACACTATGGGAGGTGAGAGTGTTCAGGCACAGACTGGAGCTGGAACAAGGCTGGACCAGGATCAAGACTTGGAATATCAGGAACTGGAACAAGGCAGGCCACTGGACCTGCACACACTGGTGAGACCCAGCAATGCAATGCTAGTCTCAAGAGTAACCCCCCGGCCACTTGGTAGCCCTTCCGGACCCGCCGCTTGGGAACGATGAGTGCGTGAGGCCAGACAGAGGCTGAGGACAGGAACAAGATGAAACATGGAACTCAGGAACTTGGAAGACTCAGACGAGGTTTTGTGGAACTTGGAAGACTCGGACAGACACTGCCCCTCAGGGAGCTCTACACAGCCCTCCTTGGGCTAGTCGCGGACCACCCTGTCCCACTGCGTGACCTACACAACTTAAAGAGGCTGGTCACGGACCACGCGGAGAGTGGGACAAGCGCAGGACTGAAGGTCAGGATGGAAGAGAATCCAGGAAGCACAGGAACAGGATCCAACTGGAACGGGGCTCCAATGACCAGGAACAGGAACCAGATCAATGCGGATTTACCCTCAGGATGGTCATCTGGAGGCAGGCCAGGCTAAACTGGAGAAACCAGGACATCAGGACACAGGAACTGGAGTACTGGAACATTGGGAACAAGGAACACCAGAACAAGGAACATCAGGAACTTCAGGAACAGGCCACAAAGGAGCTCCGATGAGGAACAAGATCAGGAACATCAGACGAAGGAGACCAGGAGCATCAGGAACATCGGGAACATTAAATGAAGAGCCATCTAGACACAAGAAGACCATGGAAGACCTTGACTGGAAGGAAAACCACAGACCACTGAGAATCCCGATTTGAAGGGTCTGAGGAATGAAGGCTGAGCCCTTTTATAGGGCTGGATGAAGGAGCAGTCTAATGATATCATCGTTGGGGGCCGCGGGGCTTTTCCCGCTGCTGGCCCTTTAAATACTGTGATGACGCACATGCGCACGCCTATGCAGAGCCCAGGGAGAGGAGCAGGCAGCGACGTCCCTGCCGTGCAAAAGAGAAATGGTGGCAGCACCAGGGCCGCATGAAGAGGCCTCCCGGCGGCGGCACCAGGGCCGCAAAGAGGATGAAGACGGCGGCGGCTCCTGCCACGAAGCTGTCCTAAGAGCGGCTTCCATGCTGCAAAGAACGGCGGCCCCTCCTGCCATGTACAGCAGCAGCGGGCCACATTGGAGCGGCAGCGGCGGCCCTGGGCAGCCTAGGATGCAAGAAGATGTCAGGCCGGCACAGTGTCAGGCCCCGGCAGGTGAAAGACTGCTCGCGGGATGGGCTCCATTAGCAGCATCGTAACAGAGTCCCAGAGACAGAATATGGGGACTACTTTGAAGTGGGGAACTTAATATGTTTTGTTGGCTACAGATTTTTTGTGCTACATATACTACTGATCCTTCAGTTGAAATTAAATTGGACCAAGAACATAGAGCACTGGGTGCAGCCCCAAAGAATAAATCACATGATATTATTGCCTGCACACATTACTTTAATATCAAAGAAACAATTATGTGGAAAGCAAGATCTGTGGGATCTATCAGCTATAGAGACTTTACTTTGAAATATAATAATGATGTTTCATCCATCACTTTGTAATGTAGGAGAGAGCTGAAACCAATCACAAATTTTCTGAGAGCAGAAAACATGATACAGATGGCTTTTTCCATTTGGTCTCCAATTTACTGGAAAGTGGCAAGTCATCTCAGATCTGATTGATGGAGAAGGCTACTAAGACTTTACAGGATGCTGGACTCACTGTGAAGATAGCCTTTATTGACCCTAACTCTAAACCTTTGAAGGAGATTTCCAGGTGGCAGAGGATCCTTAAAGGCGGGAGACAATTGCGCAGGAACTTGGATAAACCAAGCCACTCAGAAGATGCAGCTTCTTGAGACTTTTTGGGATTAACTTTTTTTTTTATAGGGACTCAAGATAGAGGGAGGTTGTGGAAGTACATAGTCTTCCTTTACAGTTGTCATGCTCGTCACCTGAGAAGCTATTGCTGAATTGAGGCTCTGAGGTTGGATACTTGTTTTTCTTTCCATATATGCTGTTGTTGGATTGCTAATGCTATAAAAAGCTCCCAATCATCTTGGGAGAGCATCCTTCTCTTGGAGGAGAGTGTGCTGGAGGGTTGGAATTTAGAGATGGTTTGGGGAAGGGGTTGGGAGGGAATAAGGAGTGGTAAAAGGGAAGATATTGGAGAAAGTTATGGATTTACCAGTGTTATAGATGGTATGGGTTTGTTTGGTTCAATGTGTGTATGGGTTCCCAGCGGGTATGTGTGACAGGCTTTGTTTTTCTGAATGTCTAATAGTAAAGTGGTATCCCTTAATGTGAAAGGCCTGAACTCCCCGATGAAATACCAATTGCTGCTTATAGAGGCCAAATCTTAAGAACATAAGAACATAAGAAAATGCCATACTGGGTCAGACCAAGGGTCCATCAAGCCCAGCATCCTGTTTCCAACAGTGGCCAATCCAGGCCATAAGAACCTGGCAAGTACCCAAAAACTAAGTCTATTCCATGTAACCATTGCTAATGGCAGTGGCTATTCTCTAAGTGAACTTAATAGCAGGTAATGGACTTCTCCTCCAAGAACTTATCCAATCCTTTTTTAAACACAGCTATACTACCTGCACGAACCACATTCTCTGGCAACAAATTCCAGAGTTTAATTGTGCGTTGAGTAAAAAAGAACTTTCTCCGATTAGTTTTAAATGTGCCCCTTGCTAACTTCATGGAGTGTCCCCTAGTCCTTCTACTATCCGAAAGAGTAAATAACCGATTCACATCTACCCGTTCTAGACCTCTCATGATTTTAAACACCTCTATCATATCCCCCCTCAGTCGTCTCTTCTCCAAGCTGAAAAGTCCTAATCTCTTTAGTCTTTCCTCATAGGGGAGTTGTTCCATTCCCCTTATCATTTTGGTAGCCCTTCTCTGTACCTTCTCCATCGCAATTATATCTTTTTTGAGATGCGGCGACCAGAATTGTACACAGTATTCAAGGTGCGGTCTCACCATGGAGCGATACAGAGGCATTATGACATTTTCCGTTTTATTCATCATTCCTTTTCTAATAATTCCCAACATTCTGTTTGCTTTTTTGACTGCCGCAGCACACTGAACCGACGATTTCAATGTGTTATCCACTATGACACCTAGATCTCTTTCTTGGGTTGTAGCACCTAATATGGAACCCAACATCGTGTAATTATAGCATGGGTTATTTTTCCCTATATGCATCACCTTGCACTTATCCACATTAAATTTCATCTGCCATTTGGATGCCCAATTTTCCAGTCTCACAAGGTCTTCCTGCAATTTATCACAATCTGCTTGTGATTTAACTACTCTGCACAATTTTGTGTCATCTGCAAATTTGATTATCTCACTCGTCGTATTTCTTTCCAGATCATTTATAAATATATTGAACAGTAAGGGTCCCAATACAGATCCCTGAGGCACTCCACTGTCCACTCCCTTCCACTGAGAAAATTGCCCATTTAATCCTACTCTCTGTTTCCTGTCTTTTAGCCAGTTTGCAATCCACGAAAGGACATCGCCACCTATCCCATGACTTTTTACTTTTCCTAGAAGCCTCTCATGAGGAACTTTGTCAAACGCCTTCTGAAAATCCAAGTATACTATATCTACCGGTTCACCTTTATCCACATGTTTATTAACTCCTTCAAAAAAGTGAAGCAGATTTGTGAGGCAAGACTTGCCCTGGGTAAAGCCATGCTGACTTTGTTCCATTAAACCATGTCTTTCTATATGTTCTGTGATTTTGATGTTTAGAACACTTTCCACTATTTTTCCTGGCACTGAAGTCAGGCTAACCGGTCTGTAGTTTCCCGGATCGCCCCTGGAGTCCTTTTTAAATATTGGGGTTACATTTGCTATCCTCCAGTCTTCAGGTACAATGGATGATTTTAATGATAAGTTACAAATTTTTACTAATAGGTCTGAAATTTCATTTTTTAGTTCCTTCAGAACTCTGGGGTGTATACCATCCGGTCCAGGTGATTTACTACTCTTCAGTTTGTCAATCAGGCCTACCACATCTTCTAGGTTCACCGTGATTTGATTCAGTCCATCTGAATCATTACCCATGAAAACCTTCTCCATTTCGGGTACCTCCCCAACATCCTCTTCAGTAAACACCGAAGCAAAGAAATCATTTAATCTTTCCGCGATGGCCTTATCTTCTCTAAGTGCCCCTTTAACCCCTCGATCATCTAACGGTCCAACTGACTCCCTCACAGGCTTTCTGCTTCGGATATATTTAAAAAAGTTTTTACTGTGAGTTTTTGCCTCTACAGCCAACTTCTTTTCAAATTCTCTCTTAGCCTGTCTTATCAATGTCTTACATTTAACTTGCCAATGTTTATGCTTTATCCTATTTTCTTCTGTTGGATCCTTCTTCCAATTTTTGAATGAAGATCTTTTGGCTAAAATAGCTTCTTTCACCTCCCCTTTTAACCATGCCGGTAATCGTTTTGCCTTCTTTCCACCTTTCTTAATGTGTGGAATACATCTGGACTGTGCTTCTAGAATGGTATTTTTTAACAATGACCACGCCTCTTGGACATTTTTTTACTTTTGTAGCTGCTCCTTTCAGTTTTTTTCTAACAATTTTTCTCATTTTATCAAAGTTTCCCTTTTGAAAGTTTAGCACGAGAGCCTTGGATTTGCACACTGTTCCTTTTCCAGTCATTAAATCAAATTTGATCATATTATGATCACTATTGCCAAGTGGCCCCACCACCGTTACCTCTCTCACCAAGTCCTGTGCTCCACTGAGAATTAGATCTAAAATTGCTCCCTCTCTCGTCGGTTCCTGAACCAATTGCTCCATAAAGCTATCATTTATTCCATCCAGGAACGTTATCTCTCTAGCGTGACCCGATGATACATTTACCCAGTCTATATCGGGGTAATTGAAGTCTCCCATTATTACTGCACTACCAATTTGGTTGGCTTCCCTAATTTCTCTTAGCATTTCACTGTCCATCTCACCATCTTGACCAGGTGGACGGTAGTATACCCCTATCACTGTAGTCTTCCCTGATACACAAGGGATTTCTACCCGTAAAGATTCAATTTTGTATTTAGTCTCATGCAGGATGTTTACCCGGTTGGACTCTATGCCATCCCGGACATAAAGCGCCACACCTCCTCCCGACTGCTCCTCTCTGTCATTGCGATATAATTTGTACCCCGGTATAGCACTGTCCCATTGGTTATCCTCTTTGCACCATGTCTCTGAGATGCCAATTAAGTCTATGTCATCATTTACTGCTATACATTCTAATTCTCCCATCTTACTTCTTAGACTTCTGGCATTAGCATACAAACATTTCAAAGTTTGTTTTTTGATTGTATTTTTATTCTGCTTTTTAATTGATAGGGATAAGTTAGAATTTTTTAGCTCAGGTGAGTTTTTAGTTACAGGCATTTGGACTACTTTTCTAATTATTGGAACCTCACTGTCGGGATGCCCTAATTCTAATGCATCATTAGTATCCTTTAAAGATACATCTCTCCGAACCATGCGCTGCTGAGCGACTGTCGGCTTTCCCCTTTGTTCTAGTTTAAAAGCTGCTCTATCTCCTTTTTAAGGGTTAGCGCCAGCAGTCTGGTTCCACCCTGGTTAAGGTGGAGCCCATCCCTTCGGAAGAGACTCCCCCTTCCCCAAAAGGTTCCCCAGTTCCTAACAAAACTGAATCCCTCTTCCTTGCACCATCGTCTCATCCACGCATTGAGACTCCGGAGCTCTGCCTGCCTCTGGTGACCTGCGCGTGGAACAGGGAGCATTTCAGAGAATGCTACCCTGGAGGTTCTGGATTTAATCTTTCTACCTAAGAGCCTAAATTTGGCTTCCAGAACCTCCCTCCCACATTTTCCTATGTCGTTGGTGCCCACGTGTACCACGACAGCCGGCTCCTCCCCAGCACTGTCTAAAATCCTATCTAGGTGACGCGTGAGGTCCGCCACCTTCGCACCAGGTAGGCATGTTACCAGGCGATCCTCACGCCCACCAGCCACCCAGCTATCTACATTCCTAATAATCGAATCACCAACTATGACGGCCGACCTAACCCTTCCCTCCTGGGCAGTAGGCCTTGGGGAGATATCCTCAGTGCGAAAGGACAATGCATCACCTAGAGAGCAGGTCCTTGCTACAGGATCCTTTCCTGCTACATCTGGTTGGTGCTCTCCCATTATGAGACCTTCTTCCTCCAAGGCAGCACCAGGGCTGCCAGTCTGAAGTTGGGACTGGACTACTATGTCCCTGAAGGTCTCATCTATATACCTCTCTGTCTCCCTCAGCTCCTCCAGGTCTGCCACTCTAGCCTCCAGAGATCGGACTCGTTCTCTGAGAGCCAGGAGCTCTTTGCATCGCGTGCACATGTACAACTTCTCACCGGTGGGTAAAAAATCATACATGTGACACTCGATGCAAAAGACTGGGAAGCCCCCCTCTTGCTGCTGGACTGCTGCCTTCATCTCAATTTTGATCAGTTCCTAGTTAAGTTTTAGGTTGCTATGGGAGTAGGAATGTGTCTAAGTTCCTTTAAATGTATTAGTGAATTCACTATATGTCTGGTAGTGGCCTACTGGGGTCTGATCGAATTCTCAATAAAGTTTTTGTTGATGGGGTTTTTTTGGGGGGTTTTTTTTTTGTGCAAGTGGCACCTGCCTATAAATTAAGGGATGAGCTTGGGGTGGGAGGGTTGGGAATTACAAACAGTCTAACTTTAGTTAGTCAGCCTGAGTGACTCACAGCTCCCTTGATTAACAAATGTTGTTCCCTATTCAAACCTAATCACACTACCTCAACACCTTTCCAAGGTGAGTAACTGAGCTGAACTATTCAACTTTTTTACTTTGGTATATACTGCTCCTAGCTTATTTCTAGCTTCTGGCTACTTTTTTTTTGTGTTTTTTTTTGTTTTTCAATACAATGCACTCAGTTATTTATTAAATAAAACACTTAGCTCTTTAAAAGTCTGGAGGACACTTTAATAGTCAGGCAGACTTTTAAAAAATAAACACACTACTTACTGCTACCTTATTGACTGACTATTTAAAAATGCAAACAGTCTAACTTGTTTTATTCACTGACTATTAAAGGCACAAACACACAAACACACTAAATAATATTCCCAAATAGTTAACTTTGCCCCAATACTTTTAAAAAAGTCAATGTCAATGTCCCAAGCAACAACTTACTGATTCCTTTCAGCCACCAGCAAGGTGATCCTCTCCTCTCAGTGTTTCCACTGTAATGTCTAGTGCTTCTATATTTTTTATATAAGAAATTCACTTTAAGAATCGAGATGAAGGGCTACTAAAAAGTACTTTTTTCCTACAAGTATATTATGTATCTAATAGGATACATAAGAACATAAGAACATAAGAAAATGCCATACTGGGTCAGACCAAGGGTCCATCAAGCCCAGCATCCTGTCTCCAACAGTGGCCAATCCAGGTAACAAGAACCTGGCAAGTACCCAAAAACTAAGTCTATTCCATGTTACCATTGCTAATGGCAGTGGCTATTCTCTAAGTGAACTTAATAGCAGGGTATATGTTAAGCAAAGGGGTGTAGACATACTTCTATCTAAGGATTTTCCAAAATATATAAGGGAGAAGGTACAGAGAAGGTAAAGAGAAGGGCAACCAAAATGATAAAGGGGATGGAACAGCTCCCCTATGAGGAAAGGCTGAAGAGGTTAGGGCTGTTCAGCTTGGAGAAGAGACGGCTGAGGGGGGCTATGATAGAGGTCTTTAAGATCATGAGAGGTATTGAATGAGTAGATGTGACTCGGTTATTTACACTTTCGAATAATAGAAGGACTAGGGGGCATTCCATGAAGTTAGCAAGTAGCACATTTAAGACTAATCGGAGAAAATTCTTTTTCACTCAATGCACAATAAAGCTCTGGAATTTGTTGCCAGAGGATATGGTTAGTGCAGTTAGTTTAGCTGGGTTCAAAAAAGGTTTGGATACATTCTTGGAGGAGAAGTCCATTAATGGCTATTAATCAATTTTAGTTAGGGAATAGCCACTGCTATTAACTGCATCAGTAGCATGGGATCTTCTTAGTGTTTAGGTAATTGCCAAGTTCTTGTGGCCTGATTTTGGCCTCTGTTGGAAACAGGATGCTGGCTTGATGGACCCTTGGTCTGACCCAGCATGGCAATTTCTTATGTTCTTATGTTCTTCCTTTACAACCATTGGTTCGGGTGTGTCTGAGCCAGAGGAGTTCTGTTCAGCTGCGGAATTTCTGTCAATAGATATCAAAAAGACATTTGACAGGGTCCACCTGCCATTTATAATAAATGTTCTACAGAAAAAGGGTCTCAGGTAAAATGTTTTAAGATGGATACAGACTCTTTATTCTCCTGAAGCTCACATTAAAATTAATGACTGATACTCTAATTCCTTTTGTTTGGGTGGGGAAACTCGACACAGGGGTGACCTTTGTGTCCATTATTGTTTGCTTTAGTGATGACGCCACTAGCAGAAAGGATTGGGCAGATGGGGGATATATAAAGGGTTAACATAAGACATAATACTTTTAAGGTTTCCTTATTTGCAGAAGATGTGCTTTTAACCATTACCAAGCCTTTCTGAACCATATCTGTATTAATGAGGGAATTAATAGAATTTGGGAAAGTATCTGGATTTAACATAAACATGGCAAAATCAGAAATATTAAATTTGAATTTATCTGCAGCACAAGTTGAGAGATTCGGGGATGAATTTCCTTTTCTATAGGCTCATAAAAATTTATGATACTGAGAGTTAATATAGGAACAGATTGGAAGAAGCTCTTTAAATTAAATTATGAGCCATTTATGGTCAGGACAGTACAGGATCGGTCGCAATGGTCACCTTGAGAAATTACTTGACTGGGGCATATAGCAGGTGTTAAAATGACTATGTTACCCATTTGGTGTTATTTGTTCCAAATACTTCTAACAGCTATTCCAGATAAGTTTATGAAGTTACTTCAGCAATGGATATCTAGTTTTATTTGGAAACACTGACCTCCACAGGTGTTGAACGAGATAATGTATCAGAAAAAAGATTGTGGAGAACTAGCAGTTCCAAATTTTAAACAATACTGCTTGGCTGTACAATTGAGGGTGGTATGTATGTCTGGTGTCAAGCAGACATACATACCACCAATTGAACAGGATATAACTGGCACAATACCACTTAGAGCTATAATCTGGGCCCCTCGATTACAAGGTGTGCATAAACAGATAGTTAATCCCTTCAAAGCACTAACATTTAAGCTTGGGGGACCAACAGATCACTACTTACTGGTCATAGGGATCATTCCCCATTAACTTTTATTTATTTCAATTTTCCCCGGGAGTTTGGTCTCCTACTTTTTATAGATGGAATTGGAAGGGCTGACTAGATTGAGTTAGCTAGACTCAAATAAGGTTTCTTTATCATTCTTAGATCTTTCTGTAAGCTTTGGGCTTACTAACCATTATGGATATTTACAAATTCACCATTTTATTATGAGTAAAGGAATATCAGAGGTGCTTTCTAGGGATCTGACACCTTATGAGATATTGTGTTATACTCATGCTAAAAATTAGAGGATGATGTCAAATTGTATAATCTCTAGGGATGTGCAGAAGAAAACAAATTTGTTTTGGTTTGTTTATTCATTTCATTGGGACCCCAATTCATTTCATTAGTTTCAAAGCAAAAAAAAAAATTTGATTATTAGTTTGATTCGTTTTACGTTTGCCATTAAAGTCAAAGGGGGAAGTATTGCAGGCTATTTTTGGGGTTTTCTTATCAATTAAGTTGAAACTTATGGGGAGCAATCATCAGAAGGGGAAAAGAGCTCCAAGGTACTTTGATTGTGCCAAAGTGGCACCAAAGTGGCATGAAAAGCCTAAGGCAACGTAAAGGTACAAAGGGGTACCAGGAGTGGCAAGAGTGCTTTAACAGAGGTGCAAAGCAGCAGCGAGAGTGTCAAAAACACCCCACAGCTTCAAAAGAGAGCACCGATAACAGTTGCGTGAACCCTCAAAGGCAGCACGAGGGGCAAAGTGGCACGACAAAAGGCATCAACATCCTACAGCACAATGAAGAGGGAACATAGCAAGCAGAAAGGGTGACAGAAAAAACCCCAAGGCACCGATAAAGGGACAAAGCAGCAGAAAGACTAGCACCAGCACACTGAGGAACCATGATAGTGGCAAGAACACCGCAAGGAGTAGAGACGTCTGGTGTATGGCAGCAAGGCAGAGTGACAGAAAGTTGATAGGTGCAAGACAGGCTGGCACAGTGGAGGTAGACAGGCCTCTCTGGTGTTGATAGGGGCAAGACAGGCAGGCACAGTGGAGGTAGACAGGCCTCCAGGCACAGTGGAGGTAGACAGGCCTCTCTGGTGTTGATAGGGGCAAGACAGGCAGGCATAGTGGAGGTAGTCAGGTCCCTGTGATGTTGATAGGGGCAAGACAGGCAGGCACAGTGGAGGTAGACAGGCCCCTCTGGTGTTGATAAGGGCAAGACAGGCAGGCACAGTGGAGGTAGTCAGGTCCCTGTGGTGTTTAAAGGGGCAATAAAGGCAGGCACAGTGGAAGTAGACAGGCCCCTCTGATGTTGATAGGGGCAAGACAGGCAGGCACAGTGGAGGTAGTCAGGTCCCTGTGGTGTTGATAGGGGCATGACTGGCAGGCACAGTGGAGGTAGACAGGTCTCTCTGGTGTTGATAGGGGCAAGACAGGAAGGCACAGTGGAAGTACTCATGTCCATGTGGTATTGATAGGGGCAAGACAAGGAGGCAAGACAAGATGAGGCTCAGCCCACAGATGGTGTTAGGCCGGTAATAGCCCCTGGCACGCTGGGACCAGGTATTCTCAGAGTCGGGTTGTTTGGGAATGCAGCCCAAAGTGGGTGGTAAACTACTTTTAAGGCTAAATACTAGCACGAGACCGATAGTCAACAAGTACTGAAAGGGAAAGTTGAAAAAAACTTTGAAGAGAGAATTCAAGAGGGCGTGAAACCATTAAGAGGTCACTCGGACTGGGGAGGTGGATCCCCCTTGGGCAGGGAACACCTCTTGGATGGCCCTGGCCAACACAGGGTGCATTTCCTCCATGGAAGTGCGCTGTGGCTGGCTCTGGGTTGGCTGGGAAGGACTTGGGGGGGGGGGGGGGCAGGTACCTCACCGCTGTGGCAGTGCATGTTATAGCCCCCTCCCGGCAGCAGCTTCTCCGTTTCCCCCAGGGCCAAGGGAGATGACTGCCACCGTGCCCTCCTCCAGACCCTCCTCCCCCTCATGAGGGGCGCGGGGCAGGTGGGAAGAGGGATGGGGTTCCATGCTCCCGGCACAACTGTCAACCGGGGCAGACTGTCCTCAGTGCGTCCCGACTGCATTTCACCCCCAGGCGGGGAAGCCCATGCCAGGTACCAGGGGTCCACAGCTATGTCAGTGACCCTCTGGGGATAGGGAAATACTTACAGTACCTGAATGTAATCCACTTTGAAGCGCTGAAAAAAGTGCAAAAAGCGGAATATAAAAAAAAAACATCTTGAAACACGGACCAAGGAGTCTAAAATGTGTGCTAGTCATAGGGTCCCCCAAAACCCTGTGGTTCAATGAAGGTGAAGGCCTGCGTGCGCCGGCTGAGGTGGGATCCCTGCCATGTCCCGTTGGCGGGTGCACCACCAGCCCATCTTACCCGCCCCATCGGGGAGGTGGAGCATGAGCACATGTTATAGGACCCGAAAGATGGTGAACTATTCCTGGGCAGGGCAAAGCCAGAGGAAACTCTGGTGGAGGTCCGTAGCGGTCCTGACATGCAAATTGGTCGTCCGACCTGGATATATGGGCGAAAGACTAATGAACCATCTAGTAGCTGGTTCCCTCCGAAGTTTCCCTCAGGATAGCTGGCGCTCGGGCCATCCCCCAGTTTTATCTAGTAAAGTGAATGATTAGAGGTCTTGTGGCCAAAACGATCTCAAACTATTCTCAAACTTTAAATGGGTAAGACTCCCGGCTCACTGGCGTGGAGCCGGGCATGGAATGCAAGTGCCTAGTGGGCCACTTTTGGTAAGCAGAACTGGGTCTGCAGGATGAACCAAATGCCGGGTTAAGGCGCCTGATGCCAATGCTCATCAGACCCCAGAAAAGGTGTTGGTTGATATAGACAGCAGGATGGTGGCCATGGAAGTTGGAATCCGCTAAGGAGTGTGTAACAACTCACTTGCCGAATCAGCTAGCCCTGAAAATGGATGGTGCTGGAGATTCAGGCCCATATCCGGCTGTTGCTGTCTACGAGAGCCACGGGGGCTAAGCCGTAAAGAGAAGGAGGGTGGCTGCGGTGGGCCCTTGTAGTGACATAAGGGGTGATACAGACAGGCACAGCAATGAGGTCAGGACCTTGTAGTGACATATGGGGTGAGACAGACAGGCACAGTGGATGAGGGCAGGCCCCTGTGGTGTTGATAGGGGCAAGACAAGGAGGCAGAGTAAATGATCCATGTGCTGATATATCTGGAGCATATGAAGCAGGCAGAGCTGCTGCAAGGCTTTAAAGTGCTTTTCTTCATCTTGCCATTCACAGGGAAAATCTGGAAACCCAAGCAAAGGCATGTTTATTTTCAAAAACACTAGCTTTTCCATCAACTGTGGTGCCAGCCTTAAGCGATAAGGGCTCATGATATCCCCTGTCATTGAAAAGACAATGTTCACAGGGCACACTGGTTGGTGGACAGGACAGATATTGCTAAGTTACTTTGGTTAGGTGTGGCCAGACAATGGACTGTGCCCAATATGCCAGCTCATCTGTCTCCATGTCCTCAGTGGGCTCTGAGATACCATGTCACTGACATTTGTGCTGGTGTCTCCTTTGCTTGGGTGGGCTAAGAGTCCTTCTTGCCAACTGCTTTCACTCTAGCCTGTGCCAGAGAAGATGATTTTTTAGGGGCAACATGGCTTTGGCATACTGAAGTGGAGGAGGAAGAACTAGCTGTTGCTGACAGAATGCTGCTCCTGCTTGAACTTGCACTACTCTCTGAAGTGCCTGCTGTTTCCTCCTCTGCTTCATTCCTAATCTGTCTCTGCCTATGGTGCTCCTGTTCACAGACCTTTTCTAACAGCAGGTTCTTCACAAATGTGAGACAATCGGACTGTAGGGCGAGTTTCCCTTTCACACAGGGATCATAGACTGTGGCGAGCATGTATGTGTCGTGTTTTGTGAAAGGTCCTAATCTCTCTTGCACTTGCTTCTGAAAAAAGTCCAGACAATGCAGCATTTCTGCTGTCATTCCCTCTTCCTGTTTAAAGCCCTCCAATTTCTCCTCCAGAATATTAACTATAGGGATGATGTCAGCCAAGGTGCACTTCTGGAACTCAGCTCCTCTGTGGCATCCTTGAAGGGCTTCAGGATTTTTACCAGCTGACTCGTGACTAACCAATCATGATGCACTAGGGGACTAGACACACCTATGTCCATTTCCAGAGAAAGATCATAAAGGGGTTTCTGCTGCTCCACTAACTTCTGCAGCATTATAAAGGTGGAATTCCATTGGGTGCCAATGTCTTGAATGAGATGCTTGTGAGGCATCCCCAAATCAGTCTGCTTTTGACAGAGAACCTGCCCCACCTTCACACTTCTGTGGAAGTGCACTGCTATGTTCCTGCACTTCTGTATTAACTCCTGCAGGTATTCATTGTCTTAGTGCTTGGACTCCAACCCCAGAGCTGACTTCACTACAAGGTGCAGAGTGTGTGCAAAATATCGGATGTTCTGAAAGCCCCCTTCGGATATTGCCTTTACCATGTTTGCACCATTGTCTGTGATAAAGAACCCTGCCTGAAGATTCCTGGCTCTCTGGTGTAGCTGCCAGCCCTCCAGCATGTCTCTGATGCATGATAGAATATTGGCCGATGTATGGACCTCGCCCATCAGGTGGGTGTGCAGTAAAGCCCACCTGAACCGTGATACTTGGTCACTGATAGAGCTGCTGCCTGCCCCTGCCTCAGCCAGGTCCCACCAGTGTGCTGTCAGGGAAAGATAAGAGTGTGAAGCGTTCATGGTGGTCCAGATATTGCAGGTAAAATGCACATTCCCCTCTGCCTTAGCTAGCAGCTCCTGGATGCGACTGCGACACTGGTTGTACAGGCTGGGGATGACCTTTCTGCTAAATGTAGTTCTGGAGGGGACTTTGTAATTTGCAGGAAACACTTGAAACCCACATTCTCCACTACCTGCAGGGGCTGGTCATTAAGGGCAATCATTTCCCCGATGTTCCTGGTTACAACTTTTGAGGCTGCCTGCCTCCTTCCCCAAGATAGTGCTACCAAACACCACCCCATTTCCTCCATGGTGGGTTGTCACTTCTGACGCATGGCAGGGGGCTGCTGGCCTGCCACCTGACTGCTGGAAGAGGCTGAGGGTGTGGGATGACTCTTCTCCTTTTCAACTACTTTACGCTACTTGGAAAAAGGGGTCCTCGGACTGGTACTGCCACCATCCCCAGATGTCAGTACTGTTGGGTGTTGCTTCTGCATATGATGCCTCATTCCAGAATTGGTTAGATGACCCACTTGCTTGCCTCTGCTAATATCCCTGGCACAGTAATTACACAGAGCAAAACGTGGGTCCTCCCTCACTTTAAAGTGGCTCCAGATCACATATTACTTTCGTGATCCCTTCTCTATAGCTTTTGAGGTGGATGCTGGCACTAGAGTTGAAGTAGTGAGTGCACCTGAGAAGCAATGCCAGGGGCATCAGTCACACACTCTGCCTACAATGACTGCTCGTCCTCATCATCATCACCAGCCCCTGCAGGTAGTTAGAGAATAGCCACTGCCATTAGCAATGGTTACATGGAATAGACTTAGTTTTTGGGTACTTGCCAGGTTCTTATGGCCTGGATTGGCCACTGTTGGAAACAGGATGCTGGGCTTAATGGACCCTTGGTCTGACCCAGTATGGCATTTTCTTATGTTCTTACCAGTTTCCTCCCTCTCCTCCAGCACTGAAGTGGAGGCTAAGACAGAACTAACTAATCCTCCTAAACCTTCCTCAGCTATTATTTCTTCCATTTCTGATGATGAGAATCCCAAACAAGATGATTCTTCAGCGGAATCAGAAGCAAACAGTGACTGCGCTACACCGTCGCACTGCTGCTTTTGGGTCTTGCTCTTTTGCTTTCTCCACTGCCCCGACTGCTTTGGATAGCTCAGCCTCCCCTTCCCTCACCTCCAAAACAACAGGGTCAGAAACAGGTGGTGGCGGTGCATCATCTTTAAATTTAATTTTTTTCTGGCTGGAACTGCCTGCCCCGCCAGAGATTTTGGATTGGAACAGGTCCCTTTTTAACTTTAATTGGGGACGCCCTCTTGAAGTGCCTCCTCTGCCAGTGCCAATAACATTTTTCCCTTGATCTCTACCTTTCCCTGACCTCATGGATTTTAATGTAACTGCCTATTGGGGATTTGGATTAAAAGGATTATTTCTTTATTGGTTGTAATGTACTGAACACCACTGTACCAATATATGTGAGTGAGGAAAACTACACACACACACAGACACACAGTGCAGTATCTTGCTATACACTACAACTGAGATTGCTCTATATGCACAAAAACTGAAACTCCAGATAAAACACTGGAAGCCTCAGCCTGACTACTCCTGCTGTGAGTCTGCAAGCCAGATTCCTAAGTACTCCTCTCTGTGCACTCACTGTGATGCTGCTTGTAGTTGTACAATGCTCAGACAGCCACTGCAACTCTCCCACTATCTTCCACCCATACCACCCAAACCCTGCCTGCAACCTACCCCAGGGGGGTAAGATCAGAATAAAAATGCCACTGCTGGCAACTTGTCACTCCTTATCTCTCAGTGGGTGAGACAGAGAGACAGTCTGAGTGCAGTAAAAAAAAAAAAGAAAGCCTAGCTGCTGGCACAGCAGCAAAAAAGGACAAAAATATTTTTCAGCACTTGAATAGCTCAGATTTTTAGCAATTGAATAGCTCAGATATGAGACACTCTGAAAGAGCTCAATCCAGCAAACAACCTTGAACCTTCTCAGATAGAACCTAAGAAGAAAGTGCACTGTGGTACACTTGCTCAAGGTAGGAAAAACACCAGGATCAGCATCACTAGGTCCACAGAGCAGTGATTGGTTGAATTAGAAAAATGCTTCGCTCTGATATGTTGGCATTCTGGTCTCCTTGCCAACCTGTCCAACCCACTCTATGACAAGGCTGTGTATGACTCACAGGAAAGGGCTGGTTGCTATGGATACTCCCACATGACCTTCTCCTTTTGCAAAAGGCTGATAAGAAAGCATTGTGAACCAAACGAATAAAACTAATATGATATGTTTCATTCATGGGGGGTTGTCATTTGTTTCACAGTCCCATGAATGAAACAAATAGGGACCTATTTGTTGCGGATGTCACATTCATTGTAAATGAATGCACATCCCTAATAATCTCTTCACTCCTAAACCATCCAATACAGCTAAACATATGGGAGGTTGATTTAGGGCAGTGATAGCAAACTCCAGTCCTCGAGTGCCACAAATAGGCCAGGTTTTCAGGATATTCACAATAAATATGCATAATATAGATCTGTATACAATGGAAGCAATGCATGCAAATCTTTCTCATGAATATTCATAGTCTTATGATGTATGCATACCTCCCAGTTAAGTCTCTCTGTAAGTTTCTCTCAATCTCTTGGAAAGCCCATAAAACACCAATGCCTCTTACTCTCTACTAAATTTAAATCTGTATTAAGTAGAATGCTTCATGAACTGTACAAAACATATCAACATGGATTTCTATTCTAATATCACCAGTATCACCTTGGATCACCACTGCAGTTATATTAGCATCATAATGAATCTCTCTTATTACATCAGTATCACCATAGATCCCAGTCCAGTGGCACCAGTATTATCACTGTGGCTAAAATTACAAATGTTCAAGATAAAGAGACAAAAGAAGAAGAAGAAGACACTATCTGTAGCATGCTTTGCTGAAGCTACAGAGTGAGACACCATGTGAGTGAGGGACACCAGAAACTGAAAAACAGCGATTCTGAGACTATTAGGATCACTGTTAAAGAGGCTCTAGTTTGAGAGGAGCTTGTATCAGATGTCAATAAAACTGTGTTTGCACCACAGCTATGGAGTCCATTGTTAATAATACACTGTCCTGGAGAAGATTTTATACAGTATACTGCTGAATTCTCTTTCTCCCAGATGATGTAACGCGCCAAGCTCATACATTGACTATGCAATGGTTAGTGTTACCACACAATTCGTCTTTAAAGTAAAAAATAAACCTTGGCTACAACAAACTGAAATTTTGTTTTCCCAAAGTAATGATAACATTCAAACAATTCTTTCTGGAAGATTTAAACATTTTCCTCTGAATACCTCGTAACAGTTTGCCCTCTAAACTCCTACAGAGCTCATTAGGGAGCCACAGAGGGTGCCACACTCTCCCTGACAGGGTCCACAGGGGTTTGGAGTACCAAGTCACAGGCATAAAGTCTGATGGAGGACACAGTTCAATGCAAACCCAGTTAAAAAGCAGCATTGCTTACCTCTAACAAGTGTTCTTCTAGGACAGCAGGATGTTAGTCCTCACACATGGGTGACATTATCGGATGGAGCCCAGCATGGAAAACCTATGTCAACGTTTCTGGAACTTTGACTAGGCACACTGAGCATGCAAGCATATTCTATACCATGCATCCATGTGGGATCCCTCTTCAATGTTCTAACATGGAATTATATATAAATGAAAAATATAAGGAGAAACTCAACTCTGCAGGGTGGTGGGCGGGTTTTATGAGGACTAACATCCTGCTGTTCTAGGAGAACACGTGTTACAGGTAAGCAACTCTGCTTTCTCCTAGAATAAATAAGCAGGATGGTAGTCCTCACTCATGGGTGAATCCCTAGCTACAAGCTATTCCCTAACACAAAAAGGGGACCAACAGGCATCAACCAGATGCCAACATGCATAACAACCTGCCTGAACCTAAACAATGGGTCCTAGACAGGGAGAATTGGGTTCTACACCTCGAAGAGATTCCTAAGGACAGACTGGCCGAACCTACCGTCACGTCAGCCATGCTTATCCAGACAGTAATGGGATGTGAATGTGTGGAGAGAACTCCACATCGCAGCCTTGCAGATCTCCTCCATGGGAACTGCTCGCAAGTGGGCCACCAATGTTGCCATGGCTCTGACAGAATGAGCCTTGACATGACCCCCAAGATGTAGTCCCACCTGGGCATAACAGAAGGAGATGCAATCTGCTAGCCAATTAGCAATCTGTTTGCCAATGGCAACTCCCAATCTATTCCTATCAAAAGAAATAAAAAGTTGGATGGACTGTCTATGGGCTTCTGTCCACTCCAGATAGAAGACTAAAGCTCTCTTGCAGTCCAGACTGTGCAGTGCTCATTCGCCTTGGTGCGAATGGGCCTTAGGAAAGAATGTTGGCAGGATTGACTGGTTAAGATGAAACTGCATCACCACCTTAGGTAGGAACTTAGGGTGCGTACGCAAGACCATCCTGTCATGAAAAAACTTAGTGTAAGGTGGATAAGTCACTAAGGCCTGGAGCTCGCTGACCGCCACAAAAAATATGACCTTCAAGGTCAGGTACTTCAGGTCACAGGAGCTTACTTCAGCTTAGCTAGCACCGCATTGAGATCCCAAGATACAGTGGGATGCCTTAGAGGAGGCTTCAATTGAAGCAGGCCTCGAATGAAACGTACAACTATAGGCTGTACAGAGATGGGCATACCATCTACACCATGGTGGTATGCGCCAATTACATTCAGATGAACTCTAACTAAGTTGGTTTTCAAGCCAGCCTCTGATAGGTATAGAAGGTAATCAAGCAGATTTTGTTTGGGGCAGGAGAATGGATCCAGGGCCATCTGCTCATACCACATGGAAAACCTCCTCCACTTAAGTCTATAGGACTTTCTAGTGGAAGGCTTTCTGGAAGCCAACAGGACCTGAGACACATCCTCTGAGAGATTGAGTGGTTACAGAATTAACCTCTCAACATCCAGGCTATGAGTGACAGAGCTTGGAGGTTGGCATGCTACAACCTGCCTCGGTTTTGCATGATGAGCTCTGGGGAAGTCCCCAGACTGATCGGTTTCTGAATGGACAACTCCTGAAGGAGTGGAAACCAGATCTGACTCGGCCAATGAGGAGCTATGAGAATCATGATCCATCTGTTCTTGTGAAGCTTCAAGAGACTCTTCGCCACTAAAGGAATCGGAGGATATGCGTTCAGAAGACCCTAGCCCCAATGGCAGGCAAAGGCATCTGAGGTTGGTTTGCCATCTGTTCTGTAGTCTGTACAGGGAGCAGATTTGAGACACCTTTCTGTTGCAGAGGGATGCAAACAGATCCACATCTGGGCTCCTCAAGAGGTGGAAGATCTGGTTCACTACCCCCTGGTCCAGAGACCACTCGTGGGGTCTGAAGGCGCAACTCAGTCTGTCTACTACCACGTTCTGCATTCCAGCCAAATACATGGCCCTCAGCACCATCCCATGGGACAAGGCCCAGGACCAGATCTGGACCGCTTCTTGATACAGGAGGTATGACCCTCTGCTTCCCTGCTTGTTGATATACCACATAGCTACTTGGTTGTCTGTTTGGATAAGGACAACTTTGTTGGACAGCCAATCTCTGAAAGTCCACAGTGTGCACCTTATCACCTGGAGCTCCAAGAAATTAATTTGACAATGTGCTTTCTGCTTGGACCAGAGGCCTTGGGTGTGGAGCCCCTCTACATGAGCTCCCCACCCCAGGGTGAATACATCCACGGTAAAGAGAATTTGGGTAGGGGGGACTTTGGAAGGATATTCCTCATTCCAAATTTGAGAGTACCCACCACAGGACAAAGAGACCCAGAGAGGCAGGATGATTCAGATGCAATCATGGAGACTCTGCATGGCCTGGTGCCACTGCAAACTCAGGGTCCATTGGGCTCTGCGCATGTGCAAATGTGCCAAGGGAGTAACATGAAAAGTTGTGGCCATGTGACCTAACAGCCTTAACATGTGCCGAGCTGACATCTGCTGGCTCTGTTGAAGCACTGCCATTACGGACGTCAAGGTGACTGCCCTGGAACATGGCAGGAAGGCTTTTGCCTGAGCCCTGTCTAGCAGGGCAACTATGACGTCCAATTGAGGTGACAGGCTGAGATGGGACTTCGGGTAGTTAATGACGAACACTAGTGACTCCAACACCTGAATAGTCAAGTGCATGGATCGAGTGGCTCCTACCTGAGATGTGTTCTTGACCAGCCAATCGTCCAAGTAAGGGAAAATATGCACTTTCAGCCTGCGGTGGTGTTCCCATACCATGGCCAGGAATTTTGTGAAGACTTATGGGACTGAAGCTAGCCCGAACGGCAACACTCTGTACTGGATGTTACGTAAGGGGATGTTCTAGTGTGCCATTGGGCCTCAGCCCGACCCCAGATGAATCCAGGACCGAACCGAGGGTTGACAGCGTGTTCCAGCATGACTGACGGTCTTACCCTCTGCCAGGCCTGCAAGCTCCCAAGGCCAACAACAGGATGATGTTGGAATGTGAATGGTCCTCTGACCATTCCAAGCCCTTTCAGACCTGCCTCTTGGATCGGCATGGAGCAGCAGGACTGGCCTGAGGTTGAGGGCAGACGGAGGCCTTGACACGAAGACATGACAGCAAGGTTGATGCGACAGCATCACAGACGAGGGTTAAGGGAAGACATGACACCAGGGCTGATGCAATGGCATCAGAGACGAGGAACTTGACGAAGTCCAGACGAGACGAGAAGCTGGGAAGGAAGACATTGGCACTGTCTCTCAGGGCACCCTACACAGCCCACCTTCACGGGCGGACCCAATGGGCTGGTCTCAGACCACCCTGTCCCACTGTGCGCCCTACACAGCCCGAGGAGGCTGGTCAAGGACCACGCTGAGAACGGGACGAGCGCAGGGAGGAATCCAGTCGAAGTGGGACTCCGACGACGAAGCCAGATGTCGCCCGAAGCACCACAAGGGCTGGCAGGGCATGACGGCTCAGGAGCACAGGACACCAGTCCACTGCCGGCATCTCCCATGACGAAGCTGCATCATCCGGAGATCCACAGCCGGAAGAACAGAAGGCTCCGGAGCACTGATGACACAGGAGCAAACCACCAAGGAAGCAGGAACATCAGGAAGCGGAGGCTCAAGACGAGACACCAGGACACCTGGACGAGGACCTCAGGCACGAAAACATGGCATGACATGACATGATGAGGAACAGACGAGACGAGGAACTCCATGGAGAAGATAAAAGACCTGACTGAGCTCTGGCAGGCAGGAGCCTGGGGGCTCCTGCCTGCCAGAGCTCAGTCAGGTGAAGTAACTCCGATGCAAGGCAAGACTGACTTGAAGTTGAAGTCCTTTTATAGGGCTGCAGAGAGGCGACTCCCTGGGAGGAGTTTGGATGGCCCACACCTAGCTGGCCCTATAACTACAGAGGAGTGCTGCGGGCCGGCCCCTAGGGAGAAGGGCGTGGCTCAAACCAGGAAGTCCATGAGGACACAAACAGCCTCAGGCAGGCCCAAGGACATTGAGGCCTCCCAGGCCCTGGAGGAAATCCTGGATAGTTCGTAGGCGAGACCCCGACTTTGGAGCAGCCTCCAGGAAGAGGTAAGGAGCCTCCCGTAGCACCACTACAGGAGGGTTCATAACACTGGAAGTGCTGTTTTCCCACCACAAATCTGAGATACTTCCTGTGGCTTAGGAAGATCTCGATGTGAGTGTATACATCTCTCAAATCAAGGGAGCATAGCCAGTCCCCTTTTTGTAAGAGAGGAATTAAGGTATCCAGGGAAACCATCTTGAAGTTTTCTCTTTTTAGAAACTTTTTCAAGGCCCTCAGTTCTAGGATGGGATGGAGTCCTTATGTTCTCTTTGGAATCAGGACATACCAAGGGTTGAATCCCTGTCCTCTTTGCCTTGGTGGGACCTAGGTTTGCCTACTCAATTGCGTTGGAAAGCTTTTTTGAATATGCGTTCTGAAGTTTATAAATTAGGAGCAAGCTTTATGTTATGATATTAATGCAAGTGTATAATCAAGTTTTGAGAAAATACCTATATATTCTTTGGTCCAGAACAATTACAGGATTTCTTGAATACCAGAGGGATAGTCTCTCCTAACAATTAGTATTATACTTGGGTCATTGTAATTATTTCGGAGTATCTCATGTGTAATTTCTAATTTTTCTCCTCAGACTATCTGCCCCCTCAAATGTTTCCTTATGATGGATGAGAATTTGTTCTCCTGAGAGTGATTTTCATTGATTGTAAAAAAGTTTTCTTCTTTTTATGTTCTCTCAATTACCATTACAAAGTCTTTACTTTGTTATATTTTGAAAAAGTTAATAAAGATAAAATTATAAAAAAAAACCCTAATACATCATAACAAATAAATAATAAAAGGCAATTTAAAATTATCAAATTAAAATGAAATAAAAAGAAACAAAGTAAAATCATAACATTAAATGACAATGAGATAAAAGAACTAAGTAAAAACATAACACACAATTTCTTTCTTGCTGCTCATATATTAAATGTAAGGACCTCTTTGCTGTATGCTTGTTTGAACATCCAGGTGTTACGTGTGCCGGCTACGGCAGACCCGCAGCCCAGCCCCCTCACCTCTCTCAGACTCCTAAGGATTGCCTTTGCAACAGGTTTCCACGCTGGTCATGTACTCTTTGCCTCCTGGTGATTCTCCTTTGTTCCTGGTTCCTGATTCTCACTGACTCCTGTTCCTGGTTTCCTCGCTCCTGCATCCCTGATTCCTAACCTTCATTTGGATTGCCTTCTCAGACATGACCTCTGCTTTGCCTGACCACGCCGTTGACTCTCTTCAAGTCCGGACCTCTGCATTGCCTGATTACGCTGTTGACTCTCTCCAAGCCTGGATCTCTGCATTGCCTGACTACGCCGTTGACTCTTTCCAAGCCCGGACCTCTGCATTGCCTGACTATGCTATTAACTCTCTCCAAGCCCGGACCTCTGCATTGCCAATGTCATTGACTCTCTCCTCGTCCAGACCTCAGCTTCTCCTTGCCACTGCTTCCTGATTGCCGCCGGCCCTGACTCCATCTTGCCCTATGACGCTTCTTCAGTCTACGTCCTGGACTTGGCTTATTCAGGCTTCGGCCTGCTCTTGCTTGGGCGACCCCTTTCTGACTTTGGTTCTATTTGTGCCTGGGTCTCCGGGACTCCGCTTTGTCCAGTACAGACTTCTTCCTTCCACTGTTGCTGACTCTGGGCTGACCTCTCGATTCTTCCATCGATGACAACATACGGAGGCCTACCTAAGTCCAGTCGGCCCCAGTACCCAAATGCTCAACCCGCGGGGAACGAGGGCTGGTATTGGTGAAGCACCAGCCGGCCTCCGTCCTTCAGCCCCCTCCACCTGCCGATGGTAGGGACCCGTAGGATCCCTCCTACGGGTAGTGCCAACCCCACCCCGGTCCAAGGATCCATCTCCGGTGCAACACCAGGTTTTTAGCTCTTTTTTAAATTTGTGGTAATTTGCTTCTAACCTTAGTTCAATTGGAAGTAAATTCCAAAGTGCTGGACCAGCAATTGTTAAAGCTCTGTCTCTTACTTTATTCAAATGTGCTATTTTTACTGTTGGAATAGAGAGTAGACCTTTATTAGTTGATCTAAGATTATGCTGGGGAATATAAAAATGTAGGGCCATATTTACCCATTCCATTTGTTCATTAAGGGGTAGATTTTCAGAGCCCTGCTCGCCTAAATCCGCCCAAAACCGGGCGGATTTAGGCGAGCAGGGCCCTGCGCGCCGGGAAGCCTATTTTACATAGGCCTCCCGGCGCGCGCAGAGCCCCGGGACTCGCGTAAGTCCCGGGGTTCTCGGAGGGGGGCGTGTCGGGGGCGTGTCGGGGGGGCGGGCCCGGTCGTCGCGGCGTTCCGGGGGCGTGTCGGCAGCGTTTTGGGGGCGGGTACGGGGCGTGGCTACGGCCCGGGGGCGTGGCCGTGCCCTCCGTATCCGCCCCCAGGTCGCGGCCCGGCGCGCAGCAGGCCCGCTGGCGCGCGGGGATTTACGTCTCCCTCCGGGAGGCGTAAATCCCCCGACAACGGTAAGGGGGGGGTGTAGACAGGGCCGGGTGGGTGGGTTAGGTAGGGGAAGGGAGGGTAAGGTGAGGGGAGGGCAAAGGAAAGTTCCCTCCGAGGCCGCTCCGATTTCGGAGCGGCCTTGGAGGGAACGGGGGGAGGCAGCGCGGCTCGGCGCGCGCAGGCTATACAAAATCGATAGCCTTGCGCGCGCCGATCCAGGATTTTAGTGGATACGCGCGGCTCCGCGCGTATCTACTAAAATCCAGCGTACTTTTGCTTGAGTCTGATGCGCAAGCAAAAGTAGGCTGTTCGCGCGCCTCTTAAAATCTACCCCTAAATATTGATAGGTGAATCAGACGAAGGACCTTACTCAATTCTATTTTTCATGGGTAACTAGTGCAAATTTATTAGAGTTGGAGTAATATAATCAAATTTTCTAACACCTGTTAGTACTCTTACTGCTAAATTTTGAAGTAACTGAAGGGGTCTTAAAATGTTATTGGGTAGCCCAAGCAGTAAGGTATTGCAGTAGTCAAGTTTTGAAAAAATACGTGTTTGCAAAACCGTCTTAAAATCATTATGGTTGAGTAGAGGTTTCAGTTTTTTTTTTACTATATGTAGCTTATAATAACCGGCCTTAATTATGATATTTATATTATTTTTCATACTCAACTCGCTATCTAAGATTACCCCAAGATCAAGGGCCGCATTAACTAAAGTAATATTAAATGATTCAGTGTTATAGGTCATTGGAAAGTTGATATCAATCTTACTCTTAAGTAGTAATATTTCAGTCTTTTGGTAATTGAGTTGTAATTGCATGTGACATAGTAATTGTTGTATAGTTGATAGATACACATTTATTAATTTATTTTTTTTTTTAATTCTTATATACCGACATTCCTGTATGTCATACAGATCATACCGGTTTACAATGCAACAGAACAGTCGCGTGGTAACGATACATTGAACATTAGAACATATGAATGAAAAAACTTTAACAGCTTGAACACAAACAATTACAAGTAACACAATGAAAACGGGAAAGGATTAACAACTCGGATGAAAAAGTTGAGGGCTGCTTCAGTTGTATGTCTGCATAAATGTAATGAGAAATCCCAAGGTCAGCAAGTAATTTACATAGTGGCAACATATATAAATTAAACAGTGTTGTTGAGAGGGTGATCCCTGGGGGACTCCAGAAACTAAGTTCATCTTGTCAGAAATTGCTTGACCAATCTTTACCATAAAGGTATGATTACATAGGTATGAAGAAAACCAGCTCAAGGTTTTGTCTGATAGACCGATCTCAGATAATCTAAGAGAATATGATGATTAACAGTGTCAAAAGCCACTGTGATGTCTAACATAACTAATAGAAAAGATTGACCTATGTCCATTCCTCTGAGAATAGTATCCATTAAAGCTAGTAGTAGTATGGGATTTCTGAAAACCATAGCAAGTAGCTCATTTAAAATAGATGAAAATTATTTTTCACTCAGTGCATATTTAAGCTCTGGAATTCATTGCCAGAGGATGTGGTTACAGCAGTTAGTGTAGCTGGGTTTAAAAAAGGTTTGGATAAGTTCCTAGAGGTTAAATCCATAAACTGCTATTAAATAATAAGCAATAGTAGCTTATGATTTATTTAATGTTTTGGTACTTGCCAGATACATGTGACTTGGATTGGCTACTGTTGGAAACAGGATACTAGGCTTGATGGACCCTTGCTCTGACCCAGTATTGCATATCTTATGTTCTTATGTTGTTATTTGCCTTGGCATGTAAATTATAAAATAATTTTATAATGTTTAAAATAGGTGCATTGAAATACATGATTTCAATGCATCGTATGTATTCGCGTGCATGTTATGTAGCAAACATATGCATAATTTATAGTATGCATATGTGAAACACACATGATATAAAATACTATAGTCACATTGGCCCAAAATCATACATGCGTATATGGGCAAGTGCACGCATGTTTCTAACTTCTCCATTTCAATATTAACCTCCGAGTGTTTGCTTCAGATGTATTCTGATAGTCAGTGTTTACAGCTGCAAATCAAACTTTATTGTCTTTTTAACCCATATTTACTTAGATTACTGAGAATTCTCTGGCATTTACAGCACTCAGTGTTTATAGATCTTCAGATGCCCCTATGCTTTTTATTAGTTATCTATTTCATTTTGGAATTGTTTTATTGTAAGCCACTTTGGCAGTCTTGCTAGACTGCTGGGATATTAAGTACAAATAGAAGTAGAAGAATAAATCTGTGAATATTTCCAGCCAGACTAGTTAATCTGTGTAAGTGAAGTAAAGCAACCACAAAAGGTCTGGAATATGTACTGAATTCATGCCAGACCCTGGTAGACTCCAATTCCACACAATCCCCCTTGCTGATTTTGGCCTTGTCTCCTCTTGGATGTATGTACCTCATGTGCATCTCCTCATGGGATGGCAGATCTGAGCACTGACCAGCAACCTTGTGGTCATAGCAGCAGACTGGCAGGCCATGCTGGGGAAAATGTACTGTTGTGACTCAAAAAGAATTCATGCTAGGCAAAGATGCAAGCTTAGTAAGGCAGAAGGAATATAACATGCAGGCAAAAACACACTAGATAGAAACCAAATATATGTCTACAGATTTCATTTCTCAGCAGTTACTTTCTTCCGTAGAAAAAAGAACAGGCAAATCCTAAACATTCTTCAGTGGTGGAACCCTCTCTTGTTACAATAACAAAATCCCCTGTTAAACTGAGAACTCCCAGAGATATTCCGCTTTTTAACAGCTGAACGCTTTAAAGGCAGCTCTCATTACTCTTCCAAGGGAAGCAAGGGACGTGCATTATACTAAAATAACATACTGTCCTTCCCTCATGTTCCTTCCTCCTCTGTGCAATAGAAACTGATTTCAAACCAATCTGAAATCCCATCCAAGTCAACTGCAGGTGGTTCACTTTGCAGTCTTAAACTGATTTAAAACCACAAAAGGTGAGCAAGAGGGGAATTGTGCAGACTTACATGTGAATGCTGCCTGTGATGCCTACTCCCTGCAGGGTCTTAGTATGTACTTTTCCTGATTAAGCCATGAATTAGCAGAGATAGTGCTTTCTGACTTTCTACAGCAAAGTTCCTGTGCTACAGAGTTTTTCTTTTTTTTTTACATAAATGGAAAACCTGTCACAGTGTCCCTAGGTAGTTACCAATGATAAATCTAAAACTAAGACAAAGCCATAAGCTGCATAACACAATAAGATAATGCCAGGAGAGCCCAGATGCTACAAAGCCATTTATTAAAAACTGTGCTAATGCAAACACATTCAAAGAATATGTTTAGAAGCTTGTAAATGTTGTCAGTTTCTGGAATCTAGTGGCATTACCTGAGGACACCATGCAGTGTTTGCTTTGTCCTCATATTTTTTTTTAGCACTGGCATGACAGAATATTTGTTGTTCTCCTGCTGCATACAGTATAGATATTGAAATTTAAAGTTAAATTCAAAAAAGTACATGACTGGCAATTTTAGATCTGAGCCTATCTCTGCATAAAAGTCTCAGATAATGAATTGCACTGCAGTAGCCAGCACAGCCTGCAGCCAGCCACATATGGCTTCAGCCAGCTTCACCTTGTAACATATCTACAGGCAGAGTAATTTCTAGAAGCATTGCCTGTAGCACAAGTGAGTCCAGGTGCTTCCCTCACCTGCACAAGGACTTGTATTTCCACAGTGTGGATGACCACAACAGTCACTCTTGGAGTACCATAGATGCTGCAGCTTTACCCTGGCTGAATGCACAGTGCTAACCACCCCCACATTCTGATTTTTATCACAGCAAGTGAACTGCAGTAGGCAATAACATGGTTTCAATCCAGTAACTGGATCCTAAGTGTTTCCATTCTTTCCCTAGAATTTCGATTAATACTATAAAGCAGAAGACACCTTAGTGCTTTGTCAGGCATTTTGTAAATTTAAATAATACTTTTCTTTGTACAGTAGCAGCCCATAGTTACAAGACTGTGTTTGCTCCGTGCCTTTCATCATCACCTTCATTTTAGTAAATGAATTCTGCAGTAGAAAGTGAACTTAGACAATGTATTTCCCTTACAGAGCTCTATGTGGCAACGTGCAATACTTTGGATCATTTTGTTGTGAAAAGAAGTTACACCTTTTTGCACAGGTAGGGCCAGATTTAAGTTTTAGGCAAAAGAACAATTTTGAAGAACTGAATCTTGTGCTAAAGGATTTAGTTTCATAACATTTCTGGAAGGCAAAAAATCCACAATAAAAAAAATGTGTCCAAAAATGGCATAAAGTGATGGGGCATTTGCCTGATTTTTAAATCTGGCCCTTAGGGACAAACATCTTGCAGTATTTATTGTAGAAGCATTTGCCTATGCAATTTTCTCTGGGCTATTATTCCTTTCCTGAAGTTGCAGAAAATTATCTTCTAGTACAAAATGCTGTGGAATTTCCAAACTACAAAGTGACATGTAGCACATTAAAAATCTTTTGACAAAACATAGATTGGGATCTTACAATAAAAATCATTTAAAGCCACGGATGGAATATACTAGTCCCCATGATGCAAGAATGCTAACAGAAATTCATGAGGTAAACTGTTCGCATAAGCACCATTTCACCCAGATTGTGACACATTTAGTGATGATTTCTGAAATGATTTGCTTTCACTGCTTCATGTTATTACATTGCCATTCACCCAGTTGTTTGTTTTTTTTAGTGACCATCTTCTGTGTCACACTGAGTACCCAAACACTAATATTACCTTATGCCAGGATAGCCAAAATGCATTAGGTATTTGCATAATCCAACAAGTAATTTTTGATATATTTGTTTATGCTAACATTTTATATTCTGGAATCTCTATGCATACAGATAAAAACCCCATGCTGCAGGTAAGGCAGATACAGACTGCATGCTGACAGAAGGAAGAGTTTGTCTCACCGCTCCAGGCAGGTGTGGGGTAAGGCAGCTAGTCCTTTGCACATTGTGCTGTTTGGCTGGGTCTTTGCTCTTCCTGAATGAAGCTTGGCTGAGCAGAATCCACGCTGTCTGAGGATCAGCTTTCTTCTTTTCAGGAATATATAAAGGCTGCTTTCTGGAGCCCAGCCCGACTCTTAGCCAATCACATGCTGATGAGGAAACTGCAGGCTAGAAAGTAGGAAGAGCACAGAATAGCTGGGAGGGAAGAGTTTCTTTCCTGGACATTATCATATATGCACATGAAAGCATCCACAATACTATTTCCACTAATCAATGTAAACAAGGAATGGTAGCAATGTAAACATTTTGTTCTGAGTGAATAAGGGTGGCTTCCTTCTGAAGCTCCTGGATGTCTGCTGACGATTTTGCCTTTTCTTTTCTTTGTTCTGTTTTATTCTGCTGGCGTTCTGAGACTTACTCTTTTAGTGCATCAGTGTGAGACAACAAATTGCAGCATGTCTGGCTTTGTGACTTTAGGAACCAGCAATGGATACAAGTGGCTCTTCTAGAATGGAGCTGGCAGATGAGTGCGCTACATATACTGATTCTAGCAGTAGCTAAGAAGAATATGCTTCATTTACATTAGTTTTATCTGACCAATAATAACCCATGTCTTTATTAGCAAACTTGGAAAACCAGAATAAGCTAAAATGTCAGGCTTATCTTACCCATTATTCTGTGACTTACCTGAAGGCCGGTTTTATGGGATAGCAATAAGAGATAGAGAGGCCAATATTCAGAGCCAACTGGCTAAGTGGTGGTTAGAGAAATTGGTGTTTTGGGGAGGAGCTACTTATGTGACGAACATAGCAGGATAAGTAACGATATTTAAACTTATCCATTTATGTTAATCAGATACGTTCTACCTGCTGAACAATAGGTCTAAAGTTAGCCGGATAAGACTTATCCAGCTCACTAGTGACATCTTCGGAGATATTCAGCAGTGCAGCTGTGCTGCAGAATATCCTTTGTAAGAAGCCAGATAAGTCTTATTTAAATGCTTAGCTTTGAATATCAACCCCCAGGTTTCTAAGATCCCAGAAAATTAGAAGAAAATGACAAGGCCTATAATAAAATCTGGTTTTGACCCAATTCTTTGTGTGACCCTGGGCAAGTCACTTCCTCTCCCTGTGTCTCCATTCATACACCTGGAATTAGGTAATAATAATAATAATAATAATGATAGTAATTGTCAAGCTCTGGTGGTTTAGTGTGCCCTTGGGCCTCAGCCCGGGCCCAGACCTTCAGGGCCGAGCCGAGGGTTGACGGTGGCTCCGCATGGGTAACGGGCTGACCCTCTGCCAGGCCTGCAAGCTCCCAAGGCCAACATCATGATGTTGGTAGGGGAACGGTCCTCCGACTGTTCCGAGCCCTTTCGGACCTGCCGCTTGATCGGCATTGGAGCAGCAGGCCCGGCCTGAGGTTGAGGGCAGACGGAGGCCTTGACACGTAGACAGGACTATGATTGATGCGGCGGCATTGCAGACAAGACACTTGGTTGATGCGACGGCATCCTGACGAAGACACTTGACAACAGCTGGGTTGATGCATCGGCATCCGGGCAAGGAACATAACAACAACTGGGTTGATGCTACGGCATCCGGGTGAGGAACTTGACAACAGCTGGGTTGATGCATCGGCATCACGGGCATGACGAGGAACTTGACATCCAAACAGGCAAAACACAAGGCATGGACATTGGCACTGTCTCTCAGGGCGCCCTACTCAGGCCACCCGCAGAACTGAGTCACGGACCACCCGTCCCACTGCGCGCCCTACACAGCCCTTGCAGGCTGGTCACGGACCACAAGGAGAACGGGACAGTGCAGGAAAGGTCCAGGCAAAGAGGGACTCCAATAACGAAGCCGGTGTCACCCGAAGCTCCCTCTAAGGCTGGCGGGAACGGAGGCTCTGGAGCGCAGGGCCACTTCCCACCTGCAAGCCACCCCATTCTCGGGCAAACACCATCCGAGAGAATCAGCTCACAGGAACAGAAGGCTCAGGAGCACCAAACAAAGACAGGGGGAAGAACATCCTGGAAGGCGGGCACATCAGGATGTAGATGATCATGAAGTCCCATCAAAGGTGGGGCCAGCACACTTCCTGTGCCTGGCCCTTTAAATTCAGTGAAGAGGCGTGGCCGCGCACCTAGAGGAAGCAGGAGAGCTGTGCAGGACCACGGACAGTGGCCTGCACAGACGTCAGCATGCAGAAGAGGCAGGACTGGCCTGAGATGCAGGCCCGACGTAGGCAGTGGCTCCAGCCGCTGCGGGAGACCCCGGGGGCGGCTCCAGCCGCCACTGGAGCCCGGTGATGCGGTCTTAGCGCCGCGAAGAAGCTGGCAACATTGGGGGCAGTCCCAGCCCCGCAGGAAGGCCGCAGCTCCGACCGCGGAGCAGAAGAGGATCCAGGACGGCCTCCGGGCTGCGTGGCGTGGCAGGACAGACCGCTGCTCCAGTCATGCCGAAGGCCCGACGGTGGTGTCCTGCCACGTCGGGTGAAGAAAGCAGAGAGAGAAAGGTGAATCTGCTCGCGGGGAAACCCAAGGGCAGCTGCGATCATAACAGTAATGTTACTTCTTCTCCCTTTTGAACATTGGCATATGAATCATGTGAGCCAGATACCAGGTGGCTGCATATATATTTCTGAAGTAATAAATATTGTAAACCTTTGTGAGCATACCTAGAGGATAGGTGCGATGTAAATATAAAACTAGGCTTTCCATATAACCCCAAGCATGAAGTAATTTGGCTGTGGCATTAATCTGCTTGAATGCATATATAACCCCAGGGCAGCCGATATAATAAGCCACACTAAGCCATCTGCGGATTCTTGTGCAGATTTTTGCCCAAATTTTTCCACCCTAATCTTACTCTTTTATGTGCTAAAGCCTTTAGCACCGTAAAAATACGTGCAAAAATCTGCAGCTGATGTAGCACCAGGCCCATGCAAATGGTATGTAAAGGAGGCTATTAGCCATTAACAGGCAATGGATTTTTTAGCGCCTGGGTCAGGGCAGGAGTAAAAGTTAAAGCACATTTCTGGTATTCCATTGCTGGCATTTGTATGGTTGTGTGTCAATGTTGCTCTGGTGTAATCATGGATTATGGGCAGTTTTTCTGATGCTATAGTACATTTTGCAGGACAGCCGAAGAATAACAGTGGCAGAAGCCTTACAGCATAGCAGAGAAAGAGAGAGAGAACAGGCTGAGAGAAGACAGTTTCTTGCTGAAGAAGAGAGGAGGGCCTGAGAGGAGCAGGTTGTCCTGTCTCAAGCTGCTCGCAGAAGGGGATGAATGCAATGTGTATTCTGCCTGAGGATAACGCTGCTGTGCATGCCAGAGACAGAAGTGGTGCGCACCTAAAGACTGAGCTCCAGTGCTATTCTTGGTCTCTATGAAGAAATCAAGGATGATATAGATCCTCTAACAGAGCATGGATGTACCATTCCACGCCTGGTAAAGCTTCTCAGTGCCTTGCATTATTTTACAAATACTCAAAAAAAAAAAAGATCCAGAAAATGCCAGACACTTATACTATCAACAAAGAAACATGAAAAAGTCTAGCTCAAAAACGGAGGGATTGTATGTAATCAAACTGGGGAAACCTCATAGAGTGCCAATACTAGGCTAAATCGGATGCCTATATGGCTACTTATTCTGAAACTCCAACTCCAACGATGTGGATGTCAGAATGAATGTATAATCATTGGTAACCCCAGATGAGAAGATGCTTAATATATTATTCCATTAAGCTATCTTATCAGTCCAGTATAAGTCCACTGCTGTAGGTGTGAGTAATGGTATGAAAAGAAATTGTTATACCAAATAAACTCACTGTTATGACGCCAAGGCTATCCGTGAAAATCTTCATGCAATAAGTGTAACGATCCCGACACTGCAATGTTTCGAATGGAATTTCTTCATCAGGGAATCACTTCTAAGCATGGAATCTGCTTGTATATCTTGGCTGTAATAACGTACTCGTACTCAGTAAATGATGGTAACTGCGCTCCTTCATTAGAATGCTGTACGTGCACTATAGGTGAGCACCTATAGTGCACGTACAGCATGCAGTTACCATCATTTACTGAGTACGTTATTACAGCCGAGATATACAAGCAGATTCCATGCTTAGAAGTGGTTCTCTGATGAAGAAATTCCATTCGAAACACTGCAGTGTCGGGATCGTTACACTTATTGCATGAAGATTTTCACGGATAGCCTTGGCATCATAACAGTGAGTTTATTTGGTATAACAATTTCTTTTCATACCATTACTCACTCCTACAGCAGTGGACTTATACTGGACTGATAAGATAGATTAATGGAATAATATATTAAGCATCTTCTCATCTGGGGTTACCAATGATTATACATTCATTCTGACATCCACATCATTGGAGTTGGAGTTTCAGAATAAGTAGCCATATAGGAATCCGATTTAGCCTAGTATTGGCACTCTATGAGGTTTCCCCAGTTTGATTACATACAATCCCTCCGTATTTGAGCTAGACTTTTTCATGTTTCTTTGCATTATTTTACTGCAGGCTTTTCAGTCAGGTACTGAGGACCATGATGAAACAGGTCAGGTAGTACATCAAGTACCCCCAGCAGCTTACGGTACGGCAGGAAATGAAGCGTGCTTTCTATGACATGGCTGGCATGCCCAATGTAATGGGTGCAATTGATTGTACCCGTGTTGTTCTCACCACCACTACCTCCCCCCCCCCCCCCCCCCCACCACGGGCAAGAAATGGATACCAGAACAGGAAGCATTTCCACTCCCTGAATGTACACCTTTTCTGCAATGCGCACATGATGATCCTCAGTGCTATCTCCAAATTTGCTGGAAGCAGTCATGACTCTTTAAATCCTCACTCAGTCAGCGCTGGCCCAAATTTCACTGAAGGGAAATACAGTGAAGGCTGGTTGCTTGGTAAGTTTGAAACACATGTCAAAACAAATCTCGATACTTACAAGTTGCAATAAGCTCTCTGGGTTGGATATCCAAAACGGATTAGTAGGCATTTTGAGGTGCAAGAAGTGCATACTTTTCCACTACATAATCAATCGGGTTGGGGGTGGGTACAAAAACAACCAAAAGATTAGGTAAAAAGGTAAGCTCACCGGCAGAACAGTATGCGCTTTTTGTACATGGGTGCCAAAGTTAAATCACAAGCGGATTGTGATAAATTGCAGGAGGTCCTTCTGAGACTGGAAAATTGGGCATCCAAATGACAGATGAAATTTAATGTGGACAAGTGCAAGGTGTTGCATATAGGGAAAAATAACCCATGCTGTAGTTAGACAATGTTAGGTTCCATATTAGGAGCTACCACCCAAGAAAGAGATCTAGGCGTCACACTGGATAATACATTGAAATCGTTAGCTCAGTGTGCTGTGGCAGACAAAAAAGCAAACAGAATGTTAGGAATTATTAGGAAGGGAATGGTGAATAAAACGAGGATGCCAAAATGCCTCAGTATTGCTCCATGGAGAAGGTACAGAGAAGGGCGACCAAAATGATAAAGGGGTTGGAACTGCTCCCCTATGAGGAAAGACTAAAGAGGTTAGGGCTGTTCAGTTTGGAGAAGAGATGGCTGAGGGAGGATATGATAGAGGTCTTTAAATCATGAGAGGTCTAGAATGGGTAAATGTGAATCAGTTATTTACTCTTTCGGATAATAGAAGGATTAGGAGGCACTCCATGAAGTTAGCATGTAGCACATTTATAACTAATTGGAGAAAATTATTTTTCACTCAATACACAATTAAACTCTGGAATTTGTTGCCAGGGGATGTGATTAGTGCAGTTAATGTAGCTGGGTTTAAAAAAGGTTTGGATAAGTTCTTGGAGGAGACGTTCATCACCTACTATTAATCAAATTGACTTGGAAAATATCCATTGCTATTACTAGCATCAGTAGCATGGGATGGACTTAGTTTTTGGGTACTTGACAGATACTTGTAACCTTGATTGGCCACTGTTGGAAACAGGGTGCTGAGTTTGATGGACCCTTGGTCTGATCCAGTATGGCAATTTCTTGTCTTCTTATGTTCTTAAAGTGCCTTCTAATCTGCTACACATATCAACTCATTGGGGTGGGTAGCAAATGTGGAAATTTTCTGAAATGAGGTACACAATTTGCAAAACAACAGAACTTTTTTTTTCTACAGGAGATATTGGCTATAGCTGCAAAGCATGGCTGCTCTCTCCTTTGTCTGCACCACATACACCTGCAGAAACCCAGTACAATGAGGCACACATGAATACCAGAGTAGTTATTGAACGGACATTCAGGGTTTTAAAAAGCAGGTTCTGTTGCCATGAGCATTCTGCAGGTGTGCTGCAGCATTCGCCAGAGAAAGTGGTGGATATTGTAGTCATGCTGGTTCTGCAGGTGTGCTGCAGCATTCGCCGGAGAAAGTGGCGGATATTGTAGTCATGAGTGTTCTGCAGGTGTGCTGCAGCATTCGCCGGAGAAAGTGGCGGATATTGTAGTTATGAACGTTCTGCAGGTGTACTGCAGCATTTGCCGGAGAAAGTGGCGGATATTGTAGTCATGTGCTGTATCCTGCACATTCTTGCCCTCCAGCATGGCATCAATTAAAATTTTCATCCAAACCTGGTACCAGAGCAATAAATGTTCACTTCTGCTGCAGACAGAGACAGCACAGCAAGAAAGGGATCCTTTGCAAGGTGGTTGCGGACTACTTCAGAGGTATGATTGTACTCATGTTTGTGGTGGTAGGATGGATTGATTGTCTGGTGTGTAAAGTGGGATTCTAACTTTAACAATTTTCGCCTCTCAAATCAGCACCAACCCTGTGAATGCCAGAATAATGCAGAATTATTCAAAATATATGCTTTTAAGCATTAAACCTCAAATATACTTGTTTTTTGTCAGTTGATAAATTTTGAGGTAGTGAGCCGTGGTTGTGTAGGATTTATATTGGATTCGGAAGAATAAAAATTTTTTGGCCGGTTAAAAATAAAATGGCCACTCAATGGGAAGACACATTTAGCTTCTCACACGCACAGTTACAAGAAATTCTATCTGCACCACCAGTGTTCATGCCGGGAAATCAGGGAGAAAGTTGGGAAAATCTGGTCCGCTTAAATAAACGTATTGTAAGAACGAATTTGCATTATGGTACATTGATTGAGTACTGTAGAGTTCAGCGAATCCCTAGAGGTTTGCGCATAATAAAAGAACCTAAACTCTATGTAGAATTTGAGGATTTTCTAGTTAAATGGAATCAAATTCTTAACAAATGCTCTCTCGACCTAATGCTTTTAGTGATTGAGAGAGCTAAGATGTTAATGGAAACTCTACAGGTAGAACATGAGCAGTTGTTGGAAAAGATTAAAAATCATAACTTAGAAACCTTTGATGTTAAATTAAAAGAGTTTCAAGAGACCATAAATGAATTCACCGAAGAGGTTAAACAAGGCAAAGTGAATAAATTTGTTAGGGATGAACAAGATTACAAAAAGGGTTCTATATATTATTGGATGAATCCGCAACTTAAGAGAACTTATAATCAGAGAAAGACATTTGAATCTAGTTCTGATGAATCATCAGGCGATGAACCCATTCGTGGTCAGAAGATCCCTACTACAACTAGCGGCCCTACAACAACCCCTTTTCCCGAGGTAAAACAAGATCGCAAAGTCAGGTTCCAACAGCACACTCAAGATCCCCCACCGGGACAAAGACAACAAAAAAGATGGACACGTTCACAAGGGAAGAACAAATCGGAGAACCGACCCAGATCAGAGAATCCACAGTGATAAACTTGTCCTCCCGTTCCCTAACACGTACTCAAGTTCAAGTATTAGAGAAAGGGTTAACATATGTACCAACGGTGCGCTATGATCATTTTGAAACTAACAAATTTTTTCAAAAATTTTTAAGGACTTTAAGGTTACGTTTATTTTTTGATAAAAAGCCACCAGAGGATCGAGATAAATCGGTGGTATTTCCAAAATCTACCTGGGTTCCTCCAGGCAATATTGATCCAGTCATACATACTTTCGCAAGATTGGTACAAAATGACATAGATAAGATTCAGAATGATTCTAGATTAAGATACTTTAATTTGAGTGTACAAGAAAGTAGGGCATTACAAGAAATTAGAGAGGATCCAACGTTGGTGGTAAAAAGTGCGGATAAAGGAGGAGCGGTGGTTATAATGAATAGGGATTTGTACAGGATGGAGGCATTACGACAACTATCAGACCAACATTTTTATAAACAGCTGGATGCTGACCCCACACCGCAGTTGAAAGAACACATAGATATCCTTTTGGAGGACGCTTTAGCGCAAGGTTGGATCACTGCAAGAGAGTTTCGTTTCTTAAAGGTTGAACACCCTAGGGTGCCAACCTTTTACCATCTCCCAAAGGTTCATAAGAATCTAGAGAACCCTCCGGGACGTCCTATTATTTCATCACGAGGTTCATTGCTTGAACCTCTTTCTCAATATGTGGATACATTTCTACGTCCTCTTGTACCCTCCTTGCCCTCGTATGTTCGAGATTCTGGAGATTTAATACAGTATTTAGAAACTTTAAATATTCCTTTTGAAGAAGTTTCTTTAGCCACAATTGACATCGTGTCTCTTTATACGAACGTGCCCCAAGAAGGGGCTTTGCAAGTGATTCATTCCCAGTTAACAACACAATCCTTAAAGATTCACCCACCAGTTACTTTTATAGTTGAATTAGCCGCTTTGGCTTTGAAAAAAAATTTTTTTGTTTTTGATAAAGTGTATTATCAACAGGTGGGAGGCACCGCGATGGGAGCCACAATGGCCCCTAGTGTCGCGAGTCTTTATGTAGGACACTTTGAATCACAGTGGCTATCAATTTCTCCATACCAACAGAACATTTTGGTATGGCGTCGATTTATCGATGACATCTTCATAGTGTGGAGAGGCACTGAAGCTCTATTTAAAGAGTTTATTCAATGGTTAAATACATGTGAACAAGCTTTACAATTTACTTATATTTTTCATCAGAATTCGGTCTCTTTTCTGGACATAAAAATCTCAATCAAAGAACACAAGTTCTTCTTTACGATTTATCAAAAGCCAACTGATCGGAACACACTGTTGGAATACTCAAGTTGTCATCCGTCTCCTTTAAAAAACAGTATCCCGTTTGGCCAATTTTTAAGGCTCAGAAAACTGTGTTCAACAATAGGAGAATATAAAGTTAGATCACATGAAATGAGCCAGAGATTTTTAGACCGGGGTTATCCGTTAAAAATTGTAAAACAAGCTTGCAAGAGAGCACGTTGGAACTACAGAGAAAATTTGTTACAACCACAACAGAGAAAAACTTCATCAAGTCTAACATGTGTTTTGCCGTATTCCCAAGGGGCGAATGAGGTAGCACGCAGTATTAGACGCCACTGGAACGTCCTTCAAGTACACACAGTTTTTGGATCTCAACCATTAATAGCTTTTCAAAGAGGAATAAATATAAAAGACCAAGTAGTGAGATCACATTTTCAGAGTTCCCCACAGTATGTAGTGAATCGAGAAGGACATTCTGCATGTGGATCATGCGTGATGTGCCCATTAGCTCATTCTAACATCAATATCCCCTCAAATAAACTTCAAAAGTTTAAACCCATAAAAAAGTCAAACTGTAGTTCGAGCTTTGTAGTATACACTATATGGTGCCCTTGTGGCCTATTTTATATAGGCAAAACAACAAGACAGCTGAAAACTCGCCTAATAGAGCATAAGAGTGCATTGAAACGTAATAGATTGGAGGCCCCGTTGGTGCAACATTGTGTTGATAAATCACATGATTTTTGGAATTTGAAAAGTACAGTGTTAGAGGTGATGGAACAGGACGAAAGAGGAGGTAATTTAAACTTACGTTTATTACAACACGAGCAAAAATGGATTTTCAAATTACAAACAGTAGCCCCAGATGGGCTCAATAAAGAGGTCGATTGGTCCGTGTTCTAGGCAAATCAGCTGATAGGCGTTGTAACGATGCGTGACAGGAAATAAAGAGCATATTCATTTCCGGCATTGAGACAGAGAAGGTGTTTAGGCGCCATATTTGAACGCTGTGAGAGAGTGGGTGAAAAAGTGCCAACGCAAACAGTGAGTACCATTGAGTGTTTAGTCATTAAGAAACGTATTTATGAAAGGATATTAATGAAAATGTGTTTTTTGTAGAATATTGAACAGTAAGCCCCTGAAGCAGGCGCATTTGATGCGCCGAAACATTGGCAATGTCGGGCAGGAAGTCAGCCGATAACAAATGAGCACACAATAAGCAAAAGATAAGTAATTTTACTAAGTTATAGTATTAATTAATTTTATTGAATAGAGAGATCACATAACAATATAACGGTGATTAGTTTTCACGGGTAAAAAAGACAAAATCTTTTAAGAAAAATTTTTTTTGGTGATTTTATAGAACACGCATAAAACAGGTTTACCTTGGGGTAATGGTAAATGACGTGATTTAACAGTGCCGATACATGAGAAGGGTTGTAGCCCTGTATAGGGCAAGAGCCTGTGAGACTGTGAGCACTCTTATCTGATACCTTCCCCGGTAAAGCTTGTTTAAGCGTTATAAATTCATAATATATGCTTTTAAGCATTAAACCTCAAATATACTTGTTTTTTGTCAGTTGATAAATTTTGAGGTAGTGAGCCGTGGTTGTGTAGGATTTATATTGGATTCAAAAGTGTAAGTATGCCAGTATGGAAAAATATTGCAATGTCCCTGTTTAATGAATTCTGTTTTTAATAATTTTCTTACCTAATGCAATTTTAATAAATTTAAATTTTGTAATGACAGCCTTGTTCTTCATTGGTCTCACTCTTCATCGGTGTGAATGCTGGGCCTGTGACATCCATGAAACAGAGGCCCTGTTATCTTTGTTCCTGAGATTTCCACAGTGGAGTGGAAGCCTTGGCAGCAAAGATGATGAGCTTGCCTTGGGTGTTTAATGGGTGTTGCCGGCCCAGCATCCTTGGTTCTGAAACTGCCACACCATGATGGAAGTCTTTGGACCAAGGATGCTGGGCCGGCAACCTCCATGAAACAAAGGCCCAGCATCCTTGGTCCAGAGATTTACAAGACCAGTCTTGCAAATCTCTGGACCAAGGATGCAGGCTCAGACCACCCCTTGACAGGCCCTAAAAAAAAATAACACAAGACATGCAAAATGTTTAGATAGTTTATGTGATTTCAAAAGCAATTTCCAGACGAAAATGTATTGGGAAGGCTCCCATGCATGAATGTGCATGCACACACACGCACGCACGCATGCACACACACATATCCATCCTCTGCAGGCTCCCATTTTCACACACACACACATACATATGCAACCCAGGCAGGCTCCCATTCATAAACCCATTCATCCCAGGCAGGCTCCCATTTACACACCCATCCCAGGCAGGCTCCCATTCACACACCCACTCATCCTAGGCAGCCTTCCGATCACACACACATTCTTCCCAGGCAGCCTCCCTTTCACACACACACACTTGTAGACCAGGCAGTCAGGGTCCAAGGGTCATTCCTCCTCCTCTGCTGCTGCTGCCAGCCTGTACTTTCTTCTTTGCAGAGAGCAGTCATTCTGCAGCTCCTCTTCATGTGCTGGCCCCATGGTAATTTAACACTTGTGGTGCTAGTACTTACTGTATTCTCATCTCATGCATCGCGAGATAAGAATACAGGAAGAGCTAGAACCACAAGTGTTGAATAGCGCAGGGCCAGCTTATGAGGAGGAGCTGCCAGATGGGCTTCCCCTTCTGCTGTGGTTTTTTGCTTCTTCCAGTGGGATCGGTTCCACCAGCGGCACCACGAATCTCCTACTTCTTCTGCTGCCAGTGGGATTGGGTCCACTGGTGGCAGCACAGTTTGCAAACCCAGTGGTGCCAGGCCTGCAGCTGCACCCCCGTCAGCATGCAGCATCTACCCCTGCAGTAGCTAATAATGACATCTCTGCTGCTGCTAGGCACAATACTCCTGTCCCAGCACTGTCATCTGCTGGGGCAGAGACCCCTTCTTTTGAGGGATCCTTTAGTGGCTGGCACTATTTCACCAGCCACCGCAAACACCATTTCTGCCTCAGCCCCAGCTATTGCTGAGGCAGCCTCTCTGACTGGCAAGACACCTCCTTCTACTTCAGAGGTGGCTGCATTACCGGCCAGAGAGACATGCGGTGTCACTCCTCCTGCGGATTATACTAAAACACCTCAGGCAGCAGTAAGGCACAGTAAGAACAAACCTCAGGGCCCCCAGTTCCTCCCTGTCATCACATCCACCTCTGCTGCAGTCAAACCACCACAAATAAGATCATATGTGGCGGTGCTATCAGGCGCAGCAGCTGGTGAGTCTGCCGGGGGGGATGGAGGGTGAACACAGCAGCCAGGATCAGGCAGTAGGGCCCCATGCCTATTCATATATGTCACCTACCCCTTCTATGGGATAATCCAGAAGCATGGGGTCAGGTGCCCAGCAATAGGAGGGGCAGCTATCGAGGACCACGATATGCAACTGGCTGATATAGTGAGTCCTGCAGCCATTGTGCTGGCTGACAGGATGTACAGAAAAATAGTATTTTTCCTTCATACACTGGCCACCACACATATGCAATTGTAAAGGGCATAGAGGTGGATGTGGTCTTTGTCACTAGATGAGGCTAAGGAGGTTCCCAGAACCAGGGTGGTACTATAAAATGTACTACCCTATATACCTGAGGCAGTAATAATGGGTCACCTGCACACCCTGGGGAGGTTCGCCCTCCCATCACTGTGATACCCCTGGGGGGCAGGAACAGGACTATACACCACGTCTTGTCCTATAGACCAGGTGATGATGAGGCTGCCTCAGGGAAGGGAGGAAGTGGAAGGCTTTATTATTATCCCACATAAGGGGGCCTTGCATACCATCTATTACAGCACAGAGGAGGTGAGGTGCTTCCTGTGCCAGAGGTGGAGTATACCCACAAGGTATGTCCAAAATCAAAAAATCCCAAGTCTGCCACTCTTGAGCTACCCTCCTCCGCCATCCCCTCATCTGCAGCTGCTGCTAACACCTTGGCAGCTCCAAAGCCCTCCACTCCAAACTCCACCAATATCTCTGGGAACCAAGGTCCTAGCATCCCTATCACTGCTTCTTGGACCCGCCCAATTGATACCATTAGGGCTTCACTCTCCACTGCTAAAATTGCAGGTGCCCACCACCCCAATATAACTGCCAAGGCTAAAGAACACTAGGGCTTGATAGGAAGAACCTAAAACACCATCTCAGAAGTCCCCAATAACATCATTGTCAGAACTTCTACTTCCAAAACCTGGCAATAAAGTGACAACTTCCTTTGGTGTGCAAAAGAAAGCCATAAAGAAAACTAACAGGGCATGCCAGAATGACGGTGAGGATGCAGTCTCTCCATTCACCATCCCAAAGAGAACTGCCCCCTCACCCCAGTACCGCTGAGGCAAATACCCCTGAAAATAACATCTCGTAAGGGACTGCCTTGGACAAGAATGAGGCAGCAACCCCTGCAAAATCACTTGCAGAGGACTGCCTCCTATGAGATTGTGGCAGTAACCTCTGTAAATTCTAACTTGCAGGAGACTACTTCATATGAGAATGAGGCAGTCACCCCTGTGAGATCCACCTTTCAGGGGACTGATGGGAATGTGGCAGCCACTTCTATAAATTCCATCTTGCAGGGAACTGCATCTAATGAAAATTTGGCTGCCACCATCAGCAGAGGCCTCAACTGCCCCCCTCAATTTCAGCAGAGGGGGTGGGGAATGCATCTGGAGATTTGGCTGCTGCCGAAGAGATAATGAAGCAGTTTAAGGAAGGAGAACAATTGCCTTCCCTGTCAATACCCACACCTGAGTCAACCCCCATGGAGGAAACATCAGATCCTCCCGACTCCTTCCATGTCACCTCTCCCTTTGACAATACCTCTGCTGAGGGAGAAAGAGAAATAAAGTCTGGAAAGAGGGAAAGGGAAGAGCCAGGAATAGATTTGGTATGGGGCAAGCGCACAGGAGAGGAAAAACATACTCCCAAAGTTGGAGGAGGATGCTGGTCCCTAATGGGACAGGGGACTTGGAATCCGACTCAGAAGATCAAGGCCCAATTATCAACAAGGGCCTGGAGCAGCGGTCTGAAACATCATATCCCAAAGCAGTTACATCATCAGAGGTCCAATCCCTTAACATCAGCTCTCATAGGTAAAGCGAGTCCCTGAGCAGATCTCCTTTGGTGAGATCCCGCCTCTGCCATTGTTACAACTATGGCTGCTACGCAGCCGCCTCACCACCAGAGGTCCTCCATGAGCATGCTCTCTTGGTTGGCCCAGTCCACCCTCCTTGTCTACTCTGTGTTCTGGACTTCCTTTATAACCCTGCCTAGCATATCCCTCGGTGCTTCGGCATCAAGCTCGTTTGGGATCCCTGCTCTAGCCTCTTTCCTGCCTGGATTTTGGGCATTCTGTCTAGCCTCCGGGCTTCTGCCTTGCTGTATTGCCTCTGGACATTCTGCCTCTATCTAGCCTTCGGGCTTCTGCCTTGCTATATTGCCTTCGGGCATCTTGCCTCTATATTGCCGTCCCTGCCTTGCTGTCTTTGGACATTGTCTCTTGCCTCTTTGATTTGCTGCCTTCGGGCTTTTTGTGTTTTATGTTCAGTGTTAGTATTGTCCTGGTTTGTCTGTCTATTCATTGTCAGTCTTGCTTCCTGGGTTCCCTTAGTCCAGTCACTCATACCTACAGTCAGTATCACTCTTACCTACACGCTATCCTGAGTCCATCCTTACCTGCACCTATCTCCAGTATTCTGATCACCTTTACCTGCACTTACTTTCACACATACCTCCATGCTGTTCCAGTGTATCAAGCTCACCCTTACCTCCACGCACCTAGTATCAGATATTCCTCCAGCCTGTATCAGACTCCCTCCAGCCAGCTCCCACCACCACAGGCATCCTCCAGTTAACACTCAGTTCCACAGGTTCCAGCCAGCACCCAGCTCTACACATTCCTGCCTGCACCAGATTCCAACCCAGCCCTTATCAGATGCCCTTCTGCAAGCCCTGTTTCTCTCCATTCTGGAGTCACTCCTGCAGGTGGTGTTCACGACACCTGACCACTGCCCAATCGTAACAGCCATCGTGCATCAGAGCGTAGAAAATCCTCCTCCTGCATAACCACTAAGAAAACCTCTCAAGCCTCTCTCCAACCACCACCAGCTGTCCTGAAGACTTCTGAGTCCCAGACAGCTAAGGAGGAGGGGGAAAGCCCCTCACAATTACCACCTGGCCAAGGTGGGGAGCCAGGTCCAACTCCGGTCAGAGACACTGGAGTCGAGACAATCTGTGAGGCAGAAGGTAGGGCCAGGGAAAATGGATGAGGAGGAAGGGTTTCTAGACTCTCAGTGACTCCAGACCTGGCCATGGAGACTGGCTCTGATGAAACATCAGAGGAAGAGGAAGCAATATCTGCAACTTCTTTGGAGGTCACAGTTCCACATCAGCTGACCTCTTGAGGTCCCAGCAATGGTGACCATAACTCCTCCAGAGGAACTCCTGGAGAAGGTACCTGTCACATTGCTGGAAGCTTTTTCCTCAACTCTGATGGTGCCATTCCAAGTGCCTATAGTTTCCACTGCTGGGGAAACCACAGGTCCCTCACAATCAGGGCAGTGAGGATCCAATTAAGATCAAGCTGAGGAGACTTCTTGATCAAGGGAAGAGCTTTGAAATCCTCAGCAGTGATAAGGCAAGGGATGATGAGCAGTCTGATGATGAGTCTGTAGGTAGTACAGAGCCTGCTTTCTCTGAGACTCCCATCATCCCAAAGCAAAAGATCCTTCAATTCCTGGAGGGGACCCTGCATCTCAGAAGGAAGAAGTGATTGGCGGAGAAGTGGCCAGATGCAGAGTTGATGTGGCGATTGGTCTGGACATTTTCTGAGCCAACCATCAGGCCAAACTCTACGGGACAGCCAAACACATCCACCTCTGCAAGTTTTGCAACAGCCTCAAGTTCCTCAAGTAATGACTTGAGAATAACATCAACAGAGGAAGGCTTTTAGCATAGGTACACTCAATGTCATCAGCTGTAGGGTAGGGCTCTGGAGACTCCAGGAACTCAGCTTCCTGCAGGGGAGAAGTACACAGTGGACTTCTTCCAAGAGACCCACACCACTCTGCCAGTGTTATGGTTATTGATGTTTGGGTGGATCCTTGGACAATGTGGTAGCTGACCACGCCCACGGGGGCAGTCCTGTGAGGGACCACAGTGTCAGGCTAAACTCTGGACACACAAACACAGACCTGAATATTTTATTAAACAGTTTTGGAAACCACCAGAGGTGGCAGTAGTGAGTAGTGGATGTTGAGACCGGCTGGGCAGGTCTCCCACAGAATGCTGGAACAGCGAATCCTCTGCTAGGCTGTGCTGTAGTAGAAAGAGACTGAGAGTTATGAGTACACAATAAGAAGCATTCAGAGGCCCAGGTAGAATTAGGAGAAGCTCTGAGACAGGGAGAGCAGGCCCTCGAGGAGTGAGTAACTGATCCCTTAGAGCAGAGAGACTCAGTTGTATTGTACTCATGTAGCAGTAATAGAGATTCCTCTAGACTAGAGGTCTGGCACCGGAATAGAGGGCAGGCCCTCGAGGAGTGAGTACCTGGTTCCAGTGAAGCAGTACTGTGGAATAGATGGTAGTTGTACTCACAGATGGAAACTGTTAGTGAAGTCTTCCAAGTAGAAAGGTTTGAAGATGCAGGCAGCAACTCAGGAAACATGGGCCTCGAGGAGCGAGTACCGGTTTCCTGATAGCACCTGAAAGAAGCAGAAGAGGCCCCTGAGGAGCGGGTACCCCGTTAGCAACCCTAAAGGGTGTAAGAGTTCCAGATAGTGCTGGAGTGGCAGAGCAGCTTCGGTACGGAGAGCGAATCCCATCCATAGATTATCGTTGCTAACTCTATGAGCTAGCAAATACTGTAGGCTTAAATATCCGGGCAGCGTGACGTCATATCAGGGGGATGCCCCTGAGGTTCGCGCCAACGTGGAAATAAAGTTGAGGGCGGCATGAGCGCGTGCGCCCTAAAGTACCTCGGAGGAGCATGGCGGGAGGCAGCACCAAAGCCGGTCCGGGACGCCGGAGAGGATGGCAAACAGACGCCACGGCAGCTAGTAGTCCGAGGTGAGCGGGAGGAGTCGCAAGTAGTGAGAGGTAGGCGGGGAGAAGCTATCGAAGACCGACGGTCGCAACAGCCAGATGAGTTCAATTGGCTGCTGGAGTAGCACAGCAATGTTTTCTTTAACCACTTCACTGCTACATCTTGTGGGGTGGTGACATTGTTTGTGGAGACCTTTCAGCCTGAGTTGCTTTATGTGAAGGCCACCATGCCAGGAAAACAGCTGCACATCAAGGTCCAGCTCAAGTGTGGAATCATTAATTTTCTTAACATGTATACTCTGAGCCCAGTAGGCAGCATTTCTCCAGCCAGATGTTATCCTATCTTAACAGTTTGGCGGTCAGTGAGGCTATGGTGCTCAGGGTTGATTTCAACTGCACCCTTGAGGCCCTGGACAGAAACAGCCATGAGCTGCATCAGAGCTCATCGACTGCCCTGAGGGAATTGGTCTGCCGCTTCTCTCTGGTTGATGTCTGGCGTGATCACATGCTAATGTTGAAAACTGATAAGCACAGGGGTAACAGGGAATTGAATTTAAACAGCAACCAATGAGGGCCCTGACTTTTATGGTCTGGGAAACAGATAAGCATGGGGTAACCTACATGGCACGGCAGATACTACAATAAGCTTACTAGGCAGACTGGATGGACCATTTGGTCCTTTTCTTCCATCATTACTATGTTTTATGTTTCTATGACCACCTCGAGTCATCTGACACCTTCACCTTTGTCAGGGTGGGAGAGGGTGTGGTGTCCCAATCCCGAATTGACCGGCTCTCTATATCTAGCCACTTGATGTCACAAGCCCGGTCTAGAGCCATTTGACTGGTGCCGTTCACAAAACACAATGTGGTGACTGTATAATAATATTGAGAGAAAGAAAAGGAAAAGGAAAAGACTACCAATACCATGTAATTTTAATCCCCTAATTAATAAGGAAAATAGGTACATAGAAACATAGAAACAAAGAAATGTACCAAGGATTATCACCTCCTTTTTCAAGTTTATGGTAATATCTGCCACGCTGTACCCATCACCCCCATACTTAATTTCCCCAGACTGTAAAAGTCAGGACCCTTGTTGGTTGCTGTCTGAGTCCAATTCCCCACTTTCGATGCATCTCCAACATTGCTCTCTGCTTCAACGGCATTACCTCTTGCCGTTGAAGCAGAGAGCAATGTTGGAGATGCATCGAAAGTATCAGGCTTATTGGTTAAGGGTAGTAACAGCCACATCAGCAAGTTACCCCATGCTTGTTTTCCCAGACCATTGGAGTTGCAACAAAAGTATCAGGCTAATTGGTTAAAGGGTAGATTTTAAAAAATTGCGCGATCGCGTACTTTTGTTTGCGCACCAGGCGCAATCAAAAGTACGCTGGATTTTATAAGATCAGGTAGAAGAATGCTGAGCTGCATAGAGAGAGGAATATCTAGTAAGAGAAAGGAAGTGATGATCCCTTGTACAGGTCCTTGGTGAGGCCTCACCTGCAGTACTGTGTTCAGTTCTGGAGACCGTATCTCCAAAGAGACAGAGACAGGATGGAGGTGGCCCAGAGAAGGGCGATCAAAAAGGTGGATGGTCTTCATAAAATGACTTATGAGGCGAGATTGAAGAACCTAAATATGTATACCCTGGAGGAGAGGAGGAGCAGGGGTGATATGATACAGACTTTCAGATACTTGAAAGGTTTTAATGATCCATGGTCAACAACAAACCTTTTATATTGGAAAAAAATCAGTAGAACAAGGGGTCACGAATTGAAGCTCCAGAGAGGAAGACTCAGAACCAATGTCAGGAAATATGTCTTTACAGAGCGGGTACTCCTTGGGTACTCTCAAAAACCCTCAAAAAAAAGGGTTTTTAAGAGTACCCAAAAACTGTCTTTCATGTTACTGTTATAACATTATATTCATTATAGCCAAGAAATATGCAGACTAGTGTACTGACAGGCCAAGGCTCCGTCTCAATGGAAAGAGAGCTTGCCCAGATGAGAATTCTTTCACTGAAGGATACTTTATCAAGATCTGCCTGTTTGTATGCTCCTATGTAAATAAAAAAGAAGGCAGAGAGACAATACAGCAGCTAAGCTCATAAGCAGGAGTCATGAACGTAAAAAACCCTGACTCTGGCATAGAACTTGGCATACAGATGTGGTAATACTCCCCCCAAAGAAATGAGGGGGGAAAAGACCTGCAACATGACAGAACCCCCCAAAGAAATGGGGAGACAGGAAAAGACCTGCAATGTTTTATATACCGCTATTCAAAGAAATATTACAGCAGTTTACATAAAATCATTCATAATAATGAAAAAATACATTACTAATAAAAAGCAAAAAAAACAACCCTAATAATTCAAATGCAAATACAAATAAATAAAAAAAAAAAAGTAACAAAATGACAAAAGGTAAAAAAAAAAAAAAAGAAAAAGAAATAAAGAAATAAAGAACAGCATTTCAATTAAAAATAACACATTACAGCTGTTTTTTTCCATTGTTTATTATGCTAGTAACATAGCCTCTGCCTTTACAAACTCCTATTTATACAACCAGGTCTTGAGCCCTTTTTTAAAAAGTTTTGTATCATTTAATGTTCTTAAATAATCAGGTAACATGATCCAGAGTAGTGGGCCTGCTATAGAAAAGGATTTTTCTCTTACCTCACCAATATGAGCTAATCGTACGGAAGGAACTTCCAACATATACAATTATAATTAACCTTTTTCCACACCCATACATGACTTGTTGCACAACATTCACAATTGATCATACGTATGCATGTCACCTAGATAGGTGCACACCATGCTTTTTGTATATGTATCATTATGTTTTTTTGTCAGTAATTGTGTATAATTAGTTTTCCATTTTTTTGTTTTCATTTACATCTATTTATGTGACACCTGTATGTGTATTATAATTTTAATGTTAAGAATTGTTTATTCTGCCCCTAACAGCCCCTGAGGCAGCTCCTGAGGGTGCGAAGCTCGGCCAGAGTCGGGCTTATCCAATAAAGCAGGGGTCGGGAACCTATGGCTCGCGAGGCAGATGTGGATCTTTTGATGGCTGCATCTGGCTCGCAGACAAATCTTTAATAAAAAAGTAAAAATCTAACAAAAACCCCCACCATCCTGATGCCCCCCAAGACCTCCAAAATTAATTTACTACAACCCCCAACCCTCCTGAACCCCCCCAAGACCTGCCAAAAGTCCCTGGTGGTCCAGCGGGGGTCCAGGAGCGGTCCGGGAGCGATCTCCTGGACTTGGGCTGTCGGCTGCCAGTAGTCAAAATGGCGTCGACGGCCCTTTGCCCTCACTATGTCACTGGGGTCGACCAATGGCGGCGGTAGCCCCCTATGACATAGTAAGGGCAAAGGGCCATCGGCTGCCAGTAATCAAAATGGCGTCGACAGCCCTTTGCCCTTACTATGTCACAGGGGTTACCGCTGCCATTGGTCGACCCCAGTGACATAGTGAGGGCAAAGGGCCGTCAGCGCCATTTTGACTACTGGCAGCCGACAGCCCAAGTCCAGGAGATCGCTCCCGGACCACTCCCGGACCCCCGCTGGACCACCAGGGACTTCTGGCAGGTCTTGGGGGGGTCAGGATGGTGGGGGGTTGTAGTAAATTAATTTTGGAGGTCTTGGGGGGGCGTCAGGAGGGTGGGGGGTTTTGTTAGATTTTTACTTTTTTATTAAAGATTTGTCTGCGAGTCCTGGACCCCCGCTGGACCACCAGGGACTTTTGGCAGGTCTTGGGGGGGTCAGGAGGGTGGGGGGTTGTAGTAAATTAATTTGGCAGGTCTTGGGGGGGGGGGGTTCAGGAGAGTAGGGGGTTATAGTAAATTAATTTGGTAGGTCTTGGGGGGGTCAGGATGGTGGGGGGTTGTAGTTAGTATGGCTCTCACGGAATTACATTTTAAAATATGTGGCGTTCATGGCTCTATCAGCCAAAAAGGTTCCCGACCCCTGCAATAAAGGCTGCTTTTTACCGATCTACTTGTGTTTTCTCGCCTATATGAAGACCTGCACAGTGACCTTGACCCCATGGCCAATTGAAACCATGCTGTGCCTGGGTTGATGAAACATCTGGGTGCTTTGCATTTTTTTGCTATTGGCAGTTTTCAGAATCTAGTTGGTATCACTGCGGGGATGACTCAGGCCTCGTTCTCATGGCATTTCACACAGGTCTTGAAGGTGATGATGAGGCACATGAGGTAGTACATTGCATTTCCTGTGGACCCAGTGCAACTGCAGGAGATTCGCAGGAGATTCGCAGTGGGTTCATGGCAATTGCAGGGATGCCGAATGTGTTGGGTGCTATAGACTGCACTCATATTGTATTGACCTTAAAGTTAGAGGAGGAGAGTTCCTTCTGGAACCACAAGCAATTCCATTCGATGAATGTGCAAGTCTTTCCTGCATGTCCATGGCTCCGGGCATCTGTCACGGGCCTGTGCCAGAGCGCCGGAGCCTTTAAGCGCCCGGAAAGGTAGCGGGGCCACCGAGCATGGAGGTTCCCACTTCTTTCCTGGACGTCCATGGCTCCGGACTATCTGAGCCATATTGTGGCCCTGGGAAAGGAGCATCCATGACTGCATCTCTTACCTGTTGAAAGAAAAGAGATGCTGATGTTGATCTTCTGTTTGCCCTAATATGAAAAGTCCAGTTCAAACCAGTCTGTATATAATACTGACCCAGTTTGAACCGAATAGAACAGGACAGTCTTACTCCGAGCAGCGATTTATATACCTCCGAGGCAGGATTATGGCATACCAATTGATGTTATGGTGGGGGAGCAATGAGAAGTTAGGCATGATTAATGAAAAATTGGAAAAGGATAAATTGGAAACTCTTGTTTGCTATTATTTGCTATTATTTGTCATTATTAAAATTGACATGTATGCCCTTTTGATAGAAGTTCGATGCATTCCCCACATGCGCGGGATACTGTTGTTGCGACCATCGCTGCTCGATGCCCTCACTCTGCCCTCTTTACCTCTGTGGTGACTTCCTCTGGGTCTGATGGCTGGCTGGCTGCCGCGGCGTCTCCATACCATCTCCCTCCGGTGTCCTCGAACTGGCTTGATGTTGCAGATCCCCCATGTTGCCTGAAGACCTAGGGCACGCACGTGCACGCACTCTGATTGAAGTACCAGCAAGGGTGCGAACCTCAGGGGCGTCCCCCTGAGATGACGTCATCCGCTTCCGATATTTAAAGGTCTTTGTTATCTCTAACAAAAGAGTTAGCAAGGACTCGCTAAGGATTCGTCCAAGCTGCTCTGCCTCCTTGGACTTACCAGAGGTACCCGCTCCTCGGGGGCCTCGCTCTTTTCTTTACTTTCAGATTACAGATAGGAACCGGTACTCGCTCCTCGAGGGCCCATGTGCCTGGACACTCTGAAGATTCTCTACTGCCTGGAAGCTATAGCTGCTACAAACAATTGTGAGTTACCATCGATCTCTCAGAGCTTTCCCTGGAACCAGGTACTCGCTCCTCGAGGGCCTAAACCTTTCCAGCTCCTGAGCTTCCTTGAGACCTTATGTGAGTTTTGTCATCTAGTTCTGGTCATGAACTCTGCCTACTCACTGTCTGCAGTTTCTCAACAGCTCAGCCATCCTGGGATCGCTGTTCCAGTACCTGAGGGACTACAGCCCTGCCGGGTATATCAGCTCACTACTGCCACCTCTGGTGGTTTCAAAACTCTGTTTAATAAAAAGAACTAATGTGTGTCTGTCTCCATACTCAAGCCTAGCCGGTGGTCCCTCTCGGGGTATCCTCCCGGGGGCGTGGTCATCTGCCACCGGCCCAGGGATCCACCCAGAAATATATCAGATTGCTAACTCCTAGCATAGATCCTGAACAGATTGCTAACTCCTAGCTTGTCAGCTAAATTCATCAATAACAGATTGCTAACTCCTCCCTCCTTCAGGAGCCCGCAATACAGATTCCAACAAGATTGCTAACTCCGCAGTCTAACTAACACAGATTCTAACAAGATTGCTAACTCCAGTGGATCCGGCTTAAATATGGGATGCTGTTAACTCCAATGGATTCAGCTTAACAATGGGATATTGTTAACTCTATGGATCTGGCACATCTCTCTGCCTTGCAGGTTATACCGGGCCTGGCCCTACACATCTCAGAGCAGCAAGAAACTTTGAAGAAACTTACTGCAGCATTTCATCAGCTACACACACAGAAGATACAAGGCACAGCTTCTAACCAAGAATGTCAGTTACAGGAGGTAACTTTGAAGACTGCTGTACCACTGGCGGCTCCTATTCGCTTTTCCGGAGAAATCCAGAAACCCGGGGCTTTCTGAACCAGTGCTGCATGCACTTCACCTTATGGCCAACTTTATTTCCCACGGCTCTTTCGAAGACCACCTACATCCTGTCATCCATGGATGGAAGAGCCCTGTCATGGGCATCTACCTTGTGGGAACGCAAGGACCCTATCTTGCAGGACATAGAAGGATTTGTGGATTTGTTTAAATCCGTCTTTGATGACCCTGCTCATAATTCTGTTGTCGGGTTTGCTATAGTGGACTTGAAGCAAGGCAACAGATCACTGGCTGAATTCACCATAGAATTCAAGACTCTTGCAGCAGAATTATGCTGGGACCCCAATTGTCTCAAGACTCTCTTCTGCAGAGGCCTGGATATCCGCTTGAGGGATGAGCTGGCCGCTCGCCAGACACCTGACTCGTTGGACGAATTGATAGCCTTGGCCACTCGGATTGATCACCAGCTCCGAGACAAGGTTAAGGAACTCTGGCTTACGGGGTTACCTGGGTTGAAACAGGCTAGTACTACCACTGCACCTCGGATGGTTCCAGTAACTTCTGCTGCTGATAAAGACGAACCTATGCAACTTGGTCATGGACACTTGACCTCCAAAGAGAGATTTCGGAAGAAACACGGCCTGTGCATGTACTGTGGTCAGCTCAGCCATTATGTCTCTACATGCCCCATTTTGTCTGGGAAATGGACGGAATTAAGTCCTGCAGGAGGACTGTTCTTAGGCCTTACCGCATCTTCTCCTCTGCTCTCTCTCTCCCAGTCTCCTTGACCTACGGACCAGTCATGGTTAAGACTCCTGCCCTGGTGGACTCATGGGCAGGAGGCAACTTCATTCTCAAACATTTAGTGGAATACTTGAGGATCCCTCTCATCAAGTTGAAAGATCCACTGCTGTTGTCCTCCATTCACGGGGAGCCCTTGCCGGGCAACATGACTTGCAAAACCGTACCAGTTATGCTTCGCACCGGAGCACTCTAAATGGAAACAATCTCTTTCTTTGTACTGGAAAAGGCTATGCACCCTATCGTCCTGGGGTTACCCTGGCTGCAGATGCACCAACCCTAATTTGACGGCATCCCTGGATCTCTCACAATGGAGCCCAGAGTGTCAGGGGAGGTGTCTTAAGGAAATCTCGCCTATCATATATATGCCTAAAACTCCAGCAAGGCCAGGACTACCGCCCCAAGAAGCATCCTTTGGAGAAGTATTCTCCGAAGAGGTGGTCGGTGTACTTCCTCCACATGGGGCTGGTGATGGTGTCCGGGGTCTGAGAATCAATACGGTGCCACCAGAAGGATGAGAGTATCCTTCCTCAGTTCTCACTGAGGAAGCAATGTTGAAAGATGTACCTGACGAGCCACAGCATATAATTGACCCGAAGAATATTCTTTTGGCATCCACCCAGTCGGTGCCCGCTGGAAAGACTATCGTTCCAAAGAATCTTAGGAAGAAGGTGCTTTTTTGGGCACACGATTCCAAGCTGGCTGGCCACCCTGGTCAACGCCGAACACTGCTGTTGCGTTCGTGCCTGCTTTTGCCCTCGCTCCACCCTCTCTACCTGAGTGGCAACTCCCTCTGAGCCTGATGGACGGCTTGATGCCGCGGTGCCTCCATACCGCTTCTCCCCGGCGTCCCCAGGCCGGCTCGACACTGCGGATCGGCCATGTTCCTGATGCGCACGCTCCGAAGTATGTACCAGCAAGGGTTCGAACCTCAGGGGTGTCCCCCTGTATTGACATCATCCGCTTCCAACATAAAAGGTCTTTTCTTTTGCTAACAACTCGAGTTAGCAAGGACTCCGATTGGACTAGCTTTGGCTGTCCAAACACTATCTTGCACCACAGGATTGTTTGCGGGATTCCTCCGGACCCGCTTCATTCTTGCAGCATTGCCTCTCCGGACCTACCAGGGGTACCCGCTCCTAGGAGGCCTCATTCTCTTTCTCTATTTCAGATTACAGAAAGGAACCGGTACTCGCTCCTCGAGGGCCCATGTTCCTGAACCCTCTGAAGACTTTCCATTGCCTGGAAGCGATCGCAAGATATGGACATTGTGAGTTATTATTTCAAACTACAGACAGGAACCAGTACTCGTTCCTCGCGGACCTATGTTCCTGAACACTCTGAAGATTCTCCTTACCCAGAAGCCATCGCAGGTACTGACATTGTGAGTTATTATTTCAGACTACAGATAGGAACTGGCACTCGCTCCTTGAGGGCCTATGTTCCTCAACACCCTGAAGATTCTCTATTGACTAGAAGCCATTCCAGATGCAGATTAATGTGAGTGACCACCACTCTCTCAGAGCTTCCCTGGAACCAGGTACTCGCTCCTCGAGGGCCTAACCCTTTCCAACTACTGAGCCATACCAAGACCTTGTGTGAGATATCATCTAGTATTGGCTATGTATATCTGCATATCCTGTCTATTCACTATCTACAGTCTCTTTGCAGCTCAGCAACCTGGGAATCGCAGTTCCAGTCTTTGAGGGACTTCAGCCCTGCCAGGCATACCAGCTCACTACTGCCACCTCTGGTGGTTATACTGCTTATCTAATAAAGAACAATGTCTGTCTCCATACGCCAGCCTAGCCGGTGGTCCCTCTCGAGACTCCCTCCTGAGGGTGCTGTCATCTGCCATCGGCCCAAGGATTCACCTATTTACTTTCTGTCCAGCTGAGTACCATCTCCAGTACTCCGCTGGTACAGATTGCCAACTCTGCAGTCTACATTAACATTGCCATTTCTTAGCAGACCCATAGGAGGCAGTTCACTACAGATTGCTATTCCTCCCTTAGGGGAGTGACTTCCATCAGACTGCTATTCGTATCTTCTCGCTCCTCCCATCCGCATCGTAGACCCTTCAACAGATTGCTTACCGCTAGCAGTATTACAACAAGATTGCTAGCTCCTCCCCTTGTGGGAGTGTCCAGCAGCAGAAGCCTATCCGATAGCTCTCTCTAGCAGCGACACCACAACAGATTGCTAACTCCTCCCTTTACAGGAGCATCTAACAGCAGGTCGCTAACAGATTGCTAACTCCCTAGCAGATCCGTAACAGATTGCTAACTCCAGCAGCAGATTCATAACACCTGCTCAAAATACAGGAGCTGTATTGGTGGCCTACCATCAAAAAGGATACCTATTCCTAAATAGCATCCTGCACCAATTGTGCGAAGAACAAACCTGCTTCTGGACAACCGTGGGGTCAGATGCAACCTCTGCCAGTTCCGGATCGGCCCTGGTTGCACATCGCCACTGACTTACCTACCTCCAGAGGAATGAACACCATTTGGGTGATGGTGGATCGATTTAGCAAGATGGCATACTTCGTGGCACTCCCTGGCCTACCTTCAGCCTTAGAGCTTGCAAACCTCTTTATAACTCATATATTCCGCCTCCATGGCTTACCTTTGCACATTGTCTCCGACCGTGGGTCTCAATTCATGGCACGATTTTGGAGGGCCTTGTGCAAGTTGTTAAACATCACTCTGGATTACACTTCAGCCTACCATCCGCAGTCGAACGGCCAGCAGAACGGATGAATCATACAATGAAGCAATTTGTACGAGCCTATATCACGTCTCGACAGAACAACTGGGCCGAATTGCTTCCATGGGCTGAATTCACCATCAACTCTCATCCGCAACTTCTACTGGGAGGTCACCATTTGAAGTGGTTTATGGACGTTCCCCAACACCACCACTTCCACTGAAGCTCTCAGTGACATCCCCAGCAGCTCAATCCACTTCTGATGATATCCATAAACTGTGGGTTCAGACAAAGGACATGCTAATAAAAGTGAGTGACCGTGCCAAGAAGTACTACGATGCGCACCATTTGCAAGCTCCAGTCTTCAAGCCAGGAAAAAAGGTCTGGTTGTCTACCAAGCACCTAAGACTCAAACTATCCTCCTCTCGGTTTGCCCCTCACTACATGGGACCATTCCAAGTCCTTCAACGTATTGGCCAGGTCACCTATCATCTGACGCTACCACCTGGACTAAACATCCACAACGCTTTTCACGTTTCACCCTCATACTTAGTGAATTTTCTTCCAAATCTCAAGATCCACCTGTCATCAATGCAGAAGACGACTTAGAATACAAAGTCGAAGAGGTTTTGGATGTTCATAAAAGAGGCAAGACTTTTGAATACCTTCTAAAGTGGAAAGGTTTCGGCCCCGAAGAAAACTCTTGGGAGCCTCAGACCAATATTTTGGACAAAGAGATCTTCATCAGTTCCACCACGCGCATCCTTCTAAACCTAAGCCTGGTACCCGAAGAGGAGATCACCCTTTGAAGGGGGGTACTGTGGCGACCGTCGCTGCTCGACGCCTTTACTCCGCCCTCTTTACCTCTGTGGCGACTCCCTCCGGGTCTGATGGACGGCTGGCTGCCGCGGCATCTCCATGCCATCTTCCTCTGGCGTCCTCGGCCCGGCTCGACATTGCAGATCCCCCATGTTGCCTGAAGACCTAGGGCGCGCGTGTGCGCATGCTCTGATTGAAGTACCAGCAAGGGCGCAAACCTCAGGGGCGTCCCCCTGAGATGACGTCATCCGCTTCCAATATTTAAAGGTCTTTGTTATCGCTAACAAACGAGTTAGCAAGGGCTTGCTAAGGATTCGTCCAAGCTGCTCTGCCTCCTTGGACTTACCAAAGGTACCCGCTCTTCAGGGGCCTCACTCTTTTCTTTACTTTCAGATTACAGATAGGAACCGATACTCGCTCCTCGAGGGCCCATGTTCCTGGACATGCTGAAGATTCTCTACTGCCTGGAAGCTATCGCTGCTACAAACAATTGTGAGTTACCATCGCTTTCTCAGAGCTTTCCCTGGAACCAGGTACTCGCTCCTCCAGGGCCTAAACCTTTTCAGCTCCTGAGCTTCCTTGAGACCTTATGTGAGTTTTGTAATCTAGTTCTGTTCATGAACTCTGCCTACTCTGCCTACTCACTGTCTGCAGTTTCTCAACAGCTCAGCCAACCTGGTATCGCTGTTCCAGTACCTGAGGGACTACAGCCCTGCCGGGCATATCAGCTCCCTACTGCCACCTCTGGTGGTTTCAAAACTCTGTTTAATAAAAAGAACTGTGAGTCTGTCTCCATACTCAAGCCTAACCGGTGGTCCCTCTCGGGGTATCCTCCCGGGGGCATGGTCATCTGCCACCGGCCCAGGGATCCACCCACAAATATATCAGATTGCTAACTCCTAGCATAGATCTTGAACAGATTGCTAACTCCTAGCTTGTCAGCTAAGTTCATCAATAACAGATTGCTAACTCCTCCTTCCTTCAGGAGCCCGCAATACAGATTCCAAAAAGATTGCTAACTCTGCAGTCTAACACAGATTCTAATAACTGTATTAATGTCTGATACAGTAAAATCAGTAGCGTTGTGGAGGCTGCTTCTTTTACCTCCGTGCACTTTTTTTGACGCTGTTTTGATTTGTGTCATATTTGAATACTTATCGCGCATCTAAGAAACCGAGTTGTGCGCACATTAAAAACACGGTTGCCTGAAATCAACATACTTTTTTAGCGTGGTGATATTGTATCGGCCTGATCGTTGTTTCTCTCTTCAACTTAGCATTTTAAAGGTGCAGGGGATCATGCACTGGCAGTGATTCTAATGCCCAATATAACAAAAGGATACAGTACCTAATTATTTCATTTCCTATAAAGTCACAAAAAAATTCTTAATTTAAAAAATTTGTGAGTGAAAAATAAGTGCGTTCATGCAGGCAATCAGTGAAAGAATCGCAGTCAATCATGTTTGCAGATATGTTATTGTAATCATAATGCACTTTCAAAAAATTCTCAAAAATATATTTTTGTGCAACCCAATTAATCTTCCAACATTCCATGTGCTGTGTTCACTTGCAATATATATATATATATTTAATCATTTGTAATGTATATTTGTAATAACTTCTTAAATCCTTACTTATATGCATATTATCTTTTCAAGAAAATTCCAGACATAATAAAACCCTTTAGTGGAGAACAGTTTCAAATTTCATAGAATCCCAGAAGAATTTTAAATTCCATGAGATCCCATCAAGGGACCCTTGATTGACCCTACCCAGGCATCTTCAGGGAACTATATTAAGAAAGTTAATTATGGAGTTCAATTTCTTCAATATATCACTTCCTCATCTGAGACAAAATGAAGGTGCATAATTATTAAATAAATAGACAGTAATTTTAAATGAGCATGCATTCACCCATATACTTTGCGTGCGAGCAAAGATACGCTGGAATTTTTAATTGTGAGCACTTGCGTGTGAATGAAAAAACATTTTCATGCTTCCATGTAGCTCCATGTAATCCTTGTGGCTCTACAGGCAATACTGAACCATGGCTGGCATTTCTAATTTATCACATGATCTTACTTGATAAATTAGAAATCCCAGCCATGGTTTAGTATTGCCAGTAGAGCCCCAAGGATTACATGGAACTACATGGAAGTACTGAAATGGAGCAAGATTAGAGAGTGTCTTTAAAATAAAGATTTGTTAAAAATGTGTTAGTATTGGAATTTTAAAATGTATTTAATGTTTTTTCAGAAGTAAATTGAATGGAGTGATATTGAAATAATCATGTGCCCTGACACAGCTATTGCGAAACATTGCTAACATTGGATTCTATTGGAATGAAAACGGAGGCAGGAATTCAGTGTGCTGAGAAGAACTGGTCATATAAAGATAAATGCACTGACCAGATATCGGTTTAAACAAATTGTTAGGAAGCGCTAGGAGAGCGGTTCCACTTACCAGGGGATGTGTGTTCTTGGACCACAGCTCGACCCCAGAGGAACTCTGAAGAGGTGCCGCAGCAGGCGAGGCATGCCCGAGCATGGGCTGGACAGGAGCGAGGCTGGACTGAAGACAGATAACTGGAGATATTGACCCTCCTCTGGACCTGCACGCTTCGGAAGACCAGCAATGCAACAGTGGTCTTATGAACAGTCCTCCGACCATTCCAAGCCCTTTCGGACCTGCCGCATGGTACGGCAAGAAGCGGCAGGCCAGATGGAGGCCAGGGCAGCGAAGACCGGAACATGGAGATTCAGACGAAGACTCAGGAGCAAGGACTTGGAAGCACAGACAAGACTCAGGAACGAGGTACTTGGGTGCTCAGAAGAAGACTCAGGAACACAACTGGGATGGCACAGGTTCTGGCAGAGTCTTTGGCACAGACGGAGCAAGCACAAGGGACTCCATAGACCAAGGTTAAGGACAGAAGCGAAAGTCTCCCGGAGGCTTGTGCTACAGAAGTGGAGGAGGCATTGCACCATGAAACGCCCTACACAGCCCACCCATGGGGCTGGTCGTGGACCACGACATGGCACGCCAGGAAGGGTGGCAACGAGGAACCGGGGGTTCAGGATAACTGGACAGGATCACGGACATCAGGATCAGGAGAACAAACATCTGGACTGGAACACAGATTACAGGATCAGGAGACAGACCTCAGGACTGGATTTCGGACAGCAGGCAGACATCTGGACTGAAACATGGACAACAGGAACTAGATCACAGACATCTGGACGAGACATGGAGCTCCAATGAAGAACAGGAAACACAAGGCCTTGAAGAAGTGCTGGAACAGGGCCGACTCCTGGAGCGAAGGACAGAAGGATCCCAGGAATGTCTAACTCCTTGCGAAGGCAACACTGGAATGGATGCTGAGCCCTTATGTAGGGCTGAAGAGGACAATACCCAGGGAGGGGTCAGCAGGAGGCCACACCTGGCTGGCCCTTGAAAAGCAGGAGAGAGACACTCATCCGCGCCTAGGGAAGCTGGAAGAGCAGGGTCCGCTGGTGGCATCCTCGGCCATGTGGAGGGCCCAGGAAGCAAGGTAGGCAACAGAATTGGCTTCCTGCCATGATGAAGAAGTCAAGCAGAGAGAGTAGGAAGCCGCAGGCACCGACAGGGACGGCCTCCCTGCCGGGCAAGGACCCGGGCTGTAGCAGGCACCGGCAGGGACGGCTTCCCTGCTGGCTGAAGTCCCTGGGAGTGGCTGCAGCATGTCGGGGAGAGCAGGTGCGGCAGCGGTGGTCCCAGTCGCATGGGAAAGCTCCCGGCGGCCTGACCCTGCCGCACAGGACCAGCAGCAGCCGGAGAGGAGCCCGGTGACGGCGGCACGCTTGCCATGAAGAAAACAGCGCCAGCGGCCTGACTGGCTGTGTGGGGTAAGGGGCCTGCCCGCGCTCCTAGCGGGCAGGTTCATAACACAAATAACCTAACCATTTTCAAATCAGATAAGAGTAACAAGTTCTTATGCTACTCTAAACACATTAATGGCAGAAGTCAAATCACTCACGGCATCGAGTTATTTACATTGGGCAAAATCCAGTTTTAAAAAAGGAATAAAAAAGAAAAACAATTTAATAAAAAAGAGAAGGTTTTAGACCCATGACTGCACCTACTGGTGTGGGATTCAGCCAGCTGTGTTTCCTTCCAGTGCTGAGATCTTTTCCTCTCAAAAAATTTTCTGTTTTCCTATAATTTGATTAAAGATTGATATAAGGTAAGAGCAGATGTGATATTATTCCACTGGCCATTTTGCTGACATTTTTTAATTATACTGGGTGTTTCCCTGATTGAGATTGACAGTTTCACAAGGTTAAAATAAAGTTTACTGATTCTTAAGGTCAAGTTAAAGTTCATTGTCCAAAATAATGACTGTAGTTACAGGGTTTATTTCTGTGTAGGTAGATGTCCTTATTACAGACCTCTGAGTAGAGCCCATGGTGATTTTAAATGTGCTTACTCTTCCAGCCGCTGTCCTGTGGAATCCTAGTGAGAGAGTTCCCTTTTAACTGCAAAATAGGGATGTGAACGATTGAAATCGTCTGGCAGGAGAAGAAAATCGTGTTTGGCACGATTTTTTAGTTAAAAAATCGTTTTTTCTGATTAGTGCGCACTAACAGAAAATGATACAATTTGACACTTTTCAGGTCAGTTAAGGTCAGTTTAGGAATGAATATGTATTCCTATTGGCTGCCCTATTATTTATTCATGTTACCAAGGTTCCCACTGACAATATATGGGGGATGGGAAATGGAAAAAGTTGGTAGCTTGACAAAAAAAGTAATGTGATCAGTCAATGTGACTAGAACTTGTGCCCTAAACCTGATACCAGGGGTGTTGTGATCTTCCTGCACTCAGTGCCCTAACCCTGACATCAGGGGTGTTGTGATCTTCCTGCACACAGTGCCCTATCCCTATTAATACCAGGAGTGTTGTGACCTTCCTGCACACAGTGCCCTAACCCTGATACCAGGGGTGTTGTGATCTTCCTGCACACAGTGCCCTATCCCTATTAATACCAGGAGTGTTGTGATCTTCCTGTACACAGTGCCCTAACCCTGATACCAGGGGTGTTGTGATCTTCCTGCACACAGTGCCCTATCCCTATTAATACCAGGAGTGTTGTGATCTTCCTGCACACAGTGCCCTAACCCTGATACCAGGGGTGTTGTGATCTTCCTGCACACAGTGCCCTATCCCTATTAATACCAGGAGTGTTGTGATCTTCCTGCACACAGTGCCCTAACCCTGACACCAGGGGTGTTGTGATCTTCCTGCATGCAGTGCCCTATCCCGCCTGCATTACTAGTGAGAGGCTGGCTTCACAGACAGGGGGGAGCTTCCTGACCCTCACTCCTCCCCTCCCCCATGTCCCAGCCAGTGAATGGTGTGTGGGTGAGGGGGGGGGGAGGAGGAGGATGGTGAAGGGTGAGACAGCTCCCTCCCTGCATTACTAGTGAGAGGCTGGCTTCACAGAAAGGGGGGAGCTTCCTAACCCTCACTCCTCCCCTCCCCCATGTCCCAGCCAGTGAATGGTGTGTGAGTGGGGGGGGGGGGGGAGGATGGTGAGACTGAAACAGCTCCTTCCCCGCATTACTAGTGAGAGGCTGGCTTCACAGACAGGGGGGAGCTGCCTGACCCTCACTCCTCCCCTCCCCCATGTCCCAGCCAGTGAATGGTGTGTGGGTGAGTGGGGGGGGGGGGGAGGATGGTGAAGGCGGAGACAGCTCCCTCCCTGCATTATTAGTGAGAGGCTGGCTTCACAGACAGGGGGGAGCTGCCTGTCCCTCACTCCTCCCTTCCCCCAAGTCCCAGCAAGTCAATGGTGTGTGGGTGAGGGGGGGGGGGAGGAGGATGGTGAAGGGTGAGACAGCTCCCTCCCTGCATTACTAGTGAGAGGCTGGCTTCACAGACAGGGGGGAGCTGCCTGCCCCTCACTCCTCCTAACGGGAGTTAGTGCGCACTAACCCGATTTAACGATTTTTAACGATGAATCGTTAGAATTTCTATTGTATTGACTCTGGCTTCAGCTTTCTTCCCTGGCTTTGGCTTCTGACTTCTGACTTCTGCTTCTGACCCTGCTTCGTTCATTGACTTCGGCTTCAGCTTCCGTTCCTGGCTTGTCTTCGGCATCTGACTTCAGACTTCTAACCTTGGCTTGTCTCTGGACTCCAACTTCAGTCCTCATCTCTTCTACAGGTACCTGGTTCTTCGCTTGCCTGGAGGATTCTCCTAAGTCCCAGCGTCTCGGGTCCTCAAGGGCTCCTCTCGGGAGGACTGCAGACTTCCAAGGGTGAAGTCTCTTCTGGCCTCCTGGGCTCTACCGCTTCCTCTTCGGCTGCTTCTCTGATCCTTGGTCGCATAGGATCACATCTAAGTCCACGAGGCCTGGGTCCCTACAGACTCCTCCTGGGGGGACCTCGGGTTTCCAGTGATGAAGCATTCTTCGGAACACCTCTTCAGCACCGCCTCCCGGCTGCGATGCCCACTGTGGGCCCCCACAGTGCAACACCATCAGTCTCAGCCGGCCCAAGGGTCCACTCCCTGTAACATATACAGACATAATTTTGCTGATATCATGCTCCAGAATGAGAGAAACAATCAGAATAGAGTGATCAATGACTTCATAACCAGACTACACTAAAAAAAACCCCTCATCCCCAGGTGACCATGGTGCTCCTGTCAGCAGTCGCAGCAGGGCTCACCCCTCTGGAATTACAGAAATAGGAGAATTTTTCAATCATTTTTATTGAATTTCTTAAAGTACAAAGGTAGAAAATACATACAAATCTTCCATTATTCATACAAAAATTCACCACTTTAAAATTAATTATCCAAACAACTGGCAGCCAATGATAGAGATGTGAATCGTGTCCTCGATCGTCTTAACGATCGATTTCGGCTGGGAGGGGGAGGGAATCGTATTGTTGCCGTTTGGGGGGGTAAAATATCATGATATATCGTTAAAATCGTTAAAACCCGCTAAAACCCACCCCCGACCCTTTAAATTAAATCCCCCACCCTCCCGAACCCCCCCCCAAATGACTTAAATTACCTGGTGGTCCAGCGGCGGTCCGGAACGGCAGCGGTCCGGAACGGGCTCCTGCTACTGAATCTTGTTGTCTTCGGCCGGCGCCATTTTCCAAAATGGCGCCGAAAAATGGCGGCGGCCATAGACCAACAGGATTCTACGGCAGGAGGTCCTTCCGGACCCCCGCTGGACTTTTGGCAAGTCTTGTGGGGGTCAGGAGGCCCCCCCAAGCTGGCCAAAAGTTCCTGGAGGTCCAGCGGGGGTCAGGGAGCGATTTCCCGCCGCAAATCGTTTTCCGTACAACGATTCGCGGCGGGAAATCGCGGCGGGAAATCGCGGCGGGAAATCGCTCCCTGACCCCCGCTGGACCTCCAGGAACTTTTGGCCAGCTTGGGGGGGCCTCCTGACCCCCACAAGACTTGCCAAAAGTCCAGCGGGGGTCCGGAAGGACCTCCTGCCGTAGAATCCTGTTGGTCTATGGCCGCCGCCATTTTTCGGCGCCATTTTGGAAAATGGCGCCGGCCGAAGACAACAAGATTCAGTAGCAGGAGCCCGTTCCGGACCGCTGCCGTTCCGGACCCCCAGGTAATTTAAGTCATTTGGGGGGGGGGGGGGTTCGGGAGGGTGGGGGATTGAAGGAGGTAGGATTTGGCAAGGAAATGTTTAAGTTATTTGGGGGGGTTCGGGAGGGTGGGGGATTTAATTTAAAGGGTCGGGGGTGGGTTTTAGCGGGTTTTAGTGTGCTGGCTCACGATTCTAACGATTTATAACGATAAATCGTTAGAATCTCTATTGTATTGTGTTCCATAACGGTTTAAGACGATATTAAAATTATCGGACAATAATTTTAATCGTCCTAAAACGATTCACATCCCTAGCCAATGACACTATGGAGGTTAAGAGTGAACAACATGCATGGACATTATTAAAAAATACTATCTTGGAAGTGCAGTCCGAATTTATTCCATGCATTAAGAAAGGTGGAAAGAAGGCAAACGATTGCTAGTATGGTTAAAAGGTGAAATGAAGGAGGCTATTATAGCCACAAGATTTTCCTTCAAAAACTGGTGGAAGGATTCATCTGAAGAAAATAATAAAAAGCATAAGCATTGGCAACTTAAATGTAAAACATTGATAAGACAAGCCAAAAGAGAATTTGAAAAGAAGTTGGTCATAGTGGCAAAATAATAAAATAGATCCAAGAAAGGAAGACTGTGAGAGAGTTGGTTGCATCATTAGATGATCGAGGGGCTAAAGGGGCACATAGGAAAAATAAGGCCATCGCAGAAAGACTAAATTAATTATTTGCTTCGGTGTTTACTGAGGGGGATGTTGGGGCGAAACCCATTCTGGAGATGGTTTACAAAGGTGACAACTCAGATGAACTGACAGAAATCATGGTAAACCTGGAAGCACTGGAAGGTAGGCCAGAACCCTGGGATACTAAAGTACAGACCCATTACAAGTGATTTGTAACCTATCATTAAAATCATCCATTGAACCTGAAGACTAGAAGGTAGCCAATGTAACTGATATAAAAAAAGAACTCCAGAGGTGATCCGGGAAACTATAGACCAGTGAGTCTGACTTCTGAGCCAGGAAAAATCGTGGAGACTGTTATAAAGAATAAAATCACAAAATATTTAGATAGACATGGTTTGATGGGGCACAGCCAATATGGATTTACCCAAGGGAAGTCTTGCCTCACAAATCTCCTACATTTTTTTGAAGGGGTGAATAAACATGTGACAAAGGTTAACCAGTAGATGTGGTGTATTTGGATTTCCAGAAGGCATTTCACAAAGTCCTGCATGAGAGGTTTCTAAGAAAACTAAAAAGTTATGGGATTTTCTGGATTGCAAACTGGAAAGACAGGAAACAGAGTTGGATAAAATGGTCTGTTTTCATAGTGAAAATGTAAACAGGGATTTGAACTTGATCCGGTGCTTTTCAATATTTTTATAAATGATATGGAAACAGGTACAACGAGCGAGGTGAACAAATTTGGAGATGACACAAAATTATTTAAAGTAGTTACATCACAAGTGGATTGTGATAAATTGCAGGAGTTTTTGCCTTTATGGCCAACTTCTTTTCAAATTTTCTCTTAGCATGTCTTATCAATGTCTTATATTTAACTTGCCAATGTTTATGCTTTATCCTATTTTCTTCTGAAGGATCCTTCTTCCAATTTTTGAATGAAGATCTTTTGGCTACAATAGCCTCTTTCACCTCACCTTTTAATCATGCTGGTAATCATTTTGCCTTCCTTCCACCTTTCTTAATGCATGGAATATGTCGGTCTTTGCTTCTAGAATGTTTGTTTTTTTTTTAACAATGTCCACGCCTGTTGCACACTTTTTACCTTTGTAGCTGCACCTTTGAGGTTTTTTCTATTTTTCTCATTTTATCAAAGTTTCTCTTTTGAAAGTTTAGTGCTAGAACCGTGCATTCACATACTGTCCTCCTTCCACTCATTAATTCAAATTTGATCATATTATGATCACTATTGCCAGTGGCTCCACCATCATTACCTCTCTCAACAAATCTCGTGCTCCACTGAGTATTAGATCTAAAATTGTTCCCTCTCTCGTCGGTTCCTGAACTAATTGCTCCATAAAACTGTTTTTTATTCCATCCAGGAACTTTATGTCTCTAGCATGCTCTGATGTTTTACTTACCCAGTCAATATTGGGGTAATTGAAATCTCCCATTATTCCTGGAGGAGAAGTCCACAAACTGCTATTAATCAATGGGGAATAGCCACTGCCTGTTGTCGGCATTAGTAGCATATGATCTATTTAATATTTGGGTGCTTGCCAGGTACATTTGACTTATATTAGCCATTGTTGGAGACAGGATACTGGGCTTGATGAACCCTTGGTCTGACCCAGTATTATATATCGTATATTCTTATGTTCTTCTGTAACTACATCACTAGGGCCTGACTCAGGTAATTCCTCCTGAAATATTCCCAACAACAACAACACTGTGGCTAGTCACATCCTATTGCCTTCTGACATGTCCACATTTTTAACACTGGGGCCTGTCAAATCTTACTACCTCCTGACACAACTTCATCAAGAACACTGAGGTCTGACTCAGTCTGTTGCCTCCTGTTCACATAAGCAACACTGCGGCCTTTTACATCCTGCTGCCTCCAGACATATCCCCCATCAAGAACACTGGAATCTGACTTAGCCTGCTGCCTCCTGACACTTCCCCAGCAATAATACTTGGATCTTATTCAGCTTACTTCTTCCTGACATGTCCCCAACAACCACAATGGGGTCTGACTCAGGTACTTCCTCTTGAACTATCCTCAGCAACAACTCTGAGGCCCGACTCAGCTCACTTCCACCTGACATGTCCCCAAAAACAACACTGGGGCCTTTCACATCCTGCTGCCTCCTGACACATTCCCATCAACAACACTGAGGACTGTCATATCCTATTGCCTCCTGACACATCCCCATCAATGACACAGGGACCTGTAATAGCATGCTGCCTCCTGATACTTCCCATCAATAATACTTGGATCTGACTCAGTTTACTTCTTTCTGACACGTCCACATCAACAACAGTAGGGTCTGAGTCTTGCAAGGTCCTCCTATGATACATTACAGGAGGACCTTGCAAGAGTGGAAGATTGGGCATCCAAATGGCAGATGAAATTTAATGTGGACAAGTGCAAGGTGTTGCATATAGGGAAAAATAACCCTTGTTGTACTTACACGATGTTAGGTTCCATATTAGGAGCTACCACCCAGGAAAAAGAACTAGGCATCATAGTGGATAATACTTTAAAATCGTCGGCTCAGTGTGCTGCAGCAGTCAAAAAAGCAAATAGAATGTTAGGAATTATTAGGAAGGGAATGGTTAATAAATCGGAAAATGACATAATGTCTTTATATCGCTCCATGGTGAGACCACACCTTGAATACTGTGTACAATTCTGGTCGCCGCATCTCAAAAAAGATATAGTTGCGATGGAGAAGGTACAGAGAAGGGCAACCAAAATGATAAAGGGGATGGAACAGCTCCCCTATGAGGAAAGGCTGAAGAGGTTAGGGCTGTTCAGCTTGGAGAAGAGACGGCTGAGGGGGGATATGATAGAGGTCTTTAAGATCATGAGAGGTCTTGAACGAGTAGATGTGAATTGGTTATTTACACTTTCGAATAATAGAAGGGGGCATTCCATGAAGTTAGCAAGTAGCACATTTAAGACTAATCAGAGAAAATTCTTTTTCACTCAGTGCACAATAAAGCTCTGGAATTTGTTGCCAGAGGATGTGGTTAGTGCAGTTAGTATAGCTGGGTTCAAAAAAGGTTTGGATAATTTCTTGGAGGAGATGTCCATTAACGGCTATTAATCAAGATTACTTAGGGAATAGCCACTGCTATTAATTGCATCAGTAGCATGGGATCTTCTTAGTGTTTGGGTAATTGCCAGGTTCCTGTGGCCTGGTTTGGCCTCTGTTGGAAACAGGATGCTGGGCTTGATGGACCCTTGTTCTGACCCAGCATGGCAATTTCTTATGTTCTTATGAGTAAGCCTGCTGCCTCCTGACACATCACTATCAACAACACTGGTGTCTGACTCAATCTGCTACCTTCTGACACGTCCCCATCAACAACACTGGGGCCTGTCACATCCCACTGCCTCCTGACACATCCCCATCAATGACACTGGGGTCTGTCACATCTTACTGCCTCCTAAGACATCTCCAACATCAAGACTAGGGTCTGATTCAGCCTGCTGTCTCCTGATATGTCCACATCAATAACAATGGGGTTTTACTCCTCTTGTTTTCTACTCACATATCACCAACAACAAAACTGGGGCCTGACTTTGCTTACAACCTCCTGACACATCACCATCAACAACCCTGGGGTCTGACTCAAACTGCTGTCCCTTCATGTCTCCATCAACAACATTGAGGCATCACTCCTCCTGCTTTCTCCTCATATATCACCAACAAGAACACTGGCGACTGACTTAACTTATTTCTTCCTGACATAACCCTAACAACAACTCTGGGGCCTGACTCAGCTCACTTCCATCTGACACATCCCCAACAACAACATTGGGTCCTGTCATATCCTGTTGCCTCCTGACATGTTCCCATAAACAATACTAGGGCCTGTCACATTCTGCTGCTTCCTGACATATCCCCAACAACACTGGGTTCTGATTTCGCCTGCTGCCTCCTAACATGTCCCCAACAACAACACTGTGATCTGAGTCAGCTTACTTCTTCCTGACACATCATCATCAACAACACTAGGGTCTCAACCTGCTGCCTCCTGACATGTCCCCATCAACATTATTGGGCTTCAGTTCTGCTTTCTCTTCATGTGTCACCAACAACTATGCTGGGGTCTGATCAACTCCCTTCTTCCAGACATATCCCCAGCAACAATACTGGGATATGTCATATCCAGCTGCTTCCTGACATATCTACAACAGCAACACTGGTGCCTGTCATATCCTGCTGCCTCCTAACACATCCCCATCAACAACAATGGGATTTTACTTCTCCTTCTTCCTCCTAACATGTCTCCAACAACAACTCTGGGGTCTGACTGCTTTCTTCCTCCTGACATGTTCCCATCAACAACAATGGAGTCTGACTCAGCTTGCATCCTCCTGACATGTCCCTATCAACAACACTGGGGCTTAACTTCTCCTTCTTCTTCCTAACATATTCCCCCAAAACAATACTGGGGTCTGACTTAGCATACTTCCTCCTGACATGTCCCCATCAACAACACTGGGGTCTGACTCAGCCTGCTGTCTCCTGACATGTCCCCATCAACAACACTGGTGTCTAACTCAGCCTGCTATCTTCTGACACTTTCCCCATTGTTGCGTCCGTCGGACTCAGATGGCTTTGTCCCATATGCCTCACCTCAATATTCGCTTTCTCCACCAGCCTTAGGAAAATGGCGACCGCTGCATCTGCTTGCCGCACTCTCCGGCACCCCCAGAATGGCTATGGCAAGGCTTTCTGCCATGATTCACCTGAGGGCCTCCTAGGGTCTACTCGCGCGTGCTACCTGTGTCTTTATTCCAACATTGGCGCGAACCTTGGGGGCATCCCCCTCGAGTGACGTCACAACATCCAGGTATTTAAGTTGCCCATTTGCTGACTGACTGAGTTAGCAAGAATTGGATTCATCTGGTCTAAGCTGCTCTGCTGCTTCTCGCTGATGCTGGAAGCTCTCTCTACCCTCCGGGATTTGACTAACCTGGGAACCCACTCCTCGGGGGCCCTATGCTTCTTTCCAGGTGCCTATCCGATACCCAGGTACTCGCTCCTCGAGGGCCTGAGCTGTCTGCCTTGGTGCCTGCTACTATTACTTCTACTTGCTGGGAACTTCACCATTACAGCTACAAAAATGTGAGTAACTTAACATTGTCTGTCTCACCTACAGCTCCTCATTGAAAATCTGCATCGGAGCTCCCTATACCACCATTGTTGGACAGGACTCCTCAGCCGAGGACCCCATACTGCTGCAGCAGGAATCTACTCACTACTGCCACCTCTGGTGAACTCAAAAGCTGTACAATAAAACTTATCTCTGTGTTTGTGCATCTGAGTCTAGCCTGGTACTGCAGTTCCCCATGGGGCTCCTCACTGCAGCACCTGAGAATCTACCAAACACCTCAAAACCATAACACCCATCAACAACACTGGAGTCTAACTCAGCCTGCTATCTTCTGACACTATACCCATCAACAACACTGGGTCTGATTCAGCTTACTTCCTCCTTATATGTCCCCATCTACTGGGGTTTTATACCTCCTGCTTCCTCCTATTCCTCCTTACACAACCCCAACAACAACACTGTGGTCTCACTCAGCTTACTTCCTCATGACATGTCCCAATCAACAACACTGGGGTGTTACTCTTCCTGCTTCCTCTTAACACATCCCGAGCAACAACACTGAGGTCTGACATAACTTACTTCCTCATGACACATCCCAATCATCAACACTGGGGCTTAAATGTTCCTGCTTCCTCTTGACAGGTCCCCATCAAAAACACTGGGCTTCACCTGCTTCCTCCTGACACATCCCTAACATCAACACTGGGTCCTGACACTTCAGGGTCTGACAGCACATCCAGCAGCAGCCATACATTGCCATACTTCTCAAACAATCATAGGGGTCTGATATATCCTTTTTCTGCCTGCCATGTTCCAAGCACCACCACTGAGGCATAACTCTACTGAGTTCCTCTGCCTACATTTCCCCAAATGCCACCACCGAGGTATAATTCCATTGAGTTTTCCCTCCTTTTCCCTCCTTCTCCCCAAACAACACTGCAGGGTGATGAATCCACTGAGTTCCTCTGCCTCCTTAGCCTCAAGCACCACCACTGAGGCATAACTCTGAGTTCCTCTGCCTACATTTCCCCAAATGCCACCACCGAGGCATAACTCCATTGAGTTCTTTTCCCTTCTTTTCCCTCCTTGTCCCCAAACAACACTGCAGGGTGATGAATCCACTGAGTTCCTCTGCCTCCTTAGCCTCAAGCACCACTTCAGGGTCATGACTCCACTGAGTTCCTTTGCCTGCTTTGTCCCAAGCACCACTGCAGTGCCATGACTCCACTGAGATCCTCTGCCTACTTTTCCCCAATCATCACCACTGAAGATCTTTCACTGAGATCCTCCTGCCAATCCAGGAAACCTGCTACCCTTTTGCTCCTTTGCAGAGCCTTAGGCTATTTATGTCACTTTTGTTGCCACTTTGTCACAGTATAACTTGAAGTTCTTCCTCCCTTTCTCATGATTTCTTCTCAAATGTTTCATTGGAATTAATAAGAAAATCACTATTGTGGAGCCCAGAATAGACTGCAATGCTTCCCTCATTTTTAATGGAAAACAAATAAACTAATGAAATAAATAAATTAATATGTTTTTTCCGTAGTGAAACTAATGAAACTAATTTGGATTCCAACTAAATGAATGAACAAACCAAAACAAAATGTTTTCTTCTGCACATCCCTAGTGGGCGATCCTTGTTCTGAGCTCAGTGTCACGAGGGCTAGAGTCAGGAAATACACTGTCAGGAGCAGAGCAGGACCACAGAGCAGGAGCTGGATCTGTTTTCTGCCTAGCCAGCCCCTTCCTCCACAGGTTGAGCCCTTGGGTTATGGGGGTCAGTAGGGCTTAGCTGGACAGACTGGATAAGCTGGTCAGGGCAGACACAGGCTGGAGGTTATGGGCAGAGACAGACTAGAACTGGCAATGAGTTGAAGATTGGATTTAGAAACAGCCTAGAAGCTGTGGACTGGATGCTGGAACAAGCAAGGAGATTTAGATTGGGTATTGGGACAGGCAGAGAGCTGTGGACAAGATACTGGAAGAATCGGGAGTTGTGGACTGCATACGGGAACAGACAGGGAGCTGGATACTGGACATTGGGGCAGGCTAAGGACTGGATACTGAGCATGGACTTGGCTGGATACAGATAAAGGCTTGGGCAAGGCAAAGCAGGGAAAGGATACTGAGGACTAGACTGGACAGGGCACGACAAGACCAGGACTTATCAAGGCAGACTAGGGTAGAACTGAGAAAAGGCAGACAAGGTTAGAAGCAGACAAGGATGACACAGAACGGAGAACACAAAAGTCCGCAGGCAGCAAGACTGGAGGCCCAAAAGCCAATAAACAAGATAAGGCCGAGTAGTTCACTGACCTAGGCCTAAGGAGACAGAAGGCCCAGAGGCCACAAAGTAAGATAAGGACTAGATAAGCCACAAGCAAGGAGCAAGAAGGCCCATAGGCCACAAGGCAAGGAGCACAGAGCAAAAAGGCTCGGAGGCCACAAGGCAAGGCAAGGAGCAATAAGGTCCAGATGCTACAAGGCAAGACAAGGAACAGTAACCAGTCAAAGGGTCAATTGTAACTCCATGAAATGGTGTCTAGGTTTTGGCAAGGGAGGGTTAAATGAAGCTGGAGACTGGGTATGGTGCAGGCAGCAAGATTGAGCTTGGCAAGGCTGGAGATGAAGCTTGCTGAGGATCTCTGATGGAAAGTAGAATGCACCACAGGCTGGGTCAGGTGGCCAGTAAGTAGATGGCTTGGGTAGCTTGGAAAAGAGCTCACTGGAGGCCTCTGCTGGTGGGGAAGTGTCACAAAGGCTGGATCAGGGCACGGTGAGGCTGCACTGCAGTCAAAACTGTGACACTCAGTACTTCTGAATGATGACTGGCTGCTCACCTGTCAATGAGTGCTGAACGAGGGTTGAATTCTTATTAGCTTATTAGCATTGATGTTCCTTGCATGAAAATCCTGCAGTAAAAGACCAGAGGTAAACAATGAATATAAAACCCATCATATCAGATTTCAGGTAGAAAATAGCAAGTACTACAGCAAACATCTGCATTTTTATAGGAAATTCAGAAATCAATAGAGATGTGAATCGTGTCCTCGATCGTCTTAACGATCGATTTCGGCTGGGAGGGGGAGGGAATCATATTGTTGCCGTTTGGGGGGGTAAAATATTGTGAAAAATCGTAAAATCGTGAGCCCGCACATTAAAACCCCCTAAAACCCACCCCAGACCCTTTAAATTAAATCCCCCACCCTCCCGAACCCCCCCCAAATGACTTAAATAACCTGGGGGTCCAGTGGCGGTCCGGAATGGCAGCGGTCCGGAACGGGCTCCTGCTATTGAATCTTGTTGTCTTCAGCCGGCGCCATTTTCCAAAATGGCGCCGAAAAATGGCGGCGGCCATAGACCAACACGATTCCACGGCAGGAGGTCCTTCCGGACCCCCGCTGGACTTTTGGCAAGTCTTGTGGGGGTCAGGAGGCCCCCCCAAGCTGGCCAAAAGTTCCTGGAGGTCCAGCGGGGGTCAGGGAGCGATTTCCCGCCACGAATCGTTTTCCGTACGGAAAATGGCGCCGGCCATACGCGTATGGCCATACGCGTATGGCCATACGCGTATGTCTTGTGGGGGTCAGGAGGCCATACGCGTATGTCTTGTGGGGGTCAGGAGGCCCCCCCCAAGCTGGCCAAAAGTTCCTGGAGGTCCAGCGGGGGTCAGGGAGCGATTTCCCGCCACGAATCGTTTTCCGTACGGAAAATGGCGCCGGCCATACGTGTATGGCCATACGCGTATGGCCATACGCGTATGTCTTGTGGGGGTCAGGAGGCCATACGCGTATGTCTTGTGGGGGTCAGGAGGCCCCCCCCAAGCTGGCCAAAAGTTCCTGGAGGTCCAGCGGGGGTCAGGGAGCGATTTCCCGCCACGAATCGTTTTCCGTATGGAAAATGGCGCCGGCCATACGCGTATGGCCGGCGCCATTTTCCATACGGAAAACGATTCGTGGCGGGAAATCGCTCCCTGACCCCCGCTGGACCTCCAGGAACTTTTGGCCAGCTTGGGGGGGGCCTCCTGACCTCCACAAGACATACGCGTATGGCCATACGCGTATGGCCGGCGCCATTTTCCGTACGGAAAACGATTCGTGGCGGGAAATCGCTCCCTGACCCCCGCTGGACCTCCAGGAACTTTTGGCCAGCTTGGGGGGGGCCTCCTGACCCCCACAAGACTTGCCAAAAGTCCAGCGGGGGTCCGGAAGGACCTCCTGCCGTGGAATCGTGTTGGTCTATGGCCGCCGCCATTTTGGAAAATGGCGCCGGCTGAAGACAACAAGATTCAATAGCAGGAGCCCGTTCCGGACCGCTGCCGTTCCGGACCGCCACTGGACCCCCAGGTTATTTAAGTCATTTGGGGGGGGTTCGGGAGGGTGGGGGATTTAATTTAAAGGGTCAGGGGTGGGTTTTAGGGGGTTTTAGTGTGCCGGCTCACGATTCTAACGATTTATAACGATAAATCGTTAGAATCTCTATTGTATTGTGTTCCATAACGGTTTAAGACGATATTAAAATTATCGGACGATAATTTTAATCGTCGAAAAACGATTCACATCCCTAGAAATCAAGTTCACTTACAGAATGGAGCAACAATGCCTACTTGCCCTATACCAAGCAGTAGCCAAGTACCCATCTCCCTTTCCCAAGCATCAATCAGACTTCCAAGTGTCCTTCCTCAACCTTGTCCTTATACCTACCTTCTCTATTATCAACTAAATACCTGCCTGCCCTTTCTCTGCATCAGATGAACACCCACGTTCTCTTCCCTAACAAAAGCTAGATTACTCTTTATTTTTTTAATTTTTATCATCTATCCTTCCTCAGCATTGGCTAGGAACTTGCCTGCTCTTCCACAGCATCAATTGGGTTCTATCCTCTTTTCCCATGTAGCAATTGGGTTCCTGCTCTGATGCATGATAGTCAACTCTTAATTATCTAAGCTGCTTCTTTTCCTATATGACCCCATACAACTGTTACTAGATACAGTCGATGCCACACTAAGAACACACATTCTGGAAAAATACTTCAGAGATTGTAGTATTAAAGAGAATACTCTCTGCTCTGTACACTGTGGAAGCCTTGTTTTCTTTCTCTCCTAAATGAGGAAAATTTCATTGTGTTCCAATACTTTTCTAACTTGTAGATGGAACACATTTTTTCCTTCCTAAGCAATGCCCAAGTTTTGTTGATGTCTGGCAGCAAATTGCTTGTAATTCCTCTGATCTTTCACTGCAAAATTAGAAAAGCAAACTTTACAGCAATTTAGAACAAATGTAGGACTGTTTACCCATTCCTGATTTTGTAGTACAATTCCATATTAAGCACTGTTTGCTTAGCTAGAAACCATTTCATTGCTACAACAATGTACTCCTGTCAAAAATTTCTTCTTGTTTTCTGACACTTCTTCCAAGCAAATCCTTTTTCATATTTTTATGCTTACTGAAAATCAGCTTTTCATAATTTCCATAACAGTAGTTTTGCTATAAAAACACTGAAGGTAGTAATCAGTCACTGTCCAGGTTGCAAACCTAGGCCTGGACTCTCTAAGGTCACAGACCTTAGAGAATCCGGTGGTAACTGGGGGCGGGCGAAGCGGGGGATGGGGGGGGTCGGTCCTGCAATAGCCAGCAGCGATCGCACCTCCGCGGTGTGATCGCTGCCGGCTTTCACGCCGAATAACTACCCCATAAAAGGTGTAGTTATTCGGCGCGAAACTGGCAGCGATAAGGAATCTTACTTTTCGATGCCAGCGATGCGTCCGCAGCGTCGGCCCCGATGCCACCCCATCTCCACCTCTTCCGGGGCCGACTCCGCCCCGAGCTAGCTATCGTGTGCGATAGCGTTAGAAAATGAGCCCCCTAGTTAGATAAACTTATCTGGCTAACTTTGGAGGGATATTCCGTGATGCAGCTATCTTTAAGGCTGCTCCAAGACATGACCAGAGTTAGCTAAATGTTATCCAGCTAACTCTGAGAATCATAGGCCTAGATTCTTTAAGGTCTCAGACCTTAGAGAATCCGGCAGTAACGGGGGGGCGGGGGCAAAGCGGGGGGGGGGGCAGTCCTGTGATAGCCGGCAGTGATCGCACTACCACGGTGCGATCACTGCCAGCTTTCACGCCAAATAACTACACCATAAAAGGTGTAGTTATTCCACGCGAAACTGGCGGCGATAAGGAATCTTACCTTTCGCCACCAGCGATGTGTCTGCAGAGTCGGCCCTGGTGCTGCCCTGACTACTCCTCTTCCGGAGCTGACTCCGCCCCGAGCTAGTTTTCGCATGCGCTAGCATTAGAGAATGACCCCCAGAGCTGATTAACTTATTTAGCTAACCTAATGTCACAGCTCACTCCTCTATGAGTCTGGGTATAATAGTGAAAGGATGTTCCATAGAACAGGGTGGGTATTCAGGAGCAGAAGTCTTCACCTGAAGCCACCGCCTTTCCCCACAGGTTGAGCCCTTGGGTTCATGTCTTTCCAAGTACTTGGCAGACCAGAGGTCTGACAGCACCGGAAAACCACAGCAGGAGAGCAGAAGGCCAGGGCAGGACCAGATCAAGAGCCAGGAGCTGGAGTAGAAACCTGAACCAGGAAGCAGGAACACAGACAGGCAACAGGATACACAGAGTAAACTCAGCATTGGGCTGTTGGACCAGCAAAGGTGTGGCCAGCTAGGTTTCCTTTTATACTATTGTCTTTTGAGACCATACCTAATGCTGGTCCAATAGGATGCTTTTAGAGACAATCCTCCTTAACATTTCTTGCCTTGACTTTTACCAAGGGATGTGTTTTGCTTCAGAGTCCCTGTGGCTCTGCCTTAGAGCTGTTAGTTCCAATCCTGCTGTCCCTGTCAGAATACCCCCTCCCTCCTACCAGCCCCTCCAGTGGTTCTCAACCTTAATTTTTTGTGGTGTTCCTGGTTGAACTTGGCCACTAATTTCCTTGCGTGCACATTGTAGGCTGGCACCCATCTGCGATCCTCCACATCATATCCCTTCCAGTCTAACAGGTAGTATAGTTATCCTTGATTAATCCTGGCATCTAAAATCTGATGAACAATGAACTCATGGTGCCCTCACAGTGTCTCTAGTGGAGGTCAACTTCTAGGAAAGGAGTCAGCCTTAAATGATTTCAGGAGCGCCACACAAAAGACCAGGTGAATGTATAAGTTAGCAGGCAGCTGTAGCCAAAATGTCACTGGGTTAATCTGCTGCTGAATTAAGAAGAGTCCCATGAACGTTTGGTAACGTTTACTGGATAGTCTTTTACTCTTGGTATGCCTTGTGGAGACCCAAGCACAAAATGAGGAGCCTCCTGACAGTGACAATCCACAAATTTCTTCTGTGAGTTTTTGGCACATTCTAGTATGTCTTGGACTTATGCATCTCTGTTAACTCTTTCATAGAGGATAATTGGAAAATGTGACAAATAACATAGTCTTCAAGTGCTTAAGTGCAGTACCAGGGTTGGGACTCAGTAGTAACTGGTCTTGATGCTAGTGGTGAACCAACAGTGATTTCTACTATGATACTTAAACCCATTGAATGTATGGAGACTTGATGTTGCTAGATCTAGGAAACAGATGCCCCGGAGGTTCATGGCTAATGCTAGGATTTGGTTATTTTGTCAGGACAGTTTCACTGGCAAGGTGACATGGAAAAGAGATGATCCTAGCCCCATATCAATGCTTTGACAGGTGACCAGCTCCTGACCCATTCCTTCCACTGGAGCTGGGATCTGGAGTTTCTCTGCTGTGGTCTCCTTTGTGAGGCTTCCTCTGGCAAGAATCTTGGAAGTGTCCTGGAATACCACAATATACAGTCTCTCTTGGCGCTGCCACTCCTTTTCCTCTTTAGAGAGGTAATGCTTGATTCTGTCAATCACCATGGGTTCTTCGAGGGTGGGAGCATTACTTAAGGGAGAAACTTGTCCCTTGGACTTTGGTAATTCTCTCTCTTTTTAATGGACCCATTCTCCCAGGCATCTCTCTATTCAGTTCAGAGAGTTAGCAGGGCTTCTAAATTCATTGAGGAAGGTCTTAAGAAGTCAGTTCTTCTTTTATGTGGGACACCAGACCCCATCGGAAGTAGGCATACAAGGCCAGTTCATTCCAGTTTAAGTCAGCAAGCTGATTACATTCCATCGCATACTCTGTTACACTCAAACGACCTTGACTCATTCCCGAGATCTCATTCTCTGCCAATAGGGTGCGATCTGAATCCTCAAAGGCCTGACAAGTGAATTTTAAAGGGTGAGCATGTTGGCCCATAAACATGCATATTGGGCATGTGAGCAAAAATATGCTCAATTCTATTTCGTACATGCATTTAAAATATCATTACCGTGCGTATGTGTGAAGCCTTTATGCGCATTTTCACCAGTGACTGAGGGGGGGGGGGGGAGAGGGGGAGAGAGAGAGAGAGAGAGCCTCTTTTAAAGGGCCAGTCTGACACTCTATAAATATCCCATGGTAAGAGGGGCACTTTCAACTCAGATTCAAGATTCCTCTGCTCAAAATCTACAGACTTGCACCCAGGGCCGGCGGAAGCACTAGGCGAACTAGGCGGTTGCCTAGGGCACCAGCTTCCCGGGGGCGGCACTGCCCCGGTAAAATTAAGAGAGCCGCGCTCAGCCGCTGCCCCGGTAAAATGAAAAGAGCTGCATTAAGCCGCCGCCCCCCCCCCCCCCCCCCCCGATAAAAATAAAAGAGCCGCTGCTGGCAGCCCGCCCCAAAAGACCCATCTGACCTTCCCCAGCGGTTCGCGTGCTCCCGGTCTCTCCTGCTGCTCTTTCTTCCCTGCTGCCGTTGCCGCCGGGCTATCAGGACGTTCAAGCCCAGCGGGAACGGCAGCAGTGCAAAAAAAAAAAAAAAAGCTGTGGCACCCGCGGCTGGCCTTTTCTTCCTCCCGCCCCCCCCCCCCCCTGACCCGGAACAGGAAGTGATGCGCGGGAAGGAGAAAGAGCGGTGCCGCATGAAAAAAATAGTGGCGACAGCAGCATCGGCCCCCGAGCAATTGAAGCAGCCGGGAATCGGGAAAGGAGTCAGCAGCATGAGCCTCCTGCAGCCGATGGGATTCTTCCTTTTTGGCCTGCGGGGGCTGGAGGAGGAGGCTGCTGCAGCTACCATTTGTGCTGGGGGGGGGAAGTGAGTGAGAGAAAGAGAGAGAAGCAGCCAGCCTGCCTGTGTGTGATCAAGAGCATGTGTGTAAGTGAGAGAATGTATTTGATCGAGAGCATGTGTGTGTGTGATTGAGAGAAACTGGTCAGAGAGCTGATGTGTGTGTATATGTGAGAGACAATGAAAGTGACTGCTCAAGGAGATGACTGATGTGTGAGAGTGTGAGACAGTCAGGGATGTGACTGATGTGTGTGTGTGTGTGTGAAAGAGAGAAAAAGCATGGAAGTGAGAACTCTGGGTATGTGAGAAAGCATGGGAGTAAGAAGCCTGGTGTTGTGGGGATGTATGTGAAAGAAAGCATTGGAGTGAGAAGCCTGATTATGTGAGAGAGAGCATGGGAGTGGGAAGCCTGTGTGTGTGTGCATGTATGAGAGAGAGACTGGTTGGTAAGGTGACGGTGTGACTGGTGTGTATGTGAATGTGAGAGAGAGAGAATGTGATTCAGGGAATGAGAAGCCTGTGCACCTGGAGAGCGAGCATGGAAATGAGAGAGAGACTGGTGTATGTGTGTGTGTGTAACAGAGAGAAAGTGATTATGGGAATGAGAAGTCTGTGCATGTGAAGAGAGTGAGCATGGGAGTGAGAACCTGGGTGTGTGTGAGACACAGCATGGGAGGGAGAAGTCTGTATATGTAAGACAGAACAGGTGACTGGTGTGTGTTTGTGTGTATGTGAGAGAGAGAAAGAAAGTGATTATGGGAATGAGAAGCCTGTGCATGTGAAGAGTGAGCATGGGAGTGAGAAAGCTGGGAGTGTGTGAGATACAGCATGGGAGTGAGAAGCCTGTATATCTGAAAGAGTACATGGGAGTGGGAAGCCTGTGTGTGTGTATGCATGAGAGAGATCAGGTGACTGGTGTGTGTGTGTGTTTGTGTATGTGTGTGAGAGAAAGAAAGTGATTATGGGAATGAGAAGCCTGTGCATGTGGAGAGAACAAGCATGAGAGTGACTGGTGAGTGTGTGTGAGAAAGAGAAAGTGATTATGAGAGTGAGAAGCCCATATATGTAAGTAGATCACGGGAGTGGGAAGCCTGTGTGTGTGTATGGCATGAGAGAAACTGTTCAGGAAGGTGACTGGTGTGTTTGTCAAAGACTGTTTGGGAGATGATTGGTGTGTGAGAGACAGAAACTGGTCATGGGGGCATGACTGATATGGTGTGTGTGTGAGAGACATGGGCCTTAAGGAAGAGGACCATGAGTATAGAGCTTAGCCACTACTGCTGCTTCTGGTGTGTACTACAGCCTGCATGGAAGAGGAGTAAGAGAGCTGCTGGAGGGGGTAAGTAAAGATGGCTTTTTTAAGTTTATTTTTCTTGATTGACTGCCATTTTAATTATTTAATATTATGTGATGTGTCTGCTTTTTTTGTTTGAGCAACAAGTATAGCTTTGGTTTATGTTTATTTTATTTATGTTTATTTATTTATTTATAAAAGTTTCTATACCGTCGATAAGACAAATCATCTCAATGGTTTACATGGCATAAAAATGTCAAATAAGTGTTCTGTTATAAATACAGACTTCGTTATTTTCATTAATGCACAATGTAAGTTAATTGTGTGTGGAGGCGGGGGGGGGGGGGGGGGGGGGGGGGGGGCGGCATAGCTGACGTTTCACCTAGGGCGCCTAATACCCTTGCACCGGCCCTGCTTGCACCTCATCAGGACCAGAAGTAAAGTTACCTGCATAACTTGGCGCACGTTGCCATGGTCAGCCTTGCAAAATTCAGGGGTTATGTGTGTATGTCTTGGTTCCTAGTGGGTTTCAACCCTGAGATGCAGAGCATGAAGCTGTGCCTGCAGTCCTTACACATCACTTTAACATATCCCAATACCCTTGTTTTGGGCTGTTCCATTAGATGACCGAGGGGTTAAAGGGGCTCTTAGGGAAGATAAGGCCATTGCAGAAAGACTAAATGGATTCTTTGCTTCCGTGTTTACTAATGAGGATGTTGGGGAGATACCAGTTCCTGAGATGGTTTTCAGGGGTGATGAGTCAGATGAACTGAACAAAATCACTGTGAACCTGGAAGATGTAGTAGGCCAGATTGACAAACGAAAATGTGGCAAATCACCTGGACTGGGTGGTATGCATCCTAGAGTACTGAAGGAACTAAAAAATGAAATTTCTGATCTATTAGTTAAAATTTGTAACCTATCATTAAAATCATCCATGGTACCTGAAGACTGGAGGGTGGCCAATGAACCCCAATATTTAAAAAAGGCACCAGGGGCGATCCAGGTAACTATAGACCAGTGAGCCTGACTTCAGTGCCGGGAAAAATAGTGGAAACTATTCTCAAGATCAAAATCATAGAGCATATAGAAGGACATGGTTTAATGGAAAACAGTCAACATGGATTTACCCAAGGGAAGTCTTGCCTAACAAATCTGCTTCATTTTTTTGAAGGGGTTAATAAACATGTGGATAAAGGTGAACCAGTAGATGTAGTATATTTGGATTTTCAGAAGGCGTTTGACAAAGTCCCTCATGAGAGGCTTCTAAGAAAACTAAAATGTCATGGGATAGGAGGCAATGTCCTTTCATGGATATCAAACTGGTTAAAAGACAGGAAACAAAGAGTAGGATTAAATGGTCAATTTTCTCAGTGAAAAAGGGTAAACAGTGGAGGGCCTCAGAATGTTAGGAATTATTAGGAAGAGAATGGTTAATAAAATGGAAAATGTCATAATGCCTCTATATCGCTCCATGGTGAGACCGCACCTTGAATACTGTGTACAATTCTGGTCGCCGCATCTCAAAAAAGATATAGTTGCGATGGAGAAGGTACAGAGAAGGGCAACCAAAATGATAAAGGGGATGGAACAGCTCCCCTATGAGGAAAGGCTGAAGAGATTAGGGTTGTTCAGCTTGGAGAAGAGACGGCTGAGGGGGGATATGATAGAGGTCTTTAAGATCATGAGAGGTCTTGAACGAGTAGATGTGAATCGGTTATTTACACTTTCGAATAATAGAAGGACTAGGGGGCATTCCTTGAAGTTAGCAAGTAACACATTTAAGACTAATCGGAGAAAATTATTTTTCACTCAACGCACAATAAAGCTCTGGAATTTGTTGCCAGAGGATGTGGTTAGTGCAGTTAGTGTAGCTGGGTTCAAAAAATGTTTGGATAAGTTCTTAGAGGAGAAGTCCATTAACGGCTATTAATCAACTTTACTTAGGGAATAGCCACTGCTATTAATTGCATCAGTAGCATGTGATCTTCTTAATGTTTGGGTAATTGCCAGGTTCTTGTGGCCTGGTTTGGCCTCTGTTGGAAACAGGATGCTGGGCTTGATGGACCCTTGGTCTGACCCAGCATGGCAATTTCTTATGTTTCTTATGTTCATATTGCCATGGCTCACTCCGCTATGGGTCTATAACATGGGGATAATAGAATGGATGTAACTTAGAACAGGGTTGGTATTCAGGAGCAGGATTCTTCATCTGAAGCAACCACACTTTCCTGTGGGTTAAGCTCCTGGGTTCTGGTGGCTGCCAGGACTTTTCAGGCGCTTTGCAAGTCAGAGGTTCAGAGAACACCAGAGAACTATGGCAGGACCAGAACAGGAGATCAGAAGGCCAGGGTATGACTGGATCAAGAGTTGGAAGCTAGAGCAGAAAAACAGAACCAGGAAGCAGGAACATGGCCAGGCAACAGGATACATAGAGTGAACTCAGTGTTGGGCTATTGGGCCAGCAAAGATGTGGCCAGCTGGGCTTCATTTTATACTGCTGTCTATTAGTAGACAAACCTAATGCTGGTCCCAATAGGAAGCCTTTAGAGGTAGGCCTCCTTAACATTTCTTGCCTTGCTATTTTCTAGGGGATCTGTTTTGCTTCAGAGACCTCCAGGCTCTTTCATGAAGTCCACTGGCTTTGAATACTTGTGGTTTGAATCCTATTGTCCCTGACACCTAATTCCTCCCAGAAATGGCCCCAGAACATCCCTACATTATCTAGCTAAGTTTTAGCTGGATAATGAGCTATCTAGTTAAAGTTTAGCTGGATAAATGCCTAACATATTCAAAAGTTGGCATTTAGCCGGCTAACTTGTGGCTAAATGCCTCTGAATATTGACCTCATTATGCTTATAAGAAAATCTTTTTAAAGTTCCAACAGCTTCCTTCTTATGGAAATAATTCATTCTGGAGCAGTCAACTTATAACAATATAACACACTGTCCTACCATAACAAGGTACAGCATAGGCAGAAGCAGTGCTAGCTTCCTTTGTACATACCACATACTGTCCCAGCACAGTAGCACTGTCAGCATTTTATTTATTTACATATTGTAAAAGTTTTATAGACCACTGATTCCATGTTCTAAGTGTTTTATAGCATTTAAAACATTCAATTGAGATTTTAAAGATCAGTATAATGGTGACTAGTGAGATGTCATGGTTGTGAGCCTTTGGCCTGTGGAATGGTTGATGCAGCTTAGTAGGTGAACCTACTAGGCCCACGCTGACATATGAAGGACATGCCCTTTGCTGGAACTGAGCTGGACCTTCACCTAGAACAGCCCCATTTCCCACAGGTCGAGCCCTTGTGTTTCAGGGGCCAGCAGGTTTTAGGCAAGTTTCCCTGAAGGCCGTTGGAGAGAGAGCATCCAGAGAAGGACTGAGGTCAGGTAAGGCAGCAATCACCATTTACCAGGTTCAGGCTGAGATTCAGGGCAGGCAGCAAGCAATGAGTAGCTGGGTGTTATGGTTTTCAGGGGTTTGAGTGGATTCTTGGGTACTGTGGTGATGGACACTCCCTCGGGGCTCCTCCCCGTGGGGAACCACAGTACTAGGCTAGACTCGAGACACGCAAACACAGAGATTTGTCTTTTATTATACAGCTGGATGATACCATCAGAGGTGGCAGTAGTGAGGTGATCCAGTAGTAGCAGTCCAGGGACCCTCGGGGTCCCATCTCACAAAAATAGATGTTAGTTGCATACGGTAGTATCGTGAGTTCCGGTTGCAGGTTCCCAGTGCAGAGCTGTAGATGAGACAGACTGGAAAAGGTTAGATTACTCACTAAGTTGGTAGCTGTATAGATGTAGATCCCAGCAGGCAGAAGTAGTTGGATTACAGGCACCAATGGCAGGGAGAGCAGGCCCTTGAGGAGCGAGTACCTGGTATCCCAGATAGGCACCTGAAAGAAAGCAAAGGGCCTCCGAGGAGCGGGTACCCAGGTTAGATGAAATACCCCGAAGGGCAGAGAGAGCTTCCAGCGGCAGAACGGAAGCGGCAGAGTAGCTTAGACTGGAGGCAAATCCAATCCTTGCTAAGTCGAATTGTTAGCAAATGAAAGGCAGGCTTAATACCCGGATGGCGTAACGTCACTCGAGGGGGATGCCCCCGAGGTTCCTGCCATGACTTGGATAAAGACGTGGGTGGCGTGCGCGCTTGCACCCTAGGAGGCCCTCAGGAGAAACATGGTGGATAGCCTTGCCATAGCCGTTCCAGGGACACGGAGAGAGCAGCAAGCAGACACGGTGGTAGCCATCTTCCCAAGGCTAGCGGGGAGAGCAGAACGAAAGGTGAGGCACAGAGGTCGAAGCCATCTGAGACTGACGGACGCAACACTGAGGTCCATAGCAAAGGTCAATACCAGGTGGCAGGCAAGAGAAAGACCGGGACAGGGCAAGGCAAGAAGCAGGAATGAGGCATAGCTTTGTCAGGAACAAGGGCTGGAGCAAGACAAGGCTGGATCAAGAACAAGGCAGGCTGGAGCAAGGCAAGGCTGAGGCCCACTGCAACCAAGTGTGCATATGGTGCAATTGCATGGGGTGGCACACCTGGGGGAGCAGCATCAGCAGTGGGTTGAGTCGATGTTTCCTTGTCCTCCCAAGTCCCGGCTGACCAGTACAGAGGTTGTAGTCTCGGGGAGTGTACACATGCACTGCTTCCTCCCTCCACCACCTTCTCCCTCATGGTGCCAGTCACTGAAGCCTATATCTTTTTTTTTTTTAGATTGGATTTCAATGATTGCTTCCTGCTGAAACCTAGGAGACACTGAACCCTCCTAGCAGCCTTTTTTAAATATCCAGTCAGTTTCTGTGTCAGAAGGGGGGATGGATAATTGCCTCAGGTCAGGGATCACTGGAAGTGCTTCAGCTGTGTGGGGCTACCAAAAGAAAATAATGCAGGCATAGCAACAGAAGCTCTGAGCAAAACAGGGAACCTTGTAAGATGAGGAAAGGAAGCAGTGCTGTGCCGGTGGGTCATCTTATCAACCATGGGGGGGGGGGGGGGGGGGGGGGGGGGGGAAATGTGTGAAAATGGGAACGAGCCTGCCCTACCATCCTGATGTGTGTGTGTGTGTGTGTGTGTGTGTGAATGGCAGCCTAGATTGTGTGTGTGTATGTGTGAATGGCAGCCTGGGTTATATGTGTGTGTGTGTGTGTGTGTGTGAATGGGTCTGGATTTTGTGTGTGTGTTTGTGTGTGAATGGTAGTGTGGGGTTTGGGTATATGTGTGTGTGTGTGTATGAATGGCACCCTGCCAGGCTGGGGTGTATGTGGTAAAAGCTTGTGCCACCCCCCAGTAATCCACAACAAGCTCAGTGTGACAGGAAATGAAAGGTTTTCAGGTATGGGGAGCTAGGGGCATTTTCATCCTTAGTTTTTGTTACTAAGCATTTGTGTCTTCTATTTTGAAATATGTTATACTCAGCTGCATGAGCACTGGCAGTTCTGATTCCTGCCGAGGTGCCTTTGAGTGGTGGCACACTGCGTGTACCTAGGGAGGTCTTTGGGAGGAGCAGCATGGTAGCGTCTTTGCCGCCTTTTGTGGTGAGTGTAACCGGTAGTGGGACTGTCCTGCAGCCAGCCAAACATTATAGTACCCCCCCTTATAAGCTGCCTGCCCAGGCTTCTTGGCTTAGGCTTCTGGGGAAAGTGTATATGGAATTCCTTAACCAGTCTGGGGCTTGGAGATTAGATGCAGATTCTCATGAGTTCTCATCTGGTCTGCAGCCCTTGCAGAAGACGAGACATTGTATTTTATTTCAAATTCTTCTGGAGTAAAGAGTCTCCTGGACCTTGTACTCCATATCCACTCCTGAAGTTACTTCCACAGGTTTAGCAGGAGGCCGTGAGGACCATGACAGGAACACTGGCTTGAGGATGAAAACATGGAAGACGTGTATCTTGAGCATAGATGGAGTTTCAATTGACAGTCCACCAGTTCCACCTAACATAGTAACATAGTAATGACAGCAAAAAAAGACCAAATGGTCCATTCACGATACCCAGCAAGTTTCCTATGGTAATAATGCCACTCTGTGCAGGTTACCTCATGTTTATGTTAAGGGTAGTATTATTGCCACCTTGTGCAGGTAAGGCCATGTTTCTGTTAAGGGGAGTAATTGCCGCTCTGGGCAGGTTACTCCAAGCCTTATGTTAAGAGTAGCAATACTAATAGCAATATTTTTATAGGGTGAGCAGCCTACATAATTCAAATAATGCTCATTGAACATGCTTTGCTTTTTGAACTTGTAGAAGCAGTCATGTACTTCATCCCTAATGTCTGCTTATCAGTGCCCTGGACAGTAAAAGTTGGGGCGCAGTGTTGGCTGTTGTCTAAACCCAATTCCTCTTTCACCCCCACCTTTGAAGCGGAGAAGATGTTGCAATTGCTTTTAAAATCATGAAAGCTAATTGGTTAAGGGTAGTAATTGCCACACCATGCAATTTACCCCCATGTACCCTTTCTTCATTTTCATGCTCTAGCCTTTAGGAATCCACAGTGCTTATCCTATCTCTTTTTGAATTTGTTTACTTTTTTGTACTCATCGCCTCTTCTGGATGAGGTATCCACCGCCCTCTCCATGAAGAAATGTTTCCTGACAATAGTTCTGATTCGGCCCCCCTGAAGTTTCATTTTGTGACTTTTAGTTGTTCTGTTTGCTTTCCAACAGAAAAGGTTTGAAGTTTGTGCATCATCGAAACCTTTCATTTATCTGAAAGTCTGTATGATATCTCCCCTGTACCTCCTCTCCTCCAGGGTGTACATATTCAGATCCTTCAGCCTAATTTAATATGTCTTCCAATACAGACTCTACAACACTTTGGTTGCCCTTTTCTGGATTGCCTCTGTCCTGGCTCTCTCCTTTTTTAGATAGAACTGTTCTCTAGAACTGAACACAGTTCTCCAGGTGAGGCCTCACCAAAGGCATTGTCACTTCCTTTTTTTTTCTTACTGGTTATTCCTCTCTCTGTGCAGCTCAGCATTCTTCTGGCTTCAGCTATCACTTTGTCACATTGCTTTGCCATCTTTAGATCACCAGATACTATTGTCTGTGCACATTAGACTTTCATGCTCCATCACATACAACTCTTTTGGATTACTGCACCCCAGATACATGACTGCACTTCTTACATTAAATCCCAGCTGTCACTCTTCAAGCTTTCTTAAATCACTTTTCATTCTCTCTACTCCTTCAGGCATGTACACTCTGTTGCAGATCTTAGTATCATCCACAAATAGACAAACTTTACCTTCTATCCCTTCCGCATTGTCACTCACAAAGATATTGAACAGAACTGGTCCCAAAACTGATCCCTGTGGCAATCTAAGCAACATCATTCTCTCTTCAGAGTAGCTTCCATTTACCATTACATGCTGACTCCTGTCAGTCAACTAGTTTGTAATCCATGCCACCACCTTAACGCTCACTTCGTAGCTTCTTATTTTATTCACAAGTCTCTTATGCGAGACTGTATCAAAAGCTTTGCTGAAATCCAAGTGGGTCACATCAAGCACTTCTTCAATCCAATTCCCTAGTCACCCAGTCAAAGCAATAAATCAGATTTGTCTGACAGGACCTTTCCCTGGTGAATCTATGCTGTTTCAGGTCCAGCAAATCACCGGATTTTATATAATTCACTATCCTTTCCTTTAGCAGAGACGCCATTAATTTTCCGGCCACCAAGGTGAGGCTAACCAGCTTGTAGTTTCCAGCCTCCTCTCTGCTACCACTCTTGTGAAGCGGGTCCACCAACACTATTCTCCAGTCACTATTCCCGAATATATGGATCTATTAATTAGGTCTTTCAGCAGACCCACCAGCACATCTCTGAGCTCCCTCAGTATCCTGGAATGTACCTCATCTGGCCCCATGGCCTTGTCCACGTTCAGTTTTCCTAGCTTTTCCCATACATTCTCTTCTGTAAACAGAGTTCCATCCACCCCATTCCCATCTATAGTGTTGTCAACCAGCAATGGTCATTCTCCAGAGTCTTCTTTAGTGAACACTGAAATGAAACATTTCTTTAATTTTTCTGCCATTTCTTCATCTCTCTCTCCACACATTGCTCCTTGTCACCTTTCAATTTCACTATACCACTTCAGGCCTCCCTTCTTTTTCTGATACATCTGAAAAGTATTTTATCACCTCACTTTACTTCTTTGACAATCCTTTCTTCTGCTTGACGTTTTGCTTTCTTGATTTCTTTCTTCATCTCTTTCAGTTTCACCAGGTATTGTTCCCTGTGTTCCTCTTTTCGGGATCTTTTATACTTTTTGAATGCTGTTCTTTTTGCCTGAATTTTTTCAGCCACCTCCTTTGAGAACCAGATCGGTTTCTTTTTCATTTTACTTTTTTCTGCAATCTACCGGATCTACAAAAGGGACACCTTGACCGCAGGCACCCCCTTTGCGCCAGCCCCAACGTCCAGGCAAGCTCCCTCATGCGTCGGCTCCCTGCGATTGGCGTGAGACCCATCGGGGTCAGGAGCACGCTGCCGTCCACAAGCACCGCAGGAACCTCCCTAGGCTAGGCCGTGCCTCCCTCCTTGAGAGAACTGCTCCCCAGGCGACATCATCGCTGCGACCTACCGGATCTACAAAAGGGACACCACGACCGCAGGCACCCCTTTTGAGCCAGCCCTGATTTCCAGGCAAGCTCCCTCATGCGCCGGCCGACACCGCCTCTGCTCCTCGCGATCGGCGTGAGACCCATCGGGGTCAGGAGCACGCCACCATCCGCAAGCACTGCCGGAACCTCCCTGGGCCAGGCCACGCCTACCTTCCCGAGAGGACTGCCCCCCAGGTGACGTCATTGCTGCGACATACTGGATCTACTAAAGAGACACCACGATCGCAGGCACCTCCTTTGAGCCAGCCCCGACGTCCAAGCAAGCTCCCTCGTGCACCGGCCGACACCGCCTTCGCTCCCCGCGATTGGCATGAGACTCATCGGGGTCAGGAGCATGCCACCATCCGCAAGCACCGCTGGAACCTGCCTGGGCCAGACCGCGCCTCCCTCCCCGAGATGACTGCCCCCTAGGCGACGTCATCACTGCGACCTAACGGATCTACAAAAGGGACACTACGACCGCAGGCGTCGCGGTGTCCCAGGGAGCGTCACCAAAGGGGTATGCCCCTTAGTGCAGACCCTTTCCTCGCCTCCATGCTATTTTACACCCCACTACCACACCTCTTTGACTCAACCAAACTTAGCCAGTTACCTTAACTGACTAACTCATCTTCTCCCAGTTACACCCCTGTACCACCCCTAACTTATCCAGCTAAATTCTAGCCACCTAATTTATTAGCCGGATAAAGGCTGAATATAGCCAGGTAAGCCATTTAGCCAGATAACTAATATGTTATTCATCTAAATGACTTTTGAATATAGACCTCCTCATGTTTTAATTTTCCCTTTTTGAGTTTTCTCTTATTTTCCACATGCATGAGTTCTCAGCCAGAGAACAGAGGCGAACTAAGAAGAAGTGGGTTCTCATCCAATCCGGGAGGAAGGTGTGACGGGGAGACAAGGAGTGTCTAGACCTATTATTATGTTCACTATCATATTCAGGAGATTCAAAGTTAAGAAGTTTATTAAGTACAATGAGTAAAGAGAAGGAAGGAGAACTACAGGAGAGGTAGGTGAAATTGGGATTTTTCTGAATGGACTGACTAAATTGGACAAGAGAAAGTATCCCCTATCAATTGAGAGGGAGCTTACAAACTGTTCTAACATTGCCTGGAGAAACAAGAGAAATTGGATTTAATTATTGAACTGCAAATTGAACCCTTAGTTACATTTCTTAAACAGAGGAAAGGTCACAAATATATTTAAATACTTTACTTTGTAGCATCATATAGTGAAACAACTAAAGCTGTAAAGAATCTCATCACTTTTTATCAATCATCAGTAAAAGTTATCTTGGAAGAAATCCAATGCTTCCCTCATGATTATTTCTGCTGTGATTGTTAGTGCTGTGTTCATGAACTTTAACTTGAGATTTACTAAATGCAATGCCTAGGGCCTAGAATTTTATTCTTCCCCCCGCTCAGAAAATCTTGGACACTCAGGTAAATTAGCAGCAATGGGAAGACTTGAACTTAAAAGATTGTGTTACAGCCATTGCATTGTTTTTTCAAACCCCATTTTCTGGGAGATGTTTTGCCACAGATCTTCATCTCCACAGAAGCCTGTACCTAAGACCAGCTGACCCCAGCACTGAAGGGCTCAACCTAAGGGGAACGTGGGCTGGTATTGGCAAAGCTCCAGTTGGGCCTCTGCTACTGCCAGCTCCACCTGCCAGTGGTAGGGATGTACAGGGCTCCTCTCTAAAGGTTGCACCAACTCCACCTCAGTCTAATAGTCCACATCCACAACATTCCATTTATATCAGTCAGCCATCGACGTTAAAGTCATTGCAAGTAGTTCAGTAGGAAAAAGTGATAATGACCCTATATCTCTGTTCTAAGCAATATACATTGCCTCCCAATACAATGGCATGACAAGTTCAAGATTCTTATGTTAGTCCATAAGATTTTCGCTGCCAAAATACCAATTAGTATTAGTATGTTAAAAATATATATTCCATTACATCAATTAAGGTGAAGAAAAACACCTGCTGGACATATTAACTATACAAGTAATGCATTTGTTTGAAAATAAAGAGAGGACTTTTGGAACAGTAGGCCCTGCTATATGGAATGCTCTACCTAACAATCAGAGGTTGGAGACCTATGCAAAGATTTTTTGAAAGAGAATAATAGCACTAATGTTAGAGCAGACATTTGGGAGCTGATAACATTTATTATTTAATTATCTGAAATTCATTTGTTAATTGCTTCATTGAACAAAATCTCCCTAAGTGATGTACAACACAATTGAAACAATAGATACCTTCATGAGTACAGTACAACAATGAATCATATTCAAGAATATAGTACAATTTGTAATTTTTCATGCATATTTCAATGTAAGATGTCTGATATATTTTTATGTTTATATATATATTTTTTTTATCACTTCTGTGAATGTTTATTGTACCCCACCAAGAATGTAAGATAATGTGGGAAACATATAATTTTAAATAAATAAATAAATAAATAAATAATGTGGCATTCAGTGTAAAAAAACTAGATAGCCTCCCTTTCACTGCTGCATCTTAATTTATTTTTGAGTTGTTAAACATTTTAAAGCTGTTTAAGGAGTGGGTCTGTTTAAATCTAAGGGGGTTTAAATTGTATTATTAGGTGCATTTTCTGTTAGTTTGTCAATGACCAACAATAGGACAAAAATTAGTAAATTACTAAAAGCAAGGCTAATTGCATGTTGTTCTTTTAATAACTATTTTGAAGATTTTCATCCTAATGATAGTAACAACTTATATATCAAACATTTTTACTGGGGTGGATGGGATATGAGGGAAGGGAAAATCAAATACCAATGACTATTTGTCCAGGAACTTATACCTTCAGCACACACACAGTTATTATGTTAAAATTAAATTCAAGTCTTAAACTAATCACAAGATTAATTCACACTATTTCCCAGCACACACATGACAACCTAAAATAGCAAAATGAAAGTGTAAACTAAAAAAAACAGTAAAAGCTTACAGTAGCAACAATTCCTGTTGCGTAACATTCCAAAGTCCCTTTGTAAGAGTTTGCCACAATATGGGGTAGATTTTCAAAGGGTTATGCATGTAAGATACGTGCGTAACCCCCGAAAACCTACCCCTGTGCGCGCTGAGCCTATTTTGCATAGGCTCGGCAGCACGCACAAGCCCCGGGATGCGCGTATGTCCCGGGTGTTTCCAAAATGGGCGGTCCGGGGGCGGGGATGGGGGCATGGCGGTGGTCCGGGAGTGGTCCCGAGTGCTCCAGCACAGTGGCCTGTGCCGGGGTCATGGCGCGCCGGTAGTCGGCCGGCGCGCACAAGTTACACCTCAGGCAGGCGTAACTCCTGAAAAAATGGTAGGGAAGGATTTAGTTAGGGCTGGGGGGTGGGTTAGATAGGGGAAGGGAGGGAAAGATGGGGGGGGGATCGAAAAAAAAGTTCCCTCCAAGGAACGGGGAAAGCCATCGGGGCTCCCCTTGGGCTCGGGGCTCCCCTTGGGCTCGGTGCGTGCAAGATGCACGTGTGCACCCCCTTGCGCGCACCGAGCCCAAGAGTGTAGTTAAGCCTTGCTTAACTACACTCTAGATCAGAGCTTTCCAAACTTTTCATGTTGGTGACACACTTTTTAGACAAACATAATTTCACGACACGGTAATTCAGTCTACTAGTAAACCAGAGGTTAAAGGTTAAACGAACGAAACATATTTCGACAATTTATGTATGTTTCCTTAAATATATACATAAATAAAATGTTTCACGACACAACCTATCTCATGAAAACCTTAAATTTATATTAAAAATATATATTCCAAGATTCATGTTATTGTTATAATTTATGAGAAACAATAATAAAACAAATTGTCTGTCCCCCACACACTCATCTCTCTCCTCCCCCCAGCACATGTCTGGCCCCCACACACTCATATCTCTCCCCCTCAAGCACATGTCTGTCCCCCCAGCACGTTTGCCCCCCACTCACTCATCTCTCTCCCCCCAGCACATGTCTGGCCCCCACACTCATGTACCTCGTCTTTTTGATTGTTGCCAGTTAAGTGCTTCACTCCCTTCCATGATCACCAGACACTGCTGCTTGCAGTCAGTACTCCTCATGGCCAGGCCTCATCGGCAGCAGCAGCCAATGCAAGGATGGCTGGGCTCGTTCCACCCACCAAGCCCCCCAAAAAAAACGCGATTGACAGCAAAAATCACCCAATAATAAGCAACCCATAAACTGAAAAAAAAAAGTGAATCTCTAGAAAAAAAAAGCCCAAACTCGCATCAGAGTTGACCGGGCTTGCGCGACACACCTGCACACTGCAGGCGACACACTAACGTGTCCCGACACACAGTTTGGAAAGCTCTGCTCTAGATGCTTGGTTTGGTGCCTTCGGGAAGTAGTATCAGGCTAGGCATCATTTTTATATGCCATGTCATTTTGTATTATAATTTTGATTGAAACAGTGAATTGTCTATGCCAGATTTATATAATAAAATTGTATGTAGTGGCATAAAGGAATGCTGTTATAATTTCAGCAAAAAAGAAAAGTCCCTAAATCAGACTGCTAATGAACATGATGTTAACATTACTAACCTCTAATAATGAACTTGTGCTACATTATAGCTCTGCCTCCAAACAGATCAGAAATAAAATGGTGGCAGCACTGAAAATGTCCCCACATGGACACATACAATGCCTCACCACAGAAATAACTCAGAAATAACTAGGGAGCCATGAAAATAGTGCAGAGAGAGGCTTGCAACTCGAAAGTGATGGACCTTCTCAGCTTGTGTTTCCTTCCTACAGAGAAGCAGTTTCACAGGTTGGCAACTTAATGGACTATGGAATTTCACATTCCTTGTTCAATTAGAAACAATATTCCATGATTTTAATCAAACCATTAATAGGGTATTTTCCTCATGATTAGAGATTTGGGTCTTGTAGATAATAAAGGCAAACAGCTAAAGGGCACTCTGCAAGAAATAACAACATTAAATCAGAGAAGAATATTATTCTAGTGCCAAGTCCAAGCCAGATTTAGAAGTGAAAAAACACACAGTTCTGAGATCTGTCAGCACAGGCCCAGCAGGATATTTCTCTTTTTTAGGATGAAGAAATTGCTGTGGTTGGAAAAGAATTTCAAACCTTTCAAGGACTAAAGTAGCAGAGCTCCAGAAAACCTGACAAGATAGTATCTGTGGCCATCCTAGTTTCTGAGCGTTTGTTGTTGTTTTGCATTGATAAACAATGTATTAACACCATTTCTTATTTATATGTAGACAGAGCTATACAAGTTGTTACACGTGGCCTAAAAGCACCTGGTCTGAACACTTTACAATCTGAAGTAGGGAAGAGAATTTAGAATTTATTGGACTGGGGATTAACCATGTCTTAAAAAGTTCATCTTCAAAACATTTCTGTGGTAAATTGGCTTATACCCTTTTAAAAATATCCCCCTTAATCTGGGTAACTTTGTGAGGGCAAATATATCTGGACAAAAAGGGAGTGGGATGGAAGGCATAGCAAGGGTGGACTAAGATATTTAGCTGGATGGCGCCATATTGAGTGCTATCTGGATAAGGTCCGCTGAATATCTGGCTAAAACATCCAGGTACTGCTCACCACCTTTTGGATATGGATCTCTATATGAACAGTTCATACAGGAGTGGTTTTTTTTTGGGGGGGTAAATTTGAAAACAAAGGTGGGGGGGGATTTAGATAGGGCTGGGGGCGGGTTAGATAGGGGAAGGGAGGGGAAGGTGGGTGAGAGCGGAAGGAAAGTTCCCTCTGAGGCCGCTCTGATTTCCGAGCGGCCTCGGAGGGAACGGGGAAAGCCATCGGGGCTCCCCTAGGGCTCGGCGCGCGCAAGGTGCACAAGTGTGCACCCCCTTGTGCGCGCCGACCCTGGATTTTATAACATGCATGTGGCTGCGTGCGCATGTTATAAAATCGGGCATAGATCTGTGTGCGCCGGGTTGTGCGCACAAATCTATGCCCGCACGTAGGTTTGAATATCTGGCCCACAGAAAATTAGTCGATACCATTTCGGTTGGACATTTGTATCTTCAAAATAAGATGGAAAATCTGGAAAATGTAAGACGTTGCAATCTTAGAATCTTAAATTTTCCAAAGAAAAGATTCACCACTCCAGTTGAAATGTTGCACAGATATTTTATGGAAGTTTTGTCCATTAAAGAAAACTTACTTCCACCTATTTCAAAAGCCCCACAGTAGTAAATTTGGGAGCTTCATTTTGGCTATATTTCCCCTGTAAATGTGTTATTAAATATAGTGGGGTCAAATATGCTTTCTTTGACCCCGCCCAGCTAAATACTTTTCTAAATGATAAAGTCAGGCAGGTTCTATCTACCCTTACATCCAGCCCATAGTTAACCAACCAATTGGAATTTCTAGGGCTCTAATCTCTCTGTGTTGCTGCCTTTTTCTTCTATCATATAAGAATAGACGTTTCCTCTCATAATTTCAAATAGGAACTCCCCTTAATTGTGGTCTGACAGGGTAGTATTGAAATTTAATGTGTTTGTATAATGGTATTTTCCTAAATTATGTGATCTCCATACACCATTTCTTGTCAAGTGATATTAACTTGTTAATTTTATTTAAATATTGATAAATAAAGGGAAAGAAATGGTATAACTAGTATTGGATGTTTTGTAAATAGTTTTCCCTTGTTTCCTTTTCTTTTTGTTGTTCTCATTCAAATTTCCGTACAAAGTATTGTTTAAAGTGCTTCGATTTATAAATGCAAATAAATATAATACAAAAAAAGAAATGGCAGTCTTGTAGTCTGTTCAAGAAGAAAGAGAAGGCAGAAGAGGGAAAGAAATAGCATTTTATGTAAAAAATTAACCTTCAAGGAACTGAAATGCAGAGGTTATGGAGAAGGGAGGAAACACTTTCAGCTCCAGAATGTAAGTGATTGCTAAAGAAATGTTATAGAAAAGAGGATGGAATTTTCATATATAGCAGTGTGATCTGCAGATCTTCACACAGCTGGAAAAGTTGGATAGGGATCTTGTCACAGACATATATAACACTTTGATGAAAAGGGGTGGGAAGTATTCCTGTTAGGAGACTTTAAAATAATCAAGGAGGAGGGGGTTCATGTGATGTGCTGAAGCAGTGCAAATTTGTTGCCAGAGGATGTGGTTAGTGCAGTTAGTATAGCTGTGTTTAAAAAAGGATTGGATAAGTTCTTGGAGGAGAAGTCCATTACCTGCTATTAAGTTCACTTAGAGAATAGCCACTGCCATTAGCAATAGACTTAGTTTTTGGGTACTTGCCAGGTTCTTATGGCCTGGATTGGCCACTGTTGGAAACAGGATGCTGGGCTTGATGGACCCTTGGTCTGACCCAGTATGGCATTTTCTTATGTTCTTATGTTCTTATGTAAGGCTTGCAAACTCCTGGGTCTCCCAGTTGATAATCCTTCTAAACCTGTGCTAAAGCTGTTCTTTTCTTGCTAGAAGAATGTCTAAAGATGTGTCCACGAAATCTCTGCCTGCTTTGTGCGCTGAACAGGCTGTAAACCCAAAAAATATCACATGGAAAAGTAGACTGTGCAGACAAGTAAGTCTCAGATGAAGAATGGCCTATACCGGCACCACCATTAAACATTCCAAAAATTATACAAAAAACATCTGAGGATTTTCAAAGAAGCTCACCTGAAAGATTAATAGCCAGCTGGCTTTGGTTGTCGATAAGGTTGTAGAGTTGGTGGCCTCTGTGCAGGAAAAGTCCCTCTAGGATTAAAGCCACAGAGGTTCAAGTGGAGGAGCTGAAAATATTGCTGACTGGAGCCCATTGTAAAGTTGATCAGCTAGAGAAGAAATTAAACAAGATAGGAGACAAAATTGATGATATAGAAAATAGAGGAAGGAAAAAAAATATAAGGTTGTTGAGGTTTCCTGAGGGGACATCAGATCTGACTGCTTTTTTTGCCCTTTGGATATCAGAGGTTCTCAGCATGTCTGTGAAAGGAGGCAGTTTATAAATAGAACAGGCAAAAATGGATGTCATCTGACAATCACAGTGCAGCTCCACAATTATCCAGATGAAGTATGCATAAGGCCTGCAGTAAAGGAGAAATTCTCCTCTGGCTGACCTTTTCAATGCTTCTTTGGGGTCAGAAGTAGTTCCAGAGGACTGGAGAGGGGCAGATGTGGTTCCTATTCATAAAAGTGGAAGTCAGGAGGAGGAGGAGGCTTCAAACTATAGGCTGGTTAGTCTGACCTCTGTGGTGATCAAATTAATGGAATAATTGTTAAAACAGTTTATGGAAGCCAATGAATTGCCTGATCTGAGATAGCATGGTTTTACTGTAGGTAAATTCTGTCAGACAAATTTGATCAGTTCCTTTGAGAGCGCTAGACATAGTGTACTTGAATTTCAGTAGGGTCTTTGACATGGTTCTGCACAGGACACATAAATAAATTGAGCGCCCTTGGTTTAGAATCTAGAGTAACTGACTGGTTAGAAACTGGATGAGTGGGAGGCAACAAAGGGTAGTGGTGAATGGAGTTTACTCTGAGGAGAGGGGAGGGGGGGCTCAGGAATCAGTCCCGGGAATGGTTTTGTTCAACATTTTGGTGAGCAAAATAGCAGAAGGATTGTCAGGGAAAGGTTTGGCTTTTTGCTGATGATACCAAAATCTGCAATAAGGTAGACAGCCAGGAAGCTATGGAAAACATGAGGAAAGATCCAGCAAAGCTCCAAGAATAGATTAGAGACTGGCAGCTAAGATTTAATGCTATAAAATGTAGAGTAATATATTTAGGGTGCAAAAACCCAAGGGAGAGCTACAGTATTGGATGCAAAATTCTTCTGAGCTCAACAGAAGAGCGAGATCTGTGGGTGATTGTATCTGATGATCTAAGGAGGCCAAACAGATTGATAAAATGACAGCAAAAGCCAGAAAGATGCTTGACTGCCTAGGGAGAGGAATGGTCAGCAGGAAAAAGGACATGAGACCTCATTTGAAATACTGTGTACAATTCTGGAGACCGCACTTTTGAAAGGATATAAACTATTTGGAGTCGGTCCACAGGGTGGCTACTAAACTGATCAGTGGTCTTAGTTCTAAAGATAGACTTAAAGATCTAAACATGTATACTCTAGAGGAAAGATGTGATAGGGGAGATATACTCCAAGGATTCTATGCACAGGAGGTGAGCCTCTTTCAATAAAAAGGAGGCTCTAGAAGGGGGTCACGGCATGTGGATGAAAGAGGGTAGACTCAAAAGTAATCAAGGGAAATATTTCTGAACAGAGAGTGCAATGGATGTATGGAACAGTCTCCCAGTGGAGGCGGTAGAGAGAAAAACAGTATCTGAATTCAAGAAAGCTTGGGATAAATATAGAGGGATCTCTGAGGGAGTGATGGGAATTGTAAGAGCAACAGATGCTTTTCAAGAAAAAATAGCACAAATTAAAGTGCTGTCTGCAGAGAAAAATAAAAAAAAATTAGTAAGCATGGCTGATTCTGTAATTATAAGCCAGTATTTTGTGTATTTGCCTATAAAACAGTCAAAATGTAAAGAAATGCCCATCCCATGCTATGTAAATACTTTTACCAGCCTTTAAGAATATCACCTACAAATTGCAAGTGGTTTCTTTGAAACTCTATGTCTAGTTTGCATTAGATGAGAGTTTTTTATGGTCGGTATTTCAATGAGGCCTTTGTTTTGTGATCTGAGCATTTGTGGTAGAATATGTAGATTAAATGTTATTCCCATCAGATCGTTGTTTGGATAAATGTTTTTGAATATAACAGTGAGTGCTTTGTAGATTATTCTTGATTGCACAGGGAGCCAGTGTAGAACAATAGTGTAGAGGTGATGTGGTTGTATTTTCTTGTTCCAGATAATATGTTAGAAAGGTGGACCTCTGAGCTGAGAGGTCCTCGTCATCGGGAGGCGATTTGCAGGTGAAGTGGAGACCCACATTAGCAAACTGATAAAATCTGGTTTCTACAAGTTAAGAATCCTGAGCAGATTGAAACCTCCTCTACTAAACACAGCAGATTTCAGGATGGTTTTACAATATTATCTAGCCTTGATTACTCTAATACCCTACTTCTGGGACTCCCTTCTAGTCACCTAAAACCTCTTCAACTACTGCAAAATGCTACAGCTAGACTATTGTGTTAGGCGCCCCAACCATGGGCCCATGTGGCCGGCACCCCTCACCTTGACAAGCAGAAGGCCCGCTCCTGCCCTGTCCATGGCCAGATCCCGACGCTGGCCCCTGCTCACGCAACCTGACCCAGTGCTCGCCGTGTCTCCCGATGCTGGTGATGCCACTGCTCTCCATGGGCCCCCTAGGTGCGTGCATGTGCTACTCTCTTTAATGTAAAGGGCTAGAGGTGGGAATGTTCCCTGTGGCCTGGGATGATGATGTCAGGCAAAGCAGGAATAAATACCCTGCCTTGCCATCCCTTCCTCGCCTCAGCAACAGGTCCTGCTCTGCCTAGAGTGTGAGTTGTTCTGCAATCCTGCTCCTGTTCCAGCTCCTGGTTCCGTGATCCTGCTCCTTTTCCTGTTCTTGGCTCCATGATCCTGCTTCTGCTCTTGTTCCTGTTCCAGCTCTTCGATCCCTTGGATTGCTCTTCTGGTTTTTGACTCAGTATGTTTCTGGATTCTGCCTTGTCCGCCGCCTGTCCTGAACACCTGCCTGCTCACCATCTCTTCTTGCTAGCTGCCTGCCACGACCTCTGGCCTGTCCCTGGATTCTCTTGCCTGCTTCCAGCCCCAACCTCTGGTACATCTGACTTTGCTTCTGCCTTCTGCCTTCAAGGGATTGTCTTCATCTGGAGACCCGCGCCTAAGTCCTGCTGGCCCCCGTAACCAAGGGCTCAACATGCAGGGAACAAGGGCGGAGACATCTCTCACCTCGGCCCAGGGTTCACAACTTCATCAAACCATAACAGATTGCAAACTCTATAGACAAGGCTCAGCTCTCAGCCCTTCAGGCCATCCCTGGCCTGGCCCAACGTTTAGCCAAAAAACAACGGACACTAGAGATTTTCACTCATGCCTTCAATCAGCTAAATTCTCAACTGAACTCTACAGGAATGCCTGTCAAGGCCCTCTCCTCTCCTACAGTGATGCCTGTATGTCCCTCCATACCCTTGCCAGCACCTACACGCTTTACAGGTCATCCCCTGTTATGCAGGGGCTTTCTAAATCAGTGCTGCATGCACCTTTCGCTTCAACCTACCTATTTCCCAGACGTAGTCTCCAAAACTACCTACATTCTATCTCTACTAGATGGAAAAACTCTGGCCTGGGCTTCACCTCTCTGGGAACATAATGATCCTGTACTCCAGGACTTAACAGGATTCCTCACACTCTTTCGTTCAGTATTCGATGATCCCGCCCACAAGACTGTTGCTGGATCCGCTCTCCTGCACTTACAACAAGGTACCAAACCTTTGATGGATTACATTATTGAGTTTAAAACCTTGTCCTCGGAACTACACTGAGACCTGGGTTGTCTAAGAGCCATCTTCCTGGAGGGTCTCAACCCCTGCATCAAAGACAAGCTAGCGGCACGTGACCTCCCCACTACCCTAGACTCTCTCATCGACCTTGTTGGATGAATCAATCAACGCCTGCATGAATGCTCACAAGAGGTAAAAAGTTCTAGGAAAATATCATCGGGAGTTTCCCATCCTCACCCAGGGCCAGTCACTCTGACCACTCCTACACCAAAGAGGAAGAAGAGCCAATGCAACTGGGGCGAAGCCACCTTATGTCGAAAGAGAAACATTATCGAAGGAGACTTGGCCTCTGCATGTACTACAGACAACCAGGCCACATGATACTTTCCTGCCCTATCTGTCCGGGAAACGTGCAGACCTAGGATCCGCCGGAGGACTCTTCCTAGGTATAACTTCTCCATCTCCTCCACTGACACTTCCAGTCTCTACAATTTCAGAGGCCCTCGAATTTCATACTCTAGCCCTTGTAGATTCCAGGACAGGCGGATACTTCATACTCCGCAAACTTGTAGAGCACCTACGCATCCCTACAGTTCAGACACCCACTCCACTACTACTGTCGTCCATACACGGCGGGCCTCTACCCGGTGAGGTTTCATTTACTACTCAGCCGCTTCGCCTCTGCACTGGATCTCTGCATTCTGAGACCATAATGTTTTTAGTTCTGGACAAGGCTATTCATCCGGTGGTACTTGGGATACCATGGCTTCAAACTCACTCATCCCAATTCGATTGGACCACCATGGAACTTTCTCAGTGGGGAAAAGCCTACCATGGAAGATGCCTAGAGGTCATGCCTTGTCTGAATACTACTACCTCTTCTGGGCCTACCTCCACAGTACCAGGCCTATCAGGATGTGTTCTCTAAACAGGCGGCGGATGTTTTGCCACCTCACCGATCCTTTGACTGCACCATCAACCTAGTGCCGGGTTCCAAACCTCCCAAAGGAAGGGTGTACCCACTTTCCTTATCTGAGACAAAGGCTATGTCTACCTACATCCAGGAGAACCTAGAGAAGGGGTTCATATGGCCTTCGAAGACTCAGGCCAGAGTCGGATTCTTTTTCATGGGCAAGAAGGATGGATCCCTTAGCTCATGTATAGATTACCGGGGATTGAACGAGATCACTATGAAGGACCGCTACCCAATGCTGTTAATTGCTGAACTTTTTGACCGACTCCAAGGAGCCAGAATATTTACAAAGCTGGACCTTAGAGGAGCATATAATCTTGTTCGAATACGGCATCTAAACTAAGGATCAGTGCTTCCGCCATGTCCTAACTCAGTGCTGCCATGAGATGTCTTACATTTTGCACTCCCTGGCGGCCCTTGACAAAGCCAGTTTGGTCTTCATGAATAAGTTGGGGTAAGATAACATTTAGCTGAGATGTCAAGATGGTCGCTAAGATTTTCACATTGACATTAATTAACGATATTGGCCAATAGGAGCCTACCTCTAAAGGATCCTTTCCTGGCTTAGGAAGTACCACAATCACAGACTGATTGGAAGCCGCTGAGATACCTTTGGTGCTTAACATATAAGTGTAGTAGTTTTGCAAATGGGATAGAAGGGCAAACCTCAAAATTTTATAATATTCAGAGCCGATGCCATCCTGGCCAGCAGCTTTACCCAATTTTAAATTTTGAATCACAGAATAAATTTCATGGGTAGTGATAGTACTATTTAGCGCAGTGATATGGTCCATCGATAGGCGAGGCCACTGAACTGCATGAAACAGAGAGTTTGCGGTTTCCATATCCATATGTTTAGCCCGATACAGCGACTTGTAGTAGCTTAGAAACCAAGCCGCAATAGCCGTGGGGGCAGTCTGGTGTATACCCCCACCATCTTTGAAACCCACTATGGATGCCCTCTGCCCCTTAGGTCATATTAAGCATGTCATAAAATGACTGGCCCGATTGCCATGTTTGTATAACTGATAACGGTGATATCTAAGGGATTTAGACGCCCGTTGATGAATTAAGCAATTCAAAGCCTCTCGGGCCCTGTCCATCTGAGCTTTGGCTTCAGCTATCATAGTTGCCATGTGATGCTGTTGGGCGGTCTTAAGAACCGCGGTTAACCGCAAAATTTCTGCATTACATTTCCTATTGAGCTTGGCTACATAAGCTATAATGGCCCCCCACATTACCGCCTTCCCAGCCTCCCAGACCGTCGCAAGGGAAAACTCTGGGGTATTATTATGATCCACATATTCTTTCCAACAGCTCTGTAAATAACTGTGGAACGCCTTATCTAAATATAAATCAGGGCGCATGCACTAGGAGAACAGGGGTCGGGCTCCGAGTCCACATTGCAAGACCATGGTTACCGGAGCATGGTTGGAGAGCGAGATGGTACCAATGCTAGCATCCTGCACCCTAGAGAAGCACTGCTCCGAGATTAATAAATAATCCAACCTTGAGTATGTATGGTGTGGATTAGAAAAGAACGTGAAATCCCTTTCACTGGGGTGGAGAACCCGCCAAATATCCAGCAACTGGAGCTCCCGGCATAGTAGATTAACGCCTATGTTCCTATCCATCTCAGAGGTAGGTTTAGGGGGGTTGTTATCAAGATGTCTATTAGCCACTATATTGAAATCTCTACCGACCACCAAGCTACAGTCAGAAAACTCCATCGAGGCTCTCACCAGGGTGGCAAAAAATGTGGGGGAGTACACATTGGGGGCATAGACATTACAAAATGCTACTTTCTGTTGGTACAAGGTCCCCCCTACAACAATATAGTGCCCTTCTGCATCCTGGCAAGAGCACTTTAACTGAAATGGCAAGTTTTTGTGAATGAGGATAGCAACACCCCATTAAAGGTATTGAAAGAAGAATAATAACACTGGCCCACCCAATCTCTCCGCAATTTAGCATGTTCACCATCCCCCAGATGAGTTTCTTGGAGAAACACCACCTGTGCCCGCATACGTTTAAACATAGTGAATAATTTCATAATTTCATCCGCTTGACCGGAGAGTGTATGCCATCCACGTTCAAGGAAACAATCTTAACTTGTGCCATAATATTTAAGTAGTGCTATGGCATGAGGAGGATCCCCTAAAAAGACTCCCATACCAAAACAGTTGACTCCCCAAGATCTCCCAGCCTGGATCTTGTAGAAAAAATAAAGTCACCACATTACATTCCATGGCTCTGAGGCTTTGCCCAGGTCTATGCTCGTCCCTCTCCCCCTCTCCCTCCCCCTCTTCCACTCACATCTAATTCAAGCATCCATACCACTCTTACCACAGTCATACATACAATTCTCCGCAGCAGGAGCCACAGGGCCAACCCCATCTCGTACACACGTTGTCGGGTGTCAGGGTCGCCCTCCTCCGGCCCCACTCCCTCCCCCCATAGTGGTAGGTAACTTGAAAACAGATCGGTACCAAAACCAAGATCCGAACTGCAGAACAGTGAGAGCCCCCTCAGGTTCAGATATAGCATGTCAGTGTCTCAGAAGGGTGTTCAAAAACGAACACAGAGAGTACACAGCAAGCAGTGACCACACAGGCTGCCCTGAGAAGTGCAATTAGAAGTTGCCTAGATCAAGCAGCTGTTTATGGCCGCCAAAAACTGCACCAAGGTGCCAGGCATTGAAAAGCAGCAGGTTCCTATTCCAACAAAAAAAAAAAAATTAGTTGAAGGAATCGTCCTGGGCCACTAAGAATGAAACCCAAATCCCGGCTGAATGGTACGGGCAAACAGGTAGCACCCCTGCAAACTGTGTTAAACCAAATTAGGTAACTGGAAACTTGACATGATAATAGTGACTTCTTCACACCGCTCCTGATCGTGGCAAGGTCCCAATAAAGCCATCCGCCTTCTTGGAGCTGAAAAACAGGATTTTGTTGTCATGGTGCACACGCAATTTTGCTGGATAAAGCAGGGCAAACCGAATACCCCTCTTATGCAATTCTGTGCAGGCAGAAGCCAAAACTTTCCTCTGCGCTGCTGTGTTGGTGGAGAAATCATTAAGCAATAACAGCTCATGGCGGTAGTATTCCACTGCTCCTTTCTGCCAATAGGCTTGTAGCAATTGGATCTTATGTGCCCAGTTCAGAATACGGGCCATGACAGGCCGGGGCCGAGCATTGCCTTCCCTTAAGGGACCTATACGATGCACTCGCTTGCACTGTAAATGCTCTACAGTCATCTCCAACCCAACCTGCTTTGGGAGCCAATTCTCCACAAAGTCTTTCAGCCCTTTCTACTTTACCTCTTCAGGGAGACCTATAATTTATAAGTTGTTTCTTCGGCCGCGGTCTTCCTGATCTTCCAGTTTGGCCAGCATTTCACACTGTCTATGTTGAAGATCCACCACGTGGCGCTCCGATGCTGCCAGCTGATCCCCTACATCAGACAGTGTCTTCAGCCACGTCTAGGCATTTTGCATGTCCTTTGAGGACCGACTTGACATCCTCTAGGGCGGTCTGGAGCTTAATAAGTCTCCCGTCGAGGGCATCAATAACCCATTGTGAGGTTCTCTCCAGGGCCTCCTCCATAACAGAGGCCATTACAGGTTCCCTGATCTGAGCCGCCGCCATTTTGGTTACAAGCGGGCGAGGTGGTCAGCGGTCAGAGCTACAGTGGGAGCTCCGGTTTCTCATTACCCGCGCGGCGCAACTTCACTGTGGCTGGCAGCATAGCAAAGGCAGTGGGATGGAGGCAGGTGGGACAAATTTGGAGTGGCGAATAGGTACTTTTTATGGGGTTTAAGGGAGCGGGACCGCGGAGCACTTATCTCCTGCTTCCATTTCCCTTACGTCATCACCGGAAGTCAGGGCCTCCTTATGAATACATCATGGCGGGAACCTCGGGGGTGTCTCCTCCCGATGACGTCAGCACCACTAGTGTATTTATACTGATTGGCCCATTGCTATACGAGTTAGCAAGGAGTTCTCTTGCTTGTTAAATTCTGCTCTAACTTGGATCTTCTGTTCCAGACTCTACTCCTGGCATTCGGACGCACTGAGTACCACTCCTCGGGGGCTCTTCCACGCCTTGGCTATCTGCTCCTCGGAGGATCCTCCTGCCTAGGACTTCTGGACCTGCTCCTCAGGTCTCCCTCTGGGGCTTCCTTGTGTGAGTACATTCTCTGACTTATATCAACATTGCCTGCAGATTCCACGGTGTACCCCTCGGGCCACTACCGTTCTTCGGTCTGCCTACGCTACTCATCCTGTGCCTCAGGATCTTGTTACCTCCATCACAGACTGCTACCACCTCTGCACCTATTGTTCAGTTTCCTTGGCATACCCCGCACTGCGGGCCACTACCGGATCTGCACTCTGAGGTAATTCTACCAGCCTGCAGGAGTCTCCTGGTGTTCCCTGCGCTGCGGGCCACTACCGGAGTTTCGTACCAACTTCACCTTCTGGACTACTGTATTTGCTCAAAGACTATGTTTATTACATGTCCCGCTCCTCGGGCTATGTATCATCTTTTCTTCCTTAATAAAGTCTTGTTCACAGCTGTGTCCTATGTCGCTGAGACCATGCCCACTGACGGTGAGGCCCATGGGGCTCCTCCCTGTGGGCGGAGACATCTCTCACCTCGGCCTGGGGTTCACAACTTCATCAAACCATAACACCTTCAATATGAAGCTGAGGCTAATTGGCAATTATCTGATCAAGCATTTTATGAAAAATTAGAAGTAGATCCTTCACTTGAAATAATGCAACAGATTTCTGCTGTTTTGGATGAAAAGAAACAACTTGATTTTTTGACTAATCGTGAAAGAAATTTTCTTTTACAAAAATATCCAAAAATCACAGTTTTTTATACAATACCCAAAAAACATAAGAATCTGTTCAATCCAGCTGAACATCCAATCATCTCGTCTGTTCAGCCCCTTCTGGAACCTTTATCTATTTTTGTTGATTCTTTTTTGCATGAAGCTGTGCAATCTTCTAAATCTTATATCCGAGATACCACACATACCGTATGTTGATTAAATTGGAGATATTCCATTTTGATATTTCTTCTTGCCATCTTGTTACTTTGGACATCCAATCTTTATACACAAATGTGCCACAAGAAGAGGCTTTAACTATTATAGCGACTGTTTTGAATAACAGACCTAGTGCTCATTGGATCCCAACTTTTTTTTATTATTCAACCTGCTAGGACTTCCTTGTTTAATAATTATTTTCTTTTTAAATAAAATTTCTACTTTCAAAAACACAGGATAGCTATGGGGACAACAATGGCCCCCTGTGTTGCCAATCTTTATTTCTAATTTTGAAGATTGTCCTTGTATTCTTCCCCTTTTTAAAAAAATATTCTGGGTTGGTCAAGTTATATAGATGATAACTTTTTTCTTTGGCAAGCCACAGTGGAGGAATTAAATTCATTTTTATATTGGCTTAATTCTCTGGATGCTCATTTACAATTCACCATGTCATACCATATGGATCATTTAACATTTCTTGATATTTTGATTCAAAAAGATAATAACAGGCTGACTACCACCATATTTAGAAAACCCACTGATTGTAATAATCTCCTTCAATTTAACAGTTTTCATCCTTATTCATAGCGTGCTAATTTGCCGAATGGCCAATTTTTGCATTTACACAGAATTTGTTCCAGTAAGGATGAGTACACTATACAGGCAAAAGAACACTGCTTAAAATTCTTAAGAAGGGGTTATCCTATGTGGGTAATTAATCTAGCTTTCAAGATAGCTTTAAATGCTCACAGACAAAAATAAAAGAGAAAAATCGCCAGACTGCTTGGTATGTGTGATTCGTTATTCCAGCATTTCTCATTATTTAATATCAATAATACAAAGACATTGGCATGTGTTACAATTACATTCTGTCTTTCAAGAAAGCTTTTCATTGCATATACAAGAGGAGGAAATTTAAAAGATATGTTGGTGAAATCAATGCATACTGCACAAAATAACACAGCAAGCGTGCAATCCTATGGATATGGTCCATGAAATAACTGTACGATGTGTGTTATGGTGGCCGGCCACAAACCTCTGCAGCTGGCCTCCTCCACTGCCCGCCGCAGGACTCACCCCATGTTGCCTCCGGCCCTCCGACGACTCCGCTCCTAGAGCTTGTGGATACGACGAGAGATGCGGAGCTCCCAATTGCATTCCCGTAGTCGGTGGTCGATGCGACCGGTAAGGTCAATGAGGCCCTCGAGCGAAGCTGGGAGTTCAAGGGCGGAAAGCTCATCTTTAAGATCAGATGAGAGCCCATCTAGGTAGATGGAATGTAGACAGTCCTCCTGCCAACACAGTTCTTCCGCAAATGTGTGAAACTCTATCGTATAGTCATTGAGAGACGAAGGTCCTTGCCAGAGGTATAACAGATCAGAACTGGCAGTGGCCTGCTGGCCTGGGTCATCAAAGGTCTTTAGGAGTACAGACACTAAGTGGGAAAGCTCTTGTAGAAGGGAGTCTGACCACTCCCAGAGTCGTGAGGCCCATGCCAATACCTTGCCCTCTAACCAAGAAAGAATGAACGTGATCTTGGTAGCATCATTTTAGAACACAGTTGGATGAAAAGTGAACTGCATATAGCACTGATTGATGAAACCTCTACACAGCTTCGGGTCACCATTGAAGTCTAGAGGAGCAGGTAGCGAGACTGAAGTCTTGACTGGAATCGCCAGTGATGACAAACTGGGCACAGCTGGCGTGGAGCCAATGGAGACTGGAAGAGGATCCAGTTGGCCATTAAGTCGCTCAATGGAAGCTGCCAAAACCTCAAGGAACCGCTGCTGCTCTTGAATCTTGAGAGCCAGCCCCGGAATGGCCTGGATGGCGGGAGCCTCCCCCGGGTCCATGGCTTTGGCAACCTGTTGCGGAGTTGGATCCTTGGCCCGAGGTGGTGTTGGTGCCACCTGTGGAGGAAACCCGTCAGGTCACCACCGTCAGGAGGTAAGGCCAGATGGGAAGCAGAGGCCAGCTGGAGCTTTGCCAATACCAGCCCTCATTCCCTGCAGGTTGAGTCCTTGTGTGCTGGGGCCGGCCAACTTAGGTGGGCCTCCGCATGGATGATCCTGTAAAGATGGCCTGAGGGTGACACAATGGAGGGCAGCAGCTATCGAAGGAGTACGAATACAGAATTGTAGCTGGAAAGACTGAGAGGCTGAACCAGAAAGCAGGTGAGTGACTGGCAGCTTGGCATGGAGAAGAGTACAGACAGGAAGTGGAGTCTGCATCAGACACAGATTGGATCCAAGCAATGAATCAGAGGTAGGTGGCAAGGCATGAGGTCAAGACCAGGCAATGGATCTGGTGCAGTCGGCAAGGCATGAGGACAAGTCCAGGCAATGGGTCAGAACTGAGGAATCCGTCTTAAAGGGAAATGGAGGCAGGAAATGGTACTGGAACTGAAGCAGGATCAGGAACAGGTAGTGGAACTGAAGCAGGATCAGGAACAAGTACTGGAATTAAAGCAGGATCAGGAACACAGGTAACACAGAACACAACTGAACAGCGTGGAGAGTTGTTACAAGGCAAGTTCTGAATGCCAGAGCCTGCCTGGAGGGTTTATAGATGTCACCAGGAGGGGCTGCAGGTGGCTTTCCCGCCGTGGTCCCTTTATATTCAGAAGAGTCACTTGCGCGCCTAAGGCCATCGGGCCAGAGAGGAGGCGACGTCTGGCCGTGTGGTGGGGGGGAGGTCTAGCTGGGCCTGGAGGGACTCCACGCCAAGCGAGACGCCCCGGGAGGCGAGAGAGTAGAACGGGAGCGGGAACTGAAGAGGAAGGATCCAGACCGGAGAACTGGCGTTGGGGGTGAGTGAATCTGGCTGCGGGCCTGTGGCGGCCCGGAAGCACAACAATTACATGGATCCAAATAAGAATAAAGAAAGGAATAAGATGTTAGAAGCATAGCAAAGGAAGGTGATCAGAACAGCTCAAGTTACACAATGGGGCGGATTTTAAAAGGCCTGCGCGCGCCGGCGCGCCTATTTTGCATAGGCCGCCGGCGCGCGTAAGTCCCGGGGCTTTCGAAAAGGGGTGGGAGGGGGCGTGTCCGGGAGCGTTCCCGAAACGACGCGGCGTTTCGGGGGCGTGCCGCGGCATTTCGGGGGCGGGCCCGGGGGCATGGTGCCGGCCCGGGGGCGTGGTCTAGGCCTCCGGACCAGCCCCCGGGACCAGAGGACGGAGCGGGGCTGCCGGCCGGCACGCGCAAAGTTACGCCTGCTGAAAGCAGGCGTAACTTTGCCGACAAAGGTAAGGGGGGGTTTAGATAGGGCCGGGGGGGGGGGGGTGGGTTAGGTAGGGGAAGGGAGGGGAAGGTGGGGGGAGGGCGAAGGAAAGTTCCCTCCGAGGCCACTCTGAAATCGGAGCGGCCTCGGAGGGAATGGAGGCAGGCTGCGCGGCTTGGCGCGCGCAGGCTGCCGATTTTGCGCAGCCTTGCGCGCGCTGACCCCGGATTTTATAAGATACGCACGGCTACGCGCGTATCTTATAAAATCCAGGGTACTTTTGTTTGCGCCTGCTGCGCGAACAAAAGTACGCGCTCGCGTATCGTTTGAAGATCTACCTCAATGTCTCTACATCCTGCTGGTACTCAGTGCAGAGGCTTTAGTATATTTGTCAACAATGCAATACAAGGCATAATGTGAAGACACCCTGTCTCATCCTCTTCATTGAGATCTCACAGTGGATTGGAGCTCCAGGACCACAGTGCTAAATATTCAGACGAGTTATACCCAGGAACATTATGTGCAGGTGTTTGCTTTAGCCTTTCAGGAGACTGTGGTGCTGTACAGTGCTGAAACACAAGTTTACTTTGTGGACTCTCTCTACACAAAGCCTTCAGATCATTGTCAGGCTGATGTTGCCTTACCTAGTTTGTTTTGCAGGTTTTCTTATAGCATAAGCTGGAAATCTGGTGCAGGTGTGGCTGCTTCTGTTGTTCATCCATTGTATACTCATTTTTTTTTAATCCAGCATGTTGTCTACCACCTAGCTATTCCCATATTTTTTTATAACTCTGTGCATAACATGTAAGAAACAGCTGATGGTTAGGGCTATATAACTGCCTGTGGCACATAGCTTATGCAAGGTCCTCAATCTACCATTACATTACTGAAACAGGCTGCCTTTCTTTAGAGTCTGGAACTGTGGCACAATTTATAATATGGCCAATCTGGGACCTTTATCCAAAAGGTGATGGTAGCTAAGATTTACAAGTACCATGACTTGGTGTGTGGCTGTAAGTGGATTCAATATTATATAAGTCAGAAGTGCTTCTGTCCCCCAAAAAAATGTGTAGGTTTGTTTTTTTTATTATTATTATTTTTTACACAGCACTATGTACCTGTTACCTTTGGTGTTCTAAAGGCACACGTATACATCTGCTACTAGACTATATGTAACTCATAACACCTACTTATTGATGGTTTATGGGAGTTTATCTCATTATAGGTAATAGCATTAAGATGCTGGGACACTTCTACAATGCTGTACCATAATGATGATTTTTGTTTTGCCATGTTCTTGACTTCCCAGTCCTAGATATGGCTACCTCCTTATATGGCCTGTCCTGCCTGCACCTTCATGTCTGATGCTGCTTTCTGGATGGTGAAATTATTTCTTATCTAATCATTTCAATTCTTTTAATACAGTCAGACCAGTTGGGTTATGCACGCCAGCAGAAGAAGACAGAGATCAACAGGCCAGCTGATTCATTCCTTATGTATCAACAAAAAGGTAGATATGAAAAATACATCACACTAAATAATACAATAATGCAGAAGTGTAAGGAGAAAATATATAGCCAAAGCTCATAAATATATTATTTCACAGGTCCAAAAAATATTTATTTATAAGTGTAGAAAATGTTAATCAATCAAAAATGTTGAGCACTGTAACACTATGACAAGTCAAAATGTCAAAAAGTCCAGTAGCAATAGTAATAAAACAATGATTTTATCAATGAATCAAAGCTGAGTCCCCTGATATGGCCATGTTTCACTGAGCGGCTTCTTCAGGGGGGACAGTTGCTGTGGAAATAGAACAAAAAGATAAAACTCACAAGTCATATATATCCATAGATAAATACATACAGAAATAGGTAAACACTAACATTTAATAATGCTAAACTTAAAATCCCAAGTACCTGCATGGACATTTAGTAAGTGAGTAAACCCAAAAGGGACAACAGTTCAAGCAGTATTTGAAAGACAGGAATCCCAACTGACAGGCAAAAAGCTGTTCAAAAGGTGCAAACAGATCACATGTTAATGAAGAGCCAGTCAAAAAGCAATAAAAACCCCCCACAAATGTCAATGAAAATACAAAAATGCAAGAACGTGTACAAATAGATATATCAAGAAATAAAACTATGAAAATAAAACAAATTTAATAAAATTAGACTAGTCAATAAATAGAAAGGGTGAAGGGGATGACCAGGGAATATCCAACATTATTCACATTGTAGCCTGTCCAGAACACATCCTCTGTGGGGAGCCCTAACAGAATCAATTCTAATGAACCTCAAATCAGAAATTCATGAAGAGTTGTACTCATGTACTAAGAAAGGAGCATTTTGTTTAGAGCTATGAATTCTACTGCATTGTTCATAAATCTAATTTCTAATCATACACAGAGTTTTACCCACATATGAAAGGCTACAGGAACACATAATCAAATACATAACCTGAGAAGAATCACAGTTTGAGGAAAAGTTGTGTGTATGTGGTATACATTACTGGATGAGTGAACTCTGAAAGAGTTAAAGAGAAACTGCAGGCATGCAATGAGCACAAGGCTTTTGCCCAGAGCAGTCATAGTGTTAGATAAAGGTAAGTCTGAAGAAACTAGCCTAGCCTGTCAGTTTTGTCCCTAATAAAATGCAAACCTAGGGATTTCTAATAACATCCCAAGGTAGGCCAGAATGGGTGGTGCAGGTGTCCTCTCTCCAAGAACTGTGTGGTCATAGGTTGTGCTTGTATAATAAAATCTGTATGGGAAAAACACAGACAGCATAATCTAAACAATTGACCTAAAGGGATACTGTCTCAAAGAGACTGGGGGTGGTGACTTGTGTTCAACAATAAAGCATTTCTGTCAGTGTATTTTTTTAAATATATATTGTTGTAAGCATGCCATCCTGCAAAGTAACTAGAATATCAAGAAAGAAACCTGAATGGAATTTGTGTGGTATGTGAACTGAAGAATGGGGTCCTGGGTATTTAACCAATCCAGAAATAAATATTATTGAATTTCTGAACCATACCAAATTGGAAAAATATCATTGATGAATCTGAGACAAGTTAGAATAAATGGTACGGGGCAGGAGACTGGTTGAATCTTCACCACTGAAAGCCGAGGTCCCCCCGGGAGGAACCATTGAGGACCCAGGTCACTTGGACTTACGTGCAGTCTCCTGTGGGTGAGTCTTGAAAAGGAATCCTGGGATCCTGAGGAGTACCGAAGTTGAAGCCAGGAGACCAACTGGAACTTCACCATTGGAAGCCCGAGGTCTCCCAGGAGGAGTCCGAGAGGACCCAAGCCGCTTGGACTTAGGCAGTGCCTCCTGGACGTCACGGAACAGGACACTGAGGGCAAGTTGAAGTCAGGAACCAGGAGCTGAAGCTGAAGGCAAAAGCCAAGGACAAGCTGAAGTCAGAAGCCAGGGACGAGCCGAAGTCAGAAGCCAGGGACGAAGCTGAAGTCAGAAGCCAGGGACAAGCCAGAAGTCAGAAGCCAGGGACAAGCCAAATTCAGAAGCCAGGGACGAAGAACAGCAACTAGCAACCTCTGGGAACAGAGAGAACCTCATTGCAAGGGAGGAATAGGGCTGGCTGCAGGGCTTAAATCCCTGCCGGCTTCTGACATCCTTCGGGGGTGGAGCCGCAGGTTCCCGCGCTGGTCCCTTTAAAACCTGTGCCCCAGCGCACGCACGCGCCTAGAGGGCGGAGCCAGCAGAGGACATCGGCGGCGTCTCCCTTGCAGAGGGAGCGCCGCATAGAGAAGCCAGCCAGGACCGAGCAGGCCTCATGGATGCCGCTGCCGCCGCGAGGCAACCCGCGGTAAGTGGGGGGGCCAGCCCGCGGGGGTCTGCGGGTCGGAGGCGCAACAGGTGGATCCAAGTAAGATATTTCTTCCACCTTTGCACATCAAACGGGCTGATGAAAAACTTTGTTAAGGCAATGAACAAGCAAAGTAAAGCCTTTGATTATTTGCGGCAAATGTTTCCACGCATAAGTGATACCAATATAAAAGAAGGTGTTTTCGTTGGCCCACAAATCCGAGCTGTGATGAAGGACAACCATTTTGATGGTCTTCTGCAAGGTACAGAATATGTTACATGGACAGCCTTCAAGAATGTCGTTTGTAACTTTCTAGGTAACTATAAGGCAGCAGACTATGTCGAACAGTTTGAAAATCTGCTTCAGGCATACAAATTGATGAAGTGCAACATGTCATTGAAGATACATTCTCTTCATTCCCTCTTGGACTTCTTCCCAGACAACCTTGGCGCTGTGAGTGATGAACATGGTGAAAGGTTTCAAGACATTGTCAAAATGGAGAAACGGTATCAAGGCAAGTGGAACCACTCCATGCTGGGTGACTATTGTTGGACTCTCATCCGCAAAACGTCGGATAGTGATTACAAATGAAAATCTGTGGCAAAACATTTTTAGTTTTGTTTTCTGCCAACATTGCCATGATAGCTTATGCCGCTACAGACATGTAACAATGCTTAATGTATATCACACTTTTCTGGCAAATAGTATGTGATACAGACATAATAAATACATATTTGTGTTCAGCTTGTTAAAATCTACTTGCATCACTGAAGGTTGTGGAGGAAACAAAATGTTCCCAGAAATTTGTTTTCCAATGTATCCGGATAAATAGCACTGCTATTTACACAGGTGTCAGTGTCATTGATGGTTATAAAATAATACTGAATGAAGAAGAACTGTCAGAGATAATGTTCTTGCATAACTTAATTGTCAGTATAGCATGTTGCACTAAACTGAATGCTAACAAAACATACTATAAAACCCTGAGCACAAAGGTACTTCATGTATTGTCATGTGAGCCAGATATTAAGGAAATTGGGGTTTTCACTTAAAAGATGTTATAGAAATAACTTAATACTATTGCGTCCGTCGGTGCTAGATGACTTTGCCCCGTTTGCCTCACCTTGTTCACGGCTCCTCCCGCTTCCCTTGGAAAAATGGCTACCTCAGTGTCTACAAGCCGACCTCTCCGGCGTCCCTGGAACGGCTATGGTGCTGCCTCCCGCCATGCTCCTCCCAAGGGCCTACTAGGGTGCGTGCGTGCACGCCACCAATGTCTTTATTCCAGCATTGGCATGAACCTCGGGGGTGTTCCCCTCTACTGACGTCACACCATCCGGGTATATAGCCTGTACTAAGTTGCTAGCTCATTGAGTTAGCAAAGGATTGGTTTCAGCCGGTCTTAGCTACTCTGCCGCTTCCGTGCTGCCGCTGGAAGCTCTCTCTCTGCCCTTCGGGGTATTGCTAACCTGGATACCTGCTCCTCGGGGGCCCTCTGCTTTATTTCAGGTGCCTTACAGGGATCAGGTACTCACTCCTTGAGGACCTGCTCTCCCTGCCTCGGTGCCTGTACCATCTTCTTCAACCTGGTGAATCGCATACCTACAGCAACCATCTAGTGAATAATCTAACTCTCAGTCTATCTCATCCACAGTACTACCTTGTTGGGAAACCTGCACCTGAATCCCCCTATACCAACGGGGTGAGAAGTGTCCCCTCTGTCGAGGGTCCTGAGATTGCTACATCCATGCTACCTCACTACTGCCACCTCTGGTGGTATACTTCAAGCTGTATAAATAAAGAACTAACTCTGTGTTTGTGCGTCCTGCATTTAGCCTAGTACAGTGGCGCCTAATGGGACTCCTCCCTGTGGGCGTGGTCATCTGCCACAGTACCCAAGAATCCACCCAAACACCGCTTAACCATAACAATACCTCACTGTAAAAATTAAAATAGAGACAACCAGGACACTTCTGTATCAAAAAATATATTTTTTATTGTACTTGCACTTGAAAGTTGAGTTTCAGAATTTTAGTTCTTCTCTTCTGAAAACATTGTTTTTACTGTACACAATGAAGTTTTACTTTAAGAGGTTGATATTCAAAAGCCATATAGACAGATAATTGTGTGCCTAGAATTTAGACACACAGGGGCGGATTTTAAGAGCCCTGCTCGCGTAAATCCGCCCAGATTTACGCCCGGATTTACGCCGGTGCGCCCGGATTTACGCCCGGATTTACGCCGGTGCGCCTATGTTCCTTAGGCCTACCGGCGCGCGCAGAGCCCCAGGACTCGCGTAAGTCCCGGGGTTTTTCGAGGGGGCGTGTCGGGGGCGTGTCGGATCGGCGCGGCATTTTGGGGGTGGGATGCGGCGTTTCGGGGGCGGGCCCGGGGGCGTGGTTTCGGCACGGGGCGGTCCGGGGGCGTGGCCGCACCCTCCGGAACCGCCCCCAGGTTGCGTCTCGGCGCGCCAGCGGCCCGCTGGCGCGCGGGGATTTACACTCCCTCCGGGAGGCATAAATCCCCCAACAAAGGTAGGGGGGGGTCTAGATAGGGCCGGGGGGGTGGGTTAGATAGAGGAAGGGAGGGGAAGGTGAGGGGAGGGCGAAAGCGAGTTCCCTCCGAGGCCGCTCCGATTTCGGAGCGGCCTCGGAGGGAACGGCGGCAGGCTGCGCGGCTCGGCGCACGCCAGCTACACGAAATCGGCAGCCTTGCGCGCGCCGATCCAGGATTTTAGCGGCTAAGCGCGTATCTACTAAAATCCAGCGTACTTTTGTTTGCGCCTGATGCGCCAACAACATGCATGCACTGGCGTACGCATGTTATAAAATTCCGGGTTGGCGCATGCAAGGGGGGGGTATAATTTAGCAAATTCACGTGGCGACACATCGGGGCCTTCCCCAGTTCCAATTAAGGAGCGGACTGGGAGGGAACTTCCCAACCCCCTACCCTCACCTCCCTTCCCCTTCCTCTATCCAACCTTCTCCTATCTCTATCCTAGCTACCCCTATTTTTTTTATTTTACCTTTTGCTCCTACAAAGGAGCAGGAGCAAGTTACGCGTGCCGTCACCCTGCCGGCGTGCAATCCCCTGGCACATCGGCAAATGGCCACTGTACCGGGTGCCTGTAGCCCCACCCCGCCCCCCCCAGACCACCCTCTTTTAAGGCCCTTGCACTTACATTCATTCCGGGGTTTATGCGTGTGGCCAGGCCTGTTTGAAAATTGGCCCGGCACGCATAAGGCCCGGCCACGTGGGTAAACCTTGGGATTTACAAGCACCGGGGTTTTAAAATCCAGCCTTTAGTGTGCACTAATGGGACTTAATGCTCACAAACTGGATGTTAGTGTGCACTAAGTCCCGTTAGTGTGCACTAAATAGTTTTCCTAATTTCAGAGTTAGTGTACACTAACGGGACTTAGTACGCGCTAACTAACTATAGTTAGTGTGTACTAACTAAACATGTTACCAATAAGTTAAAAAGTGTCAATTGGGGAGCAGTTCATTAGCTAGAGGTATGGTTCTGCATTACCAATGGCTGTCTCCTTAGTCACTTGTTTGTGTTGCTAAGGTTGCAAGGTGGTATTTATGGTGGGATGGCCAGTGTCTGGTAACAAATGTAAACAAACAAGTGATATAATAATACCATTAAGTTGTAGTCAGAATAAGCAAAAGCATGTAATGCAAATACATATTTTAAAATTTGCCAATCCCTTTGTATTTTAGGAAATGATTTTAGGATATGCATACGTTTAATTCCCCTCATCTATGTGTTTGGGTGAGGGGGCAGTAACTGGTGAGAGGGGAAGTGACTGGGGTGAATGTATGGGGTGACAAGTGGGAGAGAGACTGGTTGGTGAGTGGTGAGAGAAAGGCATCCTGGTGTGTGGAGGTGACTGGTGAGAGGGGGAGTGACTCTCACCATCAGGTCGATACTGTAAAGTACGGTTGGAGATTCCCCGTCTGCAACTCGCTGTGGGCACACAATTGGGACGCCTAAAGCGATCCTGCGATACAGTCTCCAGTTTCACGCGTCCTTAGCGCTTCTTGAAACCGACGCATAACCCTTTCCGCACCCAGCATGTATAATCATATGTAAATGAACGAATTAGCTATTTAATGAAGGAATTAGCTATTCCCTCTGATACTGTGACATGCGCTCCGATTATCTCCTTTGTAACTCGCTAATTTGCCGCGTCCTTAACCTGTTAGTTTACCGCCTACCCTCTACCTAGTGTTAGTCCTGCACCATGGACGACCTCCCGCTTTCAAACTGCATTCAGCCCTTCTTTTTGCATGAACGATGCTGCACGGAACTCCGATTGCATTAGTTATTTGCTTAAAAAAATTATTTCATCCCGCATGTTCCATATGGGAGCTGACAGCAGCTTACAAAAAAAATTACAGTTCTCATAAAATGCTAAATACCTAGATGTCACTTTCCGAATCCCCCATCTCCACACGGGCGGGCGGGCGTGCGGTCATTGAGGCGGCGGCGGGAGCCGGCGGGCGGGTGGGCGCCCGTTCATCCAGGCGGTGGCGGGAGCCGACGGGCGGGTGGCGCGCGTTCGATCCAGGCGTCGGCGGGAGCCGGCAGGCGCCCGTTCATCCAGGCGGCGGCGGGAGGCGGCGGGCGGGTGGGCGCGTGTTTATCCAGGCGGCGGCAGTGGGCGGGTGGCGTCCGTTCATCCAGGTGGAGGGAGCCGGCGGCGAAAGCGGCCTCCAGCAGCCCCCGCCGGCAGTGAATGAATGCACGCCTGTTTACGACCGTGCAATTTCGGTGCTCAAGGCAGTCACATGCCGTGACGTCAAGCGACGTGACGTCACGCCTTGAGCACCGAAATTGCACGGGCGTAAACAGGCGTGCATTCATTCACTGCCGGCGGGGGCTGCTGGAGGTCGCTTTCGCTGCCGGCTCTCTCCGCCTGGATGAACGCATGCCCATCAGCCCGCCGCCTCCCGGATAAACGCGCGCCCACCCGCCCGCCGCCGCCGCCTGGATAAACGTGCGCCCACCCGCCCGCCGCCTCCCGCCGCCGCCTGGATGAACGGGCGCCCTCCCGCTGCTGCCTGGATGAACGGGCGCCCACCCGCCCGCCGCCTCCCGCCGCCGCCTGGATAAACGCGCACCCACCCGCCCGCTGCCTCCCGCCGCCGCCTGGATGAGCGGGCACCCACCCGCCCGCCGGCTCCCACCGCCGCCTGGATAAACACGCGTGGAGATGGGGGATTTGGAAAGTGACATCTAGGTATTTATATATATATATATATATATATATAACAACTTTTGTTTTAGTTTTGGTTGTTTTAGTTTTGATGGTTTCCCCCCTCCCGCCTTGCTTCGGGAGGGGGGAAACCAACCACTTCCTGGTACCTGTCATTTCAAATGTCAGTTGAAATGACATTTGAAATGACAGGTACCAGCGCACCCAGGATACTGTATAGGCGCTGTATTAAGCGCCTATACAGTAAAATGGGTTGCACGGGCCTAACGCTTCGCAGACGCGGCTTGCATTTGCAAGCAATTTGAATAGAGTATCGAGCGATATGTGAAGAGAACTGTGCGTGCGGGGAACGAGGGTGCGCCCTGCACTGCCGCACTCTTTCTGACGCGGCATAACTGTATCGACCTGCATATGGGGTGACAGCTGGGAGACAGACTGGTTGGTGAATGGTGAAAGGCATCCTGGTGTGACTGGGGTGACTATATGGAATGATGGGGGGAGAGAGACTTCTTGGGGTGATGATTGGTGAGAGAGAAGGCAGCCTGTTGTGTGTGGGTTGGGACTGGTGAGAGGGGAAGTTACCGGGGTGACTGTATGGGGTGACATGTGGGAGAGAAAGGCAGCCTGGTGTGTGTGTGTGTGGTGGTGGTGTGTGGGGGGGGGGGTGACTGGGTTAACTGTATGGGGTGACAAGTCATCCCCCCACACACACCAGGTTGAATCTCTCTCTCTAATCACCACCCCAACTAGTCTTTCCCCCATACATTCAGGCAAGTTACTTCCCATCTCACCAGTCACCACCCCTCCCAACCTAAACACACAGACTCACACCAGGGGAATTCAAAGTATGCATATCCCAAAATGCCATGTCCCCTTTCTTAAAATACAAAGGGATTAGCAAACTTAAATATGCATTTCCATTACATGCTTTTGTTGATTAGAACTTGATACAATTATTACATCACTTGTTGTTTACACTTGTTACCAGGCACAGGCCATCGCCATGCAAACACTAGGGATGTGAATCGGGCTTCGGACGATTGAAAATTTCGTACGATATTTTCAAAATTGTCAGAAATCGGAGGCTCCCCCAAAACGATAGGAAAACCCCACAATATTGTTCATGGGGGTTCTCTTATCGTTTTGGGGAAGGGCGGGAAAAACAGCACACAAAAATAACCCCTAAACCCACCCCGACCCTTTAAAACTAATCCCTTAGCTTCCCCCACCCTCCCGACCCCCTCCAAAACATTTTACAGGTACCTTGTGGTCCAGTGGGGGTCCCGAGAGCGATCTCCCGCTCTCGGGCCGTCAGCTGCCACTAATAAAAATGGTGCCGATGGCCTTTGCTCTTACCATGTGACAGGGTATCCGTGTCATCTTTAAAAATGGCGTGGGCCATCCAGTGCTCCTACCAAGTGAAAGGGGACGGCCAATGGCATGGATACCCTGTCACATGGTAAGGACAAAGGCCATCGGCGCCATTTTTATTAGTGGCAGCCGACGGCCCAAGAGCGGGAGATCGCTCCCGGGACCCCCACTGGACCACCAGGTACCTGTAAAATGTTTTTTGGGGGGTCAGGAGGGTGGGGGAAGCTAAGGGATTAGTTTTAAAGGGTCGGGGTGGGTTTTTTATTTATCGGCTCGGGCGCAGCCAATAAACAAAACCACGATCGGGCCGGACGAAAAAAAAAAAACACGATGTGAATCGGAACCGGAATCCGAACAGATTCCGGTTCTGATTCACATCTCTAGCAAACACCACCTTGTAACCTTGGCAATACAAACAAGTAACTAAGGAGACAGCCAATGGGAATGCAGAACCATACTTCTAGCTAACAAACTGCTCTCCAATTGACACTTTTTAACTTATTGGTAACTTTTCTAGTTAGCATGCACTAACTCAAAAATTAGGGAAACCTGAAATAAACACCTCCTGAACCGTTTAAAAAATGAAATCAACAGTTAACGACCCAAAACAAAATTCACACACACACACAAAAAGTCAGTGCACATCCCTAGTAGCCAGAGCTGGTGAAGCAGGATTTCTTTTCCTTTTAGGTTTTTTGGTTTTTTTGAGAGAGAGAAAAAAACAGAGAGAAAAAGCAAGAAGAAACTGTATTCTCTGGGCTGGAGCAGAGCATGGCACAGCAGAAGAGAAATTGCTAGCAAGGAGCAGCTGCTGGAAGCCTAGACAGTATCCCAGTAAAGCCTGGTTGGAAACCAGTGGGGATTGCTACAGCGAGAGAGAAACTAGAGGGATAGAGAAGGAAGTGAGGTCTGGTACAATGTACTACTGTGTGGTAGGAGTGCTCAGATCTCCAGTCCCAGAGGAAGGAGGAACCTTGAGGCTGGAGGTATGGAGGATGGAGAAGCAGGCCAATGCTCCAGTACCAAAGAAATCTGTCACAGATGGCTGGGCTGAGCAGGGAAGGGACTGGAGGCAAGTAGTGGCTGACCAGAACAAAACTGGGCACAGATAGTGACCAAAATACGAGTATTGGCCACAGAGATGGACCACGTGCTAGCCAAGATGTGGTAATGCACTTTTGTGGTCTGCTCAGAAGGAGGGGCCACAAAGACTCCAGTGGGAGCAGAAAAGACCTCAGAGGGAGCAGTCACTGAGATCCCAGATAGTAATGCTGCCAAGACCCCAGTGGAAGTGATTATTGGGATCCCAGATAGTGATGCTGCTGAGACTCCAGAGGGAGCATAGAAGACCCCGGAGGGAGCAGCCCCCAGACCCTCAGAAAGAGGCGTGGCAAGGTTCATCGCAGATAGAAGAAAAGAGAAGCAGCAACCACAGTACCCAGAGGAGGCTACAAAAGTCCTGTCAAGTAGAATCTAGAACTCGGAGCTCCAAAAGAACTGAAGAAAAGGACTGTGGATGTGGGTGCAGTGGGTGGTGGTTGGTGTACTTTCTAGCATGACCCTAGTGAGTGAGAGTACACAGAACCCTAGATTATCATGTTCAACCCTACAAGGGGAAAGCCAGGGTGAGAGGGTTGTACAGTGTGGAGTACTACCCTGTGTGGATCCCAGGGTGGGTAAAGATGCTTGGCCCAACAGGTCTAAACTGAGGAGGGTATGTGAGGCAATACCCCTAGTGTCCCCTTGTGAGCATGTGCAGGACCAGGCTAGGAACCTGGTTCCCTTTAAATCTCCTAGAGGGAGAATGTCTATGGGCAGGACCCTGCTAGGCAGAAGGTGCTTGGAGGATGTGCCCAGTATGGTGAGGATAAGTTGTTGAGTCAGTGGGGAAAGAATGGGCCCCATGGATCTGGGAGTAGGAACTCCAGGTCCTGTCTGAAAGTGGGAGCTCTGGGAAGTGCCTAAGGATCTGTGAAGGTGGGCATACTTCTGGGAAGTGCCTAAAAGATACTGTGGAGGTAGGCAGACTTCTGGGAAGTGCCTAAGAGATTCTACGAAGGTGTGCAGACTTTTGGGAAGTGCCTAAGAGATACTATGAAGGTGTGCAGACTTTTGGGAAGTGCCTAAGAGTTAATATGGAGAACAGGCAGATTTCTGAGAAGTGTCTGGTTAGTTGAAACTAGAGAGTAGTCTTTGTGTTTGTAACTGTCAGGTCGATACAGTTATGCCGCATTAGAAAGAGTGCGGCAGTGCAGGGCGCACCCTCGTTCCCCGCACGCACAGTTCTCTTCACATATCGCTCGATACTCTATTCAAATTGCTTGCAAATGCAAGCCGCGTCTGCGAAGCGTTAGGTGAAGCGTTAGGCCCGCGCAACCCATTTTACTGTATAGGCGCTTAATACAGCGCCTATACAGTATCCTGGGTGCGCTGGTACCTGTCATTTCAAATGTCATTTCAACTGACATTTGACATGACAGGTACCAGGAAGTGGATGGTTTCCCCCCTCCCGAAGCAAGGCGGGAGGGAGGAAACCATCAAAACTAAAACAACCAAAACTAAAACAAAAGTTGTTATATATATATATATATATATATATATATATATATATATATATATATATATACCTAGTTTTCACTTTCCGAATCCCCCATCTCCACGCGCGTTTATCCAGGCGGTGGCGGGAGCCGGTGGGCGGGTGGGCGCCCGTTCATCCAGGCGGCGGCGGGTGGGTGGGCGCGCGTTTAACCAGGCGGCGGCGGGAGGCGGCGGGCGGGTGGGCGCCCGTTCATCCAGGCGGCGGCGGGAGGTCGCGCGTTTATCCAGGCGGCGGCGGGAGGCGACGGACGGGTGGGCGCCCGTTCATCCAGGTGGCGGCGGGAGGCGGCGGGCGGGTGGGTGCGCGTTTATCCAGGCGGCGGCAGCGGGCGGGTGGGCACGCGTTTATCTGGGAGGCGGTGGGCGGGTGGGCGTGCGTTCATCCAGGTGGAGAGAGCCGGCGGCGAAAGCGACCTCCAGCAGCCCCCGCCGGCAGTGAATGAATGCACGTCTGTTTACGCCCGTGCAATTTCGGCGCTCAAGGCGTGACATCATGACGCTTGATGTCACGGCATGTGACTGCCTTGAGCGCCGAAATTGCACGGTCGTAAACAGGCGTGCATTTATTCACTGCCGGCGGGGGCTGCTGGAGGCCGCTTTCGCCGCCGGCTCCCTCCGCCTGGATGAACGGACGCCACCCGACCTCCGCCGCCGCCTGGATTTAGGCGAGCAGGGCTCTTAAAATCCGCCCCCTTGTGTATGCAAGTACATGAGTACCATTTAAAATATCCCTTCTGAACGTATGTGTGTAGCCTTTACACATGTACTCACACAAGTGACCATATTGTGGGGGGAGAGAGAGAGAGAGACAATATGACACTCTATATATCTACTACTGTAAGAGGGGCACTTTCAAAAGGATGTTTTTTTGGTGGGGTTGATATTACTTGGTTGACCCTTGTAACACTGCTGCCCCCCAAACCCAGCTTGAGTTGAAAGTGTCTCTCATAAGAGACAGGTAGAGTCTGTCTCTCTCAGGACATGGTCCCACCCCGGAACATCCATGACCTTCCCCTTTTCTGCCTCCTTATTTTTGACGCATATACTTCCCGGCTGCTTAAAATTTGTGTTGCTCATGCAGGTAGAGAAGCGTTTTTGCATGAGTAATACTTTTAAAATCTACCTTTAAGTGTTTTGAATGGAAACTAGACCTATGGACAGAAATTGAAAGTGGTATCTCCCCTTTCACTTTCCAGCACAGCTCTGCTGCAGTTCTAAAACTGTTGCCAGTGAAAAATGTCAACAGAGATGTCTATTTCTCTAATGTTATTATGGCCAATAGTACTTTTCTGTCCCAGGAAATACTTTATTGTCTAAGGAACCACTAAAAACTTACATGGCTAAAGAAAATACCTCCAAGAAGAATTTTTAATAAGTTAAAAATATTCTTTTAGCTAGTTAATTTTTCAAAAATCTTTCAGTGCGTTGACTAACTATAGTAATATTAAACAGACCTAATCACTGAATAGTTTTGAGTAAACAGTGAGTTGCTATAGCATTGCTACGGAATTGCTATGACATTGCAAAGGAAGTGGCTTGAGAAGACTAGTTTCTTTTTCTCTGAAAACTGAACGGACCTAATTTTTAACCACCTTTTAAATTGTCTATCAAAATGAATAGGGAAAATTAGTCAAATTAAATCAACAAAAATCCTCCTCACATAGTTCCAAATCACACCAAACTTCCAGATTAGCTTTTAAACAAATCATACTGATGTCCTGTGTATTTTTATAACCATTACAGCCAATTTAATCACTCTCAGAGCCGATTATGTTCAGAATTTGAAAGAGAAATATTTGTATCTCAAACCAAGGACCAAAATCATATTATAAGAACATAAGAACATGTCATACTGGGTCAGACCAAGGGTCCATCAAGCCCAGCATCCTATTTCCAACAGTGGCCAATCCAGGCCATAAGAACCTGGCAAGTACCCGAAAACTAAGTCTATTCCATGTTACTGTTGCTAGTAATAGCAGTGGCTATTTTCTAAGTCAACTTAATTAATCGCAGGTAATGGACTTCTCCTCCAAGAACTTGAACAATGACCACGCCTCTTGCACACTTTTTACTTTTGTAGCTGCTCCTTTCAATTTTTTTCTAACAATTTTTCTCATTTTCTCAAAGTTTCCCTTTTGAAAGTTTAGCACAAGAGCCATAGATTTGCATACTGTTCCTCTTCCAGTCATTAATTCAAATGTGATCATATTATGATCACTATTGCCAAGCGGCTCCACCACCGTTACCTCTCTCACCAAATTCTGTTCTCCACTGAGAATTAGATCTAAAATTGCTCCCTCTCTCATCGGTTCCTAAACCAATTGCTCCATAAAGCTATCATTTATTCCATCCAGGAACGTTATCTCTCTGGGGTGTCCCGATGATACATTTACCCAGTCAATATTGGGGTAATTGAAGTCTCCCATTATTACCGCACTACCAATTTGGTTAGCTTCCCTAATTTCTCTTAGCATTTCACTGTCCATCTCACCATCTTGACCAGGTGGATGGTAGTATACTCTTATCACTATAGTCTTCCCTAATACACAAGGGATTTCTACCCATAAAGATTCAATTTTGCATTTAGTCTCATGCAGGATGTTTATCCGGTTGGACTTTATGCCATCCCGGACATAAAGCGCCACACCGCCTCCCGGGTGCTCCTCTCTGTCATTGCGATATAATTTGTACCCTGGTATAGCACTGTCCCATTGGTTGTCCTCCTTCCACCATGACTCTGAGATGCCAATTAAGTCTATGTCATCATTCACTGCTATACATTCTAATTTTCCCATCTTACTTCTTAGACTTCAGTTTAGTGACCAGCACCATCAAACCCTAATTTCTGAAGTATTTTTGGCACTCTTTAACCTCAGAAAGACCTGGGGAAAATGGGTGTAATAACTTCCTAAAAATCCACTTTTTACTCCTAACTTCTACTATGGTCAGGTCAGGGGAATCCCCTAACGTGGCCACCACCAGCAAAGAAATGAATTTTTAATTATAAAAAATACTATGCAAATAAGTTGGCACTGGCTTCACTCATGTGTTTATGTTGCAGCCCCTCCACTGGCCTGCCACCAAAATCACCAGGGTTTTAAACCTAAAAAATACTTATTAAAAAAAAATTTACTTAAAAAGTACCTTCAGGCACAGTTGTGGCCACCCTTTTGCTCACTGACATCACCAGTGAGGACCCTTGAGCCTGTGCTAAAATCGCACCAAAGCTGGCTCTAGTCCTGATGCCGTCTATGCCTCCAAACTGCAGCAGCATGTTCTCTCAGCTGCCATTGCCTTCCTGACTCCAGCTACACTCAGCAGCACTTATTTATAATAAAGCTGAGTGGGAGACCTGGAGCAACAGCAAAATAGTTGTTTGCTTCACTCCCACTCAGGTTCAGTTACTCACTCTCGGCCCTGCAGCATCAGGGAAGCCCAGAGCACCCGTGATCAAAACAATCAGCTGATTACTCCAGCTCCCTGACACTGCCTTCTTCTCTCTGTAATTGCGGCTGTCATTGCTTTGGGAAATCCACGCTCCTAGCCCCCCCCCCCCCCCCCCACACTCCACTCGTGGCACTGTGCCACTTTCAATTTTAATCGCTGCTCCCAGCTGTTGACAAAGATTGTCTCTCCTACTGGCCCCACTTAAAGCTCCCTGGGGAGATTCCCAAGCCCCGGGGCATTGGATTCTTATGGCTGTCAGCCACTTGCAGCAAATATAGGCTGCTTTTACTCTCAGCTCCTTTTTTATTAAATTCCAGGGCAGTTTCTCCCAGGCTCTTCCTAACAACAGAACACTCCAGCCAAATATCAGAGGCTTCAGCAGTTGCCCCAACACAGATCTTCTCTTCCCAGGGCACGTAAATAATATAATTTATTTATAATAATATATTAGGTTAAAAATTGTATTTTTAATTAAAAAGCTTGTAAAAAATCTGTTGGGTAGACTCGGCCAATCTTGTGTTTGAAAAGTCTTCCTCCTAAGGTCCAGATGAATGCCATTTGGGTCATCCTGATTCCCTCCCTCCCTTCCTCCATGAATAAAAGCCTACTATGAGAAATTAGGACTGAGCATGCATTTTGAATGAATGGAGAAAGCATAACAAAAGATACTACTTAAGATTCCTGTAAATGGCACAAATAAAAATAATCCTTAAAAGAATATACACAAAACTTTGAATGTATATTTATAGTCATTCTGTAAAAAAAACAAAAAAAAACAAAACAGAGTTCCAGCAGGACTAGGAGTTAACCTAATCCCATCCCTAGGGCCCGGGCCCTGGCATCAGAACCAGTCCTAGGCCTTGGCCTCAGTATCAGGGGCAGTTTCAGGCCCTGACCCAGGAAATCTGGATCTGGACTCAGTCAGGCCCTGTTGCTAGGCTTCGGCCTAGGCCTGGGTCATAGTGACCAGGACCTGGCCTCAGCCTGGGCCCCAGTGTTAGGCCTAGGTCCAGGCTTAGGCCAAGGCCTGGGCCTCTGCAAATATAACCTGGCCTTGCATCTTTCCTCTGCATTGGGCCTAAGCCTTGGCCTTGGTCCAGACCTCGGCAATCAGGCCTGGTCTCTGTTTTTCTTTTACGATGAACTCAATGGGGCTTTCCCATTGACTTAAATATAAAACAAAATATTAATTTAATGGAACATCAAGTGTTTTTCATTCCATAAGTAATTAAATAAAATGAGGTACCCGTGTAATGAACCAACAGACCAAAATGAATTTTTCGAGACTATCATCCCATGAGACATCCCACACCAATTAAATACAAGATCATTTTGGGTATTCCTATCCCTTCTACAGTCCTGTATGAAAAAGAACCCTATCAGGGACATCCCTATGGCTCTCTACCACTTTCAGAAGAGTCCAATCTGCCCTCCCCAGATTATCCTGGCATCTCTCTTCATCATCTTTTTCCCCACAAGAAGAGTCAAGGATGCCCCTCCAGAGTATTATGAGTCCCTTCCTCTATCCCTTCTCCAGAATATTTATTGAAACTTCTTCTGCATTTATTTACGAGATGCTTGTTGCACTTCCTGGCCGCGTCCGCTCCACGGCAGGTCCTGCTCACCTCTCCCGTCCATCTACCAGCTCCTGGCTCACTCCCTCAGCCGCTGAAGCGAGTATGCGGCATCCCCGGCAACCCCTCTCACGTCTTCAACTCCGGCCTCACTACGGAGCTCCCGGAGGGGCTCCGCGTCTTCCTGCTCCTTGGCCCCACCCCTAGGTGCGCGCACGGCTGACGTCGCGCTACTTAAAGGGTCAAGCATGGGAAACCCGAACCTGGTGCCCCCCGATGACATCACACTCCCTCTGTATATAAGGGAAGGCCCATTCCCTTGAACGGTGCCTTGGCAGTCGGGTCATACACTCCGGTGTCTCTAGTTTGCCTTCCTGCATTCCAGTGTCTTTGCGCCTGTGTCTCCTGTTCCAGTGCCTTTGTTCCAGCGTCTCCTATCCCAGCATCTCCTATTCCAGCGTCTCTTGTTCCAGTGTCTCCTGTGTCTCTTGTTCCAGCGTCTCCTGTTCCTTCCTCTCTACATTCCTGGAAGTACCCTTCGGACTGATCTCACAGAACTGACCTTTGCCTGATTACTCTTGATTGCTGCCTGACCTGACCTCTGCCTGACTACTCTTGATCGCCACCTGGAACTTGACCTTTGCCTGTGACCTGACTACTCTTGATCGCCGCCAGGAACTTGACCTCTGCCTGACCTGACTACACCCGGATTGACCTCTGTAACTGACCCTGCTTTGGCTGACCATTCTAGACTGATACTCTGACCTTGATCCTCGCTATACACTCAGACACTCTCTTCTGGCCTCCTGCGACCTCTGGGATTCCCTGTCTGCACACCGACCACGCACCCTTGTTCGTGGTGGGCAGTCCCTTGAACTTTCTCTCTAGGAGACCCTGCGGGGCCCACCTAAGACCAAGCGGCCCGGGTAACCAAGGGCTCAACCTGAGGGAACCCCGGGTTGCTATTGGAAAAGTAAAATGTCATGGGATAGGTGTCAATGTCCTTTCGTGGATTACAAACTGGCTAAAAGACAGGAAACAGAGAGTAGGATTAAGTGGACAATTTTCTCGGTGGAAGGGAGTGGGCAGTGGAGTGCCTCAGGGAACTATATTGGGACCCGTACTTTTCAATATATTTATAAATGATCTGGAAAAAAATACGACAAGTAAGGTAATCAAATTTGCAGATGATACAAAATTGTTCAGAGTTGTTAAATCACAAGCAGATTGTGATAAATTGCAGGAAGACCTTCTGAGACTGGAAAATTGGGCATTCAAATGGCAGATGAAATTTAATGTGGATAAGTGCAAGGTGATGCATATAAGGAAAAATAACCCATGCTATAGTTACACAATGTTAGGTTCGTTATTAGGTGCTACAACCCAAGAAAGAGATCTAGGCGTCATAGTGAATAACACATTGAAATCGTCGGCAGTCATAAAAAGCAAACGGAAGGTTGGGAATTATTAGAAAGGGAATGATGAATAAAACGGAAAATGTCATAATTCCTCTGTATCGCTCCATGGTGAGACCGCACTTTGAATACTGTGTACAATTCTGGTCACCACATCTCAAAAAATATATAGTTGCGATGGAGAAGGTAAAGAGAAGAGCGACCAAAATGATAAAGGAGGAAAGACTAAAGAGGTTAGGACTTTTCAGCATGGAGAAGAGACAGCAGAGGGGGGATATGATAGAGGTGTTTAAAATCATGAGAGGTCTAGAACGGGTTAATGTGAATCAGTTATTTACTCTTTAGGATAATAGAAAGTCTAGGGGGCACTCCATGAAGTTAGGATGTGGCACATTTAAAACTAATTGGAGAAAGTTCTTTTTCACTCAACGCACAATTAAACTTTGGAATTTGTTGCCAGAGGATGTGGTTAGTGCAGTTAGTGTAGCTGTGTTTAAAAAAGGATTGGATAGGTTCTTGGAGGAGAAGTCCATTACCTGCTATTAATTGTTGACTTATAAAATAGCCACTGCTATTACTAGCAACAGTAGCGTGGAATAGACTTAGTTTTTGGGTACTTGCCAGGTTTTTATGGCCTGGATTGGCCACTGTTGGAAACAGTATGCTGGGCTTGATGGACCCTTGGTCTGACCCAGTATGGCATGTTCTTATGTTCTTAGCCTTTGGCTCCTCCTGTACTCCGCCTCCTGGTGGCAGGTGAGAGATTGTATGTGTGCACTCGGTGCAAAGAGCTCCTGGCTTTCAGGGAACAAGTCCGATCTCTGGAGGCTAGAGTAGCAGACTTGGAGTAGCTGAGGGAGACAGAGAGGTACATTGACGAGACCTTCAGGGACATAGTAGCCAAGTCCCAAATCCATTCTGGCAGCCCCAGTGCTCCTTGGATCAGAAAGGTCTCCCAGTAGGAGAACATCACCCTGGTGTAGCAGGAAGTGATCCTGTAGCAAGGTCCTGCTCTCCAGGTGATGTATTGTCCTCTCGCACTGAGGACAAATCTCCCAGGGCTATTGCCCAGGAGGGAAGGGTTAGGCCGGCCATTATAGTTGGTGATTCAATTATTAGAAATGAAGATAGCAGGGTGGCTGGTGGACGTGAGGACTGCCTGGTAACTTGCCTGCCTGGTGCGAAGGTGGCAGACCTCACGCGTCACCTAGATAGGATTATAGACAGTGCTGAGGAGGAGCCGGTTGTCGTGGTACATGTGGGCACCAACGACATAGGAAAATGTGGGAGAGAGGTTCTGGAAGCCAAATTTAGGATTTTAGGTAGGAAGCTGAAATCCAGAACCTCTAGGGTGGCATTCTCTGAAATGCTTCCTGTTCCATGTGCAGATCCCCAGAGGCAGGAAGAGCTCCAGAGTTTCAATGCGTGGATGAGACAATGGTGCAGGGAAGAGGGATTCAGCTTTGTAAGTAACTGGGGAAACTTTTGGGGAAAGGGAAGACTTTTCCGAAAGGACGGGCTCCACCTTAACCAGAGTGGAACCAGGCAGCTGGCACTAACTTTCAAAAAGGAGATAGAGCAGCTTTTAAACTAGAACAAGGGGGAAAGCCGACAGTCACTCAGCAGTGCATGGTTCGGAGAAATGTATCCTTGAAGGATACTAATGAAACAGGGCATCCCAACAGAGAGGTTCCATCAAAAGCAAACATACTTCATATGCCTATATGTAAAAAATCACCAAAGCTAATGATTTCCGAATTATCCCAAACAACTGAAAAGCAGGTTGTTAAAACAAGCAAAAACCACACTTTGAAATGTCTGTATGCCAATGCCAGAAGTCTAAGAAGTAAGATGGGAGAGTTAGAGTGTATAGCAGCAAATGATGAGATTCACATAATTGGCATCACAGAGACTTGGTGGAAGGAGGATAACCAATGGGACAGTGCTATATCAGGGTACAAATTATATCGCAATGATAGGGAGGATCAACTTGGTGGGGGTTTGGCACTTTATGTCCGGGAGGGTATAGAGTCCAACAGGATAAAGATCATACAAGAGAGTAAATGCTCAGTAGAATCTATATAGGTAGAAATCCCATGTGTGTTGGGTAAGAGTATAATAATAGGAGTATACTACCGTCCACCTGGACAAAATGGTCAGACAGATGATGAAATGCTAAGAGAAATCAGGGAAGCAAACCAATTTGGCAGTGCAATAATAATGGGAGATTTCAATTACCCCAATATTAACTGGGTAAATGTAACATCAGGCCTTGCTAGAGACATAAAGTTCCTGGATGTAATAAATGATTGCTTCATGGAGCAATTGGTTCAGGAACCAACAAGAGAGGGAGCTATTTTAGATTTAATTCTTAGTGGAACACAGGATTTGGTGAAAGAAGTAACGGTGGTGGGGCCACTTGGCAACAGTGATCATAACATGATCAAATTTAAACTAATAACTGGAAGGGGGACAATAAGTAAATCTGCAGCTCTAACACTAAATTTTAAAAAGGGAAACTTTGATAAAATGAGGAAAATAGAAAAAAACTGAAAGGTGCAGCTGCAAAGGTTAAAAGTGTTCAACAGGCTTGGACATTGTTTAAAAATACAATCTTAGAGGCGCAGTCCATATGTATTCCACGCATTAAGAAAGGTGGAAGGAAGGCAAAACGATTATCGTCATGGTTAAAAGGTGAGGTGAAAGAGGCTATTTTAGCCAAAAAAACATCCTTCAAAAATTGAAAGAAGGATCCATCTGAAGAAAATAGGATAAAAAATAAGCATTGTCAAGGTAAGTGTAAAACATTGATAAGACAGGCGAAGAGAGAATTTGAAATGAAGTTGGCGATAGAGGCAAAAACTCATAATAAAAACTTTTTAAAATATATCCAAAGCAAGAAATCTGTGAGGGAGTCGGTTGGAACATTAGATGACAGAGGGATTAAAGGGCTTTTAGGGAAGATAAAGCCATTGCAGAAAGACTAAATGAATTCTTTGCCTCCGTGTTTACTAATGAGGATGTTGGGGAGATACCAGTTCCAGAGATGGTTTTCAGGGGTGATGACTCAGACGAACTGAACAAAATCACTGTGAACCTGGAAGATGTAGTAGGCCAGATTGACAAACTAAAGAGTAGCAAATCACCTGGACCGGATGGTATGCATCCTAGGGTACTGAAGGAACTAAAAAATGAAATTTCTGATCTATTAAAATCATCCATTGTACCTGAAGACTGGAGGGTGGCCAATGTAACCCCAATATTTAAAAAAGGCTCCAGGGGTGATCCAGGTAACTATAGACCAGTGAGCCTGACTTCAGTGCCGGGACAAATAGTGGAAACTATTCTCAAGATCAAAATCGTAGAGCATATAGAAAGACATGATTTAATGGGACACAGTCAACATGGATTTACCCAAGGGAAGTCTTGCCTAACAAATCTGCTTCATTTTTTTGAAGGGGTTAATAAACATGTGGATAAAGGTGAACCGGTAGATGTAGTGTATTTGGATTTTCAGAAGGCGTTTGACAAAGTCCCTCATGAGAGGCTTCTACGAAAACTAAAAAATCATGGGATAGGAGGCGACGTCCTTTCGTGGATGATAAACTGGTTAAAAGAGGAAACAGAGAGTAGGATTAAATGGTCATTTTCTCAGTGGAAAAGGGTAAACAGTGGAGTGCCTCAGGGATCTGTACTTGGACCGGTGCTTTTCAATATTTATATAAATTATCTGGAAAGGAATACGACGAGTGAGGTTATCAAATTTGTGGATGATACAAAATTATTCAGAGTAGTTAAATCACAAGTGGATTGTCATACATTGCAGGAGGACCTTGCAAGACTGGAAGATTGGGCATCCAAATGGCTGATGAAATTTAATGTGGACAAGTGCAAGGTGTTGCATATAGGGAAAAATAACCCTTGCTGTAGTTACACGATGTCAGGTTCTATATCAGGAGCTACCACCCAGGAAAAAGATCTAGGCATCATAGTGGATAATACTTTAAAATCGTCAGCTCAGTGTGCTGCAGCAGTCAAAAAAGCAAATAGAATGCTAGGAATTATTAGGAAGGGAATGGTTAATAGAACGGAAAATGTCATAATGCCTCTGTACTGCTCCATGGTGAGACCGCACCTTGAATACTGTGTACAATTATGGTTGCCGCATCTCAAAAAAGATATAGTTGCGATGGAGAAGGTACAGAGAAGGGCAACCAAAATGATCAAGGGGCTGGAACAGCTCCCCTATGAGGAAAGGCTGAAGAGGTTAGGGCTGTTCAGCTTGGAGAAGAGACGGCTGAGGGGGGATATGATAGAGGTCTTTGAGATCATGAGAGGTCTTGAACGAGTAGATGTGACTCGGTTATTTACACTTTCGAATAATAGAAGGACTAGGGGGCATTCCATGAAGTTAGCAAGTAACACATTTAAGACTAATCGTAGAAAATTCTTTTTCACTCAACGCACAATAAAGCTCTGGAATTTGTTGCCAGAGGAGGTGGTTAGTGCAGTTAGCGTAGCTGGGTTCAAAAAAGGTTTGGATAAGTTCTTGGAGGAGAAGTCCATTAATGGCTATTAATCAATTATACTTTGGGAATAGCCACTGCTATTAATTGCATCAGTAGCATGGGTTCTTCTTAGTGTTTGGGTAATTGCCAGGTTCTTGTGGCCTGGTTTTGGCCTCTGTTGGAAACAGGATGCTGGGCTTGATGGACCCTTGGTCTGACCCAGCATGGCAATTTCTTATGTTCTGTTGAAAAGCCCCAAATGCAAAGTTAAAATACTGTTTAAAGAACAACTCTGATTCTACTTTTCACTATTATTCTTTAATGTAAATCATATACTGTGTATAAACAAACCGAGAGCGATACATACAGGAAAAAATAAAACAATATACTTACACTATATTGAATAGCACAGCGCTGGCTTTGGAAAAAACCCCCAACAACCTTCTTTCTGAGCCCTACTGCTCATTATATGTTAAACAAGCTAGCAAAGTCAGCAAAGCATCTGGTGGTTTCTGCTTGCATGTTTTCACACAACAAATTTTATTGCTATGTTTCCTTTGTCTCCCCCTTATCTCTCTCCCTGGCATTCCTTAAAACAGATTGCCTGTTTCGTACCCTTCACAAGTCGTCTCTTGCTTCATCCTGTGTCTTTGTTGATTCTTCTTGTTATCTATGAGGTCATACTTGCAAGAGTTGTTTATAACTCTTTCCTGCAGAGTCTGGCATTCAATGTGTCTGGTGTTAGCTGGTATTTTTTTTTTTTTTCTTTAGCAGAAATACCATCAGTATATTCAGTAATGGTTGAGAAGCCGGGGATGGAACCCGGGCATAATCAGCAGTTCTTAGATGCTCTCCAGGCCAAGGGTCCACCTCCAATGCAACAGGTTGCCAAGGCCATGGACTCGGCAGAGTCTCCCTCCTTGCAGGCCATCCCTGGCCTAGTTGCTCATGTCCGAGAACAACAGCGAACCCTAGAAGCATTGACTTTGTGGAGAGACTACGGTCTCAACTTGAGGATTCTGTTAAGGCCAACTCAAGGGACTGGGCTCAACCAATGCCCTCACGGGCATCCCTCGCCCTTCCTGCTCCACCCCATTTCAATGGGGATCCACGCCTATATCGAGGTTTCCTCAACCAATGCTTTATGCAATTCACACTACAGCCTGAGTTGTTTCCAAGTGAAAATACCTTCATCCTCTCCCGCTTTGAAGGGAAGGCCCTGGGCTGGGCTCCCCCACTCTGGGAACATTCCGATGACATCCTCCATCATCTTTCCCACTTCATCTCCATGTTCAAGTAGACCTTCTAGGACCCCAGCCGACAGGCGGTTGCAGGTCACCAGCTCCTCCATCTCCTCCATCTCCGTCAAAGCTTGCATTCGCTCACTGAATTCACGGTAGAATTCAGGACACTAGCCACAGAACTGGGATGGCAAGAGGACTGCCTAAGGGCATCCTATCTGAATGACTTATCTCCTTCCCTCAAGGATGAGCTGGCTGCTCGTGAGATTCCCACATCTCTAGATGATATCTCCTTGGTTGGCAAGATCGATCACCGCCTACGTCAACGTCATCAGGAGGTAAAGATCTCTCAACCTTCTGCCATACACCTAGTTCCTGCTACCAGCCCTCAGTTAAAGGCCTTATTGGTGCCTCTTCTATCACCCGAGGAGCTGATGCAGATCAACTGCGGGCGCTTGTATCCTGAAGATCGCCGTCGACGTAAGAAGGAAGGCCTTTGTCTGTATTGTGGCGGTTACGGACATCTCCTGCAAGCCTGTCCAGTTCATCCGGGAAACTGCACAACCTGAGCCTGGCGGGGCTCCCGAGCTTGGGCGCTACTGTTACTGGCCCCCAATTACTACTCCCTGTGTCTCTCTTCAGAGAGTCACGATCCTTTGCCACAACCGCCCTTGTGGACACCGGGGCGATTAGCAACTTCATTCTGGACGATATCATCAAACTGCTCCAGATCCCGCTCTAGCCTCTGGACATTCTGCTCCACATTGTGTCCATCCAAGGTGAGCAACTTCCTGGACGTATCACTCATCGCACCATAGTCTTCCGCCTTTCCGTGGGAACCCTCCATGAGGAAGAGATCTTGCTATATGTCTTGAAGCACTCTACGCACCCAGTAATTCTCGGACTTCGTGCACGGACGTCACTTCGACTGGCAATCCCTGCAGTTGATTCAGTGGGGACCCCCAGTGCCAAAACCGCTGCCTGTGTCAAGTGTATCCAGTGGTCACCGTTTTGAACTCTACAACTCTGACCGGGTTACCTGCTCTGTATGAAGACTTTATGTTCTTATGTAAGATGTATTTTCCAAACAGAATGCTCACATCCTGCCTCCAATTCGGGAGTTCAATTATTCTATTGAGCTCCTGCCAGGTACCAGCCTACCAAGGGTACCAGCCTACCAGCTTCTCTCGCTATCGGAAACTAAGGCTATGTCTGAGTACATTAAAGAGAACCTAAATAAGGGATCAATATGACCCTCTGATTCTCCTGCAAGAGCCGAATTCTACTTCGTGAAGAAGAAAGATGGCAGTTTAGGTCCTTCCATTGACTACCGTGGGCTAAAAGCCATAACCTGCAAGGATCGCTGATCTTTTCCACTCATTAGCAAACTCTTTGATCGCCTCCAAGGAGCCCAGATGTTTACGAAGCTAGATCTCTGAGGGGCATACAATCTTGTAAGGATCCAGCAGATGATATTTGGAAGACCGCTTTCAATACCAGGGATGGCCACTACGAGTACGTAGTGATGCCCTTCGGACATTGTAATGTCCCTGTGGTCTTTCAACACTTGATGAATGAGATCTTCCGGGACCTACTATACTCGTTCATCGTGGTATATCTAGACGATATACTGATCTTTTCCAAGAACCTGAAATCCCACCGCTCACATGTGCGAACAGTCCTCCAACGTCTCAGGGACAACCGTCTCTATGCAAAACTAGAGAAGTGCATCTTCGAACAGACTCATCTCCCGTTTCTGGGCTACATTATCTCCAATCGTGGTTTTACCATGGATCCTGAAAAACTCCAAGGAGTCCGAGATTGGCCCCAACCAGTAGGCCTCCGTGCCCTACAAAGGTTCCTTGGGATTTACCAACTATAACAGGAACTTCATCACCAACTACTCCACACTAGCTGCTCCCCTCACTGCCATGACTAAGGAAGGTAGTAACCACCAAGTGTGGAGCCCCAAGGCTCAATCTGCCTTCCACGCCTTGAAAGAGGCCTTCTGCACCGGACCTTGTCTATGTCACCCAGATCCTAATCACCCCTTCGTCGTCGAAGTCGACACCTCTGCCATTGGGGCAGGGGCAGTTCTGAGCCAGTATTCCTTCAAGATAGCCTTAGTACCCTGTTCCTTCTATTCTCACAAACTTTCCCCCGCAGAGTAAAATTATACGATCGGGGATCTTGAGCTCCTAGCTGTGAAATTAGCTCTTCAAGAGTGGTGCCCCTGGTTAGAAGGAGCACAGCATACATTCACAATCTTCACAGATCACAAGAATCTCAAACACTTGAAGGAAGCCCAGTTATTGAACCCCAGACAGGCCCGCTGGGCATTGTTCTTTGAACGTTTTAATTTTGAACTTCTTTATCGTCCTGCAGCCAAGAATACTCAAGCGGATGCCCTTTCCCGCTCTCTTGAACCAGAGGATACGCCTGCCACTCTTAGGCACATCATCGACCCAGCCTGTATAACTCTCGCAGTCACCAACACTGTGCCAGCTGGGAAAACTGTGGTTCCACGCCATGTCCGAGAACGCGTCTTTTGTTGGGCTCATGACTCGAAGTTGGCCAGCCATCCCGGCCGGGCTTGGACCCTTGAGATGCTAAGAAGATACTACTGGTGGCCTAACATGGTCAAAGACTCCCACAGTTATGTGGACTCTTTCCCCATCTATGCACAACACAATCCTCCCACTGGTCGCCCTTGGGGCCTTCTTAAACCCCTTCCAGCTCCCACTGAACCCTGGTCAAGCATCTCTACTGACTTCATCGTCAATCTGCCCCATCAAAGGGAAACATGGGTCATCTGGGTCATCATTGACCGCTTTTCAAAAATGGCACACTTCATTCCACTGCTGAGTCTCCTTTTGGCTCCTGAACTGGCGAAACTCTTCTTGAAGAACATATTCCATCTATATGGTCTCCCCAAAGTGATCATTTCCGACCGTGGGCCACAATTCACTGCCAAATACTGGAAGTCTTTGTGCAAAAAATGTGATATCTCGTTGAATCTGACTTCGGCCTACCACCCTCAGGTGAACGGCCAAGCTGAGAGGACAAACCGGTCCTTGAAGACATTCTTAAGAACATATGTCAATGATCAACAGGATGACTGGGCCAACCTCTTGCCTTGGGCCGAGTAGTCCCACAATACCCATGTCGCCTCAGCCACCGACGTCTCTCCCTTCTCCGTGGTCTTCGGCCGCCAGCTATGCATGCCTCTGCCTGTACCACTCTCCGTACCCTTGCCTGCAGCCCAAGCTACAGCTCAGACGATTCGCTGCATCTGGAATCGAGTCAAAGAAAGACTGGGCCAGGCCGGTGAGAGAGCTAAATGCTTCACTGATGCTCACTGTCACACTGCTCCTCTATTCTGCCCAGGCCAGAAAGTTTGGCTCAGCATGAAACACATTAAGCTATGATTACCTTCACAGCGCTTGGCCCCAAGATACATAGGGCCATTTCCAATTAGCAGACACATCGGAGCTGTAACTTACCAGCTGCAGCTCCCCAGTTCCATGGGAATCCACAACACTTTTCATGTTTCTTTATTAAAGCCCTTGTTCTTGAACTGGCCCTCTCGCAAACCTTCAGTCCTGCTCATCTCTCGTCCATCTACCAGCTCCGGGCTCACTCCCTCTGCCGCTACAATGGGATTGCAGTATCACCGGCTCCCCCGATCACCGTCTCCAACTCCGGCCTCACAGCGGAACTCCCAGAGGGGCTCCGCGTCTTTCTGCTCCTCAGCCCCGCCCCTAGGTGCGAGCAGCCGACATTGCGCTACTTAAAGGGCCAAGCGTGGGAAATCCGAACCCGGCGCTCCCTGATGACATCACACTCCTCTGTATATAACCCTTGAACGGTGCCTTGGCAATCGGGTCGTACACTCCGGTGTCTCTAGTTTGCCTTCCTGCGTTCCAGGGTCTTTGCTCCTGTATCTCCTGTTTCAGTTCCTTTGTTCCAGCGTCTCCTGTGTCTCCTGTTCCAGTATCTCCTGTGTCTCCTGCTCCAGCATCTCCTGTTCCTTTGTCTCTCCATTCCTGGTAGTACCCTTCGGACTGTTCTCATGGTTCTGACCTTTGACTGTTCTCTGACTACTCTTGATTGCTGCCTGACCTGACTTCTGCCTGGACTCTGACTACTCTTGATCACCACCTGGAACTTGACCTTTGCTTGTGACCTGACTACTCTTGATCGCCGCCTGGAACTTGACCTCTGCCTGACTAACTACGCCCGGATTGACCTCTGTTACCGAGCCTGCTTTGGCTGACTATTCTGGACTGATACTCTGGCCTTGATCCTCGCTATATACTCACTCTCTTCTAGCCTCCTGTGACCTCTGGACTTTCCTACTGCATACCGACCGCACATCCTTGTTCGTGGTGGGCACTCCCTTGAACTTTCTCTCTAGGAGACCCTGCGGGGCCCACCTAAGACCAGGCGGCCCGGGTAACCAAGGGCTCAACCTGAGGGAATCCCGGGTTGCTATTGGCGAAGCTCCAGCTAGCCTCTGTCTCCTCCTGTGCTCTGCCTCTTGGTGGCAGGCACTCTCCAGGTCTGACCAGAGGGCCGTACCAATCTTGCACCAGGGCAAGGGTCCACCTCCAGCGCAACAATACTCTGTTTCCATCTAGTGAAAGTGAATTCCTTAAAATTACTAAAGTTACAACCCAATAAAATGAAGCATCAAGCACAAAAGATAATAGAATAGGCCTAATTTACAGTAATATCAATTTCATTTTTATAGATTGCTGCCACAAAAAATTACTTTTGGGGATCTGCCAGCAAAACTGAAATGTATCATCGTAAATAACAACTTGTTTATATTTGTTTCATAAAAAAATTGAATGTGACAGATAAAGTAACAGTTATCTCAAAGATATAGATAATACACAATAGAAATGAAATTATAAAGCAAGAGGTTTTAATATGAAGTTTATAAGCGGGTAGACTCGGAGGTAACACTAGAAAACATTTCTTCAAAGAAAGTGTGGTGATGCATAGAATGTCTTTCCAGGACAGGTAGTGGAAGCAAAAACAGCAACATTATCACGAATGCATTGAATAAGCACAATGAATTATATTGAAATGAAGGGAAAGTCAGAGATCTTAGGAAAAAGAAAGCATTTGGGGTAGAAAAAATGTACCTTGTGGTCCTTATTTACTGTCTCATTGTTAATAAATTCCCCTGAGTATGACCTGGCACCTCTATACACCATTAGTTCAGTTTTAATTGTACTCTGTATTTATAAGTGCTTGGATACTATGTGTGTTCCAAAGAAGGGCTGGTGCTGTGTATTATTACTGTCTTTATTGTAATTACAGCTGGCATGGTGGAAAGGATCCTGAAAGCCTTAGCCTTCCACTAACTGCATTACTTCATCAAAAGAAAATTAGTTGACTATAATAAAAGAGCACCTGGGGCTGGGACTATTTTATCTTATCACTCAGATCAGAGCTGTGTTCTGCCAGCATAAGATCAATAGTAGAAAAACAGATGGATAAATCCAACTGATATTAACTGGTGGGGGGAAGGGGTAATACTGGTCTATAAATCAACAAGAAATTATAGTATACAGCTCTAGTACGTGTCCTTGCTTTTTTAATGTGTTGTTAATGTCTTTTTTCTGTTTATTTATGCATACAACTATGCAAACCATCTAGAAGTAGGGATGTTCAGTCATTTAAAATGAATGGGTATAAAGAAAAAAATTTAGTCCAATTTGTTTCTTTTGTGGTCCCTGAAACAAATTTAGAAGGATCCCTGAATTAAATGAATCATATTTGTTTCATTTGTTTTGAAATAAATGATTTTTATGAGCCATTGAGTCAATAGCCTCCAAGAAATCCATGCAAGAGCATCAGGTGTACAGATAGGAATTAATACTGTATAAAGTATAGAGCAGCCATCTAGCAGACTTGAGTAGAATGTCAAGGATGGTGCTAGGTAAAAAAGACGAAGGTACAAAAAACAATCCCTACAATGGATACAAATTGTAAAAAACAATAAGGAGGGAAAAATCCAATATAATACTTTTATTACAAATGTTTACAAATATCTCCAACAAAATACAAACATTTAAAATTTTTAAATGCCACATAGAACATATCAAAGAAACCATTTAAAAACTCCATACATCCAAACACTCACATATATAAAACCACACTTATAACCTAAATCATAAGTATATATATAAACCCTTCACATTCATAAGCTCAAAACAATTATGTATACAAAAAACACAATCACTGTTGGCCCCGACAGAGGACCCCATTTCGCTAACATGCTTAGTTTCCTCAGGGGATTTTTTAACTACAAAAAAATCAATGTGTACTCCAATATGCCTTGATTGTATATATATAAAGTGAAGGGGGAAAAAAATCATTTGATACCAAATGGCACAAAGCAACGGCATTGTTCTCTAAAAAATCTTTAGGAGTCCCTTTCATTTCTCTCAAAAGCAAGCTAGGCCAAGCCTTATCGATGTTCTACTTTTGTTCTCACCAAAGAAGAGGTACTATGTTGTAAATTTACCTGATCCTAAAAATGGAGTAGGGCTCATTTCCTGTAGAGCTTGCACCCAATTCATACTGAAAGAAAGGCAGTGTGAGACAGCAGCACTGAACTTAACGAAGAAGGGACACCATCAAGAGATGCCTGGACACAAACGTTTCCTGCTTAAAAACCATTCAAATCGCGCCATGCAGGGAAAAGATGTCTTCCTACCATGCCCCTAATTCCATCATGGGGCTCTTGCTTGGGCATTCCTTCCTGCCATGTGCCTTATACCACTGTAGGGTTTGTGATATTACTGCTCCACCTACCTGCTATGCCTGCCTATTAATGGGAGTTTTGGTGCCTCTATGTTATTTTATTTATTTATTTATTTATTTGCAAATTTTTGTATACCGACATTCGTTAGGCAAACATCACATCGGTTTCCATGTAACATAAAACTGGCCAACATGGCTTTACAATGAAACTGATAATGGAACTGGGTGGAGGGAAGGTGGGGGAAAACACAGGGAATTACTGAACGAAAAGAATATAGGCTATAAACATGACGATATATAAGCAATAAAATTATATACAGGGATTATTTACAAGTAAATTATTTGCAGTGGATGAGTTTAGGGTTAGGGGGAGCCGGGGGGGGCAGTGGAGGGGTTTGGGGAGGGTAAGTGATAGACAGCGGGGTTCATGTATAGGCTCGTGCGAAGAGCCACGTCTTGAGATTTTTTCTAAATTGTTTGGGGCATGTTTCATGGCGTAGGTAAGTGGGGATAGAGTTCCATAGGGAGGGTCCAGCTAGGGAAAGTGCACGTTGTTTGGTGGTTGTAAGGTGGTAGAGTTTAGGAGATGGCGTATGAATGTATGATGTGTAGGGTGTTCTGGTGGGTCTGGAGGGGAAACGGATATGTAGACTGTCTGAGAACCAGAGCATGTTAGGATTGTGGACGGCTTTATGTATGAGGGTAAGGGTTTTAAAGTGAATTCTGGCAGTGATGGGAAGCCAGTGTAATTGTTTGAGGACAGGGGTGATATGTTCTTTTCTGCGGGAGCCGGTTAGTATCCGAGCGGCTGCGTTTTGTAGTAGTTGAAGGGGGGCAAGGCTGTTTTTTGGGAGGCCTAGGAGCACAGCGTTTGCGTAGTCTATTTTGGATAAGATCAGGGCTTGTAGGGCGGTTCTGAAGTCATTGAGGTGAAGGAGGGGTTTAAGTTTTTTAAGTGTGTGGAGTTTGTAATAGCAGTCTTTGATGGTGGATGTGATAAATTTCTGTAGATTGTTTGTCGAACTGGGGTGCTTGCCTTTCCCCAGAAAAAGAGATGAAAAATGTAGAAAAAAAATTCTCCGCCGATTACAGTTCTTTTTATGAATTCCTCAGCAATGATCCCATCCTGGTTTTCATAATCTGTATTTTTGTTGTTATTGTTTCAATTGGGTTGTTTTGTCCACAAAACAAAAATGTGAAACCCCCCTTCCCCCCAAAAAGAAACAAATTTCTCTTCCATTCACTTGCTGCCTCATACCTACCCCCCCAGCTGCACTATAGAAGACTTACTGCTAGATGCCAACCTGTCATGTTATTGGTGCCCTCTTTTGAAGACTTTGGATCCATCCACACTTCTTTCTTCTTGGTTTGTTATACTGGAGTGTTTTGCACAGGCCACTCATACTAATCAATCATGTGTGGAAGATTAACAATACCTTTCTCGATTTTATTTTTTAAGGAATTTTTTATATTGCAATTTAAAAATGGAAAAACAATCCTAATATAACTCCTGCAAAATTAGCCATCAAAGCCCAACAGCAGCCAATGTTTCATAATAAGCTGTGAGATGCGTCTGTCCACGATGCTGACAAAGGTCCACTTTAAGACGTGTTGATCTAATATTGACTATTTACAGCTCCTGATGAAAGTTATTGCAAAACACCGGCCGCTGTTGGACTTTAATGGTTAATTCCGCAAGACTATTCAAGCAAGCAAAATTTTGGCATTTTGTTTCCTTGTGTGCAATGATTTGTTATTAGGGCTCTTCTTTAAGAGAATTTTGAGCCTCTCACACTACTGTCTTAGCTCCTCCCCCTCCCCCATTCAACTTCTGATGCTTGGATATTCTTTTTAAGCAGGCTAGTGGAACCCAAAACAATTGGGTCAATTGCTGTACCTTTCCAGCACATTTTCCTGGTCTCTGATTGCATCTCTAGGTATTTGATGATCTTCTGTCTCTCCATATGTACTACAGAATACATTCACTTGATAATGCTACTTCTATTAGTATATATGTCCAAGTGCTGGAAAAAATGAAAAATGAAATTGTGGATTGCTTTTATTTATTTATTTATTTATTTATTTATTTATTTATTTAAAAAAGCATTTATTTATCGCCTAACAGAAAATATCTTCCTAAGCAATTTAAACATAATTCAAAACATAATATACATATTATGTAACCTAATATTAAAATTAACTACAGTATGGTACCTGAAGGTGTATGTTGGAGGAGGCCAACCTAATGGCAGTTTTTAAAAAGTGTTCCAGGGGTGATCCAGAAAACTAGAGAATGATGAACCTGACATCAATGCTGGAAACAATGGTTGAAACTATTATAAATAACAAAATTATGAAACATATTGATAGTGTTGTGGAGCGCTAGGAGAGCGGTCCGCTTACCAGGAGATATGTTATTGGGCCACGGCTCGACCCTAGAGGAACTCCGAAGAGGTGCCGCGGTAGGCGAGGCATGCCCGAGCATGGGTTGAACATGAGCGAGGCTGGACTGAAGACTGGAGCTACTGACCCTCCTCCGGAACTGCATGCTTCAGAAGACCAACAATGCAATGGTGGTCTTATGAACAGTCCTCCGACCGTTCCAAGCCCTTTCGGACCTGCCGCAGGGTACGGTAAGAAGCGGCAGGCCAAATGGAGGCCAGGGCAGTGAAGACCGGAACATGGAGATTCAGACGAGACTCAGGAACGAGGTACTTGGATGCACAGACAAGACTCAGGTATACGGACAGTGGCATGATCCCTCAGGGTGCCCTACACAGCCAGTACTACTGGTCTGGTCAAGGACCACCCTGTCCTACATCCGCGGGAGCGGGACCAGCGCAGGAAGGAACGAGGTACTAGGCTTTCAGAAGACTCAGGAGCGAGGTACAAGGCATCGCACCATGAAGCGCCCTACCCAGCCTGCCCGTGGGGCTGGTCGCGGACCACGACATGGCACGCCGTAGGGTACAAGGCTTTCAAAAGACTCAGGAACAAGGAACCAGGGTTCAGGAGAGCAAGACAGAATCATGGACTTCAGGATCAGGAGAAGCAACATCAGAGCTGGGTCACAGACATCAGGAACAAACATCTGGACTGGAACACGGATTACTGGATCAGGAGACAGACCTTAGGGCTGGAACATGGACATCAGGAACAGCAGGTGAACATCTGGACTGGAACATAGACAATAGGACAAGACGAGGAGCTCCAACAAAGAATAGGAAACACAGGACTTGAAGAAGTGCTGGAACAAGGACGACTCCTGGAGCGAAGGACAGCAGGATCCCAGGAGTGACCAACTCCTTGCGAAGGCAAAGCTGGAATGGACGCTGAGCCCTTTTGTAGGGCTGAAGAGGACAACGCCCAGGGAGGGGTCAGCAGAGGGCCACACCTGGCTGGCCCTTGAAAAACAGGAGAGAGGCGCATACCCGCGCCTAAGGAAGCTGGAGAAGAGAGAGCTGGAAGCTGGCGGCGTCCCCAACCATGTGGAAGGCCCGAGGAAGCAAGGCAGGTAGCGGAGCAGCCCTGCCATGAAGCTGGAAAGATGGCAGGCTGCAGGAGCGGCTCCCAGCCGTGAAGACTGAAGCAGGAAGGCAGGAAGAGAAGAAGGGCTGGATGCAGAAAGAGCAGAGAACTGCAGGCACCGGCAGGGACGGCCTCACTGCCGGTCAAGGACCCGGGCTGAAGCAGCACATCGGGGGAGAGCCAGAGCGGCAGCGGGGGTCCCAGCCGCACTGGAGAGCTCCCGGCGGCCCGACCCTGCCGCGCGGGACCGGAGGCAGCCGGGGAGGAGCCCGGCCACAGCGGCAAGACTGCCGCGGAGGCAAAGACGTCAGCAGCCCGACTGGCCGCGAAGGTAAGGAACCTGCCTGAGCTCCTCGCGGGCAGGACCACAACAGATAGTCATAATTTAATGGGACAAAGCTAGCATGGATTTATCAAGTCTTCTCTCACCAATCTGCTTCATTTTTTTTTGAAGATGTGAATAAACAATGGATAAATGTGAGTCAGTTAATATAGGTTATCTGGATTTTCAGAAATTGTTTGACACAGTATCTGATGAAATACTGCTGAGGAAATTAAAAAGTCATGGGATAAGATGTAATGTTCTAGTGTGGATTAGGAACTGGTTAAAAGATAGAAAACAGAAAGTATGGCTAAATGGTACATTTTCTCAAAAAGGAAAAGCTTTGAGTGCCCCAGGGATGTGTACTGGACCACTGCTTGTTAACATATTTATAAATGACTTGGAAATGGAAGCAATGAGTAAGGAGGTCATATTTGCAGGCAACACAAAAGAATTCAAAATTGTTAAATCACAAGAGGATTATGAGAAATTGCGAGACTGGGAGACTGGGCATACAAATGGCAGGTGGCATTTATTGTGGAAAAGTGCAAAGTGATGGATGTAGGGAAGAGCAACCCAAATTATACTGTAGCTTCCCAATGCAAAGTTACACATTGGGAATTACTGTTACATTCAGCGGCCTGTGAGTTACCCCATCAGACCGTTGCACACACCCCCGGTCCTGCGAGGTATGCGCCCCATATCCCAGTAAAGGGACTGACATTCGGCACTCTGTGCTGCCGTGCACGCCAGGACCGGTATGGTGCGCGGCTATTTGCTTCAGGGCGTCCCTTGTGTAGGCCGCCCTCAGTTCTCTCTGCCCTTCCCCCCCTTCGGCGTGCACGTGGGACAGCCTGGCCTCTTAAAGGGCCAACAGCAGGGGGATGGGAAAAAATAAAAAATCAATGGGATTAGTGTGGGCTCTGGTATAGTAAGACTGGTGATGTGGAAACACACGCTCTCTCAAGTGACACAAGTTCAAAACACATTCACTCTACTACATAATGATGAATCTCTTGTGGAAGAGATTGAAATGGTATCTGAAAAGAAAGAAGAAACGCAATGCATACAGAAATTCCAACATACAATCAATACAATCAATAACCAAAGTAAAAAGCTCATTGTGCTGGGTGACTCTGTCATCAGAGGCACTAATTTGGGAATTCTTTTAGAGGGAAACACCACATTTATAAGCCTCCCAGGATCATCGGCCAGCAGAAATGCTATTCAAATAGTCAAAGTGATTAAAGAAGAAAGCAAAGACTCTAAAGTTGATTTATCATCCATCTGGAACCAATGACCTTGCTAGAAACAGCATCCAAGAGGTAAAGAGCGATTTCCAGTTTCTAGCGAGGCAGATTAGCCACATGGCGACAAACATTGCCTTTTCAGAAGTGTTACCTGTTCATGGAAAGGGGAAAGAGAGGCTAAGCCATATTAATAACTTCAATGCATGGCTCAAATCCTGGTATAAGGAACAAAGTTTTGGATTTATTGGGGGCTGGGGCCATGTATGGAACAGTAAAAAGCTCTTTGTCAAAGATGGCTTACATCTGTCTGTGACAAACCTAAACAAATCAATGCCACTGCTGCAGCAATTAGAAATTACAATCAATCAATCACGAGCTGCTGCTCGATCTACTCCTTAACAATTTTTTAAAATCATTACACAAATAATTTATCAATACTAGTATACACTGAATATAGAGTAGGTGTCATAATTAGTCATTAAACATTAGTTTCAACAAATTATTTACAAGTAGGCATTTAAGTTTTCAATATTTTTACATCTCAGCGATCGAGCAGCAGCTCGTGATTGATTGATTGTTACATCTGTCTGTGGCAGGAAAAAGGATCCTAAGAGATAAATTAAAATCCTATGTTATAAGGTATTTAAACTAGATGCCGGGGGTGGAAGAAAGAAATTAGAATGTCACCCCCAAATAGTAATACAATGGAAAAGGGTGAAGTGGATAACAATACTCAACTAAATAAGTCACAAAAGGAGTCCAACAAAAGCAGTAAGCTGAACGAGAAAATCTGGAAAACTATGAGCACAAATGCTTGTAGTTTGGGGAATAAAATCCCAGATCTGCAAGCCCTAATGGTGAAGGCGGACTTGGACGTTGTTGCTGTCACGGAGACATGATTCACAGAATCTCATGATTGGGATATGGCAATACCGGGCTATAACTTGTTAAGGAAGGACAGAGAGAACTGGAAAGGAGGAGGAGTGGCTCTTTATGTAGAAACAATATCCAAGCATCTGAGCTGCAAGGAAGATGGGGCAAAGAAGAAGCACTATGGTCTGACCTAAAAAAAGATGATGGGGCATCCATTTTTATTGGAGTGGTTTACAGGCCTCCAAATCAAATGGAAGAGCTTGACAGAGATCTGGTTGAAGACATCCAAAAGATGGGAAAGAAGGGAGAAGTGGTGATTGTTGGAAATTTTAATCAGCTGGATGTAGACTGGAGAATCCCTTCTGCAGAGAGATAGTGGATGCCCTACAAGGGTCTCTGTTCAAACAATTGGTAATGGAACCCATGAGGGAGGGAGCTATACTAGATTTAGTGCTCACTAATGGAGATAATGTCTCTAATGTCCAGCTGAGTACCCATCTCAGCACCAGTGATCAACAAATGGTATGGTTTAATATCACAAACAGGATACGGAGAAGAAGCACGAAGACCCAAGTTTTGCAGTTCAAAAACACAGATTTTGATGAAATTGGGAAGTACCTGGAGGAGGAACTAGAAGGCTGGGAGAACATGAGAGATGTGGAACAACAGTGGGCCAAACTAAAAGCAGCAATAACCAAGGCAACTAATCTATATGTTAGAAAAGTAAAGAAAAGCAAGAGAAAAATGAAACCTATCTGGTACTCAAAGGAGATGGCTGACAAAATAAAAGCTAAACGAACAGCGTTCAAGAAATATAACAGATCCCAAAGGAAGGAGCACAAGAAAGAATATCTGGTGGAACTGAGGGAGATGAAGAAAGTAATCAAGACGGCAAAAAGTCAAGCGGAAGAAAGGATTGCCAAGGAGGTAAAGCGAGGTGACAAAACATTTTTCAGATACATCAGAGAAAGGAGAAAAGTTCAAAGTGGTATAGTGAAATTGAAAGGTGAAAAGGACCAATATGTGGAGAGAGGCAAAGAAATGGCAGAAATATTAAATGAATACTTCAGTTTGGTATTCACTAAAGAGGACCCTGGAGAAGAACCGTCACTAGGTAACAAGAAACTGGTGGGGAGTGGAGTAGATGTAACTCCGTTTACAGAAGAGAATGTATGGGAAGAGCTAGGAAAACTGAAAGTGGACAAAGCCAAGGGGCCTGATGAGGTTCATCCCAGGATACTCAGGGAGCTCAGAGATGTGCTGGCGGGTCCGCTGCGTGACCTATTCAATAGATCCCGGTATGATGTATGCATACTAATACCGGTATATAAAAGTTTTTAAATAAAATAAATAAATCCCTAGAAACGGGAGTGGTGCCGAGTGATTGGAGAAGAGTGGTAGTGATCCTGCTTCACAAGAGTGGGAGCAGAGAGGAGGCTGGAAACTACAGGCTGGTTAGCCTCACCTCGGTGGTAGGAAAAGTAATGGAGTCGCTGCTGAAAGAAAGAATAGTGAACTATCTACAGTCAGAAGAATTGCTGGACCAGAGGCAGCCAGGGGAAGGCCCTGTCAAACAAATCTGATTGACTTTTTTGATTGGGTGACTAAGGAATTAGATCGAGGAAGAGTGCTCGATGTCATCTACTTGGATTTCAGCAAAGCTTTTGATACGGTCCCGCACAGGAGGCTTGTGAATAAAATGAGAAGCTTAGGAGTGAATGCCGAGGTGGTGGCCTGATTGCAAACTGGTTGACGGACAGAAGACAATGTGTGATGGTAAATGGAACTTACTCTGAAGACAGAGCGGCACACCGATCCTTGCGGAGTGCCACAAGGATCGGTGTTGGGACCGGTCCTGTTCAATATCTTTGTGGGCGACATTGTGGATGGGTTAGAAGGTAAAGTTTGTCTTTTTGCAGATGATACTAAAATCTGCAACAGAGTGGACACACCGGAAGGAGTGGAGAGAATGAGACGGGATTTAAGGAAGCTGGAAGAGTGGTCGAAGATATGGCAGCTGAGATGCAATGCCAAGAAGTGCAGAGTCATGCATATGGGGTGTGGAAATTCAAAAGAACTGTATTTGATGGGGGGTGAAGGACTGATGTGCACAGAGCAGGAGAGAGATGAGGGTGATAGTGCCTAATGATATAAAGTTGGCAAAACAATGTGACAAGGATATAGCTAAAGCCAGAAGCATGCTAGGCTGCATAGAGAGAGGAATATCTAGTAAGAGAAATAAGTGATGTTCCCCTTGTACAGGGCCTTGGTGAGGCCTCACCTGGAGTACTGTGTTCAGTTCCCAAGGGCTCAACCTGAGGGGAACGGGGTTGGTATAGGTGAAGCTACTGCTGAGTCTCCTGGACCTGTACTGCCTCCCAGCTATGAGGACCTCTGGGGGCTGTCCCTCGGGGATGTTACCAGCGCTCGTGCCAGCTCAAGGTAACAGTTTGCCAAGAACATGGACCCAGCAAACCTTGTGGCCCTCAAGGCTATTCCTGGACTCGCCCAGAAATTGCAGACCTTCCAGTCAGCCCTAGAACTTGTTGTTGTGGAGATGAATCACCTTGCCACATGTTTGAACCCCTTGGCCCTTCCTGTGGCCCCACTGCTGTCTGCCACCGCTCCAGTGCCAGTCCCAGATTCCCATCTGGTGACAATTCCCCTGCCCGCACCAACCCGGGATGTCAGAGATCAAAGGCGGTGTCGTGGGTTTTTGAACCAATGCCATATGCATTTTTCACTTCAGCCAGCATGATTTCCGAATGATTTGTTATGGAGAACCTTCATCCTCTCCCTTCTTGATGGGAAGGCTCTGGCCTGGGCCTCCCCGCTGCGGGAGTGCGCTGACCTGCTTCTCTCTAACCTCCAGCAATTCGTTTCAGCGTTCAATCAGGTCTTTGATGAGTCCGGCCAGTTACCCACATTGGGCTCTGTCCTTCTGCACCTGCGCCAGGGTAATCGATCACTAATGGACTACGCGATCAAATTCCGAACCCTGGCCACAGAGCTGAACTGGCACAGAGACTGCCTGCATTCTATATTCCTGGAGGGTTTAGCCCCCAGGATTAAGGATGAGTCAGTGGCGCGAGAATTGCCTCCCTCTCTCGAGGGCCTCATTGACTTCACAAGGAAGATCTAGAGACGCCTCCAGCAGTGAGCTCAGGAGTTTTGCTCACTTCAAAGGGGCCGCATCCAGAATGCCGCCATCTTCCTCGATCAGTCTCACTCCTTCCCTTTGTGGGATCCCCTAGAACAGTGGTTCTCAACCCTGTCCTGGGGACCCCCCCCAGCCAGTCGGGTTTTCAGGATATCCACAATGAATATGCATGAGAGAAAATTTGCATACATGCAAATTTTCTGCCCTAGAAGAACCCATGCAACTCAGTGGTACCCACCTTGCTAATGAAGAGAAGACCCAGTGTCATTAATTGGGTCTCTGTATTGTGGAACAAGCAGCCATCTGTTAGCCCAGTGCCCAGAGAGAAAGGGAACTCCACCACGATGTGAACTGACAGAGCGGATGACCCTCGGGCTAACAACCGCCCTGCCTCAGTTTCTACTGCCTGTATCCCTGGAACAACCCTCTGCATGCTTCTCCACCCAAGCCCTGGTGGATTCCGGGACTGGGGAAAATTTCATACGACAAGAGATCATAGAACGATATTGGATCCCCCAAAAATTCCTAATACCCCCGCTGACAGTCTCCTCGGCTTTTGGGGATCCTCTTCCTGGGCTGGTGACTCAAACCACTCTGCTGCTCACATTGAAGATAGGATCCACACACACAGAGCTCATTTCCTTCCATGTGCTTCCTAGGGCAGTAAGCCCCATCATTTTGGGTCTACAATGGTTGCAGAAGCACCAACCCCAGTTTAATTGGTCCATGATGGAACCCGTCCATTTGGGGCTAGGATGCACGAATTCCTGTTTAAAGTCGGAAGAGCCTCCCAGTTCTCTGCTTGTGGCTGCCACCATGCCAAACCGCCACACCCATGACAAGAGGATGCAAGAGACCCAAACCATCTCCAGGGCCCTCCAGAAGGACCAGTTGGCCCAAGAGAGATTGGAACATGAGAAATGGAAGAAGGAGCATAACCAAGCAATGGAAAAGATCACATCCCTAGTAAGCAACAAAGATGAAGAGATACAAACTCTGAATACCCTTCTGTTACAGGAGAAGGGCAAGAGACAGAGACCCGTTTCAGCCTGTCAGGCGCTTGAGGGAATGGAGGATCTTCATCCCACTACAGTAGAGCCTGACCTCCCGTCCCACTATTGGAAGGGTCGCTCCCCCTCGACAGGGAGGGTTCAGTCCCCAGAATTGCATGAACTAGGGGACCAAACCAATCCATTGGTTGCAGAATCCTCCACTAAAGTCTTCCCTGGAGCTGGTATCCCCACTAACGCGGGACCTCAAGAGGGGGGCCTTAGAGGGGGATACTGTTACGTTCAGCGGCCCGTGAGTTACCCCATCGGACCGCTGCACTCACCCCTGGTTCTGCGAGGTGGGCACCCTGTGTCCTGGTACAGAGACTAACGTTCGGTGCGCTGCACTGCCACACACGTCGAGGCTGGTGCGGTGCGTGGCTCCTCGCGTTGGGGTGTCCCTTGTGTGGGCCGCCCTCGGCTCTCTCTGCCCTTTCCCCCATTCGGCGCGCACATGGAACAGCCTGGCCTCTTAAAGGGCCAACAGCAGGGGGATGGGCCCTGAAGTCCATGGTCCTTACTGATGACCTCATCAAGCCTGGGACTATTTAAAGCCAGGCCCTGCCTTCAATCAGGGCCTTGGCAACAGGTCCTACTCTCTGAGTGTGTGTTTCTGCGTTTCTGCCTATTCCTGAACTCCTGCCTGCTCCTCATCCATGGTTCAGCTGTTCCTGGCTCCCTGTTCCTTGGATGGACTTCTCAGTTTCGGCCTCAGCTTGGCTTCCTGGTTTCTCCGAGTCTGCTGCCCATCCTGACCTTTGGCTTGTTTCCGGTTTCTCTGAGTATGCTGCCTGCCCTGACCCTTGGTCTGGTTCCGTGTCCAGCCTGCTCTCCACTTGCCCTGATTTCTGGACTGCCCACGGTGCTTCTGTCCTAAGCCTGGTTCGATCCAGACTTCCTGACACTGCCTCCTCCTCTGGACCGCCCTGCACCGGGAGACCCCCGCCTAAGTCCTGCCGGCCCTGGCACCCAACAGCTCAACCTGAGGGGAACAGGATTGGTATAGGTGAAGCTCCTGCTGGGTCCCGGCTATGAAGACCTCTGGTGGCCGTCCCTAGGGTTCACAAAGCTAACAGTTACCACCCAGGAAAATGATCTAGGCATTATCAGGGATAATATGTTGTAGGGATGTGCAGAAGGAAAAAATCAGTTGCTATTCGGTATTCATTTTGCTTGGACCCCTATCCGTTGCATTTGTTTCATAGGGGGGAACCCTATTCGTTGATACGTTTTATTCGTTTTCCGATTTCCCATTAAAGTCAATGGGGGAAGTATTTGCAGCCTATTTTTGGCTGCAGAATTGGAGTTTTCTTATCAATTCTGATGAAACTTCTGGGGAGCTATCATCAGAACAAGAAAAGAGCTTCAAGGTACTTAGACTGTGCAAAGTGGCACCAAAGTGGCATGAATAGACTAAGGCACTTTAAAGGTGCAAAGGGGTACCAGGAGTGGCAAGAGTGCTTTAACAGAGTCGCAAAGCAGCAGCGACAGTGTCAAAAACACACCACAGCTTCAAAAGAGAGCACCGATAACAGATGCATGAACCCTCAAACACAGCACGACAGGCAAAGTGGCAAGACAAGTGGCATCAACATCCTACAGCACAATGAAGGGGGAACATAGCAAGCAGAAAGACTAGCACCAACATGCTGAGGAACAATGATAGTGGCAAGAACACCACAAGGAGTTGAGTGAGTCATCTGGTGTATGGCAGCAAGGCAGAGTGGCAGAAAGCTGATAGGGGCAAGACATGCTGGCAGAGCGGAGGTAGTCTGGTCCCTGTGGTTTTGATAGGGGCAAGACAGGCTGGCAGAACCAAGGTAGTCAGGTCCCTGTGGTTTTCACTGGGGCAAGACAGGCTGGCCCCGGGGAGAGTTCTCTTTTCTTTGAGCAGGAAAGGGCTCCCTAGAATGGGTTGGCCTCTAGAGTGAAGCATGAGCCTTCAAAGCATGGTGACATGGAGGAGGTCTCACTGTGAACAGCAGTTTAACATTGGTCAATAGGTACTAAGAGATAGGCTGGCCGGCTACCCCAGGGAGAGTTCCCTTTCCTTTGAGCAGGAAAGGGCTTCAGGACGGTCAGGCACATCATTAAAGGTCAAGCCCTTTTAGGGATGTAAGGCCTGGATGGACAGGCATAGCAATCGAGAATAGAGGTCAAGTCCTTTTAGGGACATAAAGCCTGGATGGACAGGCACAGCATTCGAGGATAGAGGTCAGGCCCTTATAGGATCATAAGGCCTGGACAGACAGGCACAGCAATCGAGGATAGAGGTCAAGCCCACGTAGGGACATAAGGCCTGGACGGACAGGCACAGCAATCGAGGATAGAGTTCAAGCCCACGTAGAGGGCTTGAACTCTATCCTCGATTTAAACAGGATAAAATATGTTTTACTTAACACATAACTAAGCTCTGGAATTCATTGCCAGAGGATGTAGTAAAAGCTGTTAGTGCAACTGAGTTTACAAAATGTTTGGGAATATTCCTGGTTGAAAAGTCTATAACACATTATTAAGGTAGACTTGGGGAAATCCATTGCTTATCCCTGGGTAAGCAACATGGAATCTATCAGCCTTCAAAATTTAACATAAATTAGGTACTCTAGCCTTTTGTGAAAATTAATTCCAGTTTGTTTTTATGGCAGAGTATATCCTGAAATGCTGATCCAATTCTAATTTGTTGCATTGAATATATAAACTTGTAGTCCAATTTTTAGAGAAACTGGAATTACATGTTTATAAATACAATGGGGCAAAGCCAAGAATGGATCAGCCTGTCAGAGCTGACCTAACAAGTAGATTTTAAAAGTACGTAAAATCAGGAAGATATGTGCGTGGCCGGGCCTTGCACACGTTGAGCGCATTTTTAAAAAGCCCCTGCCATGCACATGTCTCCTGATACACGCAGAAGTGATGGGCCTGAAGAAAGGGGTGGGCCGGGGAGCGGAGTCTAGGCAGGAGGGATGGGGGCGGAGGCTGGCTGGGATAGCGGTTATTAGGCCCTGTTGTTGACTTCGTGGACCCTTGGGCCGATTGGAACCGATGGAAGGACTGCAGTCAGGGTTCGCAGCAGTGGTTCCGACCGGGAGGCGGCAGATACAGGCCCGAGGATGGCTGGCGGAAGGTACCACGAAGAGCCCTATGCGACCAAGGGCTTTGGCAAGGAAGAAGGGGACGGTGGAACTGGCGCGGTGGTATGAAGATCTTCGCCCTGGAAGCCGATCCTCCCCCGAGAGGAGCTCGTAGGAGTCCGGCCGCTGGGACTTAGGAGATTCACCCTGGAAGCCGGAGTCCCCCCAGGAGGAGCCCGTAGGAACCCGGCCGCTGGGACTTAGGAGGGCCCGCGGGGGCCGAGTCAGACGAAGTCCAAAGTCGAGTGCCAGAGAATCGTCGCTTGCCAGTCCAGAGCCAGGAGCCAAGGGATCACCGTATGCCAGTCCGGGGTCGAAAGCCAGAGAGTCGCCGTAAGCCAGTCCAGGGTCAGGAGCCAGAGGAAACCAGAAGCCAATCCAAGGTCAAAAGCCAAGCGGAGATCAGACGATACCAGAACGCAGCAACTGAAGACAGGAACACCTGGGAACCTCGTTGCAAGGCCCTGAGAGCAGGGACTGCAGGGCTTAAGTAGCCCTGCAGCCTCTGACGTCACCCGAGGAAGGAACCAAGTTCCCCCGTGCTTGGCCCTTTTAATGTGCAGCCAGGACGCGTGCGTGCGCCTAGGGGGTGGAGCCAGCCGCCGCGAGACGCCGGCTGCTCCGCCAGAGCGGGAGCGGGGCGGCTGAAGGAGGTACAGGCCCGGGCGAGGTGCACCAGCGGCGGGGAAGCGGCGGCAAGGGTCCCTGGAGGCCCGGGAAGGACAGAGCGGGCCCGGACGCCCGGCGAGGTAGGCGGCGCTCCCGTGGCCGACCCGGGACCGCAACACCTGTCCCAGGAAACAGTGCACCGGCAGCCGGTCAGGGTGCAGAACTTACTCCTGCTCGGAGGAGCTGATAAGTTCTTCAACAAAAAAAAAATGTTAGGGTAGGTTTAGGGGTCGGAGAGGAGAGGGGAAGAGGGAGGAAGGATAGAGTTAGGGTTAGGGAACTGGGCAAAGGTCCGATCATGTTGCCACGTGATTCTTTTAAAATCTACCCCTCCTGCGCACAGAGGAGGCCACCTACCCGCACATGCGCATGTGGATATTAAAATCCAGCACGCATGTGTGCGAGGGAATCGCATTTTATAACATGCATGCGCTGACACGCTCATGTTATAAAATAGCTGTGTCCATATGCATGCATTGGGAACTGCGCACACATGGATGTGCATGCAAGCCTTTTAAAATCTAGCTTTGTCGTTTGACAGACTTAGAAATAGCATTGACTTTGCAGTAAGACTGAATGTCATTTTAATATATCTGATATAAAACTGTGATAATCTTTGCAGTAGCACTGAGTGTCACTATACTATGTCTGTACTGCAGATCTACTAATTGTATTGGTCCTGGAGAAAGCTTAAGTAAAAAGATGATTATTTTCTTGTTGAGGATAATTGCAGCCTTGTGCTGACCTCTCTCTGAGTGCATGTCTGTAGAGTGTTCTTTGCTGTCACATACAATGGAGGATGAGCATTTATTGATTAATCCATGCACAGCTTCTGGATTACCTGCCAAGGCTGCCCTCAGATAGTGGGCAAAGCTCAGGAAGCAAAACAAGGACAGACAGTGCTTTTGAATTGTTAGCAAATATTCATTCCTTTTGCTATCTTATAGCAGATATAATACAGCCTTAGTATACTTGGATAAAGATGTGCATTCATTTTACCTGAATGTGATATCTGAGTCAGTTTTTGGTTCAGTTCATTATGAACTGATCATCAATTCATTAAAAAAAAAAAAATCTTGTTTTTATTTTTGGTAAATAGGGCACAATAGGATTCTTTAAAAATAAAAAAATATGAATCAACAAACCTTCAAAAAGTAGTCTTGATGGGCAGTGGATTCTTCTAGAAGTAGTCTTTACCCTGCTGGCTGTATCCAAGATGACCTTCCAGGGGCTTATATCACCTACCTTCCATGGTAAAAAAAAAAAAGATATGCTGGGGAATCTCCAGCACTCTATGACAGTAACTTTTAATCAGACATGCAGACGCACTCACTCATTGGCCTGCGCCCAGGGACACACCCATTTTATAACATACACCTGCATATGCAAGCATGTTATAAAATAGCCTGAATGTGTGCATATGTGCATGCAATTTTGAGTGGACGTGTGCCTGTTCACAAAATTGCTACTTCTACCGCATAAGTGGGGGGATTTTAAAACACGCGATCTAACACCATTAACAGTTTTCCGGTTCGTTCCTAGTTCACTCAGGAAAGGAATAAGACTTCCAGACTTCCCTAGTTTAACAGCCTCCCTTCTCCCCTGTTAGCCTCCACCCATAAAATCCCGCCAAGCTATTCATCTTTATTTTATTGCTTACACTTTCTCCATAGCAGAAGTAAAGCTACACGGCAGGGGACCCTGGCACACACCTGTGTGTGTAAGTATCTACATGCTAATTTATTTATTTATTTATACAAGACTTATTTTCCACATCTCCAAAATTTTGTTCAGAGCTGATTACAATTTGAAGTTAAAATCCAGGAACGACTATGCCCCGTCCAGACCACACCCATGTCCTGCCCCTTTTTTAGAACATTTCATTTGTGCACGCAGTGGGAGATACGCACAAACTCGAGCAGCTTTTAAATTCAGCTTAGTGTATGCCAGCTCAACATATTTGAGTATTTCCTGGTTTTGGAGTGTGCTGGCCTTTTAAAATTCAAGTGTATGTGCCTCCATCATATGAGAACTTTTCAGTGGGAGAGCAGCTAGCTCTCCCTACACATCTCTCCCTCCCTCCAATCCGTGTTGGCACTATCACCTTCCCCAGCTCAATACTCTTAACTTGGGCGCTCTATAAATTTAAATTAATGACTGGAAGGGATTAGTAAGTAAATCCATGGCTCTAGCACTAGACTTTCAAAAGGGAAACCTTGATAAAATGAGAAAAATTGTTTAAAAAACTGAAAGGTGCAACTACAAAGGTAAAACATGTGCAACATGCATGGACATTGTTAAAAATTACCATCTGAGAGCACAGTCCAGATGTATTCCACGCATTAAGAAAGGTGGAAGGAAGATCAAACGATTGCCAGCATCCCCCAGTTGATCTTCTGTCATTCTCCCTTCTCTTGCCCTCCACAGCCAATCCCTATCTACCTTATTTAACCCTCAAGCCCCTCCTGCCTTACATCCCTCCCATCAAATAGCCTCTTTCAAACATCCTTGGCCAGGGTCAGCAGCAACATTTTCCTTTGGGCCCAGGATCAAAGGTAGATGACAACTGGTGGGAAGAGAGGGCAGGCTGATGACAGTGACAACATTTTTCTCTTGGGCAGGTTCAATAATGGGTGAGAAGAGGAGCAGTGGCAGTCTTTATTCACCCATGCATACTTATCCCTCCCTTTCCCTCATTGGCTGGACCCAAGCCCAATAGTGGTCTGCAAGTGGCAGCAGCATTACTAATAAAAGTCAGAGCAAGCTGATGGGCCCTGCAATAGCGTTGATCCCTCTTCATGCAGGGCTCCTGTTACCACAGAAACTCATACAATGGCAGTGCCACTGCAGGGTCTATGAGTGTGTGCTAGCTCACAGGTCCCACGCCAAGTTCCATGATTAATGCTTCTGGCACTTGAAGAGTACTGCCATTTGAGGCACTTGTGACCCCATTTGGGGTCCCGACCCATAGTTTGGGAAGCCCTAATGTAAGTGATACTGGATTAATAATATAGCCAAATAAGGTCCCACACAGGAGGCTTGTGAATAAAATGAGAAGCTTTTAAGTGAATGACAGTGTTGTTGCGTGGATTACAAACTACTTGAATGATAGGAGTCAGAGTGTAATGATAAATGGAACCTACTCTGAAGAGAAAACCATGTTAAATGGAGTGCCACAGGGTTCAGTTCTGGGACAGGTTCTACTCAATATCTTGGTGAGTGATATAGCCTACCGGAGTTTAAAAAAAAGCTAAAAACCTGGCTCTTCAGCCAAGCTTTCCCAGATACTTAATGCTACTAGGATGACATAGAAACATAGAAGTGACGGCAGAAGAAGACCAACAGCCCATCCAGTCTGCCCAGCAAGCTACGCAGTTTATCCATTTTTTTTTCTCCCCCTTTTTCTCCCTCCCTCCTGTCTCTATTGGCTTCCAGCACCCTCCGGCCCCAATTCCCTTCCACCCCTCCACCAATGCAGAGAGCAGCGCCATCCTAGTGAACATCCAGCTCAATCAGGGGTAGCAACCGACGCAACCAGCAGGCCACACCCCTGCCCCTTGCCCACCCCTGTTTTGTTTGCTTGGTTTTTTTTTTTTTTTGAGATGGCAGCCCTCCATCCTTCCGCTCCGTGAAGGTGGAACACCAATCATTGGCCACTGGCATCCCGCTCCGTGAATGCCTCTGTGGCTACTGCCGCTCCATGCAGTGTTTTGTTGTATGAAAGTGGAACACCAACTACTGGCCGCTGGCCACTGGCATCCCGCTCCGTGAATGCCTCAGTGGCTACTGCCGCTCCGTGCAGTGTTTTGCTGCCTGAAGTTGGAACACCAACTACTGGCCACTGGCATCCCGCTCCGTGAATGCCTCAGTGGCTACTGCCGCTCCATGCAGTGTTTACTGCCTCCTCTCTATTTATGCCCACTAGACTTGATGGATCCACAGTGTTTATCCCACGCCCCTTTGAAGTCCTTCACAGTTTTAGACTTCACCACTTCCTCCGGAAGGGCATTCCAGGCATCCACCACCCTTTCCGTGAAGAAATACTTCCTGACATTGGTTCTTAGTCTTCCTCCCCGGAGCCTCAGCTCGTGACCTCTGGTTCTGCTGATTTTTTTCCTACGGAAAAGGTTTGTCGTTGTCTTTGGATCATTAAAGTTTTTCAAGTATCTGAAAGTCTGAATCATATCACCCCTGCTCCTCCTTTCCTCCAGGGTGTACATATTTAGATTATTCAATCTCTCCTCGTACGTCATCCGATGAAGATCCTCCACCTTCCTGGTCGCCCTTCTCTGTACCACTTCCATCTTGTCTTTGTCTCTTTGTAGATACGGTCTCCAGAACTGAACACAGTACTCCAGGTGAGGCCTCACCAAGGACCTGTACAAGGGGATAATCACTTCCCTTTTCTTACTTGATATTCCTCTCTCTATGCAGCCCAGCATTCTTCTGGCTTTTGCTATCGCCTTGTCGCATTGTTTCGCAGACTTCATATCATTAGACACTATCACCCCAAGGCCCCTCTCCTGCTCCGTGCACATCAGCCTTCCCCCCCCCCCCCCCCCCCCCCCCCCCCATCAAATACAGTTCATTCGGATTTCCACTCCCCATATGCATGACTTTGCACTTCTTGGCATTGAATCTCAGCTGCCATATCTTCGACCACTCTTCCAGTTTCCTTAAATCCCGTCTCATTCTCTCCACTCCTTCTGGCGTGTCCACTCTGTTGCAGATCTTAGTGTCATCCGCAAAAAGATAAACCTTACCTTCTATCCCGTCCGCAATGTCGCTCACAAAGATATTGAACAGGACCGGTCCCAACACCGATCCTTGCGGTACACCACTTAAAACCGCTCTCTCTTCAGAGAAAGTACCATTTACCATCACACATGATTTGATACCTTAATTTAAATGCATGATCTGATACCTTAATTTAAGTGCTATCTCCTTAAGCTCACTATGCTGATTCTCTTTATAGGCGGTACTTCTCCCCTTGCCATCCTCCTACTCTCCCCCCCTCTTTCTCTCCTCCCTAGGTCCTCCCTCCTCTGTAGCTAACTCTGATCTCCTCCCTTCCACGTTAGTCCTCCTTCTCAACTATCCAACCGGATCTCTCCCACTCTTTCCGTTCCTCCCTTCTACACCTCCCTTTCAATTTTGAACTTCCTTCCTGGTACTCATTCCCTCGTTGCTTTCAGCTATTACTCTCCTTTTTGCTCCCCCTCCACTACCCTGTTCAATTGTTTTCATTTTCATTTTAACCAGTGGCAAGTTACTGTTTAATTTTATGTAAAGCCGTTAGGCATGCACTTAATGGCCCAGGCAATTTCCTGTTTAATTGTTAAATTGTTAAACTGAGACTTACTGTTTTTAATCGTTATATGTAAATTTAACCGTTTTATGTAAAAGCCTTGGGCGGTTATTTAAACCCCGGGCGATTAGCCGTTCATTGTAAACCGGATTGATTTGTATTTCATATAGGAATTTCAGTATATAAAAATTAAAAATAAATAAATAAATGGCTAAAAAGTGAGGTGAAAGAGGCTATTTTAGCCAGAAGATCTTCATTCAAATTCACTGCATGCTTTTGGAAATCTCTCTGCACAAAATTCAATATTTCGTCAGATTTCACCTCGGCTTACCAACCTCAAGCCAATGGCCAAATAGAACCTTAAAGCAATTCTTGTGAGCCTATGTGAGCCTGTGGTAGGATGATTGGGCCGACCTCCTTCCATGGGCGGAGATTGCACTAAACACCCATCAGTCTGCTTCCACCAGCTCCTCTCCTTTCCAAGTGGTCTATGAACGCCAGCCTTTGCCACCATGGCATCACCAGCAGCTCAGGCAACTGCTCAAGAATTGCACAAATTGTGGCATAATACCCAACAGCTGCTCAAGCAGGCTGCTTAGAGATCGAAGAAGGCCTTTGACGCACATCACCGTAAAGCACCCCAGTTCCAACCTGGGAATAAAGTATGGCTCAGTACCAATTTAATTTGACTCAAGCTGCCCTCAACTCATTTCTCCCCTAGATATATTGGCCCCTTTCCTGTTCTCTGCCGTCTGGGTCCAGTTTCTTACCGACTCCAGCTGCCTTCCTCGCTCAAGATTCACAAAGCTTTCCACGTTTCTCTACTAAAGTCTTTGGTTCTCTCAGGATTTCCTAAAACATCAACAAACCCTCAACCGCTGTCCTCGGAACCAGACGTCACATATCAAGTCTGAGATGTCCTGGACATTAGAAAACGTGGAAGAAAGTGGGAATATCGCCTTTCATGGGAGGGTTTTGGGCCTGAGGAGAACAGCTGGGAACCTGTGGCCAATATCCTGGACAAGGATCTCATTCGGCAGTTCCATGTCAAGCATTCTCTCAAACCCAAACCCCCGGAGGGGGTCTTAAGAGGGGGGATACTGTGGCTGTGACCACATCTACTCACATCCTGCGCCGTCCTGCTTCCCTCTCCGGGCCTGCTCACGGCAGGAGCTAGTCTCTGCCGCCGCATACCCCATGGTTCCTTGTGGCAGTCGGGATGCTGCCGTCACCCATGCTGACTTCAAGCCTTCCTAGGGGTGTGCGTGTGCCACCGGGCCCTCTTTTGAAGCTTCTACGATGGAAACCTCGGGGGCGTCCCTAATTGATGATGTCATTGGATCAGGGTTCTTAAACTCCAACTTCGCCCCCAGCTAGCCGACTTGGCAACGAGTTTGATCGCTACTCTATGAGCTCCTGTCTCCGTTGGACCTGTGATGACATTACCAGACCCTACTTGGACTCTGGACCCTGCTTGGTACCCGCTCCTCGGGGGACAGCGTGTGCGCTCTATGGAGATTTGGTCTCCTGGCTTTCCCCGCTCCTCGGGCTGGCCCTGCGCCTTCCAGAAGTCCTATCTTGCTGGCTCTTTGCTCCTCAGGGCCGCCTCTGGGAATGCCTTCACCACTTGGGAGTTCTATCACTGTGCTTCCCTGCTCCTCAGGGCAGTGCCTACGTTTTATACAGAGACTGTCAGTGCTTCCCCGCTCCTCGGGGTAGTGCCTACATTCTACACTTGGGACTGTAAGTGTTTCCCCGCTCCTCGGGGTAGTGCCTACGTTCGATACCAGGGACCATTATGGTACCCTGCTCCTCGGAGCAGTACCCTTGATTCAACCTTCCGGTCACTACCGGCACCTCCCGCTCCTCGGTCTGGTCTACGTCATTATCCGGAGTCCTGACTCGGGCTCCCCCTCTCCGCAGGTTAGCCTACATCATCGCATCAGTACCTTTGTCACTGCGCAGCTCCACCCCTCGGGGTTGCCTCTACGGAATACCTCCTGCACATCCTGTCTCGCGCTTACCGCTCCACGGGCCTGCCTAGAACCAACCCCTTCGGAGGTCTCTGCCCAGGTACTGATCTCCAGCTTGCCTACATACTGTGGGGATCCTTCCTTGCTTTGTCTCTTACCCCGCTCCTCAGGACCTCTCCACAGTTTCACCCAGAGCTCCCCACTGTGCCTGACCTCGCCTCCCGATGGTGTGGACCTGTGGGGCTCCTCCCACAGGTGGTAACAACTCTCACCTCGGTCGAAGGGTCCACAAATCAACAAACCATTACAATACCCAGCTAGACCATGGTCATCAGTTAGAGCCAGTGATTCATCATGGGCCCAAAGATGAAAATGTTTCCAGCCAATGGCAATAGCACTACCATCATCAACCCATCTGTTATGAATCGGAGAGAGGACCCTTGTTCCGAGGTAGAGTCTGCACTGCCAAGAAAGAAGTTAACCCTCATCGGTCTCTACCGTCAGATGGCAAGGCTTGTTGAAGATGTTGAGAGGATGGCTTCACCCTGGAAGCTCGTGATCCCCCCAGGAGGAGCCCATAGGGACATGGCCGCTGGGACTTAGGCGACTCCCTGAAGAATGAAGATGGTCTGGATGCAGGCGCCTCCTGCAGGTCATGGGTTCCAGATGACTGGCGCCTCCAGCAGGTCGTGAGAAGTCTGGGAGTAAACGTAGAAGAATAGTCCCAATCCAGTCCAAGGGTCGAATTCCAGAGGGAGGTCGAGAGCCGGTCCAGGAGCCGACGGGAGAATGGTCCGAAGCCGATCCAGGAGTAGAGAAGGAGAAGGGTCCAGAGCCAGTCCAAGTCGATACCAGAAATTACCACTGCCGATCCGAGGGTCAGGAGCCAAAGAATCAGTCCAACAAGGAGAAGAGCAGGAGCGGAGCAAAGAGCGGATCCGGAACACCAAAACAGAAACCAAGCACAGAGCCTCAATACCAAGGCAAGGTCTGAGGAACAGACCTTGCCTTAAATACCTGGAAGAAGGGAGGAGCCTCCAGGAGGGAGCCACAACATTTCCTGTCGTGGCCCCTTTAAATCTAATCTTCAGCCGCGCGCGCGGCCCTAAGCAGCCGGGAAGAGGGAGGAGTCATCTCAGCCCCGTTGGGCTCCGCTGCCGGCCTGGGCAGCGGCCAAGGCCGCGGGAAGAACGTCAGAGGAGGCTCCCTTTTCCTGCAGGAGCCACCGGGCCCACCTGACATTGTGGGTGAGTACTTGGTCCCGGCCGCGGACCGCCACTGCCGGCGGCCATGACGGTCGGTCCTGGTCGCGGTTTGCTACGGCTGGCGGCCATAACAATACCCCCTCCTTTAGGCCTCCCTCTATAAGGCTTGGGCTTATCTGGGTGTTTGTTTTGAAAATTCTGGAGAAGTGTTTTATCCAGGATATTCTTTGCAGGCTCCCAGGAATTCTCTTCTGGTCCGAATCCTTCCCAAGATAGCAAATACTCCCATGTGTGACCTCGTTTACAGACAACAAGTACTTCATGTACCTGATAAATCGTTTCTTCTTCTGCCCTGGGCGGTAAGGCTTTGGGAATCTTTCGAGTAGGCCAAGTGAGGACCAATGGTTTCAGAAGGGACACATGGAAGGAGTTATGAATTTTCAAGGTAGTTGGTAAACGGAGTTGGTAAGTTACAGGAAAAGGTCCAATATAACGTAGGGCCAACCGCATGGAAGGAACTCGCAACCAGATATGGCGTGTGCTGAGCAATACTCTCTCTCCTTGTCGGAACCATGGAGCTGCTCGTCGATACTTGTCAGCGAATGTCTTGGTGGAATGAGCAGCTTTCCGGAGCATGCGCTGAGTGTGAATCCAGAGCCGTCGTAACTGTACTGCGGTAAGTTGAGCTGCTGGTGATGGTACCGGTAAAGGCAATGGTAGAGGCGGCCTGGGGTGTCGTCCAAATATAATCTGGAACGGAGATGTCCCCGTTTCGGAGCAAACATGTGAGTTATGGGAAAATTCAGCCCATGAGAGAAGTGTTGCCCAATCATCCTGGTGGGAATTGACGTACATTCGAAGAGATTGCTTCAACGCACGATTAGTGCTTTCCGCCTGTCCATTAGCCAGCGGATGAAATGCCGTGGTGTAATCCAGGGAAATGTTAAATTTTTTGCAAAGATTGAGCCAGTAACAGGCCGTGAACTGAGAGCTACGATCAGATACGATATGCTGTGGGAGGCCATGGAGATGAAAAATATGAAGCATAAACAGTTGGGCCAGGCGAGGAGCTGATGGGAGAGAGGGAAATGGGATAAAGTGGGCCATTTTGGAAAATCGATCCACAACCATCCAAATTACTGTATTGCCCTCAGATGGCGGAAGGTCCACAATAAAATCCGTGGAAATATGTGTCCAGGGTTTTTGAGGAATAGGTAGTGGCTGTAAAAGTCCCCAAGTCTTCCCAGTAGGACTTTTGTGTTGTGCACAAGTTGGGCAAGAATCCACATATGCCCGAATATCCTTGTGCATGTCGGGCAACTAGTAATATTGTTGTAGGGTTGATTGAGTCCGAGCTCTGCCCGGATGTCCGGCTAACTGAGAATCGTGTCCCCATTGTAATACTTTAGTACGATGACTCTTAGATACCACAGTCTTGCCCGGTGGGACTGTGAATGTTGCGGAGAGGATAATGCGAGCAGGATCAATAATATTTTGAATTGGCTCCTCAATGTCCACATCGGAGAAAGATCGGGACAGTGCATCAGCCTTGATGTTCTTTGTAGCTGATTGATATCGAAGCTCGAAATCGAAACGTGAGAAGAAAAGCGCCCAGTGAGCTTGACGAGGGTTCAGACATTGAGCTTGTTGAAGATACACCAAGTTTTTGTGGTCAGTGAAGACAGTGATACGGTGCTGTGCCCCCTCCAACCACTGTCGCCACTCTTCGAACGTGAGCTTGATAGCAAGAAGTTCTTTGTCACCAATAGAATAATTGCATTCTGCTGGAGAAAATTTTCTAGAGAAATAGGAGCATGGATGAAATTTTCCCGATGCACTGTTCTGGCTCAGTTCAGCTCCTACTCCTTCAGCGGAGGCATCCACCTCTACTGTAAACGGACGTCTGGGATCCAGATGTCGAAGACAGGGTTGTTGAAGGAAGGATTCTTTGAGAGCCTGAAAGGCTTCTACAGCCTCTATGGGCCAGGCCTTGATGTTTGCCCCCTTACAAGTGAGTGCCGTAAGAGGTGCAGCCAGCTTAGAAAAGTTCTGTATAAAACTACGGTAGTAGTTCGCAAATCCAAGGAATCGTTGGAGGGCCCATAGACCACTAGGCTGAGGCCATTCTTGGATGCATTTTAGTTTAGCCATTTTAGTTTAGTCCATTTGAAATCCTTGCTTAGAAATGATATATCCCAAAAAAGGTAAAGCTTCTTTTACAAAGATACATTTTTCCAATTTAGCATAGAGTCGATTTTCTCTCTGACGTTGTAACACTTGAACAACATGTTGATGATACGTCTGTAAATCGCAGGAAAAAATCAAAATATCATCTAAGTAGACTACCACACAGATATAGAGCAGGTTCCTAAATATTTCGTTAACAAAGTGCTGAAAGACAGCAGGAGCATTAGTCAATCCAAAAGGCATAACGAGATATTCATAATGTCCATCTCTGGTGTTAAAAGCTGACTTCCACTCATCCCCCTCACAAATCCTAACTAGATTGTATGTTCCTCAGAGGTCCAATTTTGAAAACACCTTGGCCCCCTGTAGACAGTCGAAGAGTTCAGCTATAAGTGGCAATGGGTACCGGTCCTTGATAGTAATGGCATTGAGCCCACGATAGTCTATACATGGACGCAAGGTCCCATCCTTTTTTCCAACAAAGAAAAAACCGGCCCCAGCTGGTGATTTAGAGCGCCTGATGAATCCTTTCTGCAGGTTGTCTCGAATATATTCTGACATAGCTTGAGTCTCCAAGGCAGACAATGGATAGACCCTACCCCAAGGCGGAGTGGTGCCAGGAATAAAATTGATGTTACAATCGAATTCTCGATGTAGAGGTAAAATGTCCGCAGCTTTTTTGGAAAAAACGTCCGAAACCTGCTTGTACTGAGACGGCAGACTTTCCAGCTGAGAAGTACAGATGAAGCTACTGGAGGGACTTGATCCGTGAATACAGGTCTCCAGGCATTTTAATCCCCATTGGATTAGTTTTAGAGAGGTCCAGTCGAACTGGGGGTTGTGTTGCTGTAACCATGGAATGCCAAGAACTATAGGATGGATTGCTCTTTGGATGATATAAAAGGAGATGCTTTCGGTGTGGTTCGGTGAAATGTGACATTCCATCGGAACTGTATGATGAGTTATCCTCCCTGGCAGAGGATCTCCATGAATGGAGGATATAATTAACGGCTTTGGACACAAGCAAGTGGGTATGTGTAGTTGCTCTACCACATCTTGTAGAATAAAATTTCCACCAGCTCCAGAATCTACTAAAGCCATAGTGGAGAACCGATGATCTTCGAAATCCAGGGTGACCTGTAGAGTCAGTGAGGGAGCCGGAGAGGTGATGCCTAGGGTTACTCTCCGGATGGAGCCTAGGCATTGGAGTTTCCCAGCCGTGTAGGACAATGGGCAATGAGATGACCCACTCCTCCGCAATATAGACAGAGGCCTGCCTTGCGGCGTCTTTGCCGTTCTTCTGGAGAAAAGGGCCTCATCCCAATTGCATAGGTTCCTCCATAGTTCCTTCGGATTTAGGTGCCAATTGGGAGGCGGAAACCGAACAGGAAGGCGTGGCTCCTGCTACGTGCCTTCTTGTACTTGATCCCTCCCGCACTCTTTCCTGTAGTCGTCGATCAATTCGGGTGACCAAGTCCACGATGGAATCCAAAGATTGCGGTAACTCTCGAGCCACCATTTCATCTTTTATTCTGGGTGACAGGCCCTCTAAAAATAAGAACATAAGAACATAAGAACATAAGAAAATGCCATACTGGGTCAGACCAAAGGTCCATCAAGCCCAGCATCCTGTTTCCAACAGTGGCCAATCCAGGCCATAAGAACCTGGCAAGTACCCAAAAACTAAGTCTAGACCAAAGACAGTTCTCCTCCCAGTGGAGTTCGGATGCCAAAGTTCTGAATTCAATAGTATAATCGGCCAGTGGTCACCTACCTTGCCGGAGTTGTAAAATCTTGGAACCCACAACCACTTGTTTCCTGGGGTCATCAAACACTGCTTGAAATAATTCCAAGAATTTAGGCAGATTTTGTAAGACTGGATCTGACCGTCGCCAGAAAGGGGAAGTCCAGGCCAGGACCTTACCCTCCAATAACGATAGGATATATGTTGTTTTGGTAAGATCATCTGGAAAGATGGAGGCTTGAAGATGAAAGTGCATGCTGCACTGGTCCAGAAATCCTTGACACAAGCGAGGGTCTCCGGCATAACGTGGGGGAGTCGGCAATGGAATCACGGACCGGGTATTATTCTGCACCACCGAGGGTAGTGGTGGCGGAATGGCTTGAGTTGCGGCTATAGAATTCAGCCGGGCGTTAAGTTGTTCCAAGGAAGCCACCATGGATTCTAGCATTTGTTGCTGCTCCATGACCTTCTGGGCTAATCCAGGAATGGCCTGATGAGCTGAGACCTCTGCCGGGTCCATGGTCTTGGTATTCTGTTATGAATTGGAGAGTGGACCCTTGTTCTGAGGTAGAGTCTGCACTGCCGAGAAGGAAGTTAACCCTCGTCGGTCTCTACCGTCAGATGGCAAGGCCTGTTGAAGATGTTGAGAGGACGGCTTCACCCTGGAAGCTCGTGATCCCCCCAGGAGGAGCCCGTAGGGACATGGCCACTGGGATTTAGGCGTCTCCCTGAAGTATGAAGATGGTCTGGATGCAGGCGCCTCCTGCAGGTCATGGGTTCCAGATGGCTGGCGCCTCCAGCAGGTCGTGAGAAGTCCGGGAGTATACGTAGAAGAATCGTCCCAATCCAGTCCAAGGATCGAAGTCCAGAGGGAGGTCGAGAGCCGGTCCAGGAGCAGACGGGAGAATGGTCCGAAGCCGATCCAGGAGTAGAGAAGGAGAAGGGTCCAGAGTCAGTCCAAGTCGATACCAGAAATTACCACTGCCAATCTGAGGGTCAGGAGCCAAAGAATCAGTCCAACAAGGAGATGAGCAGGAGCGGAGCAAAGAGCGGATCCGGAACACCAAACAGGAACCAAGCACAAAGCCTCAATACCAAGGCAAGGTCTGAGGAGCAGACCTTGCCTTAAATACCTGGAAGAAGGGAGGAGCCTCCAGGAGGGAGCCACGACATTTCCTGTCGAGGCCCCTTTAAATCTAATCTTCAGCCGCGTCTGTACATCATTAAAGTCTTTCAAATATCTGAAGGTCTGTATCATACCTTTCCTGCACCTTCTCTCTTCCAAAATATACATATTTAGATCCTTCAGCCTTTCAGTACAATACCAAGCCATTTTGGTCCACATCTATCCTGTCTCTATCCTTTTGGAGATTACTAGCTGCCTTTGGAACATCATTAGGCTGCTTGCCGCTCCGGTTCCCGATCAAGGAGCGGTAGGAGCACTGGATGGCCCGCGCCATTTTTAAAGATGGTGCCGGCCATCCAGTGCTCCCTCCATGTGACAGGGGCCAGCCAATGGCATGGATATGCTGTCACATGGTAAGGGCAAAGGCCATCGGCGCCATTTTTATTAGTGGCAGCCGATGGCCCGAGAGTGGGAGATTGCTCCCGGGACCCCCACTGGACCACCAGGTACCTGTAAAATGTTTTTTGGGCGGTCAGGAGGGTGGGGGAAGCAAAGGGATTAGTTTTAAAGGGTCGGGGTGGGTTTTTTGTTTATCGGCTCGGGCGCAGCCGATAAACAAAACCGCGATTGGGCCCGATGAAAAAAACCCCACATGTGAATCGGAACCGGAATTCAAACCGATTCCGGTTCCGATTCACATCTCTAATACTTAAGGATTTTAATATAATGTGCAACTGTCTAGTTTTATCTTTTCTACTGATAAATATTCAAGCATTAACAAAAATAAAACCATGATTATTGATGATATACTAAGGGACATGAATCCGGACTTTATAGCAATAAAAGAGACTTGGCTAAGAAACACTGACACAGTGATATTACATCAAATTTTAAATAAACAATATAGATTGGACTCCATCCCAAGACTACAGAGAAAGGGGGGAGGGCTGATACTTATTAGTAAAAAGAGTTTACATTTAAAAAAAGTTACTTTAGAAATGCCTATAAAACATGAAGTTGTACTTGATTCACACAATCTCCAAATTTGTCTTTTATATTCCCCCCCCCCCCCCCCCCCCGATTGTTAGAGTTCAGTGTTTCCCCTAATATTGAATATCTTACAACGAAGGAGGAAAAGAGGGAAGCAAAAAGAAAAAAAATTAAATTATCATCCCTTAGCATATTATACTCTAGAACATTATTTAAAACATTTTGTCCATAAAACTTTAGCAGTGACTGCTTCACTTAAATGATGTCAGAAGCTATTGTTTATTCACTGCACTTTTCTATAGCCAGTAAACTCTGTCTTCATCTATACACAATGTAACATGGTTTACAACACATAATGATACACAAACCGAACACATGACAGAGAACCACAAACAGTAAACTTTTTAAAAAAGAATTGGGGCAAAGTTAACTATTTGGTAATATTATTTAGTGTGTTTGTGCTTTTAATAGTTCGTTTCTCGGGAGAGATTCAGAAGACCAGGGGCTTTTTAAACCAGTGCTGCATACATTTTTCATTACAGCCTTTTCACGTCCCCACAGCTTTTTCCAAGACTACTTACATTTATTTATTTATTTATTTATTTATTGGTTTTTATATACCGGAAGTTCCTGTATACAATACATATCACTCCGGTTCACATTTAACAGATATAGCTATCGCCGGGTAGGCGGTTTACATGGAACATATCAAATATAATATAATGAACAGAAGAACTATAATACAGTGTAATATATTATATTAAGAAACAACTAAGATCAACTTAGGTAACAACTTGGAACAAAAAACTGACTCAATGTGAGTATTACATTATTGTGGTAAGACCAGGCTGGATGTTTGTTCTTCCTGCTTTAGCTCTCTGGGAAAGCTTGAAGGAAGAGCCAAGTCTTGAGTTTCACCTTGAACGTTGTATGGCACGGTTCTAGGCGGAGGTCCGGTGGTAGTGAGTTCCAGAGTGACGGGCCCGCTGTGGATAGAGCGCGTTTCCTCAGGGTAGATTTTGCAGGTTGGGTGATCATTCTGTTCTGGTATGCCCTTCTGGTTGGTTTGTTAGAAGAGTGTAGTTGAAGCTGGAAAGTTAGGTTGAGGGGGGAGATGTTATGTAGTGCCTTGTGAACCATCATGCAGGTCTTGAACTGGATCCTATATTTGATGGGGAGCCAGTGGAGGTGCTGTAGGATTGGGGTGATATGGTCCCTTTTTTTGGCATTGGTAAGGATCCTTGCAGTGGCATTCAGAACCATCTGGAGTGGCTTGGTAGTGTATGCTGGAAGGCCCTGCAGGAGTGAATTACAGTAGTCTAATTTAGTTAGAATGATGGCTTGGAGTACTGTGCGGAAATCCCTATAGAGTAGAAGGGGCTTTAGTTTCTTTAGCACTTGTAGTTTAAAGAAGCATTCTTTTGTGGTGTTATTTATGAATTTATTGAGGCTGAGTTTGTCGTCAAGTAGTACACCCAGATCTCTGACTTGAGGTGCGGTGGAATATCCTGAGGTGTCTGGAGAGTTGATGGAAGTTGGCGGGGTAGATTGATCTGGTGCTATGATGAGAATTTCCGTTTTTTTGGTGTTTAGCACCAGGTTGAGGCTGGTTAGTAGATCGTTGATGGATGAGAGGCATTTTTTCCAATAGGATATGGTTTTGTGTATGGTCTCCGTGATAGGGATGAGAATTTGAATGTCATCCGCGTATAAGAAATGGGTGAGCTTGAGGTTAGTAAGTAGATGACAGAGAGGGAGCAGGTAAATGTTGAAAAGGGTGGGTGAGAGTGATGATCCTTGTGGTACCCCCATCTTGACTTGGATGGGGTGAGATTCCTTGTTGTTTATCTTCACTTTGTATGTTCTGTTCTCTAGGAAGGACTTAAACCAGTTGAGAGCTGTTCCAGTGATGCCGATGACTGATAGTTGTTGTAGTAGGCTAGGGTGGTTCACGGTGTCGAAAGCTGAGGAAAGATCCAGAAGCACGAGAAGACAAGGTTGGCCTTTTTCGAGATTGAAGATAATGTTGTCTGTTAGTGTGGCTAATAAGGATTCGGTGCTCTTTTTCTTTCGGAATCCATATTGGTTGTTAGTGAGGATATTGTTGTCTTCAAGGAATTCAGAAAGTTGTCTGTTGACGATTTTCTCCATAATTTTAGCTAGCATAGGGAGGTTCGCTATAGGTCTGTAGTTAGCCAGATCTGTAGTGGGAAGGTTGGGTTTTTTGAGTAGAGGTTTGAGAAGCGCTAACTTGAGATGTTTAGGAACTTGGCCTTGGGCGAGGGAGCAGTTAATGATATCAGCCACTGGTTTGGCAATGGTGTCATGGATTGAACTCAGCAGGTTTGATGGTATATGGTCTAAGGGGTGAGAGGACGGTTTTATCTTCTTAAGGATATTTGCTATTTCTAAGGTGGAAGTGGGTTCGAGAGATTCAAGCACTGCTGTGTGAGTGTTGGGTTGAGAGGCGGTTGTTGTATCTGATTGCTGGCTGTGGTTGCTTGTAAGGCTAGTGTGTGGCGTTGGCCCTTTGAGGGGGGCTACGAGGGCTGTGATTTTGTTGTTGAAAAAATCGGCAAGTTCACTGGCTTTTTTTAGAGCTTGGTCATCTGGGATGCTTGGTCCAGGAGGATTAGTGAGGGCTGAGACATAAGAGAAGAGTGCTCTTGAATCGAATGAGAGGTGGTGTATCTTTTTGGAGTAATATTCTCTTTTTGTTTTGTGGATTTCGTTTCTGTAGGTGTTGAGGCATGATTTGTAGTTGAGGAGGGTTGTTGTAGAAGGGCTTTTACGCCATAGGTTTTCCTTGCTTCTAAGCTCGTGTTTACGAGACTTCAGTTTTGTGGTGAACCAAGGTTTTCTGTTATCTTTGTCCGGGTTAATAGACTTAGTAGTCAAGGGACATACATGATCTGCAACCTTGTTGGTGATGTTGAGCCATGATGACGTTGCTGAATTAGCGTTGGTGAGGTCCAGATTCGTTAGTTCTTTGGCTAGGTGTTTGCTTAGGTGATCTCCTGAGCACTGTTTCCTGACTGAGATGTTAATAGTTTGGGTTGTTAGGGGAAGAGGCTCAGGGATCTTTAACATTGAAGAGATGATTCTGTGGTCAGTCCAAGGAACCGCAAGGCAGGTTGGAGTGGTGTGGGAAGATAGACCTTCGTTTATAAAGATCAGGTCTAAGGTATGACCAGCTTTGTGGGTAGGTTCTGTCACAATTTGTCAGAAACCCATATGGGTGAGGGAGGAGAGAATGGTTTTGCAGTTGGAAGAATGAGGATGGACATCCACGTGGAGGTTGAAGTCTCCCATAAGGATAGTTGGTTTTCCTGAATTTAAGTGTTTTGCTGCTAGTTCTATGATAGGGGAAGGGTCTGATTCCAAGAGACCGGGGGAGCGTAGATTAGTGCTATAGTCAGATGCTTTGAGTTGAATAAAGCGAATTCCAAGTTGGCTATGGTGTTGGATGTCTGCAATGACAGACCTAGTGTTTTTTTGGTTGCTAAGAGGAGGCCTCCTCCTCTTTTTTTGCGTCTGGGTATGGACTGTATGTCGTAGGTCTGGATAGGAAGCTGGTTGATTAGAGTTGTGTCGGTTGGTTTTAACCAGGTTTCTGTGATGGCACAGATATCTGGTTTAGAGTCGGATAAGAAGTCGTTAAGTATGTGTGTTTTCTTGGATATGGATTGCGCATTAAACAGTGTGATTGAGAAAAGAGCCAGGCCGAGGCATTGGGTGATCGGTGTCAGCATGATGGGTCTGAGTCTCTGTTGGCGGTTGTGGTGTAGTGGTGTGGTGGGGAGCTTGGGTGCTTTCCATCTTTGGTTGTGGATGATAGGGATGGTTATGGGGTGCATGATGGGATAGTAGCTTGAGAGGATGGTTGAGTGCTGAGAGGCGAAAGGTGTTGTCTGGTGTCTGGTTGAATGCTGCTAGGTGGTCAGATGTAGTTTGTTGCTGTCTATTGTTGAGTTGGAAGCTGGTTTTTAAGGGATTGGTAGGTAGACTTTGTGTGAAGGCCGAGGGTCCCCGAGAACGTTACAGTAAGCAGAGGATTGTCTGTGGCTACTCCGGGTTAGGGTCGGGGCTCCTTTGGGGCTGCAACTAAGGGGCGAGACAAAGGGGCAAGCCCCTTTGACGCGCTCCTTCGGCGCGCGACGCTCGGCGCGCGGCGCCTGAGATGACTGAATTTGAAGGTGCTGTTGGTCACTAGTCATGATGTGATTGGTTGCCTTGCAGCCGTCTGCTGGTTGGCCGGTTCTCGGTGGGGGGCGGGCTTCGGCCGCGAGGGGAGCGGGCCTGGAGCGGTGCTTCGTGCGGTCGCGCTGTCGGCGGTGGCCCCGTCTGGGTAAGAGGTAAGAAAGAAGGCCTTACCCCGATGGGTCGCCGGCGCCGATTGCGCAGGCCTTACAATGGAGCGGCAGCAGCTCTTCCCAGGTAAGCAGGCGAAAGAGGGAGCTTCGCGGGCTTCGTTGTAGTTTAAAGGGCCGCCCGATCTAGTCTGATTGGCTGCCTTGCAGCCGTCTGCTGGTTGGCCGGTTCTCGGTGGGGGGCGGGCTTCGGCCGCGAGGGGAGCGGGCCTGGAGCGGTGCTTCGTGCGGTCGCGCTGTCGGCGGTGGCCCCGTCTGGGTAAGAGGTAAGAAAGAAGGCCTTACCCCGATGGGTCGCCGGCGCCGATTGCGCAGGCCTTACAATGGAGCGGCAGCAGCTCTTCCCAGGTAAGCAGGCGAAAGAGGGAGCTTCGCGGGCTTCGTTGTAGTTTAAAGGGCCGCCCGATCTAGTCTGATTGGCTGCCTTGCAGCCGTCTGCTGGTTGGCCGGTTCTCGGTGGGGGGCGGGCTTCGGCCGCGAGGGGAGCGGGCCTGGAGCGGTGCTTCGTGCGGTCGCGCTGTCGGCGGTGGCCCCGTCTGGGTAAGAGGTAAGAAAGAAGGCCTTACCTTCTATCTTATCTTGATGGAAGGGCCTTGTCTTGGGCCTCTACACTGTGGGAATGCAAGGATCCTATTTTGCAGGACATAGAGAGATTTTTGGACTTATTTAAATCCGTTTTCGATGATCCTGCTCGAGTGACCGTTGCCGGTTCTGCTCTGTTGGACCTGAAGCAAGGCAACCGACCACTGGTTGATGTTGCGATAGAGTTTAAGACTCTTACTACAGAACTCTGCTGGGACCCCAAATGCCTGAAGACCCTCTTCTACAGAGGCCTGGATAATTGTTTGAAAGACGAGCTGGCCGCTCGTGAAACACCTGAATCGCTGGATGAACTAGTGGCTTTGGCCACTAGGATCGATCACCGGCTTCGTGATAAGGTGAAAGAGCTCCAGCCTAATAGAGGACCTGGTCAGTAGGAGGCTAGTGCTAAACCTGTACCTCGGATGGTTCCAGTAATTCCTGCTACCAGTGGAGATGAGCCGATGCAACTTGGTCGTGGACATTTGACTTCCAAAGAGAGAAGACTTCGGAAGAGGCATAGTCTATGCATGTACTGTGGACAGGCTGGTCACGATGTCCCAACATGCCCAATTTGTCCAGGAAACAAACGGATCTAAGTCCTGCAGGAGGACTGTTCTTAGGCCTTACTATGCCCTCTCATCCGCTCTCTCTCTCTCAGTCTACTTGATCTGCGGACCATCTGAGTTTCAAACTCTTGCCCTGGTGAATTCAGGGGCAGGATGCAAATTTATTCTTCAACACCTAGTGGAACATCTGAGGATTCCCCTCATCACCTTGAAGATTCCACTACTCCTATCCTCCATCCATGGAGAGCCTTTACCGGGTGACATGACTTGCCAAACTGTACCGGTAACTCTCCGCACCAGAGCTCTCCATATTGAATCAAGTCCCTTCTTTGTGTTAGAGAAGGCCATGCATTTTCATATTGCACCCTATCGTCCTGGGGTTACCCTGGTTGTAGTTGCACCAACCCCAATTTGACTGGGCATCCTTGGAACTCTCCCGCTGGGGCCCAGGTTGTCATGGGAAGTGCCTTAAGGAGATTGCTCCTGTCATCTGCATGCCTACTACTCCAGTGATGCCGGGACTGCCACCCCAATACGCATCCTTTAGTGATGTGTTTTACAAAGAAGCTGCTGACATTCTTCCTCCGCATAGGTCCTATGACTGTGCCATAAGACTGAAACCCAATACTGAACCTCCTAAAGGACGTGTCTATCCACTCTCAGTGATTGAGAACAAGGCAATGCCCGAATACATCGAGGATAATTTACAGAAGGGGTTTATTAGACCATCAAAGTCCCCAGCCAGTGCAGGCTTCTTCTTTGTGGGGAATAAGGATGGTACCCTACGTCCTTGTATCGATTACCGAGATTTGAACGAGATCACAATTAAAGACCGCTACCCCATGCCTTTAATCTCAAAGCTGTTTGACCGGCTTCAGGGGGCCAAAATATTCTCAAAATGTGCCCTGAAGGAGGCCTACAACTTAGTTCGCATTCGTAGTGGCAATGAATGGAAAACAGCCTTCAACACTCGAGATGGCCATTTTGAGTACTTAGTTATGCCCTTCAGCCTGTGCAACGCACCCGCTATATTTCAGAACATGATGAATAACAGCCTGCGGGACCTGCTGTACAAGAGTGTCGTGGTATACCTGGATGATATCCTGATATTTTCCCAGGATTTACCCACTCATCTAGAGGATGTCAAGCAAGTACTCCGTCGACTCTGTGAACATCAGCTCTACGCCAAACTCTCCAAGTGAGAATTTCATAAAGACTCAGTGCCTTTTCTTGGCTATATAGTGTCTAAAGATGGTTTCCAGACGGACTCTCAAAAGCTCGAGAGTATCAAAAATTGGTCCCAACCTACCAGCCTGAAGGCCCTGAGATGATTCCTGGGGTTTACCAACTATTATAGAAGCTTTATAAAGAAGTACTCTTCTTTAACAGTACCACTGACAGCAATGACCCGCAAGGGTGCCAACACTTCAAAATGGTCTGTGGAGGCCATTTCCGCGTTTGAGAAACTAAAGACTGCTTTTTCCACGGAACCATGCTTGCAGCATCCTGACCCCAACAAGCCCTTTATCGTAGAAGTTGACGCTTCAGATGTCAGCATGGGGGATGTATTGAGCCAGACTGGAGACTCGAAAGCTTTACGTCCCTGCTCTTTCTTCTCATGACATTTCTCCCCGGCAGAGAAGAACTATGGGATCGGCGACAAAGAGCTCTTAGCCATAAAGCTTGCATTCGAGGAATGGCAGCCTTGGCTCGAAGGCGCTCAACATCAAATAACCATATTCACGGACCACAAAAATCTAGAGTATCTCTGCCATGCGCAGCGTCTTAACCACAGACAAGCTTCAATCGTTTCGACTTTGTGCTTAAATATCGCCCTGGAGACAGAAATACCAGAGCTGATGCCTTGTCATGCTCCTTTCTCTTGGAGGACGTGCCTGAAGAACCTCAGCACATAATTGACCCGAAGAAAGTCATCTTGGCGACTACACATTCTGTGCCCGCTGGTAAGACCATCATGCCTAAACACCTCAGGAAGAAAGTGCTCTTTTGGGCGCACGATTCCAAGCTGGCTGGCCATCCTGGTCAATGCCGCACACTGCTCAAGATCCAGAAGTTTTATTGGTGGCCTATTATCAAGAAGCATACCCTATCCTACGTGGCATCCTGTACCAACTGTGCCAAACACAAACCTGCTTCTGGCCAACCGTGGGGTTTATTGCAACCACTGCTAGTTCTGGAACAGCTGAATTCGCCATCAACTCTTGGGCTGAATTCGCCATCAACTCTCATCCAGCAATATCAACTGGATTAACACCATTTGAAGTGGTATATGGACGTTCTCCAACACCGCCACTTCCACTGAAGCTCTCAATGACGTCCCCAGCAGCTCAATCTACTGCTGACAAAATCCATAACCTGTGGATTCAGATGAAAGACATGCTAGTTAAAGCGAGTGACCGCGCTAAGAAGTTCTAAGACGCTCACCATTCTCAAGCGCCTGTCTTCAAACCCGGTAACAAAGTCTGGTTATCTACCAAACATCTCAGACTGAAATTTCCTTCCACTCGGTTCGCTCCTTGCTACGTTGGACCATTTCCAATCCTCCGACGTCTTGGCAACATCACCTACAGTCTGAAGTTACCACCCGGACTAAACATCCACAAAGCTTTTCACGTTTCACTCTTGAAACCTCTCATACTCAGTGAATTCTCTTCCAAGACTCAGGAAACACCTGCCATCAATGCAGAAGATGACCTAGAATTCAAGGTCGAGGAGATTCTTGATGTTCAAAGACGAGGCAAAACACTTGAATACCTCCTTTCTTGGGAGGGTTTTGGCCCCGAAGAAAACTCTTGGGAGCCTCAGGCTAACATCCTTGATAAAGAGATGCTCCATCAATTTGATCTCACACATCCTTCAAAACCTAAACCTGGTACCCGCAGAGGAGACCGCCCTTTGACGGGGGGGTACTGTTACGACTGTCGCTGCCCGATGTCGCCACTCCACCCTCCTTACCTCTCTGGAGACTCCTCCCGCTATTGACGAATGTTTGGCTGCTGCGGCATCTGCCTGCCATCCTCTCTGGCGTCCCCGGTCCAGCTTGGGCACTGCCTCCCGCCATGCTGTCCAGCTGCCTTAGGGCACGCACGTCGTGCGGCTCTGCTTCAAATACTTTCTTTGGCGCAAACCTCAGGGGCATCCCCCTGTGATGACATCACGCATCCCAGATACAAATAGCCTACGCTACTGCTAGCTAATCGAATTAGCAAGGAAACTCCATACGGTTGGGATTCGCTCTCCGTACCTAGCTACTCTGCCTCTCCATTATTGGACTTACTCTATTCGGGGTACCCGCTCCTCGGGGGCCTCTCTCTTCTCTTTCAGGTCGCTGTCTGGAACCGGTACTCGCTCCTCGAGGGCCCATGTTCCCAGACTCACTGCCTGAACTTCACTTCTGCCTGGAAGATACCGCTGCCTACACCATCAGTGAGATACCATCTACTTCTCTCAGAGCTGTTCCCTGGAACCAGGTACTCGCTCCTCAAGGGCCTACCTCTATTCCAGCTCCTGTGTTTCCTACTGAGAGAAACCGCTGTGTGAGTACTCAACCAACGAGGCTCTATTCCAGAACCCTGTACATACTTCATTGTACTCACTATCTCAGTTTCTCTTCACTACAGCACAGCCATTGAGGGATCGCTGTTCCAGTGCCCTGAGAGACTACAAGCCCAGCCGGGCTTCTTCTCTGCTCACTACTGCCACCTCTGGTGGCTCCTCAATACTGTTTATAAAAGATCTAACTGTGTTGTGTGTCCTAAGCTGAGCCTGACCTGTGGCCCCTCACGGGACTTCCCCCCCGTGGGCATGGTCAGCAGCCACAGTATCCAGGGGTCCACCCAAAACCTTACAAACAATAACACTTGGCCCTTGCAAGTCAGTTCAGTCAGAGGGGCTGCCAAGGTTGAATATTGTGGAATAAAATGACGATAGTAATTTGAGAATCCTAAGAATCATTGTAGTGCCTTAAGACCCATGGGCTGCGGCCAATCTTGGATTCCTCTAAGCTTAGTGGGATCCATAGAAAAACCTTGTTGCGAAATGATGTATCCGAGGAAAGGCAGACTGGATTTCTCAAACAAACACTTATCCAATTTTGTGAATAAGTGATTCTCACGGAGGTATTGAAGGACAGCACAAACGTCAGTGCGGTGCATAGCCAGATCTCTAGAAAATACAAGGATGTCATCAAGGTATGCCACAACCTTGGTATACAGTAGGTCTCTGAAAATTTCGTTCATCATTCGTTGGAATACTGCGGGCGTGTTACAGAAGCTGAAGGGCATCACTAGATATTCGTAATGCCCGTCTCTGGTGTTGAAAGCTGTTTTCCAGATATCATCAGGGCGAAGCTGTGTCAAGTTGTACGCCCCGCTAAGTCCAACTTAGTGAATATGGACGTCCCACGCAGATGATCAAATAGTTCTGAGATCAGAGGCAGAGGGTACTTGTGTTTGCGGGTAATCGAATTCAGGCCGCGGTAGTCGAAACACAGCCTGAGAGACCCATCCTTCTTAGTCACGAAAAAGAATCCTGCACCAGCAGGAGATGTGGAGGGATGGATGAACCCCTTCACTAGGTTTTCTTGAATGTACTCCATCATGGCCTTCATTTTGGGAAGAGATAGATGATAACTGTGCCCTCGGGGAGGCATGGTCCCAGGTAGGAGCTCTATGGGACAATCAAACCTCTGAAGAGGTGGAAGAAGGTCTGCTTTTTGCTTAGAAAATACGTCTTCAAAATCCATGTAAGGAGCGTGTATACCTGAAGAGGTGGCTGCCAGAGGAACCACAGGTGGTGGCACCACTTTACGTAGACAAGATTGATGGCAGGTGGAACCCCATTCCACCAACTGGAGTGACCCCTAATCAAATTGATGCGAATGACATTGGAGCCAGGGTAGTCCTAAGACTAACGGAGGGGTGCCAGTACAAAGTTGAACTGGCTCTGTGGTCAGGAATATTCGACCGGGTAGCGGTTCTCCATAGATGAAGGCGATGCACAAGGAGGTTTCCAGAGGACAGGTTTTTATACCCAGTAGTTGAACTAGATCCTTGAGAATAAAATTGCCTCCTGCTCTGGAATCCACTAAAGCAAGAACTAGAAAGGACCGGGAGTCCCAGATCAGGGTAACCGGTAGAGATAACTGAGGGGCCGGTGATGTTGTGCCCAAGTTCAAGACCCCAACTGGCCAGTTTCCTGGACGAACAGGACAGACCTATAGATGGTGGCCAGGTGCTCCGCAATACAGAGACAGACCTGTTTGTCTCCGCTGAAGGCGCTCTTCCAGGGACAGCCGCCCACGGCCCAACTGCATGGACTCTTCTGTCTTGGCCACAGTAGTGACCCTACTGGAGTCAGGGCTGGTGGTAGGTAGCGAACGGGAATGAACCTGAGAAGCCCCGGGGGAAGACAGTGATGACGGTGGCGGCTTCCGGCCGCGATGGACGGCGGCAAAGTCCATGGCACCGGCCACAGTGAAGTGGAGCCTCGAAGGGCGGCATCTGGGCCGCAGGGGAGATCAAGTCTGTGGCTTCCAGCCGTGTAGGCAGACCCGACGTCGGCATCCATGCTGTGTCGGGTGAAGAAGCAGCATGGGTGAGTGCCTGCTCGCGGGGGGACCCGCGGGCAGGGATTTCATAACAGTGGCAATGATTCCTCCCACGGGGATGGGCCCCGTGGGGAACCACAACGATTGTCTAGACTTTTAGTAAGCAGACACTGAGGAGAGAAAGCTTTATTATACTGTGGTTTATGACTAGAATCTTGCCCAAGGTACGGGCAGTGCTATAGTCCAGCGATATCACAGTAAGCTCAGACAGTCTCTGTAGATAATGGTCTCACCCAGATGTAGCAAAGGTCCGGTATTGTTCCGCAGCACAGGATAGGCCATGAACCTGAAGGGTGGAAAGAGGAGAGCTGGTGCGTAGTGATACTCACAGAGTAGCAGTGCTGATAACCTCCTTCAGTAGTTGAATGAAGAGAGGGACCCAAGGTTCGAGGTGCAGATTACCCTGAGCAGAATAGGCCCTCAAGGAGCGAGTACCTAGGAGCACCAAGGGTTCAGTTGTGTCCGTCGGTCTCAGACGGCTTTGACCCTTGTGCCTCACCTTTTTCTCTGCTCTCCCCATTAGCCTTGGGAAGATGGCTACCGCCGCGTCTGCATGCCGCGTTCTCCGGCGTCCCCAGAACGGCTATGGCAAAGCCTCATGCCATGTTTTTCCTAAGGGCCTCCTAGGGTGTACACACACGCCATCCACGTCTTTATCCACGTCATGGCGGGAACCTCGAGGGTGTACCCCTCGAGTGACGTCATGCCATCTGGGTATTTAGCCTGCGCTTGTTTGCTAGCTCATTGAATTAGCAAGCATTGGACTTGTCGGTCTAAGCTACTCTGCCGTTTCCTTGCTGCCGCTGGGAGCTCTCTCTGCCCTTCGGGGTATTCTCTAAACTTGGGTACCCGCTCCTCGAGGACCCTTTGCTTTCTTTCAGGTGCCTTACTGGGTTCATGTACTTGCTCCTCAAGGGCCTGCTCTCCCTGCCTCGGTGCCTGTAACCATCTACTTCTGCCTGGTGGAATCGTCAGCCTTACAGCTACCATCTAGTGAGTAATCTAATTCTCAGTCTGTCTCATCTACAGCTCTCCTGTGCTGGGAAGCTACAACTGGATCTCCCTATACCATCACGGTGAGACGGGTCCCCTCTGCCGAGGGTCCCTGGACTGCTACCTCTAGATCACCTCACTACTGCCACCTCTGGTGGAATACATCAGCTGTACAATAAAAGACAAAACTCTGTGTTTGTGTGTCTCGAGTCTAGTCCAGTACTGTGGCTCCCCTCGGGGCTCCTCCCTGTGGGCGTGGTCATCCCCCACAGTACCCAAGAATCCACTCAAACACCTCAAAACCATAACAGATTGCTAACTCCATGGATTTGGCTCAGCTCATCGCATTGCAGGCCATTCTAGGCCTGACCCAGCGAATCTCCGAACAGTAGAACACGCTGGAGAACTTGACTGCTACATTTAACCAGCTGCACGCACAGATGAATTCACCAACCACCACAGGTAAAGAAGTTACACCACCAGAAGTGACGGTCAAGACAATTGTCCCTCTATCTGCTCCAACACGCTTCTCAGGGGAGGTTTGGAAATGTAGAGGATTTATCAACCAATGTTGAATGCATTTTTCCCTGCAACCTAATCATTTTCCTACAGCCTTTGCCAAGACCACTTACATCTTGTCTTATCTGGATGGAGGAGCCTTGTCTTAGGCCTCTTCGCTGTGGGAACACGATGACCCTATCCTACATGATCTTGCCGGGTTCCTTGAACTGTTCAGATCAATTTTCGATGACCCTGCCCGGCACATGACTGCAGGATCTTCGTTAGTTCACCTGAAGCAAGGTAATAAACCTTTATCAGACTTCGCCATAGAATTCAAGACACTGGCATCAGAATTACATAGGGACCCTAAATGCCTGAGGACCCTCTTCTTTGAACTCCCGTTTGAAAGATGAGCTGGCAGCTCGTGAGATGCCTGAGACCTTGGCTGAACTGGTGAAGTTGGCAACAAGGAGTAATCACCGACTTCGTGACAAGGTTCAAGAGACCAAGACTCCCAGAAGACCCCCTTCAGGGTGAAATTCAAGTCAAGTCAACACTCAGGCCTGTTCCCTCGGGCCCAGTTGCTGGCGAAGAAGAACCAATGCAATTAGGCTGCAGTCACCTGATGTCAAAAGAGAGAAGAACGCGGAAGAGGTTGGCACTATACATGTATTGTGGACAAGCTAGCCTTGCTGTACAAACATACCCTGTATGTCTGGGAAACTGGAAGACCTAAGTCCTGCAGGAGGACTCTTCTTAGGTCTAACTGCACCCTCTCCTCCACTCTCTCTTCCTGTATCCTTAATCTGTGGACCCTTAGAATACCAGACTCTTGCCCTAGTGGACTCAGGGGCAACTTCATTTTGAAACGATTAGTGGAGCACTTGCGGATTCCCACCACCACCATGACGTCTCCACTACTCCTATCTTCAATTCACGGGGAGCCCTTACCGGGCGAAGTAACCCAGCTTACCAAGCCAGTGAGTTTATGGACCTGTGCTCTCCATTCAGAGACTATCTCCTTCTTTGTACTAGAGAAGGCTATGCATCCTGTAGTACTGGGGCTACCGTGGCTGCAGCAGCATATGCCTCAATTCAAATGGGTCACGCTGGAGCTTTCACATTGGGGTCCAGATTGCCATGGTAAATGTCTGATGGAAGTCTCTCCTATACCCTGCATGCTAACTACCCCATTGATGCCTGGGTTGCCGCCTCAGTATGCATCTTTTCAAGATGTATTTTCCAAAGAAGCCACGGACGTACTACCTCCACACAGATCCTACGACTGCGCCATCAATTTGAAGCCTAACACTGAACCACCCAAAGGAAGGGTTTACCCTCTCTCCGTGGTAGAAAATAAAGCTATGTCTGAGTACATACAGGAGAACCTTCAGAAAGGCTTCATAAGACTCTCCAAGTCTCCTGCCGGTGCAGGCTTCTTCTTTGTGCGGAAGAAGGATGGAACATTGATTCCATGCATTGACTACAGAGGTCTAAACGAGATCACTGTGAAAGACCGCTATCCCTTACCACTCATCTTGAAGTTATTCAATAGACTACAGGAAGCCAAGATATTCTCCAAGCTGATCTCAAGGGAGCCTATAATCTAGTTCGCATCCGCTCTGGAAGATGGCCTTCAATACCCAGGATGGGCACTTTGAATATCTAGTGATGCCCTTCGGCCTGTGCAACGCCCCTGCTGTCTTCCAAAACATGATGAACGACATTCTGTGTGATCTACTCTACAAATGTGTCGTTGTGTACTTAGATGACATCTTGATATTTTCCCAGGACATGAACACTCATCTGGAGGATGTCAAAAGAGTGCTGCCAGCCAGGCGAGAACCGCCTATAAGCCAAGTTGTCTAAATGCGAGTTCCACAAGGAATCAGTGCCTTTCTTAGGGTACATTGTTTCCAACAAAGGTTTCCAGATGGACCCACAGAAGCTGGAGAGCATTAAGAAATGGACTCAACCCACAGATCTAAAGACTCTTAGACGATTTCTGGGATTTACCAACTACTACAGAACATTCATCAAGAACTACTCCTCACTAACTGTTCCGCTAACAACAATGACTAAGAAAGGTGCCAACATTGCCAATTGGTCTATGAAGGCTGTAACAGCATTTCAGAAACTGAAAGACGTCTTCTCGAGTAAGCCATGCCTCCGACATCTGGATCCGACCCGGCTCTTTATCGTAGAGGTCGATGCCTCAGACGTAGGTGTAGGGGCCATGCTAAGCCAGTCCGGTGACTCTAAGACCTTATATCCATGTCCATTTTTCTCCCGACGCTTCTCGCCAGCGGAGAAGAACTACGGCATAGGGGATAAAGAACTACTGGCAATAAAGATGGCATTTGAAGAGTAGCGCCCCTGGCTTGAAGGTGCACAATATCAGATCACTGTTTTCATGGATCACAAAAATCTGGAGTACCTCCGTCACACTCAGCACCTAAACCATAGGCAGGCGAGATGGTCCCTGTTCTTCAAAAGATTTGACTTTGTGCTGAAATACCGCCCTGGAGATAAGAACGTCAGAGCAGATGCCCTATCTTGTTCATTTCTCTCTGAGGTTGTACCTGATGAACCCCAACATATCATTGACCCGAAAAGAGTTATCTTGTCAGCTACTCACCCAGTACCTGGGGGTAAGACCGTTATACCCAAGAACCTAAGGATAAAGCTGTTAGCATGGGCTCACGATTCGAAACTGGCTGGACACCCTGGTCAACGCAGAACCCTGACTAAACTACAGAAGTATTATTGGTGGCCCACCATGAAGGAAGACACTTTCTCCTATGTTGCTTCTTGTTCCAATTGTGCCAGACAGAAACCGCCACCCAGACGTCCTTGGGGCCTACTCCAACCCTTGCCAATGCCAGATGAGCCCTGGACTCACATTGCTACAGACTTTGTGGCAGACTTACCACTCTCGGGAGGAAACAATACCATCTGGGATACAGTGGATCGTTTCTCAAAGATGGCTCACTTTGTAGCTCTCCCTGGCTTGCCCTCATCCATGGAGCTTGCAAACCTTTTCATCACTCACATCTTTCGCCTACACGGCATGCCAAAACACATTGTCTCTGACAGAGTGTTATAAATATGCTGCTCGGAGTTAGCAATCTGTTATGGATCTCCTCCTGGAGATGGAGGAGTTAACAATCTCTGCTGCTAGGAGTAGCAATCTGTAGAAACTGCTCCCCAGGGGCGGAGTTAGAATCTGTAATAAATCACCCCGCCAAGGGGAAGAGCTAACAATTGTAATGCTCCGTAGGCGGAGTTAATGATCTGTGGTGTGTTGGCTTCCCACAGAGTGGCAGTCTGTATAATACCGCTCTGGTAGTGTACGGAATGAACACTTAAGGTAAACTGGTGAATCCCTGGGCCAATGGCAGATGACAGCACCCCCAGGAGGACACCACGAGAGGGACCACCAGCCAGGCTAGAGCGTGGAGACACACAGATAGTTCTCTACTAGACAGGAAGTAGAACCACAAGAGGTGGCAGTAGAGAGCTGACGTGCCCGGCAGGGCTGAACTCCCTCCAATACTGGAACCGCGGTCTCTGGGTTGCTGAGCTGTAGAGAGAGACTATAGGTAGTGAGTAGCCAGGGTATGCTGGATACATAACCAGTAGTAGATGATACACTCGCAATTGTAGATATATGTAATGGCTTCTATGCAACAAAGAGAGGTGACAAAGTCTGGCTGTCTACTAAACATCTAAGACTCAAGCTACCATCAGCTCGTTTTGCTCCACGCTTTGTCGGACCCTTTCCCATTCTCCGACGACTGGGTAATCTTATGTACAGTCTGAAACTTCCACCAGTGATGAAGATTCATAATGCGTCCCATGTCTCACTACTGAAACTGCTAGTCTTTAGCGAGTTCTCCACCAAGACACCTGAACCTACACCTATTGATGCAGAAGAAGACATCAAATACAAATTAAACATACTCAAAAGATTAAAACCCCCTCCTATTCCCAAAAGACTTTAGAACTGTCTTACAGGCACTTGTCTTATCAAGATTAGACTACTGTAACTCACTATTCTTAGGCCTTCCCGTAAATATCACAAGACCATTGCAACTTCTGCAGAATTCTGCAGCTAGACTCTTGACAGGTACTAGAAGATCCAAACATATCATCCCAATATTAAAAGAACTTCATTGGCTTCCGGTCAAATACAGGGCCCAGGATAAAATCTTATCACTAATTCACAAAACCCTATACAATGAAAAAATTGAATGGCTAACCTCTTCACTTCACTTCCACACCCACTCAAGAATCACCAGATCAACCGGAACAGGGATGCTGCCAATTCCTTCCCCAAAATTGCCCACCTAAATAATGTAAGAGAAAGAACTATCTCTATTGCTGGACCCCTTCTATGGAACTCTATTCCGCAGGAATTATGACTAGAAGCTGATATCAAATTATTTAAAAAGGGGATTAAAACAGCTTAGAAGTGGTCAGAGTAGCAAAACCGAAGTCCTTGCTAACTCATTCAATTGGAGCGGAGCGGAGGTTTAAATACCTGGAGGTACTGACGTCATGCGGTGGGGCTACCCCCAAGGTTCCCGCCATGACGTATTCAAAAACGTAGGCAGCGTGCACACGTGTGCCCTAGGAGGCCTCAGGAAGAAGCATGGCGGACGGGGACGCCCATGCTGGCTCGGTGACACCGAGGGTTTCGGCAAACAGCAGCGGAGGCAGCCATCCTTCCAATGGAGGAGGAAAAGGGTAAAAGAGAGGTGAGGCATAGCAGTCGCAGCCATCTGCCATCGATGGATGCAACATAGAGAAATGCATCTTTGAGCAAAATTGTCTACCCTTCCTGGGATACATCATTTCCAATCAAGGATTCACAATGTACCCTGAAAAGCTTCAAGGGATACGTGACTGGCCCCGTGCCTTACAAATATTCCTTGGATTCACGAATTACTATAGGAACTTTATCGCCAACTATTCCACATTAGCTGCTCCACTCACTGCAATGAGCAAGAAAGGAACCAATCTCTGGGTTTGAAGTTCCAAGGCTCAAGCTGCATTCAGGGGCGGATTGACCTATCGGGGGATCGGGCTTCCCCCGGTGGGCCGGTCTAGTTGGTCACGTGTCTCGACCACGTGACTAATCTCTTGCAGCCTGCACTCAGCCCAGTGACCTCCATCAATTCAAGGTACGTGGCGAATTGGCGATTGCAACCTCGCAGGCCCATTGAAGTAATAATAGTATAGTAAACCCCCCCTCGAAGCAGGGCCGACACAGGTGGTAGCTGGGAGCTGTACCCAGCCAGCCCCCACCGGAGAAATTAAAATTGAGGCCTGTGGAGGCCGAAGAAAAGAAGATGGGCCGGCGCCACCCAGCCAGCCCCCTCTGGAGACCAAGCGGTGGGGGCCGAAGAAATAAAAATCGTGGCCGGCGGAGGCCGAAGAAAAGAAGATGGGCCAGCCCGGTGCCTCCCAGACAGAATGGTGCTTCTGTGTGTGTTTGTGTATGTGTGAGAAAGGAATGGTGCTTCTATGTGTGTGTGTTTGTGTGTGTATGAGAAAGGAATGGCGCTTCTGTGTGTGTTTTGTGTGTCTGAGAAAGGAATGGTGCTTGTGTGAGTCAATGCTTGTGTGCGAGAGAGAGATGGAGCATGTTTTTGGCTGGCTTGTGGCTGTGAGAGAGAGAGCATGTGTGTGATTGAAATCCTGTAAGTAAGGGGAGTGAGAACATTGTGTGATTGAGAGAGACTGGCCAGAGAGGCGACCTGTGTATGTGTGAGACTGATCAGGGAGATGACTGGTGGTATGTGTGTGCTTGTGTGTGTGAGAGAGAGATACTGGTTGGGGAGATAATTGGTGTGTGAGAGACAGAAACTGGTCTTGAGGGTGTGACTGGTGTGTGCGTTTGTGTGTGAGAGAGAGAAGAGACTGGTTGTGGTCCCTAAGGAAGAGGACCATGAGGACAGCTTCAGCAGCTACTGCTGCTTCTGGTGTGACCTGCAAGGGAAAGAAGAAGGAGAACTGCTGGAGAGGGTAAGTAAAGGTGACCTTTTAAGTTCATTTTTCTTGACTGACTACCATTTTAATTATTGGGTAGTATGTGATGTGTCTGCTGTTTGAAATATTTTATTGGTGTTTGGTAAAGGTTTCAAAATTTGTTTGAGTCTTTAATTATTGGATATTCTATTCATCAGCTGTTTTGAAATTATTTTATTAGTATGATTTTATAATTATAATTCATGATTTATATATCTTGATTTTATTGATTGTTTCATGAAGATTGGTGACATTTTTGTTTTTCCATTGTTGCACTGTATAGAGTCTGGTGTGATACATTTTACAGTTTAGTTTTTGTCTGCGCATTTCTATTTATACTTTATGTAACTGAGATGAAGCATTCTTTTAGCATGTGGTTTCTCTGTAGGGATCTGTAGTATTTTGGCCTGTTCTGTTTTCCTGATAGGAGGTGTATTGATATTTTAGATTCTGGTGTAATATTTGTGGTATTCTTTTTCATAGGTGGGGTTGTTATTCTTTGAGTTTTAGCAAATAGTACTGTGTTGATACGGGAGGACCATGCCGAAATATAGGGGTGTCTACATATATATGTAAATTATATATGTAAATTATATTGTATATGTAATTACGTACCCATGGGCCAGTTTGGAGAAAAATCCCCCGGGCCACTATTTTCCCTCAATCCGCCCCTGGCTGCATTCCATGCGTTAAAAGAAGCCTTTTGATCAGGTCCCTGCTTATGACACCCCGACCTAAACCGCCCATTTGTTGTGGAGATTGACACGTCTGCTATCAGAGCCGGGGCGGTGCTGAGTCAGTACTCCTCCAAAGGTACATTGGTACCGTGCTCTTTCTATTCCCACAAATTATCACCTGCGGAGCAAAATTATACAATTGGAGACCATGATCTCCTAGCCGTCAAACTAGCACTACAGGAGTGGCGTCCATGGCTAGAAGGTGCCCAACACAAATTTATTATATTCACAGATCACAAGAATCTGGAGCACCTAAAGGAGGCAAAATTATTAAATCCTAGACAAGCCCGATGGGCTCTATTTTTCGAACGATTCAATTTCCAGCTGCGCTACCGACCAGCCTCAAAGAACATCCACACAGATGCACTCTCGCACTCCCTCGAGCCAGAGAACACCCCAGATACCCCAAGACATATCATTGATCCGGCCTGTGTGTCCCTTGCAGTTACCACCACAGTACCTGCCGGTAAAACGGTCGTTCCACGTCGACCACATGAACGTGTACTCCGCTGGGCCCATGACTCAAAGCTAGTTGGACATCCTGGCCAAGCCAGAACCCAAGAAATGTTAAGACGCTTCTACTGGTGGCCCAGCATGGTAACAGATTCCCGCAATTACGTTGACTCATGTCCTGTATTTGCACAACAAAAGCCCCCTATGGGTTGGCAATGGGGACTTCTCCAACTACTTCCAGCACCCAATGAGCCCTGGTCCAGCATATCAACCGATTTTATCACCGACCTACCGCCATCTCAAGAAAACACCGTCATCTGGGTCATCATCGACCGCTCCTCTAAGATGGGACACTTCATTCCGCTGCGGAGCCTCCCATCGGCTCCTGAACTTGCCAAACTGTTCCTGAGACATATCTTCCATCTGCATGGTTTGCCTAAAGAGATAGTATCGGACCGAAGCCCACAGTTTGCAGCAAAGTACTGGCGATCCTTATGCCAGAAATTTGATATCAATCTAAGTTTCACCCTGGCCTATCATCCCCAGGCCAACAGCCAAGCCGAAAAAACTAACCGGACATTGAAAGTCTTCTTAAGGTCCTATGTAAATGACCAACAGGACAATTGGGCCGAATTGCTACCATGGGGCGAGTTGTCACACAACACGCACATAGCTGCCGCCACAGACGTCTCCCCATTTTCAGAGGTATTTGGGCGACAACCATGACTACCCTTACCTGTACCACTCTCCGTGCCTTCGCCAGCAGCGCAGTTCACAGCACAGACCATCCGAAATGTTTGGAACCAAGTAAAAGAGCGTCTGACCCAAGCTGATGAACATGCCAAGAAAGTGGCTGACGCGCATCGACGGTCAGCTCCCCTCTTCGGATCTGGTCAAAAGGTGTGGTTAAGCACCAAGCACCACAACATACATAGGGAACCCTATAAGTTCTTATTTAGCAGTAATATATTGCTGCTAAATAAGTTTGGATATTTATGTACATTAGGTTGCACATGTCTTTGTATTACTGTATGGCTATTATAAACATCAATGGATGTAATTAATAAAATGATAAAAAATGATCTGTATGTATTGTGTTAATAGCTGTTATTAACTAGTAATATTGACAACAACAAAATTGTTATAAGATTACAGTAAATTGTGATTGTTAATGTTATATAAAAAAAGAACTTATAGGGTTCCCTATGTATGTTGTGATGTGAAGAGTAGGGAGTCCATACTCTCTTAATTTGTGATTACCATATAAGCACCAAGTACATCAGACTGCGACTTCCTTCCCATTGTCTGGCACTGAAATTCAATGGGCCATTCCCAATCCTCCGCTATGTCGGAGCGGTGACATACCAACTGGTCACCGCATCTCAAAAAAGATATAATTGCGATGGAGAAGGTACAGAGAAGGGCTACCAAAATGATAAGGGGAATGGAACAACTCCCCTATGAGGAAAGACTAAAGAGGTTAGGACTTTTCAGCTTGGAGAAGAGACGACTGAGGGGGGATATGATAGAGGTGTTTAAAATCATGAGAGGTCTAGAACGGGTAGATGTGAATCGGTTATTTACTCTTTCGGATAGTAGAAGGACTAGGGGACACTCCATGAAGTTAGCATGGGGCACATTTAAAACTAATCAGAGAAAGTTCTTTTTTACTCAACGCACAATTAAACTCTGGAATTTGTTACCAGAGAATGTGGTTCGTGCAGTTAGTATAGCTGTGTTTAAAAAAGGATTGGATAAGTTCTTGGAGGAGAAGTCCATTACCTGCTATTAAGTTCACTTAGAGAATAGCCACTGCCATTAGCAATGGTTACATGGAATAGACTTAGTTTTTGGGTACTTGCCAGGTTCTTATGGCCTGGATTGGCCACTGTTGGAAACAGGATGCTGGGCTTGATGGACCCTTGGTCTGACCCAGTATGGCATTTTCTTATGTTCTTATGTTCTTAACTCCAGTTGCCATGATCCATGGGCATTCATAATACCTTCCATGTCTCCCTACTGAAACCCTTCGTGCTCACCTGGCCTTCCTGCAGAGATCCTCCTCCTCCTCCACAGGTCTCCACAGAACCCAACAAAACCCTCCAGGTAAGAGAGGTCCTCGACGTCCATCAGAATCTAGGCTGCTGGGAATATCTTCTTGCCTGAGAAGGATATAGGGCCAAAGAGAATTCCTGGGAGCCCTCGCAGAACATTCTTGATAAAGAACTCTTGAGAGCCTTCCATAGGGCACACCCAGACAAGCCTCATCCAAGGAGGGGGAGGCCTAGAAGGGGGAGCTACTGTTGCATGTCCCGTCTGCGCTCGGCCCATGCCTAGGTCTGCTCACCTCACTAACTCCTCCATGGGTCCCGGGTCATCCTTCCCAGCTACAGCAGCAAGCACAGCCAAGCCTCGGCGTCCCACAGTGGCGGTCACCGGGTCTTCCACCTCCAGCCAGGCCTCATGGCGGGGCTCGGCATCCTCCATGGCATCGGCCCCGCCCCTAGGTGCCATCACTTCCTCACCTTGGCATCGGGTCGATCACTTGGTGATTTCTAGTTTGCCTCTGCATTACCAGTCTTTGTTCCAGTCTCGTTCCAGTCCTGTTCCAGTCTCGTTCCAGTTCTGTTCCAGCATCCTTCTGTTTCTTCATCTCCCCAGGTGGTATCTCTTGGACTGTCTTCCCGGTACTGACCTCTGCCTGTTCCTGACTACGTTGATCGCCGCCTGAATATTGATCTCTGCCTGTTTCCTCGACCACGTCTGCACGCTGCCTGGAACTGACCTCTGCCTGATTTCTGACCACATCTGAGTGCTGCCTGGAACATGACCCCTGCTTTGGCTGACTTCCCACTGACTGACCACTGGTATTGACTCCTGCTTTGGCTGACTATACATGGACTGACCAATGGTACTGACCCCTGCTTTGGCTGACTACGCTACCTTGCCTCTGGCCTTGACCCTTGCCAATCATTCAGAGACTCTCTTCTGGCCTGCTCTGGCACCCTGGACTTCTAGCCTGAACATCGACTGCACACCCTTGATCGTGGTGGGCACACCACTGAACTTTCTCTCAAGGAGATCCTGCGAGGCCCACCTAAGACCAGGTGGCCCAGGAAATCAAGGGCTCAACCTGAGGGAACCCCAGGTTGCTAGTGGTGAAGCTCCAGCTAGCCTCTGTCTCCTCCTGTGCTCCGCCTCCTGGTGGCAGGCGCTCTCTGGGTCCGACCAGGGAGCCTACCAATCCTGCACTAGGCCAAGGGTCCACCTCCCAGCGCAACAGTAACCAATCAAGACTCGCGCATTGACGTTTCTACGATGTGACATATCATTGTTAAATGCCTCTCTGTTGGTTTCTCAATGCTCTACCAAATTGCACTGTTCCATTCAATCTTACTATAAAATCTATTTCTTCAATAACCATCTTAAATATTCCTCACTGCTGTAATGAATTAAGCTGTTCCATTCGATCTTACTATTGAGTCCAATAGGTTCTTCGGAAACCAGCTTAAAAATCCATTGGGGTTCCTGCCGGTATAACCATCTGTCACGGTTACCTCTTCTTGCATCTGATTTGATATGATCTATCGCAAACCAGCGTAAATCTTGTATCCTATGATTTTCTGCGATACAGTGCACAACTATTGGAACTGATTGTTTTTTGTTTCTTAAATAGCTTTTATGTTAGCCGATGCGTACTCTTAGTGATCTGGTGGTCTGACCAATGTAGATTTTGTTACAGAGACATCTAATGATGTAAATCACAAAATTAGTTTGACACGTTGTAAAATTGTTTAACTTGTAAGTGTATTTTGTATGTTGACAAGTGAATTCTTTTAATTCTAATGTTTGATCACAGATCTTACAATGTCCATGTTCTTATGTTCTTAAGAACATAAGAACATAAGAAAATGCCATACTGGGTCAGACCAAGGGTCCATCAAGCCCAGCATCCTGTTTCCAACAGTGGCCAATCCAGGCCATAAGAACCTGGCAAGTACCCAAAAACTAAGTCTATTCCATGTAACCATTGCTAATGGCAGTGGCTATTCTCTAAGTGAAATTAATAGCAGGTAATGGACTTCTCCTCCAAGAACTTATCCAATCCTTTTTTAAACACAGCTATACTAACTGCACGAACCACATTCTCTGGCAACAAATTCCAGAGTTTAATTGTGCGTTGAGTAAAAAAGAACTTTCTCCGATTAGTTTTAAATGTGCCCCATGCTAACTTCATGGAGTGCCCCCTTGTCTTTCTACTATCCGAAAGAGTAAATAACCGATTCACATCTACCCGTTCTAGACCTCTCATGATTTTAAACACCTCTATCATATCCCCCCTCAGTCGTCTCTTCTCCAAGCTGAAAAGTCCTAACCTATTTAGTCTTTCCTCGTAGGGGAGTTGTTCCATTCCCCTTATCATTTTGGTAGCCCTTCTCTGTACCGTCTCCATCGCAATTATATCTTTTTTGAGATGCAGCGACCAGAATTGTACACAGTATTCAAGGTGCGGTCTCACCATGGAGCGATACAGAGGCATTATGACATTTTCCGTTTTATTCACCATTCCCTTTCCAATAATTCCCAACATTCTGTTTACTTTTTTGACTGCCGCAGCACACTGCACCGACGATTTCAATGTGTTATCCACCATGACACCTAGATCTCTTTCCTGGGTTGTAGCACCCAATATGGAACCCAACATTGTGTAATTATAGCATGGGTTATTTTTCCCTACATGCATCACCTTGCACTTATCCACATTAAATTTCATCTGCCATTTGGATGCCCAATTTTCCAGTCTCACAAGGTCTTCCTGTAGTGTCCCAAGGGTTGTGTGCCAAAACAGGATGCTGGGCTTGATGGACCCTTGGTCTGACCCAGCATGGCAATTTCTTATGTTCTAATGGTTTTGATTCTATCTTTTCAGGCAATGTTGAGAGATTTAAAATCTCTTTGAGATGTTTGCTTCTGGAGAATGCCATTCGTATTTCCAAATTCTCAAATCCAGGAATCATCATAACAATGTTCCAATGGGTGCACATACTTCTTATTATTTTTCGCGAGGTAGAATATTTTGTTACACAGGTGATGGTTTGAGTGTCATCCAGTGACAAGGGGTCAACAATGCATTCCTATCATAATATAAAGCTCTTTTGAATGCATGTTTGATGCATTTATTTGGATAACCTCTTTGTTTGAAGACTTGTGTTAAATTTTCCGATTGCTGTCTGAAAATTGAATTGTTGGAACAGTTACGTTTGTACCTTAGGAACTGAGAGAATGGTAAACTGTTTTTGAGGGGCAACGGATGTGCACTGCCATAATGAAGTATCGTCAGTCGATTTTTTGAAAACACTGGTGATCACTTCTCCTAATTCTGTTTTTTCAAGTGGAACATCTAAAAAAGCTATTTTTGAAAAGTTGTATTGCATGACAAATTGAATCTTTTCATCACATGTGTTAATCCATTTGCTGAAGGACAATAATTCAGATTCACTGCCACTCCAAAGAATAAAGATGTTATCTATGTATCGTTTGTAGAACATTTTTTTGACAAAAATGGAGAGTGATAGACCCACACTGTTTCAAATTCAGTCATAAACACATTTTCAATGGTGGGGGCCATCGTTGCCCCCATTGCTGTACTTGATATCGGTTGAAAATACTTCTTTTGGAAAACAAAAAAATTATTTTTTAGTGCAATGGTGGCCAACTGAAAATGAAATCAGTAGGTACACAGTATGGTTGTGCTCTCTTATTTAAATACTAGCGGTACCCGGCCACGCGTTGCAGTGGCAGAGTCAGGTTCTTTACCCTCCCTCCCCCTTCCCCTTGCTCATTTATCTCAGTCACTCATCCTCCTCCCCCTTGGTCACTCACCCCCCCTTCCCTCCCCTGTCCCTACTCCAACTCTCTCCCCTCACACTCACCTCTCCCCTCATGCTCCCTCCCCTGACACTCACCTCTCCTCTCATTCTCCCTCCCCTCACTGTCACCTCCCCCCGCCTACTGTCTACCCTTCAGATCAGAAAACCTTTGTCTTTCTATTTCTGTGGGAACCCCCCACCCCAAACCCCCCCCAATCCCAACCCTTTAAATCAAATAATAACCCCCCGCCCTCCTGCCCCCTCCCAAGACCTGGGAAATTATAATTGTTGGTGCTACATGTGGTCTGTCCCTGGGCTTCTGTGCGCGTTATGTAGCCAAATAGGGGAGTGACTAACCAAATTTGCACTTCCAAATTTGTTTTGTGGTCTGGGGAGGGCTATTTTGGTGTGTTTCTGAGATCATGCAAGTTTAGTATATGTATTTGTGTGTGAACCTCCCCCTTTCCCCAAAAAACAACCCTATGAGAAAAGTTCTCTTAAACTAACCACCCCACATTCTCCTGCCCCCCTCCCCCCAGCCCTGCGAAAAACAGTAGCCCACCCCCCTGCCCCCCCCAGAGTTGCTGAATGAATGAAACCTGCCCCCCCCTCGTGACCCCTCCCCAAGATGTTCACAATAAATTCATTAACACCCCCCACCCTCCAGACCTCCTGATAAAAATGTCAGTCGGAGGAGCGGGCGTTCAGGAGCGGTCCGGGAACGATGTATTGGCTTGGTCCATCGGCTGCGAGCACTGAAATGGGTTCCGATGGCCCTTTGCCCTTACTATGTCAGTGGGGAGGAGCAATGGCAGCGGTAGGTCCTCTAACATAGTAAGGGCAAAAGTCCACCAGCTGCCAGTCCTGAAAATGGCCGAGGGGCCCTCGCCCATACTATGTCACATGGGCTACTGCCACCATTGGTGTCCCTGAGTGGCATAGTAAGGGAAAGGGCCGTTGGCGCCATGTTGATTGCTGGCAGCCGACGGCCGTAGTGCAGGAGATGTGTCCCGGACCGGTCCTGGCCCCCCGCTGGAGCCTCCAGGACTTCTGTCAGGTTTTGTGTGTGTTGTGAGGGCCTGGGAAGTAAATAAATTTGGCATGTGTGTGGGGGGTGTGAGGAGAGTGGTTTTCTGTGTGTTGGGAGGCTGTGGGAAGTAAATCAATTTGGCATGTGTGTGGGGAGTGTGAGGAAGATGGTGGGTGTATTTTATCTGTAAAGGAAATAGTTACCTTCCGGCGAAAAAAGTGCACAAATGTGTTAAAATGGAAGTGAAACGTGGACCTGGACAGGCGAAATGATTAGTGTAGCATGTGTTAGTGTAAGGTGTAACAGATGGCACTTACGTCCAGCAGATGTCGCTGTTTTCTCGAAAAAAATTTTAAACCTATTTTACCTGTCACAGGTGTGACATATCTGTAATGTAAGTACAGAAGAACCTTCCTGTATGCGAAATGAAGATTGTGTCCAAATTTGAAAGCAATCGGTTCAGTGGTTTCTGAGATTAGCGATTTTGTCCAAACTATTTAACATTTTTATTTATATAGATATCTCTATGATCTTCAGTGCCTCATCCTGAGGAATCAAAGTGTACAAGGATTTGATATCAAGAGTGACCAACCATTTGTTTTGTACATTGTCTAACAGAGGTTCTATCAGACTTAAAAAATGTGAAGTGTCACGAATATAGGTTGATCATTGTGGCACAAACTCTCTCAAGAAACAATCCACGAATTTAGATAAGAGCTCTAATAATGATTCATTTGATGAGATAATGGGTCTTCCAGGTGGATTATGTAAAGTTTTGTGAACCTTTGGTAAAACATATATCATGGGAAATCTTGGATGTTTGGGGTTCAAAAAATTGTATTAACTAGTCATTGTTCTTAATTCATTGGAAACTAGTTATTCCCTGATTTTTTGTACATGAGTTGAAAGGTGTACTGCACTTTTTGATGTTTCTCTCACCTTCCACTGACTCACAGTGCGATGTTTCCTGGAACCCATTGTAGTAGGGCACATAACGCCATGGTTAGCGGCTGTCCTGCCTACCCAAAATGACACATGCCACAGACCCTTGGCAGGTCATGGAGAGTGTTTGTGACAGTCAAAAATATGGCCTTTCAATGTAATGATATGCTGCATGGAACAGCCACTTAAATGAGTAGGTTCTGCTTGCACAATAGGCAAGATTCATATGAGCGCATACCATCATTCAGCTAAACACGCAACATATACATAGAATTTGAAGTGCATGGCTTTCTGTCTGTTTGTGGGGGAGGGGGGAGGGGGATGGCGATTGGTACCTCCTGGAAGCCTTCACTCCTCACACAGGCATGGGGAACATCCTATTACTGAGCTGCATCTTTCTGTATGTGTTGTGTCTCTCCAAATGTCACTATTTAATATCATGTGATATATCTATATACAATCCACCACAATAGGTTATACTCTAAATTGTAAATCCAATAAATATAATCACCTATAAAACAATTTTAAATAGCCTTACTTTTTAGTTCATTCTAAATACTTTTATTTCTGGTACACTACCAGTCTATTCTTTGGCATTTAAGTGTAATTGAAAAATTAATGTTTTTGGAAGAAGGTTGTTGGTTTCATATTATATACCATTACTCCCCAGTAATGTGCTAGATTCACTTGGTTTAGTCATTAACTTCCGCTTAGTAGTTTCTAACAGCAGTTGTATGTTAAGCTCAAACATAAGTTTCAAATCTCTTGGTAATAAAATTTCCAAATGTTTAATCAGCTTACTTCATTTCATTTATTAAAATGTATTAATCGCTTAACGTAAAATAGGTCTACGCGATGTACAATAAAACATACATAAAATAATTTGATTACATCATATACAAAACCATAAAAACAATAGACAATTCTTCAAAAAACAGTACCAGGACAACATGACATAAAAAAAAAATAGTCCTGGAAAATAATCTGTATTAAGCAAAAATATTATCAGGAACATAACTTAACCATCATCAATTAATTATTTAGAACTCACCATAAGCATATTGTAGGAGGAAGCTTTTTAATGAACGCCTGAATTTTTTAAAGTTGTCTTGTACATGCACCTCATAAGGTAAAGAATTCCAAGTAGAAGGAGCAGCTACAGAAAAGCTGTTTCACGAGTTAAAGAAAGATGAGCAAGACGAACAGAAGGTATGTCAAGTAATCCACGATTAGATGACCTCAACTCACGAGTTGGCTGATAGATTCTTAATAAAGCGTTAGTCCATGGAAGAGAATCCGGACTAAGAAGTTTGAAAACTGTCATGGCAATTTTGTACCGAATATGTTCAGAAATTGATAACCATTTTAAATTAAAAAGAATAGGTGTAATATGTTCGAATTGTTTTGTATTTAAAACTAGTCTAGCAGCTGAGTTAAGTTATTACTGCAAAGGCTGCAAAGTGGATTTAGGTAAACCTAAGAACAAGCTATTAGAGTAATCAAGATGTGGAAAAATGATGGCTCGTACAATGGTATGAAAGTCAGAATTGTAAAGTAGATGATGTAATCATGAAATTAGACGTAATTTGAAAAACCCAGTTTTAATGAGAGCTTTAATTTGAGGTTTAAAAGATAGAGCAGCATCAAGAAAGACGCTAAGACTTTTGATAGGTTTATTGAGTTTAAAGGAAAGGTTATTGAGGGCAATTGTTGGAGCTTGCATTGGCCTTGAGCTCGGGATGCTCAAGGCTTGGCAATTCAGTTACGCTGATGATGGGACAGAGCACAACCGGGAACTCTCCAGCATGGTACAAGGAGAAGGTGTGCCCTTGCGGTGTGAACAGTCCAAGTCTTGGAGTCAGGAGCCTCGGAACATAGACGTGGAGCTTGGAACATAGACATTATGGAACTTGGGACATCATGGAACTTGGAAACATCATGGAACTTGGAAACATCACAGAACATCAGGACATCACGGAACATCAGGAAGATCAGGACATACCAAGAAGATACAGGAAGTCCATGGATGAAAATTAGGATGCCTGGTTAGGAGCTGAGATGAGAAGTCCTTGGGAGGACAATCCCCTTGCCGAAGGAAGTTGGAACTGACTGAAGAGCTCTTTTATAGGGCTGGAAGAAGGCAACTCCCTGGGAGGAGTTCAGGTGGACCACACCTAGCTGGCTCTTTAAATGAAGGAAGAAGTCGCGGGCCCACCCCTTAGGAATGAAGGGGCAGGACCCTGGACAGCAGCCATGCAGCCGCTGTGAGGAGAGACGGAGCAGGCCTCAGGGTAGACCTGACAACGGCGGCGGCGTCCTGCCACATCGAGGAGGCTGAAGAGCAGCTTTCTCCCGCAGGAACAAGGGCCCCTCCCCCAGAGGAAGCAATGAATGCCAGGGGCCTCCTGCCGTAGGCAAGTACAGGGATGTGGTCTCTGGGCCGCAGAACCAGATGGTGGCGTCAGCGGGTACCAAGCTGTGAAGATGGCCAGGTCAGCGGCGTCTTGCCGCAGGAAAGCCCAAGGATGCAGCCTCCGGCTGCGAGGCAGGATGGCGGCGTTGGGGGAGTCAGGCTGGCCAGGTAAGGAGCTGCTCGCGGCTAGGCCCATGAGCAGAACCGCAACAGTAATGGTATCATTCTGAGGTTCAGAGTGGGGTCAACGTAGCAACAAAAACTCTGTTTTTTTAGTATTAAGACAAAGTTTATTCTGATGTAATCACTGTTTAATAGCTGTTATACATAATTGGAGATGTTCTACTGTGTTTTGCCAGATCAACCTCTTAGGTGGGCTTATCAGTTGAGTCATGGTCCAAGGGTATATCTCCCCGAAATCGTGAGCACTCCCTAGCTCTCCCTCCCACAGATCCCAACATTTTCTTTGTACGTCTAAAGAGAATGTTATGCGAGACAGTATTTCCATCTGTAGCTTTTACCCTCTATCCCTATTTATTTATAGTTCTAAGTTGCCCAGTTCAAAACTGAAGCTCTTGGTGATGCACAACACATAGTCAAGTAAATAATTTTAAAATTAAACAATAGCTATTAATAAATAATACATAACAAAATAAATCATAAAACTAAATTATGCATTTCTCTGTCCCTCTCCTATCTAAAAATGTCCCTTATATAGCTTTCAGTAACTGGCAACTAAGCTGAAGCGACCAGAATGTGCTTAAGAAAACTCTCATGGACACAGCACGTTTTCCATGGTTTCAGAGTTCCATTTGGTTGCTGGATTACAAACTAACATGACCCAGAGGTTAATAAGATACTGAATCTGCATATCCTCGGAGTTACTGTGTGCTAAAACATTATTAATTCTTACCAGATCTGTGTGGTGTGGTTGCTGTTCTTGGAAACTGTCCTTGGGAGCTGATGGTTTGACCTCTCAAGGGACTCCCACTCTTGGAGCAGATGATTGAAGTCCATAGAGTAGAGAACATGCAATAGACTTCTAGTAGAAATAATCCTTAAAAGGGCACAAAACCTCAGTATTTTTTCCTATTATTATTTTTTAAATAGCTGATAGAAAGTATCATATCGAAGGCACTGGCAAGAATGTTTTGTAAACTGCTAAAATCTTTGGATTATACAGCACAGAAATGCTTTTATATTTAAAAAAGAATTGTCTCCTATTTAAGCAGATATGTACTGCACAAAAAGTACCAGGATTTGCAGTAGGGAAAGAATGCAATATTATCAATATATATGTCTTTGCTAATGCCTTGACTGGAATACGAGGTGCAGTTTTTGACTCCTTTATATTGGAACGATACAGATAAGACAGAAAGAAAAGCAACCATCCATTTCTTAGCATTCGGATACGTGGATCCATGTATGCACCTCTACCAGCAGATGGAGATGGAGCAAGCTAAGATCACGGTATATATACCACTCCACTGACATCAGCCCACCACCTGAACTAAAAGATTCCATTTTATCCCTGTCAACTGAAAAGCAGAATGTTATTACAAACAAAAAGCACACTTTGAAATATTTGTATGTTAATGCCAGAAGTTTTAAGAAGTAAAATGGGAGAATTAGATTGTATAGCAGTGAATGATGACATAGTCTTAATTGACATCTCAGAGACTTGGTGGAAAGAGGATAATCAACGGGATAGTGCTATTGTTGCGCATCCCGTCCGCGCTCGGCCCGCATTCGGGCCTACTCACCCCACCAAGACTCCCACGGGCTCCGAGTCATCCTTCCCTGCTTCAGCAGCGAGCTCAGCCAAGCCCCGGCGTCCCGCGGCGGCGGTCGCCGGACCTTCCACCTCCAGCCAGGCCTCAGGGCAGGGCTCGGCATCCTCCGTGATGTCGTCCCCGCCCCTAGGCACGCACGGACCGCCCAGCTCCTTAAAGGGCCAGGGGCACATCTCAGTTCCGGAGCGCGCCCTGATTGAACACCATTCAAAAAGAAGTGCCTGCCTGCACTTCCTTGCCTTGGCAATCAGGTTGATCATGCTGTGATTTCTAGTTTGCCTCTGTGTTTCCAGTGTTTGTTCCAGTCTCGCTCCAGCCTTGTTCCAGTCTCGTTCCAGCCTTGTTGCAGTCCTGTTCCAGTGTCCTTCTGTTCCAGCGTCCTTCTCTTCCTGCGTCCTCCTGTTCCTTTGTCTCCCCAGGTAGTACCTCTCGGACTGTCTTCTCGGTACTGACCTCTGCCTGTTCCTCGGCTGCCTGTATTAGACCTCTGCCTGTTTCCTCGACTACGTCTACTCGCTGCCTGGAACTGACCTCTGTCTGTCCACTGACCACGTCTGCAAGCCGCTTGGAACCTGACCCCTGCTTTGGCTGACTACCCACGGACTGACCTTTAGTATTGACCCCTGCTTTGGCTGACTATCCTTGTACTGACCACTGGTACTGACCCCTGCTTTGGTTGATTATGCTGCATTGACTCTGGCCTTGATCCTTGCAATACATTCAGAGACTTTGTTCTGGCCTTTTCTGGCACCCCGGACTTCTAGCTTGAACATCAACCGTGTACCCTTGATCATGGTGGGCACACCTCTGAACTTTCCCTCAAGGAGATCCTGCGAGGCCCACCTAAGACCGGGTAGCCTGGGTAACCAAGGGCTCAACCTGAGGAAACCCCGGGTTGCTAGTGGTGAAGCTCCAGCTAGCCTCTGTCTCATCTTGTGCTCCGCCTCCTGGTGGAGGGTGCTCTCTGGGTCCGACCAAGGAGCCTACCAATCCTGTAGTAGGCCAAGGGTCCACCTCCCGGCACAACAGCTATACCAGGGTATAAATTATATTGCAATAACAGAGAGGAGCATCTTGATGGCAGGGTGGCGCTTTATATACAGGATGGCATAGAGTCCAATAGGATAAAGTTCCTGCATGAGACAAAATGCACAATCGAATCTTTATGGGTAGAAATCCCTTGTGTGTTGGAGAAGAGAATATTGATAGGAGTATACTACCGTCCACCTGGCCAAGATGAAATTAGGGAAGCTAACCAAATTTGTAGTGCAGTAATAATGGGAGATTTCAATTACCATCAAGAAAAAATGCTGTATCTCAATTTTTTGTTTTTTTAGGTGCTATAACTTTCTTTGCCTTCTTAAACTTAATATTTACACACACACCATTTGTGAATTTGGGACCTTCATAACACCCACGGTGCTACAAGTATACACTTGTGCTTCATACCTGTGTGGGGCCTTTTTAATCATAGGTCCATTAGTCCAACTCTTGGACCTATGATTAAAAAGGACCCACACAGGTGTGAAACACAAGTATATACTTGTAGCACCGTGGGTGTTATGAAGATCCCAAATTCAGAAATGATGTGTGTGTAAATATTAAGTTTACGAAGGCAAAAACATTTATAACAACTAAAAAACAAAAAATTGAGATACAACATTTTTTCTTGATGTTACTTAGATCGTTGTTCTGTGGATAAAGAGACACATTCTTTATAGATTTCAATTACCCCAATATTGACTGAGTAAATGGAACATCAGGACATGCTAAAAAGATAAAGTTCCTGGATTGAATAAAATGACAGGTTTTTGGAGCAATTGGTTCAAATTTGAAGCTTGCTGGGCAGACTGGATGAGCCATTTGGTCTTCTTCTGCTGTCATTTCTATGTTTCTATGTTTCTATGGTTGAGGAACTGATGAGAGGAGGAGCAATTTTAGATCTAATTCTCAGTGGAGCGCAGGTATTGGTGAGAGAGGTAATGGTGGTGGGGCCGCTTCGCAATAGTGATCATAATATGATCAAATTTGAATTAATGACTGTTATGCTCAGGCTTGTGGACCCTTGGGCCGACGAGGGGATGATACACCTTGCGGAGGATCCGTAGGTTCTCTCGTCGGGTGGCGAGGCAGGACAGAGGAGGAGAGCAGCTGACCCTTGGTACTGAAGACAGGAGCTACTGTGGAGTCGGAAGAGGAGGTGAGCAGATGGACGGTCTTCACCACTGGTGGTCTGCGGTCCCCCCGGGAGGAGCCCGTAGGGACCCGACCGCTGGGACATAGGTAGACCTAGAAAGGTCAGGGTATCGGTGCAAAGGCCAACTGGAGCTTCGCCCTGGAAGCCCGTGGTCCCCCCAGGAGAAGCCCGTAGGGACCCGGGCCGCTGGGACTTAGGTGGGCCCTTCGAGACGGTGGTCTTGAAGGAGTCCTAGGTCAAGTGCCAGAGGGTCGACGCGCACACGTCCGAAGTAGTGTGCCAGAGAATCACCGTTTGCCAATCCGAAGTCAGGAACCAGAGAGTCACCATAAGCCAATCCGAAGTCAGGAACCGGGAACACCAAGATGAAACAGGAACCAGAGTCCGAGCACAGGGAACTCACCGAAGCAAGCAGACTAGACAGCGTTGGAGGACGTTGCCAAGTCGAGGAATGAGCAGAGGAAGCCTCCATAAATACTTCCTCTGCTTGGATCACTGGAAGCAGGTGAGTATCACTAAAGGGATCAGGTCCCTTTAAATCCAGCAGGGGGGGCGTGGCCTTGCGCCTAAAGATGGTGGCGGCCATCTTGGATTTCCTCCGAGGAGAAAAGCCGGCAGAGCTCCGTGAGGGAGGCGCGGGGACGGCTCCCCAGCGGGCGGCCAGACCGCGGACCATCCCCGGGGTGATGGGCACCGGCCCTGGGGAGCATGTCAGGAGTTGCCATGGCGGGTCGCCGCCGTGGTGGAGGTAGGGGGCCGCGCCCATGGCTATCCACGGGCGGGAACACAACAATGACAGGAAGGGGGACAGTAAGTATATCCATGGCTCTAGCACAAAACTTTCAAAAGGGAAACTTTGATAAAATGAGAAAAATAGTTTTAAAAAAACCTGAAAGCTACAAAGCTAAAAAGTGTGGAACAGGCGTGGACATTGTTAAAAAATATCATCTTAAAAGCACAGTCCAAATGTATTCCACACATTAAGAAAGGTGGAAGGAAGGACAAACAATTGCTAACATGGCTAAATTGGAAGAAGAATCCATCAGAAGAACATAGGATAACACATAAGCATTGGCAAGTTAAATGTAAGACATTAATAAGACAGGCTAAGAGAGAATTTGAAAAGAAGTTGGCCGTAGAGGCAAAAACTCATAATAAAAACTTTTTAAAATATATCCGAAGCAGAAAGCCTGTGAGGAAGTCAGTTGGAATGTTAGGAACATAAGAACATAAGAAATTGCCATGCTGGGTCAGACCAAGGGCCCATCAAGCCCAGCATCCTGTTTCCAACAGAGGCCAAAACCAGGCCACAAGAACCTGGCAATTACCCAAACACTAAGAAGAACACATGCTATTGATGCAATTAATAGCAGTGGCTATTCCCCAAGTATAATTGATTAATAGCCATTAATGGACTTCTCCTCCAAGAACTTATCCAAACCTTTTTTGATCCCAGCTACACTAACCACCTCCTCTGGCAACAAATTCCAGAGCTTTGTTGTGCGTTGAGTGAAAAAAATTTTTCTCTGATTAGTCTTAAATGTGTTACTTGCTAACTTCATGGAATGCCCCCTAGTCCTTCTATTATTCGAAAGTGTAAATAACCGAGTCACATCTACTCGTTCAAGACCTCTCATGATCTTAAAGACCTCTATCATATCCCCCCTCAGCCATCTCTTCTCCAAGCTGAACAGCCCTAACCCCTTTCCTCATTGGGGAGCTGTTCCATCCCCTTTATCATTTTGGTTGCCCTTCTCTGTACCTTCTCCATCGCAACTATATCTTTTTTGAGATGCGGCAACCAGAATTGTACACAGTATTCAAGGTGCGGTCTCACCATGGAGCGATACAGAGGCATTATGACATTTTCCGTTCTATTAACCATTCCCTTCCTAATAATTCCTAACATTCTATTTGCTTTTTTGACTGCTGCAGCACACTGAGCCGACGATTTTAACGTATTATCCACTATGATGCCTAGATCTTTTTCCTGGGTGGTAGCTCCTAATATGGAACCTAACATCGTGTAACTACAGCAAGGGTTATTTTTCCCTATATGCAACACCTTGCACTTGTCCACATTAAATTTCATCTGCCATTTGGATGCCCAATCTTCCAGTCTTGCAAGGTCCTCCTGTAATGTATCACAGTCTGCTTCTGATTTAACTACTTTGAATAATTTTGTATCATCTGCAAATTTGATAACCTCACTCGTATTCCTTTCCAGATCATTTATATATATATTGAAAAGCACCGGTCCAAGTCCACATCCCTGAGGCACTCCACTGTTTACCCTTTTCCACTGAAAAATTGACCATTTAATCCTACTCTCTGTTTCCTGTCTTTTAACCAGTTTGTAACCAGTTAGATGATCTAGGGGATAAAGGGGCACTTAGGGATGATAAGGCCATCATGGAATGATTAAATAATTTCTTTGCATCTGTGTTTACTTAAGAAGATGTTGGGGAGTTACCCGTTCCGGAGACGGTTTTCAAGGATGATGATTCAGATGAACTGAACCAAATCAAGGTAAACCTTGAAGATGTGGTAAGCCAGATTGATAAACTAAAGAGTAGTAAATCACTTGCACTGGATAGTATATACCCCAGTGTTCTGAAAGAGCTAAAAAATGAAATTTCAGGCCTATTTCAATTAATTTGTAACCTATTATTAAAATCATCTGTTATACCTGAAGATTTGAAGATAGCCAGTGTAACCCCGATATTTAAAAAGGGCTCTAGGGGTGATCCGGGAAACTATAGACAGGTAAACCTGACTTCAGTGCCAGGAAAAATTGTTGAAACTGTTGTAAAGAATAAAATCACAAAACATTTAGATAGACATGGTTTGATGGGACACAGCCAGCATGGATTTATCCAAGGGAAGTCTTGTCTCACAAATCTCTTACATTTTTTTTAAGGCATGAATAAACATGTGAACAAAGGTAAACTGGTAGAGGTGGTGCATTTGGATATCATGGAATAGGAGGCGATGTCCTTTTGTGGATTACAAACTGGTTAAAAGACAGGAAACAGAGTAGGATTAAATGTGTTTTCACAGTGGAAAAAGTAAACAGTGGAGTGTCTCAGGAATCTGTACTTGGACCATTGCTTTTTAATCTATATAAATAAAAATGTTAAATAGTTTGGACAAAAGTGCTAATCTCAGAAACCACCGAACCGATTGCTTTCAAATTTGGACACAACCTTCATTTTGCATACAGGAAGGTTCTTCTGTACCAAATTAAAGATATGTCACACCTGTGACAGGTAAAATAGGTTTAAAAATGTTTTCGAGAAAACAGCGACATCTGCTGGACGTAAGCGCCATCTGTTACACCTTACACTAACACACGCTACACTAATCAATTCGCCAGTCCAGGTCCACGTTTCACTTCTATTTTAACACATTCGTGCACTTTTTTCGCTGGAAGATAACTATTTCCTTTACAGATAAAATACACCCACCACCCTCCTCACACCCCCCACACACATGCCAAATTGATTTACTTCCCACAGCCTCCCAACACACAGAAAACCACCCTCCTCACACACCCCCACACACATGCCAAATTTATTTACTTCCCAGGCCCTCACAACACACACAAAACCTGACAGAAGTCCGGGAGGCTCCAGCGGGGGGCCAGGACCGGTCCGGGACACATCTCCTGCACTACTGCCGTCGGCTGCCAGCAATCAACATGGCGCCAACGGCCCTTTCCCTTACTATGCCACTCAGGGACACCAATGGCGGCAGTAGCCCATGTGACATAGTAAGGGCGAGGGCCCCTCGGCACCATTTTCAGGACTGGCAGCCAGCGGACCTTTGCCCTTACTATGTCAGAGGACCTACCGCTGCCATTGCTCCACCCCACTGACATAGTAAGGGCAAAGGGCCATCGGAACCCGTTTCAGTACTCGCAGCTGACGGACCAACGCCAATACATCGCTCCCGGACCGCTCCTGAACGCCCGCTCCACCGACTGACATTTTTATCAGGTCTCGGGGGGTCTGGAGGGTGGGGGGTTGTAATGAATTAATTGCGACCATCTTGGGGAGGGGTCACGAGGGGGGGCAGGTTTATTCATTCAGCAACTCTGGGGGGGGGCAGGGGGGTGGGCTACTGTTTTTTGCAGGGCTGGGGGAGGGGGGCAGGAGAGTGTGGGGTGGTTAGTTTAAGAGAACTTTTCTCATAGGGTTGTTTTTTGGGGGAAGGGGGAGGTTCACACACAAATACATACACTAAACTTGCACGATCTCAGGAACGCACCAAAATAGCCCTCCCCAGACCACAAAACAAATTTGGAAGTGCAAATTTGGTTAGGCACTCCCCTATTTGGCTACATAAGAAGCACAGATGCCCAGGGACAGACCATATGTAGCACCAACAATTATAATTTCCCAGGTCTTGGGAGGGGGCAGGAGGGCGGGGGGTTATTATTTGATTTAAAGGGTTGGGATTGGGGGGTTTTGGGGTGGGGGGTTCCCACAGAAATAGAAAGACAAAGGTTTTCTGATCTGAAGGGTAGGCAGTAGGTGGGGGGAGGTGACAGTGAGGGGATGGAGAATGAGGGGGGAGGTGAGTGTCAGGGGAGGGAGAATGAGGGGAGAGGTGAGTGTGAGGGGAGAGAGTTGGAGTGGGGACAGGGGAGGGAACGGGGGTGAGTGACCAAGGGGGAGGAGGATGAGTGACTGAGGTAAATGAGCAAGGGGAAGGGGGAGGGAGGGTAAAGAACCTGACTCTGCCACTGCAATGCGTGGCCGGGTACCGCTAGTATATTTATAAATGATCTGGAAAGGGGTTCGACGAGTGAGGTGATCAAATTTGTAGATGACACAAAATTAGGCAGAGTAGTTAAATCTGTTCAAGCATCCAGCTAACAGATAAGGAATATTAATTTCTACTTATTTCAGAGTACTTTTGTGATAGAATATATTGCTGTCTGAACTTTCATATTGTTTCTCTCTCTGCTTTTAGATATTGAGATTGTATATTAATTTACTGTGGGTTAATTGTTTCAAGACAAAAAAACAAGCCTCTTGAGATACTCCTGTCACTATAATCACTCTATTACACTTTAATCTCTATCTTTAACTGCATATAGCTGTTATAAAAAAATCACTGTTTGTCTAGATATAAACATTGGGGCAAAGAATTGATATGGAGTAAATTTTAAAGCAAAACTGAAAGTATTCCTTAAACAGCCTTGCTCTAACCAGCTTGGGCAGCAGACTCACAGAACCAACAGGGGGCAATTAGATCATTTGAGGGCTGTGCTCAGCCAGAATACAGGAAATACTAAAGCTTCTTGTGTCCAGCTAAGTAAAAAGTTTAACATAGTAAGCCAATCTGGGGGAGGCTATTGTCAAACTCAATAGCAGATACAGGGTCCTGAGAGCAACCTTGACCAAGGGTAACTGCCCCACTACCCACCCACCCCTGGGGTTGGGTTTATGATATAATCTGCCTGAATACATATTAGTCAACTATATAAGCTGGTAAATTGGTAATCCCTTAAGTGTTACCCATCAAATTTACCAAAATGAGGACTATCCAATGCAACTGTTGTGGAGCCTTTATATTGAGGGTAATCATATGGAAACTTAAGGCTTGCCCCATTTGTTCAGAACTCTCTACCTTGGAAAAGGAACTGGCTGAAGTTAAAGCTGAATTAGCTTCAATAAAGAAAGTCTCACCCACTTTACATTATTAAGGAATAAGAAAAATAGTCCGAGTGCCTGTAACTAAAAACTCACCTGAGCTAAAAAATTCTAACTTATCCCTATCAATTAAAAAGCAGAATGAAAATACAAACAAAAAACAAACTTTGAAATGTTTGTATGCTAATGCCAGAAGTCTAAGAAGTAAGATGGGAGAATTAGAATGTATAGCAGTGAATGATGACATAGACTTAATTGGCATCTCAGAGTCATGGTGGAAGGAGGATAACCAATGGGACAGTGCTATACCGGGGTACAAATTATATCGCAATGACAGAGAGGAGCACCCGGGAGGTGGTGTGGCGCTTTATGTCCGGGATGGCATAGAGTCCAACAGGATAAACATCCTGCATGAGACTAAATGCAAAAGTGAATATTTATGGGTAGAAATCCCTTGGTGTCGGGGAAGACTATAGTGATAGGAGTATACTACCGTCCACCTGGTCAAGATGGTGAGACGGACAGTGAAACGCTAAGAAAAATTAGGGAAGCTAACCAAATTGGTAGTGCGGTAATAATGGGAGACTTCAATTACCCCAATATTGACTGGGTAAATGTATCATCGGGACACGATAGAGAGATAACGTTCCTGGATGGAATAAATGATAGCTTTATGGAGCAATTGGTTAAGGAACCGATGAGAGAGGGAGCAATTTTAGATCTAATTCTCAGTGGAGCACAGGACTTGGTGAGAGAGGTAACGGTGGTGGGGCCGCTTGGCAATAGTGATCATAATATGATCAAATTTGAATTAATGACTGGAAGAGGAACACTATGCAAATCCACGGCTCTCGTGCTAAACTTTCAAAAGGGAAACTTTGATAAAATGAGAAAAATTGTTAGAAAAAAACTGAAAGGAGCAGCTACAAAAGTAAAAAATGTGCAAGAGGCATGGTCATTGTTAAAAAATACCATTCTAGAAGCACAGTCCAGATGTTTTCCACACATTAAGAAAGGTGGAAAGAAGGCAAAACGATTACCGGCATGGTTAAAAGGGGAGGTGAAAGAAGCTATTTTTGTTGCGGTTCTGGCTGCGAACACCGCGGCCAGGCCCTTACCTCCAGGCTCCCGGACCTGCTCCCGCTTCCAGGTTGCGGCCTGTTTGGCAGCGTCCCCACTGGGGCTCCGTCGCTGCGAGCCCTCCCTTGGACGCCCGGCTCTTAGGCGCGTGCGCGCCACTTGGGCGCTTTTCTAGGCCGTTTCCCGCAAGTGGTTACTCTGCCCAACTCCTGACGTCAGACGCCGCGGCCTTAATAAGCCGGCCGCAGCCATCCAGTCTTTGCCTTGCAACGGGTTAGCTTCCCGGTTTCCTGTTGCGCTGTGCCCCGGAGTGACTCGCTTTGCTTCATCGCTCCGTTCCTGCTACAGTACCTGCCTGGTTCCTGCCTGCTTGCTACAGTACCTGTTTGGTTCCTGCCTGCCTGCTACAATACCTGCTTGGTTCCTGCCTGCCTGCTACAGTGCCTGCTTGGTTCCCGCCTGCCTACAACAGTACCTGGTTGGTTCCTGCTTGCCTGTTACAGTTCCTGCCTGGTTCCAGTACCCGAGTCTTGCTACAGTTCCTGCCTGGTTCCAGTACCTGAATCCTGCTACAGTTCCTGCCTGGTTCCAGTACCCGAGTCTTGCTACAGTTCCTGCCTGGTTCCAGAACCCGGGCCCAGTTACAGTACTGCTACTGTCCTAGTCTGGTTCCAGTTACCTGTCCTGATCCACAACTCGGCTAAGTCCCAGTGGCTGGGCCCCTACGGGCTCCTCCCGGGGGGGCTTCGGCTTCCAAGGGTGAAGCCACCTAAGTCCCAGCGGTTGGGCTCCTACGGGCTCCTCCTGGGGGAGTACCAGCTTCCAGGGTGAAGAGCAACTACGTCCTGCCTGAACATGTGCCTCCCGGCCTGCTATTCATTAGAGACATTGACCACCTTTCTCAGTCTCCAGCAGGTCGGTCCAAGGGTCCACTAAACAGAGACTCCCATAACAATTTTAGCCAAAAGATCTTCATTCAAAAATTGGAAGAAGGATCCAACAGAAGAAAATAGGATAATGCATAAACGTTGGCAAGTTAAATGTAAGACATTGATAAGACAGGGTAAGAGAGAATTTGAAAAGAAGTTGGCCATAGAGGAAAAATTCACAGTAAAAACTTTTTAAAATATATCCGAAGCAGAAAGCCTGTGAGGGAATCAGTTGGACCGTTAGATGATCGAGGGGTTTAAGGGGCACTTAGAGAGAATAAGGTCATCGTGGAAAGATTAAATGATTTCTTTGTAAAAAATGGAAATTCATAAATAAAAAAAAAAAAAAAAAAATGATTTCTTTGCTTCAGTGTTTACTGAAGAGAATGTTGGGGAGATACCCATACTGGAGAAGGTTTTCATGGGTAATGATTCAGATGGACTGAATCAAATCACGGTGAACCTAGAAGATGTGGTAGACCTGATTGACAAACTGAAGAGTAGTAAATCACCTGGACCGGATGGTATACACCTCTGAGTTCTGAAGGAACTAAAAAATGAAATTTCAGACCTATTAGTAAAAATTTGTAACCTATCATTAAAATCATCCATTGTACCTGAAGACTGGAGGATAGCTAATGTAACCCCAATATTTAAAAAGGGCTCCAGGGGTGATCCGGGAAACTACAGACCGGTTAGCCTGACTTCAGTGTCAGGAAATATAGTGGAAAGTATTCTAAACATCAAAACCACAGCACATCTAGAAAGACATGGTTTAATGGAACAAAGTCAGCATGGCTTTACACAAGGCAAGTCTTGCCTCACAAATCTGCTTCACATTTTTGAAAGAGTTAATAAACATGTGCACAAAGGTAAACCGGTAGATGTAGTATACTTGGATTTTCAGAAGGTGTTTGAAAAAGTTCCTCATGAATGGCTTCTAGGAAAAGTAAAAAGTCATGGGATAGGTGGCGATGTCCTTTCATGGATTGCAAACTGGCTAAAAGAAAGGAAATAGAGAGAGTAGGATTAAATGGACAATTTTCTCAGTGGAAGGGAGTGGTCAGTGGAGTGCCTCAGGGATCTGTTTTGGGACCTTTACTTTTCAATATATTTATAAATGTCTGGAAAGAAATACGACGAGTGAGATAATCAAATTTGCAGATGAAACAAAATTGCTCAGAGTAGTTAAATTAAAAGCAGATTGTGATAAATTGCAGGAAGACCTTGTGAGACTTCAAAATTGGGCATCAAAATGGCAGATGAAATTTAATGTGGATAAGTGCAAGGTGATGCATATAGGGAAAAATAACCCATGCTATAATTACACAATGTTGGGTTCCATATTAGGTGCTACAACCCAAGAAAGAGATCTAGGTGTCATAGTGGATAACACATTGAAATCGTCAGTTCAGTGTTCTGCGGCAGTCAAAAAAGCAAACAGAATGTTGGGAATTATTAGAAAGGGAATGGTGAATAAAATGGAAAATGTCATAATGCCTCTGTATCGCTCCATGTCTCTAGTATGTGGCAGGCCGGGAGGCAGATGTTCAGGCAGGATGTAGAGGTGCTCTTCACCCTGGAAGCTGGTGTTCCCCCGGGAGGAGCCCATAGGAACCCAGCCGCTGGGACTTAGGCGGCTTCACCCTTGGAAGCCGAAGCCCCCCTGGGAGGAGGCTGTAGAGGCCTGGCCGCTGGGTCTTAGGTGGGTTGATGATCAGGACTGAGAACTGGAACCAGACTAGAACAGTAGACAGGAACTGTAGCAAGACTCGGGTACTGGAACCAGGCAGGAACTGTAGCAAGAGTCGGGTACTGGAACCAGGCAGGAACTGTAGCAAGACTCGGCTACTGGAACCAGGTAGCAACTGTAGCAAGACTCGGGTACAGGAACCAGGCAGGAACTGTAGCAAGACTCGGGTACTGGAACCAGGCAGAAACTGTAGCAGGACTCGGGTACTGGAACCAGGCAGGCACTGTAGCAGGCAAGCAGGAACCAAGCAGGTACTGTAGCAGACAAGCAGGAACGGAGCGAGTACCAAGGCAACTCACTCCGGTGCACGAAGCAACAGGGAACCAGGAGGTAAACCCGTTGCAAGGCAAAGACTGAGTGTCTGCGGCCGGCTTATGAAGGCCGCGGCGTCTGACGTCAGGAAGTGGGCGGCGTCACCACTGGTGGGAAATGGCCTAGAAAAGTACCCAAGTGGCGCGCGCATGCGCGCGCCTAGAAACAGGCCATCCATGGGAGGCTTCCCTTCCCCGCGACCCCCGCGGGGAAGGGAAGCCTCCTGGTTTGCGGCCTGCCCAACAGGCCACAAACCAGGCCTCCAGAAGCAGAAACAGGTCCAGGCGCACGGAGGTAAGGGTCTGATCGCGGCGCTCGCGGCCAGAACCGTAACACTTATCCACATTAAATTTCATCTGCTATTTCGATGCCCAATTTTCTAGTCTCACAAGGTCTTCCTGCAATTTATCACAATCTGCTTGTGATTTAACTACTCTGAACAATTTTGTATCATCTGCAAATTTGATTACCTCACTCGTCGTATTTCTTTCCAGATCATTTATAAATATATTGAAAAGTAAGGGTCCCAATACAGATCCCTGAGGCACTCCACTGTCCACTCCCTTCCACTGAGAAAATTGTCCATTTAATTCTACTTTCTGTTTCCTGTCTTTTAGCCAGTTTGTAATCCATGAAATGACATTGCCTTCTGAAAATCCAAGTACATTACATCTACCGGTTCACCTTCATCCACTTGTTTATTAACTCCTTCAAAAAGTGAAGCAGATTTGTGAGGCAAGACATGCCTGGGTTAAGCCATGCTGACTGTTCCATTAAACCATGTCTTTCTATATGTTCTGTGAGATTGATGCTTAGAACACTTTCCACTATTTTTCCTGGCATTGAAGTCAGGCTAACCGGTCTGTAGTTTCCCGGATCACCCCTGGAGCCCTTTTTAAATATTGGGGTTACATTAGCTATCCTCCAGTCTTCAGGTACAGGTATCTCCCCAACATACTCTTTAGTAAACACCGAAGCAAAGAAATCATTTAATCTTTCCACGATGGCCTTATCTTCTCTAAGTGTCCCTTTAAACCGCTCAATCATCTAACAGTCCAAGTGACTCCCTCACAGGCTTTTCTGCTTCGAATATATTTTAAAAGGTTTTTTATTATGAGTTTTTGCCTCTATGGCCAACCTCTTTCAAATTCTCTCTTAGCCTGTCTTATCAATGTCTTATATTTAACTTGCCAACGCTTATGCATTATCCTATTTTCTTCTGTTGGATCCTTCTTCCAATTTTTGAATGAAGATCTTTTGGCTAAAATAGCTTCTTTCACCTCCCCTTTTAACCATACCGGTAATCATTTTGCCTTCTTTCCACCTTTTTTAATATGTGGAATACATCTGGACTGTGCTTCTAGGATGGTATTTTTTAACAATGACTACGCCTCTTGCACACTTTTTACCTTTGTAGCTGCTCTTTCAGTTTTTTTCTTACAATTTTTCTCATTTTATCAAAGTTTCCCTTTTGAAAGTTTAGCAAGAGAGCCGTGGATTTGTTTGCTGTCCTCCTTACAGTCATTAATTCCAATTTGATCATAATATGATCACTATTGCCAAGCGACTCTACCACCATTACATCTCTCACCAAATCCTGTGCTCCACTGAGAATTAGATGTAAAATTGCTCCCTTTCTCGTCGGTTCCTGAACCAATTGCTCCATAAAACTGTCATTTATTCCATCCAGGAAATGTATCTCTCTAGCATGACCTGATGATACATTTACCCAGTCAATTACTCAAAGAGATTGCCCAGAGCAGGGGTGATATGATTCAGACTTTCAGATACTTGAAAAACTTTAATGATCCAAAGACAACGACAAACCTTTTCCGTCAGAAAAAAATCAGCAGAACCAGAGGTCACGAGCTGAGGCTCCAGGGAGGAAGACTAAGAACCAATGTCAGGAAGTATTTCTTCACGGAAAGGGTGGTGGATGCCTGGAATGCCCTTCCGGAGGAAGTGGTGAAGTCTAAAACTGTGAACGACTTCAAAGGGGCGTGGGATAAACACTGTGGATCCATCAAGTCTAGGGGGTGTGAATAAAGTGGAGGCATTCAAACACTGCACGGAGCGGCAGTAGCCATAGAGGCATTCACGGAGCGGGATACAAGTGGCCAGTAGTTGGTGTTCCACCTTCACGGAGCAGAAGGATGGAGGTCTGCTATTTCCAAAAAAAAAAATAAAAACAAAACAAAAAAATAAAAAACAGGGGTGGGTAAGAGTATGAGGCAAGGGGGGTGGCCTGCTTGTTACAGCGGTTTGCTACCCCTAATTGAGCTGGATGTCACTTGGATGCAGATACAGAGCTGCTCTCTAAATTGGGTGGAGGGGAATTAGGGCTGGAGGGTACTGGAAGCCAATAGTAACAGGCGGGAGAGAGAAAAAGGGAAAAAAATGGATAAAGTGCGTAGCTTGCTGGGCAGACTTGATGGGCCTTTTGGTCTTCTTCTGCCGTCATTTCTATGTTTCTATGTTTCTATGTAATATTGGGGTAATTGAAATCTCCCATTATTACTGTACTACCAATTTGGTTAGCTTCCCTAATTTCTCTTAGCATTTCACTGTCCATCTCACCATCTTAGCCAGGTGGACGGTAGTATACTCCTATCACTATAGTCTTCCCAAACACACAAGGTGTTATGCTAGTGGACCCTTGACCCGGAGCGAGAGAACACCCACCTGAGGGACCTTGATGAACTTCGCCTCCGGAAGGTGGAAATCCCGGAACAGCCAACCCCTCAGTACCCTTCCGCTAGGCCACAGCATGATCCGGGTACAGGCCAGGGACCGGCAGGCACACAGTCCAGGTACCAGGCAGGGGTCAGGGCAGGCGGCAGCCCAAGCAGCGTGAAGTCCAATCCGGGGTCTAGGCAGGCAGCAGGCAAAGGCAAAGGCAAAGTCCAATCCGGGATCCAGGCAGGCAGCAGGCAAAGGCAGAGTCAGAGTCCAATCCGGGGTCCAGGCAGGCAGCAAACAAAAGCAGAGTCAGAGTCCAATCCGAGATCCAGGCAGGCAGCAAGCAAAGGCAGAGTCAAAGTCCAATCCGAGATCCAGGCAGGCAGCAAGCAAAGGCAGAGTCAAAGTCCAATCCGGGGTCCAGGCAGGCAGCAAGCAAAGGCAGAGTCAAAGTCCAATCCGGGGTACTCGGGCAGGCGGCAGGCAACACAGAGTCAAGGCAAAGCAGGAGTCAACCAAGGAACGAAGCAGCACAAGGACAACACGAACCACCAGGACCTGTTGTGAAGGCATCCGGTCCTTCCCTGAAGGCGTTTAAATACCCCTTACTGCTGATGTCATCTTCCGGGGCCGGTCCCTATTCCGCATCCCGGCCCCTTTAAGAGGCGGGGCCAGCCGCGGTCTTACTGACGCTGCTCCTCGGAGGGACGCCATCGTCGTGCCGCAGCCCGTGCGCCGCAGACCGCCAGGAAGGGGACCTAGGACGCGCCGGCTGGAGGAGGTAGGGGGGCCCGGTCGCGTGCAATCGCGATCGGGGCTCACAACAGTACCCCCCCTCTTACGCCCCCTCCTGGACGGACCCGGTTTATCAGGATGCGTAAGGTGAAAGTGGTGAAGCAAGGACTTATCCAATATATTTGCTGCTGGTTCCCATGAGTTTTCCTCAGGACCAAACCCCTCCCAGGCGATCAAATACTCCCATCGTCTATGGTGGTGACGAATGTCCAGGATCTCCCGTACTTAACATAGAAACATAGAAACATAGAAATGACGGCAGAAGAAGACCAAATGGCCCATCCAGTCTGCCCAGCAAGCTTCACTTGATAGATGGCATCCTCTGCCGACTCGACGGTAGGAGCTGGATGTGGAGTCTTATGGAAAGGAGGCTTCAGTAGAGAGACGTGAAAAGAATTGTGGATCCGAAGACTAGTGGGAAGTCGTAGTTGATAGGTTACCGGACCCAGACGTCTTCTGATGAGGAAAGGCCCGATGTATCTGGGGGCGAGTCGCATGGAAGGAACCCGGAGGCGTAGATGACGGGTGGAAAGCCAAACTCGATCTCCCGAAAGAAATTGTGGAGCGGGACGGCGATGCTTGTCCGATATCCGTTTCGCGGCCTCGGCCGCCCTGTGAAGGCGAGCGTTAGTGACCTCCCAAAGTTCATGGAGTCGCTGAGCCGAAAATTGAGCTGCAGGTGAAGCTACTGTAAGTGGTAGAGGTAGTGGAATTCGAGGTTGTTTACCAAAGACAATCTGGAAAGGAGATTGCCCAGTGGCAGATTGTACATGAGAGTTATGTGAGAATTCAGCCCAGGGTAGAAGACTGGCACATTCATCCTGACGATGGTTCAGAAAAAGGCGTAAGAATAATTTTAACCCTCTATTGACCCATTCTGCCTGACCGTTCCCTTGCGGGTGGAAAGCTGTAGTAAAGTTTAATTGGATGCCGAACTTCTTGCAAAGCGCGCCCCAGAATCTAGCTGTGAACTGAGGTCCTCCGTCAGATGTGATGTGAAGTGGAAGTCCGTGGAACCAGAAAATTTGCGAAGCGAATAGGTCCGCCAATTCAGGAGCAGAAGGCAACTTGGGTAAAGGTACAAAGTGGACCATCTTAGAGAAACGGTCGACAACGACCCAGATTACCTGATTCCCCCCAGATATAGGCAAATCAACTACAAAGTCCGTGGAAATGTGGGTCCAAGGCTCTTGAGGAGGTGGAAGGGGTTGGAGGAGGCCCCAGGGTCGACCAGGTAACGGCTTCTGCTGAGCACACTTAGGACAAGAGGAAACATAGGCCCACACATCCCCTTTCATCTGAGGCCACCAGTAGTAGCGGGCAAGTAGTTCCCGGGTTCATGCTCTCCCAGGATGTCCTGCAGACAGCGAGTCATGTGCCCATGAAAGCACTTTGGAGCATAGTCTGAGAGGTACTACAGTTTTTCCGGGGGGTACACTCTCGGTGGCCACCAGTATCAGTTTGGCAGGGTCAATAATGTGATTAAGAGTCTCAGGGGAATCTTCAACCTCGAAAGATCTGGAAAGGGCATCGGCCCGCCCATTCTTTGCTGCTGGACGATAACGAAGAATGAAATCAAATCACGAGAAGAACAGTGACCAGCGGGCTTGGCGAGGGTTGAGGCGTTGAGCTCTGTTAAGATATTCCAAATTCTTGTGGTCGGTGAAAACGGTGATGGTGTGTTGCGCCCCTTCCAGCCACTGTCTCCACTCTTCAAAAGCCATCTTGATAGCCAGCAATTCCTTATCACTGATTCCATAGTTCTTCTCCGCGGGCGAAAATTTTCGAGAGAAAAAAGAGCAGGGAAACAATACCCCTCAGTCTGAGTGCTGACTGAGGACTGCTCCAACTGCTACCTCGAATGCGTCTAGCTCCACGATGAATGGACGATTAGGGTCCGGATGATGGAGACATGGTTCTTGTAAAAAGGCCGTCTTGATATCCTTGAATGCTTGTACTGCTTCACGGGACCACTTCTTGGTGTCTGCCCCCTTCCTGGTCAGAGCGGTGATCGGGGCTATAATGTGAGAATAATGTGGAATAAAGCTTCGGTAAAAGTTGGAAAATCCAAGAAACCGCTGTATGGCCCGGAGTCCCATGGGTTGTGGCCAGTCTCGAATACTGGCCACCTTCTCCAGATCCATCTGAAACCCTGTGGTGGATACAATAAATCCCAAAAAAGGTATTGATTGTTTCTCGAAGAGACATTTCTCTAGTTTCACAAACAGCTGATTTTCTCTTAGTCGGAGGACTTGTTTAAAATCCTTGCGATGCATATCCAGATCCTTAGAGTAAACAAGGATATCATCTAGGTAAACGATCACCTGTTTATATAACATGTCCCGAAAAACTTCGTTCATAAGGTTCTGAAAAACCGCAGGTGCGTTGCACAGTCCAAAAGGCATGACAAGGTATTCATAGTGGCCGTTGCGAGTATTAAAAGTGGTTTTCCACTCGTCTCCAGGCTTAATTCAGACCAGATTATAGGCACCGCGTAAGTCGAGTTTAGAGAAGATATTGGCACCATGCAATTGGTCCAATAGTTCTGGTATCAAAGGCAGTGGGTAACGATCCTTGCGGGTGATGGCGTTGAGTCCTCTGTAGTCAATGCAAGGTCTTAAAGACCCGTCTTTTTAGGTACGAATAAAAACCCCGCCCCTGCAGGGGATGTGGAGGGTCAGATAAATCCCCGTGCAAGGTTTTCCTCAATATATTCAGCCATATCCTGTGATTCAGGCCCAGAAAGTGGGTAAATCCTTCCTCTGGGCGGGATGGCGTTGGGAAGCAAATTAATAGCACAGTCAAATCTCCGATGACAAGGCAGGATCTCAGCTTTCTCTTTCGAAAAGACGTCCAAGAAGTCGGAGTATTGGTGTGGTAATGCTATGTTGGTGGTAGTCATAGGTATCGCCGGTTGGAGAGTCCAGTGGATACATGTCTCCCGACACTCTGGCCCCCATGCTGCAATCTGAAGAGTCCTCCAGTCAATAGTCGGAGAATGTTTTTGTAACCAGGGCAGACCCAGAACAACCGGATGGACTGCCTTTTCTAGGATGAAAAAGGAAATTTCTTTTTGGTGCAGGTTTCTGGTAAGAAGCGATATAGGAGCGGTGTTACGGGTAACCCGTCCAGGCAGGTTCTCACCTTGGATGGAGGAAATAAACAATGGGGTCTTGCAAGGATGTGTCGGGATCTGAAGCTGGTGAACCAGTTCAGCCAGTATAAAGTTCCCTCCAGCTCCAGAATCGACCAGAGCCTGGGTGGTGAAAGATCCCTGCTCCCCTTGTAGCGTAACAGGAACCACGAATTGAGGAGCTGGATTGCCCCCTAGGGTCTGCTCCTCGGAGACGCCTAGGATCGGTAGTTTCCCGGACGCTCGGGACACTGAGCGAGAAGATGTCCCTTGTTGCCACAGTATAAGCAAAGGCCCATCCTTCTTCGGCGTTGTTTTTCCTCTACCGTCAGCCGACTCCTCCCTAACTGCATGGGTTCCTCTTTGGGCTCTGCGGAAACTTCAGTGGTTACCGGAGCCACCAAAGGAAGGGAGAAGTGAGGAGCCAGAGGTACTAGACGACGAGGAGGTCTGGTCTCCCTGACCCGCTGCTGAATCCGTCGGTCAATACGACCCGCCAAGTCGATGAGTGCGTCGAGGTCCTCTGAAAGATCTCGTCCCGCCAGTTCGTCTTTAATGCGGGGGGATAACCCATCTAGGAATATGCCTCTGAGGCAATCTGGACGCCATCCTACTTCTGAGGCCAAGGTGCAGAAGTCAATAGCAAAGTCTGCTAAAGTACGAGAACCCTGGCGCACGTTAAGGAGTTCAGACGTGGCTGTACCAAGTCTTCCTGGTTCATCAAACACCTGGCGGAAGGTGGAGACGAATCTGGTTAGATCATTCAGAATCGGATCTCCTCTTTCCCAAAGGGGAGAAGCCCATGCCATGGCCTTCCCGTTGAGCAGGGATAAAATGAAAGAAGTCTTCGTTTGGTCATTGGGAAATTGCTGTCCTTGTAGTGAGAATCGGATGAAGCATTGATTGAGGAATCCTCGACATACTTTAGCCTCCCCAGAAAAACGAGGTGGTGCAGGTAAGTGCAAAACCAAGGCTGAGGTACTCGGAGGGGGAGGCGCCAGAGCAGCTGCACCAATCTATCCACGGTGGCGGTTAAAGCCTCCAGACTCAGTTGCTGTTGCTGCTGTCGTTGCTGCATCAGCTGTTGGGTGAGACCTGGTATAGCCTGAAGACCAGACAGATCCACCGGGTCCATGGCCTTCACAATCTGTTATGCTAGTGGACCCTTGACCCGGAGTGAAAGAACACCCACCTGAGGGACCTTGATGAACTTCGCCTCCGGAAGGTGGAAATCCCGGAACAGCCAACCCCTCAGTACCCTTCCGCTAGGCCACAGCATGATCCGGGTACAGGCCAGGGACCGGCAGGCACACAGTCCAGGTACCAGGCAGGGGTCAGGGCAGGCGGCAGCCCAAGCAGCGTGAAGTCCAATCCGGGGTCTAGGCAGGCAGCAGGCAAAGTCAAAGTCCAATCCGGGATCCAGGCATGCAGCAGGCAAAGGCAGAGTCAGAGTCCAATCCGGGGTCCAGGCAGGCAGCAAACAAAAGCAGAGTCAGAGTCCAATCCGAGATCCAGGCAAGCAGCAAGCAAAGGCAGTTTCTATATCACTCTTTGATATGCCATGTGTCAAGTGAGCGATGCCTTTCCTGTGAACCCAACACAGGACACAGTATATTCTCCCGAAGTCCCTGAAGCAGGCACAAAGTGCCGAAACTAGGCCTATGTCGGACGGGCAGCTCCGTACCCATGAACTTCAATAAAGGCGACGATCTTGATAAGTATAAAGAGAACACAACAGTGGGTCGGAAAAAGCAGCCGTGGAGAAAGGGATTTTAAGAATAAACCAGAAAAAGAATTGTACAAAAAAAGTGAATATTTTCAAGAATTGTTCTAAAGATAATAAAAGAATAATAGACAGAGGTGAAGAGAAGGATAACTGCAAATCGGTTATCCTCACAAGAAACCTCCGTACACAAAAAAAAACCACCGGACAAGGTTTCCCTTGAAAAAGGTTTAGTTGGTGAATTAATTAATTGCATCAGTAGCATGGGATCTTCTTAGTGTTTGGGTAATTGTCAGGTTCTTATGGCCTGGTTTGGCCTCGGTTGGAAACAGGATGCTGGGCTTGATGGACCCTTGGTCTGACCCAGCATGGCAATTTCTTATGTTCTTAACCCATTTCAGGGAGCCCTTTCCTGCGCAAAGGAAAGGGAACTCTCCCCGGGTATAGCCAGCCTATCTCTTAACACCCTCTGACCCATGTTGAACTGCTGTTCAGATGGAACATCCTCCACATCAACTCGCCACGCTTGAAGGCTCATGCTGTACTCTAGGGGCCAACAGCCCATTCTAGGGAGCCTTTTCCTGCGTAAAGGAAAGGGAACTCTTCCTGAGTGTAGCCAGTCTATCTGTTAAGGCCTGCCAACCCATGTTGAACCGCTGTCTACATTGAAACCTTCTCCATGTCAACTCGCCACGCTTGAAGGCTCGTACTCCACTCTAGGGGCCAACAACCCATTCTCGGGAGCCCTTTCCTGCGCAAAGGAAAGGGAACTCTCCCTGGGTATAGCCAGCCCATCTCTTAACACCCGCTGACCCATGTTGAACCGCTGTTCACAGGGAAACCTCCTCTGCCTCGTTTGTATATCTGCTACACCACCAGATTTTAAAAGACGAGCGAGAGCTCAGTAGATGCCAACGGAAACACCCCACTCTAGGGGCGAACCCATTCTAGCGAGCCGTTTCCTGCGCAAAGGAAAGGGAACTCTCCCCGGGTCCAGCCTGTCTTGCCCCTATTAAAACCACTCCGCTCTGCCATCCTGTCTTGCCCCTATCAACTTTCTGCCACTCTGCCTTGCTGCCATACACGAGACGACTCACTCTACTCCTTGTGATGTTCTTGCCACTATCATGGTTCTTCAGGTTCTAGTCTTTCTGCTGCTTTGTCCCTTTATTGGCGCCTTGTGGTTTTTTCTGACACTGAATAAAACTAATGAATAAAACTAATCAACGAATTGGTTTCCCCTCTATGAAACTAATGCAACAAATTTGGGTCCCTGCAAAACGAAAACCAAATCGAAATGAATTTTTTCCTTCTGCACATCCCTAACAGATGTACTTAAATCTCCAGTACAATTCCTACAACAGCTATTTCAACTCTAGAGTCAGTGTTCTGAACCTGAGATCAACCTCTCCTCTTCCCTTTCCCTCGAGACTGCAACCAGTAAGTTACATATTTTGATTACTTGTTGGAATATACAATTGGAATTTAGACAAGGTGTCTTTATTGGAGATTCAGTATCTAGTTTAGCTGCCTAATTAGCAATGGGCACCTTGAAATCAGAACAGTAAAAAGGAATGCAGTGTAAAGGAAAGCAAAAGAAACCATATAAAGTCTAAGTAGACTCAGGAGGGATACAACATCAAAGAAATAATTCTGTGAAAGATTTCAGTTGTTACAAAATTAAAGTAAAATCTTGTGAATAGTGCATACTCAGCTAAAGGAATGCAAGCATGATTAGCTCTTGCCAGCTCTGTTGCAAACCTGCTGATGCAGACAGGATTATCAGAGGTGTGCATCTTGTTTGTAAAAGAGCTCCTAGCAAACAATAGCTTGCAGCCTCCACCTCTCACAAATTGGAAACTATTCTGGCAAAGAGTCAAGTTTCTGTTAAGCCTACCGGCTTCACTCCCCGCCGCTCCCTCGCCTCGGCAGCGTCTGCGCTTCTCTCGTGCCACCGGGGCTGCAGCATCCTCCTCCCGACCTGAGACATCGCTGGCGTCGGCCATCTCATCCCCACCCCCTAGGCGCGCACGCGCATCCTCGGTGCAAATTTAAAGAGCCCGCAGCAGGGAGACGCCGCCGGCCCCTCCTGTTCACGTCGGGCCTCTTCTCTTTAAATTCCTTGCAGCAACCCAGGACAGATGACTTGGCAACAAGTCTGCTTCACTTTGTGGAGTCTTCTGAGCTGCGTGGCTGTCTTGAGTCCTGTTCCTGCCTTCCAAGACCTGTTCCTGCCTTCCGAGCCCTGTTCCTGCTCCAGCCCCCATCCTTGGTCCCGACAGATGGATCTTCTGGATGGATTGGTGACTCTCTGGCTTCTGATTTTGGACTGGCTTTCGGTGATTCTTCTGGCTTCAACCTTGGACCGGCTATCGGCAAATCTCTGACTTCTGACTCTGGACTGGCTATCGGTGATCATCTGGCTTCTGATCCTGGACTGACTTCAGATGACTCTTCCGGCTGTGAATCCACCGTCTTCACAGGGGCCCACCTAAGACCAGTTGGCTCTACACACCCAAAGGCTCAACCCGCGGGAAACGGAGCTGGTATTGGTGAAGCTCCAGCCGGCCCTTGCGTCAACTCGGCCTAGCCTTCTGACGGAGGGGACTTGTGGGGGTTCGTTCTTTCAGGTAGCACCAACTCCTCCTCGGGCAAAGGGTCCACATCCTCATCAGTCACCACAACAGATTGCCAAGTCCATGGGCCTGGCGGAGGCCTCTGCCCTACAGGCGATTCCCAGACTTGCCCAGAAAATGTTTGAGCAACAATGGGCATTGGAGGCTCTGGCATCCGCAGTGTAATGGCTCAACTCTCGCTTGGATTCTTCAATTCCGTCGCATTGGGGCTCGCAGCAGACATGCCCGCAAATCGGCCTGTCCTTCCTCTTCTGGTTCCCCCACACTTCTCAGGGAACCCGGCGTCCTGTTGAGGATTCCTGAACCAGTGCAGCATGCACTTTACGCTGCAGTCGGCCCTCTTCCCCGACGATCTTACTAAGTCCACCTACATCCTTTCCTTGCTAGATGGCAAGGCCCTGGCATGGGCCTCTCCACTGTGGGAGCAGGCAGATCCGATACTCCGAGACATATCCAGCTTCCTAGCATGATTCCGCAATGTCTTCGAACACCCCGGATGACAGGCCATGTCTAGCTCCTCGCTCCTACATCTACGCCAGGGTTCCCAGCCCCTGGGCGACTATGTGATTGAGTTCCGGACCTTGACCACAGAGCTCCAATAGAGTGAGGATTGCCTACGCTCCATATTTTTGGAGGGCCTTACAGACCGCATTAAGGATCAATTGGCAGCTCGAGAACTCTCGACGTCCCTCGATGCTCTCATCGAACTGACCAGCCGCATCGACCATCGTCTCCAGGAGCGGACCAGAGAACAGCAGTCCTCCAGGAGGTCTTCCTCCACTCTCCTGCATCCGAGGCATTCACCATCACCTGGACGGGCCACTCCACGCAAATCCCCTCCAGAGGAACCAATTCAGCTGCGTTGAGGCCAGTTGGCTCCGGAGGAACACAGCCGACGCCTTCATGTAGGGCTATGTCTTTATTGTGGATAAGCTGGACATATCTTGTCATCATGCCCGGTGCGACTGGGAAAATCCCAGGCCTAGGGGGCAGAGGGGAACTCCTCCTGAGCCTGACGCATCCTGCTCCCTCTCTTTCGCTTCTTGTAACCATCCAGATGGCAGATCACAACTTCCATACACTGGCCCTAGTGGACCCTGGGGCTGGGGGAAATTTCATTATGCGGCAGCTGGTTACGCATTTCCAGATCCCCACCTTCTCCACTTCAGTTCCGTTCATCCTGTTGTCCATCCAAGGAGAACCTTTGCTGGGCCACGTCTCCCATGTCACCGCCCCGGTCAAGCTACGTACGGGCACCTTGCATGAGGAGACCCTGACGTTTCACATCATAGAAAAGGCTATCCATCCTATCATCCTGGGCCTCCCCTGGCTCCAAAGGCACTCTCGCCAGTTCGACTGGATGACCCTACAGCTCTCCCAATGGGAGAACTCCTGTCACAAGTCTTGTCTCAGGCCGAACTTCCGCCAGTCCTGTCTGACAACCACTCTCCTTCCTATGGGGCTTACGTCTCAATACGCCTCCTACTTAGATGTTTTCTCCAAGGAAGGAGCAGATTCCCTTCCACCCCATCGTCAGTATGACTGCGCGATAAATCTACTCCCCGGCACTAAACCACCCCGGAGCCGGGTCTACCCCTTGTCCTGAGCAGAAACTAAAGCCATGTCGGACTATGTCCAGGAGAAGCTGGCCAAAGGCTTCATCCATCCTTCCAACTCTCCCATAGGGAGAGTTTCTTCTTTGTGGCGAAGAAAGATGGAGGGCTCCACCCATGCATCGACTACCGCAGGCTAAATGTCATTACCCTAAAGGACCTCTATCCCTTGCCCCTTATCTCTGAACTCTTTGATCGGCTACAAGGGGCCCATATCTTCTCTAAGCTAGACCTCCGAGGAGCGTATAACTTGATCTGCATCCGGGGTAGTAACGAATGGAAGACCGCCTTCAATACCCGAGACCGGCACGATGAGTACCTTGTTATGCCCTTCGGCCTCTGCAATGTGCCCACGGTATTTCAAAATATGATGAATGAGGTATTTCTTTCATCATGCACCACGAGTGCATTGTCGTCTACCTTGATCACATCTTAATCTTTTCCCGAGACCTCACCACCCGTTGCTTGGGTGCTCCAACGCCTCAGAGACCAATTCTTCGCTAAGCTGGAAAAATGCACCTTTGAATGAGAAAGCCTGCCCTTTTTGGGTTACATTGTCTCTAAATAGGCTTTTCTATGGACCCAGAGAAACTCGCTAGTATTCAATGATGGCCACAACCGATTGGCCTCAAGCCCTTACAGAGATTTCTTGGTTTTCGCCAACTACTACTGGAGTTTCATCCATAATTACGCCAGCCTAGCCACACCTGTCATGGCCCTGACTCGGAAGGGAGCCAATCCCAAACGATGGACTCCGGAAGCTCTGATGGCCTTTCAGTCCTTGAAAGCATCCTTCCTCAACAGGCCCTGTCTCTGGCATCCTGACCCCCAGAAACCCTTCATTGTGGAGGTAGATGCCTCTGAAGGGATGGGAGTGGTCCTAACCCAGCATTCCTCCACTGGCATGCTCCATCCCTGTTCCTTCCAGTCCAGACGATTCTTGCTGGCCAAGAAGAACTACGGGATCGGAGACAAGGAATTGCTGGCTATCAAACTCGCCTTCGAGGAATTTAATTTAATTTATTTAGATTTATATTCCACTTTTCACACTTTTTTCAGCGCTTCAAAGTGGATTACATTCAGGTTCTGTAGGTATTTCCCTATCCCCAGAGGGTTTACAATCTAATGGGGTTATTTTTTTAAAGGCTTATCGATGCATTGGAGCCGTCACCTACCAGCTACAACTCCCTGCCTCCATGGGAATCCACAACACGTTCCATGTGTCATTTCTTAAGCCTTTAGTCCTGTCCTGGCCTTCCCGAAGGCCTCCTCCTACACAGCCTACAAAGGAACCTGAGAACACCCTGCAGGTCAAGGAGGTCCTAGATGTCTGACACCGCCATGGTCATTGGGAGTACCTCCTGTCATGGGAGGGTTTCAGCCTGGAAGAAAACTCTTGGGAACCCTCTCACAACATCTTTGATAAAAACCTGCTCCAAGAATTCCATTGAGACCACCCAGAGTAGACTAGACCGGTAAGGGGGAGGCCTAGAAGGGGGGGTACTGTTGTGCACCCCGGCCGCGTGGGTGCCGCGACTTGGCCTGCTCACCTCGCGCTGCCCTCCACAAGTGCTGGCCTGGCTGCTGCCGCTAACCCCCAGCATCCCCGTCGCTCACCACAGCCTTCCTAAGCATCCTCATCCCTGCAGGCCTCGCAGCGGAGTTCCCGACGGGGCTCCACGTCTTTAGCCATCTCGGTCCCGCCCCTAGGCATGCATGTGGGCAACGTCCATTCTTTTAAAGGGACAAGTGCGGGAAACCCAAGGGAGATGCGTTCGGATGACATCACCAAAGCCCTGTATATAAGGCAGGGCTCAATCTCCTGGTCCCTGCCTTGGCAATCGGGTTGGCATCGTTGCTGTACTAGTTTGCCTCATCCTGTTCCAGTGTTCTCCTGTTCCAGTGTCTCCTGTTCCAGTGTCTCCTTGTTCCAGGGTCTCCTTGTTCCAGGGTCTCCTTGTTCCAGCGTCTCCGTGCTCCAGTGTCTCTCCGTTCCCAGTGGCTCTGTGTGTTCCTGTATCCTTATCAGGTAGTACCTGTTTGGACTGACCTTTGCTACTGATTTCTGCCTGCCTGACCATTCTCTTGCCTGCCACCTGGAACTGACCACTGCCTGCCTGACCATTCTTTTGCCTGCCATCTGGAACTGACCACTGCCTGCCTGACCATTCTCTTGCCTGCCGCCTGGAACTGCCTGACCATTCTCTGCCTGCCGCCTGGAACTGACCACTACCTGCCTGACCATTCTCTTGTCTGCCGCCTGGAACCGACCCTCGCTTGCCTTGACTACGCTCAGACTGACTCTGGTATTGACCCCTGCTTTGGCTGAATTCTCCTGGACCAATACTCTGGCTCTGACCCTTGCGCTTCACTCGGACACTCTCTTCTGGCCTTCTGTGACCATCAGACCAACCTGCTTGGAACCTAATTGCGGCTTCTACTTGACTAGACCCGCAGGCGCTGCCTGTCTCGCCCGGAGAATCTTCCTGAACTGTTTCCTCCCTGAGGTCTCTGGAGCTTCCAGTCCATGTCTAGTCCATCCATTCTGCATCAGCCGCGCACCCTTGCTCGTGGTGGTCATACCCCTCTGCTACCTTTCCGGGAGTCTACCAAAGGCCCACCTAAGTCCAGGCAGTCCGGGTACCCAAGGGCTCAACCTGCTGAAACCCCAGACTGCTATTGGTGAAGCTCCAGTTAGCCTCTGTCTCCTTGTGTGCTCCGCCTCCTGGTGGCAGATGCTCTCTGGGTCTGACCACAGGGCCGTACCAATCCTGCACCAGGCCAAGGGTCCACCTCCAGCGCAACATTATGACCAGAAAGATATTATTTTTTTGGTAATTAATGGTCTGACAAGAGGGGAAGAAGGGAAGGATCAGTGTTTAGAAAAAGTTCCAAGGTTAATTATATATGGGCATATCATATTTTAGGAGTTGAGAGGGTGAATATTCAAGAGTCTGCCAGCTAAGTTCAGGACTTAGCTGGTGAAACCCAGGCTTTGGAATTTCTATGCCCGCTGATCAGCTAAGTTTTAGCCAGGTAGATTATTCAGCAGCTTCAGTAACAATCATACTTTCAGTTGTTCATATTTAGAAGTCTTCTGACAATAAGTAAAAGAGACTCAAAATCAGCATGGTGATTTTCAGAAAAATATTAGCATAAGTATAATACTTTTATTGTACTTTACAGCTGTGCACTATAATGGCAGAAAAAAATCCATTCCTTGTCATGCCTTATTAGAAAAATCTTCAGTGTGTTCATGACAAATTGGAGGCAGAAAAATCCTTCCTTTCAAATGCAGGCCACATAGTGAAGAACAAAACATAGAATGGAATGCTTAACGTAAACAGAAAAAAATATTCAAAGAGGCAGAAAATAGAAAGGAAATGATGCAGCTTCCAGGAAAGTAAGGAAAGACTGAAGGGTATAGGTCAAAGAAGGATATAAACTCAGCCAAGGAACATTATGAGAAAACTTCTGAATCAAAGAAAAAAGACCAAGTTCAGAGCAACCGTCAGTGTCTGCCAAACTAAATCACTGAGGAAATAATAACTGCACCTTTTCATTGAATATCTCGGAGAGAGCTTTTATGAGAACCTTCTTTGAGTTAATAGTAGAATTTATAGTGTTATGTCTTAATGGATAGAGGTTCAATTATAGGATGAAGAAGATTTTTAAGAGAATACTTCAAGGATATTCTCTGAGGGTTCCCTGTTGCCCATCATATATCACTCTTTCGTCACCTGGTTCAAAATCCTTGTCTTAGACATCCTTTATCTTAAGGTGAAAGTGTAGAGCAAGTCTTGCTCTACACTTTCAGGTACACTTTCAGGTTACATCTGAATGGCAGTAAAAGTCTCTGTATGGGAAAACAATGAATAAAGCAAAATTATAAAGCTCTAAAATTGTTAAATCATAAGTTCTCTAATATCTGTGAGCCTCTTACTATGTAAGGGGTGCTCAAACCAATCCTCAAGGCCCTCAACCCCCACCTCAGCCAGTCAGGTATTTCCCTACTGAATATGCATGAGAAAAATTTACATACATAGGAGATAGTGCATACAAATAAATCTCATGCATATTCATTAGAGATATCCTGAAAACCTGACTGGCTGGGAAGCCCGAAGGACTGGTTTGAGTATAAGATAGTTATTCCATACAGCTCGGAATGCCAACAATGATCTGTTTTATGTTGCAGTATTTATTTATTTAATAAATGTATATTCCACTAATCTACAATTCTCAGTGGATTACATCAGCACATACACAGTTGAAACACAGCAAAACAAAATAATTTCAGCAATATAAAACAAATAAATGCAACAGAAAATTCATACAAGCACATCACTAATAATAGAAATCCAATAGGGAGAGATCACAGCAAGAGGAAGATGCTAATATATGTCATAGAGAACAAGTCTGTTTTTAACAGTTTCCTCAAATGAAGTAAATCTGACTCTACCCAATCTCATCAGGCAAGTTATTCCACAGACTAAGGGTGGTAACAGAAACAGTAGCGGTGAAGTCATAAACTGACAATATTTTTGGTCTCTACTACATAGTGCTAAAAATTTTGGAGGGCAGACAGTCTAGGAGTAATGTTTCCTAACACATTGATTTTGTACATACCTTGGCAGGAATGAAGTTCATTCATAAGCCAGAGTATGTTGAGTATGATCTCAGTCTTTCAAATTTACTGCAAATGTCCTGTGTAATATGTGCATTCTACAAAGAGAGCTTTCTTCTGGACTTCATAAGGTATTATATGCATTCCTGGATATTCTCCAAATTTCACCTGGAGATTCCAAAATTCTAAAAGAATTGCTGGGTCTCTAGGCCAACACCAGAAAACTCCAGATGTCCTCCTGCTGCTGCTGCAGCCTGTGTGGGCCCAAGTGTTTTCCTCTTCTGGGCATGCACAGATTGGAGGAAGTGTCCAATTGGTCCATGCAGGCTGAAAGAAGGGAGGAGGCCTCCCATTGTCCCGTGCAGGCTGAAAGAAGAGAGAAGGACTTTGATTGACCCATGTGGGCTGGAAGAAGGGAGAAGGCCTCTAATTGGCCCATGCAGGCTGGAAGACAAGAGGAGACCTCGGATTGCCTCAAGAGGGCTGGAAGAAGAGGAAGTCCCATTGGCCCATAGTAGAAGGAAATGCAGGAGGAACAGCTGTTTAAAGAAAGATTGTTAAGGGTGGTGGGGGCCCCAAGAAGCAGGTTGCTGATATTGGTGGGTTCTGGGTGGGGAGAGAGAATGAATGAGTGTGTATTGGTGGGGGGGACTGTATGTGCGTGGGTATGTGTATGTGAGGGATGGAAGGGAATGTATGTGAAATGACATATGGGGAAAGGAAGGAATTGGTATGAGTAGGCATTTGTGTGTGTGTATGTGTGAAAGAATGTAAGGAATGTGATTGAGCATGTGTGTGAAAAGGAGCATATATGTGTAAGAATGAACATATGAGTGTATTAGAGTAAGTGTATCTATGAAAGAGGAGAAAGTTTGTGTGCATACCATCTGCTTCCCCCCTCACCCCCAGCTAATCAATGAAAATTTCAGGATGGCTAGAAACTGAACACTCCCCAATTTGTGTTGCGTCCGTCAGTCGCAGACGGCTGCGACTGCTCTGCCTTTCCTTTTTTCCTCCCATTTCTCTCTCTTTGGGCAAGCTGGCTGCTTCCGGTGCCGTGTGCCGAGGGTCTCGGCGTTTCCAAACCAGCATGGGCGTCCCCATCCGCCATGCTCACTCCCGTGGCCTCCTAGGGCACAAGCGTGCACATCTCCTACACTCAAATACACGTCATGGTGGGAACCTCGGGGGCGGCCCCACTGCATGACATTAGTACCTCCGGGTATATCTAGCCTCCGCTTCCGCTACCACCTTGAGTTAGCAAGGACTTCGGTTTAAGCTACTCTGACCGCTCTAAGCTGCACGCTTAGACGCTGCTTTACTCCAAGGGCCTCACTCCAGTAGAAGCTCAAGATACCCGCTCCTTGGGGGTCTCTCGCTTCCAACTACCCCTGGGGGTCCTCTCTAACTAGACAACCGCTCCTCGAAGGTCTTTCTCTCTCTTCTACATTTAAGGATATCGGACCATCGGGTACTCGATCATCGAGGGCCTACCAGCCATTATATCCTGTTTCATATTACAAAGGTTTAGAATGTCCCCTGACACAGACACTGTGTTTCACCAAACAGGCTGTGTAGGGAGAGACTACACAGGCGGTAAACTGTAAAACACCCAATACGTACTGGGTGTAAAACACCCAATACGATACGATACGATACGTACGATACGCGCGTACCCCCCGAAAACCTACCCCAAAACCCCCCTGTGCGTGCCGAGCCTATTTGCATAAGCTCGGCGGTGCGCGCAAGCCCCGGGACGCGCGTAAGTCCCGGGGCTTGCATGGAGGGGCGTGTCGGGGGCGTGCCACGAGTGATGCGGCGTTTCGGGGGCGGGCCGCGAGTGACGCGGCGTTTTGGGGGCGGGCCCAGGGGTGTGGCGCTGGCCCGGGGGCGTGGTCGAGGCCTCCGGACCAGCCCCCGGGTTGGGTGATGGCACGCCAGCAGCCCGCTGGCGCGCGCAGATTTACACCTGCTTTCCGCAGGCGTAAATCTGCCAACAAAGGTAGGGGGGGGGGTTTAGATAGGGCCAGGGGGTGGGTTAGGTAGGGGAAGGTGAGGGGAGGCAGAAGGAAAGTTCCCTCTGAGGCCGCTCCGATTTCGGAGCGGCTTCGGAGGGAACAGGCAGCGCGTGCTGGGCTCGACGCGCGCAGGTTGCACAAATGTGCACCCCCTTGCGCATGCCAACCCCGGATTTTATAAGATACGCGCGGCTACGCGCGTAGCTTATAAAATCCAGCGTACTTTTGTTCGCACCTGGTGCATGAACAAAAGTACGCCCGCGCGTACATTTATAAAATCTACCCCCAAGCTTCTAGCCACTCAGAAATCAAAAGTCAAAAAACAAAGTCAAAGGGAAGCTCATATCAAGCACAGAGAGAAACATAAATTGAAATTATTAAAGTTATATTAGAGAATGTTACACATATGTAAGGAGACAAAGTACTACAAAGTCAATCAGCAGTGCATGGTTCAGAGGAGTGTATCCTTGAAGGATACTATTGAAACAGGAGAGTTAGGGCATCCCAACAGAGAGGTTCCAATAAAAGCAAATGTAGTCTATTTGCCTATATGCGAAAAATCACCTGAGCTAAAGATTTCCAAATTATCCCTAACAACTGAAAAGCAGGTTGTTAATACAAGCAAAAAACACACTTTGAAACGTTTGTATGCCAATGCCAGAAGTCTAAGAAGTAGGGAGAGTTAGAGTGTATAGCAGTAAATGATGAGATTGACATAATAGGCATTACAGAGACCTGGTGGAAGGAGGATAACCAATGGGACAGTGCTATATCAGGGTACAAATTATATTATATTGCAATGATAGGGAAGATCAACTTGATGGGGGTGTGGTATTTTATATCTGGCAGGACATAGAGTCCAACAGGATAAAGATCATACATACAAGAAACGAAATGCTCAGTAGAATCTATATGGGTAGAAATCCCATGTGTGTTGGGTAAGAGTACAGTGATAGGAGTATACTACTGTCCACCTGGGAAAAATAGTCAGACAGATGATGAAATGCTAAGAGGGAAGCTAACCAATTCAGCAGTGCAATAATAATGGGAGATTTCAATTACCTCAATATTGACTGTGTAAATATAATATCAGGACTTGCTAGAGACATAAAGTTCCTGGATATAATAAATGACTGCTTCATGGAGCAATTGGTTCAGGAACCAACGAGAGAGGGAGCTATTTTAGATTTAATTCTTAGTGGAACGCAGGATTTGGTGGGAGAGGTAATGGTGGTGGGGACACTTGGCAATAGTGATCATAACATGATCAAATTTAAACTAATAACTGGAAGGGGGACAATAAGTAAATCTACAGCTCTAACACTAAATTTTCAAAAGGGAAACTTTGATAAAATGAGGAAAATAGTGTTATGACCACAGGCCGTGGCCGCCCACAGCAGGCTCAGCTCACGTCATGTCATGCTTGGTTCTCTACCCCCAGTACTCTCGCGACGGTGGCCAGGTGCTGCCGCTGCATTCCTCCTAGCTCCCTGCACTCCACGTGGCGGCTGGGACGCCGCCAACCATGGTTCCAATCCTGGGCCTCCCTAGGCGCGTGTGCACGCCATCTGTCCTCCCTTTAAAGAGCCAATGGTGGGAACTCCAGGCTCGTCCCCAGCTGATGACATCACTGGCCCGGGACATTTAAGCTTCACCTCTAGCCACCACTAACTGACTTGGCAACGAGTTCCTTGGTTCCTTTTGGTGCCAGTTCCTTTTCCATGGACCAGTTGTTCCTGCCTTTGGATCGCTGCATTTCTCCATCTGGGTTCCTGCCTCAGCGCTTCCCGGTCCATGGGGCCAGGCTCAGCGCCACTTCACCCGGAATCTCTCTCAGTGCTTCCCACTCCTCGGGCCCAGGCTCAGTCATACTTCACCTGGACTCTCTCTCAGTGGTTCCCGCTCCTTGGGGCCAGGCTCAGCGCCACTTCACACGGACTCTCTCTCAGCCCTTCCCGCTCCTTGGGCCCTTGCTCAGTGCTACTTTATCCAGACTCTCCCTCAACACTTCCCATTCCTCGAGGCCTGGCTCTGAGCCTCTACTTATGAGTCCCTACCGCAGTGCCCTCTGCTCCTTGGGACCCCCACGGCCGGGGCGGATTGGCCTATCGGGGGATCGGGCATCCCCCGGTGGGCCGGTCGTGCTATTCATGTGGTCTGATGAGCGCGGCCATGACAGAGCTGTGCTCGGCAGATCACGTGGTAACTCCTGGGCCGGCCTGGGCGGAGAATCCCTGGGCCGGTCTTCATCGTGAATTCTTCGCTGCTCACGGCACTTCTCTATGAGGACTTTGCTGCAGTGTCTTTTCTTATCAAGACTTGGCTCAACACAGTACTCCACCAGACTGTGTCTCGGCATCCCCGCTCCTCAGGGCAATCCCCAGCACTGCTACTACAGTAGGCCCTGTCACCGCATTGCCGTGTCTCAAGCAGTACCTCTGCACTGCTCCTCTCCTGGCACCTGCTACAGCGGGTTCCCCGCTCTAGCCCTTATTCAGCATACCACAGTTCATGTCTCTGCACCTGCACTTCCTCACCTTGAGGCCACTCCCATGTGGTCCTGCTCTACTCTCTTCAGAGCTGCATTGGCCTTGTACTCCCTCAGCCTCTTTCTCCTCCTCCCTCTGAGTGTGCTCCTGTCTCGAACTGTGCCTAACCTCTCTGACACTCTATGTACCCAGTCGTCTACCCTCTCCGGGACCAGCCAAACAGAGATGCTCCTATGTCCTTCTGGCCCTGGCACTCAAGGGCTCAACCTGTGGGGAATGAGGGTCAGTACAGGCGAAGTTCCAGCTTGCCTCTGTTCCCGGCCAGCCTCGCCTCCTGACAGTGGGGACTTGTGGGGCCCAACCCTTCAGGTAGCAACAACCCCACCTCGGGCCAAGGGTCCACAATTCCTAACAAATACTTAGAAAACAACTGAAAGGTGCAGCTGCAAAAGTTAAAAGTGTTCTACAGACATGGACATTGTTTAAAAATACAATCTTAGATGCGCAGTCCAGTTGTTTTCCACGCATTAAGAAAGGTGGAAGGATCCATCTGAAGAAAATAGGATAAAACATAAGCATTGTCAAGTTAAGTGTAAAACATTGATAAGACAGGCAAAAAGAGAATTTGAAATGAAGTTGGCCGTAGAGGCGAAAACTCATAATAAAAACTTTTTAAAATATATCCGAAGCAAGAAACCTGTGAGAGAGTCGGTAGGACTGTTAGATGACAAGGGGTTAAAAGGGCTCTTAGGGAAGATAAGGCCATTGCAGAAAGATTAAATTAATTGTTTGCTTCTGTGTTTACTAATGAGGATATTGGGGAGATACCAGTTCCCGGAGATGGTTTTCAAGGGGGATGAGTCAGATGAACTGGAAGATGTAGTAGGCCAGATTGACAAACTAAAGAGTAGCAAATCACCTGGACCAGATGTTATGCATCCTAGGGTACTGAAGGAACTCAAAAATGAAATTTCAGATCTATTACTTAAAATTTCTAACCTATCATTAAAATCATCCATTGTACCTGAAGATTGGAGGGTGGCTAATGTAACCCCAATATTTAAAAAGAACTCCAGAGGCAATCCGGGAAACTATAGAACAGTGAGCCTGATCTCAGTGCTGGGAAAATTAGTGAAAAGTGTTTTAAATATCAAAATCACAGAACATATAGAAAGATATGGTTTAATGGAACAAAGTCAGCATGGATTTACCCAAGAAAAGTCTTGCCTAACAAATCTGCTTCATTTTTTTGAAGGGGTTAATAAACATGTGGACAAAGGTGAACCGGTAGATGTAGTTTCTTTGGATTTTCAGAAGGCGATTGACAAAGTCCCTCATGAGAGGCTTCTAAGAAAACTAAAAAGTCATGGGATAGGAGGCGATGTCCTTTCATGGATTACAAACTGGTTAAAAGACAGGAAACAGAGAGTAGGATTAAATGGTTAATTTTCTCAGTGGAAAAGGGTAAATAGTGGAGTGCCTCAGGGATCTGTACTTGGGCCGGTGCTTTTCAATATATTTATAAATGATCTGGAAAGGAATTACAGTGAGTGAGGTTATCAAATTTGCGGATAATACAAAATTATTCAGAGTAGTTAAATCACAAGCGGATTGTGATACATTACAGGAGGTGTTGCGCTACCTGGCCGCATCCGCTCCATGGCCGATCCTGCTCACCTCTCTCATTCATCTACCAGCTCCGGGCTCACTCCCTCTGCCACTGCAGGAAATTTGTGGTGTCCTCAGCTTCCCCACTCATCGTCTCCGACGCAGGCCTCACAGCGGAGCTGCCTTGTTCGTGGTGGGCACTCCCTTGAACCTTCTCTCTAGGAGACCCTGTGAGGCCCACCTAAGACCACGCAGCCTGGGTAACCAAGGGCTCAACCTGAGGGAACCCCGAGTTGCTATTGGCGAAGCTCCAGCTATCCTCTGTCTCCTCCTGTGCTGCACCTCCTGGTGGCAGGCGCTCTCTGGGTCCGACTGAAAGGCTGTACCAAGGCCAAGGGTCCACCTCCAGCGCAACAGGTTGCCAAGGCCATGGACTTGGCGGAATCTCCCTCCTTGCAGGCCATCCCTGGCCTAGCTGCTCATGTCCGAGAACAACAGCGAACCCTAGAAGCATTGACTTCTCAAACTGAGGATTCTGTTAAGGCCAACTCAAGGGGCTGGCTCAACCCACACCCTCACGTGCATCTCTGGCCCTTCCTGCTCCACCCCGTTTCAATGGGGATGCGCGCCTCTGTTGAGGTTTCCTCAACCAATGCTTTATGCAATTCGCACTACAGCTTGAGTTGTTTCTAAGTGAAAATACCAAGATCACCTTTATCCTCTCATGCCTTGAAGGGAAGGCCCTGGCATGGGCTTCCCCACTCTAGGAACGTTCTGATGGCATCCTCTGTCATCTCTCCTACTTCATCTCTGTGTTCAAATGGACCTTCCAGGACCCCAGCCATCTGTGAGCATCCTTAAAGCACATATGCTAGGCACTCCAGCACCAAAGCAGCTTGCAGATAGTTCCCTTTCCAACATCACTTCACATGTTTCCATGCTTCCATGCTTGCAGGCCCTTGCTGAGCCACATGCCTGTCATGACTTGTGGCAAATCAGCAAGAGCTGCTATGTTGTAGGATGTGCCTCATGTGGTGTCTGTCACTTCTACAGTTCGCAGTGAGCATGACAGGTGTGCTCTTACACTGTCAAAGCTCTGCTCTGTGTATAGCATTGTTGGGAGAGAAAAAGAAGTTAGTGACAAGGAGGCACAGACATCAATGTTGTTTGATGACAAAGATTGTATGAATATATGCATTGCCCAGGTACAGGTGCAGGAAGTGCTGCAGGTCTGTACTGCAAACATAAATGTGTGAGTGTGTGACTCGGTGACTGATGTGTTGTGTTAGTCTAAGTCAATCTCTGTGTGTGTGGGTGCTCTTGCACTTGGAGGTCCCTCTCTTGCCATAACAATCCATATCACATAGCAGGCAGTGTTGCGCCGGTGGTGACGCTCTTGGAGGCGGGAGGCGGTGGTCGATGCGGCCTGCAAGGTTGATGAGATCCTCGAGAGAGGACGGTAGCTCATGGGCTGCAAGCTCATCCTTGAGCTGAGTTGACAAACCATCCAGATAAATGGCTCGGAGGCAATCCTCTTGCCAAGCCAATTTTGTGGCAAGAGGTGTCCTCCCTTTCCTCACTCTCCATCCCGCTCCCCTCTCCACTCCCTTTCACCCCCCTCCTGCCCCTGCCCTGCCAACTCCCTTCCCCTCTGCCCTCTCTCTCTATCCCAAGCCTGGCATGATCCTCCCTCTGTGCTTGCCCACCTATCCCCTTCCCTTTTCTCCTATCTCTTCCCTCCTGTCTGATTCTTCTCCTATCCCTACTCATATTCCTCCTTCCCCTAGCAATCCTTCCCTGGTCCTCCCACATCCTCTTCTCCCTCCTCCCTCCTCCTCCTCCTATCCTCATGCCTCTCCTCTCTCCCCACACCTCTCATGCTCCATCCTCTCTACAACCTTCCCTCCTCCACTCATTACCTCAACTCTCTTCCTCCACAAACCTCCTCAACACACATGCCTCCTCATGGTTTAACGGAACAAAGTCAGCATGGCTTTACCCAGGGCAAGTCTTGCCTCACAAATCTGCTTCACTTTTTTGAAGGAGTTAATAAACATGTGGATAAAGGTGAACCGGTAGATATAGTATACTTGGATTTTCAGAAGGCGTTTGACAAAGTTCCTCATGAGAGGCTTCTAGGAAAAGTAAAAAGTCATGGGATAGGTGGCGATGTCCTATCGTGGATTGCAAACTGGCTAAAAGACAGGAAACAGAGAGTAGGATTGAATGGGCAATTTTCTCCGTGGAAGGGAGTGGACAGTGGAGTGCCTCAGGGATCTGTATTGGGACCCTTACTGTTCAATATATTTATAAATGATCTGGAAAGAAATACGACGAGTGAGATAATCAAATTTGCAGATGAAACAAAATTGCTCAGAGTAGTTAAATCACAAGCAGATTGTGATAAATTGCAGGAAGACCTTGTGAGACTGGAAAATTGGGCATCCAAATGGCAGATGAAATTTAATGTGGATAAGTGCAAGGTGATGCATATAGGGAAAAATAACCCATGCTATAATTACACAATGTTGGGTTCCATATTAGGTGCTACAACCCAAGAAAGAGATCTAGGTGTCATAGTGGATAACACATTGAAATCGTCGGTGCAGTGTGCTGCGGCAGTCAAAAAAGCAAACAGAATGTTTGGAATTATTAGAAAAGGAATGATGAATAAAACGGAAAATGTCATAATGCCTCTGTATCGCTCCATGGTGAGACCGCACCTTGAATACTGTGTACAATTCTGGTCGCTGCATCTCAAAAAAGATATAATTGCGATGGAGAAGGTACAGAGAAGGGCTACCAAAATGATAAGGGGAATGGAACAACTCCCCTATGAGGAAAGACTAAAGAGGTTAGGACTTTTCAGCTTGGAGAAGAGACGACTGAGGGGGGATATGATAGAGGTGTTTAAAATCATGAGAGGTCTAGAACGGGTAGATGTGAATCGGTTATTTACTCTTTCGGATAGTAGAAAGACTAGGGGGCACTCCATGAAGTTAGCATGGGGCACATTTAAAACTAATCGGAGAAAGTTCTTTTTTACTCAACGCACAATTAAACTCTGGAATTTGTTGCCAGAGAATGTGGTTCGTGCAGTTAGTATAGCTGTGTTTAAAAAAGGATTGGATAAGTACTTGGAGGAGAAGTCGATTACCTGCTATTAAGTTCACTGAGGGGTAGATTTTCAGACGAGCGCGAATAGCCTACTTTTGTTTGCGCTCCAGGCGCAAACAAAAGTACGCTGGATTTTAGTAGATACGCGCGTAGTCGCGCGTATCGGCTAAAATCCTGGATCGGCGCGCGCAAGGCTATCGATTTCGTATAGCCTGCGCGCGCCGAGCCGCGCAGCCTACCCCCGTTCCCTCCTAGGCCGCTCCGAAATCGGAGCGGCCTAGAAGGGAACTTTCCTTTGCCCTCCCCTCACCTTCCCCTCCCTTCCCCTACCTAACCCACCCGCCCGGCCCTGTCTAAACCCCCATCCTACCTTTGTCGGGGGATTTACGCCTCCCGGAGGGAGGCGTAAATCCCCGCGCGCGAGCGGGACTCCTGCGCGCCGGGCCGCGACCTGGGGGCGGGTACGGAGGGCGCGGCCACGCCCCCGGACCGCCCCGGGCCGTAGCCACGCCCCCGTACCCGCCCCCAAAACGCTGCCGGCACGCCCCCGCAACGCCGCGCGCTCCGGACCCGCCCCCCGACACGCCTCCCGACACGCCCACTCCAAAAACCCCGGGACTTACGCGAGTCCCGGGGTTCTGCGCGCGCCGGTGAGCCTATGTAAAATAGGCTCACCGGCGCGCAGGGCCCTGCTCGCGTAAATCCGCCCGGTTTTGGGCGGATTTACGCGAGCAGGGCTCTGAAAATCCGCCCCTTAGAGAATAGCCACTGCCATTAGCAATGGTTACATGGAATAGACTTAGTTTTTGGGTACTTGACAGGTTCTTAAGGCCTGGATTGGCCACTGTTGGAAACAGGATGCTGGGCTTGATGGACCCTTGGTCTGACCCAGTATGGCATTTTCTTATGTTCTTATGTTCCTCCACAGGCCGCCTCCACTCCTCCTCCACACCTCCACTCCACCACCACCACCACTCCTCCACATCAAAAGACCAACAGACAAACTGGACTAGCAAAAAAAAAACTTTCCCTCCAACAAAAAAGACAAAAGACCTAGGTAAAGGGAAACAGATGGCAATGAAAACAGGACAACTCACTCAGGAAATCACCAAAAACTCCTCTACACTCCAACTAAGCACCAAACCTCCTCTCTTCTCTCTCCAATGCCTAACACACCCTCAAAGAGGCAGGTGCAGGAAGCCAGTATATATAAACTGAAAAAACAACACAGCATGCACTAATTAACGCTAGATGCAATGACTCAATGCGGCGTGCAATGCCGTAATGCGGTGTAGGGATGTGCAGAGGGTACGTATTCATCCAATTCGGTATTCGTATTCATCAGCGGGCAAATTCATTGCATTTGTTCAATGGCGCCCCCGATACAATGATGCGTGCATTCGTTTTCCGGTTCCCATTAAAGTCAATGGGGAAAGTATTTGCAGCCTATTTTTGGCTGCAGAATTGGGGTTTTCTTATCAATTTTGATGAAACTTCTGGGGAGCAATCATCAGAACAACAAAAGAGCTCCAAGGTACTTAGACTGTGGCAAAGTGGCACCAAAGTGGCATGAATAGCCTAAGGTACTTTAAAGGGGCAAAGGGGTAACAGGAGTGGAAAGTGTGCTTTAATAGAGGTGCAAAACAGCAGCGAGAGTGTCAAAAACACATCACAGCTTCAAAAGAGAACACCGATAACAGATGCATGAACCTTCGAAGGCAGCTCGACAGGCAAAGCGGCAAGACAGAAAGACTAGCACCAACACAAAGAGGAAACATGATAGTGGCAAAAACACCACAAGGAGTTGAGTGAGTCATCTGGTGTATGGCAGCAAGGCAGAGTGGCAGAGGGTAGATACAGGCTGGCTACACCCGGGGAGAGTTCCCTTTCCTCTGAGCAGGAAAGGGTTCCCTTGAATGGGTTCGCCCCTAGAGTGGGGTGTTTCCATTGGCATCTAGTGAGCTCTCGCTGATCTTTTAAAATCTGGTGGACATAGCAGATATACAAACGAGAATTTTCAAGGTCGAGGCGGAGGAGGTTTCCATGTAAACAGTGGTTCAACATGGGTCAGAGGGTAGATAGATACAGGCTGGATAGGCTACAACCAGGGAAAGTTCGCTTTCCTTTGAGCAGGAAAGGGTTGCCTTGGAATGGGTTGGCCCCTAGAGTGGAGCACGAGCCTTCAAAGCATGGTGACATGGAGCAGGGTGCCATGTGAACAGTGGTTCAACATGGGTCAATCGGTGCTAAGAGATAGGCTGCTACACCGGGGAGAGTTCCCTTTCCTTTGGGCAGGAAAGGGCTCCGTGGAATGGGTTGGCCCCTAGAGTGGAACACGAGCCTTCAAAGCGTGGTGATGTGGAGGAGGTCTACTGTGAATAGCGAGTCAACATGGGTCAGCAGGTACTAAGAGATAGGCTGCAACACTGGGGAGAGTTCCCTTTCCTTTGAGCGGGAAAGGGCTCCCTGGAAATTGTTGGCCTCTAGAGTGGATAATGGTACAAATTGTTAGGATTTAAGCATTTGCAAACAGATCATGACTTCATAAGCAAGACAGAGGAAGTTCTCTTCTCTGCCCTGAAACTAAAGAAAAATTTTTGTTTTACTTAAGGATCCATGCTGTGAAGGATTACTAGTTTGAATTGCCAGAGACTGAGGTTTCCCTTTGCAACAAGGGTTCAGTCATTAGGACAGGACATAAGGCCTAGACGAACAGGCACAGCAATCAAGGACAGAGTCAATCCCACGTAGGGACATAAGGTCTGGATGGACAGGCACAGCAATCGAGGACAGAGGTCAAGCCCATGTATGGACATAAGGCCTGGATGAACAGGCACAGCAATCGAGGACAGAGGTCAAGCCCACTTAGGGGCATAAGGCCTGGACGAACAGGCACAGCAATCGAGGACAGAGGTCAAGCCCACGTATGGACATAAGGCCTGGACGAACAGGCACAGCAATCGAGGACAGAGGTCAAGCCCTCATATGGACATAAGGTCTGGACGAACAGGCACAGCAATTGAGGAAAGAGGTCAAGCCCACTTAGGGACATAAGACCTGGACGAACAAGCACAGCAATAGAGGACAGAGTCAATCCCATGTAGGGACATAAGATCTGGACGGACAGGCACAGCAATCGAGGACAGAGGTCAAGCCCACGTATGGACATAAGGCCTGGACAAGCAGGCCCAGCAATCGAGGAAAGAAGTCAAGCCCACTTAAGGCCATAAGGCCTGGACGAACAGGCACAGCAATAAAGAACAGAGTCAATCCCACATAGGGATATAAGGTCTGGACGGACAGGCACAGCAATCGAAGACAGAGGTCAAGCCTATTTAGGGACATAAGGCCTGGATGAACAGGCACAGCAATCGAGGACAGAGGTCAAGCCCACTTAGGGACATAAGTCCTGGACGAACAGGCACAGCAATAGAGGACAGATTCAATCCCACGTAGGGATATAAGGCCTAGACGGACAGGCACAGCAATAGAGGACAGTGGTCAAATCCACCTAGGGACATAAGGCCTGGACGAACAGGCACAGCAATCGAGGACTGAGGTCAAGCCCACTTAGGGACATAAGGCCTGGACGAACAGGCACAGCAATAGAGGACAGAGGTCAAGCCCACTTAGGGACATAAAGCCTGGACGAACAGGCACAGCAATAGAGGACAGATTCAATCCCATGTAGGGACATAAGGCCTGAATGGACAGGCACAGCAATCGAGGACAGAGGTCAATCCCACCTAGGGACATAAGGTCTGGACGGACAGGCACAGCATTCAAGGATTTCCTTTGTGCAGGTATGATGTGGTTTGACCTGTCACATCTTTCTTAACTGGTTCACTGCCAGAAGAAAATGGCATCTTTTTCATTTCTGAAAGATAATTCAACAGAGGATGCTTTTAGAGCAATAGAGAATGCCATTTGTGAAGCAAGAACTGAGCTGGAGATTATTTTTTAATACCCAGAAGCTATTAACTGTACTTATGCACTTCAGCTGATGACAAAGGAACATGAAGAGCTCTCAGAAATAAGAAAACCGCTACTCAAGTCAAAATCTACAATATCAACCTATGTTGACTTTGTGGTTTACACAGTGCCTCTATAAACAATGGGAACACAGAGGATGAACTAGAGTGCAATGACCACCAGTTTTCAATAGTAGTTGAAACATTACTGTTGGCAAGGTCATGAAAAATATTGAGCATATGATATATGCAAGGTCCAAACATCTTAAGTCAGCTTTTTATGTTCTTACATTCCAAATGTGGATGGATAAGCACAGCGTTAGAGGTCAGTCCCTTGTAGGGACGTATGGCTTTGACAGTGGACAGTCAGGCACAGCGTTTGAGGTCAGTCCCTTGTAGGGACGTACGGCCTAGACAGTGGACAGACAGGCACAGCATTTGAGGTCAGGCCATTTTAGGGATGTACAGCCTGGACAGTGGATGGACAGGCACAGCGTTTCAGGTCAGGTACATGTGCTGCAGTGCTTATATTATCTGGAGCATAGGAGGCATTTTAAGCTACTGTAAGGCTTTCAATTGCTTTTATTCATCTTGCCATTCACAGAGAAAATTTGGAAACCCAAGCAAAGGCAGGTTTACTTTCAAAAATACTAGCATTTCCATCAACTCTGGTGCCAGCCTTGAGCGGTGAGGGCTCATGATATCCCCTGTCATTGAAAAGACACGTTCACTGGGCACACTGGTTGATGGACATGACATATATCGCTGAGTCACTTTGGCTAGGTGTGGCCACACAGTGGACTTGTGTGCCCAATATGCCAGCGGATCTGTCTGCATGTTCTCTGTCAGCTTTGAGAGATATCGTGTCACTGACAGCTGTGCTGGTGTCTCCTTTGCTTGGGTGGGCTAAGAGTCAGTCATGCCAGCTGCTTTCTCTCTAGCCCGTTGCACAACAGATGAATATTTATGGGCAACATGCCTTTGGCGTTCTGATGTGGAAGAGGAGGAGGAGGTACTGTCTGTCGCTGACAGAGTGCTGCTCCTGCTTGGGCTAGCACAACTCTCTGAAGGGCCCGCTGTTTCCACCTCTGCTTCATGCCTAATCTGGCTCTGCCTATGGTGCTCCTGTTCACGGACTTTTGCTAACAGCAGGTCCTTCACCAATAAGAGACAATCGTACTGTAGGGCGAGTTTCCCTTTCACACGGGGATAACAGACTGTGGCAAGCATGTATGTGTTCTGTTCTGTTAAAGGCCTTAATCTCTCTTCCACCTACTGCTGCAAAACCTCCAGACAATGCAGCACCTCATCCGTCATTTCCTCTTCCTGTTTAAAGGCCTCCAAATGTTCATCCAGGAAATTAACTATAGGGATGATGTCAGCCAAGGTGACACTTCTGGAGCTCAGCTCCTCCGTGACATCCTTGAAGGGCTGCAGGATTTTTACCAGCTGACTCATGACTAACCAATCATGATGCCCTAGGGGATTCTGCACACCTAAGTCCATTGTACCAGAAAGTTCATGAAGGGGTGTCTGCAGCTCCACTAACCTCTCGAGCATCATGAAGGTGGAATTCCACTGGGTGGTAATGTCTTGAATGAGATGCTTGTGAGGCATCTTCAAATCAGTCTGCTTTTGTCAGAGAACCTGCCCCACCTTCACACTTCTGTGGAAGTGCGCTGCTATGTTCCTGCACTTCTGTATTAACCTATGCAGGTATTCATTCTCTTTGTTATTGGAATCCAACCCCAGAGCTGACTTCAGTAACAGGTGCGAGTGTGTGCAAAACATCGGATGTTCTTAAAGTCAATGTGACGTCATGCCTTGAGCGGCTCAATTGCACACACAGGGGCTGCTTTCGCCCATGCAGGCACCCATCTTCGCGGGCAGCTAGAGGCAGGGGAGCCGCCGTCTGTCTTTGCCGATGTCCGTCTCCGCAGGGGAGCTGCAAGAAAAGTAAGTCGCTTCATTGCTTTACACTTCCAGTCCTCTCTCCCCTCCTCCCGAAGCAAGGCTGCTTTACGCGCCTTGCTTCGGGAGGAGGGGAGAGAGGACTGGCAATCCCGCGCGTAGGATTGCCTGTCCTCTCTCCCCTCTCTCTCTTGCAACTTTCTTTTTTCGCTTTTTCGATTTTTTCCGCTTTCGTTGCTTCGGGAGGAGGGGAGAGGACTGGGGCTGCCCCGGAGACCAGCACCCATGGACGCGGCCAGGGCAGGTGAGCGGGGGCTGGGGGAAAGTTTGCCGCCTACCCTTACCCCTGCCTCTAACGCAGGGATAAGGGTAGGCGGTAAGTTAGCAGGTTAAATGTGCGGCAAAACGGCAGGGTAAAAAAGCGATAGTCAGGGCGCGCGTTACTGTATGGGAGGGAATAGCTAATTCGATCGTTTACATCTAATATACATGCCGCGGGCAGAAGGGGTTACCCGGTGATTTAAAGAGGCGGTAAGAGTAGGTTAAAGGGGATAGTGTATCGCGGGTTGGACTAACGCGGCCGAAAAGTGAGTAGAAAGCGGGTTAGGAGCAGGGTAACCGCGGCCGCACTTTACTGTATTGACCTGAAAGATAATTCTTTATTAGACAGGCAGTAGAACCACCAGAGGTGGCAGTAGTGAGCTGATGTGCCCGGCAGGGCCAAAGTCCCTCAGATCTTGGAACTGCAATCTCCAGGTTAGCTGAGCTGTAGAGAGAGACTCATAGATAGTGAGTAGACAGGGTATGCTGGATACATATTCATAAGTAGATGATACACTCACATAAATTATAATAAAGCTCAGTAGCTGGAGAGAGTAAGGCCCTTGAGGAGCGAGTACCTGGTTCCAGGAACAGCTCTGAGAGAGCGATGGTAACTCACCGTTAATTATCTCTGTAATGGTTTCTAGGCAGACTGTAATAAGAACTCACAATATCTGTATATGAAATGGCTTCTGAAATAGAAGTGAGTCTTCGTAAGGTTTTAGGAATATAGGCCCTCGAGGAGCGAGTACCGGTTCCTATCTGCAATAACTCACGATCTCCGTACCTGTGATAGCGTCTTAGATAGAAGAGAGGCTTCAGTTCTAGGAACATGGGCCCTCGAGGAGCGAGTACCGGTTCCTATCTGCAATCTGTAATAACTCACGATCTCCGTACCTGTGATAGCGTCTTAGATAGAAGAGAGGCTTCAGTTCTAGGAACATGGGCCCTCGAGGAGCGAGTACCGGTTCCTATATGCAACTGGAAAAGAAACTCACAATGTTCACGTCTGCGATTGCCTCCAGGCAGTAGGGAGTCTTCTGAGCGTTCAGGGACGTAGGCCCTCGAGGAGCGAGTACCGGATCCCATCTTAGCAATCTGAAAACAAGAGGAGAGAGCGGGGCCCCCAAGGAGCGGGTATCCCTGGTAAGTTCGAAGAGGCAGAGCAGCGGAGGATGAAGCGGGTCGAGATGATCCCCACAATCAAACCCCCTGCTAACTTCATATGTAAGCGTAAGCAAAGACCATTTATGTTGGAAGTAGATGATGTCACTACGGGGTGACGCCCCCGAGGCTCGCACCCTTGCTGGTACAAACTTTGGAGCGTGCGAGCGCGCACGCCCTATGTCATCTGGAACATGGCGGATCCACAACGTCAGGCAGGCCCGGGGAATCCAGGAAGAAATGGTGAGGAGAAGCCGCGGAAGCATCAGTCCATCAGACCCGAGGGGAGTCAGCCCCTGTCACATGGTAGGAGCAACCGACCAATGGTGCCGTTAGCCCCTGTGACATAGTATGGGCAAAGGCTATCGGCGCCATTTTGATTACTGGCAGCCAACGGCCCGAGAGCAGGAGATCGCTCCTGGACCCCCGCTGGACCCCCAGGGACTTTTGGTAAGTCTTGGGGGGGTCAGGAGGCCCGGTAGGAAAAAATGAAGCTCATCTCTAGTTCTCACTGCAACCCTCGCTCTTTCCTGATGAGGCAACAAAGATCACCTTCATCCTTTCCCGCCTTGAGGGGAAGGCCCTGGATGGGCTTCTCTGCTCTGGGAGCGTTCCGACGCAATCCTTCACCAGCTCCCTCAGTTTATCTCTGTCTTCCGACGCACCTTTGAGAACCCAGGTCGACATGCAGTCGCTGGCCACCACCTACTCCACCTCCGTCAAGGTTCACACTTGCTCGCTGAATACACAGTGGAGTTCAGAACTCTAGCAACTGAGTTGGGTTGGCAAGAGGACTACCTGTAGGCACTCTACCTCAAGGGACTGTCTCCTGCCCTTAAAGATGAGCTAGCCGCCCGTGAGATCATTGTATCTCTGGAAGACCTGATCTCCCTGGTCGGGAGAATTGACTACTGTCTTCAGCAACGGCATCAGGAGATAAGAGCTCTCTGACCTTCTGCTCCACGGCCACCCCGTTCGGTGAGTCCTCGGTTGAAGGCCTTCAACCTCCCGAGGAGCCAATGCAGATCAACCGTGGCCGTCTAACTCCAGAGGAACGTCTCCGACAAAGAAAATTGGGTCTATGTTTGTATTGCGGTGGTTCCGGACATCTCCTCCAGACTTGTCCTGTGCGTCTGGGAAACTCCAAAACCTGAGCCCGGCGGGGGTTCCGAGCGTGGGCACTACAGTTTCTGGCCCTCAACTGTTGCTGCCTGTCTCTCTCCTTAGGGAGTCACATTCATTCCCCACCACCGCCCTCGTGGACACTGGGGTGAGTGGAAATTTAATTTTAGAGGAGATTGTCACACTCCTTCAGATACCAGTCCAACCGGGGGGGGGGGGGGGGGGGGCCCTCTTGAGCAGCGACCAAGATGGCTGCTTAAGCTGAGAGCTCTGCCAGACCTTACTGAAATAATACTAAAACCCTCTCTGTTTCAATAGTATTTCACCTGAAACTTTACCCGAATATCCTGGAAATGTCCAACTCCAAGTCGGGGAAAATTGAGGCAGCGTATGCAGCTGCTTCGGGCTCTAAATGCACCAAGCAAGATCCAACCACCCCAAAGAAATCCCCTACGCCTAAAGCAATGGTGTCAGTGGATTTGGTTCTCCTAGAGCTAAACAGCTCTAGGAGCTGAAACAGCTGAAACAGCTCAAAGATAAGCTCCAATTGAATATAGATGCGACTGTGGCAATTCGGAGTGACCTGCAATCGGTGACACAACAATTGGCCAGTTTTCAGACATGACTGGACGACGTAGAGACACAAACCTCCTTGTTACTACTGGCAAGTGGCAACTACACCATTGCCACGATTTAGCTGTGAGTTAGAAAATCTGCAATCGGAACTCGAAGACCTGTCTAACAGGAATCGTTGTAACAACTTCCGTTTTTTGGGCATACTGGAAGAGACCCGACCCAATAGCGTTTATCACTAATTTCCTCCAATCCTGCTTAAAAGTTAAATTCGATCGTCCCTTCGAAATTGAAAGAGCGCATCGAGTAACGACCAGGCCTCTACGCGACTCTCCCCACCCGCGGCCTCTAATTTTCAAAGTACTCTGGTACCCTCAAATTCTCCTTCTGTTGGCTGCCGCTAAAAGCCAATCGCCATTACAATTTCAGGGCCATAATATTCTTCTGGTCCCTGATTTCGCTAAGGCCACAGCCGCAAAACGGAAAAGTTTCTTGGCTTTGGGTCCACGTTTGTGATCCCTGGGAATCCAATATGGCCTCCTCTATCCGGCGCAAATGAAGACTACATATCAAAACCACATCAGCCTGTGGTGCTTGAGGAATTTCTGAAGACCCAGGAAACTGCATCTAATATGGTCACTTGAAGCCGTCTCATTGTCTCAGACCTTTGCTATGGGAGATATTGTTCCCCAGGAATTCTTTTGGTGGACGGCTGGACTCAGATTTCCACCTAGCATGGTTGTATTGTTTACTAGTATTTCTTTTGCTTTATTCCCCTGATCCCTCCCTGCAGGAGATTATTGCAAGGGAGGTGGTCTCAACAGGCAGATCCCAACTAGACAGATGTGTTTGCTTTCTTTTTGATATTTACTGTATATAAGGTTTATGTTGTGAACCTGCCCGCGAGGAGCAGTTCCAGCTTCATCCTTGGATCCTTGATTGCCCCTGACAGTATGTGGAATACCTTCGTCTTCCCAAGCTGTTGACAAGAGGCTTGAGGAGGGGGTCTTTAAGGAGGGGGTACTGTTGTGAACCTGCCCGCGAGGAGCACGGGCAGGCTCCCTACCTTCGCGGCCAGTCGGGCCACTGACTCGCCTTGCGAATCCCCAGCTGTTCCGGCACGGCAGTCCGCCGCCAACATCGTCCTCCGTGGCACACCCACCGTGAGCTCTCCCTCATGGCCGGGACCACCGCTGCCGCTCCTGCTCTCCCCGACGTGCTGCAGCCACTCCCGGGGTCCTCGGGAGGCAAGGAAGCCGTCCTTGCCATGCCGGGGTCTTCAGCCAGCAGGGAAGCCATCCCTGCCGGTGCCTGCTGCTGCCTGGGTCCTTGCCCGGCAGGGAGGCCGTCCCTGCCGGTGCCTGCAGCCCTCCTTCTCTCCCTGCTTGATGTCTTCATGGCTGGAAGCCGCTCCTGCAGCTTGCCTTCCTCCAGCTCTTGGCAGGGCTGCTCACGCTACCTGCCTGCTCCTTGGGCCTTCCACGTGGCTGGGAGGAGGCCACCAACGATCCTGCTTCTCTCCTCCAGCTCTCCTTAGGCGCGGGCGCGCGCCTCTCTCCTGCTCTTCAAGGGCCAGCTAAGTGTGGCCCCCTGCTGACCCCTCCCTGGGCATTGTCCTCTTCAGCCCTACAAAAGGCCTCAGCGTCCATTCCAGTGTTGCTTTCGCAAGGAGACACTCCTGGGATCCTGCTGTCCTTCGCTCCAGGAGTCGTCCCTGTTCCAGCACTTCTTCAAGGTCCTGTGTTTCCTGTTCTTTGTTGGAGCTCCTCGTTTTGTTCTGATGTCCATGTTCCAGTCCAGATGTCCGCCTGCTGTTCCTGATGTTCGTGTCCCAGTCCTGAGGTCTGTCTCCTGATCCTGTAATCTGTGTTCCAGTCCAGATGTTTGTTCTCCTGATCCTGATGTCCGTGGTCCAGTTATCCTGAACCCCTGGTTCCTCGTTGCCACTCTTCCTGGCGTGCCATGTCATGGTACGCGACCAGCCCAACGGGTGGGCTGTGTAGGGCGCTTCGTGGTGCTATGCCTCCTCCTCTTCTGCAGCACAAGCCTCCAGGAGACTTCTGCTTCTGTCCTTATCCCTGGTCTACGGAGTCCCTTATGCTTGCTCCGTCCGTGCCTAAGACTCTGCCAGAACCTGTACCGACCCAGCGTGATCCGCAACCAACCACTGGCGGCTGTGTAGGGCGTGCCTCAGTGCAGGCTTCTACAGCTTCTGAGACATGTTCCTTTTCATTGCTCCACATCTTGTCTAGAGGCTCTTCGAGTCCAGCGTGGTCCGGGACCAGTCCCGCGGGTGGACTGTGTAGGGCGCGCTGCGTCGCAGTCTCAACCCAGTACTTTGCTTGACTCTCCTGAATGTCTTTAACCTTGCTTGACTCTCCTGAATACCTTGAATCTTGCTTGAGTCTTCTGATTACCTAGAATCTTGCCTGAGTCTTCTGTGCACCCAAGTACCTTGTTCCTGAGTCTTCATCTCTGCATCCAAGTACCTTGTTCCTGAGTCTTCGTCTGAATCTCCATGTTCCGGTCTTTGCTGCCCTGGCCTCCATCCGACCTGCCGCTTCTTGCCGTACCCTGCGGCAGGTCCGAAAGGGCTTGGAACAGTTGGAGGACTGTTCATAAGACCACCATTGCGTTGCTGGTCTTCCGAAGCGTGCAGGTCCAGAGGAGGGTCAGTATCTCCAATCATCTGTCTTCAGTCCAGCCTCGCTCCTGTCCAGCCCATGCTCGGGCTTGCCTCGCCTGCCGCAGCACCTCTTCGGAGTTCCTCTGGGGTCAAGCCGTGGTCCAAGAACACACATCCCCTGGTAAGCGGAACCACTCTCCTAGCACTTCCTAACAGTTTATATGAACATCCCTGCTATGGTCTGGCAGGTGGATTGGGAACGATAGCCTCTGGCCAAACAAGAGGCTCATTTCTGTATTAACAGCTGATATGGCATTTGTTTTTTCTCCATCCGAGCTTATATCTTTTTTATTATTATTTTATCTCCTCCTGTTTTTTCCTTCACATATCATCAAGATCTTCAGCAATGTGCGCAGTGTTTTCCTCCTGCAGTCAACTGAATATTATCTTTGAACGGACTCCATCATATGCCACCCTCAAATCAGAAGTTCAACACTATCATGGCATCCTCTATCACTACCATTACCACTGTATCCTTAAATGTCAACGGCTTCTCACACCCTATTAAGAGGAAGACAATTCTGACCTATCTACATTCCTTACATATGGACGTTGCTTTTTTACAGGAGACAGACCTTTCTTCATCTAAATCGCTTAAATTAAAACAGCATGGGTAGGACAAGTTCTTTACAGCCCAGCAGTGCAAAAGATGCGCGGCATCGCTATACTTCTTCATAAACGATTAGACGCTCAAATCCTGCATCAAGTCTCTGATATGGATGGCCGATGGATCATGGCTCAAATTAGGATTGCTCAACATCCATGCACTTTCCTTAATATATACGCTCCCAATGCAGATAATCCGGATTTTTTTCACTCTACCTTTGCCCGTTTGCTGGCTTTGGACTCTTCTCCAACCATTATTGGTGGGGATTTCAATCAACCATTAGATCCCTTTTTGGACAAAAGAACTACATTATGACCACACATCTCTAACTCCTGTAAGGCCTTACAACACCTGATCCACTCTTTTGGACTCTCAGATCCTTGGCGATTACTCCATCCTATGGACAAGGACTACACCTTTTATTCTTTCCCGCATTCATCATATTCCAGGATTGACTATTTCCTTATATCTCGACAATTGGTTCCATTGGTGCAGTCGGCATCCATTTGCCCTATCCTGGCTTCCGATCATGCAGCTGTGAAACTCTCTTTTCATCTCTTCTCTCCAGTTCGGTCTGATTACAGATGGCGCTTTAAGCCTACTCTTCTGGCTGATTCCTCCTTCATCAAAGATCTCCAGGCTCACATCACAGAATATTTTCAGCTTAATGATACTCCTGATATCTCTGCGGCCACTGTTTGTAATGCTTTCAAAGCCACAATTAGGGGAGTGATTATTAGCCACACCATCAAGCTCAAAACGTCTCAGGCGGCTGCTCTACTTGTACTGCAGAAGGAAGTCGCCACACTCGAACAAGCTCATATTTCCTCACCGACACCAGCCTCCCTTACTCTTCTTCTGAAAGCCCAGTATAGATATAAGCAACAACTGAGTGCGCAAGTTCAACTAGATCTTCATCACACTAAAGCATTATACTATGCTGAAAACAATAAGTGTGGTCATCTGTTAGCCATATACCTCAAAAACAAGCAAGAAAAAAAGCGCATAGCTATGGTGATGTCACCTACTCAGTCTCCGCTGGTTATGGACACAGACATTCTTCTAGCCTTTCGCTCTTTCTATGAAACTCTGTATCAGTCCGAGTCAGATCAATCCTCAGAGAAGATCCATCAATTTTTGTCCCAGCTTGTCCACCCTACTCTCAATGATGTACAGTCATCAGCTCTGGATGCAACTATTTCAAAGGGGGAGATCGCCTCAGTCATTTCTTCTCTAGCTGGCGGGAAGGCTCCAGGTCCAGATGGATTCACCGTGGACTTCTATCAAGCTTTTAAGTTGGACTTACTCTCACATTTACACTCACAATATCTCCTCCCCCCTCTGGGTCATCCAGTTTCACTGAGGCATTCATAGTGGTTCTACCAAAACCAGGGAGGGACCCCATCCAAATTTCTAATTATAGGCCAATTTCTCTATTAAATACTGATTATAAGATCCTTGCAAAAATTCTAGCTACTAGACTTTCTAATGTATTATGCTCCCTTATCCACCCCAACCAGTCCGAATTTATTAAAGGATGGCTGATTGCACATAATACCCGCCTTTTCCTATATGTCATGGAACACACAGCCACTCTACAATCCCCAGCTGTGGCTATCTCTCTCCACTTCAGTTTCCAACTGACCGGGTCAAGACCAGTTTTATTATTTCCCTACTGGATGGGAAACCTTTGGCCTGGGCCTCCAACCTTTTGGAGCACCAGGATCCTCGCCTGAACAACCTGGTCCACTTTGTTTCCGCGTTTAGGCAGGTCTTTGACGAGGCCGCTCGCAAACCCACTGCTGCCTCCGAGTTGCTCCAGCTGCGGCAGGGCAACCGGTCCCTAGCAGAACATGCCGTGGAGTTTCAGACCCTCGCTGCTGAGTTAAACTGGGGAAGTGACAGCTTACACGGTATCTTCCTGGAGAGTCTCTCCCCGAGATTACAAGATGAGTTGGTGGCCCGAGATCTCCCTGATGATCTGAACGATTTTATTGATTTGGCAGGCCGGGTGGACCGCCACATCCAGCGTCGCTTCCGAGAGAAGAGGGCGGTTCATAGGCCTGCTATCTCCGGATCCGCTCCTTCCCACCGTGGAAGTTCCCCCCCAGCCTCTTCTGGGACCCAAGATGTTAAACCCATGCAGGTGGGTCGAGGACCCCCTCTCCCAAGAGGAAAGAAGGAGATGCCGCTCACTGGGTCTTTGCCTGTACTGTGGTGGAAAAGGCCACTTCCTTGCCCGTTGTAGCGAGCGCCCGGGAAACGCTCGGACCTAGGGACAGTGGGGGAGCTAACCCTAGATCACGCCGCTGCCGACTCCCCATGCTTCGTTCCAGTAACTCTGCTTTTCCCGGACAGAGAGTTTGAAACACAAGCCCTGATCAACTCGGGGGCCGGGGAAAACTTCATCCTCCAGGAGCTAGTTCAGCAACTCCGAATTGGGGTGCAACCTCAAAGACCCCTGCTTCGTATATCCTCCATCCAGGGGAGACTCCTTCCCGGCACCATTGCCACACGTACCCAGCCGCTCATCCTACGTACGGGCGTTTTGCACCAAGAGGAGATTTCCTTTCTTATTCTAGAGAAATCCATGCACCCGATCATCCTGGGGCTGCCCTGGCTTCGGAGACATTTGCCTGTCATTGCCTGGGACTCCCTCCAGTTGGCGTCCTGGGGTCCAGTCTGCTTCAGCACCTGCCTGAAGGGGATACCTTGTGCCTTGGTACCGATCCTGACGTCTCCTTTGGCATTACCTCCCCAGTATCAGGAGTTCCATGACGTTTTCTCCAAGGAGAGAGCCGAAATTCTTCCGGAGCATCGCCCATTTGATTGTGCGATCAACCTGCTGCCTGGTACCACACCACCACGAGGTCGGGTCTATCCACTGTCCCTTCCAGAGACACAAGCTATGTCTGTGTACATCCGGGAGAACCTGGAGCGAGGGTTCATTCGGCCATCCAAGTCCCCGGCAGGAGCAGGCTTCTTCTTCGTCGCTAAGAAGGATGGGTCACTTCGCCCCTGCATAGATTATCGCGGCTTGAACAACATTACTCGGCGAGATCGGTACCCCATGCCGCTGATACCGGAGCTCCTAGACAGGTTACAGGGGGCCAAGAATTTTACTAAATTGGATCTCTGAGGAGCATACAACCTGGTGCGGATTCGTCCCGGTGATGAATGGAAGACCGCTTTCAATACGAGGGATGGCCTACTTTGTGCTTCTCGTCAAACGACCTTCAGCGCCAGAACTGGCTAACCTCTTCATACAACATGTCTTCCGTTTACATGGCCTGCCTTCGCACATTACCTCTGACCGTGGGCCGCAGTTTACGGCAAAGTATTGGAGGGCCCTCTGCAAGAAGTTCGGGGTGCGCCTGGATCTCACTACTGCCTTTCACCCTCAAGCCAACGGCCAGGCCGAGCGGACTAACCGAACACTGAAGGCCTTCCTGCGAGCTTTCGTTGGGGAGCTACAGGATGACTGGGTCACGCTCTTACCATGGGCTGAGTTTTCTTATAACCGCCACAAGCACTCCACTACTGACCAGTCCCCGTTTCAGCTCGTCTACGGAAAGAGCCTCAGGCCTCCATTGCCTTTGCCTCTGACTGTCTCCTCACCGGTGGTTCAGCTTACTGCCCAGCAGTTGCGTGCTCTGTGGATGTCTACCCAGGAAAAGCTTCGAACTGCCTCTGCTAAGGCTAAGAAGTACACCGATCATTTACGGCGACCAGCCCCGGTCCTCCTTCCAGGGAGTAAAGTCTGGTTGAGCACCAGAAATATTCGTCTACGAGTCCCTTCTATGCACCTGACTCCCAGGTATATTGGTCCGTTCCCCGTAGCGGAACGAGTTGGGGCAGTGTCCTACCGCCTGCGATTACCCTACACTTTACGGATTCAAGACGTGTTCCACGTGTCTTTGCTTAAGCCTGTGGTGCTCTCCTCCTTTCATGATAAACTTCCGGAACCCACCGCTGCCAAAGCTGAGACCGATGGCACCTATACATTTCACAGTGACGGCACCTATACATTTCACAGTGAAGGCGCTGAATAACAACAAACACAGCTGAAAGTCACCTATAGATATAAAAATAAAAATTGATTTTATTACTCATAATTAAATATTAAATTAAAAACAGTATACACATATATGATTATCCAAACAATCATATAAATAGTAACCCCAACCCACTTATCAATTAGAGTATATTACTCAACTATGTAACCGCAAATATTGGCACACCATGGATAACTTATAAACCAAACCTATTTCGTGCCTAAATGTAAACTGTTGTGATGGTACATTACTAAACGATGGTTTAGAAAAGCTTTAAAATTAAAATTAAATTAAACTATATGGTGAAGGAAGTTCTGGATGTACGATTCCACCATCGTCGGTGGGAATACCTCCTCTCATGGGAGGGCTACGGTCCGGAGGAAAACTCCTGGGAGCCCTCTTCCCATATCTTGGATAAAGACCTCCTCCGCCAGTTCCATCTGGATCACCCAAGTAAACCCAGGCCTCCAGGGAGGGGGAGTAGGAGAGGGGTACTGTTTTGGTCCCGGGCCGTGCCCCGGTCCCTCCACCTACCTCGGGGGCGGCCCGGGCCATTTCAGGGGTTCCTCGGGCCTGCCGGCCCTCCAGTATGTCTCTCCCTCCTCGGGAGAGATGCCGACGGTCCGGCGCACCTGGCCCCGCCCCCTGACGCGCGCGCATGGGGAAGAGCTCCATTTAAAGGGGCCAGCGCGGGAAAAACCTCAGTCCTGCTGTAGGTGACGTCAGACGCCCGCAGGGTATAAGTACCCTGCACTTAGATCACTCCAGTGCCTTGCAACGAGGTTCCTCAGGTTCCCTGATCACTAGTTGCTGGTTCTCCTGGATTGCTCTCTGTTCTCGACCCGGCTTGACTCCTGACTCGTTCTCCGTCTTCGTCCCTTGGCTCTGGTATCTGCTTCTGACCTCTGGTTCCGACCCGGCTTCGTCCACGACTTCACCTTCAGCTTCCGTCCCTGGCTTGGCTTGCTCTGACCTCTGGCTCCGACCCGGCTCCGTCCATGACTCCGTCTTCTGTCTCATCCCTGGCTTGGTTTCTCCTCTGACTCCCGGCTTCCGACTCAGCTTCCTTCCTGGACTCCATCCTTGGGCTTCGCTGCTCCTCGGGTACTTGGTCCTCGCTGGCCCAGAAGATTCGCCTAAGTCCCAGCGGCCGGGCCTCTACGGGCGCCTCCTGGGGGGGCTTCGGCTTCCAGGGTGAATCTCCAAAAGTCCCAGCGGCTGGACTCCTACGGGCTCCAAAGGTAGTCCAAACGTATCTTTATTTGAGTGGAGACAGGAATTCATACAAACGTCTAATCCATACTTTTGCCCACACGGTGTTCTTAGACAACCTACCCTCTTGCTTCATCAGTCCACTCCTACGGGCTCCTCCTGGGGGAGTACCGACTTCCAGGGTGAAGACTCTTCAGTCACCAGGGCCCAACGTCGTCCGTCCTCTCAGCCATTGCCGAGTCCTTGGTCGCATAGGACTTCACCTTGTCCCAGTGCCGAAGCCTTCCCTGAGTCCTCCGAGCTGCCTCCCGGTTGGGACGATTGCCGTGGTCCTCCACAGCGCACCATTTTCTGTCCCAACCGGCCCAAGGGTCCACAATCGTAACACCTATGGCAGTCAAGGTCATCTAGCATCCCGTTTCTATAAACTCCTTAAACTATGTCAACTAAATCAGCTTCTGGCTTACATTTGGTCCACGGATCTCAATATATCAAAGGTATCTGTCAATTGGACTCACTTATGGAAGGTGTCAGTTCGCATATCACTTTCCTCCAGTCTCACCCAGACATCCTTTTTTGTCCTGCATCGTGCAGTATGGACTCCCTGGAAATTACATTGTGCTGGGCTACTTACATCGTTCGAGTGTTGGTCATGCCACTTAGACAAAGGAACCCTATCCCATATGTTATATTTTTGTCCCTTTGTGCAGAATTTTGGATTCAAATCTGGGCCTACTTCTAAGATACTGGGACTTTCCCAGCCTCTTACCTACTCTTTGATTATTTTAAGGAGTGCAGACCCTGCAATACACCTACCTCTGGCCTCCCATAAACTCCTTGACTTCCTTCTACTTGTGGCATTGCACAACATCCTCGCCAATTGGAAATGCAGTGATATGCTCTCTGAACACCGCTGGTGGAATTCTGTCTGCTTGTTTAGCAAATATGAGAAAGCCATGGCCCTTAAATTCCGTAGGCTGTCTTCCTGGAGCCGGGTGTGGAAGCCGCTTGACGACTATGTTACCTCTTTATCCACATGATTTGGGTGGCATTCCCTGGTATATTGGATAGCATATATTGCTTGTTTTCCCAATACCTATTATGGCTGCACTTTTCTCTCTCTTATTATCTCCTCTCTTTTCTCCTTCCTTTCTTTTATTATTATTTCTTCCGTTCTTTACCTTCCTATATTTCCCTCTTTTCTTCTCTTTCCCCTTTCTTCTCCTTTACTATCTAATTATACCCAAGAGGTTTTGGTATTGTATTATATTATTGTGTCAAACTGATTGGATGTTTCCAGCATTCTGTATATTGCAATTGTGTTAAATACCTCTTAATAAAAAATATTTAAACAGATACCAGTCCAACCATTGGAGGTCCCATTACGCATCGCCTCAATTCAAGGAGAACCTCTCTCTGATTGTATCATTCATCGTACTTTGGATTTTCGCCTCATTTTGGGACCCTCCATGAAGAGAATATCTCCCTCCTGATCTTGAAACGATCAACACACCCTATGGTCCTTGGACTTCCTTGGCTCCAGTTACATACGCCCCAATTCGACTGGCAATCCCTGCAACTCACCCAATCGGGTCCTCGATGTCAAACTCACTGTTTATGGCAAGTGTCTCCATCCGTGACAGTCCTAAGCTCTACAACCCTCCCGGGATTACCTGCTCCATACCTGGAATTCAAAGACATGTTCTCCAAAACAAATCGCTGACATCCTACCTCCAATCTGAAAGTTCAACTACCCCATAGAACTCCTACCTGGAACCACGCCTCCCAAGGGCAGAACCTATCCTCTGTCACTCCCAGAAACCCAAGCCATATCAGCATACATCAAGGAAAATTTGGCTAAAGGGTTCATAAGACCCTCTACTTCCCCAGTAGGCACCGGGTTCTTCTTTATACCGAAAAAGGATGGCAGTCTCAGACCATGTATAGACTACAGAGGTTTGAACAAAATAACCCGTAAGGACCAGTATCACTGCCACTTATTAGTGAACTGTTCGACCTCCTACAAGGCGCTCAAGCCTTTACCAAACTAGATCCAAGTGGGGCATATAATCTAGTATGGATGCAACCAGAAGATATCTGGAAAACCGCCTTCAACACAAGAGACGGACACTATGAGTATGTAGTAATGCCCTTCGGGCTTTGCAACGCCCCTGCAGTTCTCCAGCGGCTAATGAACAAAATCTTCCGGGACCTTTTGTACTCATTCATAGTAGTGTATCTAGACGATATACTAATCTTCTCCAAAGATCTGAAGTCCCATCGCACCCATGTTCAAACAATCCTCCAGTGTCTGAGAGACCACCATTTCTATGCTAAATTGGAGAAATGTATTTTTGAGCAACCCAGTCTCCCATTTCTGGGCTATATCATCTCCAACTACGGTTTCACCATGAACCCCGACAAATTCCAGAGTATTCGAGATTGGCCTCAACCAGTGGGTCTCCGAGCCCTACAAAGATTCCTTTGATTTACAAATTACTATCAGAAATTCATCGCCAATTACTCTATGCTGGCTGCCCCACTTACTGCTATGACCAGGAAAAGATGTGATCCTCAAGTGTGGAGTCCCAAGGCTCAGTCAGAGTTCCATGCCTTAAAAGAGGTCTTCTGTACCGGCCCGTGCTTACGTCACCCGGATCCCAATTGCTCTTTCATAGTGGAAGTTGATGCATCTGCTATTGGAGCAGGAGCGGTCTTGAGCCAATAGTCCGCCAAGGGAACCCTAGTTCTATGTTCCTTTTACTCACATAAATTCTCTTTCACTGAACAAAACTATACCATAGAAGACCGCAAACTCCTAACAGTGAAAATTGCACTCCAGGAATGGCATCCCTGGCTTGAAGGGGTGCAACACAGATTCACGATATTCACCGACCATAAAAATCTGGAGTACCTGAAGGAGGCTCAGCTCCTTAACCCACAACAAGCCCGCTGGGCCTTATTTTTTGCATGCTTCAACTTTGAGCTCCGTTATCACCCAGTGGTGAAAAATCTCTGTGCTGACGTGCTCTCCCGCTCCGTCGAACCAGAAGACACACCCAAGACTCCCAGACACATCATTGACCCAGTCTGCATATCCATTGCCTCCACCACCACAGTACCAGCCAGGAACACAGTGCTTCTCTTCCATCTACGCGAACGTTTGTTTCGTTGGGCTCACAACTCCAAGCTGGCCGGTCACCCCGGCCAAGCCCGAACTCTTGAGATGCTCCAAAGACACTATTGGTGGCCTGGTATGACAAAGGACTCTCGAGAACACGTGGACTCCTGTCCGGTTTGAGCACAGCAAAAAACTCTGACTGGCCGCCCATGGGGGCTTCTTCAACCGCTTCCTGCACCCACCGAGCCCTTGTCTAGTCGTCCACAGATTTCAGCGTAGATCTGCCTCCTTCAAAAGGAAATAGTGTGATCTGGGTCATAATAGACCATTTCTCAAAAATGGCCCACTTTGTCCCCTTACCTGGACTCCCATCAGCTATGTCTCCGATCGTGGCCCTCAATTTGCTGTTAAATATTGGAAGTCTCTCTGTAAAAAGTTCAATATCTCATTAAATTTAACATCAGCATATCATCCGCAAGCAAATGGCCAGGCTGAGAGGACTAATCGATCTTTGAAGACCTTTCTAAAATCCTATGTCAATGACCAGCAAGATGACTGGGCTGACCTCCTGCCATGGGCAGAACTATCCCATAATACCCTTATCACCTCTGCCACGGAAGTGTCCCCCTTCACTGTAGTCATCGGTCGTCAACCTCATATACCTCTACCGGTTCCACTCAGTGTACCCTCACCTGCGGCCCAATCTACAGCACAAACCACATGCCACTCTGAAACCAAGTGAAGGATCAGCTCTGCCAAGCAGCTGACTGGGCCAAGCGCATCACCGACACCCATTGTCAGACCGCACCTCTGTTCATGCCAGGGCAAAAGGTCTGTCTGAGTATGAAACACATCCGACTACGGCTGCCTTCCCATCGGCTAGCCCTGAAGTTCATAGGTCCATTCCCAGTTTTTCGATGCATAGGTGCAGTCACCTACCAACTGAAACTCACGGCCTCCATGGGGATTCACAACATGTTCCATGTGTCACTACTCAAGCCTCTGGTCCTGTCCTGGCCTTCCCAAAGGCCTCCTCCACCAACGCAACACTCAACAGAACCAGAGAACATTTTACAGGTCAGAGAGATCTTAGATGTCTGTCGCCGTCGGGGCCACTGGGAATACCTCCTGTCATGGGAGGGCTTCAGCCCTGAAGAGAATTCATGAGATCCCTCTCACCACATTCTCAATAAAAATCTCCTTCAAGACTTCCATCAGCGACACCCAGAAAAACCCAAGCCAATAAGGAGGAGGCCTAGAAGGGGGGGTACTGTTGTGCATCCCGGCCGCATGGATGCCACGACTGGGCCTGCTCACCTCGCTTAGCCCCCCATTAGCTCCAGTCTTGCCGCGGCTGCCAGTTCCCGACATCCCCAACGCTCACCGTGGCCCTCTCCGGCTTCCTCTATGCCACAGGCCTCACAGCGGAGCTCCCGTCAGGGCTCTGCATCTTCAAATGCAGAGCCCTGACGGGAGCCCTAGGTGCACGCACGGCCAACATCATTCTTTTTAAAGGGACCAGCGCGGGAAACCCGGCTCGGCCACCGCCCAGTGACGTCATTTGATTCTCCCATAAATAGCAAGGCCCTGTCCCAGGACCTCGCCTTGGCAATTGGGTCGACACCTCGGTGTGATAGCTTGCCTCTTCCGTGTTCCAGTGTCTTCTTGTTCCAGTGTCTCCTTGTTCCAGCCTCTCCGTGTGTTCCTTCTGGTGTCCTTACTCAGGTAGTACCTTCTCGGATTGATTTCTGGTACTGACCTCTGCCTGCCTGACTACTCTCTTCGTCTGCTGCCCGGAACTGACCACTGCCTGCCTGACTACTCTCTTCGTCTGCTTCCTGGAACTGACCACTGCCTGCCTGACTACTCTCTTCATCTGCTGCCTGGAACTGACCACTGCCTGCCTGACTACTCTCTTAATCTGCTGCCTGGAACTGACCTTCGCTTGCCTTGACTATGCTCGGACTGACCCTGGTATTGACCCCTGCTTTGGCTGACCACTCCTGGACTGATATACTGGCTTTGACCTTTGCACTACACTCAGACCCTCTCTTCTGGCCTTCCGTGGCTACCAGACCATCCTGTTTGAAATCCTTCCGCGGACTTCATCCAACCAGACCCACAGGCGAGGCCTGTCTCACCCGGAGGGCCTTCCTGAACTGTTACCTCCCTGAGGTCTCCGGAGCTTCTAGTTCGGGTCTGGTCTATCATCTCTGCATCAGCTGCACACCCTTGCTCGTGGTGGGCCTCAGGTGATCTCCTCTCCAGGAGATCACCTGAGGCCCACCTAAGTCCAGGCAGTCTGGGTACCCAAGGGCTCAACCTGTGGAAACCCCGGACTGTTATTGGCGAAGCTCCAGTTAGCCTCTGTCTCCTCGTGTGCTCCGCCTCCTGGTGGCAGGCACTCTCTGGGTCCAACCAGAGGGCTGTACCAATCCTGCATCAGGCCTAGGTTCCACCTCCAGCGCAACACCCAGAGAGCAACGCCTATAAGGACAGAAAATGACTCAAATATAAACCTGTGCTAGCAGTAGATGAAAAGCCAGGAAGAAAGCAGTTTTTCTCCTATAACAAAAAAATGATATAGCTGCACTGGAGAAAGTGAAGAAGGGCGACCAAAATGATAAGGGGCATGGAACGGCTGCCTTATGAGGAAAGGCTAAAGAAATTAGGGCTGTTAAGTTTGGAGACGAGACAACTGAGGGGGGATATGATAGAAGTCTATAAAATCATGAAAGGACTTGAAAAAGTTAATGTAAATCAGTTATTTATTCTCTCAGATTAGAAGAACCAGGGGGCACTCTATGAAGTTAGCAAGTAGCTCATGTAATTCAAATCAAAGAAAATTCTTTTTTGCTCAGAGTAGTTAAACTCTGGAATTCATTGCCAAAGGATGTGGTTACAGCAGTTAGTGTAACTGGGTTTAAAAAAGGTTTAGATAAGTTCCTAGAGGATAAATCCATAAACTATTATGATGGTAATTAATAAGCAATAATATCTTGTGATCTATCTAATGTTTGGGTACTTCCCAGGTACTTGTGACTTGGATTGGCCACTGTTGGAAACAGGATACTGAGCTTGATGGACCCTTGGTCTGACCCAGTATGGCATATCTTATGTTCTTAATAAAGTACAGATAAAACACATGCATCCAAACTAGGTGCCTGTTTTTTTAACATGTGCACATCTACCTCTCTTGGGCACCCGATGCAATGTGTAAATTTATTTATTTTATTTATTTCAAATTTTTTATATACCGACGTATAGCAATCTGCCTTCACACCGGTTTACATGGTAACAACTTAATACATCGATTTAACATTATAAAGTATATTACAGTCAACATTGGAGAGTATATTACAATTGAACGATAAACTTCTTAATAGCGCAGCTGTATAAAATTTTTAACCGAACAATTACTAACATCAGGTACTTAACCGATTACTAACATCAGGCACAATGAATAGATATAAGGGGGTTGCGTTGAAGGAGATCGTGGAGGGTAGAGAGGAATGGATGGGAGGGAGGTGGGAGAGGAGGACATTTGAACAAGTTTAGTGTGAGTAACCGGGAATGGACATTGGGTAATGGTTTAGTGTGAGTAGCCGGGAATAGAAATTGGGTAATGGTAGTGGTAGTGGTATGCCGCTTAGCCCACGCCATCTCTGTACGTTTGGCTGAAAATCCAGGTTTTGAGTTCTTTTTTGAAGGATTTGATGTCGTTCAGTGTGCTTAGGTATTGTAGTAAAGAGTTCCATAATTTTGGTCCTGCTATGGAGAAGGCTCTGTTCCTAGTGTTGGTGAGCTTCGCCAAAGGAAGCTGCTGCACTAAAACGCGCTAGATACAAATTGTGCATCCCTAGTGTGTCCTTGGCATTGGGAGCCCAGGAGACATGGCTGTGTGAGGGTTACCAATTTACAAGTGTCCGCTTTATCCCACGGCAGCGAATTTATCAGCACAGTATATATGTACAAAATACAAGGCCTGGAGTATGTATATTATGCATCTGTATTGTGAACCCAGACTTTTTTTTTCCCTCAAACCTTTTTTTTATTTCAGGAAATTTCTTTATGTGGTTCCTCCTACTTGTATCGTAATAATCCTAGATAGGAGGAACCATGGAAAAGCAATAGTTTTTATTTTTAAGTAGACCGCTTGACGTGCGACAAGACTTTACACCTGCTCTGGGGCAGGCGAAAGATTGGCCGCGTTACAAAGTGCGCCTTGAGCGCACAATGATTTTTTACATCAGGGGTAATAGCTAATAGCCTCATCTACATGGCATTTACATATGATGAGCATTATTAGCTATGCCTTTGTTTCGATGCACGTATTGGAGGCACTGATTCCCTTATTGAATCAGGGTTATGGACGCGCATCCAGTCACTCATTAGCCTGTGCATCGACCTCACAGAGACCAGGGAATCAAAGTGGAGGAGGTGGAAAAAGAAAGATTAAGGCAGGTGGGGTTAGCAAATACATTTGCCTATCCTGTGGGCTAAAATGCCTTGTTACATCTCTTGGAGAGAAGTATGACAGAAAGATTTAGGACATGGCGAGGGTGGATGGGGACTGTGAGAGCAGTCCCAGGATTGCAGAGGAGGAATCCACACCCTGAAGAGGTTAAGAAAAGGGTTGGAGAGCCCTGGGAAGAAGTCTTGACTGTTCTAGGGTTTTGAGTTATGTTATATTATGATATAGTGCTGGGATGGGAGAGGATCTGCTTGTAGGAGGGACAGGGGTCCAGCACTCTCAAATTCTGCCACTGCTGTACTCTTTTTTTTTTCTGATCCAAAGAAGCAGTTACAAAGAAAAGTAAATTTTTTTTTAATTATGTAGCATCAGCGCATGCTCACTATGGAGGTAATTTTAAAAGGAATTATGCTTGAAAATATAGCATTCTTCCATAGCAATTTTCAAAAGCCACTATGCGCAGAAAGTGTACTTATACGCGTATAAACTGTGGACAATTCAATGGCATATACTGTAGCAATTTTCAAAAGCACATTAACATGGGTAAAATCCCAATTTTAAGTGTGTAAATGCTTTTTTAAATCAGGGCCTCTGTTGTATAGGTTGACTCCCAAAGCTATGAAGACAGCTTGCCATAGAACAGTGGAAGGGAAAGTGATTTGCTCAAGTCCAGTGACTGGTGGGTGTGGGGGCGTTAATTGCCAAAGTTACCAACTTCTCAGCTCTGATATAGCTAGCCAGTGCTAGAGTTACTTGCAGAAAAGAGAATAGACAAGGATATGAAAGTCAGAGGGGGAGACTCGAGTGAGGGGCAGGTCGGAAAGTAGCAAGTCAAAGTTTTCTCAGGTTTCTGGAATGATTCATTATAATATTTATTCAGTAGTAACCAAATGTGAAGTGTATGTAACCAGGGAGCTGCCACCAGGGAGACCTTGTTTATCTGCAGAATAAGCAATGACAAGGGATAAGAATGACATTAAGAGAAAGGGTTATTTGATTCGACTAAGAATGCTGAAATGCCTCCCTCTCCCACACTAGGGACTTTCTTTAAAAAAAAAAACAACCCTACAGAGATAAAATTATAAGCATTTATGGTACCCTGGAGTCTTTCAAATCAGTGACAGAAGGTTTCTATTACTGCCTAATTCCCTACCAAGGGATGTAAGGGTTTGGATTAATAGCTTGTGGGCTAGACTGAGGACTGCAAAGTGAACAGCAGCTCTCCCAGCTGAGCTAGTGGAAAAGAGAGGGATTCTTTATGTGTGTAAGAGAGAGCTGGATGGAGATAAGGTGATTGTGAGAGGGAGAGACTATCTGATACTGATACGAAAAGTGTTCTGTATAACTGAAAGTGGCTTGTGGTGTTCCATACTCAGCCCAAAATGTCAGCCCCAGTCACCAAGTAGGTGCCCATTTACTTTACTCCTGGTATTAACCTTCCTCTCTCCCAGTGCCAGGGGCTGTTATTGAACATGCCAGAAGCATGTTCAATAAATCACTCCCAGTGGAGCAGATTCCACTGGGAAACTCTTCCACTGGTTGAATATGTTTCTGCTTTTCTCATTTACAGAGAAACTCAGTAAAACTCAAGATATTTACCACATGACTTTTCTCTCTTTCCCCAGCACACAGATTTTCATTCCAGTTCTAGAACTTTATTGGTATGGCAATTTGTACATGTGTTGCTAAAATAATGAATGTGGAGGATAATTTTCAAAAGAGTTAGTCACACTTTACCCAAACAACTTTGGGAATTATGTGGGTAGAGCTGACAAACTACGGGGGTCATTTAAGAACATAAGAATTGCCATATTGGTTCAAACCAAGGGTTCATCAAGCCTAGTATCCTGTTTCCAATAGTGACCAATCTAGTTCACAAGTACCTGACAGGATCTTAAACAGTAAATAGATCCAGGGATAGCCTAGCTGGTTAATAACAGTTTAATGGCTTTTCCTTCAGGAACTTGTCCAAACCTTTCTTGAACCCAGCTATGCTAACCGCCTTTACCACATTCTCTAGTACTGAATTCCAGGGCTTAATTGAGCATTGATTGAAAAATAATTTTCTCTGATTTGTTTTAAATGTGTAACCAACTTCTTGGAATGTCCACCAAAACGTTTATTTTTTAAAAGAATATCAACCGATCCGTTTTTACCCTTCCTTCTCCACTCAGGCCTCAGACTTATAAAAGTATCCAAAAGAAGGTAAAAAGCTTTACCAGGGTACATTTGTATATAAATCCCAGCACAGTCAGCCTTCCCTGTGCATGGAAGACCATATTTTCCCCCTATGGTCTGGGTCCACTGAAGTTACTGGTACTTCCCTGCAGAGACTGGGCACCCTGTATGAGCAACCCTGCCTGCCATAGGGGGGCGCTCTTCCCCTTCTGGGTGGTGGATGCCTGAATGTCCTTTTGGAGGAGGTGAAGAAGACAAAAACAGTCAAAGAATTCAAAGGTGTGGGATAAACACTGTGGATCCCTAAAGACAAGAGGATGGAAATGAAGAAAAGGGTGCATGAGAGTAACCTGCTTGATGAGACCGATCAGGAGCTTCACCTACACCAGCCCACGTTCCCTTTGGGTTGAGCCTTTGGATGCTGGGGCCAGCAGGACTTAGGCAATTGTCTCTGCTGTAAACTAAGGATGTGGTCCAAGGGTAGGCAGCATTCAGGCGAATCGAGAGTCCAGGCAAGGGTGGAGTCAGGCAGTGTACAGGCGAGTTGAGAGTCCAGGCAGGGGTCAAGGCCAAGTATCCATCCAAGGGAAAGGAAGAGGGATGGATAGGGTGGATACAGACTGTGCAGGCAAGGCAGGAATAGGCCGAGCAGACGAAGGCTGGAACAGGCTGGGCAGACAAGGGCTGGATCAAGCTGGAAGCAAACATGCACTACACCGCGCCCTTCAGATGCTGGGGTATCTGAAGGGCATCTGGACTGCCCTTAAATAGGAGCAAGTGGCGATGTCATCTAAAAGCACAGCAGGGTTTTTCCAATTGCGGATCCTTTTAACTCCAGGAGCGTCGGCGGGCATGCACTAGAGGGAGCTGGTGGTATCTCGCCATGCCAGCGGGGTTGGCAACGTGCTGCTGTGTTTGCGACAAAGGACCGGCTGCGTCGGGTGAGACTCCCGTGAGCTGCAAAATGCAACACTTGCCAAAGAGGTATTATGACATTCTATGTTTTATTCTCCTTTCCTTTCCTAATAATTCCTAACATTTTGTTTGCTTTTTTTGACTGCTGCAGCACACTGACCCAAGAATGCTTAGATCCTTTTCCTGGGTGGTAACTCCCAATCTGGAACCCAACATTATGTAATAACAGTTTGAATTATGTTTCCTTATGTGTATCACTTTGCACTCATCCACATTAAATGTCATCTGCCATTTGGATGCCCAGTCTCACAAGGTATTCCTGCAATTTCTCGCAATCTGCATATGATTTAACAACTTGGAATAATTTTGTATCATCTGCAGATTTGATTACTTCACTCGTCATTCCCTTTTCCAGATCATTTATAAATATATTAAAAAGCTCTGGTTCCAGCACTCTAATATTTACCTTCCTCCATTAAGAAAACTGACCGTTTAGTCCTACTCTCTGTTTCCTATCTTTTAACCAGTTTATAGGACATTACCTTTTATCTCATGACTTTTTATTTTTCTCAGGAGTCTGAGAGCCTTTGTCAAACACCTTCTGATAATCCAAATATACTACATCTACCCACTCCACCATTATCCACATAATTATTAATCCCTTCAACAACTGTAGCAGATTTGTGAGGCAAGTGTTACGCTCACCGGCCACTGCAACCGTGCCGGTTGCAGTGGCCGGTAAGCGTAGCACTTGGATACTTGGCCTTGACCCCTGCCTGGACTCTCAACTCGCCTGTACACTGCCTCACCTGCGGCCTCTCGCCCTCTCTGGCTTCCAGCGCCCTTGCGGCAGCAGCCAGTCACTAAGCCGCGCTCTGTCTCTGGTCCGGGCCTCCCACAGACCGCGAGGTGACCGAGACGTCGCCGACCACCATTCCCATCTGGGCCCTCCCTAGGCGCACATGTGCACTGCCTTGACTCCTTTTAAAGGGCCAGTGGCGGGAAATCAGGGTCCTGCCCATTGTGATGACATCAGACCCTCAGTCCTAAATAAGGACCACCTCTAGCTCCAGCTGACTGACTTGGCAATGAGTTCCATGGTTCCTGCTTCAGCGTTCCTGCTTCGGAGGTTCCTGCTTCACAGGTAACTGCTTCAGCATTTCCTATTTCGGAAGTTCCTACTTCAGAAGTTCCTGCTTCAGCGTCCTGGCTTCAGCAGTCTTCTCTCCTCTTCTTGGTGACAGCTGTCAGCACCTAGACTCTGGCTCCAGCCCCCTCTGGGTCCCCCTTGGACCTCAGACTGGACCTCACCATCTGCCTGCCTTTGACCTCGGACCGGACCTGACCGTCGCCTTCTGCCGCCTGCCTTCGACCTCGGACCGGACTTGACCTCTCCTTCTAGTTACCTCCAGCTTCATCCATCTCGGGCCCAAGACCCAACATCGCCATCCTCTGGTCATTCTCCCCAGACCAGCCATGCAGAGGCCCACCTAAGACCAGCCGGCCCCGGCACCCAAGGGCTCAACTTGCGGGGAATGTGGGCTGGTACTGGCGAAGCTCCTGTCTTCCTCTGCTTCCCATCCAGCCTCGCCTACCAACGAAGGGGACCTGTGGAGCTCACCCTCCAGAGGTTGAACCAACACTACCTTGGACCAAGGGTCCACAAACCCTATCAGATTGCCAAGTCCATGGACCCGGTGGAGGCTTCGCCCTCCAGGCCATTCCCGGCCTGGCCCAGAAAATCCTTGAGCAACAAAAGGTCTTGGAAACTCTTGCGACGGCAGAGGAGGATCTTGGGGTCCACCTCGACTCCGCCATTTCGGAGGGTCCACCGACGCCTCTGGTCCCAAGCTACTCGGCTCCCATGCTGACCCCTCGACCCATCATTCCACTCCCCGTGCCTCTGCGCTTCTCCAGGGACCCTCAACTGTGCTGAGGCTTCCTAAATCAATGTAACATGCATTTCTGCCTTCAGCCTACACCCTTCCTGGATGAGATGATGAAGACCACCTATATCCTCTCCCTTCTAGATGGGAAAAACCCTGGCCTGGGCTTTGCCCTTGTGGGAGTGTGCAGACCCTATCCTCTGGGACGTATCCAGCTTTCTAACCTTCTTTTGCTCCGTCTTTGATGACCCAGGCCGGCAGTCAGCCTCCGGATTAGCCCTTCTCCATATACGCCAGGGCTTCCAATCCCTAATGGATTATATCATTGAATTCCAGACCCTGGCATCCTCCAAGAACTTATCCAATTCTTTTTTAAACACAGCTATACTAACTGTTGTGTTCATGGACCCTTGGGCTGGTTGGAACAGAAGATGGAGTACTGTGGAGGTCCACAGCGAATGTCCCAACCAGGAGGCGGTTCGGAAGCTCGGTGCTGGCTGACGCTCTTGTCTACGGTGAAGTCTTTTACGACCAAGGACGAGACCCTCACTGGACGGATGGACAGTGTTGGACCGAAGAGGAAGAAGATTCTTCGCCCTGGAGACCGGTACTCACCCGGGAGGAGCCCTTAGGAGTCCAGCCGCTGGGACTTTAGGAGATTCACCCTGGAAGCCGAAATCCCCCCAGGAGGAGCCCGTAGGGACACGGCCGCTGGGACTTAGGCGACTACCTGAGGATGCGGGTGGTCCGGATGCAGACGCCTCCTGCAGGTCGTGGTTCCGGACGGCTGGCGCCTCCAGCAGGTCGTGGGAAATCCAGAAGTCAGTCCAGGAGTCGGAGTCCAAGGATGGTCCGCAGCCAGTCCAGGGGTCGGTATCCAGAGAGCGGTCCACAGCCAGTGCAGGGTCAGAGCCAGAAGAATGATCCAAAGCCAGTCCAGGGGTCAGAGCCAGAAGAACGATCCGAAGCCAGTCCAGGGGTTAGAGCCAGAAGAATGATCCGAAGCCGGTCCAGGGGTCAGAGCCAGAAGAATCAACAGCGGAGGGAAGGCAGAAGCAGGACAAAGACAACCAAGACCACAGCAGCACAAACCAACTCCAGGAACCTTGTTGCAAGGCACTGGAGTGAAGTAGATGCAGGGTACATATACCCTGAAGGCGTCTGACGTCATTCACAGGTGCAGCAGCTGAACAGAAGATTTTCCCGTGCCGGCCCCTTTAAGGAAGGCTCCTCCCCGCGCGCGCGTCAGGGGGCAGGGCCAGCCGCACCGAGCCGTCGACGTCTCTCCCGAGGAGGGAGAGACGCGCTGAAGGGCCTGCAGGCCCGGGGAACCTCTGAAACGGCCCGGGCCGCCCCCGAGGTAGGTGGAGGGACCGGGGCACGGCCCGGGACCGGAACACTAACTGCACTAACCATATCCTCTGGCAACAAATTCCAGAGTTTAATTGTGCGTTGAGTGAAAAAGAACTTTCTCCGATTAGTTTTAAATGTGCCACATGCTAACTTCATGGAGTGCCCCCTAGTCTTTCTATTATCTGAAAGAGTAAATAACCGATTCACATCTACCCATTCTAGACCTCTCATGATTTTAAACAGTTCTATCATATCCCCCCTCAGCCGTCTCTTCTCCAAGCTGAAAAGTCCTAACCTCTTTAGACTTTCCTCATAGGGGAGCTGTTCCATTCCCCTTATCATTTTGGTAGCCCTTCTCTGTATCTTCTCCATAGCAATTGTATCTTTTTTGAGATGCGGTGACCAGAATTATACAGAGTATTCAAGGTGCGGTCTCACCATGGAGCGATACAGAGGCACTATGACATTTTCCGTTTTAGTCATCATTCCCTTTCTAATAATTCCCAACATTCTGTTTGCTTTTTTGACTGCTGCAGCACACTGAACTGACAATTTCAATGTGTTATCCACTATGACGCCTAGATCTCTTTCTTGGGTTGTAGCACCTAATATGGAACCCAACATTGTGTAATTATAGCATGGGTTATTTTTCCCTATATGCATCACCTTGCATTTATCCACATTAAATTTCATCTGCCATTTCGTTGCCCAATTTTTCAGTCTCGCAAGGTCTTCCTGCAGTTTATCACAATCCGTTTGTGATTTAACTACTCTGAATAATTTTGTATCATCTGCAAATTTGATTACCTCACTCATTGTATTTCTTTCCAGATCATTTATAAATATGTTGAAAAGTAAGGGTCCCAATACAGATCCCTGAGGCACTCCACTGCCCACTCCCTTCCACTGAGAAAATTGTCATTTAATCCTACTCTCTGCTTCCTGTCTTTTAGCCGGTTTGTAATACACGAAATGACATCGCCACCTAGCCCATAACTTTTTACTTTTCCTTGAAGCCTCTCATGAAGGACTTTGTCAAACGCCTTCTGAAAGTCCAAGTACCCTACATCTACCGGTTCACCTCTATCCAACTTGCCAGTGCTTATGCTTTTTTTCCTATTTTCTTCAGTAGCATCTCTTTCCATTTTTGGAAATAATTTCTTTTGTCTAAAATAGCTATGCCAGCAGCAATTTGGCCTCCCTTACTTCCCTTAATTCATGGAATACATCTGGTCTGGGCTTCCAAGATGGTATTTTTAAACAATGTCCATGCCTGATGTAAACTCTTAGAGTTCCATATTCAAACATTATGTGGCTGAACTAGTTAGCCAGATACATCTATATAAAAGTCTATTCAGCTAACTGTAGGACAGGTCTATGTCACGAACGGGGTTAGCAGAATACGTTTTTGACTAACTCTGAATATCAGAATTAGCTTGATAACTTATCCAGCTAACTCAACTACTGTTGTGTCCGTCAGTCTCAGATGGCTTCGACCTCTGTGCCTCACCTTTCTTTCCGCTCTCCCCGCTAGCCTTGGGAAGGTGGCTACCACCGTGTCTGCATGCCACTCTCTCTAGCGACCCGGGAACGGCAATGCCAAGGCTATCCGCCATGTTTCTCCTGAGGGCCTCCTAGGGTGCGCACACGCATGCCACCCATGCCTTTATCCACGTCATGGCGGGAACCTCGGGGGCGTTCCCCTTGAGTGACATCACACCATCCGGGTATTTAACCTGCCCTTTGTTTGCTAACAATTTGAGTTATCAAGGATTGGATTAGCCTCCAGTCTAAGCTACTCTGCCGCTTCCGTGCTGCTGTTGGAAGCTCTCTCTGCCCTTCGGGGTATTTCATCTAACCTGGGTACCCGCTCCTCGGGGGCCCTTTGCTTTCATTCAGGTGCCTATCTGGGATACCAGGTACTCGCTCCTCGAGGCCTCACCTTTCTTTCCGCTCTCCCCGCTAGCCTTGGGAAGGTGGCTACCACCGTGTCTGCATGCCACTCTCTCTAGCGACCCGGGAACGGCAATGCCAAGGCTATCCGCCATGTTTCTCCTGAGGGCCTCCTAGGGTGCGCACACGCATGCCACCCATGCCTTTATCCACGTCATGGCGGGAACCTCGGGGGCGTTCCCCTTGAGTGACATCACACCATCCGGGTATTTAACCTGCCCTTTGTTTGCTAACAATTTGAGTTATCAAGGATTGGATTAGCCTCCAGTCTAAGCTACTCTGCCGCTTCCGTGCTGCTGTTGGAAGCTCTCTCTGCCCTTCGGGGTATTTCATCTAACCTGGGTACCCGCTCCTCGGGGGCCCTTTGCTTTCATTCAGGTGCCTATCTGGGATACCAGGTACTCGCTCCTCGAGGGCCTGCTCTCCCTACCTTGGTGCCTGTAATCCAACTACTTCTGTCTGCTGGGATCTACATCTATACAGCTACCAACTTAGTGAGTAATCTAACCTTTATAAGTCTGCCTCATCTACAGCTCAGCACTGGGAACCTGCAACCAGAATTCCCTATACTACCGTCTGCTAACATCTACCATTGTGAGACGGGTCTCCTCTGCCGAGGGTCCCTGGACTGCTACTACTGGATCACCTCACTACTGCCACCTCTGGTGGTATCATCCAGCTGTATAATAAGACAAATCTCTGTGTTTGCGTGTCTCGAGTCTAGCCTAGTACTGCGGTTTCTCACAGGGCTCCTCCCCATGGGAGTGGCCATCACCACAGTACCCAAGAATCCACTCCAACACCTCAAAACCATAACAACTACTTCCAGTTTTGCCAATGCTCTGCCTGCTATTTAGCCAGCTATTTAGTTATCTGGCTAAGTGGTAACTGCTGATCCCGGGAAGATAATCAGCCACCACCACTTAGCCAGATGAGTTGAAACTTCTCCTGCTAAGTGGCTAATCTTTGCAGCTACTCCTTTTCTACTGACTGTGTGGGATAAGCCTTACCCTGAGGCATTGATTGGGGTGAACCAATAACACTTTTCCCTTAAAATAATGTGCATAGTTTTGAAAATGCCAAAGTATATATATTTTTGCCTTCCCTGAACTAGCTCTGTTTTGTTGCCTGCCTGTTTTTGCTGCAGGTAACAGTACGTTATTGATTCATTCACATACTTTTACTCAAAGAATGGTCAATTTTCAGTCTATTTATCCAGGTAAATTACACTTTATTTGGGTAAATGACTTTTAAAAATTACCCCCAAAATGTATTCCACAAGTTAAAAAAGTGAAAGAAACCAAATAACTGTCAGTGTGACTAAATGGTGCTATTTGTTTTCTTTCATCTTTTTTGTTTCTGTTTCTAAAACAACTAAAGTCTGAGAGGGTGGTGGATGCCTGGAATGTCCTTCCGGAGGAAGTGGTGAAGACCAAAACTGTGAAAGATTTCAAAGGGGCATGAGATAAACACTGTGGATCCCTAAAGGCTAGAGGATGGGAATAAATAAAAAAGCTTGGGAGTAACCTGCATGGAGCGGCAGATACTACCGTGGGAAACTTGCTGGGCAGACTAGATTGACCATTTTGGTCGTTTTCTGCCATCATTACTTTGTTACTATGTTACTATGTAAAAACTACTCACCTGGGCTTAGTGGCAGACCCTCCTTTCTCCTGCATTTTACCCTATCCATTAACATGCGCTCCCATTCTATGTCCTCCATCCATAAGTAGTCCTCGTCAGCATGATCATCCATCTTACAAAAGGAGCATGGCTGCAATGCTTGTTCCATTTTAAGTTTACCCCTTCCTACCAAAGGTTATTCCTTTTTTTTTCTTTGTCAAGGGCCAGCACTCTTCCTCATGTCCATTCTTAGCACAAAGTGAGGAAAAGGAAAAAGTGTACAGATCCTTGATAGTCAGGAGGGTGGGTACCTCCAAGATTCCTTTTTTCCTCTGTCTCTTTGGTCATCCTTGTTTTGAAGGTCCTCTCTTGTCAATGTATATATTAATCTCTGTCATAGGCTGTGTTACTAGGATAATGTCCAAGGCCATAGTTCCTTGGTATCAACAGTCTCTGGACAAATGGCCTTGCTTCCCACAGTTGAAACAAGCAGAGTAGCCTGATGGGTTTGCTTTAAGTAAGGAGGCAGTGTTGTCCTGCTCTGAGGACTTGTTGGGGGTCTGTGCTCTCAATGCTATGATAGGGAGCCTGTGTAGGTTGTCTCTCCATTCTCCATAGTACTTCTGGCATCAGCTGAGCCTGATGAGAGGTGTATTTCACTTTCAAGGCTTTCTCCGGGGTGGTTCCTGGGTTTCGACATACTCAATTTTGCATGGGTCATTTCAGTCCTTCCAGGAACTGCTCCAAAATTACCTGATTGGCTACTTTGAGGCTTGTCTTCATCTTTGGCTGTAGCCACTTCCATCTGGCATGTTTTAGCTGATGGAAAAGGTTTCATGGGGTTTCCCCCAGCTGTAGGGTCCTCCTTCAGAACTGCTGTCAGTAGGTCACTGTCATATAACCCACTCTTTCCAGGATGGCAGTTTTGATCTTGGCTTTTGCATTGGGATTGGCTGCTTGGAAGGTTACTTGACTCTTGCAGGTGAGTAGGTTTGCTAGGTATGTGGTTCAAATGGCTTCTGGCCAACTCTTTAGGCAGGCAGTTCTTTCAAATTCTTTAAGAACAAATCTGGGTTTTCCTCCACCTTCATCTTAAACAGAACAGGAAGTGGAGGGTGTACCTGTGGTTCGCATTGCTTATACCAACTGGATCAGTATCATTTACTGGTTGCTCACCAAAGACAGCTGCTGGGCCACTTGTTCAATCAGGGTGTGCACCGCCCCCCATGTTTTTTGCTGCCCTTCTGTGAGGACCTGTATGGCTCACTCCATGATAGCCTACTGGATCTGGTGCAATAAAAATTTGCTGAAGGGCTCTGGCCTGCTCTGGAACATTCAAACACAACTTTCTTTTTGCAGAAAAATATAAAATAAAACCTGCCAGTTGACATTAACTTCCCATAAATATAAAATCCCTCCCTATCCTTCTTAGCCTGTTTGTAAATTTAACTTTCGGCTGCAACTGCAGTGAGGCCCAATTAAGAAGAAAGTATCTGAAGAAAAAAATACGTCCCCCTCTTTTTCTGCCATGGTATCTGTTGCATTTGATGGTCTGTGGGCCTACCCCCATGGACTGCTGTGCTTATCTCCAGGCCAAAGCCGTTGCCGGGGAAGACCCCCAAGAGGATCCATGGCAGATCACCATGCTTAAGCTGCTTCTGTTCCCTGCAACATCAGTCCTCGAGTGTGTCACTCTGCCAGATTTAAAGGGACAGCGATGGGAAAACCTCCGTGGCCCTTACAGATGATATCATTAATACTGCCCTATAAAAAGACAGTTCCCTTGCTTCAGAACGCCTTGAAAATAGGTCCACCACTTTGATAGATCAAGTTTCTCAATGTGCTTCTGGTCTTCATTCCCGTGGTCCTGGTCTTCATCTCTTCAGTTCCTGGTTTTTGTCTTTGTCCTGTGGTCTTTCATCAGTTCTTCTGTGACTTCTGTGTCATTTCTGCCCACCTGTGCTGTTCCTTATCTCCCTGCTTGCCTATCTGTCCCACCTTCCTTTGGATGGATTTCTGGTTCTGACTTCAGCCTGCTTGACTCTCAACTTCCTTGAACTCCGCCTACCAATGACCACTGCCTTACTCTCAACTTGCTTGAACTCTGCCGGCCACTGACCATTGCCTGACTCATGACCACATCTGAATGCTGCCTACCTCCGACTAAGCCTGAACCAAGCCTGTCTCAGATCCTGGCCTATGACCCAACCATCTCTCCAGATATCCAACTCATCAGCAGAGGCTCCAACCTAAGACCTGCGGCCCCGGCACCCTAGGACTCAACCTAAGGGGAACAGGGGCTGGTATAGAGGAAGCTCCAGTTGAGCCTCTGCCACAGACAGCTCCACCAGCCAATGTTAGGGACCTGCAGGGCTCCTCCTTGTAGGGTGTACCCACTCCACCTCAGCCAAAGGATCCACGCCTGCAACAGTAGCTTTGCATGTACAAAGCTTAAGCAGAGAAATCCCCAAACTTGACACCATATGTTGTACTGTGAGTGGTCTTAGGGTAGCCAGAGGACCAATTCAGGCTGGGCACTGGCAAAAATCTTTCATAAATGTCTTTGTTAGTGACAAGAAACAAACAAAAAGCAGTTCTGTTATGCTTCACAGTTGAACAAAACAAACAGTGTTATAACTTACACTTCAGCAGTGTTCTCTTTGTCTAGGCGTCCTTCCCAGACTAGGATTCCCTACTGTCTTAGGCTTAAGTTGAACTGGGCAAGATCTCTGCATCTGATCTGTTAAGGTGTTTTGGGTTTCCTCCTATATTATCATGAAGTGGGGAATCAGCTGAATGGGGGATTTCTTCAGCAGGAGCAGGGCCAGACTCTAGAGTAGGGTCTTCCTCCTGACCAGCCACCTCCCCCTTGGGTTGAGTCTGCAGGTTCTGATGACCAACAGAGTTTTCCAGGAGTAGTACATAGTAGGCTGGGGTCTGGGCAGGCAGAGTTTGGATGAAGTCAATGTCTAAGCAGGAGGTCAGGGCAGGCAGTGAACTATGTAACGCTAATGAACTAATGTAACGCTAATGAACTAATGTAACGCTACAAGTTCTCTGTTCAATACTATGTTTATTGTTTAATGTAACGCCCCCCCCCCCCCCCGGCGATAGTTGTGTTATATGGAAACCGACTTGATTTGACATATATATATCAAGAAAGTCGGTATATAAAAACCCTAAATAAATAAATAAATAACAGCCTAAGTCAAGGCCAAAGACAGTCCGAGTCAGCAACAAGATTAGTCCAAGGGATGCTGAAAGTGAAGGCAAGGCAAGGCAGCACAGGTGAACCAGGTAGGGACAGGGGACTGGCACAGGAGACAAAAGCTGGAATAAGCAGCAAGGCCTGGGGCTGGAAGCAGGGACTGGAAAAGGAGATAAGGCCTGGGACCAGAGACAGGGACTGGAAATGGAGGCAAGACAGACATGGGAGACAATGGCTGGAACCGAAAGCCCACAGAGAGGACTAGGTAGGACAAGACATAACAAGGCCAGACTGGGCAGGACAAGGCTAGGACTGGATAGGTCTTCAAGAACAGGACAAAGACAGTGCAACACAGTCTAACAGGAAACAAACACAAAGCAAAGTGCACATAAAACAAGACAACCGGAGAAAGATCAAGATGGCCTCAGTAGCCCCCAAGGCAAGGCAGTGTGTGGCTAGTGGGCCCAAATACCACAAAGCAATACAAGAAGGCTAAGGCAGGGAGGCAAAGGAGGCCGCAGAACAAGGCAGGAAGACTGAGGTCACAGGACAAGGTACAACAAAAAGGCCACAGGGGTCACACAGAAGTGAAGCAAGGTAAGCAGGGCTAATGCAAAAAGCTGAGGTGACTCAATGAAGAGGTACCAAGTTGTGGGAGAGGGAGGGCTAAAAAGGGCTGGCCTTGCTGAGTTGTAGGATCATCAAGAGGTGGCTAGAATAGGAGAGAGCATGATTCCATGAGGATCGTTGCTGGTGGGGGGGCTGCCTAGAGCCAGGACTGTTACATGAATATTTCTAAACAGGACATGCAGCCAAAAATGGATGGTATAATCCCTTGTGTGTTGGGGAGAGTATGTTGATAGGAGTATTCTACCACCTACCTGGCCAAGATGGTGAGATGGACTGTGAAATACTAAGAGAAATTAGGGAAGCTAACCAATTGGTAGTGCAGTAATAATAGGAGATTTCAATTACCCCAATATTGACTGGGTAAATGTATCATCGAGACATGCTAGAGAGATACAGTTCCTGGATGGAATAAATGACATATTTATGGAGCAATTGCTTCAGGAACCAATGAGAGAGGGAGCAATTTTAGATCTAAGTGGAGCACAGGATATGGTGCGAGAGGTAATGGTGGTGGAGCCCCTTGGCAATAGTAATCATAATATGATCAAATTTGAATTAATGACTGGAAGGGGGACAGTAAGAAAATTCACGGCTCTACTGCTAAACTTTCAAAAGGGAAACTTTGATAAAATGAGAAAAATAGTTAGAAAAAAACCTGAAATGAACAGCTCCAAAGGTGAAAAGTATGCAAGAGGCGTGGACATTGCTAAAAAATACTATCCTAGAAGCACAGTCCAGATGTATTCCACACATTAAGAAAGGTGGAAGGAAGGCAAAATGATTACCGGCATTGTTAAAAGGCGAGGTGAAAGAGACCATTTTTGCCAAAAGATCTTCATTCAAAAATTGAAAGAAGGATCCCACAGAAGAAAATAGAATAAAGCATAAGTGTTGGTAAGTTAAATGTAAGACATTGATAAGACAGGCTAAGAGAGAATTTAAAAAGAAGTTGGCCGTAGAGGCAAAAACTCACAGTAAAATTTTTTAAAAGATATATCCAAAGCAGAAAACCTACAAGGGAGTCAGATGGACTGTTAGATGATCGAGGGGTTAAAGGGGATCTTAGAGAAGATAAAGCCATTGCAGAAAGATTAAACAATTTCATTGTTTCGGTGTTTAGTGCTGAGGATGTTGGGGAGATACCAGTTCCGGAAAAGGTTTTCATGGTAAATCATGGTAAACCTAGAAGATGTGGTAGGCCTGACTGACAAACTGAAGAGTAGTAATCACCTGGACTGGATGGTATACACCCCAGGTTTCTGAAGGAACTAAAAAATGAAATTTCAGATCTATTAGTAAAAATTTGTAACCTATCATTAAAATCATCCATTGTACCTGAAGACTGGAGGATGGCTAACGTAACCCCAATATTTAAAAAGGGCTCCGGGGTGACCTGGGAAACTACAGACCAATTAGCCTGACTTCAGTGCCAGCAAAAATAGTGGAAAGTGTTCTAAAGATCAAAATCACAGAACATATAGAATGGCATTGTTTAATGGAACAAAGTCAGCAAGGCTTTACCCAAGGAAAGTCTTGCCTCACAAATCTGCTTCACTTTTTTGAAGGGGTTAATAAACACGTAGATAAAGGTGAACCGGTAGATGTAGTGTATTTGGATTTTCAGAAGGCATTTGACAAAGTTCCTCATGAGAGGTTTCTAGGAAAAATAAAAAGTCATGGGATAGGTGGTGATGTCCTTTCGTGGATTGCAAACTGGCTAAAAGACAGGAAACAGAGAGTAGGATTAAATGGACAATTTTCTCAGTGGAAGGGAGTGGGCAGTGGAGTGCCTCAGGGATCTGTATTTGGATCCTAACTTTTCAATATATTTATAAATGATCTGGAAAGAAATACGACGAGTGAGATAATCAAATTTGCAGATGATACAAAATTGTTCAGAGTAGTTAAATCGCAAGCAGATTGTGATAAATTGCAGGAAGACCTTGTAAGACTGGAAAATTGGGCATTGAAATGGCAGATGAAATTTAATGTGGATAAGTGCAAGTTGATGCATATAGGGAAAAATAACCCATGCTATAGTTACACAATGTTAGGTTCCATATCAGGTGCTACAACCCAAGAAAGAGATCTAGGCGTCATAGTGGATAACACATTAAAATCATCGGTTCAGTGTGCTGCGGCAGTCAAAAAAGCAAACAGAATGTTGAGAATTATTAGAAAGGGAATGGTGAATAAAACGGAAAATGTCATAATGCCTCTGTATCGCTCCATGGTGAGACCACACCTTGAATACTGTGTACAATTCTGGTCGCCGCATCTCAAAAAAGATATAATTGCGATAGAGAAGGTACAGAGAAGGGCTACCAAAATGATAAGGGGAATGGAACAGCTCCCCTATGAGGAAAGACTAAAGAGATTAGGACTTTTCAGCTTGGAGAAGAGATGGCTGAGGGGGGGGATATGATAGAGGTGTTTAAAATCATGAGAGGTCTAGAATGGGTAGATGTGAATAGGTTATTTACTCTTTCGGATAATAGAAAGACCAGGGGGCACTCCATGAATGTGGCACATTTAAAACTAATCGGAGAAAGCTCTTTTTCACTCATGTACAATTAAACTCTGGAATTTGTTGCCAGGCGATGTGGTTAGTGCAGTTAGTGTAGCTGGGATTAAAAAATGTTTGGATAATTTATTGGAGTTGAAGTCCATTACCTGCTATTAATCAAGTTGACTTAGAAAATAGCTACTGCTATTACTAGCATGGGATAGACTTAGGGGTAAATTTTCAAAGGGGTACGCGAGTACGATACGCGCGTACCCCCTGAAAACCTACCCCAAACCCCCCCCTGCGCGCGCCAAGCCTATTTTGCATAGGCTCGGCAGCACGCGCAAGCCCCGGGACGAGCGTAAGTCCCGGGGCTTGCATGGAGGGGTGGGCCACGAGTGACGCGGTGTTTCGGGGGCGGGTCCGGGGGCGTGGAGCTGGCCCGGGGGTGTGGTCGAGGCCTCCGGACCAGCCCCCGGGTTGGGTGATGGCACACCAGCAGCCTGCTGGCACGCGCAGATTTATGCCTGCTTTCTGCAGGCGTAAATCTGCCAACAAAGGTAGGGGGGGTTTAGATAGGGCCGGGGGGGTGGGTTAGGTAGGGGAAGGGAGGGAAAGGTGAGGGGAGGCAGAAGGAAAGTTCCCTCCGAGGCCGCTCCAATTTCGGAGCGCCTCGGAGGGAACAGGCAGCGTGCGCTGGGCTCGGCGCGCGCAGGTTGCACAAATGTGCACTCCCTTGTGCGCACTGACCCCGGATTTTATAAGATATGTGCGGCTACGCGCGTATCTTATAAAATCCAGCGTACTTTTGTTCGCGCCTGGTGCACGAACAAAAGTACGCCCGCGCGTACATTTATAAAATCTACCCCTTAGTTTTTGCGTACCTATAGCCTGGATTGGCCACTTTTGGAAACAGGATGCTGGGCTTGATGGACCCTTAGTCTGACCCAGTATAGTACGCTCTTATGTTCTTATAAGTGGAGTTGTACGTGTATTTCTTCTTGAATCTGTGTAAGAACATGTACACAATTGTGTGAGCATTCAATAAAGTAGGCTGTATTAGTGCAGTTAGTGTAGCTGGGATTAAAAAATGTTTGGATAATTTATTGGAGTTGAAGTCCATTACCTGCTATTAATCAAGTTGACTTAGAAAATAGCTACTGCTATTACTAGCATGGGATAGACTTAGGGATAAATTTTCAAAGGGGTACGCGAGTACGATACGCGCGTACCCCCTGAAAACCTACCCCAAACCCCCCCTGCGCGCGCCAAGCCTATTTTGCATAGGCTCGGCAGCACGCGCAAGCCCCGGGACGCGCGTAAGTCCCGGGGCTTGCATGGAGGGGTGGGCCACGAGTGACGCGGTGTTTCGGGGGCGGGTCCGGGGGCGTGGAGCTGGCCCGGGGGTGTGGTCGAGGCCTCCGGACCAGCCCCCGGGTTGGGTGATGGCGCACCAGCAGCCTGCTGGCGCGCGCAGATTTACGCCTGCTTTCTGCAGGCGTAAATCTGCCAACAAAGGTAGGGGGGGGGGTTAGATAGGGCCGGGGGGGTGGGTTAGGTAGGGGAAGGGAGGGGAAGGTGAGGGGAGGCAGAAGGAAAGTTCCCTCCGAGGCCGCTCCGATTTCGGAGCGCCTCGGAGGGAACAGGCAGCGTGCGCTGGGCTCGGCGCACGCAGGTTGCACAAATGTGCACTCCCTTGTGCGCACTGACCCCGGATTTTATAAGATACGTGCGGCTACGCGAGTATCTTATAAAATCCAGCGTACTTTTGTTCGCGCCTGGTGCACGAACAAAAGTACGCCCGCGCGTACATTTATAAAATCTACCCCTTAGTTTTTGCGTACCTATAGCCTGGATTGGCCACTTTTGGAAACAGGATGCTGGGCTTGATGGACCCTTAGTCTGATCCAGTATAGTATGCTCTTATGTTCTTATAAGTGGAGTTGTACGTGTATTTCTTCTTGAATCTGTGTAAGAACATGTACACAATTGTGTGAGCATTCAATAAAGTAGGCTGTATTAGTTCTGTATGAAACTTCTATTTCATGTCAGCGAAACTTGCTGCCCTATTCTGCTTCCATAGTTCTATCAGATTTACAAACATGAGAACCTTTAATTGTCTTAAATTATCTGCATGCTCAAATTTGCTGAAAATTAAATTATTTCCTCATTTTTAGTTGAAGGCCTTAGTGTTTCTTGTTTTTGTTAAGGACACGTATTCAGAGTAAAATATACATTGTTCAAAGCAAGAGTAATACTGTTCTGAATTAATGTACCTGCAATTTTAATTGAAATATTTTCAAGTTTTTTTCAAGAATAACCCAGACTATTCCTATCTAAGAATATAGGTGCATATAGAGAAGGATTGTTTGAAAAGCACAATCTAAAGCTAGGGCTTTCAGGAAGATTGAGCATGATGGATAACTTCATTTTTGTGTTAGATAATCTATTATGCTATGTATAGAACAGTCAGTATGTGTGTTACTGTGTCACTATCCTGTATGATTGTAGTACATCAGAAAGAGACAGACATGCTCAGAATGGTTGGCTATACATGCTGGCATGGAAACTACTTGCTGATGCTATCTCTTAAGAGACAGAGCAGCAAAAGACATATATTAGTGCTGTATTACCCAATTACAGTTGGGCAGACTTATGGAGATAAAGTACCTTGTCTAATTATCAGTGCAGTGACTGGAACCCAGACAATCCTTCCTACAGTTTAAACTGAAAGAAATGCAGCTGATAAGATAACTGGGATAGTTCCAACCAAGAATATACCCAAGAATGATACAGGACATCATGTCCCATTCTGCAGCACGTAGCAAGTCAGAGATGCCAATGCCCAGTTAGAAAACCAAATCCCATGCTGAGAGTTCCAAAGAAACCAACTTTAAAAATACTCAGAATAAAATAATAAAACTATTCTTGGCTGCATTTCAATATTTAGTGAAGAACTCAGTACAGAATATAGGAAAATAAGAAGTACCATGCTGGGTCAGACCAAGGTCCATCAAACCTAGCATTCAGTCTCTAACAGTGGCCAGTCCAATTTACAAGTATCTGGCAGATCCCCAATAGTTGATCTATTTCTTATATTCCAATCCCAGGGATACGCGCTGACTTTCTACCGACTAATAACTGTTATGGACTTTTCCTTAAAGAACTTGTCCAATACTCTTTTGAGCCACACTATGTTAATTGCCTTGACCACGTCCTCTGGCGATCAGTCTTTGTTTTTTCATATAATGGGAGGTATGTCCCATTTATCTATTTATTTATTTATTTATTTAAATAATTTATATACCGGAGGTTCCTGTATAATATACATATCACCCCGGTTTACATATAACAGTAACAATCACTACATTTTGCGGTTTACATAGAACAGTATTAAACAACGAAGTTTTACATTGAGCAAAAAGAAGTAAACAAGTTTTAACATTGAAACAAACGAAGTAAACAAGTTTTTACTTTGAAACAACTTAATAGAAGTAGGCAAATAGTAAATACTATTAAACCATTAATAGAACATGCGGTTAATAAATCCAAAAATAACATGGAGATATGTAAGTCCACATGAATGTGTATATAGACTGTATGTAGACAGCATGAAACTTAAACCACTGTATGTAGACTGTATGTATGTGTGTGTATGTACTGTATGTATGTGTGAATCTCTAATTGAATAATGAAGATTAAAAAAAAGATCTGAAAAATATCATTGTGGGAGTGAAAAGACTTTTTTTTCTTGTTCTTGGTTCTAGGGGAAGGCTAGTTTGAATAACCAAGTCTTAAGTTTCTTTTTAAATGTAATGTGGCATGGTTCTAGACGCAGGTCTGTAGGGAGCGAGTTCCAAAGTGAAGGGCCCGCTGTCGACAGTGCACGTTTCCTTAGAGCGGATTTCGCCGGCTGTGTGATTAGTCTGTTCTGATAAGCGCTTCTGGTAGGTTTTACGGATGTGTGTAGTTGAATTTGAAATGTTAAGTTGAGAGGCGCGATGTTGTATAAGGCCTTATGTATCATCGCTAGAGACTTGAATTGGATCCTGTATTTGATTGGGAGCCAGTGGAGGTAGTGGAGGATTGGGGTGATGTGATCTCTTTTCTTGGCATTTGAAAGAATTCTTGCTGAGGCGTTCAGGACCATCTGAAGTGGTTTGGTGGTGCATGCTGGTAGGCCTAGGAGGAGAGAGTTACAGTAGTCTAATTTTGGGAGTATGATGGCTTGTAAAACCATACGGAAGTCCCTGTATAGGAGGAGTGGTTTAAGTTTCTTTAATGTTTGAAGTTTAAAGAAACATTCTTTTGTTGTGTTGTTGACAAATTTGTTGAGATTGAGTCTGCTGTCTATGATGACTCCCAGATCTTTAACTTGTTGCGTGATGAAGTGCCCGGTGGTGTCCGGATGTTGATTAGTGTTAGAATGTGAAGGGGGGGTATAGTATTATCTGGAAGATAATAACATTCTTATATTTATCTGGAAGATAATAACATTCTATCCTCTGCTCAGTACGGCTTTCGCAAATCCCTAAACACAGAATCTCTCCTACTATCACTCACGGACACCATCCTCGTAAACCTTGAGAAAAAACAATCCTACTTGCTAGTTCTCTTAGGCTTGTCCGCAGCTTTTGACATGGTAAAACACACAATACTTATAGACCAACTAGCCAACTTAGGCATCAAAGGCTCAGCTCTCAGTTGGTTTCAGTCCTTCCTGAGCAATAGATTCTAAAAAGTCAGGATAAACAACAAGGAATCTCATCCCATCCTTACAGACCAAGGAGTCCCTCAAGGATCTTCACTTTCACCCACCCTCTTCAATATCTACCTCCTCCCTCTCTGCCACCTACTCGCCAACCTCAAGCTTACCCATTATCTCTATGCGGACGACATACAAATCCTTATCCCCATCACAGAATCCCTTCAAAAAACTATCACCTATTGGAATGACTACCTTCAGCCAATCAAAGACCTACTCTCTAGTCTCAACTTAGTTTTGAACGCTAATAAAACAGAAATGCTTATTATCTCCCAGGACCCCACCATCATCTCATCTAGCTCCACTCAATCAGCAAACTCAATTATCAATTTCTCTATGGAAGTCAGGGATCTAGGAGCTTGGCTAGACAACAATCTAAACCTAAAAAAGTTTATAAACAATACCTCAAAGGACTGCTTTTACAAATTGCAAGTCCTCAGAAAGCTAAAACCCCTCCTACATTTCAATGACTTCTGGCTATTTATTTATTTTATTTATTTTTAATTTTTATATACCGGAATTCCTGTATGCAATACAAATCAATCCGGTTTACAAGTAACGAAAAGGTTGCCCTGGTCTGGGAGGTTAGACCGGGGTTTTTTACATAGAACATTGAACAGTAACAATCAACCATTGAACATTATTACATTATTACAAGGAACATTGCAAGTAACTATAAATATTTAACAACAAATGACAAATAACCTTATTCGTGTTTTGAATAGTACGTGTGTGTTCACCTTTTTTTACAATGAACTTTAGTAGCGTTTATGGTCTGCAGTAAGTGGTTATATAAAGGTGCATGATGACTGTTAAATAGACATGTGATTAAGCAAGTACAGGTATGAAATTAAGTGTCAAAGTGTTAGTGTCACCCTGCAATGTTTGGATCTGAAAGTCAGGAGGAGGTGCCTAGTTACACTCTGGGAGTTGGAACGCTTGCCTGAAGAGCCAGGTTTTTAACCTTTTTTTGAACTCTGTTAGATTTGATTCGAGTCGTAGGTCTGGTGGGAACGCGTTCCATTGGTGAGGTCCCGCCGTGGAGAGTGCTCTTTTTCTTAGTGTTGATTTGGCAGGAGTTGCGACTAATGTGCCTTTGTAGGCGCTTCTGATGGGTCTGGAAGATAAGTGTGGACGAAGTTGAGTTTGTAGAGATATAGGTGCGACGTTATGAATTGCTTTATGAATGATGGTTAAGGTTTTATATAGGATTCTCTGTTTGATGGGTAGCCAGTGGAGGTTGGCTAGTACTCCAATCCATCATTCTATCTAAGCTAGATTATTGTAACTCCCTCCTACTTGGACTCCCCACAAATACTATCAAACCCTTACAGATGGTACAGAATGCTGCTGCCAGAATCCTCACAAACTCCAACAAAAGGGACCATATCATTCCAATCCTCCGTAACCTCCACTGGCTTCCTATCAAACAGAGGATTATCTTCAAAGTCCTTACAATCGTTCACAAAGCGACTCACAAACTCGCGCCCATCAAGTTAAGCACACAACTTCAACTTCATACATCTTCCAGACCCATCAGAAGTGCATACAAAGGCACACTATATGCCCCGCCTGCAAAAACCTTACAAAGGAAACGAGCACTATCCTCTGCAGGTCCCCACCAATGGAACGCGCTCCCCCCAGACCTAAGACGTGAACCTAGTCATCATGAGTTAAAAAAAAACCTAAAAATGTGGCTCTTCCGCCAAGCCTTTCCTGACACTTAACACCGCCCAGATGCTCACATTCTCGTGTACTATATATTCATGACTCACCCATGTTTTCCCATCCCTTGCTCCCTATCAAGATACTGTACTTTTTCCATATAATGTGTTTATAGATACTTTATTGTTATATAATTTTTAATTTATACTTTATTGTATACACGGCACTTGGTTCTACTTGTTATTTGTTACTACACGTTGATTCTGAGTTCAAACGTTTCTTGTAACTATTCCATGTTCAATTTTGTACTTTAGTTCAATTTGTACCTTAGTTCTATTGTTTCATGTAAAGCCCCTCCCTTTTGGGCAACTCACTGTTTGATGTAAACCGGAGTGATTTGTATTCCCTACAAGAACCTCGGTATATAAAAATTAAAAATAAATAAAATAAAATCTAGGCCAAAGATAAGGTTCTAAAGGAATCAAGGACAAGAATGGAGAACACTGGGGTAGGGGGGAAACTACAACTCCCAGAAACCAAGGGGCTCAGCAGAGTAGAGAGTCCCTAGGGCCTGAGACTAGGTGGTGACTTAATTAATGAGGTGTAGCTACAGGAGGAAAAGGCAGTGGAACCAGACAAAGCAGACCGAGAGAGGAGCTGTATGGTGTTTCTACAGGCAACAGGTAAATGTGCTTTACTTTGAGAATGATTTCCTGATGTGAGAAGGGATTGCATGGGAGGTGTAGGAAAAGGCTGCAGTGACCAATTCAGAGTCCAACAAGCAGGTGGTGGTAGTCCACCCCAGCTAACTTCTGTGCTGGGGAAGAGGTAATAACATAAGAACATGTCATACTGGGTCAGACCAAGGGTCCATCAAGCCCAGTATCCTGTTTCCAACAGTGGCCAATCCAGGCCATAAGAACCTGGCAAGTACCCAAAAACTAAGTCTATTCCATGTTACTGTTGCTAGTAATAGCAGTGGCTATTTTCTAAGTCAACTTAATTAATAGCAGGTAATGGATTTCTCCTCCAAGAACTTATCCAATCCTTTTTTAAACACAGCTATACTAACTGCACTAACCACATTCTCTGGCAACAAATTTCCAGAGTTTAATTGTGCGTTGAGTAAAAAAGAACTTTCTCCGATTAGTTTTAAATGTGCCCCATGCTAACTTCATGGAGTGCCCCCTAGTCTTTCTACTATCCGAAAGAGTAAATAACCGATTCACATCTACCCGTTCTAGACCTCTCATGATTTTAAACACCTCTATCATATCCCCCCTCAGTCGTCTCTTCTCCAAGCTGAAAAGTCCTAACCTCTTTAGTCTTTCCTCATAGGGGAGTTGTTCCATTCCCCTTATCATTTTGGTAGCCCTTCTCTGTACCTTATCCCTTCCTTGCTAACTCCGTTTGTTAGCATTTTCAAAGACCTTTAAATATTTGAAGCAGATGACGTCATCTCAGGGGGATGCCCCTGAGGTTCGCACCCTTGCTGGTACAAGAGTTGGGACTCGCTCGTGCGCCCTAGGCATCAGGACAAGATGGCGGAGTTGCAGCGTCGAGCAGGTCCGGGGATGCCGGAAAGAGACGGCATGGGGATGCCGTGGTAGCCAGCCGTCCATCAGACCCGAAGGAAGTCGCCACAGAAGTAAAGAGGGTGGAGTGAGGGCATCGGGTAGCGACGGTCGCCACAAAGAGACCAGGCCTAGAGAGCTAAAGTGGGTCTCATGGGGAGCTGGTAGGACCTCATAGGATATTTGTAAGCTGTATGTCTTTCTAATATGTGTGCCTGATGCAAAGTGAGCTATTACTTTGATTTAGACACTTGTGATGCACTGTAAATAAAAAATTGCACTTGAGCCAAGTTAGTTAAGTCTTGTGGTATTCCTGAAACTGTTTCTGCGGCCGCAGCTGGCCTGAATACTATATAAGGAGATAGAGGATGAGAGTTTGGAAAGTGAAATAAGGGATGAAAGAGATGGAGAGGTGGAGGATGAAAAACAGGAGCAATAGATTTAATAGAATAAACCTATCACCTTGTGAATAGTTAAATAACCTTTTCTCTCCTACTCTCCTCAAGAGTTTATCATGTATCCACCTCATAATCCACCTATCCTAAATTGAATTAGTTGTCATAATGTTTATATACTCTAATTTATTGTAAAGCTAAATAATGTTTATCTATACTTATCTATTCTAAATTATTGTAAAGCCTGTTGCTACGTTACGTTACAATGTGAACCGAGGTGATGTTTTTGACGTGCCCCGGTATATAAAAAATTCTTAAATAAATAAATAAATAAATTTGAGGGAAAACTGGTAAGGTAAGTGATAGGGAGATGATGCAATAAATAGAGAAAAAATGGAGGCCTTTGCATGTACTATGGTCAGCCCGGCCACGATGTCTCTACATGCTCCATTCGTCCGGAAAATGGACAGGCCTAAGTCTTGCAGGAGGACTGTTCTTAGGCCTCACTACGCCCTCTCCTCCGCTCTCTCTCCCAATCTCCTTGACCTTCGGACCAGTCACGGTTCAGACTCCTGCCCTGGTGGATTTAGGGGCAGGAGGCAACTTCATTCTCAGACGTCTAGTGGAATACTTGAGGATTCCCCTCATCAAGTTGAAAGATCCATTACTATTATCCTCCATTCATGGAGAGCCCTTACCGGGTGACGTGACTTGCCAAACCGTATCAGTTACTCTCCGCACCGGAGCTCTCCATACGGAATCGTTCTCCTTCTTTGAACTGGAAAGGGCCATGCACCCTATCGTCTTGGGGTTACCCTGCACCAACCCCAATTTGACTGGGCATCCTTGGATCTCTCCAGCTGGGGCCCAGAATGTCACGGGAGGTGCCTTAAGGAAATCTCGCCTATCATTTGCATGCCTACGACTCCAGTGATGCAAGGACTGCCGCCCAAATATACATCCTTCAGGGATGTATTTTCCAAAGAAGTGGATGATATTCTTCCTCCACTTAGGCCCTATGACTGTGCCATAAGACTGAAGCCCAATGCTGAGCCACCGAAAGGACGGGTGTACCCTCTCTCAGCCACTGAGAATAAAGCAATGTCGGAATATATTGAAGAAAATCTCCAGAAGGGCTTTATCAGACCATCAAAGTCACCAGCCGGCACATGCTTTTTCTTTGTGGGGAAGAAGGACGGTACCCTACGTCCATGTATCAATTACCGAGGTCTAAAAGAAATCATGATCAAAGACCATTACCCCTTGCCATTAATCTTGGAGCTGTTTGACCGGCTGCAAGGGGCCAAGATATTTTCAAAGCTCGACTTGAAGGGGGCCTACAATCTCATTCGCATTTGGAGCGGCCACTTCGAGTATCTAGTAATGCCGTTCGGGTTGTGCAATGCACCTGCCATTTTCCAAAATATGATGAACGACATCTTGTGGGATCTGCTGTACAAGAATGTTGTGGTCTACCTGGACGACATATTAATCTTCTCCCAGGATTCGGACACCCACATTGCAGATGTCAAGCAAGTACTCCACCGTCTTTGCAAACACCAGTTGTACGCTAAAATCTCTAAGTGTGAATTTCACAAAGACTCAGTGCCTTTTCCAGGCTACATAGTGTCGAAAGAAGGCTTCCAAATGGACCCTCACAAACTTGAAAGTATCAAGAATTGGTCCCAACCTACCAGCCTGAAGGCTTTAAGGAGATTCCTGGGGTTCACTAACTATTATCGAAGCTTTATAAAGAACTATTCTTCTTTAACCGTGCCCTTGGCTGCGATGACTCGCAAAGGTGCCAACGTTTCAAAATGGTCAGCGGAGGCCAATTCCGTGTTCGAGAAATTGAAGACTGCCTTCTCCACAGAAACGTGCTTGCGGCATCCAGATCCCAACAAGCCTTTTATCGTCGAAGTTGATGCTTCAGATGTGGGTGTAGGGGCTGTGTTGAGCCAAAGAGGAGACTCAAAAGCCTTACATCCCTGTTCCTTCTTCTCACAAAAATTTTCTCCAGCCGAGAAAAACTATGGGATCAGCGATAAAGAGCTCTTGGCAATAAAGCTTGCATGCGAGGAATGGCAGCCTTGGCTCGAAGGCGCTCAACATCAAATAACAGTATTAATGGATCATAAAAATCTAGAGTATCTCCGCCACACACAACGTCTAAATTACAGACAGGCCAGATGGTCCTTATTTTTTAATCGTTGCGATTTTGTGTTGAAGTTCCGCCCTGGAGATAGAAACACCAGAGCAGACGCTCTGTCACGTTCTTTTCTTTCAGAGGATGTGCCTGATGAGCCACAGCACATAATTGACCTGAAGAAGATCCTCTTGGCATCCACCCAGTCTGTACCCACTGGTAAAACAATCGTTCCAAAAAGATTCAGGAAGAAAGTGCTCTTTTGGGCGCACGATTCTAAGCTGGCTGGCCATCCTGGCCAACGCTGTACCCTGCTCAAGATACAAAAGCTGTACTGGTGGCCTACCATCAAGAAGGATACCTATTCCTACGTGGCATTCTGCACCAATTGTGCCAAGAACAAACCTGCTTCTGGACAACCATGGGGTCAGATGCAACCACTGCCAGTTCCGGAACGGCCCTGGTCGCACATCGCTACTGACTTTGTAGCCGATTTACCCACTTCCGAAGGAATGAACACCATCTGGATGACAGTGGATCGATTTAGCAAGATGGCACACTTCGTGGCGCTCCCTGGCATACCTTCAGCCTTGGAGCTTGCAAAGCTCTTCATAATGCACATATTCCGCCTCCACGGACTACCTTCTCACATTGTATCCGACCGTGGGTCCCAATTCACAGCACGATTCTGGAGGGCCTTGTGCAAATTGTTTAACATCTCTCTAGACTACACCTCAGCCTATCATCCGCAATCGAATGGCCAGACGGAACAGATGAATTGAACAATGAAGCAGTTTATTCGAGCTTATGTCACTTCCGACCAGAATAACTGGGCCGAATTGCTTCCATGGGCTGAATTCTCCATCAATTCTCATTCAGCAACATCTACTGGATTGTCACCTTTTGAAGTGGTTTTTGCACATTCTCCAACACCGCCACTTCCACTGAAGCTCTCAGTGACGTCCCCAGCAGCTCAAACCACTGCTGATGATATCCATAATCTGTGGGTTCAGACAAAGGACATGCTAATCAAAGCGAATGACCGTGCTAAGAAGTACTACGATGCGCACCATTCGCAAGCTCCAGTCTTCAAGCCAGGAGACAAGGTCTGGTTGTCAACCAAGCACCTCAGACTTAAACTACCCTCCTCTTGGTTTGCTCCTCACTACATGGGACCATTCCTAGTCCTCCAACGTATTGGCAAAGTCACCTACCATCTGAAGCTACCACCTGGTCTCAAAATCCATAATGCTTTCCACATTTCACTTCTGAAACCTCTCATACTCAGCGAAGTTTCTTCCAAATCTCAGGATCCACCTGTCATCAATACAGAAGTCGACTTAGAGTTCAAAGTCGAAGAGATTCTGGATGTTCGAAAAAGAGGCAATACTTTTGAATATCTTCTCTCCTGGGAAGGTTTTGGCCCCGAAGAAAAGTCTTGGGAGCCTCAGACCAATATCCTTTACAAAGAGATGCTTCATCAGTTCCACATTGCGCATCCTTCCAAACCCAAGCCTTGTACCCGAAGAGGAGTTTGCCCTTTGAAGGAGGGTATAAGGACCATCTGGCCTGTCTGTAATTTAGACGTTGTATGTGGCGGAGATACTCTAGATTTTTATGATCCGTGAATACGGTTATTTGATGTTGAGCACCTTTGAGCCAAGGCTGCCCGACGACTCCACTCTGCCCACCTTACCTCTTTTGCAACTCCCTCTTTGTTTGATGGAAGTTTGGCTGCTGCGGCGTCATCTTGCCGTTCTCCTCCGGCGTCCCCTGAACCGGCTAGACGCTGCCTTTCCGCCATGTTCTCCTGAAGCCTAAGGGCGTGTGATGCGGCGCGGCCCCGACTCAAGTACCAGCTGTGGCGCGAACCTCAGGGACGTCCCCTGAGATGACGTCATCAAGCCCAGATATTTAAGGTCTTTGTTTTTGCTATTTGAGTTAGCAACGGTTTACCTAGCTTCCTCCATCAGGTATCGCTGTGGATGGGATTTGCTCTCTGCATACCTTGCTACTCTGCCTCTTCAGACTTTACCAGGGGTACCCACTCCTCGGGGACCTCGCTCTCTCTCTTGTTTTTCAGGTCGCAGTCTGGAACCGGTACTCGCTCCTCGAGGACCCACGTTCCCGGACCTGCTACTGAATACTACTTCTGCCAGGAAGTCATCGCTGCCTACAACACCAGTAAGTTACCATCTCTCTCTCAGAGCTTTCCCCGGAACCAAGTACTCACTCCTCGAGGGCCAACTCCATTCCAGCCTCTGGGCTGCTTCAAGAGACTATTGTGTGAGTGTTTCCATCAAGGTTCTGTTCCTGAACTCTGCATACTCTGCCTACTCACTATATTCAGTTTCTCTACAGCTCAGCCATCCTGGGATCACTGTTCCAGTGCCTGAGGGACTACAGCCTAGCCAGGCTCTTCCAGCTCACTACTGCCACCTCTGGTGGTTCACTATACAGTTCAATAAAAGATCTAGTGTGTGTCTGACTGTCTGTCTCCCAACTCTGAGCCTGACCGGTGGCCCCTCTCGGGATCTTCCCCCGAGGGCGTGGTCATCTGCTACCGGCCCAAGGATCCACCCACAATTATCACAAATAATATCACCCGACCCGCGGTGGTCCATGGGCCGGCCCCCCACCTACCCCGGGACATCTCGCGGCAGCAGTGCTGTGGTTGAGGTCTGGTCGGGTTGGCTGGCTTCTTCGCGGCATCCTCTCGGAGGGAGATGCCGCCGACATCCAGGCAGACTCTGCCCATAGGCGTGTGTGCACGCAGGGGTTCTAGCATTTAAAGGGACCAGCATGAGAAAGCCCTGGTCTGCCTCTGAATGTGACGTCAGACGCTGCCAGTACTTATACTGGCTTGACAAGCATCTCCTTGCCTTGCAACGAGGTTCTCACTGTTCAGTGTTGTCTAGTTGCTGTTCCTGCTTCTGACTTTGGCTTCTGACCTTGGCTACGTACTTCGGCTTCCAACTTTGGCTTCTGACCTTGGCAACGTACTTCGGCTTCCAACTTCGGCTTCTGACCTTGGCTTCTGACTTCGGCTCCTGACCTCGGCTCATCCACAGTTACTGATCCTATCTTGACCTCTGGCTTCCTGCTCCGCTGCTTACAGGAGGCCTCGCCTAAGTCCAAGCGGCTCGGGTCCTCACGGGCTCCTCCTGTGGGGACTGCGGGCTTCCAGTGGTGAAGCTCCCATTGGCCTCCTGGTTCCAGCTTCTCTCTTCAAAGACTCCGGTACTCTGCTGCTGTTACTCACCCGCAGGAGACCGTACGTAAGTCCAAGCGGCTCGGGTCCTCACGGGCTCCTCCTGTCTCAGCCGGCTCAAGGATCCACGAATCCAACAGTTTGCCAGGCCATGGACCCAGTGGATATGGCAGGCTTAAAGGCCATCCCTGGAATTGCCCAGAGGCTACAGCAACAGCAAATCTGCCTTGATGTCCTGATTTCGACTGTAGAGAGACTGGCCAATCGTATGGACGGAGCGCCTGCACTTGTACCTCCTGCGCTAGTTGCCGCGGCTGATCCTGGACCGGCAACTCCCACACAACTGCCGGCAACTCCCACACAACTGCCGGCACCTTCACGTTACTCCGGGGAAGCGAAGCAGTGCCGCGGATTCTTCAAGCAGTGCTACATCCGCTTCTCTCTGCTGCCTTCTCAGTTTCCGACGGATCTGGTAAAAACCAGTTATATTGTATCTCTGCTGGACGGGAAGCCCCTGGCCTGCGCCTCTCCGCTGTGGGAGCATAAAGATCCCATTCTTGGGAACCTGGAACAGTTTGTCTCAGCCTTCCAAATTGTCTTTGATAAACCTGCTTGCAGACCCATGGCTGTCGCCGAGTTACTCCAGCTGCACCAGGGTACTCGGTCCCTTGCCGAGTATGCGGTGGAATTCCGTACATTGGCCGCCAAGCTAGACTGGAGGGAAGACAGTCTTCATGGCATATTCTTAGAGGGTATGTCTTCATGTCTGTTACGGCTATGGCTGCTGTGCAACCGCCTCACCACCAGGGGTCCCTCTAGAGCTGGCTCTCCTGACAGGCCCAGTCCATCTCCCTTGTTCACTCTATGTTCCGGTCTTCCCTTTATAACCCTGCCTGACAGTTCCCTCGGTGCTTCGGCATCGAGCTCGCTTGGGCTCCCTGCTCTAGCCTTCCTTGCTTGCTGTGCGTGTGGTACTTGGACTCTGCTTTGTCTTGCGCTGTGTGTGGCCTTCGGGCCTTCTACCCTGCTTTGCCTTGCCTTGCGCTGTGTGTGCCTTCGGGCCTTCTACCCTGCTTTGCCTTGCCTTGCGCTGTGTGTGCCTTCGGGCCTTCTACCCTGCTTTGCCTTGCGCTGTGTGTGCCTTCGGGCCTTTTACCCTGCTTTGCCTTGCCTTGTGCTGTGTGTGCCTTCGGGCCTTCTACCCTGCTTTGCCTTGTCTTGCGCTGTGTGTGGCCTTTGGGCCTTCTAATCTGCTTTGCCTTACCTTGCGCTGTGTTGATCTTCGGGCCTTCTGCCCTGCCCTGCCTGGCCTTGCTTACTGCACGTGCGGTCCTCGAGCCCTCTGCCGTGTGAGTGAGGCCTTCGGGCCCTCTGCTCTGCCGTGTGTGTTTGTGAGTCCTTCGGGCCCTCAACCCTGTGTCCGTGTGTGGCCTATGGGCCCTCTGCCCTGCCGTGTGTGTGTGTGTGTGTGGCCTTCGGGCTCTTTGCCTTACTACTAGGTACCCTGACCCAGCCTGGACTCTGACACTGTTTCCAGCCATCCCTGTCTCTCTCCACCTGGAGCCACCCTTCTGGGTGGTGTTCACAACACCAGAACACAGCCTGAGCGTAACAGAATGCCGAAGCCATACATTTACAGGGGAAGATATAGGTCTTTGTGCTAAACTTGTGAGTCAACTTTTTTTTTTCCCCACTATTACAAAATGCCTCAGTCTTCAAGATTTTATATCTGTGCTCGTTGCCAGACCTTAAACTATCCCAGTTACCAGGACTGTCTTGCCTGTCAGCTCTCAGATCAAGAACACTGGGTATGTAGCAGTTGTCACAAGAGGAACGTCTCTGTTTACCAGGAGTGTTTAAATTGTAGTACTTCTAGACCAGGATGGTGGACCTGCCCTTGCTTCCGTGCCCCTTGCCTCCAGACGAACCCCGCCCCCGCTGCAAAGCTAACGGGCCATCTGTTTCTCTAAAAAGCTCAGCTAGTTCTACTACACTATATCATGCTTCTGGTCCTACTAAGAAGGTTTTCACTGTTGGCAGTTTGCAAACTAAGAATTCCAGTACATCTTTTCATAAAACATCTCACCAAGAAGTAAGGGATATTTCAGAAAAACTCAAGACTCACCTGGTTAAGAAGGCTTCTATAACTTCCACGCTAGAGCCTCAGAAACGAAAGCTGAGGGAAGTAATTAACTCTAGCAGGGCTCTGCTTCCCACAGCTGCTGTTGAGACACTAACGAGCACTTTCCCTAGACGTCCTAGAACTGCCTGTGCCTTCTCTAAACTGCTCCTCCACAAACAAAAGCAGGAGCTTCAGACTCTGTCTCGAGGTATCAAGCGCACGGCAGTACAATCTTTGTCCTCCCTGCGCATTACTTCTAACCTTGTTGCTCTGCCATCCAAGCCTGCTGCATCACCCCGAGAGGGGTCTGAACATGTTGCATCACCCCAAGAGGGGTCCAAGCCTGCTGCATCACCCCGAGAGGGGTCCAAGCCTGCTGCATCGCCCCGAGAGGGGTCCAAACCTGTTGCATCGCCCCGAGAGGGGTTCGAACCTGTTGCATCGCCCCGAGAGGGGTCCGAGCCTGCTGTATCACATCGAGAGGGGTCCAAGCCTGCTGTATCACATCGAGAGGGGTCCGAGCCTGCTGCGTTGGCCCAAGAGGGGTCCGAGCCTGCTGCATTATCCCGGAAGGGGTCCGAACCGGTCCTGCTGCCGCCCCTGGAGGGGTTTGAACCGGTCCTGCTGCTGCCGCCCCTGGAGGGGTTTGAACCGGCCCAGCTGCCGCCCCTGGAGGGGTCCGTACTGGTCCAGCTGCCGTCCCTGGAGGGGCCTGAACCGATCCAGCTGCTGCCCTTGGAGGGGTTTGAACCGGTCCTGTTGCTGCTGCCCCTGGAGGGGTCCGAACCGGTCCTGCTGCCACCCCTGGAGGGGTCCGGGTCCGAACCGGTCCTGCTGCCACCCCTGGAGGGGTCCGAACCGGTCCTGCTGCCACTCCTGGAGGGGTCCAAACCGGTCCTGCTGCTATCCCCAGAGGGATCAGAACCAGTCCTACTGACAGACCTTGTTACGCAGTTGTCTGAGCCTGCTGAACCGGCCCAGCTGCCGTCCCCGGAGGGGTCCAAACCAGCCCAGCTGCCATCCCCGGAGGGATCCGTACCGGTCCAACTGCTGCCCCTGGAGGGGTCCGGACTGGGCCTGCTGCCGCCCCTGGAGGGGTTTGAACCAGTCCTGCTGCTGCCGCCCCTGGAGGGGTCCGTACCGGTCCAGCTGCTGCCCCTGGAGGGGTCCGTACCGGTCCAGCTGCTGCCCCTGGAGGGGTCCGTACCGGTCCTGCTGTCGTCCCTGAAGGGGTCAGTACCTGCCTTGTTGCCCAAGGAGGGGTCTAACCCTGCTGCCTTGCCCCAGGAGGGGTTACAGACTATCTTGCTGCCTCAGGAAGGAGTTGAACCTGCCGCTTTGCCCCAGAAGGGGTCTAACCCTGCTGCCTTGCCCCAGGAGGGGTCTAACCCTGCCGCCTTGTCCCAGGAGGGGTTATGGACTATTTTGCTGCCCCAGGTTGGGTTTGTGTCTGCCTTATCACCCTGGGAGGGGTTATGGACTGCCTTGCTGCCTCGGGAAGGAGTTGAACCTGCCGCATCGCCCCAGGAGGGGTCTGACTTTACTATTGAGTACCCCCTGCAAAGATGGGACCCAGAAGGAGGGGGAGGCCTTGAGGGGGGGTACTGTTACGGCTATGGCTGCTGTGCAACCGCCTCACCACCAGGGGTCCCTCTAGAGCTGGCTCTCCTGACAGGCCCAGTCCATCTCCCTTGTTCACTCTATGTTCCGGTCTTCCCTTTATAACCCTGCCTGACAGTTCCCTCGGTGCTTCGGCATCGAGCTCGCTTGGGCTCCCTGCTCTAGCCTTCCTTGCTTGCTGTGCGTGTGATCCTTGCACCCTGCTTTGTCTTGCCTTGCGCTGTGTGTGGCCTTCGGGCCTTCTACCCTGCTTTGCCTTGCCTTGCCTTGCGCTGTGTGTGGCCTTCGGGCCTTCTACCCTGCTTTGCCTTGCCTTGCCTTGCGCTGTGTGTGGCCTTCGGGCCTTCTACCCTGCTTTGCCTTCGGGCCTTCTACCCTGCTTTGCCTTGTCTTGCGCTGTGTGTGGCCTTCGGGCCTTCTACCCTGCTTTGCCTTACCTTGCGCTGTGTTGGTCTTCGGGCCTTCTGCCCTGCCTGGCCTTGCTCACTGCGTGTGCGGTCCTCGGGCCCTCTGCCCTGCCGTGTGAGTGAGGCCTTCGGGCCCTCTGCTCTGCCGTGTGTGTTTGTGAGACCTTCGGGCCCTCTGTCCTGTGTGCGTGTGTGGCCTTCGGGCCCTCTGTCCTGTGTGCGTGTGTGGCCTTCGAGCCCTCTGTCCTGTGTTCGTGTGTGGCCTACGGGCCCTCTGCCCTGCCGTGTGTGGCCTTCGGGCTCTCTGCTCTGCTGTACGTGTGTGTGTGGCCTTCGGGCTCTTTGCCTTACTACTAGGTACCCTGACCCAGCCTGGACTCTGACACTGTTACCTGCCACCTGCCCTGACTCAGTCTGGGCTCTGACACTGTTACCTGCCGCCTGCCCTGACCCAGCCTGGACTCTGACACTGTTACCTGCCGCCTGCCCTGACCCAGCCTGGACTCTGACACTGTTTCCAGCCATTCCTGTCTCTCTCCACCTGGAGCCACCCTTCTGGGTGGTGTTCACAACACCAGAACACAGCCCGAGCGTAACAATGTCTCCAAGATGAATTGGCTGCGAGGGATCTTCCGGATGATCTGGATAGCCTGATTGATCTGGCAGGGCAGGTTGACCGCCGGATTCAATGCTGCTTTCATGAGGGAAAGTCCAGCCATAGACCCAGTACCTCAGGGTCTACATTTCCTTGACCGGAGCCCCACTCCTCCACCGCTGCTGGAGCCCAAGGGGTTGAGCCTATGCAATTGGGACGAGGCCCGATCTCACAGGAGGCGAGACGACGTCTCCACACTCAAGGCTTGTGCTTATATTGCTGCAACAAGGGGCACTTCCTAGCTCAATGTACTGAGCGGCCGGGAAACGCCAGAACCTAGGGATCATTGGGGAGCTGACCCTAGGTAATACAAGTTCCGCCTCCTCATGCACGGTGCCGGTTACCCTCGTCTACCTGGTGGGTACTTTTGATACGCTGGCGTTGGTCGACTCCGGAGCAGGAGGGAATTTCATCCTCGCAGACCTTGTCCGGCAGTTGCAGATTGGGGTCCAACCCTGAGTTCCTCCCATCTGGGTATCTTCCATTCATGGTACTCTCCTCCCGGGGAACATTGATGCCTGCACCAAGCCCTTGATTCTACGCACTGGTCTTCTATATGTGGAAGAGATCTCACTTCTCATACCGGAGAGGTCCATTCACCCAATCATCTTGTGCTTACCCCTGCTTCAGAAACATTCCCCAGTTATACACTGGGATACTCTTCAGATTGCATCCTGGAGCCTGTCTTGTTTTGGCTCCTTCCTGGCAACTATTCCTCACCCCGGTGTGCCTCTTCTGACCACACCCATGGCACTTCTGCTACAGTATCAAGACTACGCAGATGTCTTCTCTAAGGAGAAGGCTGAACTCCTCCCAGAACACCAGCCTTTTGACTGTGCCATAAATCTGATCCCGGGCACTACGCCTCCCAGGGAGCGGGTTTACCCCTTGTCATTCCCGGAGACTCAAGCCATGTCTTCATATATTCAGGAGAATTTGGAAAGAGGCTTCATTCAACCCTCTAATTCCCCCGCCGGGGCTGGGTTCTTCTTTGTGGCTAAGAAGGACAGGTCACTCCAACCCTGCATTGACTACCGTGGCCTTAATGCAATCACCCAATGGGACAGGTACCCTTTGCCGCTGATCCCTGAGTTACTAGACCGGCTCCAAGGAGTTAAGGTCTTTACCAAGTAGTATCTCTGGGGTGCGTATAATTTGGTGCGGATAAGAGCCGGCGACAAATGGAAGACCACGTTCAATACTAGAGACGGACACTACGAGTATTTGGTCATGCCCTTTGGCTTATGCAACGCCCCTGCAGTCTTTCAGAACCTTATGAATGAGGTCTTGAGGGATATGTTGCATACCTCTGTCATAGTGTATCTCATTGATGTGTTGGTTAATTCCAAAAACTTGTCCACGCACTGTATACAGGTGTGGCAAGTGCTACAGAAACATCAGGACAATCGTCTCTTTGCCAAGCTAGAAAAGTGCCAGTTCGAGCAGAAATCCTTGTCCTTCCTTGGATACATAGTCTCATCCACAGGCTTTCACATGGACCCTGATATGGTGGTGGCCATTCGGGATTGGCCACAGCCAGTAGGAGTCAAGGCGCTACCACGCTTCCTCGGCTTCGCTAATTTCTATCGCCAGTTCATACCCCATTACTCCTGGATGGTGGCACTGCTTACGGCCCTTACCAGGAAAGGTACCGATGCTAAAAACTGGTCCCCGAAGGCGATAAGTGCCTTCCACAGGCTGAAGGAGGCCTTTCTCCTTGATGTCTGCCTCCACCATCAAGATCCACAGCGTCAGTTTATCGTAGAAGTAGACACATCCGATCTTGTGGTAGGGGCTGTCCTGAGCCAGTTATCTACTAAAGGCAAACCCCTACCATGCTCCTATTTTTCTCGAAAATTCTCTCCGGCGGAGAGAAACTACAGTATTGGTGATAAGGAGCTCCTGGCCATCAAGCTCGCGCTGGAGGAGTGGCATCAGTGGCTGGAGGGGGCCCAACACCCTGTGATCGTCTATACAGACCACAAGAACCTGGAATTTCTGTGCCGAGCCCAACGAATCAATTTGCGACAAGCCCAATGGTCACTTTTCTTTAGCCGGGTCAATTTCCTCCTCTGGTACAGGCCAGCCTCCAAGAATGTTAGAGCGGACGCCCTCTCTCATACGGCAGAATCGGAGAATTACCCCAATCTGCCTCAATATATCCTCGATCCAGCCATGGTCCTACTTGGGTAAGACAGTCATACCGACTCGGCTGCGCAAGAAGGTGTTGTCATGGGCTCAATCCCCGGATGACCGCGGGTCATCCGGGGATTGCTCGGACCCTGGATCTGCTGACCAAATATTACCGGTAACCTCAGGTTAGGAAGAATGTTCGTCTCTACGTCAGCTCCTGCCCAACGTGTGCTCGGCAAAAGACTCTGATTGGCAGCCCTTGGGGGCTTCTTCAACCATTACCCATTCCCACCGAACCATGGACCCATTTGTCTACCGACTTCATTGTGGACTTACCACCCTCGGAAGAGAAAACAGTGATATGGGTCACGATCGATAGGTTTTCAAAGATGGCCCATTTCGTTCCTCTCACTAAATTACCAACAGTACCCGAGCTCTTCACTCAGCACATCTTTTGCCTTCACGGACTTCTTCTCTATATTGCCTCCGATCGGGGCTCACAGTTCACGGCTAGATATTGGAGAGCACTCTGCAAGACGTCTGTGGTCCAATTGGACTTCACGACTGCCTTTCACCCCCAAGGCAATGGCCAGGTGGAACACACAAAACGGACTTTGAAAACCTTTCTCCGAGCCTTCATGGGAGACCTACAAGATGGTTGGGTGGCTTTACTCCCTTGGGCAGAATTCTCCTACAATCACAATAGGCATTCGGCCACCAGCAGGTCCCCCTTCCAGATAGTCTACGGGACACGTCTCCGACCTCCTTTGCCCTTGCTATTGGCAGTACCATCACCAGCCGTGCAACTCACAGCCCAACAGTTACACCATGTCTGGGGCTCTACTCGAGAGAAACTTAAACGCACGGCCGTCATTGCGAAAAGGTACGCGGACCGTCTGCGATGACCAGCTCCAACATTCCTTCCTGGGGACAAGGTTTGTCTAAGTACCAAACACCTTTGCCTGTGGGTTCCCTCTATGCGCTTGGCTCTGAAGTACATTGGCCCGTTCCCAGTCACGGAACGGGTGGGCGGTCTCCTACCATCTCCGCCTTCCATCCACGCTTAGGGTGCATAACGTTTTCCATGTGTTATTGCTCAAGCCATTTGTCTTGTCTGTCTTTCACAACAAGATCCCTGAACCTGCCACCCCCGCAGCTCAGGAAGATGCCATTTACCAAGTAAAGGAGGTACTGGAGGTGCGATTCCATCTCAGACGCTGGGAATATCTCCTCTTCTGGGAGGGCTATGGCCCTGAGGAAAATTCTTGGGAGCCTGCATCCCACATTTTAGACAAATCTCTTTTTCAACAATTTTATCTACGCCATCCTGCTAAGCCGAAGCCTCCAGGAAGGGGGCGTAGAGGGTGGGGTATTGTTGTGCGCCTGACCCACGGTGGTCAGCGGGCCAGCCCCCCACCTACCCCGGGACATCTTGCGGCAGCGGTGGCGTGGTTGAGACCTGGTCGGGCTGGCTGGCTTCTTTGCGGCGTCCTCTTGGAGGGAGAAGCCGCCGACGTCCAGGCAGGCTCTGCCCCCAGGCACGCTCGCTCAGGGGTTCTGGCATTTAAAGGGACCAGTGCGAGAAAGCCCTGGTCCACCTCTGAACGTGACGTCAGAAGCTGCCAGTACTTAAACTGGCTTGACAAGCATCTCCTTGCCTTGCAACGAGGTTCTCACTGTTCAGTGTTGTCTAGTTGCTGTTCCTGCTTCTGACTTTGGCTTCTGACTTCGGCTTCTGACCTCGGCTCGTCCACTGGTACTGATCCTGTCTTGACTTCTGGCTTCCTGCTCCATTTCTTCCAGGAGGCCTTGCCTAAATCCAAGCGGCTCAGGTCCTCATGGGCTCCTCCTGGGGTGACCTCGGGCTTCCAGTGGTGAAGCTCCCATCGGCCTCCTGGTTCCAGCTTCTTCTCTCTTCAAAGACTCCAGTACTCTGCTGCTGTTACTCGCCCGCAGGAGACCGTACGTAAGTCCAAGCGGCTCGGGTCCTCACGGGCTCCTCCTGGGAGGACCTTGGGCTTCCAGTGGTGAAGATTCCTCTGGTCTCCTGCGTTGCACCGCCTCCCGGCTCCAACCTCCGCTGTGGGCCTTCCCACGGTGCGCTACATCTGTCTCAGCTGGCTCAAAGGTCCACGAATCCAACAAGAATAGGGATGTGCATTCATTTTTATTTAAAACAAATTGCACATCTGAACTAGAAGCCATTTTTGGTTTGTTCCAAATGGAACAAACCAAAAATAGCCTTGAATGAAAATATCTGAAAATTGTGTGCATTAAATAATTGCCTTTATCTTTATTTAAAATGTATTTGCTTATGCATAAGCATTTTATACCGATGTTTTATTTCATACTTAATTTTAGTTTAGTATATTTAATTTTTGTTATTTGACAATATAGTAGTTAAGTTTTAAGTTTATTATTTCTGAGGTTTTTAAGATTTTAAGATGTCATTGAGTGTAGGAAACTAACTAAATGACTTATTTAATTTTAGTATATAGTTAACAGTATGTATCGAATTATGTTAATGTACACCCATTGTGATGGTCTAATGACTGATGTAACGGTATATAAAACCAAATAAACTATAAACTATTAAGTGATATACAGTTAAAACATTCATAAAATTCATAGCTACCACAGAAAGACTTCCTATAAAGAACATATTATACCACATGAGTGTAATAATCCTCAGTTTATTCTCAGAGACAGGTACTTTATCAAGTTCTCTGTGTATGTGCCTCGCTCACTTATGAAAATATTTACTTGTGTGTGTACTTCCAAGCACCAGTTGATCCAGATCTTCACCATTTCATCCAACCCTGTTGCACTGGAGGTGGACTCTTGGCCTGGTGCAGGATTGGTACTGCCCTCCGGTCAGACCCAGAGAGTGCCTGCCACCAGGAGGTGGAGTACAGGAGGAGACAGAGGCTAGCTGGAGCTTCTCCAAAAGCAACCGAAGTTTCCCTCAGGTTGAGCCCTTGGTTACCCAGGCTGCCTGGTCTTAGGTGGGCCTCGCAGGGTCTCCTAGAGAAGAAGCGCAGGGGAGTGCCCACCACGAACAAGGGTGTGCGGTCGATGTCCAAGCAAGAATGTCCAGAGATCGCAGGAGGCCAGAAGAAAGTGTCCGAGTGGATAGCGAGGATCAATGCCAGATAGAATGGTCAGCCGAAGCAGGGGGTCAGTACCTGTAGTCAATCCGGGACCTCGTCTTAAAGGGCCAAGGGCGGATACCAGCACTGCAGCGTGCCCTGATTGATAGCAGGATTTAAGAAAGTGGTCAGACACCACTTCCTTGCCTTGGCAATCAGGTTGTACACTTCGATGTTCTCTAGTTTGCCTGTTCCAGTGTCTCCTGTTCCAGGCCATTGCAGAAAGACTAAATGAATTCTTTGCTTCTGTGTTTACTAATGAGGATTTTGGGGAGATACCAGTTCCAGAGATGGTTTTCAAGGGTGATGAGTCAGATGAACTGAACCAAATCACTGTGAACCTAGAAGATGTAGTAAGCCAGATTGACAAACTAAAGAGAAGCAAATCACCTGGACCGAATGGTATGAATCCTAGGGTACTGAAGGAATTAAAAAATGAAATTTCTGATCTATTAGTTAAAATGTGTAACCTATCATTACAATCATCTATTGTACCTGAAGACTGGAGAGTTGCCAATGTAACCCCAATATTTAAAAAGGGGCTCCAGGGGCGATCCTGGAAACTATAGACCAGTAAGCCTGACTTCAGTGCCAGGAAAAATAGTGGAAACTATTCTAAAGATCAAAATCGTAGAGCATATAGAAAGACATGGTTTAATGGAACACAGTCAACATGGATTTACTCATGGGAAGTCTTGCCTAACAAATCTGCTTCATTTTTTTGAAGGGGTTAATAAACATATCCTAAAGCTGAACCAGTAGATGTATTATATTTGGAATTTCAGAAGGCGTTTGACAAAGTCCCTCATGAGAGGCTTCTAAGAAAACTAAAAAGTCATGGGATAGGAGGCAATGTACTTTTGTTGATTACAAACTGGCTAAAAGACAGGAAACAGAGAGTAGGATTAAATGGACAATTTTCTCAGTGGAAGGGAGTGGGCAGTGGAGTGCCTCAGGGATCTGTATTGGGATCCATACTTTTCAATGAACAAATGTATTTATTTATTTATTTATTTATTTAGAGATTTTATATACCGACAACCGTTTGCACATCGTATCGGTTTACATATAACTTGGAACTATGATAGCATGGCTATCATTTAGGCATGGCCTTTACAGTGAACGAGAAATACATGAGAACATTAAAAAAATTAAACGAATGGTGCAGATTAACTGGGTACGGGGGTTTAAAAACTCAAGAACAGACAAGCATATGTACAAATTTAGGGTAAATGTTAATTGTAAACAATGAGTTTTGAGGGGGAGGAAGGGGGGGGGAGGGTTACGGGAGGAGGGAGGGTGAATAGGTTAGGAGAGGCTGAGGGTGGAAGACATAAGGTACTGATTGTGGGGGAGATATTTACACAAAATAAAATGATACTAATTAACTGGGAGAAATTTACACAATGTTCAAATATATACAACTAACCAGAATTCAGAAAAATTGGATAAAAATCGGGCAGACTTCTGCAATTCTTCGCAGTTATTCAGCAATTATACAGCAAATAATTAGCAATTAGTCACAGAGGGGGTAGTAATAGACTGAAAGGCTTGTAGGAATAGCCAGGTTTTAAGTTTTTTTTTTTAATTTGGGTGTGGAAGTTTCAGTGCGTAGGTCGGAAGGCAGGGAGTTCCAAAGGGTGGGGCAATATATTTATAAATGACCTGGAAAGAAATCAAATTTGCAGATGATACAGAATGGTTCAAAGTAGTTAAATCACAAGCAGATTGTGATAAATTGCAGGAAGACCTTCTGAGACTGGAAAATTGGACATCCAAATGGCAGATGAAATTTAATGTGGATAAGTGCAAAGTGATGCATAAAGGGAAAAATAACCCATGCTATAGTTACAAAATGTTAGGTTCCATATTAGGAGCTACCAACCAAGAAAGAGATCTAGGTGTCATAGTGGATAACACATTGAAATCATCGGTTCAGTGTGCTGCGACAGTCAAAAAAGTGTGCTGCGACAGTCAAAAGTGTGCTGCGACAGTCAAAAAAGCAAACAGTATATTGTGTAGGGATGTGAATCGTTTTAGGGTTCCGGCGCCTCGCTGAACGACCTCCTGCAGTCGATCTCCTGCCGGCGCCATTTTCCGTACGAAAACGATTCGCGGCGGGAAATCGCTCCCTGACCCCCGCTGGACCTCCAGGAACTTTTGGCCAGCTTGTGGGGGGCCTCCTGACCCCCACGAGACTTGCCAAAAGTCCAGCGGGGGTCCGGAAGGACCTCCTGCCGTCCAATCTTTTTCGTCTATGGCCGCCGCCATTTTTCGGCGCCATTTTGGAAAATGGCGCCGGCTGAAGACGACAAGATTCAGAGCAGGAGCCCGTTCCGGACCGCTGCCGTTCCGGACCGCCGCTGGACCCGCAGGTTATTTAAGTTATTTGGGGGGGGGTTCGGGAGGGTGGGGGATTTAATTTAAAGGGTCGGGGGTGGGTTTTAGGGGGTTTTAATGTGCCGGTTTTTCGATTTTTCGATTTTTAACGATTTTTAACGATTTTTCACGATATTTTACCCCCCCAAACGGCAACAATACGATTCCCTCCCCCTCCCAGCCGAAATCGATCGTTAAGACGATCGAGGACACGATTCACATCCCTAATATTGTGAATTATTAGGAAGGGAATGGTGAATAAAACAGAAATGTCATAATGCCTCTGTATTGCTCCATGGTGAAACCGCACCTTGAATACTGTGTACAATTCTGGTCGCCGCATCTCAAAAAAGATATAGTTGCGGTAGAGACGGTACAGAGAAGGGCGACCAAAATGATAAAGAGAATGGAACAGCTCCCCTATGAGGAAAGACTAAAGAAGTTAGGACTTTTCAGCTTGGAGAAGAGACGGCTGAGGAGGGATATGGTAGAGGTGTTTAAAACCATGAGAGGTCTAAAACAGGTTAATGTGAATCAGTTATTTCCTCTTTCAGATAATAGAAAGACTAGGGGGTACTCTATGAAGTTAGCATGTGGCACATTTAAAACTAATCGGAAAAAGTTCTTTTTCACTCAACGCACAATTAAACTCTGGAATTTGTTGCCAGAGGATGTGGTTAGTGCAGTTAGTGTAGCTATGTTTAAAAAAGGATTGGATAAGTTCTTGGAGGAGAAGTCCATTACCTGCTATTAATTAAGCTGACTTAGAAAATAGCCACTGCTATTACTAGTAACAGTAGCATGGAATAGACTTAGTTTTTGGGTACTTGCCAGGTTCTTATGGCCTGGATTGGCCACTGTTGGAAACAGGATGCTGGGCTTGATGGACTCTTGGTCTGACCCAGTATGGCATGTTCTTATGCTCTTATATTCCTTTATGAAACCTTTATTCAGATTCTCTTTAATGTACTCAGACATTGCCTGGGTTTCCGGCAGCGAGAGAGGGTAGGTTCTGCCCTTGGGAGGCGTGGTATCAGGTAGGAGCTCAATGGGACAATTGAATTCTCGGAGTGGAAGCAGGATGTCAGCATTTTGTTTGGAGAACACATCTTTAAAGTCAGAATACAGAGCAGGTAACCCGGTAAGGGCTGTAGAGTTCAGAATGGTAACTGCTGGAGACACCTGTCACAGACAGCATGTCTGGCACTGGGGTCCCCAATGAATTAACTGCAGGGATTGCCAGTCGAAGTGGGGTCCGTATACCTGGAGTCAAGGAAGTCCTAGGATTACCGGATGTGTGGAACGCTTCAAGACGTACAGTGAAATTTCCTCTTCATGGAGGGTCCCCACGGTGAGGTGGAAGGCCACGGTACAATGAGTAATGCGTCCAGGGATGTGCTCTCCCTGGATTGATGCGACACGGAGAGGTACTTCCAGAGGTTGAAGCAGGAACTGGAGTAGTGTGACGATGTCGTCCAGAATAAAATTGCTACTCGCCCCGATGTCCATGAGTGCAGTAGTGGCAAAGGGGCGTGATTTCCTAAAGAAGGACACAGGAAGTAATAATTGGGGGCCAGTAACAGTAGCGCCCAAGTCCCTTTTCGCGTGCGATACCTAGGTCAGGGCGGAGTCAGGGCAGAGTCCGCACTGGAAGGGGAGGAGTTGGGGCGGCGTCAGGTTGGACTCCGCGACGAGTTCGCTGGCGGCGAAAGGTAAGAATCCTTATCGCCGCCAGTAGCGCGCCCAATAGCACCACCTTTCACAGTGGCGCTATTGGGTGCAAAAGCTGGCAGCGATTGCACCGCAGTAGTGCGATTGCTGCCGGCTTTCACAGGCCCGCCCCCCCGCTTTGCCGGTACCGCGTGATTCACTATTCTCTGCGAGATTAGTGAATCTAGGCCTAAGTTCTATTTTGTGCTTTTATCAGCCATCTCGCTACCATGAGATCAGCCAACAAAGGTTTGCTTGAAATGCCATCTGTTAAATTGGCCCATTTGGATAAGACATGAGATCGAACATTCTTGGCGCTGAGCCTGAAAGAGGTTAATTTGTAAAAAATTTTAAATGTATAATCAAATTCTGAAATATGTCTTTATTGGTCAGATTTGTTTGCTTGTTATATTTTCTTTGCACGCTAGATGGCGCCCATGTGCCACACAAGATATTTTATTTTATTTATTTATTTATTTTAGTTTTTTCTATACCGGCATTCGTGAGAGTGTCACATCATGCTGGTTTACAATAAACAGGGGAGTGATGAAAGTATAGAGAACAAAGTAAATAACATGTGTTGAACCAAAAAACAATTACAGTTACAATAAAACAGGGATAAGTACAACTTGGAGCAGAGAAGTGATATGAAAAAATTAACATAATATATTAATCTAACTTTGACAAGGTACATTTACAAAGATTTGATGAGGAACATTAACAGGAGATTGTGGTAATTGCTAGGAATTGTCCATTTGAACTAATAGTAGGATTTATTATGTGAGGGTAAAGATAGAAAGTGTTGGTTTTCTGCATATGGGTAGTTATTGGAAGATGGTTGGAGGAGAGTTAAGGTTTAATCCGAGTCTGGGAAGGCTTTTGTGAATAGCCACATTTTGAGTCTTTTCCTGAAAGTTGGGAGGCAAGGTTCCTGCCTTAGCTCCGGTGGAATGGAGTTCCAGAGCGGAGGTCCTGCTGTGGAGAAAGCCCTGTCTCTGAAGGTTATATGAAGGGAGGTTTTGGAATGAGGTATCTGAAGAGATTCCTTATAGTACTCTCTTATAGGTCTGGAGGATGTGTGTTTTTTGAAAGGGATTTGAAGGTTGAGCGGAGAGATTTGTTGTATAGCTTTGTATATTGTGGTGATGGACTTGTATAATATTCTATAATGAATCGGCAGCCAGTGAAGGTCTTTGAGGATCGGGGAGATGTGATCTCTTCTCCTTGTATTTGTAAGTATTCTGGCTGCCGTGTTTTGCACCATCTGAAGAGGTTTGGTATGCAATGATGGGAGACCTAATAATAAAGTGTTGCAATAGTCTAACTTGGAGAAGATTATTGCTTGTAAGATTGTCCTGTAGTCATGGTTGTGGAACAGTGGTTTTATTCTTTTTAGGACGTGCAGTTTATAAAAGCAGTCCTTGGTGGTTTGGTTTATAAACGCTTTTAGGTTTAGCCGATTATCAATGATCGCTCCCAGATCTCTCACTTGGGCTGTTTGTAGATTTGCTGAAAGGTTTGTGGGGATGTAACTGTTCTCCGTGGATATGAGAAGGAGTTCCGTTTTTGAGGAATTTAGGATTAAATTCAGGCTGGAGAGGAGGGAGTTAATTTCTCTAAGGCAAGTTTCCCATAGATCATGGGTTTTTTTTGATGGATTCTTTGATGGGGATCACAATCTGGACATCGTCAGTGTAAAGATAGTATTTTAGGTTCAGGTTGGTTAGTAATTGGCAGAGAGGGAGAAGGTAGATGTTAAAGAGAGTAGGTGAGAGGGATGATCCTTTTGGGACTCCTAATGGTGAAGGGTGGCTCTTGGATTCTTTGTTGTGTATTTTGACCTTGTAGCCTCTGTTTTTCAAGAATGTATTAAACCAGGCCAATGCTGTGCCAGCTATGCCGATGTTTGATAGTTGGTTAAGGAGTATTGCATGGTTGACCGTGTCAAAGGCGGCTGAGAGGTCCAAGAGAATCAATAAATAGGCCTGGCCTTTGTCAAGGCCCATGATGAGGTAATCTGTCATGGAAATAAGAAGTGATTCTGTGCTTAATGATTTCCTAAAGCCATATTGAGAGGGGAAGAGAATGTTGGGATCCTCAAGGTAGTCTGATAATCTAGTGTTAACTAGTTTTTCCATGACCTTGGCAATGAAAGGGAGGTTGGAGATTGGGCGAAAGTTGGTGGGGTCTTCCGGATCTAGGTTTGGTTTTTTCAAGAGCGGTTTAATGGAAGCCATTTTAAGGTCGTCTGGATAGATTCCTTTGGATAAGGAGCAGTTGATGATGTCTGCCATGGCTTTGGAGATGGTGTCTGGAATGAGAAGAAGTAGTTTGGACGGGATATGGTCGCAAGGGTGAGATGAGGGTTTCATTTTTTTCAGTACTCTTAGGATCTCTGAAGTTGTGATAGGTTCAAACGAGTTGAGAGAGATGTTTATGTTGGGGTGTAGATAAGTATTGTGAGGAGAAGAGGTATTGGGGTTCAGCTTTATTAGAAGGTTAGTGATTTTGTTGCTGAAGAAGAGGGCCAGCTCCTCTGCTTTTTCTTGGGCTTTGTTAAGCGGTATATCAGTTCCTTGGATTTGAGTTAAGTTGGAGACGTAGGCGAACAGGGCTTTAGCGTCAAAAATCATGTGATGGATCTTAAGAGCGTAGAAGTCTCTTTGTTTTTAACATGGTACTTTTGTAGCGGTGGAGGGCAAGTTTATAAGCAGAGAGGGAGGACACTGTAGGTGCTTTGCGCCATTTGCTTTCATTCCGTCTGAGGGAGAGTTTTAGATTTTGAAGTTCTTCATTAAACCATGGTTGTCTTTTAGGATGGTTGTGTTTGAGTTTTTTAGTTGTCAGAGGACAGAGTTTGTTTGCTGCTGCTTTTGTTATATTTTGCCATGAATGAAGGGCTGAATTCGGAAGTGGAGATGTCTATGAGGGGGAGTTCTAATACTAGGTGATTATGGAGCTCATCTGAGGTGCATGATTTCCTGTAAGTGAATTGTTGTTGAGGGGCTTGATTGTTGTTTCTTTGTGTCAGCGAGATGGTGGTCGAGATTAAGGCGTGGTCTGACCAGGGTACTGGTTCGCAGACCGGTTGTGTAGAGTTAGAGATGCCTGAGTTAATGAAGATGAGGTCTAGGGTATGACCTGCTCTGTGGGTGGGTTTATTGATAATCTGCTTGAAGCCTAAGGCTGACATGGCGGTAAGGAGTGTTTCGCCATTGGTAGACAAAGAGGGGTCGTCGACATGTAAGTTGAAGTCTCCAAGTATTATTGCTGGGGAATCCAAATTTAGGTAAGAGGCTGTTAGCTCGAGAAAGGGTGATGCGTCCAAGTCCAGAAGGCCTGGGGGGGCATAGACCAGAAGGATTTGAAGATCGTTTGATTTGAAAAGGCCTGTTTCAAGTTTGGTAGGTGAGTTGACTGGGTATTGAGTGAGATTCAGATGTTTTTTGGCGGCAAGAAGTATACCCCCTCCTCTTCTTTTTTGTAGGGGAATAGAGAAGAAATTGTAGGTATGCGTGGGTAATTGATTAATTAGTGCAGTGTCTGTAGGTTTGAGCCAAGTTTCGGTTATGGCGCAGAGGTCTGGGTTTGTATCAAGAAGAAGGTCGTTGAGTATAAGGGTTTTCTTGGTGAGGGATTGGGCGTTAAATAGAAGTAGAGAGAATAGAGTTAGGCCTAGCAATTGAGTAATAGGGGAGACCATGATGGGAATGAGGGCTTTGTAGGAGTGTGGTCGGGTAGTCATGATAGGTTTACCAGTAAAAATGGTCCTCCTATGATGGAAAGTTGGAATAGGGACACCACGAAGCATGGTGGTCCGTTGTGACCAGATAATTGTTTGTTGAAGAGCGGAGTTTGATTTCTGAAGTGAGGGTAGGAAGAATGCTAGATGCGGTCGAATAAGAGCTGGTGCCTGTTCAGGTAAGTATTGAATTATATTACAATGAATATAATTTAGGACAATTCACAAGATATTACAATGAATATATTTTAGGAGCACAATTCATATCTAGAAAAGTGTAATTAATATTTCTTATCTAATGAGATGAATAATATAGTTGAACAATATTTATATATTTTTATCATAATATTCTCTAAGGATCATTAAGGGCAAAAGAGAGTAAAGTAGAGAATATCCTCCAGTTACCTATATTCTTTAATTCTGCATTTAATACTTACTGTCTGAGTCTTTTACTAGCTTGGCCAAGGGTAGAAATTCAACAGGTAGTCTGTTCCAGAACACAGAGAAGTTCTTCTTTATTTTGTTTCTTTTTTCTGTCTCCGATAACACAGTTTAACAGTGCTTTTTATACTCTTTTCTAATGCCTTAGGGGTACAGTTGAACATCTGCTAATTGGATTCAGTATCTTCATATCCTCATAAAAGATTTCATATACAATGTCTTATATGATTAGCCATAACATATGATACTCTCCATATGGCTATTTTGTAGAAATTAGCAACAGATGCCATCCTGAATCTGTCAATAAGCACCCATTATACCTGTGACTAGGGCATAGCTTCCCAAACCTGTCATCGGGACCCCACAGCCAGTCAGGTTTTCAGAATATCCACAATGAATATGCCTGAGATAAATTTACATATACTGAGTCTCCTTGATATGCAAATTTATCTCATGCATATTCATTGTGGATATCCTGAAAATCCGCCTGACTATGGGGTCCCCAGGACTGGTTTGGGAAGCCCTAGACTAGGGCATGGCAAACATTCAGGTTCAGCATTCAGGGTCATCAAGTCAACAGGCTAGCTAAGATTTGCATCCTTCCAGTTCTGTAAATCTCATTCGCAAAGAACCTTCTGCTACCATGTAACAGACCTTTACTGGAGGTGACAGGTTAAAAGCACCAAAAAATCAAAATACCTTGAGATAACAAAATCCTCAATCCGTCCCTGAAAATGGCTATCTGTATATTTTTGCTGAAAACAACTGCCTGCGTATTCTTCTGCTGAAATCAGCTTATTCCCTGTAGTCCAAATACTTATCAATCTTCAGCCTCTTTTGTTATATCCAGACTCAATTTTAGTATCACATGCAGCATTAAAATAAGAAATCAAAACTTATCTCCCCATCACTCTACAGGCTGATGCTGTGGAACTCACTTCCAGAAGGAATTCAATTAACATCAGGCAAGGTTAGATTTAAAAACCTGTTTAAACTTTCCTTTGAAAGAAAGCATTTAATGCATAACAGCCGAATTTTAAAACGGCCATGTGCACAAATACCGGCCCTTATGTGCAAGGCTGGGCCCTGAGCACACCACGCGCATTTTAAAAAGGGCCTGGCCACGTGCATAACTGCCAGTATATGGACAAGTACCAGGCCTCTTCAAAGGGGCAGTCCGGGGGGGCGGGCCAGGACAGCGCCATTGTACGCTGTCCCAGGGAAGTACGCCCTGGCAGCCTGCCAGCACTCGTAACTTGCTTCTGCTCCCGAGGAGCAGTAAGTAAAAAAATTAAAAAATTCGGGGTAGCTAGGTAGGCATTAGGCGTCAGGGTAGACAGAGGAAAGGGAAGGAAGGTTAGGTAGAAGGGTTGGGAAGTTCTTTCCCAGTTCACTTCTTAATTGGAGCAGATAGGGAAGAAACTGGGGGGAGGCCCGTGTTGTCTTTGTGGCATTGTGAACCCTTGGTCGCTGTGAAGAAGACTCCGCCCATGGGAAGGGGCCCCATGGAGAACTACAGTGATAGGCTAAACTCAGATAGCAGATACGGAATGAATGGAAGGCTTTATTGTACTGCTGTAGATAGATGTTATGAAGCAGGAAGGTAAGGCACTGAGATCCGCGAAGTGCCAATACGTTCAACAGTCTCAGATGTAAAATCTCACCCAGAAGTTCAAGAGAGGTGGGGTCCCGCGGTGCGGGCAACGCCGAGCCTGGTGGGTAGAGTTGGAGCACTGGATCATAGAGGTACTCACAGGAGTGTAGGCGTCTTCCTGGTAGTGAGATGGTGGGACCGAAGGTCCGTGGTACAGGATACCTAGACTGGAAGGCCCTTGAGGAGCGAGTACCTGATAGTCCGGAGATCCTTGAAAGAATAAGAGGCAGACCCCCAAGGAGCGGTTGTCTCAGTTTGTAGAGGCCCCGAAGGGTGATGGAAGCGAGACACTCCCGAGGGTACTATGTATTGTGTCCAATTGGGCCACGCAGTCCAAACCTGTCCCATCTGTCCAGGAAACTGACGGGCCTAGGATCTGCAGGAGGACTTCTCCTGGGCCTCACTTCTCCTCCATTATCCTTACCAGTATCGCTGCTCTGAGGAGGTCTTGAATTTCAGACTCTCTCTCTCATTGACTCCGGTGCAGGAGGTAACTTTATTCTGAAGCGCATAGTTGAACATCTACGGATTCCCACCACACCAATAGCTAAGCCTCTGCTATTGTCCTCAATCCATGGAGAACCACTTCCTGGAGAAGTTTCATTGACCACCCAGGCCACTGACCTGCGCATTGGAGCTCTTCATTCAGAATCCATTTCATTTCTAGTACTGGAAAAAGCCATACGTCCGATGGTATTGGGGCTGCCTTGGCTTCAAGACCATATGCCACAATTTAATTGGCATTGTTGTCACTTATCTTTTAGTTCTGTGGTCGGTCTTGCTCAGCCGACATCCAGATGTTTCGGAGACTAGCTCCTTCTTCAAGGGCTGGTTGTTTTCAAGAAAGACTCGTGGAATAGTGCTGTAATGGCAGTGTTCTTTCATCGAATGTGGACTGTTCCGCTGCGATGGCGGTCCGTGGAGCTCCGTGCAAGACTTCAGAAGAGGCATGGCCTATGTATGTACTGTGGACAAGCTGGTCACAATGTCCCAACATGCCCTATTCATCCGGAAAATGGATGGGCCTAAGTCCTGCAGGAGGAATGTTCTTAGGCCTTACCACACCTTTTCCTCCACTCTCTCTACCAGTCTCCCTGAGCTGCGGACCGTGTACAATCCAAACTCTTGCTCTTGTGGATTCGAGGGCAGGAGGCAACTTTATACTTCGACGCCTAGTGGAACATTTGTGGATTCCCCTCATTACTTTAGAAGCTCCACTACTCTTGTCATCTATCCATGGAAAGCCTTTGCCCAGTGATGTGACTTGTCGCACTGAACCAGTGACTCTTCGCACCGGCTCAATACGCATCATTCAGTGATGTGTTTTCCAAAGAAGCTGCTGATATCCTCCCTCCACACAGATCTTATGACTGTGCCATTTGGCTGAATGAGGGCCCTCGAGGAGCGAGTACCGGTTCCAGACTGTCACCTGAAAAACAAAGGAGAGAGTAAGGCCCCCGAGGAGCGGGTACCCCTAGTAAGTCCGAGGAGGCAGAGTAGCTTAGGTAGAGTAACCCGAACCCTTGCTAACTCGATCTGTTAGCAAATTCTAAGACCTTATATATCCGTCGCGGGTGACGTCATCTCAGGGGAACGCCACTGAGGTTCGCGCCATCGCCGGTACTTCAGTCGGGGCCACGCACACCTAGGCCTCCAGGAACATGGCGGATAGCAGCGTCGAGCTGGTCCGGGAACGCCTGAGGACTTGCGGCAAAGGGATGCCGTGGCAGCCTATCTTCCCGCGGTCGGAGAGAGAGGCGCCAGAGAGGAAAGGAGGGCAGAGAGAGGGCGTCGGGCACCGACGGACACAACACTGGGGACGTCACTGAGATCTTCAGTGGAAGTGGCAAAGTTGGGGAATGTCCAAAGCCCACCAAGTTGTAACACCGATCTTCTAATTTGATGAGGGGACTCCTCAGGCCTTCCACTAGACATCTGAGAATGAAGTTGCCTCCTGCCCCTGAGTCCACCAGGGCAGGAGTCTGAACCGTGATCGGTCTGTAGGTCAAAGAAACTGGGAGAGAGAGCGGAGGAGATGTCACGGTATGGCATAAGAACAGTCCTCCTGCAGGACTTAGGCCCATCCGTTTCCCGGACGAAAGGAGCATGTGGAGACATTATGGCTGGGCTGACCACAGCACATGCAAAGGCCTCGCTTCTTCCGAAACCACCTCTCTTTGGAGGTCAAGCGACCGTGACCAAGTTGCATAGGTTCAGCTGTATCAGCAGCAGGAATTACTGGAACCATCCGAGGTGTAGAGACAGCACTGGTCTGTTTCAACCCGGGTAACACCCTAGGCCGGAGTTCCTTCACCTTGTCCCGAAGCCAGTGAGCAATCTGAGTAGCCAAGGCTACTAATTCGTCCAGTGAGTCAGGTGTTTGGCGAGCAGCCAGCTTATCCTTTAAAAGGTTATCCAGGCCTCTGCAAAAGAGTGTCTTGAGACATTTGGGGTCCCAGCAAAGTTCTGCCGCAAGAGTTTTGAACTTGATGGCAAATTCAGCCAATGATCTGCTGCCTTGCTTCAATTCCACCAAAGCAGAACCGGCTACAGCAGTTCGAGCAGGGTCATCGAAAAAGGATTTAAATAAGTCCATAAATCCTACTATGTCCTGCAAAATGGAGTCCTTGCATTCCCACAAGGTAGATGCCCAAGACAAGGCCCTACCATCCAGGTAGGAAAGGATGTAGGTAGTCTTGGAGAGAGCTGTAGGAAATAGAGACGGCTGTAAGGCAAAGTGCATACAGCACTGGTTCAAAAAGCCCCGAGTCTTCTGGATTTCTCCGGAAATACGGATTGGAGCTGCCAGTGGTACAGCAGTCTTCAAAGTTACCTCCGGTGACTGACCTTCTTGGTTGGAGGCTGTGCCTTGAACCTTCTGTGTGTAGCTGATGAAATGCTGAAGTAAGTTTCTCCAAGGCTTCTTGCTGCTCCATAATGCACTGAGCCAGGCCCGGTATGGCCTGCAAGGCATTAAGTTGTGCCGGATCCATGGAGATAGCAATCTGTCAGGAGCTGCTATCTGTTGGGAGTAGCAATCAGATAGGAGTTAGCAATCTGTTATTATTTAGGAGAGTTGTGGGTGGATCCTTGGACCGGTGGCAGATGACCACGCCCCCGGGGGAAGATCCTGAGAGGTACCACCGGTCAGGCTCAGAGTTAGGAGACAGACACACACTAGTTCTTTTATTAGACAGTATACTGAACCACCAGAGGTGGCAGTAGTGAGCTGGAATGCCCGGCTGGGCTGTAGTCCCTCAGATACTGGAACAGCGATCCCTGGAGACTGAGCTGTAGAGAAACTGAAATATAGTGAGTAGGCAGGGTATGCAGGGTTCATGGATAGAACCTGATGGTAACACTCACACAATGTCTCATAGAAGCCTAGGAGCTGGAATGTATAGGCCCTCGAGGAGCGAGTACCTGGTTCCAGGGAAAGCTCTGAGAGAGTAATGGTAACACACAGATGTAGTAGGCAGGGATGACTTCCAGGCAAAAGTGAATACTGAACAAGCCTGGGAACGAGGGCCCTCAAGGAGCGAGTACCGGTTCCAGACTGTCACCTGAAAAACAAAGGAGAGAGTGAGGCCCCCAAGGAGCGGGTACCCCTAGTAAGTCCGAGGAGGCAGAGTAGCTTAGATAGAGTAACCCGAACCCTTGCTAACTCGATCTGTTAGCAAATTCTAAGACCTTATATATCCGTCGCGGATGTCGTCATCTCAGGGGAACTCCCCTGAGATTCGCGCCATCGCCGGTACTTCAGTTGGGGCCGCGCCATGCGTGCACACCTAGGCCTCCAGGAAACATGGCGGGTTGCAGCGTCTAGACTTGAACACCTCAAAACCATAACAGTCTGCACAGAGATTCTTGTCGGCTGGGCGACAGCAAAGTTCAAAATCAAATTTAGAGGAAAACAAGGCCCATCGAGCTTGGCGGGCATTGAGACGTTGTGCTTGACTCAAATGTTCTCGATTCTTATGATCAGTGAATACCGTAAATTTATGTTGTGCACCCTCTAGCGACAGGCGCTACTCTTCAAGAACCAACTGTATGGTGAGCAATTCATGGTCCCCGATGTTGTAATTTTGCTCTGCTGATGAGAATTTACGGGAGTAAAAGGAACAAGGAACTACAGTATTAGAGGCGGTGCGTTGACTTAGGATGGCCCCAGCCCCTATGGCGGAAACGTCAACTTCAACTAGAAATGAGCGAGTTGGATCTGGGTGGTGCAGCAGGACCCCCTCTGGAAGGCTTCTTTCAAACGATGGAAGGCAGCAATGGCCTCAGGCGGCCAGTTTCCTGTGTTTTGGCATTTTCGGGTCAAGGCTATCAGAGGAGCAGCCAGTGTCAAATAATGTGGGATGAAGGGCGATAGTAGTTGAACCATCCCAAAAAGCGCTGGAGCTCTTTGAGTCCCACTGGCTGCAGCCAATCCCAGATTACCTTTAATTTAGCTGGGTCCATGGAGAAGTCTTGCTGAGAGATTATACAGCCAAGGAAAGGCAAACTGGACTTTTCAAACAGGCAATTGTCCAATTTCACAAACATATGGTTTTCACGAAGATGCTGGAGGACAGTTCATACGTCGGCCTGATGAGTGCGACATCTCTGGAAAAGACGAGGATATCGTCCAGATAAGCCACAACTTTGGTGTACAATAGATCTCTAAAAATTGTGTTCATCATTCGTTGAAATACTGTGGGTGCATTACAGAGATCAAAGGGCATTATCAAGTATTCATAGTGACCATCCCTGGTGTTAAAGGCAGTTTTCCAAAGGTTATTGGGGCGGATTCTCACCAGGTTATACGCCCTGTGTAAATCCAGCTTCATGAAGATGGAGGCACCTTGAAGGTGTTACGGCCCCGGGCCGTGCCCCGGGTTCTTCACTCACCTTGAGGCCGGCCTGGGCCGCTGCGCTGCCGATTCGGCCTTCCCAGGCCTCAGCCACGATGCTCCCTCCTCGAGGGAGACTCCGGTGTCCCGTCGCTTCTGGCCTCGCCCCATAGGCGTGCACGCGCAGGGGTTCGAGATTTAAAGGGGCCAGCGCGGGAAACTCGGGGGGCGCCCTCAGGATGACGTCAGACGCTACAGGGTATTTAAACCCTGCAGCTTGGCCTAAACCTCGCCTTGCAATGAGGTTCACTCAGTTCCCCTGAGTCACTAGTTGCTGCGTTTGGACTCTGGTTCGTCTCTGCTGACTTCTGGCTCCTGACCTGGCTCCGTTCCCTGACTATCCCTGGAATTTGTTGCCAGAGAATGTGGTTCGTGCAGTTAGTATAGCTGTGTTTAAAAAAGGATTGGATAAGTTCTTGGAGGAGAAGTCCATTACCTGCTATTAAGTTCACTTAGAGAATAGCCACTGCCATTAGCAATGGTTACATGGAATAGACTTAGTTTTTGGGTACTTGCCAGGTTCTTATGGCCTGGATTGGCCACTGTTGGAAACAGGATGCTGGGCTTGATGGACCCTTGGTCTGACCCAGTATGGCATTTTCTTATGTTCTTATGTTCTTATGTACGTCTTCAGCTTCCGCCCCTGGCTTTGGTTTGTCTTCTGACTTCTGGCTTCTGACCCAGATGCGTTCCTGGACTCCGACTTCGGCTCTTCCACCACTTCAGGTATCCGGTAGTCGCTGGCCCAGAGGATTCTCCTAAGTCCCAGCGGCTTGGGCTCTCACGGGCTCCTCCCGGGAGAGCCGCGGGCTTCCGAGGGTGAAGACTCTTCCCGTCTCCTGGGCACAGCTGTCCTCATTGTCCACCTCTCCGAATGCTACCAGGATCCTTGGTTCTATAGGGTCCCGCCTAAGCCCAAGAGGCCCGGGTTCCTACGGGCTCCTCTTGTGGGGACCTCGGGCTTCCAGTGGTGAAGTCTTCTCCAGTATCTCTTCAGCACTGCCTCCCAGCTGTGAAGCTTCCTGTGGGTTCCCACAGTATGCCATCTACCGTCTCAGCCGGCCCAAGGGTCCATGACCATAACAGAAGGTGGTCGAACAATTCAGAAATGAGTGGTAAGGGATATTTATCCTTATGAGTGATGGCGTTTAGGCTGCGGTAGTCAATACATGGTCTAAGTAACCCATCTTTTTTGGTCACAAAAAAGAATCTCGCTCCAGTGGGTGATGTAGATGGGCGAATAAATCCTTTTGCAAGATTCTCCTGAATATATTCAGTCATAGCCTTTGTCTCAGGTAACGACAAAGGATAGGTGCATCCACTAGGAGGCGTGGTTCCAGGAAGGAGATAGACTGGACAATCAAACCTTAGGAGAGGCGGAAGGAGGTCAGCCTTCTGTTTAGAGAACATGTCCTCATAGGCAGCATGCGGAGCAGGTACACCAGAGGACGTAGTAGCCAGGGGAACCACAGGAGATGGTATCACTTTCTGGAGACAGGACTGATGGCAGGCGGAGCCCCACTCTACCAATTGCAATGAGGCCCAGTTGAATTGGGGGGAATGCTTCTGTAGCCAGGGGAGCCCAAGTACTATAGGATGGATGGACTTATCCAATTCTAGTAATTCAAGTTCCTCGATATGTAAGGCCCCAGTATGTAACTGGGCAGGTTCCATAGTCAAGGAGATTCAGCCGGGTAGCAGATCTCCGTAGATAGAAGCAATGCATAATGACATATCACGCGAACAGGTTTTTATACCCAAAAGTTGCTCAAGGTCTTTAAGGATAAAATTATCTCCTGTTCCGGAATCTGCCAGAGCAAGAACCGGGAAGGCCCGGGAGTCCCCGATTAGAGTAACCTATACTGATAATTGAGGGTCTGGAGAGGTTGCACCCAAGTTCAGGACCCCTACTGAACTCGGGCCAAGGAGTTTCCCGGAAGGATTGGGCAAGTCTGTAAATGGTGGCTAGGTGCTCCGCAATACAGACACAGGCCGATTTGTCTTCGGAGGCGCATTTCTGGTGTCAGCCGCCTGCGACCCAACTGTATAGGTTCTTTCGCCTTGACCACTCTAGTGTCACTGCAGGATGCAGGGTTGGAAACTGGTGGTGAGTGGGAGCGAACCCACGAAGGCTCTCCCGGTGATGCTCTTGAAGATGATGGTCGATTCGACCTGCCAAATCTATAAGGTCCTCCAGAGATAAAGGGAGCTCCCATGCAGCCAACTCATCTTTTAGCTGCGGAGAGAGTCCATCCAGGTAGATAGCTCGGAGGCAGTCTTCCTGCCAAGCAAGCTCAATAGCCAAAGTCTGAAACTCAATGGTATAATCAAAAAGACTCCTTTGTCCTTGAAGCGGGTGTAGTAAACTGGTGCTTGCCACGGCATGTCACCCAGGATCATCAAAGGTCCGTCTGAAAACAGCCACAACTGAGCCAGTTCCTTCAACAAGGAATCTGAGCGTTCCCACAGGGGAGACGTCCAGGCCAGCACTTTCCCTTCAAGGCGGGATAGGATGAACATGACATTCGTCAACTCATCCTGGAAGATGGAAGGCTGCAGAGCAAATTGCATGTAGCATTGGCTTATAAACCCTCTGCAGAGTCTGGAGTCGCCATTGAAACGTGGGGGCGCTGGAAGTGCCAACAAGGCTCGAGGCATCGATGGAGGTGGCTGTGGAGGAGGAGCTGAATTTTTCGGAAGGGCATCAAGCTGGGCTTGAAGCCGATCCATGGAGGAGGCCAGTGCCTCAAGGAACTGCTGCTGTTCTTGTACCTTGGATGCCAGGCCTAGGATGGCCTGGAGGGCATGTGGCTCTATCAAATCCATGGCCTTTGCAACCTGTTGCATTGGAGGTGGACCCTTGGGCTGAGGTGGGGTTGACGCAACTCGTAAGCAAGGACTTACAGGTCCCCACCATCAGCAGGTGGAGTGGGCTGAAGCTAGAGGCCGCTGGAGCTTCACCTATACCAGCCCTCGTTCCCCTCGGGTTGAGCCTTTGGGTGCCGGGGCCAGCAGAACTTAGGTGGGCCTTGGTTAGCTAGAGATGGAAGGTGATTCAGCCCAGAGATAGTAGCCGGTAGATGGCGCAGTCCTATCCTGTACAGGATTTGGTACTGGAACTCAGACGCCAAAGGAACAATAAGTAACTGGAGGTACTCAAGCAAAAGAAGGCCTAAGCCTTGTAAGTCTACATCCAGAGAATAGGCAAGGGTGGGCGTCACTGACAGGCGAGGATCAGAGCTGGTGGCAAGTGGAATTTGTGGCAAGCAATGTAGAACTCTGGACACAGGAAAGTCTGTAGCGTAGTCGTTCAAAGCAAGGGTCAGGACACAGAGATGGCAGGCGTAGTCAATCAAGGCAATGGTCAGGGCACGGAGAAGGCAGGTGTGGTCAATCAAGGCAATGGTCAGGGCACGGAGAAGGCAGGCATAGCGAAGGTCTGGGGCTAGAGAGAAGTTGAAGAGTAGTCAGGCGTAGCGGAGGTCCGGGGCTGGAGAGAAGCTGAAGAGTAGTCAGGCATAGCAGTGGTCAAATCCAAATAGTCAGTCCAACACATAGAAGAAAGAGGAACAAGGAGAACAGGAACCGGTAATCACAGGAAACAGGAACACAATGAAGAGACGATTCTCAGATCAGCAACGAGTACGAGGAGTACGAGGAGACCTGTTGCAAAGGCAATGCTATGGAGCGAGGCCTGAGCTTTTATACGCTGAGGAGTCTGATGTCAGCATCCGGGTCCACGGCCAGGTTCCCGCTATGGGCCCTTTAAAAGAACTAGTGATGCGCGCATGCGCGCCTAGGAAGGGACGTGGCGCTGATGGCGGCGTCTCTCCGCGGGCTATGCGGAGAGGCCCGATCAACAGGGACATCTTGGCTGACAACACTGGGTAGCATGGCAGGGCCGGAGGCACTGGAGGGAACCCAAGGTCGGAGCTGGAGGCCCACCGCCACCAGTGAAGAGGAGCCAGGAGCTGTCGGCCATCTGAAAAGGTGAGAGGGCCACTCCACGGGGCTACTGCGGGCGGCACACATAACACATCCCTATTGCCAAATTGTTCATCTACATCAAATACACCAGTGTTCCATATTTACTTTGGAACAACCCTATTCTTGTGTGGAGTATGTTTTCTTTTGCTGAGATGTGAGTAAAGATTTCCAGAAGTACAAGAGTCCTGAAAGTGTTTTCTTTAGGACAAAAGGAATGTATGAGGTGGTTGGTGGCTCTCAGCTCCCAGATATGCCTCTCTGTCTGACCACATTGTAAAATGATAGCTATATCTAATCATGAAGAAGTGAAGGGAAAGCAAGCAATCAAATGTGGTTTATAGTATTACTAGAAAGTAAACTAAGCAAACTAGATAGGCCTCATGATTCTTACATGTTTTCATATTCTATGATTCTATATTTTCCCCCCTCTGCCTATCATCTCTTGGAATCCATCTTTTACTTATCTCCATCTCCCCTTACTGACTCATTCATCTAAGTACTCATCTCCCTTTCCTCTGTAACCTCACAAGAATTTTCTCTTTCCTTTTCTTCTCTTTCCATCATCAAGACTTCCCTCTCCTTTTCCTTTGTTTCTCCACCCAAGACTTGCTCTCCCTCCCTTGAAACGGCAGATAAAGAGCATTTGGCCCATCTACATCTCCTGCTTAGCCCCTTCCCTTCTCCTGACACTGCCTGTGTCCTCATTCTGCTCCAATGCCACAGAGGCTGGGCAAGAGCAGTAATGCAGCTGAAGGACTAGCAAGATCAGGGCTGGAGGCAGGGGATAGGCAGAGTGGTACTAAGTCAGGAGAGAGGGGGTAGAGCAGAGATAGAGTCAGGACTGTGGGGGGAGAAGAATGGTAGTGGTGTTGATTCCACTGATGCTGCTTCCACAGGTGTAGAGAGAAGAGAACAGTTTGAGCCCCCCCCCCCAATGCCTTGGCACTCCCATGAAATGGGGGACTATCAAGACTGGGGAGCCGACACACAGCTGGCACTAAGCCTAATGAACACAAACATGTGGATTAGTGTAGCAAATACAGACTCCTGGTGCACTTTAGAGTCACACTACAGAGTTTAAGGAACTGGCTTTTTTGTTTTGTTTATTTTAATAAAACATACTCTGAAATAATTCAGTTTCATATATTCACAGATATTTAAAACCTTAACTAGTAGATTTGGAGAGGAAAATGAAGTCCAGAAAGGATTGAAATTTTCAGCCTAACATCCATCCCAGTCCATACAGGGCTTGCACTGGGCTAGAGATGTGATCCAACAGCACCATCTAGGGGTTCAGCTTCATGACAGTCTTTAATAGGAAAACCTCCCTCCATCTGAAATCTTCTCCAGATTTTGGAAGTCATAATAAAATCCCAAGTTTAAAATCATCTGATGCGTCATAGGAAATTACGTTGACAATATTTATATAATTGATATGATATTATGGTTAGTTGTTAAGACACTTTGATTTAGCTTAATCATGCTTTATTTTTTTTTAATCTCTGTTAAGATGGATTTACACTATTTATTTATTTATTTATTTAGCATTTTTTTATATACCGAGGTAGAGCAGAGTAGCCTTCACTCCGGTTTACAATTATAACAACCTGTTACATTAAACATTTACATTTAACAAACTGAGAACTGTCATATTAAATTAATATAACAAGGCAAGATATCCCAAAGGATAGGTACATTGAAAATAAACAAGGTAAGCTATACCAAAGGGAAGGTATAATGACAAGACTTAGTTCAAGCATAGTGGTAGAGCAGTAGTAGACATCTGTGGGATGGGAGATGACTAATCAGAAGGGAGGAATGAATGATCAGGAGATATGGGATGCTGTAGTATTATGTTTTGAGATTGTTGTGCAAGCTGTCAGAATGAGATTGGCAGAGTAGCCAGGCTTTTAGTTCTTTCTTAAACAGTTTTGGGTTTTCTTGAGCGGCGAGGAACTGAGGTAAAGAGTTCCATAATTTTGGGCCGATGATAGAGATGGCTCTGTTTCTGGTGTAAGAGAGTTTGGCATGAGGGAGTGATGGAGTCACTAGTTGTAGTTTACTAGTTGATCTAGTTGTGCGTGGAGAAAAATGGATATGAATGATGTCATCAAGTGCAGTGAAGTCTGCTTTGTATATCGCTTTCTGTAAAGTAGATAGGATCTTGAATTTGATTCTTTGTTCGATTGTGAGCCATTGTAATTGATTGAGAACGGGTGAGATATGATCAAATTTTCTTTTTCCCGTCAGTACTCTGGCAGCAGCATTCTGAAGAAGTTGTAATGGTCTAAGGGATGATTTAGGTAAGCCAATTAGTAGAGAATTGCAGTAGTCCATACCAGAGAAGATTAGGGCTTGAAGGACGGTTCTGAAATCCTGGGGGTGAAGCAGAGGTTTCAGGTGTTTGATTACCTGTAGTTTATGAAATCCTTCTTTTATTTTAGAAGATATGTGTTTTTTAAAGTTTAGATCACTATCAATCCAAAAGCCCAAGTCTTTAACGTTGTCTTTGAGTTGGATGATGGTATTGTCGAATTGGAAAGGTGGAATAGTTTTTGGTCTGGCATTATTTCTGGCGATTAAGATGCACTCAGTTTTGTTCATATTTAAACATAATTTGAGTTGGAGTAACGTGTTTCTGATTGTGTCAAGGAGTGAGGCAGTTGTAGACATTGTATCTTCAATGGAAGAGGAAATTGGAATGAGCATTTGAATATCATCGGCATACATGTAATAGGTAATGCCGAGATTAGATAGGAGATGGCATAGCGGAGTGAGGTAGATGTTAAATAGAATGGGAGAGAGTGCTGAACCTTGAGGTACACCTGTATTGAGGGGGATGGCATTGGATAAAGTTTTGTTGTAGGAGACTCTGAAGAATCTATTTGTGAGGAGAATTTGAGGAAAACCTGCTGAAGTTCAGATCTGATCTTAAAGCGGTCAAACTTAGCAAATTCCAAAGGGACGCAACGGACTACCAGTCGGGGTACGTGTATAAATGGATGGCCCAAAAACCTCCCAAGAAAGTGACTTTCGCGGACAGTACCTCTTCTGGAGACTCATCAGGAGAGGAGTCCCGCGCTCCCCGGACCCGTGGTCAGACTCGCCGCGCCCGGGGCACTGCCGCTTCAGCCGACCCTGGACGCTCCACACGTACTCCCCGAGCGCCTGGTACAACATCCACCGATGCCTCTCTTCTGCCGTCGGTCTTCTCTGCCTCACGGTACTCTTCAATTGCGGCGTCTTTTTTAGACTCGGGTCAGCAGCCGCACCAGCCGAAGCAGGACTCTCGACAACTTCGCCAGCGAGCTGCCCCTCCTTTGCAGAACAACCTTCAGAATCGTTCATCTCGGCCCCCCCGGACCCAGGCGGATCTCTGGCAATAAAGGAAGAAACTGTGTTCAACCTCTCTTCACGCCAGCTATCCGCGGCTGAACGACACGTCCTTTATCGGGGACTTTCATTTGTTCCCACCCACAAAGGGGACCCTTTTGATCTTCAGGTGCACCTACACCGATTCTTTCGTATACTCAAGCTAAAACTATTTTTTGAAGACTCTCCACCATCGTATGATTCATCTGTGGTGCACACTAAGTCTAAATGGTCTCCCCCTGGGGTGGGTGATGTCACCCTGGGTGCCTTTGAGCGCCTTGTATGCAGAGATGCCGCCATGATCTGCTCACAACCCCAGTATATCCGGCATAACCTCCCCAAAAACGAGGCTGCTGCCCTCAGAAATCTTTCCAATGACACTACCATTGTCATTAAGCCAGCTGATAAGGGGGGTGGTATTGTAATCCAAGATAGATTAGACTATGAAGCGGAGGTGTTGAGACAACTTGGGGACACTTCTTTTTACATTCCCCTTCCATCAGACCCCACGGAATCCCTATTTCAGGATATTAAATCCGTTGTTCAATCAGCCCTTGATTCCCACATGATCACCAATAAGGAAGCCAAATTTTTGATTTCCTCCTATCCGGTTATGCCTTTGTTTTATACCCTCCCCAAGATACATAAGTCTTTGACACACCCCCCGGGTCGCCCCATTGTGTCCGGCATTGGATCCTTGCTTGAACCACTGTCCCAATTTGTGGACGTTTTTTTGAAACCTTTGGTACCTCGTATTAGATCTTATGTCCGGGACTCCTCCCACTTTATGACATTATTATCAGAAATTGAAGTTTCTCAGCCCATCTTTTTGATTACATTGGATGTGGTTTCACTTTATTCAAACATTCCTCAAAGTGAGGCCCTCAATGTTATTGAAAAAGTGCTCAATACACGTCCACCACACAGGGTTACTACGTCGTTTTTGGTACACCTTGCGGAAATTGCACTGACTAAAAATTTTTTTCGTTTCCAAGATGTGATATACCAACAGATCAAGGGGACAGCCATGGGCGCTACCATGGCGCCCAGTTTGGCGTGCCTATACATGGATGATTATGAAACCGCTTATATCTACTCGTCTAGCTGGTCTCAATTCATCCATGTCTGGCTTCGCTACATAGACGACGTTTTTATCATCTGGACAGGTTCTAACATACAATTTCTCATGTTCTTGGATTGGGTGAATTCAATTAACTCCCATATTCAATTCAATCACTGCATGCACCCCTCTAAGATATCCTTTTTGGACATTTCGATCTCCTGGAATGGGGAACGTTTTGACACTACCCTATTTCGCAAGAACACTGATCGAAATACTCTGCTTGCTTACACTAGTTGTCACCCCCGGGCACTCCGGGACAACATACCGACGGGGCAATTCCTAAGGCTTCGGCGCCTTTGCTCCTCACGGATGGAATTTCTTTCCCAAGCAGACGGCTTGTTTACCCGGTTTGTCGAAAGGGGATATCCAGCCCGGATTGTAAAAAAGGCCTTTAAACGGGCCTTGTACACACACCGAGACTGGCTTTTTAGTCCCTCCACACAGTCAGATGATATCTCCCATAACTGCATTCTCCCCTTCTCCACTGTCGGGAGATCCATTGTGAACATGATCAAACGGCATTGGTCGGCCTTATCTCTCACTGACCTCATGCATGGTCCCCCTCGCTTTACTTTCAAAAGAGCCACAAATTTGAGAGATCGTCTTGTCCATGCATCCTCATCACCCATGCAACACCACTCACGCACTATTGGTGGTCATAACCCCTGTGGCCGCTGCACGATGTGCAGTCACACAGAGTCACTGACAGTATTTAAACACCCGGGGTCTGGACGTGAGTTCAAATTATACTCCCAATCAAATTGCTGCACCAGAGGTGTTGTTTATGTGATTTATTGTCCCTGCTCGTTTATTTACGTGGGAAAAACTTCACGGATGATCAAGACACGTATAATTGAGCACTGCTCCAACATCAGATCATCCAGAACTGACGAACCCCTTGTCATGCATTGGATCCAGGCTGGACACTCCATCGCTGACCTCTCCTTCCTTGTATTAGAGGTGGTCTCGCCCCCCTTACGAGGTGGAGACTTTCCAGGCAAGCTAGGTCGGAGAGAGCAGCGCTGGATCTTCACCCTTAATTCAGTTTCCCCCCATGGTCTCAACAAAGATATCGAGTGGTATCAGTTTTACTAGTATCTCTGTTGTTGTTCTATAGGTGTCTGCCTGTCAACTATAGCATCTTGGGAGCACGGGTCTTCTGTGTCCTTCTGCTTGTTTAAAATTTTTAAAGCTGAGAGCGCCTCCGCTGATGTCCGTTTTATAAAACATGTGAATATTTACCGGTACTGTTTTATCAGTTTTTGTTAATTTGTTAACCCGATTACAGGTGTCCTTTTGTTACTCTCAGCATCTCGCGAGAGCTTGCTTTCGCGCCTTTTTTGCCCTTTAAATGTTTGCCAAATGCAGAGGATGCCCGCGCTCCTGATGATTGTCTACAAGGTATGTGATTACTCACTGTAACCCGTTTTCCTGCAGCCAGCCTTTTTTCCATGTTTGATTACTCATGTTATATTCCAGATTTTGAATGTCATCCGGTCCCTCCCGATGCAGCCACCGCGAAACACGGGACCGTGTCGGGGGACCTGTAATTCGTGACTGTTACTTTGTATGGAGTTGCCACAGTAAGGATATTGGAACATTTACAATAATAAAACAGTGATTTACAATTGGATGGAAAATATACTGATTTACTTGCACCAGTGTTCTTGAGACTTCAATTACCCCAATATTGACTAGGTAAATGTATCATTGTTACATGCTAGAGATATAAAGTTCCTGGATGGAATAAATTACATTTTTATGGAGCAATTGGTCCAGGAACTGACAAGAGAGGGAGCAATTTTAGATCTAATTCTCAGTGGAGGACAGGATTTGGTGAGAGAGGTAAAGGTGGTGGGGCCGCTTGGCAATAGTGATCATAATATGATCATAATATGATCTCGTGCTAAACTTTCAAAAGGGAAACTTGATAAAATGAGAAAAATTGTAAGAAAAAAACTGAAAGGAGCAGCTACAAAGGTAAAAAGTGTGCAAGAGGTGTGGTCATTGTTAAAAAATACCATCCTAGAAGCACAGTCCAGATGTATTTGTTACTCTCTCCTTCTCCAAAGGGGAGGAGCTAGCAATTTGTTACGCTCACCTCCTCCAGAGGGGAGGAGTTAGTAATCTGCTGTCGCTCACTCCACAGGAGGGCGGAGTTTGGTAAGCTGTTCTGCTGTGCTCCTGAAAGGGGAAGGAGTAGCGATATGACATGACCTGCTCCTCCAGAGGGGAGGAGTTAGCTATCTGTAATTCTGTTAGCGAACTGCTGTTAGATACTCCTGTAAGGAAAGGAAGCAGCAAGCTGTATAGTCTGCTAAGGAGTAGCAATCTGTTATGCATCAACTCTCCAAGGAAGAGGAGTCGGCAATAGGTATATAGTACTTCGCTATTGAGATAGCAGTCTATCATGCCCTCCGCTATGGAGTAGCATTCTGTATGTATATATAAGCTGCTGGCAAGTCTCAGAGAAAGAGGAGTAGCTGTCTATATAATACCTCCGTGAGCGGAGTCAGTGGTCAGTTGTGGTTGGCTCCCACAAGGTGACAATGGTGAAAGGAATGACCACTTAGAGGAAATGGTGAATCCCTGGGCCGATGGCAGATGACAGCGCCCCCAGGAGAAGATCCTGAGAGGAACCACCGGCTAGGCTAGAATATGAGATAAACACAATAGTTCTTTATTAGTCTGGAAGCTGGACCACCAGAGGTGGCAGTAGTGAGTTGCTGTGTCCGGTAAGGCTGAAGTCCTTCTGATACTGGAATATAATCTCTGGGTCGCTGAGCTCTAGAGAGAGACTAGAAGTAGTGTGTAGACAGGGTATACTGGATACAAGATACTACACTCACAATAGTAGATGTCTGCAATGGTCTCTATGCCACAGAGAGTCTTCAGTACATTCAGGAACAGGAGCCGTAGGCGAGCACTAGTTCCCATAAACAGTCTGTAATAAGAACTCACAATTGCTGTATATGAAATGCTTTCTAGAGTAGAAGAGAGTCTGTATAAGATTCTAGGAACATGGGCCCTCGTGGAGCGAGTACCAGTTCCTATCTGTAATCTTGCCAATGTAACTCTTGATCTCTGTACCTGCGATAACATCTTGGATGGAAGGGAGTCTTCAGAGCAATAGGAATGTAGGCCCTCGTGGAACGAGTACCGATTCCCCTATGTAATAGAACTCACTGTGTTCACGTCCGCGATCGCTTCCAGGAAACGAGGAGTCTTCTGAGTGTTCTGGCAATCTGAAATCAAGAAGAGAGAGCGGAGCCCCCGTGGAGCGGGTACTCCTGGTAAGTTTGAAAAGGCCGAGCAGTGGGGACGGGCTCCCTGGCTGACTCGGATCGTTGGTGCAAGTATCGTGGAATACCGAAGCAAGTCCCGTTGGAGTTCCTTGCTAACTCGTTAGAGGTTAGCAAACAAAGACCTTTTAAAGTGCAGGTGGATGACATCACTACAGGGGGACGCCCCCAAGGTTCGCGCCCTTGCTGGTACAAAGTCTGGAGCGCGCGCGCCCTTATGTCATCGAGAAAATGGCGGATCCGTAGCATCAGGCCAGCCCGGGGGAACCGGGACCAAGAGGCGTAGAGATGCCGCGGCTGCACTGTTCGTCAGAGCCGAAGGGAGTCGCATCCTAGGTAGAGAGGGTGGAACAAGGGGCGAGAAGAGGCACGAACGCCACAGTACCCTCCTTCAAAGGGCGATCTCTTTGGGTACCAATTTAGGTACCAGAGATGCGCGAGGTGGAACTGATGAGCATCTCTTATCCAGTAGGTCTAAGGATCCCAAAGATGTTCTTGGGGGTCGAAGCTTTTTCAGGCAAACAAATTCAGTCTCTGTTCAAACATCCAAGGTCTCAAAATCTTGAGTTCAAGTTCGTATGACACAGTTAGATGTAGATTTGAAGAATCTAGTAGAATGTATAATGACGTCAGCAGCAATGAGATGGGCTGCCGTGGACATCACTGAGGTTTTAGTGGAAGTGGTGATGTAGAAATGGTCCAATATCCACTTCTAATGAAGAGGCGCGGCCTCGCGCCTAAAGATGGCGGCGGCCATCTTTGATTCCCTCCGCAGAGGAAGGGCTGCAGGAACGGCGCGGGAGCAGAGCAGGGACGGCTCTCTGCCCCGTTGTCAGGCCGGGAAGCCGCGCCGGACACCGGGTCAGGGGTTTCCCGACGTTGTCATGGCGGACCGCCGCCGCAGAAAAGGTAGGGGAGCGCGGTCATGGCGTCCCACGACCGTGGAGCACAACAGTTCCCCCCTCTTTAGGGCGCCTCCCTGGAGGCCTGGGTTTAGTCGGATGGTCTCTATGGAACTGATCCAACAGACTCCGATCCAGGATGTTAGCCAGTGGCTCCCAGGAGTTCTCTTCAGGACCGAAGCCCTCCCATGCCAATAGATACTCCCATTTCTTGTGATGTTTTCTCACATCTAACACCTCCCGGACCTGGTAGGTGAGGTCATCTTCAGAGGCGACAGGTTGAGGTGTAGGAGGCGTGCTGGAGGGCCACGACAATGCCAGAGGCTTTAAGAGGGAAACATGGAACGTATTGTGTATCTTGAGAGACGGGGGGAGACGAAGTTGATATGAGACCGCACCCACCTGCCGGATGATGGGAAACGGCCCAATGAATCGCGGGGTCAGTCGCGATGATGGCAGCTTCAAACGGATGAACTGTGTACTTAGCCAGACCTTTTGGCCCGGTCTAAGAGGTGGGTAAGGTCTTCTCCATTGGTCTGCATACCTCTTTGCCGCCTGACTGGCCTTGATCAGGGCGCGTTGTGTGGATACCCACAGGCGATGTAATTCTTCCGCAGAGAGCTGGGCTACCGGAGATGGCACTGTGATGGGCATGGGCAGAGGCGGGCGTGGCTGTTTTCCATACATAATTTGGAACGGGGAAGACCCCGTAGCCGCGATGATGTGGGAGTTGAGAGCGAATTCGGCCACTGGTAACAGGTTAGCCCGGTCATCTTGCTTTTCATTGAGGTAGATGCAGAGGAACTGCTTCAACGTCTGGTTGGTTCTCTCTGCGAGGCCATTGGTCTGAGGATGATAGTCTGATGTGTAATCCAAGGTGACGTCGAACTTTTGACAGAGGGCCCTCCAGAACTTGGCCCTGAATTTGAGGCCCTCGATCCCACAGAATACTTTGAGGCAGGCCGTGTAGCCAGAAGATATGCTGGACGAACAGCTGGGCCAGCTATGGCGTAGACGGCAATCCTGGCAATGGTACAAAATGTGCCATTTTACTGAAACGGTTGACGACAACCGAGATCACGGTGTTGCCGCTGGATCGAGGCAGATCCACCACGAAATCGGTTGCCACATGGGTCCAGGGTTTCGAGGGCGCCGGTAAGGGTTGAAATAAGCCCGGAACTGCCCCAGGGATCCTCTTGTGGCGGGCACACGACTGGCAGGACTCCACATACACCCGGATGTCTTTATTTATCCGCGGTCACCAGTAGTACCGGCGCAGGGTCTGTAATGTCCGGGATTGTCCAGGGTGACCGGAACAACGTGAGTCGTGAGCCCAGGCCAAGGCTTGTTTCCGCCAACGCGGCGGAACTAGTGTCTTCCCGGGTGGGATGGTCGTGGTGGCCGACAACATGATACGGGATGGCTCAATTATAAACTGCGACTTCTCGGACTCCTCCGTAGACTCAAACACCCGCAACAGGGCATCGGCCTTCACATTCTTCCCAGCCGGTCTGTACCTGAGGATGAAATTGAAACGGGTAAAGAACAGGGCGCAACGGGCTTGTCGTGGGTTGAGTCGCTGAGCCCGATGCAGGTATTCTAGATTCTTGTGGTCGGTGAAGACTGTGAACTGGTGTTGAGCCCCTTCCAGCCACGGGCGCCACTATTCTAAGGCCACCTTGATGGCCAGGAGCTCCTTGTCGCCGATGGCATAATTCCGTTCTGCCGGCAAAAACTGACGGGAGAGGAAGGCACACGGACGTAGCTTATGGCCATCGGAGGCCTGACTCAGCACGGCCCCTACTCCCTCCGAGGATGCGTCCACCTCGACAAAGAATGGCCGCTGCGGGTCGGGGTGTCTGAGGCAGGGTTGTTGCATGAATGCCTCCTCGAGGCGACAAAAGGTGACTTCTGCTTCCGGAGGCCAATTTTTGGTGTCTGCGCCTTTTCGGGTCAGGGCTGTCATAGGAGCCACAATGGAGGCGTAGTGAGGAATGAAAGAGTGGTAGTAATTGGCGAAGCCCAGAAACCTTTGGAGTGCCTTCAGTCCAGACGGCTGTGGCCATTCCCGAATGGCTTTTAGCTTTAGTAGATCCATACGGAATCCCTGAATGGAGACTATATATCCCAGGAAGGGGAGAGACTCCTGCTCGAACTGGCACTTTTCGAGCTTCGCATATAATTTATGTTCCCTGAGGCGTTGCAAAACCTGGACGATGTGTTGGCGGTGGGAGGCTAAGTCCTTGGAGAAGATCAAGATGTCGTCTAAGTATACGACAACGCACTGGTACAAGAGGTCGTGGAGGATCTCGTTCATGGTATTCTGAAAAACGGCAGGGGCATTACAGAGCCCGAACGGCATCACCAAATACTCATAGTGGCAGTCTCGGGTATTGAATGCCGTCTTCCATTCATCCCCCTCCTTGATTCGAATGAGGTTGTAAGCCCCTCGAAGGTCAAGCTTGGAGAAGATCCTCGCTCCTTGCAAGCGGTCAAAGAGCTATGCGATGAGTGGCAGAGGGTAGCGGTCCTTGACCGTTATCGCATTCAAGCCCCGGTAGTCTATGCAGGGGCGGAGTGTCCCATCCTTCTTCCCGACAAAGAAGAATCCGGCCCCTGTGGGGGATTTAGACTTCCGGATGAAGCCTCTCTCTAAGTTTTCTTTGATATACTCCTTCATGGCCTGTGTCTCGGCAGGCGAGAGGGCGTAGGTGTGACCACGAGGAGGCTCCATGCCAGGGAGGAGGTTGATGGCGCAGTCAAAGGGGCAATGAGGTGGAAGAGTCTCAGCCTTCTGCTTTGAGAACACATCTGCGTATGCGCATATGGAGCTGGCAGGCCTGGAAGGGTGATGGAAGCGATAGGGCAGGATACTGGAACCACCGATTGGAGGCAATTGCCGTGACAATTCGGTCCCCAACGAGCCAACTGCAGGGTCTTCCAGTCGAACTGGGGCTCGTGCTCCTGAAGCCAGGGAAGTCCCAGGACAATCGGATGGATGGAGTACTCCAGGACATAGAATGGCGTCCGTTCTTGATGCAGGACCCCAGCCCTCAGCTGGACAGGAATGGTGGTGTGTGTCACCCGTTCCGGAAGAGGCTTCCCTTGGATTGAGGAGATGATCAAGGGACGGGACAGCGGGACTTGAGGAATCTTTAAATTCTCTACCAGGCCTTTCATGACAAAATTCCCACCGGCACCGGAGTCCACCAAGGCCAGAATGTGGAATTCTCCATCCGCCGCGGTTAATGCCACCGGCAGGATTAGTGGGGGTGCAGGGGAGGTACGGCCCAGGAAGAGACCCCCTTCCGGTCCTAGGCCCGAGAGTTTCCCAACCGTGTCAGGCAAACTACAATCCGATGGCCCGCTGCTCCACAGTAAAAACAGAGTCCTTCCCTCTTTCGCCGTTGCCGCTCCTGTGAAGAGACTCTCCCGCGACCCAATTCCATGGGTTCCCCGGCAGGGGCTTGTGGACCGGCTGAGGCGCTCCTAGGAGGGGTCGGGGACTTCCTCGCTGCTTTTACCTCAGGAAGGCGAAACCGCATACGACGGTCCACACGATTGGCTAGTTCTATCACGCCATTGAGGTCGTCCGGCAGTTCTTTCGCGGCCAGTTCATTTTGCAGGCGTGAGCATAGCCCTTCTAAGAAGATCCCATGGAGGCAATCTTCTCTCCAATTTAACTCTGCGGCTAGGGTGCGGAATTCGGTTGCGTATTCGGTCCGAGTTCCCTGTCGCAACCGAAGTAATTCCGAAACGGCAGTGGACTTACGGATCGGCTCATCAAATACCTGTCGGAAAGCGGACAGAAACCGAGTCAAGTCTTCAAAGATAGGGTCTCTTCTCTCCCACAGATGAGAGGCCCAGATCATGGGCTTTCCGTCGATTAGGGACATAATGTAGCTGGTCTTGACCAGGTCGCTGGGAAACTGTGCAGGCAGCAAAGAAAAACGGACCTGGCACTGGCTGAGGAATCCCCGGCACAACTTCGCATCTCCGGCATATCGAGAGGGTGCCGGGAGTTGCGTGGGGACTCCTTGCCCCAGGTCGGACCTGGGGTCCTGGATGGCGTGCGGCTGAGTAGGGCGGCCTCCTTGAGCCCCAGGCGGAGAGGGTAGCGTAGGGGTCATGGGCCCTAATGCCTCGAGGCGTTGGGTCAAGCTCTGCACAGCTGAGACTATGGCATCGACGGTCTGTTGCTGATCCTTTAGGTGCTGGGCCATTCCTGGAATGGCCTGGCGGGCGGATGCCTCCGCCGGGTCCATGGACTCGGCAATCTGTTATGCTCAGGCTTGTGGACCCTTGGCCGACGAGAGGATGGAATACCTTTCGGAGGGTCCGTAGGCTCTCTCGTCGGGTGGCGAGGCAGAACAGGAGGCAGGACCAGTTGACCCTTGGCACTGGAGGCTGAGGCGAACACGGAGACAATGAAGAGCCAAGATGAGGCACTGTGTCTTCACCACTGGTGGTCTGCAGTCCCCCCGGGAGGAGCCAGTAGGGACCCGACCGCTAGGACTTAGGTGGACCTAGGGAGGTCAGGCAACGGTGCAAAGGCCAACTGGAGCTTCGCCCTGGAAGCCCGCGGTCCCCCCAGGAGGAGCCCGTAGGGACCCGGGCCACTGGGACTTAAGTGGGCCCTTGGAGACGGAGTCTTGAAGAAGTCCTAGGTCGAGTACCAGAGGGTCAATGCTTACCAGTCCAAAGTCGTGTACCAGAGAATCACCGCTTGCGAAGCCAAGGTCAGGAACCAGAGAATCACCGTAGGCCAATCCGAAATCAGGAACCAGAGAATCACCGTAAGCCAATCCGAAGTCAGGAACCAGGAACACCAAGACGAAAGAGGAACCAGCGTCCAAGCACAAGGAAGTCACCGAAGCAAGCAGACCAGACAGCATTGGGACGTTGCCGAGTCAAGGAATGAGCAGAGGAAGTCTCCTTATATACTTCCTCTGCTCAGGCTCCTAAGGAACAGCTGTGGTGAATTAAAGGGGTCAGGTCCCTTTAATTCTAATGAAGAGGCGTGGCCTCGCGCCTAAAGATGGCGGCGGCCATCTTTGATTCCCTCCGCAGAGGAAGGGCTGCAGGAACGGCGCGGGAGCAGAGCAGGGACGGCTCTCCGCCCCGCGGTCAGGCCGGGGAGCCGTGCCGGACACCGGGTCAGGGGTCTCCCGACGTTGTCACGGTGGACCGCCGCTGCAGAGGAGCGCGGTCGTGGGACGCCACGACCGCGGAGCACAACAAGGCTTCTCCAATTCTTTTCTTGAAGGCAGAATTCTTGAAGGCACTGGAGTTAAAAGAAACAACTAAAGCCAGATTCACTGAAGTTAATTGTGTTACAATATTTTCAGCCGGATTTACTGGAGTTAGCAATCTGTTACGCTCACCTCCTCCAGAGGGGAGGAGTTAGTAACCTGCTGTCGCTCACTCCGCCAGGAGGGCGGAGTTTGGCAAGCTGTTCTGCTGTGCTCCTGAAAGGAGAAGGAGTAGTGATATGACATGACCTGCTCCTCCAGAGGGGAGGAGTTAGCTATCTGTAAGGAAAGGAAGCTATCTGTAAGGAAAGGAAGTAGCAAGCTGTAAAATCTGCTAAGGAGTAGCAATCTGTTATGGATCAACTCTCCAAGGAAGATGAGTTGGCAATAGGTATATAGTACTTCGCTATTGAGATAGCAGTCTATCATGCCCTCCGCTATGGAGTAGCATTCTGTATGTATATATAAGCTGCTGGCAAGTCTCAGAGAAAGAGGAGTAGCTGTCTATATAATACTTCCGTGAGTGGAGTCAGTGGTCTGTAGTGGTTGGCTCCCACAAGGTGACAATGGTGAAAGGAATGACCACTTAGAGGAAATGGTGAATCCCTGGGCCGATGGCAGATGACAGCGCCCCCAGGAGGAGATCCTGAGAGGAACCATCGGCTAGGCTAGAATATGAGATAAACACACTAGTTCTTTATTAGACTGGAAGCTGGACCACCAGAGGTGGCAGTAGTGAGTCGCTGTGTCCGGCAAGGCTGAAGTCCTTCTGATACTGGAATATAATCTCTGGGTCGCTGAGCTCTAGAGAGAGACTAGAAGTAGTGAGCAGACAGGGTATACTGGATACAAGATGGTACACTCACAATAGTAGATGTCTGCAATGGTCTCTATGCCACAGAGAATCTTCAGTACATTCAGGAACAGGAGCCGTAGGCGAGCACTAGTTCCCACAAACAGTCTGTAATAAAAACTCACAATTGCTGTATATGAAATGACTTCTAGATTAGAAGAGAGTCTGTATAAGATTCTAGGAACATGGGCCCTCGTGGAGCGAGAACCGGTTCCTATCTGTAATCTTGCCAATGTATCTCTTGATCTCTGTACCTGCGATAACGTCTTGGATGGAAATGAGTCTTCAGAGCAATAGGAATGTAGGCCCTCTTGGAGCGAGTACCGATTCCTATGTAACAGAACTCACTGTGTTCACGTCCGTGATCGCTTCTAGGAAACGAGGAGTCTTATGAGTGTTCTGGCAATCTGAAATCAAGAAGAGAGAGCGGAGCTCCCGTGGAGCGGGTACTCCTGGTAAGTTTGAAAGGGCCGAGCAGTGGGGATGGGCTCCCCGGCTGACTCGGATTGTTGGTGTAAATATCGTGAACTGCTGAAGCAAGTCCCGTTGGAGTTCCTTGCTAACTCGTTAGAGGTTAGCAAACAAAGACCTTTTAAAGTGCAGATGGATGACATGGTGAAACCGCACCTTGAATACTGTGTACAATTCTGGTCGCTGCATCTCAAAAAAGATATTATTGCGATGGAGAAGGTACAGAGAAGGGCGACCAAAATGATAAGGGGAATGGAACAGCTCCCCTATGAGGAAAGACTAAAGAGGTTAGGACTTTTCAGCTTGGAGAAGAGACGGCTGAGGGGGGATATGATAGAGGTGTTTAAAATCATGAGATGTCTAGAATGGGTAGATGTGAATCAGTTATTTAGTCTTTCAGATAATAGAAAGACTAGGGGGCACTCCATGAAGTTAGCATGTGGCACATTTAAAACTAATCAGAGAAAGTTCATTTTCACTCAAAGCACAATTAAACTCTGGAATTTGTTGCCAGAAGATGTATGTGGTTAGTGCAGTTAGTATAGCTGTGTTTAAAAAAAGGATTGGATAAGTTCTTGGAGGAGAAGTCCATTAACTGCTATTAATTAAATTGACTTAGATAATAACCACCGCTATTAGTAGCAACGGTAACATGGAATAGACTTAGTTTTTGGGTACTTGCCAGGTTCTTATGGCCTGGATTGGCCACTGTTGGAAACAGGATGCTGGGCTTGATGGACCCTTGGACTGACCCAGTATGGCATGTTCTTATGTTCTTATGAGTACCTGATCCCTGAGAGCTGAGAGGCTTGAAGGTAATGTACTCACACAGCGGTTCCACGTAGGAGATGGCACTAGGGCTGGAACGGAGGCAGGCCCTCGAGGAGCGAGTACCTGGGGTTGAAGACAGCAAATCCTTCCAGGCAGAAGAGAAGGCAGGAGCAGGCAGCGAGTCAGGGAACATGGGCCCTCAATGAGCGAGTACTTGTTTCCTGATAGCGACCTAAAAAGCAAGTGAGGCCCCCGAGGAGTGGGCACCCCATTAGCGTTAAGAGTCCAATGGAAGATTGGAGAGGCAGAGTAGCTGTGTACGGAGAGCGAATCCCATCCGTAAGAATCCCCTTGCTAACTCAAAGGCTAGCAAACATTGTAGGCTTTAAATATCTGGGCAACGTGACGTCATCACAAGGGGACGCCCCTGAGATTCGCACCAAGTAGGAAATAAGAGTGAGAGCAGCACGGCGTGCGCGCCATAAGGTACCAGCGGAGCATGGCGGGATGCAGCGCCTAAGCCGGTCCGGGGATGCCGGAGAGGATGGCAGGCAGACGCTGCGGCAGCCAGGCGTCCATCCATAGCGAGAGGAGGTGCAAAGAAAGAAAGGTAGGTGGAGTGAAGCCGTCGGGAAGGGATGGTTGCAACAAACAGAAACTCCCTCCCCCCTACGTCTCTCATTTGGGAAGGAACTGCATGCTCTCTCAATCTAACTTGGGTCTTCTTAAGTGCCTTATTGGCTGAAGGGACTGCCCTTCATGTTCCCCACTGGGTCACATGGATCCTAGGCTCGCTACCATTGGACCTTGCCCCCGTCCCCAGCTTGTGGGGACATTTTCTGTAATCACTCTCCAAGACTGTCTCCTGTCTCGGCCATGCTACCTCAAAGCCAGAAGTGCCTGCAAGATCTGTGATACGATTATCTTTTTTACATTCTTTCTTATCGCTTTAATTCTAAAGATTAAATCAGCTTCAGAACCCCTTTGTCTTCTCACCCTGAATCCCAAGAAACTCCGTTCTCCCCTCTCCTACCTACTCCAGCTACAAAGGTCCTTGCCTGGGGCTACATGTTTGGAAGCAACAATTTGTTGCGTACTGGCCTGCTCTTCGCCCTTGCTCCACACTCTCCACCTCTTTGGCGACTCCCTCTGGGTCTGATGGACGGCTTGCTGCCGCGGTGTCTCCATGGAGGTTGGATATGCTGTGTGTACCCAGTGGGAAGTGGTGGAGGTTGGGCTTGTCCATTCAGCAAAAACAGTACAATTGGGTACCTTTACTAGAGCATGTATAAGGGGAAAGGGCTTGTACCTCACTGTCTATACAAACTCTCGCTATGCATTTGGGGTTGTTTATGATTATGGTGCTCTGTGGAGAATGAGAGGATTCCTAACTGCCTCAGGTGAAGTAATTAAGAATGGGTCATTTGTTAAAGACTTGCTGGATGCAATTCAACTGCCCTCTGAACTGGCAGTAGTTAAATGTGCTGGGCAAAGCAAGAAAGACTCATATGTAACCAGGGGCAAACCTGGCAGATCAGGCAGCTAAGTATACGGCCTTGACAAGTTACATTGTGGGAGTTGTTGGACACCAACTAATGTTACAGAAACTGCCTAGCAACAATGCAGATTTTAATTTTGAAAATGTGGTTCTTAGCAAGCACAGTATAAGGATTATTGGAAGCAATGGACAAAAGGAGGGGCCGCAGTAAAAATTAAAGGACAGGATAAATTGTAGTTTGGCCCGAATAGTGAGGTAGGTGCCCCCCCGATTTGTATTGCCCAATATTTTACTCTCAATACAACAGGCATCTCATACAGCTCCTTCAACATATATCACCATGTTTTTTCAGCATTTGTGAGGTATGATTTCAGTGGTCAAGGCTTTGGCCACTATAATATGTTCTCAGGGCATGCAATGCAATTTATACAAAGTATTCTGCACATTTAAAGCACCCCTTGGGCCCCTTTTTACAAATCCAGATTGATAACAATGATTTGCAGTTTCTCATAGTGATGGGAGGCTTTTCCTGCGGTAAAGGCGGACATCAAATCTGTGGTTAAGATTTTATTAAGAGAATGTATCCCAAGGTAAGGGATTCCATAGTCAATTGGTAATGATCAAAGGACATATTTTATAAATGACATAGTAGTATCATTAAGTAAAGCTCTGGGTATATCCAGCAGGTTTCACACCCATTATAGGCCATAAACCTCCAATCTTATAGAGAATTTCAATGGCAGCTTAAAAACTAAGCTGGATATAAACATTCAGGCCCATACAGTAAAATCCGCAGGAGCCGGCGCTCCAAGGCGAGCGCCCACTCTCCCGACGCGCACCCAGGCACCTCTCCTGGGCGCGCGATTCAGTATTTAAATTAGGGCCCGTGCGTCCCTAGCGCCTCCTTATTGGTGGAAGCAGCGGCTGTCAGCGGATCTGTGTTACGACTATCGATGCCCGACGTCTCCACTCTGCCCTCCTTACCTCTTTGGTGATTCCTCCCGTAGTTGATGGACGGCTGCCATCAACCGCGGGAGGACGGCTGCCGCGGTGTCTGCCGGCCATCCTCTCCAGTGTCCCCAGTCCGGCTTGGGCACTGCATCCCGCCATGTTGTTCAACTGCCATAGGGCGCGCGTGCTGCGTGGCCCTGCTTCTTATTCCTTCTTTGGCGTGAACCTCAGGGGCGTCCCCCTGTGATGATGTCACGCATCCCGGATACAAAAGCCTACTCTGTTTGCTGGCTAATCGAGTTAGCAAGGTGAAGGTATTCCTTACGGATGGGATTCACTCTCCGTACCTAGCTACTCTGCTTCTCCTTAATTGGACTTACTCTATCGGGGTACCCGCTCCTCAGGGGCCTCTCTCTTTTCTTTCAGGTCACTGTCTGGAACCAGTACTCACTCTAGGGCCCATGTTCCCGGACTCACTGCCTGAGCTCACCTCTGTTTGGAAGAAACCGTGCCTACACCATCAGTGAGTTACCATCTACATTCTCTCAGAGCTGTTCCCTGGAACTAGGTACTCCCTCCTCGAGGGCCTGCCTCTATTCCAGCTTCTGTGTTACCTTTCGGGAGAAACTGCTGTGTGAGTAATCAACCAATGAGGCTCTATACCAGAACCCTGTGTATGCTCCACTGCACTCACTATCTCAGTTTCTCTCCACTACAGCACAGCTATTGAGGGATTGCTGTTCCACTGTCCTGAGGGACTACAAGCCCAGCCGGGCTTCATCTCTACTCACTCCTGCCACCTCTGGTGGCTTCTTAAATCTGTTTAATAAAAGATAATTCTGTGTTGTGTATCCTAAAGCTGAGCCTGACCTGTGGCCCCTCACGGGACTTCTCCCCATGGGCCTGGTCATCAGCCACAGTGTCCAAGGGTCCACCCAAAACCTTACAAACAATAAGTCTGACAGCCGACGCCTAATTTTACCGGCATCGGTTGTCGAACCCGCTGACTGCCACGGGTTCGGAAAATAGATGCCGGCAAAATTGAGCGTCCGTTTTCCAACCCGCGGGCTGCAGGCAGATATTTTTTTTTTTAAAGAAGATTTTTTTTTATTTTTTATTTTTGGGGCCCCCGGAGGATATACAGAAAAGCAGTTTTTTCTGCTTTTCTGTACACTTGCTCGTGCCGTCTGAAATTAACTCCTGCCTTTGGCAGAAATTTCTGAAAGTAAAATGGGCGGTTTGGCCGCACATTTTGCTTTCTGTATTGCGGGTGACTACCTAATAGGCTCATCAATATGCATTTGCATGTGATGAGCGCTATTAGTTTCGGGGGGGGGCGCACATTTTCCACGCGCTATTTCCCCTTACTGTATAAGGGGTAAAATAGCACATCGAAAATGCATGGCCAAACGGGGCTAACTGTGCGCTCGGCTGAGCGCACCGTTCTGTATTGGCCTGATTGTGATTTTCTGTGTGGCAACTGGCCTCATTATAAAATAAAGAAAGTTTAAATGTGAAAAAAGTTGGTATCTGAACTAGATTAACAAATTCAGGAAAAAAAATGCAAGCAGAGACATTTTTGTAGAGTTTGATTTTTAGAAAACAAGCTAGGAAGATTCCTGTACTTTAATTACATATTTGCAGCTTACAATCCACAGTCTTTTCTAATTATGTGCTTTTTATTCATGTTTTCTGAGGTTAAAATCACTTTCTCCCTCAGAATTGGCTGCACACATATATATGCAGTGCATTCTAAAGAATTTAATTGCATTTTGGTAATATGAATATAATATATTAGATAGGTACCACCACTTTAAACTTTTCCTTTGAGATTTATATGCTATCTTGCCATCTTGAAAAAGTGTGCTTTTATTGTTTTCTTATAATTGACATTGAAGGGCCTCTGGCCAGTTATAATAGTCAAGCATGGGTGTCTCCCTGATTTACAAAGAGGAAGTACAATCGTGAATTTTTCACCTAATCTTTCTGATTAAACCACAATATGGCTGCAGCAAAATTAACTTGGATACAGGCTCTTCCCTTTAGCATTAATGGCCTTGAGAGCATCGCCGAATTCAAAGACAGGATTCACTCCATTTGAGATAGTTACTGGTAGGCCGATGGCTGTCTGTCCTATTCCAAAATCTTCTACTGCTCTTCTATTTTCTCAGGAGATGTTTCTGAATCATTATCTGTTTACCTTACAGAGAGTGTTGACTTCACACTGGCAGAAAGTATGAGCATCTTTTCCTCCAGTGGACCCTGTGCCTGCTAAGAGTGTGCAACCAGGTTATTTTGTTTTTCTGAAGATTTTTCAGTGAAAGAATTCTCTGGCCCCCAGCTGGAGGGGGCCCTTTCAGGTACTGTTAACTTCACATTTTCTGTGAAATTAAGCACCCTACGTGAAAACATTTGTTGCACTGTAAGAAAGCCTACAGTGCTGAGTTAACAGGAAGCACCTAATCATTGACTTTGTATCCCTGGATTTTTTGACTACTTAAAGGCTTATTCTGGCCCTCCAGCAACATGATATTGCTTCCTCTCCTGATTTTGTGCTCCACAGATTGTTGGCAGTGCTACAATTTGAAGCCAGATGGCTCTGAATTTATTGAATTCCTTTTAATGAATCCTCCATCCTTAACTGGGCCACCTACCTTGCACCCACTGCTGTCTCTTTCACCCATTCTAACCCTTATGCCCTGCCTTTACATACCAAACAAGCAGACTCTTGTTTTCAACCTGAGAATGCCACACTTTTGGGCAAACTGTACTGACAGAATGCCAGTGACCAATAAGAAAGGGTCCTACTGTGTGGTGAAATACCATTTGTCTACACGTTGGAACTTTTTGCAAATATGCTTTGATCATGAATTAAACATGACTGTCCATTTGTACAAGGTCAACAACAAAATGCTGGCCCTTTCTGGAGCACATCCTTCGTATTATGGGACCTATCGACACAAGTGTCCCACCTATCCTCCATGCTTTAACAGGCATCTGCCCCATTGTGAGCATGGTGGGGGTAGTGGTTCAGTACACTGCATTTGTCAGTTGTGCTCTATGGAAGCTGGAAACCCCATCTGATGGACATGTTCCACAGGTTATGGGCTCAACCTCAGGTCTACTGGAAATTACACTCATGATGAGTATACCCCTTCCCCCATGTTCCTGCTTGCCAAGGCTTATATTGAAACACAAGGTTGTTCAGTGTTGGGCCTTCCTTTTGCCACCGTAGGAAACATCTCAAAAATCTACTTTGCCACCTCTGAGGAAAGAGGAAATGACAGCAGGTTATCTGTTTAAAATACTTCAAGTCTGTGGTTCTTTGTACCATGGGGGGCAGTAAAGACTATTTCCTTTTAATACTACTGCTCAATTCTCCTTCGGATATGTTGTCTCTCTGTTCTCCCTGAACAAGGATCATCGGAACTGGCTTACTTCTAAGAGAAGACAGTGAGCTCTGCTGGACTTTCAGTTGGACAACAACCCTTTTCATCATATCTTAAGGACTTTTTTCCTGGTTTAGGAGGTTTTTTTTAACTTGAAAATACTTTAAAAATATCTTTCTGCCACTGTGGAAGTCACTATGAATGAGACAATGAAAATTGTAGGATTAATGCAAAAAGAGATCAAGTCTCTTAAAGAAGTAGTTTTAGATAATCGTATAGCTTTAGATATGTTACTTGCTGACAAAGGATACTCTGCTATCACGTCTAACCCACTTTACCGACACTGCAAACCCCTCCTGGGACTTTTTGGGTTTAGGTAGAATCCTGGGAACTTTAGGTCAAAGGCTATTAATGATGCTTATTAATATGATTGAATTTCTTCTCATTTTGTATTGTGATGGCTCACCGTCCGTGAGGCCTCGAACGCCGCTCTTCCGTCTCCAGTTCTCCGCCGCCACCAGTTGCCCCGGTCCCTGGAGTCCGATGTGTTCAAGTAACTCCCTGAGTCTGTGCCTCTGCTGGCCCTGGTTTTGCTGGGCTGCTGGGTTCTCTTTAGGCAGGGTTGGGGGTAAGCAGTCCCCCCAATCCCCAGAGACAACACAGAGAGAGGGATAGTTCCTTCAAAGCAGTTTAATAAGTAACAACTGGATGCATTACATGGGGTTTGTCCCCTCCCCCTCCAGCCCTCTGATTCCCTTACCAGCAGTGCTAGTTCAGAGCACTCATTTACCTCCTCTGTTCAGCACTATTACAAGCCCCAACCCCACAGGCCCCTTTAGGGTAAAGAGTATACTTCACCCAGCCACCTGGATTATTCCGTATCCATGCCTGAACTGGAGGACTCCTCTATCCCTGAACCTACCTCCATTTCCTCCTCCTCTGACTCCGAAGAGCTGGGTTTTTGTGGCCAGTTCCACCAAGGGGGCACGCCCTCTTCCTCCACCTCCATGGACTCATCTGTGTCTGCCTCATTAACGTCTATGCCTGCCACCTGTTCGCCTTCAGGCTTTCCTCCCCTGTCTGGTGGTGTTTCAGGGAAGCTGGGATTCGTAGTTCTTCTCTTCCCCTGCGCCCCCTGCTGTCTGGCTTTCTTTGTTTTGACGGGGGGACGGCCACCTTGCCTTCCCCCCAGGTCTATTTCGCTTTTGGACTGAAATAGGCCCTGCTGTCTGGCTCTGGTACTTTTGTTGCTCTTATGGTAGCTTGTCAGCTCCTGCCTGCGGCCGGGCTGCGCTACATCACAGTATGTATCAGTTCAATGTACATTAATGCTAGGTAAAAGAAACATTCTATAAAATAATGCACTCAGCAACTCTTGCAGTGCCCCAGGACACCTCCTTAAATGAAGAATTTGGTAAATTATGTGCTATGAGTGCATATGCTTCTAATATGCACTCATATTAGAAGTGAGCATATGCTTCTAATATATGCTCACTTCTAATATATGAGTAAGCATATATTAGAAGCTGTTCTGGAGCTCAAGGAGGGACTGAAACAGTTAAAATGCTTTAGATCCTTTTCAGTATGAAATATATTGCTGGTTTCAACTTCTGCATTATGAGGTCCCAGAAACAGCATGAGTTGTCTGGAGAAAGTTAAGGATGGACAAATGTTTCATTGCTTCCCTTATGATTATGTTTACAGCCTCCCTTTTCAAAGTTAAATTAGCTTTCCCAGAGTAGCTAGGAATGCAGATATCTTCACCTTTTCAACTTACAACAAAAAGTACTTATTTTAACATTTTATCTTGGTAAGAAAATGTATTTAAACCTTGCATATGCCTTGTCAATTTGGAGTCAGTCAGCTTTTCACACTGACTCCCATGCGCCTGTAATAATAATAATAAAAGAACCTCCAGTCTCTAGTCCATTGTGCTGTTTTGTAACTTTTTTCATAACATCCGCTTGTTCTTGCCTGCCTACCTTACCGATCCGTCCTCTTCTTTTCCTTTGGACGGATACCTGGTTTTGACCTTAGCCTGGACCCTCGATACAACTGACCGCTGCCTGAGTCTGACCATTGCCTGGATCTCAGAAAAGCCTGACAGCTGCCTGCCCACGCCACTAACCACTACAGACCTTTCCTACTGCCATCAGTAGTGACCTCATCTAAGTCCTGTTGGCCCTGGCACCCAAAGACTCAACCCAAGTGGAACGTAGGCTGATATAGGTGAAGATCCCGACTGGTCTCTGCTTTGCCTGGGCCAGCCTACCAACAGTGGGAACCTGCAGGGCTCCACCCTACAGGTAGAGTCAATCCTACCTCAGCCTAAGGGTCCACAGATAGAACACACACCTATTGTTCTTTTCTATTAAGCCTGCTCTCCCTCCCTATTGTCAGGAGATTTGATTAGGTGGGTTCCAAAACTGTACTCAACAGAGGAAAGGGATTTCTGAGGGTAACCTTGAAAGAACACCGCAAAACCCCTAATTTGATTTCACGCCTTACCACTGGTCACGATTGCCTCTATTGGGAAGGGTTCCACTCATAAGGGTTTACACTCACATTAAAAAATTGGAAAGAAGACCAAACGACTGCTAGCATGGTTAAAAGGTTGGGTGGAAAAGGCTATTTTAGCCAAAAGAACTTCTTTCAAAAGTTGGGAAAAGGATCCATCTGAAGAAATTAGGAAAAAACATAAGCAAAAACTCATAATAAACATTTTTTAAAATATCCAAAGCAGAAAGTCTGTCAGTGAGTTGGTTGGACCGTTAGATAATCGAGGGGTTAATGAGGCACTTAGGGATGACAAAGTGTTAGGATTTCAGCCTTATTCTATTTTCATGACACCTTCACACCAGCAGAAGCCCTCAGTGTGCCTCACCTCTAACCTTGTCAAGCTCCTCCTCTTTGCCCTTGCTACACCTCAGCCTCAGCCCTATGTAAACCTGCCCTGTCATTCCAGCTTTATCTTTTCATAGTGTCACTTCTGGCTCTGTCCTGTCTTGTGGCCTACGATGACGAGAGAATTCACAAAGAGGGAGCCTGCTAGAGGAGGAAGAAGACTACTGCAAGCTGAAGGAACTTGGTCAGAGGCTGGCCAGCCACTAAAAAGGGGCAAAAACCATCGAGTAGGCAGCTGGTTGGATTTAATCACGCCTGCATTGCCAGAGAAAAAAACTTTTACCGTGCCTGTGGATACAGAGTAAAGATCTTTTTCCTCAGTCCCTGGACCCCGTGACGCTCGGAGGCTGTAGCAGGAAGCTGCAGCTGGTTGGATTTAATCACGCCTGCATTGCCAGAGAAAAAAACTTTTACCGTGCCTGTGGATACAGAGTAAAGATCTTTTTCATCAGTCCCTGGACCCCGTGACGCTCGGAGGCTGTAGCAGGAAGCTGCAGCTGGTTGGATTTAATCACGCCTGCATTGCCAGAGAAAAAAACTTTTACCGTGCCTGTGGATACAGAGTAAAGATCTTTTTCCTCAGTCCCTGGACCCCGTGATGCTCGGAGGCTGTAGCAGGAAGCTGCAGCTGGTTGGATTTAATCACGCCTGCATTGCCAGAGAAAAAAACTTTTACCGTGCCTGTGGATACAGAGTAAAGATCTTTTTCCTCAGTCCCTGGACCCCGTGACGCTCGGAGGAGGAGACCGCCTATAAAACCGGCGGGGCTGTAGCAGGAAGCTGCAGCTGGTTGGATTTAATCATGCCTGCATTGCCAGAGAAAAAAACTTTTACCGTGCCTGTGGATACAGAGTAAAGATCTTTTTCCTCAGTCCCTGGACCCCGTGACGCTCGGAGGCTGTAGCAGGAAGCTGCAGCTGGTTGGATTTAATCACGCCTGCATTGCCAGAGAAAAAAACTTTTACCGTGCCTGTGGATACAGAGTAAAGATCTTTTTCCTCAGTCCCTGGACCCCGTGACGCTCGGAGGAGGAGACCGCCTATAAAATAGGCGGGGCTGCGGCGCATCGTCGCCGCCGGCGCTTCGCCAAAGCCGCGCGCGCCTAAGGGGCGCGCGCGGCTTAGTCCGAGCGTGGACGGAGTGGAGGCGGTAATTTGGGTCCCTTCAGCTGCCCTAGAACCAAAGCGTGAGTAAATTTCGAGGGAATAATTACCTGGGAATTTATTTGAGACCCGATGCCTCATACAAAGAGGAAAGGGAAAGTCAGAGGGGACCCTCCAACCCCTCTGACCAGTACCCCCTCACAACCTACCATAGGTAATTTTTTCCCACGAGCTGGTTCCATATACCCAGGAGAAACGCCAGGTATTGGTGAAAGTATGGAGCAAATACGATCACCTCTGGATTTTAACATCTCATTGAGCCCTGGGGAACCCGTGGCCCCTCCACCGCCCAATCCTGCACAAGCTCCATTTTTAGGAGAGGATTCTCTACCTATCGGGTTGAGTAAACCTACCCCTAAGGGAGGGGAAATGGAGAGAGAAGGTGCAAGGCCAAAAAGTGGGGGGAGTGTAAAGGAACCCCCCACAATAGTACCATCATTAGCGATGGAAGGGAGGGCAGAGAATGTGGAGGAGAGAAGTAAACTCTGCCCATTAGGATCAGTAAGTTTGAATAACTCCTTAGGCTCACAGTCACACCCGATAACGCTGGAGACTATTTGGTCCACCCTAACTGACTTGAAAGTATTAATTTTGTCCCTAAATGCATCTGTCAATGGAACCAAAGATCAGATTTCTAAAGTTGAACCCTTAGTGGCACAACATGAAGAGAAACTAATTAATATCTCCACAAAATTAGAACAAGTGGAAAAAATTCAGACCACTCTGATACAAGGAGACCCCATAAATACAAAGAAGATAGAGAATATTGAAAATCTCTTGAGGTATAATAACTTGAGAATTTTAAACTTTCCTAAAGTGAAGTTAATTTCTCCTCATGAGCAGTATAAACAATATCTAATGGAAAATCTGAATTTGAAAATAGGAGAAATTCCAAATATTGAAAAAATTTTCTTTGTTGTAATGGGGAAAAAGAAAGCTGAAGTAAGTCAACATATTGAGCAACAATCAGAAGTAGGTAATTTGACGGCCTTTTTGGAACAGTCAATGACTGATCAAGTAGAATATCGTGGTACACTGTGTGTGAAATTTCAGAATAGTGGAGACAGAGATAAGATATTAAAACTAGCATTAATAAACAGGGAAAAATTATACCTAAATCAAAAAATTTGGACATATCCTGATATAACCAGAGTGACCCAGTTACGTAGAAAGCATTTCCTTCAAATGAATCCTGAATTAAACTCTATTGGTGCTCAGCATATGTTATATTATCCTAGTAAGTGTGTGATAAAATACCAGCAGGAAAGGTATGTGTTCTTTGAACCTTTAGAGTTACGTAAGTTTCTTGATGCCAGAATACCTGTTACTGTATCCTGTCCGAGTTAAATAATTATGAAGGAACCACATTATTTCTCTTAAACAATTTACTTTATTTTGCTCATGTGTATAACACGTAATGGTTCTATTTCTTTATAACAGGGATAATACTGTTTACATTAGAGTGGTAAAATAATACTAACTCTTGTATAATTGTTTGTTTTCTTGCACCTGTTTCAAATGGCAAGCGGATATTGCTATCTGTATTGTTAAAAATCGCATAAATAAAAAAAAAACAAAAAAAAAACTATCGAGTAGGGCTGGGTAGGAAAAGAGAGCTTTTAAAAATCCTTCATCTTTCCCCCCAGTCAGTTCTGCTACCTTTCTGGGGATCTGTTTCATCCCTCACTAAGACTGGGGGGACCCGCCATCCTCAATCTACCTCCTCCACATCCCCTTATTTTTTTCCTTATTGAGTCCTTTGCTTTTTCTTTAAATCCCCTGGGACTAAAAGTTCAGTCACTGGTACCTCTCTAGCACTTGGAACTAATTATTTAGTTCAGTTGAGTTACTTCTCCCCATCCCCTCCCTCAAGTTTAGAAGTTAGGTTCAGCCAGCAAAACTCAGGACCCCTTACTTACCTTTGCTTTTATACTTAGCCCTTATAATCTTCCACCTGAAACTTTCTTATTTCACTTACTCTTTTTTTTTAGGTTTCCCTTCTAATCCATTAGGACTGAAAGTCCAATCCCTATCACCGTTTAGCACCTGAAACCTCCTCCTTTAGCTTAATTGAGTTGCTCCTCCCTTCACCCTCCCTCAACCTTAGAAGGAAAAATTACTACTTACCTGATAATTTTGTTTTCCTTAGTGTAGATAGATGGACTCAGGACCAGTGGGTTATGCTCCCCTGCCAGCAGATGAAGATGGAGCAAGATGATGTCACAATATATATAGAAACATAGAAGTGACAGCAGAAGAAGACCAAACGGCCCATCCAGTCTGCCCAGCAAGCTTTCACACCTAATTGTTTTCATACTTATCTGTTACTCTGACCGCTGAAGTCAGGGCCCTTATTGGTAACTTTTTGGTTCCAATTCCCTTCCACCATTGATGTAGAGAGCAATGCTGGAGCTGCATCTAAGTGAAGTAGCTAGCTAATTGGTTTGGGGTAGTAACCGCCATAATAAGCAAGCTACTCCCACACTTGTTTACCCTGCCTGTGCAATTCAGTCCTTGTTGGTTGTCTGAATATAAATCCTCTTTACTTCATTCCCCCCTGCCGTTGAAGCAGTGAACTGCGGTGGATATGTATTCCAAGTGAAGTATCAGGCTTAATTGATTCGGGGTAGTAACCGCCGTAATAAGCAAGCTACACCCATGCTTGTTTACCCAGATTATGTAATTCATTCCTTGTTGGTTGTTGTCTGAATATAAATTGTCTTTTCTTCATTCTCCATTCTCCCTGCCGTTTAAGCAGAAAGCTATGCTGGATATGCATTGAAAGTGAAGTATCAGGCTTATTTGGTTTGGGGTAGTAACCGTCGTAACTAGCAAGCTACTCCCCTGCTTTTTTGAGGATGCAAATCCTTTTTTCCACATTTCCTCTTGCCGTTGAAGCATAGAGCAATGTTAGAGTTGCATAAACTGAGTGTATGTTTATTGAATAAGGATATTAATCTCCAGGTAGTAGCTGTCATTCCTGCAAGCAAGCCTCCCCCGAGCTTCTTCTCTTCATTCACATCCTCTAGACTTTATGGATCCACAGTGTTTATCCCACGCCCCTTTGAAATCCTTCACAGTTTTGGTCTTCACCACTTCCTCCGGAAGGGCGTTCCAGGCATCCACCACCCTCTCCGTGAAGAAATACTTCCTGACATTGGTTCTGAATCTTCCTCCTTGGAGCTTCAAATCGTGACCCCTGGTTCTGCTGATTTTTTTGCAACGGAAAAGGTTTGTCGTCTTTGGATCATTAAAACCTTTCAAATATCTGAAAGTTTGAATCATATCACCCCTGCTCCTCCTTTCCTCCAAGGTGTACATATTTAGATTCTTCAATCTCTCCTCATAAGTCATTCGATGAAGACCCTCCACCTTTTTGGTTGCCCTTCTCTGGACCGCCTCCATCCTGTCTTTGTCCCTTCTGAGATACAGTCTGCAGAACTGAACACAGTACTCCAGGTGAGGCCTCACCAAGGACCTGTATAAGGGGATTATCACTTCCCTTTTCTTACTCGATATTCCTCTCTCTATGCAGCCCAGCATTCTTCTGGCTTTAGCTATCACCTTGTCACATTGTTTCGCCGACTTCAGATCATTAGAGACTATCACCCCAAGGTCTCTCTCCTGCTCCGTACATATCAGCCCTTCTCCCCCCATCAAAAACAGTTCTTTCGGATTTCCACATCCCATATGCATGACTCTGCACTTATTGGCATTGAATCTCAGCTGCCATATCTTCGACCACTCTTCCAGCTTCCTTAAATCCCGTCTCATTCTCTCCACTCCTTCCGGCGTGTCCACTCTGTTGCAGATCTTAGTGTCATCCACAAAAAGACAAACCTTACCTTCTATCCCGTCCGCAATGTCGCTCACAAAGATACTGAACAGGACCGGTCCAACACCGATCCCTGCGGCACTCCGCTTAACACCGCTCTCTCTTCAGAGTAAGTTCCATTTACCATCACACATTGTCTTCTGTCCATCAACCAGTTTGCAATCCAGGCCACCATCTTGGCACTCACTCTTAAGCTTCTCATTTTATTCACAAGTCTCCTGTGCGGGACCGTATCAAAACCCTTGCTGAAATCCAAGTAGATGACATCAAGCGCTCTTCCTTGATCCAATTCCTTGGTTACCCAGTCAAAAAGGTCAATCAGATTTGTCTGACAGGAACTTCCCCTGGTGAATCCATGCTGCCTCTGGTCCAGCAATTCTCCCGACTGTAGATAGTTCACTATTCTTTCTTTCAACAGTGACTCCATTACTTTTCCCACCACCGAGGTGAGGCTGACCGGTCTGTAGTTACCAGCCTCTTCTCTGCTCCCACTCTTGTGAAGGGGGACCACCACTGCTCTTCTCCAATCACTCGACACCACTCCCGTTTCTAAGGATCTATTGAACAAGTCACACAGCGGATCCGCCAGCACATCTCTGAGCTCCCTCAGTATCCTGGGATGAACCTCATCAGGCCCCATGGCTTTGTCCACTTTCAGTTTCCCCAGTACTTCCCATACATTATCTACTGTAAATGGAGTTACATCTACTCCATTCCCCTCCAGTTTCTTGTTAACTAGCGACGGTCCTTCTCCAGGGTCCTCGTTAGTGAACACTGAACTGAAGTATTTGTTTAATATTTCTGCCATTTCTTCATCTCTCTTCACACATTGATCCTTTTCATCTTTCAGTTTTACTATACCGCTTTGGACTTTTCTCCTTTCACTGATGTATCTGAAAAATGTTTTGCCACCTCTCTTTACCTCTTTGGCAATCCTTTCTTCCGCTTGACTTTTTGCCGTCTTGATTACTTTCTTTTTTTCCCTCAGTTCTACTAGATATTCTTCCTTGTGCTCCTCCCTTTGGGATCTTTTATATTTCTTGCACGCTGTTCTTTTAGCCTTTATTTTGTCAGCTACCTCCTTTGAGAACCAGATAGGTTTCATTTTTCTTTTGCTTTTCTTTACTTTTCATCAGGCCCCATGGCTTTGTCCACTTTCAGTTTCCCCAGCTCTTCCCATACATTATCTGCTGTAAATGGAGTTACATCTACTCCATTCCCCTCCAGCTTCTTCTTAACTAGCAATGGTCCTTCTCCAGGATCCTCTTTACTTTTCTAACATATAGATTAGTTGCCAGCAGTGACATCAGCCTGCCAATATTCTCTTCAAAACAACTGTGGACAGATTAGAAAAAACTAGATGTTTTTTGTATGTACCCCAATCTAGGGACTGGAACACGTAGCCCCACAGGAGGACCATTAACACAATCATTAACACAATCATTTAGCAGCTGAGAGCGGGAAGCTGAGTTCATCTGTCTAAATTAAGGAAAAGGAAATTATCAGGTAAGTAGTAATTTCTCCTTTCCTAGTGTGTGGTCAGATGGACTCAGGACCAGTGGAATGTACCAAAGCTACTCCAGAATAGGGTGGAAGGCTGCCTGTGGTCCAGTCAACACTGCATGTGCAAAGGCTGCATCCTCCCGGGCCTGCACATACAGAGATAAAACCTAGAAAACATGTATAAGGAGGACCACGTCGCAGCTTGGCAAATGTCGACAGGAGACAGCAATCTAACCTCCGCCCATGACATTGTCTGAGCCCTAATAGAAAAAGCCTTAAACTGAGTAGGCAATGGTTTTTCAGCATCCACATACGCAGCCGTGACTACCTCCTTAATCCAAAGAGCTAGGGTAGCCCACGAAGCTGGTTCGCTCTGCTTCCTTCCACCATGAAGGACAAATAGGCAATCCATCTTTTGTAAAGGTTCAGAAACCTCCAGATACCACACTACATGTCTCTTAACATCCAAGGGATGGATAAGGTGATACTCCTCCGCATTTCTATCCTTATCCAAGGACGGCAAGGAAATGGACTGATTTAAGCGAAAATCTGAGACCACTTTAGGCAAGAAGGAGGGAACAGTATGCAGTTGTATCATCCCTGGAGTCAACTGAAGGAAAGGCTCCCAGCAAGACAAGGCCAGCAGCTCAGAAATACGAAGCGCAGAACCTATTGCCACCTGGAACATTGTTTTTAAAGTCAATAACCGCAAGGAAAGGATACATAGCGGTCGAAACGTAGGGCCCACCAAAAAAAAAATACCAGGTTAAGACTCCACAATGAAATCGGTAACCTCAAGGGAGGCCGAAGAAGATTCACTCCCTTCAAAAAATGGGTCACATCAGGATGAGACGATAAGGCTACACCATTCACCTGGCCCCTGAAACAGGCAAGAGCTGCAACCTTGCCTGTTTCAGCGCAGCTCACTGCTTCAATGGCAGGGGGGAATGAAGAAAAGAGGATTTATATTCAGACAACAACCAACAAGGACTGAATTTCACAGGCTGGGTAAACAAATAAGAGTGGGAGTAGCTTGCTTATTGCGGCGGTTACTACCCTGAATCAATTAAGCCTGATACTTCACTTGGAATACATATCCAGCCCAACTCACTGTTCAAAGGCAGGGAGAATGAAGAAAAGAGGATGTATATTCAGACAACCAACAAGGACTGAATTGCACAGGCTGGGTAAACAAATAAGAGTGGGAGTGGCTTGCTTATTGCGGGGGCTGACCGGCCCTCTGCTACTATGAGTTAGCAAGGACTTCTCTCGTTGCTGAATCCACTCCATTCTTGGATCTCCAGCTCTAGTGTCTCTTCTTGGTGTTCTGACGCTCTGGGTACTCGCTCCTCGGGGGCCCTTCTGCGTTCCTGGCTATCCGCTCCTCGGAGGCCCTTCCTGCCTGGGACTCTCTCCTGGACCTTCCTTTTGCGAGTACCCTCTACGATACTAGCCTTACTGAAGCTACTACAGTGTACTTCGTGCCTCTACCATTCCTCTTCAGCAATTACTATTCCTGCATATCCTGAACTGCAGGGTATTGCTGCTTCTACAAGATCCACATCTGGGTTCCTGCTCCTCAGACCTTACCAACAGCTTCATCATCAGTACAGTCATCCTCGGCATACCCCGCACTGCGGGCCACAACTGGATCTGCACTTCTGAGGTAATCTCCACCTGCCTGTAGGAATCTCCTGGTGTACCCCGTGCTGCGGGCCACTACCGGACCTTCATTCCAGTGGTGCCACCCTGGGCATACCTATTGCTCAAGAACTGTGTTATTTACATTCCCATTCCGTGGGCTATGCCTTGTCTTTCCTCTTAATAAAGTCTCCACTACAGCTGTGTCCTACGTCGCTGAGACCATGCCCACCAACGGTGAGGCTCACAGGGCTCCTCCCTGTGGGCAGAGACATCTCTCATCTCAGCCCAGGGTTCACATTCTTACAAAACCATAACATCAAGGGCCAAACCATAAGGCAAAACTGAGTTAGATCTTCGTGAAAGACAGGTTCCTCTGCAACAGATTCTTGTGCGGCGGAAGACAATATATTTTTTCCACTTATCTCGGGGAGGTACCAAAAGATCTTTAGGGAAATTTATAAATCTAAGATTTTTCCCTTTTACTTGATTATCTAACTGTTCCATCCTATTTGACAAAATCTGATTGTCTCTAATAATATTTTGTTGTAGTTTAGAAGATTCTTTAAGTTCTCCTTCCAAAGATATTCGAAAAATTTTATTTTCTTCCACCACTTTTTCAACATTTTTAAAATGGGAATCCATATTATTAAGAAAAGAAGAAAGTGGATTTAACTGTTGGAACAAATTGTCATTCAAAGTCTGAATCGCATCCAATATAATATCAAGAGAGATTATTTCAGATCTCTCCAGCTCTTTTTTAGGTGGAAAAAGAATTATAGGTACCTCCCTTTCTGGTTGCTGAGTGACTGTGCTGACTGCAGCGTCTCCATTACTGGCTGGCTCCTCAAGAGACCACAATGGGCCTCCATTATCGCTCCTGTTCTCCAGGCCCAGGCTGTCTTCCTCCTCTTCTTTGCCCACTTGCAAAGTGGGAGGATGGCTGGTGAGTTGCGCCTCCACCAGATTCAATGGAGGTTTCCGATCTGCTGGGGACAGAGTTGTCTGATGTTCCTGTAGGGCGGCAGGTTCAGCTTCCTCCTGCTAACCCCGCTGCGAACAAACTCCCACTGTGAGAGCTTCCCGGAGGACATGGACGTCCATCAGGTCTTGGAGAGGTAAAGCTGGGGAAGCGGATTGAGCCTCACGCTTTTTGGCTCACCGCTTCCTCGCAGTATGTGGCCTATTGAGGAAAAATTATATTTTAATTAAGGACCGAAAGGAGTAGCCTCATGCATGTCTGGTCAGATCCGCCATCTTGGATCGTCCCCCACTAGGCCAGATTTCTGTACTTCATTGCTCGGCTTGAGGGCCGTGTGCTGAATTTTCTAAACATGTATGCTCCCATAGCCAGGTCTGAGAGGGAGACTTTCTTTTGCCGGTTGTCAACATACAAGGAGAACCTTGACCTGATTGAGGAGATGGTGCTAGGCGGTGATTTCAATTGCACCCAGGAACAGAGGTCGGGAGCCGCATTCTTTGGGAGATTTTAAATTGCTTCTGGTTGACGTCTGGCACGAGCATCACCTGGGGAAACCCCCTGTCTTCACCTATGTAAAGGTGGCTGCAGGCAAGATGGCCCACTCTCAGATCAACCAGTTGTATTTTTCCAACTCCTTAATGCCACGAGCCCTAACCAGTGTCACTGAGGTGGCAGCCTTCTTGAACCATCATGTGATGGCCATGAGGGTGAGGCTCAACCCCGTTCAGCCTCATGCCAACCACTGGCAATTGAACAACTCCCTCCTGTGGGAGGAGGGGCTCCTGGAGACAGTCCGAGGGTTCTGGTTGAACTGGCGCCCCTCTGAGGCAGATTTTTCCTCAGTCGGTCAGTGGGATATGGGGAAGATTTGCCCCAGACTGCTCTGTCAAGGATATGCCAAAGGCATTTCTGAGGAGCAGCATCGCGAGATCATGTGACTTTTGGGGGACGTGTAGGATCTTGAAGCCCACTCTCTGACACTGGGGACTAGGCTCTGCGACAGGAGTATGAGAAGAGGAAGCGCACCGCCCGGGACATTAGGAACAGCAAGGCTGGGGGAGGGGGGCTTATGTAAAGTCGTGGATCTAATTTCTATGTCAGATGGACTGTGGTTCGCACTACTTCTATGGCTTCGAGAGGGGGAGGGGGAACAAGAAATGGGTAGCCTGCTTCCTGCCGGACCCCATTCATGGACCCGGAGAGGATCAGGGTAAGAATCCGAGACTTTTATTTGGCTGTAATCTCTCCAGAACCAGTCGAACTGGACGCCTGTGGGAGGGGCTTCTCGCCATCAGCAGGGGCACCAGAGAGACGCAGGATGAGCTACTGACTCTGGTGGAACTCACTGATGCTGTAAGCCGGATGCCCCGTAGGAAATCCTTGGGCATCGATGAACTGACGATGGAGTTTTTTGGTCACTTTTTTGACTTGTTGGGTCCAGATCTTATGCCACCATGTGTTGTTGACCCCCTTACCCAAGGGGGGAGACCCACGCGAGATGAAGAACTGGAGCCCCGTCTTGCTGTTATGCATGGACTACAAGATCCTGGCAAAGACCTTGTCGAGGCGCCTGAGCAATCCTATATGGTCCCGGGCTGGACCATTTTAATTCACCTAGCGAGGAGAATTGATGGTCGGTGGCCTTTTTGTGTCTTAACCAAGAGAAGGCCTTTGACTGGGTGATTTCACCTACCTCATGGGTACTTGCAGGTGTTTGAGTTCTGCCCCCAGTTTGTGGGTCTTCTTTGTCTCCTCTACTCCCAAATGGAGTGTCTGGGGAAGATCAACTGGTCCCTGGCTGCGCCTCTGGCCTTCGGGCGAGGAGGGTTGCCCTTATCTGGGCAACTGTACGTGCTGGCCATTGAGCCATTCCTGGGCCTGTTGTGCAGGCAGCTCACTGGTCTGGTGCTGCAGAAGCATGACCTGTGGGTCACCCTCTCTGCTTACACTGTCGACGTGCATCTCATGGCCCAAAACCCTCTTGATGTGCAGAGGATGCACACCTGCCAGCAGGTCTATTCAGCTGCATCCTTGGAAAGAATCAATTGGGCCAAGTGCTCCGGTTTTCTGGTAGGATCGTGGTGGGTGGACGTGCTCCCTAGCCAGCTTGAGAACTTTTTGTGGGTCAGGGAGACCCTAAAATATCTAGAGCCCACCTGGCCATTGCAGATGCCACAACTCAGGTTAATTGGGCGGACTTGGAGGAGAAGGTGGATGCCTGGCTGAGAGTGTGGTCGGGCCTGCTACGACTGGTGTCCTTCTGGAGGAGGGACTTGGTGATCAATCATCTGGTGACAAGCATGCTGTGGCACTGGTTGATAGCCCTGAGCCTGACCCAGGAGTTCCTCACCTGCACCCAGAGGAAGCTGCTGGACTTCTTTTGGGCCAGCAGGAAGCACTGAGTTTCCGCAGGGGTCCTGAACTTCCCCCTTGGGGAAGGCAGACAGGGACTGGTGTGTCTGAAAAGTCAGGTGCACACCTTCCGCTTGCAGGCCCTGCAGAGATTCCCCTATGCAGTCCCTCTTCTACAATGGCACGCTCTGGCAGTCTTTATTCTTCGCCAAGCATGAGGACTTCAGTACAGCTGGTGGATGTTTCTCACTTCCAAGAGTGCGTACGTCACCGGCTTCTCGACACTACCAGCTCTCTACCAAGACGTTTTCAAGGCTAGGAGCCTGGTAAACATGTCGATGAACCCGGTGACCCCCACGGCTGGGGACATCTTTGGTGCGCCTCTTCTCTGCAGTCCAGCTCTGGCTGCGATCTTCTGGAACGCAGCCGGGAACAAGGAGAGGAGGCAAAGGCCTCCCGTCATGTCGCCCTACTATTCTTCCAGAATATTCAAGGAATATTCAAGGAATAGAGGGGGTCCTTCAGGCCAGAGGTCCCTGTCCACTTCCCTTAGTCCCTCCTGACCTGCTCGTCGGGCCCAGAGTGCCTGAAATAGGGGCCCCTCGGCTTCAGCCTCTCCTCCCCCGCAGCCTCAGCTGCACGCAATGCTCTTGGTGCTTTTCTTCGCCATGCAGAGGAAGAGCCTCTAATTGCTGGTCCTGCACATCAAACACTACCTACGCCTTACTCCAGTCCCGACACCCCTTCGAGGTTGGTTCTCGGGCATGAGGAGGATCCCCAGTAGGAGTCCTATTATACAGGTCCCACGCCCAGGAGAACCATGGACCTATGTTGGAGAGTGGCACGTTTCGTGGTATGTACCAATAGGTACCTGGCTGGGTTCACAGACACCTACTCAGCTATGCGGGTTTTGCAAGGAGGAGGAGGAATTGGTCCCCTACTTGGTAATGGTATACCCATGCTTGTTCCCTTTCTTTTCCCTCATGTATATGGGACAGCTTGGTCAGCTAGCTCCTGGGCATGGCCAAACAAGCCATCTGGAAGTCCAGGGGAGTTCAACTGGCCGGTGGATCCCGGCTGGAATACGGGATCCTCTTCAGGATTATTGTGTGCTCCCACCTGAAGGTGAAGCACAACTGGCCCGTGTCCATGGGGGAGGTTAAGTTTGCCTACCTGTGGGCGCTGAACGGAGTGCTCTGCCTCCCCCTTCCCGATCACCAGCTAGTGTTAGGGATGTAAGTTTCATCCCGAGGGTATAGTTCTTGTTTCTGTGTATCCCCTCAACCTCCAGACCCTATCCCCTCTGTAGTTTTTCTCCCCTCTTCCTGAAACCCCCCGCCTTCTTTTATGATTTCTTTCGTTTAGATGAATGGGCAGAAGGCAGGCCATGAAGAAGAGGCCTGTTTGGGGTAGCAGGTGACCCCACCCATTTTAGGCCATGAGCTGGGGCCCCACCTTGGGCAAGTGAAGAGAGGCCTCAAGCCCCCATAGCTAGGGATACGGCACCCGAGAGACTAACATCATCTGACTTCTGAGGAAGAATGGGAAGCCTAAGACCGATGACTGCCTGGTGTACCAGATTTCCTCCTCCTCTCACCTTGTTCGGTGTCTCGAGGGATGCCTGGAATACCAGATTTCCTACTTCGCCATCCGTGTCCAATATCCCAAAGAACTAACATCCTCTGAAAGAGACTGGCAAGCCTGATGCAAATGATGTCTGGCGTACCAAAGGACAGATGACTGCCTGGAATATCATTCTTTCTTCCTTTTTTTTTTGCCTTGTTCAATGGCCATCCTCAAAAGAAAAGAGAGGATAGCTTTATATTTGTGTCCTTGTTGCCTTTGGGCTTGCATGTTCTTTGCTCCCTTGTCTGCCTCCTGACCTAGAGTGCCTTGTTGGCTTTGTCTTGTCTGTTCCAAGTATTTTGTCTTGCTTGTAACGGAATCTTGTCCTTGCCTTGTCTCACCCTTGTCTTGCCTAGTTCCAGGTCCTGCTTAGTATCCAGCCTTGCCTTGTCCTGCCAGCCAAGACTGCCTGACTTGTCCTGCCTGCCAAGCCTGTTTTTGACCAAGCCTCATCTCCAGTCAGCCTTGTCCAAGCCTTCTCTCCAGCCTGCCTTGTTCAAGCCTTCCCTGTGTGGACTCACCGCTATGATGTACTGCCGCTGCAGAGACCTACTGGCCCCCAGAATCCAAAAGCTGAACCCGAGGGGGAGTTAGGCTGGCTACGCGGAAGACTGGGCCTTGTCTTGCTCTGAGTCCTGCCTTGCAGTCCTGTACCGCTCCCCAGATGGGTTTCCTGGACTCCGGGGCCCGTAACAGAAAGCCACTGCGGAAAGACTAAATTAATTCTTTGCTTCGGTATTTACTGAAGAGGATGTTTGTGAGATACTCTTGCCAGAAACTGTATTTAGCAATGATGATTCAGAAGAACTGAAACAAATGAAGCTGGAAGATGTAACAAGGAAGACTGACAAAAAACAGACTCACAAATCTCCCAGACCAGATGGTACACCCGAGTTCTGAAAGAATTAAAAATTGATCTATTACTAGTAATTTGTAACCTATCATTAAAATTGTCCATTGTACTAAAAGACTGGAGGCTGGCCAACCTTTAAAAAGGGTTCTGAGGTGATCCGGTGAATCTGACTTCCATTCCAAGAAAAATCGTGGAAACTATTCTAAAGAACAAAATCACAGAACATATATAAAGACATGGTTTAATGGGACACTGAGGGGGGATATGACAGAAGTCTACAAAATAATGAAAGGACATGAACAAATTAATGTTAATCGGTTATTTACTCTCTCAGATAATAGAAGGACCTGGGGTCAGTCCATGAAGTTAGCAAGTAATTCATTTAAAACAAATCAAAGAAAATTCTCTCTCACTCAGCGCATAGTTAAGCTCTGGAATTCATTGCCAGAGGATGTAGTTACACCAGTTAGTGTAACTGGGTTTAAAAAAGGTTTGGATAAGTTTCTGGAGGAAAAATCCATAAACTGCTATTACGGTAATTAATAAGCAATAATAGTAGATTTTATTTATCATGTTTGGATACTTGCCAGGTACTTGTGACTTGGATTGGCTACTGGGCTTGATGGACCCTTAGTCTAACCCAGTATGACATATATTATGTTCTTATGACACAGCCAACATAGATTTATACAAGTGAAAACATGCCTCACAAATCTGAAGGGGTTAATAAACATGGATAACAGTGAACTGCTGGATGTAGTGTATATGTATTTTCAGAAGACTTTTGATGAAGTGCTGCATGAAAAATTCCTGAGGAAATTAAAAAGTCACGGGATAGGAGGCAATGTTTTATTGTGGACTTTTTACTGGTTAAAAGTTAAAAAGTTTTTTCAGTGCAGAAAGGTAAACAGTGGAGTGTCTCAGGGATCTAAACTGGGACTTATGCTTTTTAATATACTTATAAATGATCTGCAAAGGAAATTGCAGAGTTGTCAGAAGGTGAAAGAATAGGGAAGGGCATGCCCTGTACTGAAATTCCTGCTTTAAATTTGCTCCCCTTTGGCAGCTCAAACAGGCCGATGAATATCGGTGCACATTAAACGGGCACTGACATTGAATGCCCATTCTCTGAACGTGCACTGATTCACCTCTCCTGGGACCCTGATTTAATATTTAAATGGGCTGCTGCAGTAAAAAGGAAGCGCTGGGGAAAAATTTGCATCCCTAGCGCCTCCTCGGCCTCAGGTGCTCAGGAGAGGTGGCTGTCAGCGTGTTAGGAAAACGGATACTCAATTTTATGAGTGTATGTTTTCCTAACCTGTGCAGTCATGGGTTAAGATAATAGATGTTCGTTAACTGAGCATCTGTTGTCCTAACCTGACTGCCGGTGTCACTTTTTTTTCGGTTCTCCTTTTTTTTTGATCCTCTGACTTAATATTGCCACGATATTAAGTCAGAGGAACTACAGAAAAGCATTATTTTCTGCTTTTCTGTACATTTTTTGGGGCTCCTTAAGAATTAACGCCTGCTCTGGGGCAGGCTTTAATTTTTGAATAAGAATGTGTGCATCAGGCGCATTTTTTTTTTTTTTTTTTGCATTGGCAGGGGAGGAGGTAACAGCTAATAGCCTCATCAACATGAAGTTACATGTAATAAGTGGTATTGGCTTCACGCTGGTTTGGATGCACTAATCCCCTTATTGTCAGGCTGATGTAATATTGTGCATTAGCTGCCAGCTGGTCCGATTAGAATGGATGCTCAATTTTACTGGCGTCTGTTTTCCTAACCATTCGCTATCAGCGGGTTCAGAAAACCAACACTCATAAAACTGAGTGTCGGTTTCCTGAACCCACCGACTGAGACACCTCTCCTAAGCCAAGGAAGCCTTAGAGGCACGTAATCGCCCCTAGTGCCTCCTTATAGCGGGATCCATTTAAATATAGGAGCGCCTGTTCTCCCACGATCTTTACATAATTGGCCTGCTAATTGCGCACCCGGGAGAGGTGGATTGGTGCACGTTAGAGATCGGCCGCTAAATCATGAGCTCTCCTTTAACGCTCACTGATATGCAGCGCCTATAAAGGTGTGCACTTAACAGAGCGCACTATTGTATCGGCCTGAGTCTGTGGCATAGAAAAGACAGAACCTGCTTCGGATGCATTTTCTGTGTTGAATGCGAAAAGGAGCCAGGCAGGACAAGGGAGTATTTATGCGTGAAGCAAAGGCTCATCCTTTATTTTCCAAGAGAGCCGGGGAGAGGACAGTGTATAGCAGAATATGATTTGTGTACAAGTTTGTCTCTCAGTCTTACAGTTTTGGGCCCCAAAAAACAGCAAGGCAGGCGATCTAACAAAGCCGTGAGGAAACAACAAAGAAGTAGATGCCCAAGAAAGTCTTTGCCAAATCTTTAATAGGTGGAGACGTATAATGCTAGTAAAAAATGTCCGACTCAGGCCAAGTTTCGCCACATTCCAGTGGCTGCCTCAGGGGCTACAAATAAAAACACAATAAATCATAAATGCATTAAAAACCATAAAATAAGTAAAATAAGTAAATAATTAAAACTGACCAAATACTTAAATAAAATTAAAATTAAATGAACAACAAACAGAAATAAGAACCTCACATAAAATTACATCAATAAATAATATAAATAATTATGAAGCAACATAAAAAAACATTCATAGAAAATATATGAAAAAACGTGACACATATACTAGAGAAAAGATGAAGAGCATATGAGTAACATCAATCTGAGATCATAAATATTCATGAGAGACCTAAATATATTTTTTATCAATGAAACAATGAATGTAATACCTTAGATTTGAACACACTGAGAAAATCACAATGGGATTTAAAAAGCCATCTGCAGTTTAAACATATCTGTAAGAATCATAATAATAAATTAAATATATAGAAAAAAGTCAAAGGAAAAAAAACTAAAAAATTTTTTTTTGAAATTTGAATGTGACACACCTTAGATGAAGTAAGTTGTGCTTAAGCATCTATCGGTCCCATTCACTAATGGTGCCGCAAACTGAAAGGGATTCAAGAAAAAATGAATGATAATATATTTCTAATATAATTGATTGTGCCGAATATTGAACTAGCTATATGAGTATATTGTCAAAACAAAATCTTTAAAATGTGTGCATGCGACTGCTGACAATAATTTATATGAGAAACGATCTGCCAACATAAATGAATTGTGTGTAAGCAACAGAAGCACAGTTTGCTATTGAAACAATATTGAAAATACTTTTACTCAAAAATAAATGTTTAAGTCGCCGCTTTGCAAGTATGGAACATGACTGATAAATGACAAATGTCCTGTATCAATAACTGGTCATAACAAAATTCTATTAAAATCCTGCAACTGAGAAAAGCTGGGGAGAGGACAGTGTATAGCAGAATATGATTTGTGTACAAGTTTGTCTCTCAGTCTTATAGTTTTGGGGAGCATAAGGTTTTCGAACAAGAAAATAACTTACTCTCAGGCCCATTCAATAAAATGCACGGGAGAGCCGGCGCTCTGAGGTGAGCGCCTGCTCTCCCGACATGTGCCCAGGCACCTCTCCTGGGCGCGCAATTCTTTATTTAAATTAAGGCCCGTGCTAAAAAGGAGGTGCAAGGGACACTAGTACGTCCCTAGCACCTTATTGGCGGAAGCGGCGGCTGTCAGCGGGTTTGACAGCCGACGCTTAATTTTACCGGCGTCAGTCGTTGAACCCGATGACAGCCACGGGTTCGGTAAATGGACACCGGCAAAGTTGAGCGTCCGTTTTGCAACCCGCAGGCCGCGGGCAGATTTTTTTTTTTTTTAATTTTTGGGGTCTCCGACTTAATATTGCTATGATATGAAGTCGAAGGGTGAAGACAAGTAGATTTTTCAGCTTTTCTGTACATTTGCCTGGTGCCGTATGAAATTAAAATGTGCAGCTTGGCCGCACATTTTACTTTCTGTCGGGCCGATGCAGTAAAGTGCGCTATTTATTTATTTATTTATTTAAAGTCTCTTTTATACCGATGACCGTTTACACATCGCATCGGTTTACAGTTAAAAAGGAACAATTGGGCAGAACCCCTGGTTGTACGTATTTTTATGCGTTTTTTCGACGCGCTATTTTTACCCCTTATATACCAAGGGGTAATAGCGCATGGAAAATGCACGGCCAAACCCCCTCCCCCCCCCGAAACTAATAGTGCCCGCAACATGCAAATGCATGTTGATGGGCCTATTACTTATTCCAGCTCGATACAGAAAGTAAAATGTGCAGCCAAGCCGCACATTTTACTTTCAGAAATTAACGCCTGCACCGGGAAAATGTACAGAAAAGCAGAAAAAACTGCTTTTCTGTACACCCTCCGACTTAATATCATAGCGATATTAAGTCGGAGGCCCCAAAAGTAAAAAAAAAATTAAATCTGCCCGCAGCCCACGGGTTGGAAGAGGGGTAATAATAGCGTAAAAAAAAAACACGCGCGGCCAAACGGGGGCTAAACGGTCGCTCGCGTTCTGTATCGGCTTCTGAGAGGATATCCTAACCCCGCTTGAGTAAAAAAAAAAGTAAACAGAAAGCTCCTTCCGTTTTTCTTCCGGCCTATTCTGACCTCAGGGGGATACTCATGCGTGCCAAGCCTCGCTATGGCCAACACTTGAAGTACGACGTTTATTAACTATGAGGTGTGCTGAGAGTAAGATCATGGTTTTCAAAGATTAGTGTGTTTAGTTCAGGCACTCTCATCTCTTTTCTTTATTCAAAATAGATATATAAACAACAATTGGTCACGGCCTACCTTCTGTCTTCCTCTTCTGGTGTCCCACGTCATTGGCGAATTTGGCGCTAAAATTTGAATTGGACCCCAATAACTGTCGTGCTTTGGTGAAACGGACTCTAGAGAAGAAATTGGAGGAACCCCTGCAGAAGGGGAAGGAAAGGGTTGCCGCTTCAGGTACTGCAAGTCTGAGTGGGGTGGTGGTATCAGCTGCATGGGAGAGGAAAACTGAGGGTGCAAGTGGTTTCGCTCCGGAGGGCAACACTGATGGGTTAAAGGGGAGGAGAGGTGTGTTAGTAATCGATGAATGTGTTGTGGCTGTAATTAAGTATCACATTAAGTCCTCAGCTCAGCATGAGGCAGCGGCCAAAAAAAACTAACAATGCTAGAAATTATTTGGAAAGGAATGGAGAAAAAAATAAAACAGAATATTGTCTCTGTATAAATCAGTGGTGCTGCCGTAATCTTAAGTATTGTGTGTAGTTCCGGTCACCCCCATTTTAAAAAGGACATAGTGGAGTAAGAAGCAGTTCAGAGAAGGGCAACAAAAATATTAAAGAAGTTGGAACAGCGCTCTTATGATGAAAGGCGAAACAGATTAGGACTCTTAATCTTGATGAAGAGAAAGTTGGGTATCAGGAATGAGTGAGAGCTACAAAATCATAACACTAACAGGCCTATGCAATATAATTGCATAAAAAACATTCAAACTGGGTGCATGTTTTTTGAACACGTACTCATCCACCTCTTTTGGACGCTCGGTGCAATAGATTGGGATGCGCAATAGCAGGCCGATATAGAAAAACATGCGGGAGAGCTGGCGAGCGCCCGCTCTCCCAGCGCGCGTACAGGCCACTCTCCTGGGCGCGCAATTCAGGGTGGTGGCCTATGCAAATTAGGGACCGCGGTAAAAGGAGGCTCTAGGGACACTAGCGCATCCCTAGTGCCTCCTTTTTGACAGGAGCAGCGGCTGTCAGCGGGTTTGACAGCCGACGCTCAATTTTGCCGGCGTCTGTTCTCAAACCTGCTGAAAGCCACGGGTTCGGAAATTGGACCCTAGCATAATTGAGCATCCATCTTCCGACCCGTGGGCCGATTTTTTACTTTTTTTTTTTTTTACTTTTGGGGCCTCGCTATGATATTAAGTCAGAGAGTGTACAGAAAAGCAGTTTTTTTCTGCTTTTCTGTACATTTCACTGGCGCCGGCAGAAATTAATGCCAGCCTTTGGGCAGGTGTTAATCTCTGAAAGTAAAATGTACGGCTTGGCTGCACATTTTACTTTCTGTATCGTGCGGGAATAACAAATAGGGCCGTCAATATGCATTTGCATGTTGCGGGCGCTATTAGTTTCGGGGGGGGGGTGGGGTGTGGACGTGCGTTTTCCACTGGAGCGCACTGTACTGTATGGGCCTCTAGGTAATTTGTGTGTTCCTAGCATCATCTTGTGCCCACAACAGCCTCCCCAGAGCTCTCTCCCCACCCCAGCAGGTCTGTTCTTGATTGGTCCTTTTCACTAGTGAAAGGACCGATTGGTAGTAAGTGGAGTGAATAAACTAACATTAAGTGCCCCACACTTAATATTGATTTATTCATTCCTTCACTTATTGCCAGCAGGGGATTCCAATTGGGCCAGAACTTGTGGATGCTGCTTTCTGTGGTTCCCTCTATGAGAGAGCAGGATTTCTTTTTTTTTTGGTGGAGCCCTTGAGCGCCACATGATTGTGTTCTGTAGTTCTTCCTACTTAGTATCCTGACAATACTAATAGGAAGAATCACAACGCAGGATTTTTTTTTTTCTGGTGAGCCCTTGAGTGTGGCATGCTTTAACCCCAGCTCCCAGGCAGATGTTAAAATTGCCACGTTAAAATGGGCACCTTGGCTGCTCAGTAATTTTTGGCATTGCGGGGTAATAGCTAATAGCCCCACCTACATGGAATTTGCATGTGATGAGCGCTAATAGCTATTTGCTTGATTGGATGCGTGTTTTGGACATGCTAGTCCCCGTATTGCATCAGGAGTTATTTTAGCGCATCCAAAACAAGTGCGCTAGCCTGAGTGCACTATATCGCTCTGGCCTGTAAGAGAACAGGTAAATAATGGTTCTTTACCCTTTAAAATAACAATAGAACTAGGGGATGCTTCTTTAAACTGATTTAGAACAAAATGTAGATAGTATTTTTTTCACTCAATGCACAGTCAAGCTGTCGACTACATTGCCAGAGGATGTGGACAAAGCAAAAAACATAGCTGGGTTTTAAAAGGGTTTGGATGAGTTCATGGAAGAAACATCCATAAATAGGGAGACCTACCACTTGTCATAGGGCAGGGGGACCAACTTTTCATGCACTTAGTCTATTAGAATGCCCAGTACCAAAGAACTGTACTTCTTAAGAAATGTGGGGTGGGAAAGGGGTCATGTGATGAGCAAGAGTATGGAATAGTCTTTGCTGTTGGTGACCCTTCTTTCCCCATGTCACCTCTATTACTCTGTCAGTATTCCCATCCTGTCTCCACCAGTGTCTCTCTCTCAATCCTATCCTGATCCCACCTGCGCCTCTCAATCTTTTAACCAATCTTTCATTCCTCCACCCTGTCCCTACTGGTCTCTGGACCACTGTTGGAAACAGGATGCTGGGCTTGATGGACCCTTGGTCTGACCCAGTATGGCATTTTCTTATGTTCTTATGGTATATGATAGAGCACCAGGGATGCTACTGGGGAGGAGAAGGGAGCAGTCAGGGACAGTAAAATATGGGCACATGGATAGTGGTAGAGGGTGGAAACAAGGAGCTGAATGGGAAATGTTATGTTGGGGATACTAAGCCTCTGTCATTCTTCTTGTTAGGGGAATGTTATACTGTAGCAGCTGAGACACACTATTTGGGAAAGAATGGGGGGGAGGGGTTAACAGACTGGCAGGAAGAGGGTTGGAGAATTGAGATAAAGTGATACGGGTAGCTTCTTTCACCTCCCCTTTTAACCATGCCGGTAATCGGTTTTGCCTTCTTTCCACCTTTCCACCATTCTTCCTTCTGACTCTTGCACCCGTTCTCCCTTCATCAAAGATCATTCTCACTGTCTCTCTTTCAAAACCTTCCCCCTCCCAGTCACTATCTCTGGGTCACATTCTTCCTCCCTCCTCTCCCTGCATCACTATTTATGGCTCTATTACCCTCCCTTTCCCCTCACTACCTGTGGCTTTCTGTCATCTCCTGAATCATCTCTGGCTTTCTCATACCCCTCTACCTCCTTTTCCCTCAGTTCTTCTGAACTCCTTCTAACCCCATTCCTAGCACTTGTGCCCCTCCACTCTCTCATACAGCCCCCCTCCTGCATGGTCCTCATGCAGCGCCCTATCCTAGCCTTCACTCCACCTATTTCTCCCATCCTAGCCCTGTTCTCTTCGCACTGCTGCAGAGCACCTGGCAACATAGACTTTGGAATAATAAGGTGCCATACAGCCCACTATCATTGCTGATTACAGGGAGATGTGGAGAGAGGCAACATTCATTTCTTCTTCATATCTTCTCAATATTTATTTTGCCGTAGATAAGCATGGATGAATTATCACTGCTGTTTGGGACGCACTCTGGGCGGCCAGGTGGCAGAGCTTCTCTCAGAAGATAAGAGTTTTTGCGCAAGTATAACTACATGCGCGTTCCCGTGCAAGCCCAGTCTGCCCCAGTCCTTTTCTTCCGCGCTGCTGGTCACACGTGGAGCGCTCGCTCTCCTCTTCCCGACGGGAAAGAACGGCAAAAGAAACCAAAACAAAATCATGCTGCAGCTGCCTGGCTTTCAATTTTGCCAGTGCGGCAAGATCATGTCCACGACCGATGTCCACCTGTGATGTTACCTCTCCCTTGGTCCGGACCATAATCAGGCCACCTGCAGTGACTGTGGCCGCATGTCTCCTCGGGTCCTGCATCAGCGGTCTGTGAAAATCGCAAAATTGAAGGAGGTGGTGACAGGCTCCTATGATCCCAGCACCGGGTCACATAGTCCTCACCAGGGCCAAGTCGGACCAGTCAGGCTTCGAAGCACAGAAGGGCCTCCTCCTTTGGGCCTTCGGGTCCCCCCGGCCCACCACCGAAGTGTGCTCCTCTAGTCCTGAAGCAGGGAGCTTTGGAGATGTATCGCCGCTGCCCATGCGGACGCCGACGCACCATGCACTGATGCTGACGTGTTGCAGAATGCCTTCAAGCACAAAAAAGAATCGACGCAAAACGACGCTGACCCCCAATGCTATCGACCCCAATGCAGACATTTTCCAGGAGCCCTGTGCCACCCATGCGTCCAGCCAACACCAGTGGGATTAAGCGTACCAAAGACCAGTCTGACCGGAAACCCCTTCTGGACCCAGTGGATTCCGACCTGGAGTCTGCTTCTGAAGATGACTCCAGTGGGTCCTCCAGATCTTTAGGGTCTACTCAGACTTATCCTCAGCCTCCCAGCACAGACGTCCTACTTCACGTCTCCAGAAACCTTTATCCAAGAGGGACAAACGGCCCCCCACAGAGGTTCCGATGGGGCATTGTCCACGGGGTCCGGACTTCAATATTCTTAAGGCGGCGATACCACCATGAGGCACCCCCAAGAGTCCGCCAACTGTCTTCCAGGACACCCTGGCATCACAGGCCATGTTACAGTTCTCTATGATCTTGTCCCAGTTCCTCTCGATGGTGGAATAGCAGGGCAGGTGCTCCGGGGGAGCTCAAGCCTCGACCCCTCTGGCGACTCCTCCATCTCCACAAGATAGCCTCAGCCCGAGGCCCTGTTCCGCCAGTCCACATTACCCGGCTTGCCTCCATATACCTCTCCGGGATCCTGACCAGCTACCTGTCGATCCCCCGGAAGATCAGCCGGAACCGGTGTCCCCTCTGGAGTATCTTTCTTTTTTGAAATTCATGGAGAAGGTAAGCCACAGATTTAACATCGAAACCAGGAAGATACCAGACCCCCGAGCGCAGGTCCTTGGCATTCTGAAGATTTTCGAGGCACCATTGGAGCCCACTAATTTGCCCTCTCATGCAGTACTGGACGCCGTGATGACCAGGGCCTGGTATGCTCCTTTTGCTGGTCCACCCACATCCCGCAAGACCGACCTCAAATTCCACATGAGGCAGTCTTCCTTTTACAACATCTTGCGACTACCTCGTGCCTCGATTGTAGTCGAATCCGCCATGCAAAGGGCAAAAAGGTCCAGGCTGCACTCCTCCTCCCCCCCCTCCCCCCAGGGAAAGCTTCTAAATAACTGGATGTTTTCGGCAAGAGGGCCTGCCAGTTGGGCATGCTTAATGTGAAGATCCACCTGCACCAATTCTATATAACTCAATACCTTTATGAAAGGCCGATACAGTACAGTGCGCTCCAGTGGAGCGCATTGTTACCCCGCGTTTGGACGTGTGTTTTGATGTGTTAGCTCTACCCCTTATTCAGTAAAGGGTAATAGCGCGTCGAAAATGCACGTCCAAACACCCCCACCCCCCCCGAAACTAATAGCACCCGCAACATGCAAATGCATGTTGATGGTCCTATTAGTTATTCCCGTGCGATTCAGTAAGTAAAATGTGCAGCCAAGCCGCACATTTTACTTTCAGAAATTAGCGCCTACTCAAAGGTAGGCGCTAATTTCTGCCGGTGCTGGGGAAGTGTACAGAAAAGCAGTAAAGACTGCTTTTCTGTAAACCCTCCGACTTAATATCATGGCGATATTAAGTCGGAGGTCCTAAAAGTTTAAAATAATTATAAAAAAATTAAAAATTAAAAATTGGCCCGCGGCTCGTGGGTTGAAAACCGGATGCTCAATTTTGCCGGCGTCCAGTTTCCGAACCCATGGCTGTCAGCGGGTTTGAGAACTGATGCCAGCTAAATTGAGCGTCGCTGTCAAACTTGCTGACAGCCGCCGCTTCCGTCGAAAGAGGTGCTAGGGACGTGCTAGTGTCCCTAGCGCCTCTTTTTATCGCGAGCCCTAATTTGCATGTTTTTCCCCCCTGAATCACGCGCAAAGGAGAGTGGCCTATGCACGCGCCGGGAGAGCGGGCACTCGCCTGCTCTCCCGCGACCTTTACTGTATTGGCCTGTGAGTGCCTACAATCGCTGAAGCCCCTGTTGCAAGAGGCCTCCCCAGACAGTCGCTCACCGGATCAATTCCATGACCTGGAGGAAGGCCTCCGACACTTGCTTCGTACCATCTACGAGGCCTTTGACGCTTCTGCCCGGACCACAGCAAGTGCCACAGCGGCCCCCTGTTTAGCGTGGCTCCGGGCTAGTGCAATCCGAGAAGATGTGCATGAGAAGCTGGCAGACCTCCTATGCCTTCCAGACAACCTCTTTGGGGACAAGTTGCGAGAAAAAGTAGCGCAAGTTAAGGAGCAAAAGGTGGATGTGATGTTGCTAATAATGCCCTTGGATTCTGCAACCGCCAGGCGTTATCCTGGCTACAGGAAACCTTACTTCCAGAGGCATTCCTACTGTCCACAGGTATACTCATTCCTGAATAACGTATATCACATACTTGTATATATGAATATTAATAAGATTTATTTGTATCAAACTTTATATCAAACAATTTAAGTTTTCATATATATTCACTACAATCAACCTAATGAAGGTTGACCGACGTGCCGCAAATGTGCAGTAGAGAGCAGCTCTACTGCGCATGTGCGGGCGAGCACGTCGGTCTTAGGCAGCGTCAGGAAAAAAAAAACATGGCGGCGGCAGCGGGCGGTGGCGGCGGCAGCGGGCGGCAGCGAGGGAGAGAGTGAGAGGGAGGGAGTGGGAGTGACTGAGTGGGAGGGAGGGAGGGGGAGGGACTGAGTGAGAGGGAGGGAGGAGTGGGTGAGTGTGTGGGAGGGAGGTAGGGGGTGGGGAAGAGTGAGGGGAGAGGGAGAATGAGGGAGAGGTGAGAGACAGGGATGTGAGTAAGTGGAAGGGTAAGAAGTTGTGGAGCAGAGAAAAAGGGAGTGGAGGAGGGCTGAGGGGGAGGGGATGGGATTGAGAGGGTGGGAAGTGACTGAGGGAAGGGGAGAGAGGTGGGAGTGACTGAGGGAAGGGGAGGGAGGTGAGAGTGAGGGGAAGAAGGCAGTGGGAGACAGGGTGAGTAAGACTGAGTGGAGGAAAGGGGAGGAGTGAACGAGGGGAAGGGGGAGAGAGGGAGAAAAAGTGTAGAAAGGTGCTGTGTTAGAAAATGGACTGAAAACAAAATGTAATATAGCCCGTTTTAACGGGCTTAACGGCTTGTTCAATATAAATCATATACATATTTATCATAAATTCACTCACACCTCATACTCATACAATACATATGAATTTTTCTACAATTTGTCTCAACCACAATATATTTTAAACATTTATCAAAAATGTGTAAAAACACTCCCATACATATCAAATTATTCTCTACACACAATTCCCCCACATTCCTAGTGGTATAATCCTTATATTCTTCTTTCTTCTTCCAAATGATTCCTCTTATCATTCTTCTCTTCCCGACAAGAGACTCCTGTTTCACCCACAGTTTCGTTAGGGGATTCAAAACTTATCTAAACGGATCACCACTTATTTAACTGGGAGCCATCCATATTAAACTCTGCTTGAGTATTTCACCATTCTTCAATATCTGAGAAATCAATTGTAACACTTCACCTCCCGTAGTGAGAAAACTGATCATTTAGTTCTATTTTGTTTCCTGTCTTTCAACCAGTTCACAATCCACAATACGATGTTGCCTCCTATCCTATGACTTAATTTTCTCAGGAGTCTCTCAGGAGGAACTTTGTCAAGTGCTTTCTATTTTTTTCCATTGATAAGGAGGCTGAATTACCCGTGCTGCATGGGTGACCTCAGGAGGCGGCGCTGTCTCTCAAAGTTTGTAAAGCTTTTAAGCTCTACTGGGCTTGCACGGCAGTTCCTGTGTGTTCACTCTTGAAGTGTCCTCACTCTTGTTTTATCCCAGGACAAGCAGGATGATAGGCCTCACATATGGGTGACGTCACTGGACGGAGCCCTATCACGGAAAACTTTCTGTCAAAGTTTCTAGAAACTTTTGAATGGCACACTGAGCATGCCCAGCATGCCATGATCCCTCAAGCTACAAGGGTCTCCCTTCAGTCTTCGTTTTTCTGCCCTGCAGTTAGCATCGCGGTGAAGGAGCCCTCTGAGTTTTCTCACACAATATACTTAGAAAATGTTTTTTAAAATTTATCCCCTTCATAGGGGTCTTCACTGGCCAGTGAGTACTTTGTTTTTTCCCAGTCGATTCCGGTTAAACAGATTTTTCTGTCAGAAGGTCTTCGACGGCTGTCCAGTCTTTGTAATGGCAACGGGTTTTAAAAAAATGCCCGCACTGCCTTCGCACTATGTCTATCACCGACCCGCATGTCGAGTGTGTGCTGTACTTGGGTGAATCTCATAACGTTTCCACCTGTCCACAATGTGCCGTCAAGAGAAGATGGAACATCTCTTTCATATTCAACTAATGACATCGACGTCGACTCAGTCGTCTCCGGCTGGAGCGGCCAAAAGGTTAGTCGTCCGAAAACGTCGCCCTGACGGCTCCAGTGGCCGATATCACCGACTCCATCCCGGTCATCTATAAAATCTACATCGGTGCTTGAGAAAAAGGCACTGAACATCGTGAGAAGCATCACCATTGTCATCGACGGACGTCGACACCCGATGTCGGATCGATTCCGGGAACTCCAATGCCAGTAGAACCATCGCCGAAAAGGTCTCGAGTGGAAGAGCCATCGATACCCTCTGTTTCTCACTCCAAGGCGATCCCCACCGGTAATGGTGCGGGGTACCGCAACACCACAGGGACCTGTGGAAGAGCTGATTCCGCTTTCTCTGCCACTTCCTATAGCTGCTCTGATCTCACCAGCTATACGGGAGGAACTGGACAGTTTTATCCGCCAGACAGTCAGACACTCTGAGACCTTCAACCATTGGGACCAATGTACACGCTCCATCAGACCCTGCGATGGTCCTATCCATTTTGCCGCAACAGATGTATGCGTCGGCAGCCGTAAAGGCATCGATGCCTATGATGCACTTCAACGAATCAAAGGACCACGTGACTCATAAAAGCAAGAAATCTTCTCAGCATACAGTGACACAAGTTTCAAAAGAAAAACCAACTGAGACACCCCGTAAGTCGTCTTCCAAGACAAAACATATTGTGCCACCTTCTGGAGCAACCTCTTCATCAAGATCCGCTGCGCCACATCCCACATCTCCACAAGGGAGTCATCACTCCCCTCCTCAGTTTTTTCTGATATAGCCATAGAGGATCCAGCGGTAGTTGGGACTCATCACCAGATATCCAATTCCTTTCTCGCCACTCGCCGAAGAGGTCAACCTCTCCACATTCACTCCTCACTAAAGATTGTGTAAAACGGTCACGCAGAGGTGACATGAGTACTACTCCACCTCAACGACCATCGGCCCAGGAAATGATGTCTCAAATTTCTACCTTTGTGCAGAATTTCTTCCAGGGCCTACCGTCAAATTATCCTCCAACACCATTGAAACCACATAAAATTACATCGTCGCATGTTTCTCCTTCTCCACAAAGAGGAACATCCCCACAGGATTCAAATTCTCCTCCATCTTCCACTCATGTAATGTCCCCAGAACTCTTGCCACTTTCATTTCCCGGCAGTTCTACAGGAATTCCATCGGACCCGCCACAAGCTCAACCCCAGCCTTCTTCACCGCCAGAAGATCTCACTTATGCTGTTTTTGGAAAAGTTGGGTTTAGCCCTTAATATAGAGACTCGGAAACTGCCAGATCCCAGATCTGAAGTTGTGGGGTTCCTTCAGATCAATACCGAATGCTTCCATTCGGCCTAGCGTGTGCACCATGAGTCTTTACAAAATGCCTCGTAGTCGTCGCAGCCTTCCTCAGGACACAAGGTGTTCACGTCTACCCCTATCTGGATGACTGGTTAATAAGGGCTCCCACTTAGCAAGCTGCTCTGTCATCCCTCAATCTAATCTTACACACTCTAATTTCTTTAGGATTTCTCTTCAATTACGACAAATCCTATTTAGTCCCATCTCAGACCTTGTCGTTCATTGGGGCAGACTTGGACACCTTACAGGCAAAGGCTTTCCTGCTTCGACAATGAGCACTGACTCTTGTATCTCTTGATCACCAGCTGCAGTCTCAGCACTCTGCGACTGCACGCCAATTTCTCGTCCTCCTGGGACACATAGAGTCCTCAGTCCATGTCACACCAATGGCCCTCTTGGCCATGAGACTCATGCACTGGACTCTGAGGTCTCAATGGACTCAAGCCATTCAGCCTCTGTTGGCCATTGTCCACGTCACAGACTCACTCAGTCTGTCTCTCGCCTGGTGGAAAAGTCAGACCAATCTCCTCCAGGGATTGCCCTTCCAGGTTCCAAATCCTCAAATCATTCTCACCACCAACGCTTCCAAGCTCGGGTGGGGAGCCCATGTAGCCGATCTGCAGACACAAGGCCCTTGGTCTCCAGAGGAAGCCAAACACCAAATAAATTTCCTGGAGCTTAGGGCTTTTCAGGATCGCCTCTCAAATCAGGTCATCCTGATTCAGACGGACAACCAGATGGCCAATGTGGTACATCAACAAGCAGGGAGGTACGGGCTCCTTCCTTCTGTGTCAGGAAGCTGCACAGATTTGGGCGGAAGCTCTCTCCCATTCGATGTACCTCAAAGCCACCTACTTACCGGGAGTGGACAATGTGCTGGCAGACAAGCTGAGCTGCGTCTTTGAACCACACGAGTGGTCTCTCAACCCCTCGGTAGCGAACTCCATTTTTCAACAATGGGGATATCCTCGAATAGACCTCTTTGCGTCCCCACAAAACCGCAAAGTGGAAAACTACTGCTCTCTCATTTGCAGCAAACTCTCTCGACCCAGAGACACATTCTCCCTCTCGTGGACAACCGGTCTGCTCTATGCATTCCCTCCACTTCCTCATCTCTCGAAGACTCTCATGAAGCTACGTCAGGACAAAGGAACCATGATCCTGATAGCACCTCACTGGCCACGCCAAGTGTAGTTTCCAATACGCCAGGATCTCTCCATCCGCAGGCACATTCCTTTGGGAAAAGACCCGCTTCTGATCACTCAGAATGACCGGAGGCTACGCCATCCCAATCTTCATGCCTTATCCCTGACGGCATAGGTGTTGAAAGGTTAATCCTCCAACCACTTAACCTTTCTGAACCAGTTTCCCGTGTCTTGATTGCTTCTCAGAAGCCTTCCACGAGAAAATCTTACTCTTACAAATGGAAAAGGTTCACGTCATGGTGCTCTTCTCAGTCCCTTGACCCCCTTTCCTGCCCAATCCCGAAGTTTCTGGACTATCTCTGGCATCTATCTAAGTCAGGTCTAAAGACTTCTTCCATCAGAATGTGATGGCACCCGTTGTATGACGGTATAGAAAAGATTTTAAATAAATAAATGCATGTCAGTGCGGTAGCCGCCTTCCATAAAGGTGTTGGGGATGATCCTATGTCAGTACAACCCCTTGTAACACGCTTTTTGAAGGGCTTGCTCCATATCAAGCCTCCACTACGTCCTCCGGCCCGTTCTTGGGACCTTAATCTGGTTTTGGGTCGGCTCATGAAACCACCATTCGAGCCTCTTCACTCCTCCTGTGACCTTCGATATCTCACATGGAAAGTGATTTTCCTTTTGGCTATCACTTCAGCTCACAGAGTTAGTGAATTGCAGGCTCTAGTTACCTATCCGCCTTACACTAAACTTCTGCAGGACCGGGCAGTACTCCACACTCACCCTAAATTCTTGCCTAATGTAGTTTCGGATTTTCATCTTAATCAATCCATCATACTACCTACCTTTTTTTCCCAGGCCCCATGCCAATCCAGGAGAACAGGCTCTGCATACCCTTGACTGTAAACGGGCTCTAGCGTTTTACCTAGACCGTACAGCTGTCCACAAGGAAAGTACTCAATTGTTCGTCTCTTTCCACCCTAACAAGTTAGGGAAGCCTGTGGGTAAGCAGACTCTCTCCTCCTGGTTGGCGGACTGCATATCCTTTTGCTATCAGCAAGCAGGTATTCCATTCCAAGACCGTGTTAAAGCACCCTCTGTGAGGTCCATGGCGACTTCAGTAGCACACCTACGCTTGCAGGGCTGCTACCTGGAGTTCTCTCCACACTTTTGCAGCCCACTATTGCTTGGACAAAGCTGGAAGACAAGATTCCATCTTCGGCCAAACTGTCCTGCGTAACCTGTTTACAACGTGACGTACCAACACCCTTCCGCCTGCCCAGTGGGGTTCAGGATGCCCTCTACCAAATTCCGCCCCAGTTGTGCCTGTTGCATGCCTTTGGGTACATTTGGTGCATGTTCGGACATCCTCAGCTCGGTACTCACCCATATGTGAGGGCTACCATCCTGCTTGTCCTGTGAGAAAGCAAATGTTGCTTACCTGAAACAGGTGTTCTCACAGGACAGCAGGATGTTAGTCCTCACGAAACCCGCCCGCCGCCCCGCGGTGTTGGGTTCGTAACGTTTTGTTGTTTTATTTTTCGGCACTGCCTGTAGCTTTCAAATAAGACTGAAGGGGGACCCCTGCTGGCTGCAGGGTTAGTGCCATGCTGGGCATGCCCAGTAGGGGCCAGTCAAAGTTCTGGAAACTTTGACAGAAGTTTTCCGTGATTGGGCTTCATCCTGATGATGTCACCCATATGTGAGGACTAATATCCTGCTGTCCTGTGAGAACACCTGTTTCAGGTAAGCAACATTTGCCTTCTGTCCCTAGCTGTGTGGCTTACTACTGCAGTGCGTGCTTTCTGACATTGAAGGAAGGAAGAGAAGTAAATGTTTTGCTGGGATGGAGGCTGGAGTTGGGGAGCTTCCTTCAGAATACTGCCTTGTGGAAGTAAAAGCTTGAGTAGTTGGTTAGTTTTTAGTTGAATTTGAGGGTTTACTTGCCAATAAAAGTATAAACTTTTTACATTTTCATGAAATTTCCATTTGTATTTTTCTCTTCCTTTTAGGTTGGGGGGAAAAATGACCAGCTTGACATTTCCTACTCAACCAGTCCCTTACATTGTGAATTTCATCCGACAGCACATTTTAACAGGAAGTGAGGCCAAAAGTTTGGCTAAAAATGATCTGGTTCCAAACCCTAAGGTGAAGTATTTTGGGTCTGTTGTGCAGTAAGCAAGTAATGATGTCCTTAAATGTTTGTACAGCTGCAGAAAGGAAATATTTCAAAAGGTTGTCTCTCTAACATGGCAAATAGCATGCATTATTTTCACTCTGCACTGTTCAGCTCTAATGGGGTACCCAGGCATAAAGTCTTGACACACATCAAGGGCTCAACTTAAAGAAAAAACAAACAAAAATGCTTTTTTTGTGGTTCTTCCTACTTAGTATCATCATGGTACATCACGATACAAAGTAGGAAGAATCACAGAAAAGCAGCACCATGCAAAAAAAAGTCGTGATTTAAAAAAAAAATAAATTTCGGATGCACAATATACACCCACAATATACATGCTCCGGGCCATGTATGTTGTATGTGTGTATTGCACCGGTAAAATAGCTGCCGGGGAAATAAATGGATGCTTGTAAATTGAGTGACCTAACCAGGGCTCAGCCACATCTCCTGTGCGCCCCAAGCCAGGGATGTACTAGGGGTGCACAATTTATCTCTAGTGTGCTCTTTTTAGCACGGCAGCTCATTTGCTTATTGCATTGGGTGCCCAGGACAGGTGATTGTGTGCGTGTTAAAAAAAAAAAGTGCACCCAGTTTGGATGCACGTTTTTAGCATGTCCATATTACATCGGCCTTTCAGAGAGTGGGTAGTTATGAGTCCCTCAAAGTAGCTCTGATTTTATAGATGTGACTCTCTCTCCACTAGCACCTTTGTGGGCTTCTAAGAATTACCTATTTTTACCTATATATATTTTGTTTATCGCATACAGAGATTTAAGCTGTTCAGAAAGCGATATGGTTAATAAAAATGGATAATTAAACAATGGTGAAAAAAACAATAATCCAAAATCCTGAGACAAATTAAGCAACCTATCTATATTTTTATATCTATTGATATCTATCTCTATTGATAGAGATATATATAAATATATCTATATATAACTCTCTATTGTATGTGTAAAATTTTTATTCAGTCATTAAGTGGAAGTGCATGTCTTACTGTATCTGGAGAATTGGTCAAGAGCACATCTCAGGCAGGGACAGTCAGGTCCATGCGCTTGACCATTTGGGTGGAGTTACTAGGGTTTGTTCTCGACTACCCAAAGCCCCATCTCAGCCTGTGACCTCAATTGGACTTCATAGGAGCCCTGCTAGACACAGCTCAGGCCAAGGCCTTTCTGTTAGGACTGTTGCCATGGTGATCATTGCATTAGAGATTCAACAGAGCCAGCAAGTGTCAGCCTAGCATGTTTGCACATGCATATAGCCCAATGGACCCTGAGGTCATAGTAGCGCCAGGCCACCTAGAGCCTCCAGGATTGCATTAGTCATCCCATCTCTCTAGGACTCATTGTCCTGGTGGCAGGTACTTTCCAGTCTAGAACAGGGGATCTCCAAACTCAAATTGTCCTAACCATGGATGCAGCTACATTGGGGTGGGGAGCTCATGTAGATGGACTTGGTACCCAGGGTCTTTGGACTGCTCAGGAACGTTCTTGTCAAATCCACTTCCTGGAGCTTCGGGCGATCAGGTACATATTATGGGCTTTCAGAGATTGGCTGTCCAACAAAGTTGTCCTGATCCAGACTGACAATCAGGAATGTGTATGAAGAGGTTAATAAACATGTGGATAAAGGTGAACCGGTAGATGTAGTGTATTTGGATTTTCAGAAGGTGTTTGACAAAGTCCCTCATGAGAGGCTTCTACGAAAACTAAAAAGTCATGGGATAGGAAGCGATGTCCTTTCGTGGATTACAAACTGGTTAAAAGACAGGAAACAGAGAGTAGGATTAAATGGTCAATTTTCTCAGTGGAAAAGGGTAAACAGTGGAGTGCCTCAGGGATCTGTACTTGGACCAGTGCTTTTCAATATATATATAAATGATCTGGAAAGGAATATGACGAGTGAGGTAATCAAATTTGCGGATGATACAAATTATTCAGAGTAGTTAAATCACAAGCAGACTGTGATACATTACAGGAGGACCTTGCAAGACTGGAAGATTGGGCATCCAAATGGCAGATGAAATTTAATGTGGACAAGTGCAAGGTGTTGCATATTGGGAAAAATAACCCTTGCTGTAGTTACACGATGTTAGGTTCCATATTAGGAGCTACCACCCAGGAAAAAGATCTAGGCATCATAGTGGATAATACTTTAAAATCGTCGGCTCAGTGTGCTGCAGCAGTCAAAAAAGCAAATAGAATGTTAGGAATTATTAGGAAGGGAATGGTTAATAGAACGGAAAATGTCATAATGCCTCTGTATCGCTCCATGGTGAGACCGCACCTTGAATACTGTGTACAATTCTGGTCGCCGCAACTCAAAAAAGATATAGTTGCGATGGAGAAGGTACAGAGAAGGGCAACCAAAATGATAAAGGGGATGGAACAGCTCCCCTACGAGGAAAGGCTGAAGAGGTTAGGGCTGTTCAGCTTGGAGAAGAGACGGCTGAGTGGGGATATGATAGAGGTCTTTAAGATCATGAGAGGTCTTGAACGAGTAGTTGTGACTCTGTTATTTACACTTTCGAATAATAGAAGGACTAGGGGGCATTCCATGAAGTTAGCAAGTAGCACATTTAAGACTAATTGGAGAAAATTCTTTTTCACTCAACGCACAATAAAGCTCTGGATTTTGTTGCCAGAGGATGTGGTTAGTGCAGTTAGTGTAGCTGGGTTCAAAAAAGGTTTGGATAAGTTCTTGGAGGAGAAGTCCATTAATGGCTATTAATCAATTATACTTAGGGAATAGCCACTGCTATTAATTGCATCAGTAGCATGGGTTCTTCTTAGTGTTTGGGTAATTGCCAGGTTCTTGTGGCCTGGTTTTGGCCTCTGTTGGAAACAGGATGCTGGGCTTGATGGACCCTTGGTCTGACCCAGCATGGCAATTTCTTATGTTCTTATGTTAACAAGCAGAATGGCACAGGGTTGTACCTCCTGTGTCAGGAAGAGATTCAGATCTGGTCATAGGTCCCTGTTCTACAGGATGGTGCTCAGGGCCATGTACCTGGCCGGGATGGAGAACATGGTAGGGGACATGTTAAGTCGAACCTTCAGACCCCCAGCGTGGTCCTTGGACCAGGGGATAGCGATTCGGGTATTCCGCCTCTGGGGGAGTCCAGACGTAGATCTGGTTGCATTCCTCTGCATCAAGAAGGTGCCTCTGTTCTGCTTCCTATACAGGTTAGACAGCAATCCAGCCTTGGATGCCCTTGCTCAACATTGGGACTAAGGGTCTTCTGGATGCATATCCTGAGATTCCCTTAGTGGAGATGACTCTCTTGAAACTTCACGAGGACAATGATCTTCATAGCCCCTCATTGGCCAGGACAGGTCTGGTTTCCACTCCTGCCAGAGTTATCCATCCAGAAACAAATCAGTATGGGGACTTCCCCAGATCTCATCACACAAGATCAGGGCAGGCTACAGCATCTCATCCTCAAGGCTCTGTCACTCACAGCCAGGATATTGAGTGGTTGATTCTGCAGCAACTTGATCTTTCAGAAGATGATGTGTTGGGTCCTGGTGGCCTCTAGAAAGTCCTGTGGACTGAAGTGGAGGAGGTTTTCCATGTGGTATGAACAGAAGGACCTAGATCCGTTCTCCTGCTCCACACAAAAACTGCTTGAATACCTTGTACACCAATCGGAGGCTGGATTGAAAACCAATTTGTTAGAGTTCATCTAAGTGCAATTAGCGCATATCACCTTGGTGTCGATGGTACACCATCTTTGTACAGCGTATAGTTGTACGTTTCATGCAGGGCCTGCTTCAGTTGAAGCCTCCCCTAAGGCCTCCTGCTGTGTCTTGGGACTTCAATTTAGTGATAGCTCAGCTGATGAAAGTTCCGTTTAAGCTGTTGTGCACCTGTGACCTGAAGTACCTGATTTGGAAGGTCATGTTTTTGGTGGCAGTCAGGGTCAGCACAGGGTGAGCGAGGTCCAGGCCTTAGTGACTTATCCACCTTTACTGAATTTTATCACAACAGGGTGGTCTTACATATGCATCCCAAGTTCCTGCCTAAGGTGGCGATGGATAACCATCTTAACCAGTCAATTGTCCTGCCAATTTTCTTTCCCAGGCCTCATTCGCACCAAGGTGAACAAGCACTGCACAGTTTGGACTGCAAGCGAGCCTTAGTCTTCTATCTAGAACAGATTAAAGCCCAAAGGCAGTCCACTCAGCTTCTTATTTCTTTTGGTAGGAATAGGTTGGGCCGTTGCCATTGCCAAACAGACAATATCCAATAGGCTAGCAGATTGCATCTCCTTTTGTTTTGCCCAGGTGGGACTGTGTCTTGGGGGTCATGTCCAGGCTCATTCTGTCAGAGCCATGGCAGCATCGGTGGCCCTCTTGTGAGCAGTTCCCATGGAGGAGATCTGCATGGCTGCGACATGAATTTCTCTCCCCACATTCACATCTCACTACTGTCTGGGTAGGGATGGTCGACATGCCAGTAGATTTGGCTAGTCTTTCCTTTGTATCCTGTTTGAGGTGTAGAACCCAACTCTCCCAACCTAGGGCCCATTGTTTGGGTTCAGGCTGTCTTTCCCCCTCTGTTACCAACAGTACTAGCCTGCAGCTAGGGATTCACCCATGTGAGAGGACTACCATCCTGCTTGTCCTAGGAGAAAGCAGAGTCGCTTACCTGTAACAGGTGTTCTCCGAGGACAGCAGGATGTTAGTCCTCACGAAATCCGCCCACCACCTCGCAAAGTTGGGTTTCTCCTATTTTTTTTCTTTTAGTTTTTAATCATAATTCGATTACGAGACTGAAGAGGGATTCCACTTGGACACGTGGTGTAGGGCATGCTGGGCATCTTGAGTGTGCCTAGTCAAAGTTCTAGAAACTTTAACATAAGTTTTCTACATTAGAGCTCCATCTGATGTCACTTATGCCTTGATGTGTTCTGTCACGAAACATACCACCATCTCGATAGAGGGAGGTACAGCTCTGAAGTATGCTCAACATAGAAGGATTGAGGCTATCCTGAAGCAAGTCTTTGAGGCAGTGATAATGAACTTTCAAATTGCTTCTTTTTGCAACTTGGTAGCTTGGGCTACCTTGTGGGTTTGTCAAGAGTCTGAGTTTGCATCCAATCTAGTGCCTATGGTGGAACCAGGGGCCACTTTCTTGACTGATGCAGACTGTGACTTGGAATACATGGCCGCCGGAGGAGCCGCTTCTGTTATTGCGGCCAGGCGACAGCTGGACTGCGCAACTGCTCTGCAGATGCTATTTCAATCTGATTAAGCTGCTTTTCAAAGGCTCACTCTTGTTTGGCAGTGATTTAGAAAAAATGGCAAGTAAATGGGAGAGACTCAGGTCCCATGTTTGACAGAAGATAAGCCAGTTTCCTGGACTTCTCAGGCAAGTGACTGCTCTCGAGACTACGTGCATTTTCAGCTTCATAAGGGAAGTTGTTCCCAGAGATCTCATTCCTTTCGCTTCAGAACTCCTCAAAAGGATAAGGGCTCTGGAAGGCAGAGCCCCTCGGTCTTACAACAAAAGTTTGTGGGCTCACCTGGGGGTGAGGGTGATCAGCTGGTTTTCTATCCTGACTTTATCACAGGTGGGCACCTATTTCTCCGGATCGATGGATTCTCAAAGTGGTTCAGAACGGCTATGTCTAGAACTTCTTCGCATTCCTCTGGATGCTTTCATTGTCTTTCCATGCAACTACCCTCAGAAGAGGATAGAAAAGGAAGTGACGTTACAACGGCTGATTCTGAAAGCGATGATCCTTATTCCCGAATTACAGCGAAATATGGACAGATATTCCATTAATTTTGTCGTGCCCAAGAAGGAAGGGTTGTTTCAGCACACACTAGATCTCAAGGGCATCAACCGATATCTACGAGTCATGCATTTCAGGATGGAAATGGTGCGCTCTGTCATAATGGCAGTTCAAGCAGGGGAGTACCTTACGTCTCTGGATCTGATGGAGGCATATCTGCATATTCCCATCTGGCAAGAACATCAGTGGTTCTTCCGATTTGCCATCCTTGATTGTCATTACCAGTTTCAGGCCTTGCCATTTAGACTAGCCACAGCACTCAGGACATTTTCCAAGGTAGCAGTGGTTCTTCACAAGGAGGGCATTCTAATTCACCCCTATCTGGAGAACTGGTTTATTCGAGCAAAGATGTTGGAAGAGATTCTTTTTGTTTCCCACAGGATGGTTTCCTTGCTATAGGAACCAGTCTAGGTAGTGAATCTCGCCAAGAGCAATTTGCAGCTATCTCAGACCCTGAAGTATCTCAGGATTCTCGATACAAAGCAGGGCAGAGATTTCTGCCAGAATTTCAGATCCTCTCGTTGATGCTACGAGTCCGATCCATGCAGAACTCTGTTTATCCAACTGTGTGGTCTTATCTACAGGTCCTGAGGTTGATGGCTGCCATATTAGAAGTGGTTCCCTGGGCAAGGGCACATATGCACTCTCTTCTGCGCGCCATCCTCTCCCGATGGGAGTCCACAGTGCAGAACTATGAGATGAAATTGCTCCTTCTATTAGAGGTGAAATCCTAGTTGAACTGGCATCATCTCTGGAAGGAATTATCCTGATGACATCAGTACTCGCTACAGATGAGAGCCTCCCAGGTTGGGGAACTCACTGTCAGTAGTTGGTGGTGCAAGAGCGTTGGAATGCAGTGGAGCGGCAGTGGAACATCAACACGACTGGAGGCATGAGCGGTTCGGTTGGCATGCCTGTGGTTCACTGAGTAGCTAGAGGCCCTGGCATTCCAGATAATGTACAACAATGCAACCATGGTGGCTTACATCAATCATCAGGATGGAACCAAGAGTTGACAGGTGTCGGAAATGATAGATGTTGCTTCACTTATACCATGAGCGCCTCTCGTATTGCAGGAAAGGACAAATTCAGTACCAGTTATTTCAGCAGGAGAAACTTGGACCCAGGAGAATGGGAGCTGGCAGATGATGCCTTTCTGCTCTTGTTGAACCTCTGGGGCCTTCCGAATCTAGACCTGTTGGCGACCTTCAATCACAGGCGAGACCCAAAAGCGATGGGCATTGGCACCCTTCTCTATGCATTTCCGCCCTGTCCTTTAATAGGCAGGCTGGTCCAGAAGTTTGCAAGTCAAACCAACACCGTCCTTTTTAATTGCTCTGGATTATGCGTGGTAACCCAATCTCCAGAGACATCTGGTGGGTAATCCCCTCAGGCTATTGTTTCGAATAGATCTTTTATGCCATGGGCCCATTCTACACAAGGGTCTGGGTTGGTTCTGTCTTATGATTTAGTCATTGAAAGGGCTCAGCAGGAAGGATTTCTCCTTCCCCCATCCAAAATGAGACTCTGGTTTCACTCAGTTCTGAAGCTTGTCATAATCCACAACCATGAGTTGAGGGTTTTACAGGCTCTTCTTTGCTGGAGCATCATTGGACCAGAGTGCCCAAACCTCCCCATCTGTAGGTGGAGAAGAACCAGTAACTCAAATGGTAGTGGTTATGATAACATCTACTCCTAATACCATCAGGAAACCTTTTGTTTTATCTCTTCCTGTCAAACCATCTCTGATTACCCTTGACATTGTATGGTCAGCAATAATTGGTTTGTAAAATTCTCTTACTTCTAGCATTGAGAATGTTTTATCCTCAGTAAATGATCTATCTGTAACTGTATCTTCTCATTCTCAGAAATATTTTCAGTGTGAAAATAAAATTCAAGAATTATCTGGGAATAATGCAGGAAAGTAATATAGCCCTAATTAAGGATAAGGAATTTTCCCAATGCAGATGGGGAAAATTATGAAAACCATCTAAGGAAACTTAATTTGAGATTTATTAACTTTCCTCAGTCCTCTTTAATTTTCCCATTGATGTTACTTAGAAAATGTTATTCTGAAGTGTTACAAATTCCAGCTGAGTCCTTTCCTCCCTTAACTAAGTTGTATTATCTTCCTGCTGCACCAGCTGCTACTGAGCAGAGTTTAAGGAAGGAGGGAAACCAGCTAGAAGGTTTAGATTTCACCAGTTTTCTGCAGAATTCTAATATTGATTACAGAGCTACACTTCTGGTTATTTTTGTGTTAGAATCAGACAGGGATTGGACATTGAAACAGTTTTTTCATCATCATCTATGGGTCATAGGGTGGCGTTATTTCCAGTTGTTTTGAAGAATTACCCAACAAAGAAGGAAAGCTTTTTTTTGACACACACAAGTAAGGTGATTTCTTTAGGATTTTCTTTTTTGCTAAGATTTCTTTGTAAATGTCCAATAAGGTCTGGGAATGACGGGTTTATGTTCTTTGACCCTAAGCAGCTGGAATTATTTCTTCAATCTAAAACTATTTTTCCAGTTTCTAGCCATACTCATAGGGAATCACCGAGCTAATTAGTAATTGATTTGGTAGTTCTTTCTAAACTGTTTTTTTTTTCTCTGTTCTATTCCCTCAGTTGTGGACTAACTTATGTAATTTAATTTCCTTTTAAAGATGGTGTAGTCAACAGCTTTGAAATGTTTCTTTTTTTACAGGTATCAAAATGTTTTGTTTGATACCTGATGATAAGGGGAATGGAACAACTCCCCTATGAGGAAAGACTAAAGAGGTTAGGACTTTTCAGCTTGGAGAAGAGATGACTGAGGGGGGATATGATAGAGGTGTTTAAAATCATGAGAGGTCTAGAACGGGTAGATGTGAATCGGTTATTTACTCTTTCGGATAGTAGAAAGACTAAGGGGCACTCCATGAAGTTACCATGGGGCACATTTAAAACTAATCGGAGAAAGTTCTTTTTTTACTCAACGCACAATTAAACTCTGGAATTTGTTGCCAGAGAATGTGGTTCGTGCAGTTGGTATAGCTGTGTTTAAAAAAGGATTGGATAAGTTCTTGGAGGAGAAGTCCATTACCTGCTATTAAGTTCACTTAGAGAATAGCCACTGCCATTAGCAATGGTAACATGGAATAAACTTAGTTTTTGGGTACTTGCCAGGTTCTTATGGCCTGGATTGGCCACTGTTGGAAACAGGATGCTGGGCTTGATGGACCCTTAGTCTGACCCAGTATGGCATTTTCTTATGTTCTTATGATGTTTGAAACTAATAAAGAGATTAATAATTAAAAAAAATAAATAATAGGGTTTGCCTGTTGAAGCACGGTTTCCCTGTACGTACCAGGATCAGTCCAGGACACCTGGGTTGTGACTCCGCACCAGTAGATGGAGACAGACTAAAACTTGTGGGAAGAGCCATATATGCCCCTGTGCTGGTCACAGCCCCTCAGTCTTACTCTGTCTCCAGTAGATGGTGCAGGTGCAGTCACAGCCTCTGCCTGCCCTGGTACTGGTAGTTAGTCAGGGTTGAGTTTTTTTCTGTGGTTTGTTAAGTCAGTGCTGTTTGGCTATAGTTCCAGTCTTTTTGTTTCTTGCAAAATATTTTTTCGTTATTTTTCTTCAATTTCCTGTGAGGAAGTCCCGTCCGCCCTACCTCCCAGGGGGGTTGGAAGGTTCTGAGGGGACCATCCCCCCCTGGTAGAGGCCGCTGCCAGGGTTGAGGACCCGGCTATTCCAGTGGCAGCGTCGGGGGTGACACCGGGGAGCCCGGTTCACTCACCCCCGCTGGAGCAGGGCCCCAGGACCGAGGACAGCGACAGGTTTGGAAAAAAAAAAAAAAGTTTTCCTTTGAACTTTACGTCCCGCCGGCTCTCCCTTACGTTCGGCTCTGTCTCGGGGTCCCTCGGGGTGGGGTCGCCGATTGCCGGGGGGGGGGGGGTAAATTTTAATTTTAATTTTACTTTGATTTCTTCTCGCGCCGCGATCGCGCGAATGCCTCGGGGATTGATTGGTCAGGCCTGCGGCTCGGCGCGCCCGCGTTTTTCTAGGGAGGACCCGGGTTCCTCTTGCGTCCCTCTTGCGCCCGGGAGGTATAGGTCCTTCTGGGAGGCCGCGGAGCAGCCGTTCTCGGCCCGTTTGTTCGCTGCCACGCGGCAGCGCAGCAGCAGTCAAGCCTCCGGAGTTTCCCGCCCAGCGCGGGAGTGGTGGCCATTTTAGGCTCCGCCCGCGAAATCGCGCGGGAGACGGCAGGGGATGCCGGCCCTCTTCCCGTGTTTTCCCTGCAGCAGGGGCCGACGGGGAGGGGGATGTCTCGGGGAACCGGGTCCCCTGAGGCTACAAGTGTAGATGAGAGTTCGTCGGGCTCCGGGGAGTTTTCTGAGGTTTTTTATTTTGCGCTGCGGTTGCGCAAACTCCCCCACTATTAAAGCCGCGAGCGCAGTCATCCAGAAGCGGCCAGGGGAGCGTCTCGGTCCGGTCCTCCGAAGAAGGGGTCCAAGGGTCCCACGGATTTGCCCCACGCTCCACCCGAAGGGAAGCAGCCTCTCAGGGGGGTCCCGCAGGACTCTGACAGTGACAGCGACTCCATGTCAGAGGAAGGTGAGGATTACTCGGAAGTACCTCCGTCGGGGACCCAAGGGCCGACAGGAGATGATCCCACTCAGCCCTCCGCGGGCAAAGGGGCGCAGGCCGTGAAAGGGGCCGACCCTAAGGTGGTCCATCTTTTCGCAGGGAACAACTGCCCCCACTTATTCCCGCCAGGCTCCAAGGGCTGGGGATAGCTGCGCCGCCGGTGGTAGCCCGACAGGAAGCCCATATGGACCCGGTACTGTGGGGTTTTCATGGGCCCAGCAGTGGCATTTCCTTTTCTTTTTCGTCTACGGATATCCTGTTTCGGGAATGGGATACACTGGACTTATGCCTCAAGGTCAGTAAGGCTAGGGATAAGCGCTATCCGCTCCCTGAAGATGGTTTAGATCTCCTCCGGTTCCCAACGGTGGATGCGGTGGTCTCCGAGACATACAGGCCTGGAAGCTGACGGTGCAGCTCAAAGAGATTTGAGGTCTCAGCTTTGAGAGTCCAGCCCGCCATCTGGGCCAACTTCGTCATGCGGGCCAGTCTGTGCTGGGAGCCAGTTTGTCAGACCACCGCGGATCTATCTGCAGAGGAGTCATCACAGACGGATCGTTTGGCGGCGGCGATCGCATACGGGGCGGGGGCGTTATATGCTCTTCTTCGCACTTCGGCGCGAGCCATGGTGCCTTCCGTCTCGGCGTGCCGTCGTTTGTGCCCGCGCACTTGGGTGGCGGATGCGCTGCCGTTCAAGGGCAAGCTGTTTCTTCGGCAAGGAGTTCGATGATTTGATGCTGTCTCTTGGGGAGAACAGGGCTTAAGGTGGCCTGAGGGCAGGTCCAGAGCTTGGTCCGTATTCGTTGGGCGGTCCCATTTTCGGGGAAACGGGAGGTCGCGTCCTCACGGGAGGTCGCGTCCTCAGAGGTCTGCAGGGTTTTCCTACAGGTCGGTCTCCTCCTGCTCCTCTCAGCGGCCGCAGTCCCTTCGGGGGAATCGGTTCCGGGGACAGGGAGGTACCCCGTCAGGAACGGGGCCCAAAGCTTCGCAATAAGATACGGCCGGCCCATCCCTCGCTTCAACCTCAAGCCGTTGTTATAAACATCGGGGCGAGGTTGACGTTATTCTTCGGGGAATGGGCCAAGGTAGCGACGGATCCGTGGGTCCTCGATGTGATTCGACACGGCTACGCGTTAGATTTTGCTCGAACTCCATCCGACGTGTCCCTGGTCTCGCCCTGCAAGTGTCTGGAGAAGAGGGCAGCAGTGCTGGGCACCCTTCGACGCTTAGGGAGCCTGGGGGCTATGGCCCCGTACCTCCCGGTCAGCATGGGCAAGGGCCGTTACTCCGTTTATTTCCTCGTGTCTAAGTAAGACGGCACGTCAAGGCCTATCTCGGATTTGACGGGCGTAGACCGATGTCTTCGTGTTCCTCACTTCAGAATGGCGACGATTCGCTCGCGGATTGCCTCGGTACGTCCAGGCGGATTCCTGGCCTCTCTGGGTCTTACGGAAGTGTGCTTCCTTTTCGGTATCCAGCAATCGTTCCACCGTTTTCTCAGGTTCTGCATCATGGGAAAGCATTACCAGTTCCGGACGCCTCCGTTCGGTCTTGCTACGGCTCCTCGGACCTTCACAAAGTTGATGGTGATGGTGGCAGCGCAGCTCCGCCGGGAAGGTTCCTGGCTCATCCATATTCGGACGATTGGTTGTTTGGAGCCAAGTCCGAGACCCAGTGCCGTCTGGTAGTGACCAGGGTCTTACAGCTCTGGCAGTCGCTGGACTGGGTCGTTAACTTCACAAAGGGTCGACTGGTACCCCCCAGTCCGTGGAATACCTTGGAGCTTTCTTCGACACGAAACAGGGCAAGGTGTTCCTAGCCCAGGTCCGGATATGCAAGCTTCAGTATCGGGTGAGGCGGTTATTGTCTCTTCGACTACCAGTCCTCGTGGCTATCCCGCTGGAAGCCGGTGTCAGAGGAGTTTCATCTGCTACTTCTTCTCACGTCTCACACGAGATCCAGCCTGTCCTGGTGGTGTGTCCCTGCTAGTTCCCAGCTGGACGGTGATGGCCACGGATTCCAGTTTTCCGGCTGGGGAGCGGTTTGCCTCGGCAAGTTCGCACAAGGCCGGTGGTCGGGGACGCCAGCGCAATGGTCCATCAACCGGCCAGAGACCAGAGCGGCTCGCCTGGCGCTGCCGTCCTGTCTGCCGTTGGTTCGGGGAAAGGCGGTCCGAGTGTTGTCGGACATTGCGACCACCGTGGCCTACATCAATTGCCAAGGCGGGACACGAAGCCCACTGGTGGCGGCGGTGGCTCGGCTCTTGCCGAGAAACATTTTAGCAACATCGCAGCGGCTCACATCGCCGGAGTCGACGGCATCCCGGCGAATTTTCTCAGTCGTCCTCACCTGGACACCGGAGAGTGGGAGCTGGCAGACAACGCTTTTCTTCTCATCGGCGAGAAGTGGAAGATGCCTCATATGAATCTGATGGCCGCTTACCACAACGCGAAGGCCCCACGATTTCTACAGCCGACGTCAAGTGTGTAGAGCCGAGGGTGTCACGACGGTTCTGTTGCTGTAGGTGTTTCCCGTGGCCGATGATATGCGAACTCCTTCGGCGCTTAGGGTTGCACCCGTCCAACGTGGTCATGGTAGCACCGGAGTGGTCGCGGCGCCCGTGGTTCGCGGACCTCATGCAGTTGTCGGTGAAGGCCCCCCCTCCGTCTCCAGGGGTCTCCGGAGCTCCTCCGTCAGGGCCCCGTCTGGTTGGAGGATGCGGATCACTTCTGTCTCGCGGCATGGCTTTTGAGAGGTATCGCTTGAAGCAAAAAGGCTACTAGGCCGCGGTGGTTGCCACGTTGCTGCAATCTAGGAAGCAGTCTACGTCTCTGGCTTCTGTTCGAGTCTGGGTAGTTTTGGAGGAATGGTGCGTGGAGCGGGGTCTGGATCCCACTTCTGCTGCTATTTCCGATATTTTGGCCTTTCTCCAGGCTGGGCTGGCCAAAGGCTTAGCGTGCAGTTCCCTTCGGGTCCAAGTCGCGGCGCTTGGTTGTTTGCGTAGTAAGGTCCGGGGAGTGTCCTTGGCTCTCCATCCGGTTATCTCCCGTTTTCTTCGGGGGGCGAAACACCTCCGTCCTTTGCGGCTCACTTGTCCGTCTTGGAACCTCAACTGGGTGCTCTCGGCCTTATGCTCAGCTCCGTTTGAACCCCTAAAGCGTTCTACGCTCAAGGACCTTACGTTGAAGACTGTCTTCCTGGTAGCGATTGCGTCGGCTCGCCGGGTGTCCGAGTTGCAGACCCTGTCCTGTAGGGAGCCCTCCTTGCGCATTTCCGATTCGGGGGTTTCCTTGCGGACGGTACCCTCTTTTCTGCCTACGGTTGTGTCGGTTTTTTCATTTGAATCAATCGTTTGGGCTTCCCGCTTTTCGCGGTTGGGGACTCTTCAGACCCGAAATCGAGAGGATTGAGCAAATTGGACGTGCGGAGGTCCCTTCTTCGCTATCTAGAAGTCACTAATTCTTTTCGGTTGCGGATCACCTGTTTGTGTTGACCTCGGGTCCGACGAAAGGTTCTGCGGCGTCCCGCACTACGATCGCCCTTTGGCTCAAGGAGGCCATTGGTTCCGCGTACATTTTGCGGGGTAAATCTTCGCCGGTGGGTCTTCGGGCTCATTCGACGCGATCTCATGCTGCGTCCTGGGCGGGATCTTCTCAGGTGTCGCCTCCAGAGATTTGCAGGGCGGCTACCTGGAAAATCATTGCATACCTTCAGTAAACATTACCGGTTGGATGTTCGGGCTACTGATGCTGGGGGTTTTGGGGAGAGGGTACTTCGAGCGGGACTCTCTGCTTCCCACCCTAGGTAAGTTAGCTCTGGTACATCCCAGGTGTCCTGGACTGATCCTGGTACGTACAGGGAAAGGAAAATTAGTTTCTTACCTGATAATTTTCGTTCCTGTAGTACCAAGGATCAGTCCAGGATCCCGCCCGCAGCGCTCTGCTGTAGTAACGGAGAGTCCGCTCATTGTTGTTTTTCACTACGCTGACCCCTTGTTATTCGCTCTCCCGGTTAGGGAGTCTGGTTCCTGTAGGGGTGTTGGAAATATTTCCGTTTATTTAACAAGTTTGTATAGTTAGCTATGGTTGCCTTATGGCTTTTCTACTTTGACATTACGTATGACTGAGGGGCTGTGACCAGCACAGGGGCATATATGGCTCTTCCCACAAGTTTTAGTCTGTCTCCATCTACTGGTGCGGAGTCACAACCCAGGTGTCCTGGACTGATCCTTGGTACTACAGGAACGAAAATTATCAGGTAAGAAACTAATTTTCCTTTCCCGTCGATAGCAGGGCTGAATCAGCCATGCTGTCTGTCTTGGGCTGTCTGTCAGGCCCGGGAGGGCGGAGCTTTCCAGAGCTGTTACACAGTTCAACTATGTGCGGTTGCGCGTGACTTCCCGCGCAGGAAAACAGATTCTCCTCGGTCTGTTTTTTTTCTGCGCGCGGGAACGCACGCGGAGCTTCTCGTCTCCTCAGTATCAAGATTATTCAGTGACAGAAAGTTTAAAAAACAGAACATAATCACAAAGGATGAAGGAAGGTAAAGTGCCCAGTAGAGATGTGAATTGTGTGATCGATCGTCTTAACGATCGATTTCGGCTGGGAGGGGGAGGGAATCGGATCGTCGCAGTTTGGGTTTTATAAATATCGTGTAAATCGAAAACCGGCACACTAAAACATCCCTAAAACCCACCCCGACCCTTTAAAATAAATCCCTCACCCTCCCGAACCCCCCGAAAATGCCTTAAATTACCTGGGGTCCAGTGGGGGGTGAGGGGAAGGGGGAGGGCGGGAAAACCGGCACACTAAAACCCACCCCGACCCTTTAAAATAAATCGCCCACCCTCCCGAACCCCCCCAAAATGCCTTAAATTACCTGGGGTCCAGAGGAAGGGTCCCGGTGTGATCTTTTACTCTCGGACCTCCGTGCGTTGTAGAAATGGTGCCGGCGCTACCTTTGACCTGTCATATGACAGGTCAAAGGTAGTGCCGGTGCCATTTTGTTTTTTTGTCCCGAGACGTCAGGAGCGTAGGAGATCGCTCCCGGACCCCCGCTGGACCCCCAGGGACTTTTGGCCAGCTTGGGGGGGCCTCCTGACCCCCACAAGACTTGCCAAAAGTCCAGCGGGGGTCCGGGAGCGATCTCCTGCCGCGAATCGTTTTTCCATACGGAAAAACGTTTCGACTGCGGGAGGTCGTTCCGGACCCCCGCTGGACCCCCAGGGACTTTTGGCCAGCTTGGGGGGGGCCTCCTGACCCCCACAAGACTTGCCAAAAGTCCAGCGGGGGTCCGGAACGACCTCCTGCAGTCGAATCGTGTTGCCGTACGGCCGGCGCCATTTTGGTGATATGACCCTATAATCCCAAAATTCAAGAAACATTTTGAGAAGATTTTCAAGCAGAGAAGAGTTATGTACATTCAGTCACCATGTTTGAAGACATGCTTTCTAACCACTCTGATGCTGTGTGTGTGTGTATATTATTTTTATTTTTTCAATCTAGACTCTTAAATAGAAGCACTCATGGAATTCCCCTTGTGGAGCTTTCATTCAACTGCTCTTCACATAGTTTAACCCCCAAACCTTCCTCCCAAACTTCCTTTAGGTTAGAAACTGCAGTTTTAAATTGTTTAAGATTTAATTCCCACTCATCTCCTTGGTTCAAGATGGGTTACAACTTAAAACAGTGTGTTACCAAAGAAGAGGTTGGAAAGGGACCACAGAATTGGAAAGAGCACACATGGTAGATGTTACACTATTTACAGAGAATAGTATTTGCCTGGAACTAACACAACTAAAAATGGACAAAGCTATGGGGTAGGGAGCTCTGTTCTCATGGGTCCACTGCTACCTCTGTTTCATTGATCTTTGGAAAGAATTGGTTCTGTAGGATTAGAGTAGGGTGGATGATGTTCCCTCCTTCATATGATGGGGAGGAAGTGGGAAATTTACATGTAGCTTAGCCTCACCGCGCCTCAATGGAGTCTCTACTAAAGTAAGCATATTTGGCTTAGACTGAATTTTTAATTTGCTGACTATGGTCTTCCAGATTATGCAGAAGAATTCACCAGCGTATTCGTTTTAACACACTGAATTGATTTATCATATATGAGAACTTAGATCTAGCAAACGGAGTTTTCTGTAGGTAGCATTTTTTTGGGAGTATAGCCTGGATGAGAGCCAGGAATTTTAGTGGTAGCACCAAAGCTCTAGAACGATTTACCTTTGAGCTAAATTTATCTACAGTTCAGAAAGAATGTGAAAAGAAGGCTTTCCAGAGATGTGGTTGTGGGTATTTGTTATTCAGGAAAGGTTCTCCACCCCCCTCCTATGGTACTATGTGGCAGCTCAACTTCGTCCAATCATAGATTGGCACCATACTGACAATCATAAGCCGTGGGTACAATTCGAGCAGGAGTGGATGCCCTCTATGCCTCTTTCATCCTTAATTTGGCAACCCAGCAAGACTTGGCGTCTGGATCTATCTATGATTCCCTGCACGCGGCATACTCTAAATATTTGGCGACAATGGAAATCCAAAGTAGTGGGCAATGCAGAGTATTTTTTACAAACTTCTCTGTTCCACAATACTTCATTTTCACCAGGCTTATCTAGTTCAGCCTATCGTGCATGGAAAGCCAAGGATATTACACATATTTCCCATCTTCTGCAACAAGGATCCATACTCTCCTTCTCAGCACAACAGGAGAATCAACAACTGCCTAGTACAGAATATCTCTCCTATATGCAGTTACGACACTTTATTCTTCAGATCTTAGCGCAAGGCATATTGTCCTCCTCACGCTCTTTGTTTGAAGGCTACTGCACCATTTCTTCAACGCCTCGAGGCCTTGTGTCCAGACTCTAGAAAATCCTGACCTCCTCGTTCATTAAGTACTCACACATGTTGGCTTGGGAAAGTGACTTGAATATGTCGATCTCTGAAGACGAATGGCACATAACCTTCTCGAGATTACACAAGGAAATATTTCGGCCCGGATTATTGAAACCAACTGCAAAATACTATACCGCTGGCACCCTACCCCAGACAGGTTACATCATTGTTATCCTCATTCTGACCCACACTGTTGGCGAAAATGCCAGCAACTTGGTACTTACCCTCATCTTTGGTGGGACTGCATCCATATTCAACCCGTTTGGACCTACATCTCAGATGTTTTGTCCAAATTACTCAATCTTACTTACCTCCTCACCAAAGAACAGGCACTTCTATTCATCTTCGATGACAATTTACCATCCCATGCCCAAACTCTTATTCAACAGATTTATACTGCCACTAAGATGGAGATAGCGTTTACTTGGAGGAGACCTCAATTGACGAATTATTACGCCGATTGGACAGAGTTTGCACTCTTTATCACCTAACAGCGCTAAAGTACCATCGTCTTTCTAAATTTAATCTTGTTTGGAAACCCTACATATCCTGGAGACGACTGCATCTACTATCATCTCTATGAATCACACGGATTCCATCTCCATTTTGGACTTCATGTACATCTACCTGCTTGTTATCATAGATAAATGACTATATTTTGCATTGATTAGCATGTTGGGGTGGGAACAGGGATATTGTATTTCTTACATTGAATAATTCCATTATATTCTGCTGTTTGATTTTCTACATGTAGCTGTCATTATACACCAATGTTTTTGACTAACAGCAATAAAAATTGTTAATAAAAAAAAAAAGATATTGTTGCGATGGAGAAGGTACAGAGAAGGGCAACCACAATGATAAAGGGGATGGAACAGTTCCCCTATGAGGAAAGGCTGAAGAGGTTAGGGCTGTTCAGCTTGGAGAAGAGACGGCTGAGGGGGGATATGATAGAGGTCTTTAAGATCATGAGAAGTCTTGAAGAGTAGATGTGAATCGGTTATTTACACTTTCGGATAATAGAAGGACTAGGGGGCACTCTATAAAGTTAGCAAGTAGCACATTTAAGACTAATCGGAGAAAATTCTTTTTCACTCATCGCACAATTAAGCTCTGGAATTTGATGCCAGGTGATGTGGTTAGTGCAGTTAGTGTAGCTGGGTTCAAAAAAGGTTTGGATAAGTTCTTGGAGGAGAGGTCCATTAACTGCTATTAATCAAGTTTACTGAGGGAATAGCCACTGCTATTTATTTCATCAGTAACATGGGATCTTCTTGGTGTTTGGGTAATTGCCAGGTTCTTGTGGCCTGGTTTGGCCTCTGTTGGAAACAGGATGCTGGACTTAATGGACTCTTGGTCTGACCCAGCATAACAATTTCTTATGTTCTTAGAGTATCTCTTTGTTTCGACAAGCAGCAGAGCAGGGTTTTCCTACTGGAGGATGTATTCAGACATTGTTGTCGCAGGTGTACCTGTTGATGAACACAATACGTGTGACAGTGTGGCCCTATCCACAGGTGCTTGGTTTGATGGCGGCGACCCTGGAAGTGGTGCTGTGGGCAAGGGTGCATATGCTTCCTCTTCAGCGCTCCCTGCTGTCTCATTGGAGCCCATAATCTCAGGAGTATTCGATTTGGCTCCACCTGCTGATAGAAATCTGCTCTCAACTTCAAGCGGATCAACTAAGAAAGGGGTTTCCCTAAAATCACTTGGCTGGCTAGTATTCACGAGAGATTTGAGCTCCAGGGTTGGGGAACTCACTGTCAGGAACTGACAGCGTAAGGGTGCTGGAATGCAGAAGTGTCTCTCTGGAACATCAGTTGGCTCAAAGTCTGGGCAGGCTGGTTGGCATGCTTACAGTTCAGCAACAGATTGCAGGGTCGCATGGTCTGGATAATGTCAGACAACGCAATGACAATGGCTTACATCAAGTTGGCAGGGAGAAACCGAGAGCCAGCAAGTGTCACAGGAAATAGATCAACTTATGGAATGGGTGAAAGTGAAATCTCCTGAAGATGCAATCTCGCACATTGCAGGAAAAGACAATATAAGAGCAAATTTTCTCAACAGGCAGAGTCTGGTCCCAGGAGAATGGGTATTATCAGGTGAGATGTTTCAGCTAATAGATCGCTGAGGCCTTCTGTATCTGGACCTGCTGGCAATTTCTTGCAATGCAAAGGTTCCTCGATTCTTCAGTTGCAGGAGAGATCCAAAGTCATTGGGCATCGATGCTCTCATGCTGGAATGGCCAAAGGACAAGTTGCTGATTACCCTTCCCCCACTGGGTAGAATGGTTCGGAGGGTCAAAAGTCAAAGAGGGATGTTGCTTTTGGTGGCACCAGGTTGGCCCAGGAGACCATGGTATGTGGATCTCCAGAGGCTCCTGGTGGACTCTCCCCTCCGGTTTCCAGCACACAAGGGATCTGTTGCCACAGGGGCCTTTTTTTTTCATGAAGATCCGACTTGATTTTGTCTTACAATATGGCCCTTGAATGTGCTCGCCTACTGAAGCATGGATATTTTGTTGCAGCGATTGCCACCTTGCTATGAGGAAGAAAGTTCTCCACTTCCTTAGGCTATGTGTGGGTTTAGCGAGTGTTTGTTTGAGGTTTTGGTGTGAAGCTTCCTCGTTTAGTTAAGATCCCGCTCATTTTGGAATTTTTGCACGATGGATTGAATAAAGGATTGGCTCTTAATTCCTTAAAGGTATAGGTAGTGGCTCTTGCTTTTTTCAGGGGTCAGGTGAATGGTGGACTCTTGTCGGCTCATATAGATTTATTTTAATTATTTATTTGGGCATTTTTATATATCGAACATATTGTATACACTTCATGTCAGTTTAAGTCATATGTCTTTAATGACTTGTCCCAAAAGAAAAACGTTAAAACAAATAAATAACCCTATAAATACTAAAAACTCATAAAATAGTCCATACTTAAATTTTACAAAATAATAAAATACATAAAATTCGTCAAGTATCATGCTACCAATTAAAACATTCTTTCTCATAATCTAGGATCCCAGGGAGAGTCGCTAGAAGAAGTCATTCTGCATTATTAAAAGCCTGCGCGTTCAACCATGTTTTTAGTTGATTCTTAAAAAGTTGTATACTAGCCTCTAAACGTATATTAAGTGGAAGAGAGAGTGGCCCATTTCTTGAAAGGGGTGAAACATCTTTGTCGTCCCTTGTGGGTACTGGTGCCCTTGTGGAGTCTTAATCAGGTTTTGGATTTCTAACCTTTCCTTGAGGTTGCTGACATTGAAATGGTGTTTCTTGTGGTGATTTGTTCTGCGTGTACAATTTCCGATCTGCAGGCCTTGCTTGCCGGGAGCCATTCTTTCAAGTGACTCCAGTAGCAATAAAGCTGAGTATTGTTCCTTCCTTTTTGCCCAAAGTGGACTCGGATCTTTACTTGAATCAGTCCATTTCCCTGCTGTCTCTGGACAGGAAAGAGATGAGGAGGAATATCACTTGTTAGGGCCCTTGGATGTCAAGAGACATATCGTGATGTATCTGGAGGCTTCTAAACCTTACTGGAAGAGTGATCGCTTGTTTGTCCTCCACAATTTAGGTAAACAGAGTAAGCCGGCTTTGTGGGCTACAATAGCTCGCTGGATTAAAGAGACTAGTCACAGCCGCCTATGTGGATGCAGAAAAGCCGTTACCTAGTCAGGTTAGGGCTCTTTCCATTAGGACTCGGTGTCATGGGTGGAAGTTGGATTGTTGTCTCCCATCGACATTTGCTGAGCTGCGACATGGTCCTCCTTACACATCTTTTCCAGGTATTTATCGTCTCGATGTGCAGGCCCAGGAGGAAGCAGTCTTTGGATGTATGGTTTTGTCTGGACCGCGGGCAGCTGTCCGCCCTATTTGGGAGTAGCTTGGGTACATCCCACTGGTTCTGAATTCATCTGTCTAGACACTAAGAAATGGACCTACTTGCCTTATAATTTCCTTCTCTTTAGACCAGACAGATGAATTCAACTTCCCACCCTTGGCTGCCAAATGATTGTGCTATGGTCTTCCTACATGGCTATGTCTTCCACGGGTTACTGGTGTTAGTCCAGTCCATAGACTAGTGTTGATACATTCTTTGTCTGAGCTCAGTGTTTCTTTTTGGCTGAGTACTGAAATAGTTATTGGTTATTAATCAAGTTTTTGCTAGTTTGGCTTTTGAAGAGAATACGGACAGGCTGAAATCACTGCAGGAGTATATATATATACTGTGATATCAGCTTTGCTCCATCTCCATCTGCTGGTAGAGGTGCATAACTCACTGGTTCTGAATTCATCTGTCTGGTATAAAGTAAAGGAAATGTATCAGGCAAGTAGTAATTTCTCATTTCCCCAGCCATTGTAGGCTTCCTCAGGGGGATTATGAATATATAATGGGCTTTTGTGAAGCTTAACATGGAGTAGTTTTGGCAATATAACTTGGAAAAATCTTTGAAAATATTTTGTCTGCTCGACCACCATGCTTTCCAACCGCTCTGACGCTCTCTCTCTTCTCTCTCTCTCCGTGCTCTATCTCTCTTGTGCCATCTCTCTCAATTGCAATTACACAGGGAAAAAACATAGTAAATGTTGGACACAAAACTGCATGGAGAAAAATGGGTGAACTAGCACAAACAATTATCTAGTAAAAAAGTGACACTTAAGGAACAATAGTACTCATACCCTCAATTTATAATTTTGTATTGGAAATTATTGGGTTGCTTGCTTGCACTGGTAGCTAGTCAGTAGTTACCCTAGTTTTCTAAGCCTTAATATACAGGTATCTTCAATAACTGGTACTGATCTAAACTTCTTAATTTTCAGATTGAAGTAATTAATACAATCTACATGAAAGTACTACAGCTTGTGTTTGGATATCGGCTGGAACAATTCTATATGGTAGGTGGCTAACTGGATATATTTATTTCTTATATGATGGTTCTCTGAAGGCAGAGTATACAAATACATGTCATACCTATTCATTGTGGCTATCCTGAAAACTAGAATGATTTGGAATCTCCAAGGATAAGAGACACTGTTCCTTATTCCACCAGATCAGTCCAGAAGACATGGGTTTTGCCCCCTTGCCTGCAGATGGAGACAGAGAACAACCAATTTGCTGATACCCTACATAGGGCACTGTGAAGCTTGCAGCACTTGAGTATTTCTTTTTCTCCAGCAGATGGAGGTGTAAATCCTGCAGCTTGGAGGTCTGGCTATGTCAAATTGCTCTTAGGAAGTTTTGGTGTTCTGAGGTCTGCTTTCTAGTGGATTAGGGAGGAATGGTGTGTGGGGGTGGGGGTGGGGGGTGTTGGCTTCTCCAAAGACAAGCAGGATGGTAGTTCTCACACATGGGTGACATCACCGGATGGACCCTATGATCTGAAAGATTCTAGAACTTTCAAACATTTCCCACTCAGCATGTGTAGCTGTAGTTATCACCCTGCCCTCTAGGCAGAGTCCCTGAGTCTCTCTCTCGCCCCCCCTTGGTGCTCGTGGTCGTGGGAGCCATGTGTCACGATATTCAACTTTGTTCTCTTACCACGGTTTTGTAAGGTGATTTTTTTTTTTCTTAGAGCTGCAGCTGTTTTTCTTTTCCTTTACCTTATGGTAGTTTTCTTTTCTTTTCCCCTTTTTCCCTCTGTCTGCCAGCTGCATGGTGGCCTTAGTCACTGTGAAGCCTGGCAGAGTCTAATTCTATCCCTTATTAAATAAATACTTGCACCTGCAGTTTTAGTTTGTGTTCTCTCCTTGCTCTATCTGTTTTTGTACCTTTGTCGGGTGCTGGCAGGACGTAGGTGATCCGTGTAGGCCGATGAGCCTGGGGACTCACCTGGGTTCTACTCTGGCAGGAGTTCCATGTTGTTTCACCGATCAATTGGCATCGATTGAGGTTGAGACATTGAAGACATAGGACCACACCTTTCCTGTGGGGTGGGAACTCATCCTTCCACATTCAAAGGACGTAGTGTCCATGGGCAGGGGCCCTGGATGATGTCTCCCCTCCTTGCCTATGATGTCACATTGATGTAAGGACTGCTTCAGGGACCAGGACTGCCATTGAGTGCCATGGTCACCCTTGATGTCATCGAGGTACTGGGGTGCCCTCGATGCCAGCGAAGTGCGTGACTGCCCTCGATGCTGTAAGGGCTATTGAAAGCGCTGTGAATGCTTCAAGTGCGCTGGCTGGGCCTTCTGTGTCATAGGCATCGGCGGGTGCCGTAGATGCATTGGACACCATGGTCTCTTGATGCCCCAGAGGAACAGCATTGACCTGAGTGTCATCGAGCTTCGATGCAGCAGAATAGCGACACTGGCCTCTAGTGTCATGGTCCGGACTGTGTCGGGAACCAGGACAGTCATTGAGCACCATGGTCACCCTCTATGCCATAGACTATCTCAATGCCATTGGGGTGCGTGGTTGCCTTCGGTGCCATCGAGATGTAGGGCCGCCATGGAAGCCTTTGGGTGTGTTAATCAGCAATACCATTCATTGCCGCTCTAGATGATGTTGAGCACCATCGATGAAGCACCGGGGATTGCCATTGAGCGCCCTGTCGCCCTTGAAGTCATCGACTGCTGGGACTCCTGATAGCCCTCGAGGGCCACTGAATGTCTTAGGCGACAGGGACTTCGGGCCTTGGACAACCTTGGTGCTATTGAACGCCAGGGTTGCCGTAGACCTGAGGCAACCTGGAGCGCCGAGGCATCCAGGATGTGCTTTAGTCCAGTGTCTTCGAGGCTCATTTGCGGTGTCCATACAGGGCATCAAGGGGCATCGTGCTGTCCCATCACTGGCCTACGGCTTTTGGGCACAATGGATGCTGATGATCTTGGGGGCCCTGAGCTGCTGGGATTGCGGGGCATTGGAAGCCCCCCCCCCCCCAGGCTTTGTGCCTCATCGATGCTAATTTATTTATTTATTTATTTAACATTTTTCTATACCGAACTTCATGACAAGCTTCATATCAGGCCGGTTTACATCAAACTTGGGGTTAACTTAACAAAAACCATATAACAAGAAGGCCGAGGCGCAGGTACAAATAACAGGGATATTAAACTTGGGGGCTAGAGTAGCCAGGAAATTAAGGACAGAAAGAACTGGAGAATGAACAAGAATGAATGAACAATGGTTAGGTCTGACATTTAGTCTGGAGGGCTATGTGATAGCAGAACTGTTGCTCTGTTAGGCTTCGGGGAAGGCTTGGACGAAAAGCCAAGTCTTGAGTTTCTTTCTGAATGTAATCAGGCAGGGTTCCAGTCTTAGATCATTCGGCAGGTTGTTCCAGATGCTGGGGCCAGCTGTGGAGAATGTTCTTTCTCTTGTGGAGGTTAGGTGGGTGGATTTATTTGGGGGAACTTGAAGGGTTCCTTTGTGTGCCGCTCTGATGGGTCTTGTAGATGTGTATGATTTGAGAGGGAACTGAAGGTCTAGAGGAAGTTGGTTGTGTATGGATTTGTGGATAATGGTGAGCGCCTTGTGCAAAATTCTGAGCACTAGGGTTGCTGTTGCGATTATCAGCCATGGCCACTGGTGAGGGATGCCATCGAGCTCTCAGCATCGATGCCCTTGGGAGTAAGAGTGAGCCGAGGGGAGCCATCGATGTTGTTGGTAGTCAACTTTATCTTTTGCCACCAATGTGGTGCATTAGTACCATGTTGGGGCCACAGAGCCTCTGCCTTCAGGTGCCATTGGGACCACCGGTCCCTCAATGCTTTCGGGAACCAGGGTCTCTATCGGGGTCGTTGGGCTGTTGATGTTCGCAGATGGCTGGGGTGCCAAAGATGTTGCAGTGTACCGTTGAGCTGATCAAGCCTGCAACATGAAGCGCTGTCGAAGCCATCTGTGCAGCATTGTTTGGTGCCATTAATGTGATTCATTGTTGGTGAGCATGAAAGTGCTCTGGGCCTTCATGGGCACCATCATGTTGGGCACCAGTAGATGCGGTTGGATGCCACAGGATACTACCACAGAGCACTATGGGCACAATCTGTCACGTAACCTACATTACATGATGGAAAGGGCGGTGAACTATTCATGACTCTCTTTCAAGGGCTGTGTTCAGCCCTTTGGAGTGTTTACTAGGTTCTGTGGGACCCATGGGGACACCGCCATTGAACGCCACCCACCATCACATTATAATCAGTGGTACTGGGGATGCTGTTGTCACATAGAGGTCTTTAAGATCATGAGAGGTCTTAAACGAGTAGATGTGACTCTGTTATTTTCACTTTCGAATAATAGAAGGATTAGGGGGCATTCCATGAAGTTAGCAAGTAGCACATTTAAGACTAATCGGAGAAAATTCTTTTTCACTCAACGTACAATAAAGCTCTGGAATTTGTTGCCAGAAGATTTGGTTAGTGCAGTTAGTGTAGCTGGGTTCAAAAAAGGTTTGGATAAGTTCTTGGAGGAGAAGTCCATTAATGGCTATTAATCAATTTTACTTAGGGAATAGCCACTGCTATTAATTGCATCAGTAGCATGGGATCTTCTTAGTGTTTGGGTAATTGCCAGGTTCTTGTGGCCTGGTTTTGACCTCTGTTGGAAACAGGATGCTGGGCTTGATGGATCCTTGGTCTGACCCAGCATGGCAATTTCTTATGTTCTTATGTTCCTATTAACTCTATTAGTTGAGTGTGTCAGTGGAGCACAGCATGCACGGTCGGGCCATCCATTCTTCCAAGTGCCTCAGGCTCAGACAGGCAGCATTCTGTTTGGCAGCGCAGTACATAGCCCTGTCAGGTTTCTGTCATCATTGCGTCAAGATATTAGCTTCCTCGTTTGTTCTGCACCATAGGATGCTAAAGGATGCTGCTGAGGAAGACTCCATCACACACTCTGTGACTGCTTTTTGGCAGTGTGCAGCCACAAACTCTAACAGGTGGTGCTCGGTCCTTCCTGTGCCTTGGTATTCTACCCACAAGCACGACGAGTGAGTTCATAGGTGTGCCACCATCTGCAGGATAGGACACCACTGTATGAGTACTGGTCATCTGTTTTTTGTTTGTTTTTTATTTTATTTTTTTTTAGACCGGAGGGTACTATTTTTCCAGTTACACACGCCCATACACTAGAGGGCATTTCCTTCATGGCGAGCACAATAGGTTGTGTGCCGCAGACACAGGAGGAGGAGATTGCTTTCCTGTTCGAACCCCTACGGGAGCTGATACCAGGAGGATAGTGTCTGGAACCTTCCCTTCCCTCAGAAAAGGAATATGTCTTTCGACTACTCCCATGTTAGGAATCCCCTTCATGAGGCCCTGGGGCTCCATTCCTTTCAGGTCTATCGCCCAACTGGAGCCTCTAGTCTTTTGAATCTGTGCATCTACATCTACGCAGACGACGTACAAATTCTGCTCCCCCTCAAATCATCTCTCGAAAACACTCTGAAAACCTGGGACACCTGATGGATATAAATCAACTCCTTGCACAACTGTCACTCTCCCTCAACCACACAAAAAATGAAATCCTACACATAACAAACTACACCACCCTCAATCTCAAACACCATAACACCGCAACTTTTATGAGCAAACAGTTAACCCCTTCAGCCAGGATCCTCGGCGTCACCCTGGATGCCGAAATTGACCTCAAAAAGCACATCAGCACCATCATAAAAGATGGATTTTTCAAACTCCAGATCCTCAAAAGACTCACCGCTCCTCTTCCCACATGACTACAGAACCGTCCTCCAAACTTTACTCTTCTCAAAGCTTGAATATTGCAACTCCCTCCTACTCTGCCTCCCCGCCGCCACAATCAGACCACTGCGGCTACTACAAAATGCAGCAGCTAGATCACTCACAAACAAAAAAATCAGACCACATCATTCCCATCCTCAAGGACCTCCACTGGCTACCTATCACTTTCAGAATACAACATAAAACCCTAACTCTCATCCATAAGACATTCCACAACGACAAATTGGACTGGCTAAGCACGCCCCTATGCTTCTACACATCACAACGAAACCTCCGCTCCACCAACACTGGTCTTCTCCCCATCCCCACCCCAAAAGAAGCACATCTAACCACAACGAGAGAACGTGCACTGTCTGTAGCCGGACCGTCACTTTGGAACAGCCTTCCAGCACAACAGTTCTTTAAAAAATACTTAAAAACCTGGCTCTTCCGACCAAGCCTTCCCCCAATGACCCAACCCCCCCCCCCCACCTCCCTGGTTTTAAGCCCCCCTTATTACATTTCATTTTCCCTATCCCCCCCCCTCCCATACCATCCCCCCGGTGTTCTTACATCACCCCATAATGTTTTTAAAGCCCCACCCTCCCTATAGCATTATACCTGCCCAAGCAACCCTTGTTAGACCCATGTTCCACATATTTTCCTTGTTTCAAAGTTACCCATATTACATGCTTGTTTTATGTGTTACCACGTTTCATTGTAAGAAATAAGAACAAACCCCCCCCCCCCCCCACCGCTTATTTCATTTCCGTTCCCTGTAAACCGATGTGACATCACTGATCTAATGTCGGTATATAAAAATGAATAAATAAATCAGTCTCCTTGTAGGTCAGGATCGGCAGATATTGGGGGACGGCAGCGACTGTCATTGGACTGTTTATGCTGGCGTCCCTTCATTGGTTACAGTGGTGTCCTACCTCGTCTAAGGGTGGCTGCAACTGGCAGATTTGATTGCTTGTGAGCCTCAGTGGTCAGTGATTGTAACCCTAACTCTTACCTGGAGAGTTAGCAAGTTTATCTTGATTGGGAGGCCCGATTCCCCGTTTCTTTTCTGTCCCTTCAGAAATCGGAGATAGGACTGAGTTTCAAGAGGCAACCCTTATGGGTGCCCCCCCTGGACACCTGGTTGTCCATACCTACAATGGGGTGGCCCTCGTTCTCCATTTTCCAGAGATGGGATTTCACTGCTTCTGACTGATAGTCGCTCTTTGTTCCCCATGGGATTCAAAAGCAGGTCCAATGACCATCGCTGCCGTCCCCCAATGTCTGCCGATCCTGACCTATAAGGAGATTGATTTATTTATTCATTCATTTTTATATACCGACATTAGATCAGTGATGTCACATCGGTTTACAGGGGGTCACGATTTAAAACTACAGGGAGGAAGACTCAGAACCAATGTCAGGAAGTATTTTTTCACGGAGAAGGGTGGTGGATACCTGGAACACCCTTCCGGAGGAAGTGGTGAAGACCAAAACTGTGAAGGATTTCAAAGGGGCGTGGGATAAATACTGTGGATCCATAAAGTCTAGAGGATGTGAATGAAGACAAGAGGCATGGGGGTGGCTTGAGGGAATGTTGGCTACTACCTGGAGATGAATATCCTTATTCAATAATGCAACTCCAACATTGCTCTATGCTTCAACGGCAAGAGGAAATGTGGAAAAAAGGATTTGCAACCACATAAAAGCAGGGGAGTAGCTTGCTTGTTATGGCGGTTACTACCCCAAACCAATAAAATACCTGATACTTCACTTTCAACGCAAATCCAGCATAGCTCTCTGCTTCAACGGCAGGGGGAGCAAGACTGATACTTCACTTTCAATGCATAGCCAGCATGGCTCTCTGCTTCAATGGCAGGGGGGAATGAAGAAAAGGTGGATCTATATTCAGGCAACAATCAACAAGGACTGAATTACATAGTCTGAATAAACAGATAAGCATGAGTGTAGCTTGCTTATTGTGGTGGTTAATACCCCTAACTAAATTAAGCTATTTCACTTAGATGCAGGTTCAACACTGCTCTCTACATTAATGGCGGGGGTGGAAGGGAAATAGAATAAAAAAAGGTTACTAAGAGCCAAGAGAAACAGATAAGTATGTGAGAGAAAAAAAGTGCGAAAGCTTGCTGGGCAGACTGGATGGGCCGTTTGGTCTTCTGCCGTCATTTCTATGTTTCTATGTAATAGCGCTCTTCTTAGGTTATCCAAAGGCACAGCAGGTCTATTTTGTGAGGGAGCTATACCACATTTGGTCTCCCCTTAGTACTCGGAGGGGGGGGGGGGTTGTCCTTCAGGGTAGTTCCCCAGTGAAGATTAGGGGTTTCTCCTGTCAGGTAGTCACCTTTGATACATGCTGAGCTCAATGTAAGTTTTTCATGGATAACCACTATTGCGTCATTTTCACCTGTAGGGCCCTGCCACAGTGAGGACTGTTTTAGCCCATTTAATTGGCAAGTAATGCTTTCAACCTCTTTCCATATCCATGCCTGAAGGAGTTGGGTAACAAGTGACCCCGCAACAGGGGTGCTACTCTTTGGTTGTGGTAGCTTGCAAACTATACTTCCCCATTTTAGGGATAACCTTGTCTGCAGATAGGAGAGTCCTGGTTCATGCAACGGTTGTTTCATTTACTGGTCCGTGTGCTTCCTTGGGGGAAGTATATGTGAATATGGCATAGGTATGGATACCTATGCCAGGTTGATGGCAGTTTGTTCCATGATCACACTGTCTCTGTCCTGGTACCCTTAGGGTTTCCAGGCTGGTGAAGAAATAATGTTGTACAGGGGTTTGTACTTGCAGCATCCCTGCTTCCTGTCTCTTGGTGGAGTTTCTGGATTTCTTCCCTGGGAGGTTTGCTCTGTTTCATCTGTTCCAAGCAGGCTGAGAGGTCTACATTGGGGGGAGGGAATCAGTGAGTTATTTGTTTAGGTCTGACATATACAGCCTAACAGCTTTTTCTTATCTGCACAGGCCAGTGGTCTGCCTCCTTGTGTTCTGTCCTTTCTACTTCCAATTGGAATGTTGAGGGGAAAGAAAGCTAGGGCATTTGTGGTATATTTTAGTGTATACCTGCAGGGAATGATACACCACCTTTTCTCTGTTTTTCGCCAAGTTCTGGCCAGTACTGCCTTTAGCGTTTGACACTTCACTGGGTTGTCCAAAGTGCCATCCTGCTCACCTGAACTATCCTGTAGACATGATGGGTAGGCCTGCCCTTGACAGGAAGCTGTGTGGGTGAGCTTCAAGCATGGCTTAACTCCCTGCTTGGGAGTTTGAGCTAGCGATCCCATTTCAGGAATTTCCTTTCATCCTCTGACGCTCTTGTTGCTATTCTGTGTGGTCATCTATGTCTGGTACTTTGGCTCGTAGGCTCTGTCATAGACCCTGCCGATGTTTCTGATTATTCCAAGTATTGCTTGGGTTTTTCTGCCTGTTGTGCCTATCAGCCAAACATGGTGCACACCTCTGCAAATGCATTCTGTCCTTCAGATGCCAGTGGACTGCAGTTTTTTTCTGGAGAGCTCTCAGGCCCCAGTTTTTTCGGTTGTCTTGTTACACTGAAGGAAACTATGCAATCTTAATCTAAGAGTTCTTCTCTTGTTTGCTTCTCTAGACCTTTTCCTGTATCCAGGAGGTTCTAGACTGCAGTCAGGATTTACTGATCTGAAACCCTGCTTGTAATATTTTCCGTGATGTTTGCATTTGCATTGCTCCTCTGCTACGCAGTGGGGTTTTGTCTCAGTTTTTTCTATGGTTTTCTTTTTGTAGAACCCAACTCTTTTCCTGCCTATACCTCTTTGTGGGTCAGTTGCCTCACAGGCAAAAGGGAGAGAGATGGTGCTTTCAGCACTGTGTGGTTTCCTGCAATATCCTGCTTGGACAGCTTATAGCTTGGGAATCATCCAAGTGTGAGGACTTGTAAAAGGTGTTCTCCAAGGAAAGCAGGATGTTAGTCCTCACAAAACCACCTGCCTCCCCTTGGAGATGGTTTCTCCTAGGACAAGCAGGATGGTAGTCCCCACATGTGGGTGAGATCATCCGATGGAGCCTGGCACAGTTCCTGTCGGAGGAGGATACCAGTCATAAAATGCTGGAGGTCCTCCAGTTCATCAATGCTCCCAAGGAAATCATGGCAGTGCCTATCCATGACATCTTTAAGGAGCTCCTCCTCCGTACATGGGAACACCCGGTGTCCCCGGTCAACAGGAAGGCCGATGCCACCTATTTGGTGCAGCAGGCCGTGAGCTTTGAACGGTGGCACCTCCCCCACCAGTTGGCGGTTGTGGAGTTTGCCCTGAAGAAAGCTGGACATTCCCGGATGCATGCTTCCACCCCTCCAGGGAGCGAACACAAGGAGCTGTATGGCATAGGGAGGAAAATGTTTGAGTGCCATGCTGGTGGCCCACATTGCAGCCTACCAGCTGTACATGACCCAATATAACCGCAGTCTGTGGAAGCAAGTCCTTCCCCAGCAGCAGCAGCAGGAATCTCTTGCAGCCATTGCCGCGCTGGGCCTTGAAGCAGGTAAGCACGAGGTGATATCCACCTATGACGTGCTTGAAACCGCGGCCCGCCTGGCCACCAGAAGCGTTGGAGCCAGAAAACTGGCTTGGCTCCAAGCCTCGGGACTCCGGCAGGAGGTTCAAGACAGGCTCGCAGATCTCCCCTGTACAAGAGAGAACCTGTTTGGGGACAAGGTGAAGGAGTCATGGTGCAGCTGAAGGATCAGCATGATACTCTTCAGCAACTCTCCACCAGCCCCTCAGAAGGCCCTTCCTCCGCCAGGAAGACCTCCAGACTGGGCTTGCAAGCCCTTTTACCAGCCAAGGAAATACTAATATCCCAGGACAAGCAGGATGCTAGCCCTCACATATGGGTGACATCAGTAATGGAGCCATATATTGAAAAAGTTCTGTCAAAGTTTCTAGAAACTTTTGACTGGCACAGTGTGCTCACTGAGCATGCTCAGCATGCTATGATATTCTCAGCCACAGGGGTCTCCCTTCAGTCGTCTTTTTTCTGCGAAGCCGTTAGCCTCACGGTTAACTGGAGTCCTATGTGGTGATTTTCACCATATACTTAAAAAAAATTTAAAAAAACTTCAAAACCGCAGGGGTCCCCCGTTTTTTACCGTCGCGGTAAGTTTTTTTCCATATTTTCGTCGGTTCCGTACCGTTTTCTAGCCGAAAGTCGTCGACTTCATAATGGCTACGGGTTTTAAAAAATGCCTGATTTGTTGTTGAACAATGTCCATCACGGACCCACACTTAGTGTGTGCTCTGTCTCGGTGAGAGACACGATGTCCTAACCTGCTCGAAGTGTGCCGAGATGACACCAAAGGGCAGGAGACTCCGGATGGAGAAAATGGAACACCTGTTCCATTTACAATTAATGCCCTCAACTTCGACGTCCACACAGTCGTCTCCGGCTGGAGCGATCCGTAAAGTTGTCCTGAAGAAGAGAAAACCAGATGAAGCAGGAGATAGGTCACCAATCCCGTCTACATCTTCCATAAAATCGACGTCGGTCATCAAAAAATGTACAGACCAAAAACAGAAGCATCGGAGGCCTCACGATTCTGAGACCATCCCGATGTCCGGCGGTCCATCAAAGGATCCTGGACCAGCGTCTAAGAAAACCCGGAAAGAGGACGCTTCATCAAGGCCTTCTACTCTATGGCAATCCCCACCGATACCGGTGCCGGGAACCGTACCTCCTCAGGGCTCTGCGGAGTTACCGGAATCGCCTTCACTGCCTCTCCCCATAGCTGCTCTGGTCTCACCAGCTATGCGGGCGGAACTGGACGGCTATATCCGCCAGGCAGTTAGGAGCACACTCCTCAATACGATGCCAGTACCGATTCATAGAAACATATATAGAAACATAGAAGTGACGGCAGAAGAAGACCAACGGCCCATCCAGTCTGCCCAGCAAGCTACGCAGTTTATCCATTTTTTTTTTCCCCCTTTTTCTCCCTCCCACCCGTCTCTATTGGCTTCCAGCACCCTCCGGCCCCAATTCCCTTCCACCCCTCCACCAATGCAGAGAGCAGCGCCATCCTAGTGAACAAACAGCTCAATCAGGGGTAGCAACTGCCGCAACCAGCAGGCCACACCCCTGCCCCTTACCCACCCCTGTTTTGTTTGCTTGTTTGTTTTTTTTTTTATTTTTTTGAGATGGCAGCCCTCCATCCTTCCGCTCCGTGAAGGTGGAACACCAACCACTGGCCACTGGCATCCCGCTCCGTGAATGCCTCTGTGGCTACTGCCGCTCTGTGCAGTGTTTTGTTGCATGAATGTGGAACACCAACTACTGGCCACTGGCATCCCGCTCCGTGAATGCCTCAGTGGCTACTGCCGCTCCGTGCAGTGTTTTGCTGCCTCCGAGACTAGCACCATCGCCAGTACTGTCTCCATCGTCGATTCCATCGATGCCAGTACCGAGGCCCTTACCGGTTCCATCGCCAGGTCCATCCATGCCAGTACCGATGCCTTCACCGGTTCCAGCACTGGGCCCATCGATGACAGTACCAATGCCTTTACCAGTGCCACCGGGTCCATCGATGCCGATGCCCAATTTATCTTTTTTTGCGCCAATTTTGGCAAAATTAGATACATTAATCGGTGCAATCCCTGTGAAACCCCAGGAAATGCCGATATCACCACCAAAGGCAGCAGATACTACTGAAGAATCACAGAGTCCAGATCCTATTCCGGGTCCATCAGGGGTTCCACGCCCATTCCCACCCATATCCCCATTGTTCCCATCGATATCAAAGGGGCCTAGGCCGCAGATACCGGATACATGGAAGGATACTGACACAGATACCTCCTCAGAAGAAGTCCTCTCGGAACCATCTCCTCCAGAGGAACGTAGAAAATCCTCTCCGGAGGACCTATACTTTTCCAACTTCATTAAGGATATGGCTGACACCATTCCTTTTCAATTACAGTCGGAGGAAGACACCAGGCAAAAGATCCTGGAAGTGTTGCAGTTCGTGGACCCACCTAAAGAGGTATTAGCAATCCCAGTCCATGAAGTCCTAGTGGAATTGTTACATAGATTATGGGAGCATCCCTGCTCCATACCTTCGGTAAACAAAAGGACCGATGCGACATACCTGGTACAGCACATCCCAGGCTTCCAGAAGACTCAACTACCTCACCAATCAGTGGTAGTTGAGTCAGCACAGAAGAAATCAAAAAGGATAAAAACTCATTCTTCAACTCCACCAGGAAGAGACAAGATTCCAGATAATATAGGTAGGAAAATGTTTCAGGGATCCATGCTAGTGTCCAGGATTGCGTCCTACCAATTATATATGACGCAATACCAGTGCAACTTATGGAAGCAAATACAAGAACTCTCAAACTCTTCCCCCAACAAGTTCAGCAGTCTTTTTCTGATATAATTCATAAAGGTCTGGAAGCAGGCAAACACTAGGTGCATGCAGCATATGATAGTCTTGATGCAGTTTCAAAACTATCAGCTACAGGTTTAAGTGCGCGAAGATGAGCCTGGCTCAAGGCCTCAGACCTGCGATCTGAGGTGCAGGAGAAACTGGTTGACCTCCCTTGTGTAGGAGCCAACCTCTTCGGGGATAAGGTGAAGGAAGCGGTTTCCCTCCTAAAGGAACACTCAGAAACCCTAAAGCAACTATCTTCAGTACCTTAGGAGTCTCAAGTACCATTAAGAAGACTCCCAAGGAAAGAGTCCAGGCGTCCATATTATAGGCCAAGGCGTTATTATCCACCTCCTGCCCGGGGATGCTCATCCAAACCAACTCAGAGAACACAGTCTCGTCAACCAAGAGCACCTAGGACTCAATCCCCTCCTCAAACAGGAGCAACATCGGGGTTTTGAGAAACTACCAGAGAGCAGCAGCCTGTCTACCAATCCGACCCCAAGTTTGCCAGTAGAGATCGGATTGCTTTCTTCCAACACAATTGGTTACCACAGACCAATGGGTACTCTCCATCACATCTCAGGGTTACCACTTGGACTTTCTCACTGTACCAAATGACACTCCACCCACCTCGTTTTGGACAGTAAACAACGAATTCACACTCTTACAAACAGAATTATCCACCCTTCTGAGAGCCAGGGCCATGGAACCAGTTCCCCGGCCTCAGCAGGGCAGAGGATTCTACTCCCATTATTTCCTCATTCCAAAGAAAACAGGAGGCCTACGTCCCATCCTAGACCTCAGAAATCTCAACAATTTTCTGAAAAAAGAAAAATTCAGGATGGTTTCTCTGGGCACCATGTTACCTCTACTTCAAAAAGGAGATTGGCTCTGTTCTCTGGATCTCTGGATATTTGCGATGAGGAGGGAATATTGGAATGTGAGCTTACGCTCACATTCCAATATTCCCTCCTCATCGCAAATATCTATGATTCCTAGTAGGAAGTCAACATTTCCAGTACAGGGTGCTACCATTCGGCCTTGCCTCAGCACCTCGAGTGTTCACAAAGTGTCTAGCAGTGGCAGTTGCCCATCTACACAAGCAGGGTGTATACGTGTTTCCTTACCTGGACGATTGGCTCATCAGAAGCCAAACAAGACAAGGAGCTCTCAACTCTCTCAAGCTCACAATAACTCTACTCCATTCCTTGGCATTCCTCATCAACTACCAGAAATCCCACTTCACACCATCTCACCTGTTACAATTCATCGGAGCAGAATTAAACACCATAACAGCAAAAGCTTTTCTTCCAAAAGACAGTGCACAGACACTAGCCTCGTTAGCAGCCTCTCTATTTGCACGTACACAAATAACAGCTCATCAATGTCTCACTCTATTGGGTCACATGGCCTCCACAGTTCACGTCACTCCTATGGTCAGATTAGCCATGAGACTCATGCAATGGACACTCAAAACACAATGGATACAAGCCATCCAACCGCTTTCTTATCCAATTCAAGTCACTCAGAAACTAAGATTCTCGCTCCTATGGTGGACAACCATAAACAACTTGCTCAAAGGCCTACCTTTCCAACAACCGATTACGCAAGTGACCTTAACTACAGATGCACCCACCTTAGGGTGGGGAGCACACATTGGTCATCTGCAGACTCAAGGTACTTGTTCAAAACTCGAAGCCACATTTCAGATAAACTTCCTAGAGCTTCGAGCTATACGTTATGCGCTGCATGCATTCAAGGACTGCCTTTCCCACAAGACTATTCTGATACAAACAGACAACACAGTAGCCATGTGGTACATCAACAAACAGGGAGGTACGGGCTCGTATCTCCTTTGTCAAGAAGCAGCGCAGATTTAGGACTGGGCCCTAGCACACTCAATGCTTTTACGGGCCACTTATCTAGCAGGAATTCACAATGTAGTGGCAGATCGCCTCGGTCGTCAATTCCAACCTCACGAGTGGTCTCTGGATCCAGAAGTGGCAACCAAGATCTTCCAACGTTGGGGCCAACCAACAGTAGACCTCTTAGTGTCACAACTGAATTACAAAGTGGACAATTACTGCTCCCTGTTCACGCAGAAAAAACTCTTACCCAGGGACACCTTTGCTCGCCACTGGAACTCAGGCCTTCTTTATGCGTATCCCCCGATACCGCTAATAACCAAAACTCTAGTGAAGCTGCAACATGACAAAGGGTCCATGATACTCATAGCCCCGTATTGGCCTCGACAAGTATGGTTTCCCATACTTCTAGACCTCTCAATCAAAGACTGAATTCGCCTGGGAACAGTACCCACTCTCATAACTCAGGATCAGGGCAAGTTGCGCCATCCCAACCTTCAATCCCTATCCCTCACAGCATGGATGTTGAAAGCTTAATCTTACAACCACTCAATCTTTCAACTAACGTCTAAAGTGCTTGTAGCTTCACGTAAACCCTCCACACGAAAAAACTATCGTGCTAAATGGAAACGGTTTACCACCTGGTGCACACAAAACAGTGTCGACCCTTTTTCCTGCTCTACATCGTCTTTATTAGACTATCTGTGGCATCTCTCAGACTCTGGCCTCCAGACTTCATCTGCCAGAGTACATTTAAGTGCAATCTCAGCTTATCACAATACCGTTGGGGATGCACCAATATCAGTACAACCCCTCGTTAGTAAATTTATGAGAGGTTTAATACAACTTAAGCCTCCACACCGACCACCGGTCACACAATCAGACCTTAATGTGGTCTTAACAAGCCTCATGCGTTCTCCTTTTGAACCCATGGATTCCTGTGATGTTAAATTTCTCACTTGGAAGACTATTTTCTTAATAGCCATCCCAACTGCAAGAAGGGTTAGTGAGTTACAAGCACTTGTCACATACTCACCCTACACAAAATTTCTGCATGATCGAGTGGTACTCCGTACACACCCAAAATTTCTTCCTAAGGTAGTTATGGAATTCCATTTGAATCAATCCATCATCTTGCCTACTTTCTTCCCGAAACCGGACTCTCACCAAGGGGAGAGGGCGTTGCACACCTTGGACTGTAAACGTGCTCTCGCTTACTATTTAGATCGCACGACAGCCCATAGAAAATCCACCCAGCTCTTTGTCTCTTTTGATCCAAACAAACCTGGAAAAGTGGTGGGCAAGCAAACTTTATCTAATTGACTTGCAGATTGTATACAATTTTGTTATGGAAAAAGCAGGCCTTCCTCTCCAGGGGCGAGTAAAGGCTCACTCAGTAAGAGCAATGTCAATTTCAGTAGCACACTATCGTTCAGTGCCAATAGCTGACATATGTAAAGCCACAACATGGAGTTCTCTTCACACCTTCGCGGCTCACTACTGTCTCGACAAGGAAGGACAACAAGATTCGGGCTATGGACAATCTGTCTTAAAGAACTTGTTTCCAGCATGATCCAACTCCTTCCACATCCAACTATTCATGATTTCAGGCTGCCTCATTTTTCCCAACAGTAAACCAATTGTTGTGCCTGTTGCACAAATTGTATGCTGTTGGTCCAGTACAAAGATGACTCAGCCTTTAGCTTGCTAATCACCCATATGTGAGGACTAGCATCCTGCTTGTCCTGGGATAAAGCAAAATTGCTTACCTTGTAATAGGTGTTATCCCAGGACAGCAGGATGTAGTCCTCACGAAACCCACCTGCCACCCCGCGGAGTTGGGTCCGATACGTTTTATTTTATTTTTGGCTAACACTAATTGCTACAAAACAGACTGAAGGGAGACCCCCTGTGGCTGAGAATATCATAGCATGCTGGGCATGCTCAGTGGGCACACTGTGCCAGTCAAAAGTTTCTAGAAACTTTGACAGAAGTTTTTCCGTATAGGGCTCCATTACTGATGTCACCCATATGTGAGGACTACATCCTGCTGTCCTGGGATAACACCTATTACAAAGTAAGCAATTTTGCTTTCTCCAGCCACCTGTGCTCGCTTGACTTGGACCAGTTCCAGGGATCGCGGCTGGCAGCAGCAGGCTCAGAGGACCCAACCAGCCCCCCAGCAGACCCCATCTACAGGCTTTTGACTGGTGGCGAGGGGGCACGAGCCAGACGCTGGATCCCCTGGCTGTAGATCCCCCAGTTAGTGGCAAGCTCCTTTACTTTTTCCCGCCGTTGGGAAGCGATCACTTTGGACCGTTGGGTCCTTTCCATTGTCCACCAGGGCTATCGCCTGAACTTCAGCAGGTTCCCAGAGACCGCTCCCCCCATGTCCATCATGGGGTTCGCCCGCCCATCAGGAGTCCTTCAATTGGAACCTTCCACCCTTCTAGCAGAAGGCGCAGCAGGGCCATGACTTCTACTCAAGGTACTTCCTCATTCCGAAGAGGAACTGTGGCTTGCGCCGTATTCTCAACCTCAGGGCGTTGAACAGGTTTCTTGTAAGAGAAAAATTCAAAATGGTCTCTCTGGGCACGCTGATCCCGCTCCTCCCATAAGAACATGCCATATTGGGTCAGACCAAGGGTCCATCAAGCCCAGCATCCTGTTTCCAACAGTGGCCAATCCAGGCCATAAGAACCTGGCAAGTACCCAAAAAATGTCTATCCCATGCTACTATTGCTAATAATAGCAGTGGCTATTCTCCAAGTCAACTTAATTAATAGCAGGTAATGGACTTCTCCTCCAAAAACTTATCCAATCCTTTTTTAAACATAGCTACACTAACTGCACTAACCACATCTTCTGGCAACAAATTCCAGAGTTTAATTGTGCGTTGAATGAAAAAGAACTTTCTCCGATTAGTTTTAAATGTGTCACATGCTAATTTCATGGAGTGCCCCCTAGTCTTTCCATTAATCGAAAGAGTAAATAACTGATTCACATTAACCCGTTTTAGACCTCTCATGATTTTAAACACCTCTATCATATCCCCCCTCAACCGTCTCTTCTTCAAGCTGAAAAGTCCTAACCTCTTTAGTTTTTCCTCATAGGGGAGCTGTTCCATTCCCTTTACCATTTTGGTCGCCCTTCTCTGTACCTTCTCCATCACAATTATATCTTTTTTGAGATGCGACGACCAGAATTGTACACCGTATTCAAGGTGCGGTCTCACCATGGAGCGATACAGAGGCTTTATGACATTTTCAGTTTTATTCACCATTCCCAACATTGTTTGCTTTTTTGACTGCAGCAGCACACTGAACCGACGATTTCAATGTGTTATCCACTATGACGCCTAGATCTCTTTCTTGGGTGGTAGCTCCTAATATGGAACCTAACATTGTGTAACTATAGCATGGGTTATTTTTCCCTATATGCATCAACTTGCACTTATCCACATTAAATTTCATCTGCCATTTCGATGCCCAATTTTCCAGTCTCACAAAGTCTTCCTGCAATTTATTACAATCTGCTTGTGATTTAACTGCTCTGAACAATTTTATATCATCTGCAAAGTTGATTACCTCACATCGTATTTCTTTCCAGATCATTTATAAATATATTGAAAAGTACAGGTCCACATACAGATCCCTGAGGCACTCCACTGCCCACTCCTTTTCACTTAGAAAATTGTCCATTTAATCCTACTCTCTGTTTCCATTCTTTTAGCCAGTTTGTAATCCACGAAAGGACATCGCTACCTATCCCATGACTTTTTACTTTTCCTAGAAGGCTCTCATGAGGAACTTTGTCAAATGCCTTCTGATAATCCAAATATGCTACATCTACCGGTTCACCTTTATCTACATGTTTATTAAGTCCTTCAAAAAAGTGAAGGCCAGACTTGCCTTGGGTAAAGCCATGCTGACTTTATTCCATTAAACCATGTCTTTCTATATGTTCTATGATTTTGATATTTAGAACATTTTTCTACTATTTTTCCTGGCATTGAAGTCAGGCTAACTGGCCTGTAGTTTCCCGGATCACCGCTGGAGCCCTTTTTAAATATTGGGGTTACATTATCCACCCTCCAGTCTTCAAGTACAATGGATGATTTTAATGATAGGTTACAAATTTTTACTAATAGGTCTGAAATTTCATTTTTGAGTTCCTTCAGAACCATGGGGTGTATACCATCTGGTCCAGGTGATTTACCACTCTTCAGTTTGTCAATCAGGCCTACCACATCTAGATTCACCGTGATTTGGTTCAGTCCATCCGAATCATTACCCATGAAAACAGTGAAGCAAAAAAAATCATTTAATCCTTCTGCGATGGCCTTATCTTCTCTAATTGCCCCTTTAACCCCTCGATCAACTAACGGTCCAACTGACTCCCTCACAGGCTTTCTGCTTCGGATATATTTTAAAAAGGTTTTACTCTGAGTTTTTGCCTCTACGGCCAACTTCTTTTCAAATTCTCTCTCAGCCTGTCTTATCAATGTCTTACATTTAGCTTGCCAATGCTTATGCATTATCTTATTTTCTTCTGCTGGATCCTTTTTCCAATTTTTGAATGATCTTTTGGCTAAAATAGCTTCTTTCACCTTCCCTTTTAACCATGCCAGTGATCATTTTGCTTTCTTTCCACCTTTCTTAAGATGTGGAATTCATCTGGACTGTGCTTCAAAGATGGTATTTTTTTAACAATGACCACGCCTCTTGCACACTTTTTACCTTTGTAGCTGCTCTTTTCAGTTTTTTCTATTTTTCACATTTTATCAAAGTTTCCCTTTTGAAAGTTTAGCATGAGAGCCGAAGATTTGCTTACTGTCCCCCTTACAGTCATTAATTCAAATTTGATCATATTATGATCATTATTGCCAAGCAGCCCCACCACCATTACCTCTCTCACCAAATCCTGTGCTCCTCTGAGAATTAGATCTAAAATTGCTCCCTCTCTTTGTCGGTTTCTGAACCAATTGCTCCATAAAGCTGTCATTTATTCCATCCAGGAACTTTATCTCTCTAGCATGTCCCGATGATACATTTACCCAGTCAGTGTTGGGTTAATTGAAATCTCCCATTATTACCACACTACCAATTTGGTTAGCTTCCCTAATTTCTCTTAGCATTTCATTGCCTATCACTATAGTCTTCCCCAACTCACAAGGGATTTCTACTCATAAAGATTAGATTGTGCATTTAGTCTCATGCAGGATGTTTATCCTGTTGGACTCTATGCCATCCCGGACATAAAGTGCCACACTGTTTCCCGGGTGCTCCTCTCTGTCATTGCGATATAATTTGTACCCCGGTATAGCACTGTCCCATTGGTTATCCTCCTTCCACCATGTCTCTAGATGCCAATTAAGTCTGTCATTCACTGCTATACATTCTAATTCTCCCATCTTACTTCTTAGACTTCTGGCATTAGCATACAAACATTTCAAAGTTTGTTTTTTGTTTTTATTTTCAATCTGATTTTTAATTGATAGAGATAAGTTAGAATCTTTTCTCTCAGGTGAGTTTTTAGTTACAGGCACTTGGACTACTTTTCTTTTTATTGGAACCTCTCTGTCAGGATGCCCTAATTCTAATGCATCTTTAGTATCCTTTGAAGATACCTCCCTCCGAACCATGCGGTGCTGAGCGACTGTAGTCTTTCCCTTTTGTTCTAGTTTAAAGCTGCTCTATCTCCTTTTAGAGGTTAGCGCCAGCAGTCTGGTTCCACCCTGGTTAAGGTGGAGCCCATCCCTTCCTGGCGAGGCTAATGCAGCATCTGTTTGAACCTCTTAAGTCCTGTGACCTGAAGTTCCTCACCTTGAAAGTCATGTGCCTGGTCGTGATCACCTCCGCTTGCAGGGTCAGTGAGATCCAGGCCCTTGTTACTTACGATCCTTACACGAAGTTCTTCCATGATCGTGTGATGCTGCATACGCATCCCAAATTTCTGCCTAAGGTGATGACTGCTTTCCACATCAACTAGTCCATCATCTTTCCCACCTTCTTTCTCCTGGTGAAAGCTCACTCTGTGCAGGCTATGCTAGCGTCAGTGGGCCATCTGCGTGCGTTCCCTGTCGCTGAAATTTGTAGATCCACCACCTGGAGTTCTTTCCACATGTTTGCTGCTCACTACTGCCTTGACAGGGATAGTCGTCAGGATAGCGCTTATGGGGCCAGTCTGTCCTGCGCAATTTATTCCTGTCCTGAACCTACTGTCTCTTATCATGCTCTCTGTGGAACCAGACCGCCCCCCTGTCTTTCCCCACAGCGCCGCAGTTGTGTTGTACCCATTGGCATCTTGTTCGACTACTGTGGGTCTCTCTGGTCAAATGGGGTGGTCTGGAGCTCTGTAATCTCCCACATGTGAGGACTACCATCCTGCTTGTCCTAGGAGAAAGTGCAGTTGCTTACCTGTAACAGGTGTTCTCCTAGGACAGCAGGATGTTAGTCCTCAGGAATCCTACCCGCCTCCCCATGATGTTGGATTCACCTTCGGTTTGTTGTTACTTTTTCTCGCTCATATTTTTTTGCTGTATTATGAGACTGAAGGGGGACATCGCGTGGACACGCGGATAGCAGGCTGGGCATGCTCAATCTGCCAGTAAACGTTTCTAGAAACTTTAACATAAGAAAATAAGAAATTGCCATGCTGGGTCAGACCAAGGGTCCATTAAGCCCAGCATCCTGTTTCCAACAGAGGCCAAACCAGGCCACAAGAACCTGGCAATTACCCAAACACTAAGAAGAACCCATGCTACTGATGCAGTTAATAGCAGTGGCTATTCCCTAAGTAAGCTTGATTAATAGCCATTAATGGACTTCTCCTCCAAGAATTTATCCAAACCTTTTTTGAACCCAGCTACACTAATTGCACTAACCACAAAGGTTTTCCGTGCTGGGCTCCAGTGGATGATGTCACCCACATGTGAGGACTAAAATCCTACTGTCCTAGGAGAACACCTGTTATAGGTAAGCAACTGTGCTTTCTCCATGTATTAACGTTCTCACAGGACAAGCAGGATGGTAGTCCTCACATATGGGTGATGTCACAGGACGGAGCCCAATCACGGAAAACTTCTGTCAAAGTTTCTAGAACTTTGACTGGCCCCTACTGGGCATGCCCAGCATAGCACCAACCCTGCAGCCAGCAGGGGTCCCCCTTCAGTCTTCTTTTTTCTGCGCAGCAGTAGCCTCGCGGTTAAGGAGCTCTGACCACATTCCTGACAGGAATTTCTTCACGGACTTATTTGAGGTTAAATTTGCCCCACAGGGGTCCCTCCTCTTTCTTTACTCAGTCCGCGGTACTTCGGTAAGTTTTTTGCTGTTTTTCGTCTATTACAGTCTAGTTTGGCCCTCGTGGCCTACTGGCCGTCGACCGTACCGCGGCTCAATTTTTTCTCATGGCCATGGCGTCTGGTTTCCGTCGGTGCCCAGATTGTACGCGCACCATGTCTATCACAGACACTCATAGAGTCTGTGTATTGTGTTTAGGTAGTGAGCATGACGTCCTGACTTGCACCAAATGTGCCTTGATGACACCTAAAGGTCGCAAAGCCAGAATGGAGAAGATGGGACTCCTTTTCCGTTCTCACACCCTGACGCCGTTCATCGCATCGGCGTCTTCGGAACCGGCACAGTCGAAGTCGCACCACCGTCGACAATCCTCCGGTGACCGTCCGCCATCGACGTCTCCCCGGACATCGACTCCCGTCCCTTCCCTCGAACATCGAGGGGATCAGAGGGAGAAACATCGCCATCGGCATCGCAAGTCTCGGACCCTCGAGGAACCGAAGTCATCAACCTCGATACCGTCCGAGCCTCCATCGAAGAAACCCCGGCCAGGAGTGGTATCGTCCACTCCTGCGACCGAGACATCGAGGCAACCCTCACCCGATCGGGGTTTGGGAGTCGCGACTCCGCCTGTAAAGGTGGTCCCTCCGGCTCTGCCTCGGCCTCCCTCGTCCGTTACGGAGCCGGGTCTTGTTACCCCAGGTCTCTGGGAAGAACTGGACCGGCTGGTCCAGGAGGCCATCGACAAGGCGATGCAACGGTTCCAAGTCCCTCCGGCACAGACTCCGGCGCCGAGAGTGGAACCGGTCACCGAACTGATTCCAGCAGCGCTGGCACCGCTGCTTTCCCGGATGGAAGCGCTCATGACCGCCCTTCCACCGATATTTCCTGGGTCACCAACAGCCCCGGTGCGCTCCCCGATGACAGCTTCATCGGGAGGAGAAACACCGTTTCGCATTCCTCCTTCGGGAGTTGTGCCTCAACCATCGATGCCGTGTCGTCCCTCGCCACCGATTCATTTATCGGGGGCGATACGCACATCGGCGCCATCGATGCCTTCGATGCCGGCACCGATGCCCGCCAGGGCATTCTCGGTGCCCCCGGTGATTCCTTCGATTTTCTCGGAGCCTCAGCCGGGACCTTCGGGTATCCAACCCCCTCCTGGTCCTACAGGTCAGCTCGCTGATCCTTATGACACCTGGGGGGATGATACTTCCACAGACACCGATGATTTACCTTCACCACCCTCTCCTACTGAAAGTAGAAAGCATTCTCCTCCAGAGGACCTCTCTTTAATCAATTTTGTGAAGGAAATGTCGGAATTGGTCCCTTTTCAGCTTCAAACGAAGCAAGATGACAGGCACCAGATGATGGAGCTTCTCCAGTTCCTGAATGCCCCTAAAGTGATCACTTCCATTCCAATTCATCAGGTTTTTCTTGACCTTCTAAAAAAGAATTGGGAGAATCCTGGATCCATTGCTCCAGTACATAAAAAAGCTGACTCTACTTATCTCGTACAGTCAGCACCTGGCTTTCAAAAACCTCAGCTTGACCACCATTCAGTAGTGGTTGAATCAGCCCAAAAGAAAGCAAAAAGGACGAAGCCATACTCATCTATACCTCCTATCAAAGAACATAAGTTCTTAGATAATATTGGTCGACGAGTATACCAAGGGGCCATGCTTATCTCCAGGATAGCTTCTTATCAGCTGTACATGACCCAATACAATAGGGCCATTTTCAAGCAAATACAAGAGTTCTCTGAAACCCTGCCTGAACAATTCCAACATCTTCAAGCCCTTGTAACTAAGGGTTTTGAAGCAGGAAAACATGAAATTAGAACAGCTTATGATATTTTTGACACTTCCACTAGAGTGTCTGCAGCTGCCATTTCGGCAAGATGCTGGGCCTGGCTCAAGTCTTCTGATCTTCGTCCAGAAGTTCAAGACAGACTTTCTGACCTGCCCTGCTTAGGGGATAATCTATTTGGAGATCAAATTCAACAAATAGTTGCTGAATTAAAGGACCATCATGAGACCCTCAAGCAGCTCTCATCGATACCTTCTGATTTCCCTTCTAAACAGCCCTTCAAAAAGGACTCTAAGAAATCATTCTTCCGTACATGGAAGTATTATCCCCCGCCAACAAGATCCAGACCGATGAGGCCTTATAAAAAAAAAATCTCAGCCTCGCCAGCCTCGAAAGCAAAAACCGCAAGCAGCTCCCCAGCCAGGGCCTGCTTCGGGTTTTTTACTTCCACTTGGAGAGCGGAAGCCAGATCCCTCTACAAAGCATACCAGTGGGAGGTCGATTAGGTCACTTTCACGAAAAGTGGCACTCAATCACAACCGACCAATGGGTATTAGCAATCATTGCTCAGGGTTACCACCTGAACTTCTTAACTCTTCCACCGGACTCCCCACCTTTGCAAATATGGGGACTAACCGGCCACTCTGTCCTTCTGGAGCAGGAGGTTTCCCTCCTTCTCCAGTCAAACTCAATAGAACCTGTCCCTCTTTCACAACAAGGCCTAGGATTATATTCCCGGTACTTTCTGATCCCAAAAAAGTCAGGAGGACTTTGTCCAATTCTGGACCTACGAGCCCTTAACAAGTACCTTCAACCGACTCAAGTTCTACAGTACATTGGGGTGCTCATCAACACTGTACATCAAAGGGTGTACCTACCACACGACAGGATACAAACACGGTCTTCTCTGGCTCAGCGTCTACTCAATCGCATGCATCGGCACGACAAATTCTTCAACTGCTGGGTCATATGGCAGCAGCCATCCATGTAGTTCCATATACAAGACTCCACATGCGTCGTCTACAATGGGGACTCAAGAACCAATGTTCACAGTTCTGGCAACCACTATCAAACCAGAGTACGCCTCACCGAACAAATCCATACAGACGTTCAATGGTGGATGAACACCAATCACCTGAACTTAGGAGCACCATTTCAGCGGCCTCATCAAGTCACTCTCACCACGGATGCCTCCCGGAGGGGCTGGGGAGCCCATCTAAACAAAGACTCAGGGACGTTGGTCTCTTCGGGAGTCCAAATTTCAAATCAATCTCCTCTTAACTTCGAGCCATATGGAAGGCACTTCAAACCTTCTCGGCCCAACTTCAGGGAAAACATATCATGGTGTACACAGACAATCAGGTGGCCATGTTTTATGTAAACAAAGAAGGAGGGTCAGGTTCCTGGATTCTCTGTCGAGAAGCGCTTCGCATACTGACGTGGGCGATATCCAAGTCTCGATACAAGCCACTTACCTTCCCGGTCTAAACAATGTAATAGCGGACCGCCTCAGCAGAATTTTCCATCCACACGAATGGACCTTGAACTGGGATGTAGTGTCCAACATATTCCATCAGTGGGGCTTTCCAACTATGGATCTGTTCGCAATGGAGAGCAACTGGCAAACTCAGGCATTCTGCTCCATCTACCCAAGCAAACTTCATTACGCTCCAGATGCTTTCCTCATTCCATGGACGGAAGGCCCACTTTATGCTTACCCTCCCATTCCACTCTTATCAAAAACGATACAAAAAATGCATCAGAGATGCAGCGGACATGATACTCATAGCCCCATCCTGGCCAAGACAACCCATGGTATGCGTATCTCAAACGACTATCCATTCGCCCACCAATTCTACTGGAAAACCATCCCCAACTTCTAATTCAGGAGGGGGGGATCCCTTCTTCATCCAATGCATCAATCCCTCCATCTGACAGCATGGAGATTGAAAGGCATGTACTAAATTACTTGGGACTCTCATCTCAACTGGAGGACGTTCTCATTGAATCCAGAAAACCATCCACCAGGCGTAACTATACCGGGAAATGGCGTCGGTACTCAGAATGGTGCAGACCAAAAAATCTAGACCCTTTCTCTACAACGATTACACATCTTCTGGAATACCTCCATATGCTTTTCACAGCAGGTCTCGCATACACCTCCGTTCGAGTACATGTTGGTGCAATTGCAGCTTTTCATCATACTCACAACGGACTACCCATTTCCAACCACCCTTTAATCTCCAGATTCCTGCGTTTCATTCTACATCTGAGACCACCGGTCACAAAACCGCCGGTACCATGGAATCTCAATATCGTACTGGAACAGTTAATGTTACCTCCCTTTGAACCTCTCGACTCCTGCCATATCAAATATCTTACTTGGGAAAACGGTTTTCTTGGTGGCAGTAACATCAGCATGGAGAGTAAGTGAATTACAAGCCTTGGTTCACTACTCCCCGTACTTAGAATTCTTTCATAACAAGGCCACCCTTCGACCTCATCCTGCCTTCCTCCCTAAGGTAGTATCTGCATTTCATATCAACCAGTCCATTACTCTCCATATTTTTCAGAACTGGAAAATTTATGAATCTTAGGTTGTGGGCTCTCAGTGCATTTTCAATTTTTTCAAGTCTATTATTGACTTCCAAATCTTTTTGCATAATTGCAATGTTAGATTTCTCCACTTCAATCACTCTTTCTTCCATTCTCTCGATTTTATTTTTCTGTGCCATTAATTCTGTTGCGTTATCCTTGACTTGTTGTTTAACTTTTTTAATTTCTTTTGTTAGTCCCACAATCGCTTTTTCTAGGGATTGCAGTGCTTTCCATATTAGATTTAAGGATATTTCAGGTTCAACAAGTGTCTTTAATTGATATGTGGAAACCCGACTCCCTTTTTTCCCCCGACCAGCTGCTTCTCCGACGCCATTTCCCGGACCAAGAGATCTTACCCCTGCAACAAAGTCTAGCCCCGTACCTCCCTCTCCTCCTCCGGGCGCTGCCTTGTCTTCATGCACTTGCATGACAAGTCCTTCCGACACTCGAGCCTGCTCCAAAGCTCCGGCCTTTCCACAGCTCTCCTCCGACAGACTTTCCTCGCTCTGGAGGCTCCCCTCCTCGTCACATCCTGGAGGCGCCGGCCTTTCCGGTGATCTGGGGGTTAATGATAGTTCGGTCGGGGACACATGCTCACGCTCCAAAGCATGTTCCCCAGCGACCTTCTCACCCGGTGTAAGCGGAGGTATGGCAGCGAAGAAACTTCTGATTGTCGGTTGCGATAATTCCAGGGGGGTAGAGATAATCTCTCCAGCCCTCACCCAGGCTTTACGCTTTGTATGGGGCATTCAGGAAAAAGTTAAAGAAAAAATTTCGGGAGCTCCTTACACTGCAACCGATCAGGCGGCCATCTTGGAAAGCTCTCTGGACTTCCATCTTAACCAGTGCATTGTCCTGCTGGCATTTTTTCCCAGGCCCCATTCACATCAAAGGGAACAAGTCCTGCACATTTTTGACTGCAAGAGAGCCTTAGCCTTCTGTCTGGAGCAGATGGAAGCCCATAGACAGTCCACCCAGCTTTTTGTGTCTTTTGACCACAGCAGGCTAGGCATCATTGTTGCCAAACAGACCCTCCAGTTGGCTAGCAGACTGCACCTCCTTCTGTTATACCTCAGCTGGATTGCATCTTGGGGGTCATGTCAAGGCTCACTTTGTTTGAGCCATGGCAGTATCGGTAGCCCATTTGTGAGCAGTCCCCATGGAGATCTGCAGAGCTATGTTGTGGTGTTCTATCCACTCATTCACATCATATTACTGTTGGATAGGGATCGCCAACATGACAGGTTTGGCCAATCTGTCTTTAAGAACTTATTTGTGATTTAGAACCCAACTCTGTTCCTGCCTAGGGTTGTTATTTCAGTTGAGGCTGCCCTTCTCCTGTTACCAACAAAGGGGCTGATGCAAAAAAGTTTCACTGAAAGCAGGCGCTGTATGTTCAGCGCCCACTTTCATAACACACGCCCAGGCACCTCTCCTGGGGGCGCAATGCAATATTTAAATTAGGGCTCGCACTAGCGAGGAGGCGCTAGGGGCGATTGCACGCCCCTAGCATCTCCTTGACAGCGCCAGCTAGAGAGAGGTCCTCTGTCTGTGGCTGTCCGCCGGTTAAGAAAACAGACGCTGAATTTATCAGTGTCCCGTTTTCCTAACCAGCGCACATGCAGGGGTTAGGAAAATGGACGCTGATAAATTCAGCGTCCATTCTCTGAACCTCACTATGGGCACCAGAAGGAGTTAATAAATCAATATTAAAGTGTTGGGCACTTAATATTAATTTATTCACTCCTTCACTTATTGCCGATTGGTCCCTTTACTGTCACATGTCAGTGAAAGGGCCAATCACCTTTGAGAAGGCTGTCCTGAAAGGGGTTTAGTCCTTTATTTATTATTTATTTATTTAGCATTTTTCTATACCGACTTTCCAATAACAGAATTACTGATCAATTCGGTTTACATTTTAAACAATAACAACAATGACAAGTAAATGTCTTACAATGAACAGAATGAACAGGTACTGACAGATGTCAATGAAAAGGACCAATGGGCAATAAGTGAAGGAGTGAATAAATTAATATTAAGTGCCAACACTTTAATATTGATTTATACACTCCTTCTGGTGCCGGAAGTCAGGTTCGGAGCATGGACGCTGAATTTATCAGCGTCCATTTTCCTAACCCCTGCCAGCGCTTTTTTTTTAAATTATTTTTTTAAAGAGTTCCTCCTACTTAATATTCCTTTCTATTACTAGCAACATCCTAGAAGCACCATTTTTTTCCCATAGGGAGTGAATAGCTAATTGCCTCATTCACATGCATTTGCATGTGATGACCACTATTAGTTTCTCTCCATGTTGGACGTGCTTTGTAGAGGCGCTAATCCCCTTATTGCATAAGGGGATTAGTTAGCGCCTATACATCCTGCTGTCCTCTAAGTACACCTGTTATAGGTAAGCAACTTTGCTTTCCTTGAGTCCAGCCAGACTAGTTCAGGATACTCCTTGTTCTGCCAATGTATTATTTTCCTGATTTATTTTCAAAGCAACTGCTGGTGTGTGCTCATCAGCCTTGGATGTTAAACCTTATCAAGGAATGCATGTTATTACCTTTTGTCTGTCCTGTTTCTTTTTGTTTCTCCCTTGGAAGCCCTCTGATTTTTGCTTGGGGAGTGAGGAAATGTTTTGTTTAAAAAAAAAAAAAAAAAAGTTTTAGCTTGTTACATAGAATACTGGACGGCTGAGATCAGAGAAGCCTATAAGGGACAATGTCAGCAAACCTATTATCTGTCTCCATTTGCTGGTTTGGTGGCAAAACCCATGCCTATAAACTGGTCTGACTTGGACTCAAGGAAAGGAAATTAACAGATAAGATCTAATTTATCTGTTAAGCTATGCACCTCTTTGCACTGGGAATAATAGCAAATATTTTGATTAACATGGGATTTGCATGAAGGAGCTCTAATTTGTGCACATGTTTTTTTGCTACTTTGTACCTTATTATTGCGAAGCCTGTAAACTCTTTGAAAGGAAGTTGATTTTACCCATTTGTGGTTTTAATCACGATGTCACTATGTTGAAATTAATTTTATGCAGTACCGTGAAAACTGTTAGCGCTGAAGAATAAAATTTATAGCATTTTTTGTTATTTCTGGAAATATGAAATGCCAGTAGAGGAAGTATTACTTATGATCTGTTTCTTTTAGGTGCCCGTGAATATAGATATACCATATTTATACATATATGAAGGCTTTGCAGCTATTGGTCATCTATCTACTCAAATGTAAGTTCCACAAACAGGTTTTCTCAGCAATGAGTGGTCCATAAAAAATGTGAATTTTCATCCCCTTTAAAGTTCTAGAGGCAGATTTATTTAGTAGTTGAGTGGGTAAGTTATCTGGCTAAAGTTTTATGCATGTAACTTTATTTGGACTTACACGGATATGTCTTCTGCTGAATATATGCAAATAGTACAACTTTTTTCCCCTGACCAGAATTGCCTCTGTAACTTTATCTGGAGAGTGCTCAATATGTGCGCTTAACAGCTAAAGTCTAGCCCTGCCCCTGGATATCTCCATTGACATCCTTTTTGTGCAAACAATCTTTGTCAACACAGACTTTGTGGTCAGTGGGAATTAAAGCATCTGGTTTTGTTTGGGTAACTTAATTACTTGGACAAGGCCTTTGAATATCAACCTTTTTAGTATGCCCTATGACTTTAGCCCTTGTTAAATTGGTGCAAAAAATTTTGATAAGCATGACATTCCAATGTGCCTTACAAACAGGTCGATACTGTAAGACCGCGGGAGAGCGGACGAACGCCCGCTCTCCCGGCGCGCGCACCGGCCCTTCGCCGGTGCGCGCGATTCAGTATTTAAATGAGGTGACGCGGGAAAAACGGGGAAAAGGAGGCGCTAGGGACACTAGCGCGTCCCTAGCGCCTCCTTTTTGTCAGGAGCGGCGGCTGTCAGCGGGTTTGACAGCCAACGCTCAATTTTGCCGGCGTCGGTTCTCGAGCCCGCTGACAGCCACGGGCTCGGAAACCGGACGCCGGCAAAATTAAGCGTCCGGTTTTCGGCCCGACAGCCGCGGGCCGAATTCAAATTTTTTTTTTTTTACTTTTATTTACTTTTGGGGACCTCCGACTTAATATCGCTATGATATTAAGTCGGAGGGTGCACAGAAAAGCAGTTTTTACTGCTTTTCTGTGCACTTTCCTGGTGCCGGAAGAAATTAGCGCCGACCTTTGGGTCGGCGCTAATTTCTTAGAGTAAAATGTGCGGCTTGGCTGCACATTTTACTTACTGAATCGCGCGCGCATACCTAATAGGGCCATCAACATGCATTTGCATGTTGAGGGCGCTATTAGGTGCCGCGGGTGGGCCGCGTGTTTTCCTCCCCTTACTGAATAAGGGGTAAGGGAAAACACACGTCCAGAGCAGGCTGACAGTGCACTCCGACGGAGCACACTTTACTGTATCGACCTGAAAGTATTGTCTACATCTGAGTTAGGCCAGAGGTTTCCAACCTCTTTTGGGCAGCTTGTACCCCCTTTTTCAACCACCAAAAATGTAGTGGACTACCCTATGCTTCTCTTTAATTTTTACATGAGTTAAATGCCATATGGGATATTGACTAATGTAATAAATAGGCATTCCAGAATCCGAGGGGAGGATGCCCCACTGACCCTTGTGGACGCTCCAGTGACACTCAGCCTGCTTCCTCCTCATGGATCGGTGTTCACTGCACCCACATTTAGAGAGGAGTTGGACTGCGTGGTTCAACAGACAGTGCTAAATGCCCTCCGGGGTCTCCAGCAGCCTCCGATGCCGGCCTCCATACCGGCACCAGAAGCGGCGCCCTCCATGTTGGTGCCTCTGCTGGAAAGGCTGGACATGCTGCTTGGTGCCTTACCAACGTAATCTGTACCGGCGGGCCCCCCTGGTGTCCTGTCCGCCACCGGTCCCTCTCCTGATTCCAGGCTCCGTAGAGGAGGAAGATGCAGCTCCATGCCCACCTCCTTGGGCAGTGCCACCAGTGCCCCACCGTCCATCGCAGGTCCTGGTGCCCTCGATGGCGCAACTGCTGTCTGTTCCCCCTCACTGACCATCGGTGCCTGCGCCCCATGATTTGGGTTTTGGCCTTTCTCCTCAAAACAGACAGTTTAGTGGTGAGGAGGAGGCCCCATATGACCCATGGGGAGATGCCTTCTCTGAGCATTCCTCTGAGGCCTCCAAAGACCACCTGTCAGAGCCTTCTTCCCCAGACTAGAGACGGTGCTTGCCTCCTGAGGACTCATCTTTCGCAAGCTTTCTGCAGGCGATGGCGGAAACCGTTCCCTTCTAACTTTTAACAGAAGAGGATACCCGCCACAAGATGTTGGAGATCTCCAATTTGTGATCGTCCCTAAGGAGGTGGTGGCCATCCTGGTATATGAGGTTCTCCTAGACCTCCTCTACCGACTCTGGGAGCATCCGGGTTCCATAGCTCCAGTCAACAGAAAGACGGATGCCATCTATTTAGTGCAACAGGCCCTGGGCTTCCAGAAGAGCCAGTTGTTTCACCAATCAGTGGTAGTAGAATCAGCCCAGAAAAAGGCCAAGAGAAACCGCCCTCACTCCTCCACCCCTCCGAGGAAGGACCACAGAGCCTTAGACGCTCTAGGCTGGAAAGTTTTACAAGGGGCCATACTCATTGCCCGAATAGCAGCATACCAGTTGTATATGAACCAGTACAACAAAAATCTCTGGAAACAGGTGCAGGAGTTCACTGAGGGCCTCCCGCAACAGTTCCAGGAGAGCCTGGAATCCATTGTCCAAAAAGGATTTGAGACCAGTAAGTACGAAGTGAGGGCAGCTTACGACGTCGTTGAGACGGCGGCAAGGGTCTCAGTGGCAGGCATTAGTGCCAGACGATGGGCCTGGCTGAAATCCTCCGACCTCTGTCTGGAGGTCCAAAACAAACTGGCCAACCTCCCCTGTACAGGAGAGAACCTGTTTGGGGATGAAATCCAGGATGCAGTGGCCCAGCTCAAAGATACCATGAGACCCTGCGCCAGTTGTCTAAATGGTAACCACACCCATTCCCCATTTCGAGTATATTATTGAACTATATAACCGTATAATAATGGCACCCTATGGATAATTGAGAAACCACATATTTGTGCCTAACTGTAAACCGTTGTGATGGTGCACTACTAAACGACGGTATAGAAAAATTTTAAATAAAATAAATAAATACCATGGATTCCAGGAAGCCATTTTACAGGCAACAGAGATATTACCCTCCGGCCTCATGTGCTCGACTGGCTCGGGCTGCCCCAAGGGCCAGTCCCGCCAACAGCAGGTACCTCGGGCTCAGCCAGCCCCTCAACCTAGCCCTGTGGCTGTCTTTTGTCTGGCACAGAGAAAGCAGCAGCCTAACCTCAGTGCCTGCACCGTCTGACTCACCGGTGGTGGGGGGCGACTGCCTATTCACAAAAAGCTGGGCCCCTATTACCACCGACCGATGGGTGTTATCCATCGTAGCACGGATGCCTCCAACCTAGGCTGGGGGGGACCCATGTCAACGGCCTCCACATGCAATGGATGTGATCGAAGCCCAAGGCGAGATGCTAGATAAACTTCCTGGAACTCTACGCGTTCCAGGATTGCTTGTCCAGCAGGGTCATCTTGATTCAGACGGACAACCAAGTGGCCATGTGATACGTGAACAAACAGAGGGGCACAGACTCTTGTCTCCTCTGCCAAGAGACAGCTCAGATTTGGGCCTGGGCCCTCCCACGTTCCATGCTCCTGCGCGCGATCTACCTGGCAGGGATGGAGAATGTGGTGGCGGACCGCCTCAGTCGGACATTCCACCCCCAAGAGTGGTCCCTGAACCTCTCTGTGGCGGACAAGATCTTCCACCAGTGGGACCAGCTGGACGTGGTTCTCTTCGCATCCTTGCAGAACCACAAGTTGAACCGCTTCTGCTCCCTGCACAGGTAGGGAAAAGGACCAACCGTGGATGCCTTCACCTACTCCTGCAGTGTGGGTCTTCTATATGCATACCTTATGATTCTGCTCATAGGCAAGATTCTCGTGAAGCTACAACAGGAGCGAGGCTCCATGATCCTCATAGCTCCACACTGGCTGCGGCAGGTCTGGTTTCCGACCCTCCGTGCCGGGCTCCATCTGATGATGTCACCCATCTGTGAGGACTAACATCCTGCTGTCCTGGGAGGACACCTGTTACTGGTAAGTAACTCTGCTTTCTGTCAAGCCTGTTGTTTCACAGTCGGGTAAAAGCCTCAGTTTGCCAGCTTTTTGGCCTACTTTTCAAATTTTAGCTTTTTGTGATTCTTTTTCGCTGCCTCGCACGGTCGACACTGGGTCCCCCCGGTTCTTCTGTTAGCTTCCTAGATAGGTTTTTCAACATTTATTGGCAAGTTTACTTTTGTTATCAGTTCCACTGGGGTGTTGGTGTGCTCGGTGCCTCCTGACCATCAACAGCTGCAGCCATTTATTTCGATCTTGCACATCAGGTTTTATATGGTGCCCCAGGTGTGCAAGGACCATGTCTATCTCGGACCTCCATGATAAATATGTCCTCTGCCTTGGGACATTGCACAACGTTAGGGGTTGCAGCAAGTGTGCGAAGATGACCCCGAAGAGACCATATGGTCCGGCTTAATAAATATGGAGCGCCTCTTCAGGCCGGCGATGACCAATGCATTGGAGGCATCGGGGGACCTCGGAACCACACCGAGCCTTCGACATTGGGCAGACCTTTGGCTCCATCGAGTTAATCTGCTGAAAGAGATGCCAGAGATCTGCCATCATCTGTTCCTCTGCACCGGGGAAGGACAGTGCTGAGCACTGAGGGAGACCGAAAAAGCATCAGATTGGTCCATGCTGGTCATGGGGATGTATACCAGCTCAAGCTGTGATGCCTCCAAAGTGACCTGCGGTGAAGAGCATGATTCCTCCATTGATGCCAGGGATGCGTGGCATTGGGCTCCATCGGTCCTGATGCCTGCCACAGATTCTCTTCCTACCCGCCTAGAACTGTGGATGGGTGAGCTATAAATATGTGAAACAAATAACTGGGTCACCTTTATCCACATGTTTGTTTACACCCTCAAAAAAAAGGTAGCATATTTGTGAGGGAAGAATTCTCTCATTTAAATCTACATTGGCTTTGTCCCATTTGCCTATATATTTTCAGTAATTTTGTTCTAGGATAGTTTTTACCATTTTGCCTGGCACAGACGTCTAGCTCCACCTCTATACTGGTTATAGCTGTGGGCTCCAGTTCACTTCTCCTTCTGTGGTGGCACAAGCTGTGTGCGTTCTTCCTCTTTCCACATCACTGCAGGCCCATGGTCTCCAGCAGAAGGCAGACCTGTACACATGTAATTCTCATGGTTTGCAGTCTTTGTCATTTCTGCATCTGCATTTAGAACAGCATGCTCTTTAGGCTGCATGGCATGACACCTGAGGCAGATACCTGTTTGCCTCTCCCTTGACCTGGTAGAACAGAAAATGCCAGCAGAAAGGCTCTGTCTCAATTGATTGACATTTAGCTGGTGGATTATCTTTGGGCCAACTAGCAGTGCTGCTCTTCATGCCACTGATTCACTTAAGAACATAAGAAAATGCCATACTGGGTCAGACCAAGGGTCCATCAAGCCCAGCATCCTGTTTCCAACAGTGGCCAATCCAGGCCATAAGAACCTGGCAAGTACCCAAAAACTAAGTCTATTCCATGTAACCATTGCTAATGGCAGTATTGTGAGAAACCAGTTGCCAGCCCTTTTCTATATAATAGTCAAATATTTCATTGAAAATGCCCTGAAAAGCATGATAGTAGAAAGCAGAATTAATGTGTTGCTTAAATGCTTTCTAATGAAAAATTTAAACCATGTAATCAGGTTTTTTGTTTGTTTTTTTTCAGGGAAAGGTTTATGCCTTATTGTCATGTTTCAGATTTTTGTCTGTCTGATGTTCTAGATCCAAGTAAGTGACTGGTCCATTTTACATTTTCTCTTCCAGTTCTGTTCATTAGCCTGAGTTAGTTATGCAAATTATGGTAGGTTATTATAAATTTAAATGCAGAAAAGTGTTTTCCAGGAAATTTTGAATTGGAAGATTTGCTCGTGCAGTTTTTTCCTTATTTATATAAACCTTGCATATACCGTTTTCTCAAAAAATTTCTTATTCATATTTTCCTAATGCTCTTAATAGATTTATGAGTTGATTTGGCATGGTATTTATCCTATAAATTTAGTTACAATAATAAAAAAAAAAAAAAACCCTCATGTTATATTTTTCATGCTGTTCTTGATTTATCAAGTAAGCAAGTAGTTGAAATTTGATTGGAGTGGGAATCAATATATACACTTATGTGGTTAAATGTTATAGTGAAACAAAGTCAAGATTTGTAATGAAAATAACATTTTTATTGGAATACTTGTAAAATGTAAATATAATACACATGAGCATGTAATTCTTACATTTTTTAAATTAAAGGGGAAAAAGGCACTGAAAACTGACTCATTTTAGTCCACCCAAAGAACTGTGCATGATACATCATTGTATGCCTCATTCTCTGAGGGCAAGCAGGATGGCAGTTCTCGCAAGTGGGTGATGACATTTGATGGAGCCTGGCTCAGAACTTTGTGTCAGTTTTTAGCTCTTTGACAGTGCCCTATTGGGAAATTGCAGGCTTGCATGTCCATGCAGAGGCCTCTCAGTTTTTTCTTTTCCATGGAGCTCACTGTTCTCAAATCTTCACACTCCTGCTTTTCTCACAGGACAAGCAGGATGGTAGTTCTCACACATGAGATACATCATCAGGATGGAGCCCAATCACAGAATACTTTTGTCAAAGTTTCTAGAACTTTGACTGGCACCTACTGGGCATGCCCAACACGGCACCAACCCTGCATCCAGAAGGGGTCCCCCTTCAGTCTTTTTTTCCGCGCAGCAGTAGCCACGCGGGTTAAGGAGCTCTCTAGAGATTCCTAACAGGAATTTTCCTCACAGAACTTTTTTCAAAAATTTTTTAAAATTCTACCTCATCTGTGGTCCCCCTATCGATTCCGTAGTCTGCAGTCGTAAGGTAAGGCTTTACCCTCGTTTGCGGTCAATTCCCGTCGAGTTTTCCCTTCGGGGCCTACTGGCCATCGACCGCACCGCGGCTAAATATTTGTCAAAGCCATGGTGTCTGGTTTTCATCGGTGCCCTTACTGTCCTCTGACAATGTCCATCACAGACCCGCATAGGGTCTGTGATGGACATTGTCCATCACAGAGCATCCGGTCGCCGACTCTATTCCCACGGTGCTCGCACCGCTACTGGGCAGTCTGGATTCGTTGATCGGTGCCCTTCCACCGGTGGAACTGAGGACACCAGTATGTCCTACGCCTTCCACCCCGATTCCTTTGTCATCGGAGGATAAAGACACACAGAGACCGGAACCCATGTCCGGGTGTGTTGTGTTTGGGGTCCGACCATGACATGCTAACTTGCACCAAATATCCCCAAATGACACCGAAGGGCTGTAAGGCCAGTTCAGAGAAGATGGAGTTTCTTTTTCAGGCAAAGCCACAGACTTCATTGACCGCTTCGACATCGTCTGAGCCAGTGCCATCGACCTCTCACCAGCAGCGGGACACCGGTGTTGCCCGCCTGGCACCGACTACTCCGAAGGTGTCAACTTCTTCCTCTTCGGCTCCGGAGAAGGACCAAGGAGAATATCGCGAAAAACGTCGACACCGTCACCAGAAGGCTCAGGCGCCGATCCAGGCAAGCCTGTGGCATCGGCGTCAACTGAGCCACCTACTAAGAAATCCTGTCCAGAGAAGGCCCCATCCTCCTCCTGCGACCGGGTCACCAAGGCATTCCCCACCTTCATTGGTGCCGGGAGCCACGACTCCACTTTCCCCGGTGGACCGTCCGGCTATGCCAGCGCTGCCTCCTACTCCAGAGCTGGGGTTGCATGCCCCAGGCCTCCGTGCTGAATTGGATCAGATGGTCCAAGAGGCCATCGGAAAGGCGCTGCGGGGCTTCCAGCCTCCATCAACGCCAGCACAGATGCCAGCTCCGGTCGCCGACTCTATTCCCACGGTGCTTGCACCGCTACTGGGCAGTCTGGATTCGTTGATCGGTGCCCTTCCACCGGTGGAACAGAGGACACCAGTATGTCCTACGCCTTGCACCCCAATTCCTTTGTCATCGGAGGATAAAGACACACAGAGACCGGAACCCATGCCCGGACCGTCCAGGATCCTACCACCAAACTCGCCTGTCGATGCTACCGGTTCCATCGGTACCCATTCCGCCATTGATGCCGTATCGCCCTCCATCAATGCCGTCAGTGTCTCCATCGATGCCGTCAGTGCCTCCTCCGGTGCCGTCGGTGCCTAGACCTGATCCCTCGGGAACAGCACCATTCCTTCCCTCTGGAGATCCCATGGGAGCCGGAGACCAATCTTATGATCCTTGGACCGATGATTCTTCTCAAGATACTGATGACTTGCCTTCAGAACTATCTCCCCCTGAGGAGAGAAAACGTTCTCCTTCAGAGGACCTGTCTTTTATCAATTTTATAAAGGAAATGTCTGAGACCATATCATTCCAGCTTCAGACAGAAGAGGACTCCAGGCATAAAATGCTGGAAGTGCTCCAATTTGTAGATGCAAACAAGGAGATTATGTCCATACCTGTTCATGAAGTCCTCCTGGACCTGCTGAAAAGGAATTGGGAGCATCCAGGCTCTGTACCACCAGTGAACCGCAAATCAGATGTCATTTATCTGGTGCAAACCGCCCCTGGATTTCAGAAAACACAGTTGGCCCATCATTCTGTGGTTGTGGAGTCAGCCCAGAAAAAGGCACCTCTGTCTAAGCCTCATTCTTCCATACCTCCAGGAAAGGAACAGAGATTCCTGGATGCATTCGGCCGACGTGTGTTTCATGGCTCAATGCTTATTTCTCGCATTGCTTCTTACCAGTTATACATGACCCAATATAACAGGCACCTTTTTAAGCAGATCCAAGATTTCTCTGTCTTTGCCAGACCAGCTTCAGAATCAACTCAGAAGCCTGGCTCAGAAGGGTCTAGATCAGGGGTGGGCAATTAATTTTCCCATGGGGCCGCATGAGAAATTGGGATGGTTTTAGAGGGCCGGACTAATATAATTAACTCAGTTCTCAATAGCCCTACTTATGAAAAGACAGCAGTTTACCACCAATGTATGTCCTCTGAGAAAACACAACAAATAAGACCGATACAAACGCTTACATGCTAGCAAAATATCTCATCTCGGTAACAGACACAGAACCGACCTAACATACTCCCAGGATCTGTAGTAATGCACATAAACTAATCCGCACACAGTTACACCTGTATTATGGAATACACTCAAACAGGAGCAACCCTATCTATGAAAAGGCAACACTACAAATATTACATCAGACCCTAAACACCAATACACCTCTTATTAGGAAAACAGAACTAACAAGCAGCTATAGATCCCCAAACAGAAATAATTGTAAAACTATACTAATAAGCAGAATAAATGTTTCTAAACAGCTATGAACAGAATAACATCCAACAATTAAAAACTCATAAAAACTATTAAACATTCTCCAAACACCAATAAAATATTTCAAAAAAGCAGACATCACACAATTAAAATGGCAGTCAAGAAAAATAAACTTAAAGCCACCTTTACTTACCCCCTCCAGCAGCTCTCCTACTCCCCTTCCCTGCAGGCCATGGCACACACCAGAAGCAGCAGTAGAAGCTAAGCTCTATACTTATGGTCCTCTTCCTTAGTGCCCATGTCTCTCACACACACACCATACCAGTCATGCCCCCATGACCAGTTTCTGTCTCTCACACACCAATCATCTCCCAAACAGTCTTTGGCACACACACACCAGTCACCTTCCTGAACAGTTTCTCTCATGCCATAAACACACACACACACACACAGGCTTCCCACTCCCGTGTTCTACTTGCATATATGGTCTTCTCACTCTCATAATCACTTTCTCTGTCTCTCTCTCACACACACACACACACACTCACTCACCAGTATCTCACTCCCATGCTTGTTCTCTCCACATGCACAGGCTTCTCATTCCCAAAATCACTTTCTTTCTCTCTCTCACACACACACACCAGTCTCTCACTCCCATGTTCTCTTTCAGATATACCGGCTTCTCCCTCCCATGATGTGTCTCACACACACCCGGGTTTCTCACTCCCATGCTCACTCTTCACATGCACAGGCTTCTCATTCCCATAATCACTTTTTCTCTTTCTCTCACACACACACACACACACCAGTCACCTGATCTCACTCATGCATACACACACACACACAGGCTTCCCACTCCCAAGTTCTCTTTCAGATATACAGGCTTCTCCCTCCCATGCTGTGTCTCACACACACCCAGGTTTCTCACTCTCATGCTCACTCTCTTCACATGCACAGGCTTCTCATTCCCATAATCACTTTCTCTCTGTTACATACACACCAGTCTCTCTCATTTCCATGCTCACTCTCCACGTGCACAGGCTTCTCATTCCCTGAATCACATTCTCTCACATTCACACACACCAGTCTTTTTCTCTCACACACACAGTCACCTTACCAAGCAGTCTCTCTCTCTCATGCATGCACAATCACCCAGGTTTCTCACTCCCACAACTCCAGGCTTCTTATGCTCATGCTTTCCCACATACCCAGACTTCTCACTTCCATGCTTTTTCTCTCACACACACACACACATCAGTCACCTCCCTGACTAATGCCTCACACTCTCACATACACATCAGTCATCTCCCTGAGCAATCACTTTCATTGTCTCTCACATACACACACACATCAGCTCTCTGACCACTCAATCACACACAGGCTGGCTGGCTGCTTCTCACTCTCTCTTACTCACTTCCTCTTCCCCCTACATATGTCACGGAGTTTTTTGCCGGTCCGCGGCGCGCGCTCCCGGTCTCTCCCGCTGCCGTTGCCGCTGGGCTGTCAGCACGTTCAAGCCCAGTGGAAACGGCAGCGGTGTTGGAAGAAGCTGTGGCACCCGCGGCTGGCCTTTTCTTCTTCCCGCGCCTGCCCCCCCCCTCCCGTGACCCGAAACAGGAAGTGATACAGGGAGCGGTGCGCGGGACGGAGAAAGAGCCGTGCCGCGTCGGCTGCAGCATCGGCCCCCGAGCAATTGAACCAGCCGGCAATCGAGAAAGGAGTCAGCAGCATGAGCCTCCCGCGGCCGAAGGGATTCTTCTTTCTTGGCCTGCGGGGGCTCATGCTGCTGACTCTTCTCGATTGCCGGCTGGTTCAATTGCTCGGGGGCCGATGCTGCAGCCGACGCGGCACGGCTCTTTCTCCTTCCCGCACACCGCTCCCTGTATCACTTCCTGTTTCGGGTCACGGGAGGGGGGGGGGGCAGGCGCGGGAAGAAGAAAAGGCCAGCCGCGGGTGCCACAGCTTCTTCCAACACCGCTGCCGTTTCCACTGGGCTTGAACGTGCTGACAGCCCAGCGGCAACGGCAGCGGGAGAGACCGGGAGCGCGCGCCGCGGACCGGCCAAAAACTCCGTGACATATGTAGGAAAGAAACTCGAGCGAAGGCACGCTGCCCGATTGGCCGGTGCTGGGCAAGGCTTGCCCAGCACCGGCCAATCGGACAGCATGCCTTCGCTCGAGTCACTCCCTCCCCCCCCCCCCCCCCCCCCCCCCCCGGACGCTGTAAAAAAAAAACCCAGTTCATTCTCCGCTCCCTCGCTCCCCGATTGGCCGGCCAATCGGGGAGCGAGGGAGCGGAGAATGAACTGCTGCCTTCCCTCTGCAAGGGAAGGCAGCAGTGCCTCATTCCCCGTCTGCTCTCAGCAGTGGGCGGGCCGGATTCAGACCGTAGGCGGGCCGGATTCAGCCCGCGGGCCGCCCCTTGCCCAGGTCTGGTCTAGATGCTGGCAAGCATGAGGTCCTCGCTGCCTACGATATTTTTGACACTGCCTCTAGGGTGTCCGCAGCGGGGATTTTTTTGCACGAAGGTGGGCCTGGCTAAAGTCCTCCGACCTAAGAGGTACAGGACCACTTAGCTGACTTGCCCTGTGCTGGAGATAATCTCTTCGGGGACAAAATCCAGGAAACCTTAGCACAGCTTAAGGACCACCACGAGACGTTACGTCAGCTTTCTTCGGTGCCTTCTGATTTTTCATCCACTTCCAAGAGGACATTCAGAAGGGACTCTAAGCGGCCGTCCTTCAAGCCACGAAGAAATTATCCTCCTGCTTCTTGGGGTCGTTCCTCCAGGCCTTACCAGAAGGGTCAGTCCTGACAATCCGGGCCACAGAAGACCCAGCCAGCCCCTCAACCGGGCCCAGCTGCAGGATTTTGAGTCCTCGTTGGAGGATATTTGTTAACCTCCTCTACCATCCGTACCCGTTGGTGGTCGATTGTGCCATTTCACCAACATATGGCACACAATCACTACAGATCAATGGGTACTCGTTGCAGTGGCTCAAGGTTACCACCTCAACTTCCTGACTGTACCGGCGGACTCCCCACCTCGGCTGACATGGGGATCATCCTACCACTCCCCTCTTCTAGAGGAAGAGATTTCAACCCTCCTCAAATCCCGGACGATAGAACCAGTGCCCCTCTCCCAACAGGGGCAGAGGTTCTATTCCCGGTATTTCCTCATTCCAAAAAAGTCGGGGGGCATTCGTCCAATTTTGGACTTGCACGCCTTAAACATGTATCTTCAAAGGGAAAAGTTCAGGATGGTAACCTTAGGCTCTCTACTTCCTCTTCTACAAAGAGAAGATTGGCTTTGCTCTCTGGATTTCCAAGATGCATACACACAAATCTCGATCACTCCGTTTCATCGCAAATTCTTTCGGTTCCTAGTCGGCCACCGATACTTCCAGTACTGGGTACTGCCATTTGGCCTAGCGTCCGCACCTCGGGTCTTTATCAAGTGCCTCGTAGTGGTCGCAGGCTACCTCAGGGGTCAAGGTGTCCATGTCTACCCTTATCTCGACGATTGGTTGATAAGGGCCCTAACTCAAAAGGACGCACTAGCCTCCTTATGTCTAACTCTCAATACACTGCTGACTCTTGGGTTTCTGGTCAACTGTACCAAATCCAAGCTAGTTCCATCTCAAACCCTATCCTTCATAGGTGCCGACCTGGATACCGTACAGGCAAAAGCGTTCCTCCCTCAGGATCAAGCTCATAATCTCACGTCACTGGCGCAGTTCCTCCAAGCTCGAAATTACTCAACAGCTCGTCATTTCCTCATTTTGCAGGGTCACTCCGATGGCCCACCTCACCATGAGAGTGATACGGTGGACCTTAAAATCCCAGTGGGCTCAGGTTTATCATTCAGTGTCCAGCATTGTCCATATTACCAAGCAGCTCTGCCTGTCGCTGACCTGGTGGATGCAACGCTCCAATCTCCTTCAAGGCCTTCCTTTTCAGGCTCCAGAACCTCAGATTACTTTAACGACAGATGCCTCCAACCTAGGATGGGGTGCTCATGTCGACAACCTGCAGACTCAGGAAACCTGGTCTCCAGAGGAATCCAAATAAATTTCCTGGAACTTCGGGCGATCAGATATGCCCTCAGGGTTTTTCAGGATTGCCTCTCAAACAAGGTCATCCTGATTCAGACTGACAATCACGTGAGGTGTGGTACATCAACAAGCAGGGGGGAACAGGCTCCTACCTTCTGTGTCAGGAAGCTGCACAGATATGGCAATGGGCTCTTTCCCACTCGATGTACCTCAGAGCGACCTACTTGGCGGGCATGGACAATGTTCTAGCAGACAAGTTGAGTCGAACCTTCCATCCCCACGAATGGGTCTCTCTCAACCCTACGATAGCAGACACAATCTTCCAACGTTGGAGGTATCCACACATAGACCTCTTTGCATCCATCCACAACCGCAAAATACAGAACTTCTGCTCACTCACTCGCAGCCGATACTCACAGCCGAAGGACGCTTTTGCCCTCTTGAGGTTAAGCGGTCTCCTCTACCCATACCCTCCACTTCCACTCATATCAAAGACTCTCGTGAAATTGCAGAGGGACAAGGGCTTAATGATTCTGATAGCCCCTCATTGGCCACACCAGGTCTGGTTTCCAATCCTCCAGGACACCGGCACATCCCTCTGGGGGAGGACCCGCTTCTGATAACTCAGAATGATGGGGCCTGTGCCACCCCAACCTCCAGGCCCTGTCCCTGACGGCCTGGATGTTGAAAGGTTAATACTCCGACCCCTTAACCTTTCGGAGTCCGTATTCCGAGTCTTGGTAGTTTCACGAAAGCCTTCCATGAGACGGTCTTATTGTTCGAAATGGAAGAGGCTTACGGTCTGGTGCACATCCATGTCCATAGACCCCTTCACTTGCTCCACCGCGAAGTTTCTGGACTATCTCTGGCACCTGTCAGAGTCAGGCCTCAAAACTTCCTCTATACGGGTGCATGTCACTGCGGTAGGCGCTTTCCACAATGGCGTGGGAGATGTCTCTATTTCGACACAACCCGTAGTAACATGCTTCATGAGAGGCTTACTCCACCTGAAACCTCCACTTCACCTTCCGGCCCCTGCTTGGGACCTTAACGTCGTTTTGGGGCGGCTCGTGAAACCTCCGTTTGAGCCTCTCCACTCCTGCAATCTCCGCTTTCTCACCTGGAAAGTAATTTTTCTTCTTGCTGTAACTTCTGCTCGCAGAGTTAGTGAGTTGCAGGCTTTAGTCACCTACCTGCCTTACACTAAAATTCTACATGACAGGGTAGTGCTCCACACCCACCCTACATTTTTACCAAAGGTAGTATCGGAATTTCATCTTAAATCAATGCATCGTCTTACCTACTTTCTTTCCCAGGCTCCATTCAAACCCAGGAGAACAGGCTCTACATTCCTTGGACTGCAAGCGTGCCCTAGCCTTTTATCTAGAGCGCACATCTGCCCACAGGAAGTCCACCCAATTATTTGTCTCTTTCGATAGCATCAAATTGGGTAATCCAGTGGGAAAACAGACCCTGTCCTCCTGGTTGGCGGACTGTATCTCTTTTTGCTACCAGCAAGCAGGCATTCTGCTTGCTGGTAGCATTCGTATATAACGTATATAACGAATGTTTCGCTAAACTCTGTACATATCCTTTCCCCTTGTGTCATTGTTTTACTCCCTCCCTGCCCCCACCTTTGTCACTCCTAGTTGAATCCCTCCTTTCTAATTTAGCTAGTTTTTGCTCTGTTACTGCGTTCTATTGTTTGCTGTTCTTTGTAAAGGCAATGCCTATATATACATTGGTTGTAAGTTACCTGTAAACCGACACAATGTGCAAACGGTTGTCGGTATATAAAACCGTTTAAATAAATAAATAAATAAATAAATAAATAAGTAAAGACGGTCAAAGGCACACTCGATTAGGGCCATGGCAACCTCAGTGGCACACCTCTGTTCGGTGCCACTCACTGACATCTGCAAAGCTGCTACCTGGAGCTTTCTCCACACCTTCGCAGCCTATTATTGCTTAGATAAGGCTGGCAGGCAAGATTCCATCTTTGGCCAGTCAGTTCTTCGCAACTTATTTTCAGTTTAACTTCCCATCATCCCTCCAGCAATGTTAAGGGTTTCAGGATACCCTCCTACCCAAATCCACCCCTGTTGTTGTGCCTGTTGCACGTCTTTGAGTGCATTTGGTGCATTGCTTGTGCATCCTCAGCTCGCTATTCACCCATGTGTGAGGACTACCATCTTGCGTGTTCTGGAGAAAAGCAGAGATGCTTACCTGTAACAGGTGTTCTCACAGGACAGCAAGATATTAGTCCTCACGAAACCCGCCCGCCACCCCGCGGGGTTGGGTTCGTTCATGATTTATTATTTTATTTTTTGCACGTACTTCTTGCTATACACGAGACTGAAGGGGGAACCCTGCTGGATGCAGGATTGGTGCTGTGCTGGGCAAGCCCAGTAGGTGCCAGTCAAAGTTCTAGAAACTTTGACAAAAGTGTTCTGTGATTGGGCTCCATCCTGATGATGTCACCCATGTGTGAGGACTAACATCCTGCTGTCCTGTGAGAACAACTGTTACAGGTAAGCAACTCTGCTTTTCTCCAGAACTTGCAGGATTTGTTTATTGCGGAACCCCACAGTTTCTTCTTTCTTGTTAGTAAACCTAGGTAAGGCCTTTCTATCGTTTTTTGTAAGTTTTCATTCCATTATTGTACCCAATCGGTGCATCAGCTGCTCGTGGTCTAGATCAGTTTTGCCTCTAGTTTATCATTCGGCCATAGATACATCTAACAATGGCTTCAAGAGAATGTCCTCTGTTTGAAAGGGTCATGTCTATCACAGACTCCTATGATAGATGGGTCCTGTGCTTGGGGGCATTTTGTGATGATCTGGGGTGTTGTCGATGTACAACCATGATCCCTCGGGGGCCCTTGTCCTTGTTGGAGGTCATTGAGGAACACTTGGAGCACCATGGGTCCAAGCCATGAACCCTGGCACTGAGGGACCCAGGAGCCATACCAGATACTGGCAATGCATCGACCCCCCCCCCCCCCCCCCACACACACACACACACACTGACTTTGAGCATAGAGGACTGCAGGGACAAACTGTTGGCTTCTTCATCTCCAATGTTGGAGTCCCGATGCCAAGCATTGAGTGAAGGCGAAGTAGTATCTGCTTCAGTCTCTGTTGATTTGCACTGTGCTGAAAGCAGAGGCATTCTAGCATTCTGGTTGTGGCCATGAATTCCCAATGCATTCCTGCAGTGGGGAGAGCTATCCTAGATTGCATTCCCGATTACCACAACAGTTTTGGCCGGTCCAGATATATGCAATCTATATATCTTTGGTTTCCCAGGAAGATATGGCCTTTCTACCTGCCTCCCAATAGAGTATTGGTGCCCCTTCATTGAATCAGTAATAATGGCAGGTCAACTGCTGTTGGAGTATCTACAACTACCTAATAGCCCAGCACTGGCATCTGTACTGATGTCTGTTTCCAGAGGGAAATCAATGTTGATAGTGGCTGCACTGATCGTGATCTCCAACCCTTTGGGGGAAGAAGCTTCACTGATGTGCAGGTGTTCTTCGGGTTCCAGGTCCCAATAGAAAAGCACTCCCTTCTTTGAGGCCTTGTCAGCAGGAAGAAAGTCCCCATCCAAGGAACTTTTGACTTTTTTTTTCTTTCTGGAGGAGAAGTCGGGAGACCTCCACTTCAGAGCCAAATCTAGATCTGTAGCCATACCCCCAGGAATACTTGGAGACTCACTCCAACTGGAATGTCTGGGGGAAAGAATGGGAGATCGTTCATCTAAATGTCAGATGAAATTTAATGTGGACAAATGCAAGATGATGCATATAGGAAAAAATAACCCATGCTGTAGTTAGACAATGTTAGGCGTTATAGTGAATAATGCATTGAAATCATTGGCTTACTGTGCTTCGGCAGTCAAGAAAATAAATAATGTTAGGAATTATTAGGGAAGGAATGAGGAATAAAACAGAAAATGTCATTATGCCTCTGTATCACTCCATGATGAGACCACTGTGTGCAGTTCTCATTGCCACATCTCAAAAGAGATATAGTTGCACTGGAGAAGGTACAGAGAAGGGTGCCCAAAATGATAAAGGGAATGGAAAGGTTCCTCTATGAGGAAAGGCTAAAGAGGTTAGGGCTGTTCAGCTTGGAGAAGACAGCTGAAAGGGACATTGTTGAGGTCTATAAAATCATGAGAGGTTTAGAACAGGTAAATATGAATCTGTTATTTTATCTTTCAGATAAGAGAAGGACTAGGGGACACTTCTTGAAGTTAGTAAGTAGCACATTTGAAACAAATCAGGGAAGGACTCAGACGAGCCATGTATGGGCGAGAATTTCAGAGATTGGATCAAGGAAGCGGTGGCACGGTTCAGAGAACACTGCAATGGTTCTACTCCACAGTCATTCCAGACCCGCCCTTCTCCTCCAGGAGGTTACCTGTGTATGTGTTTGTGGTGGTGGGGGGTGGAGGGGGTGCAGAGAACATGTTTCTCAACCGAGAATCCCATACAGAATGGTCTCTCCATCCAAGGCAGCAGAGGACCCCTAAGCCACAACCAGCATCCCAGTCAAAACCAGGGATGAGATTTTTGGCTGGTTTGCAGAGAGCATAGCACAGATCAAAGTTACCTGTGTTGGTGGCCTGCTAAGGTTTTATATAACTTGGCCCAGTGTAACTTAAGGCTTGTGGGTCTTCAGCATAATACGAAGAGGATATAAATTGACATCTATTAGAATTTTCACCAAATCGGCCTCTGGATACTGCTTGGGAGAAGCCTCCACGTTAGGATGTGCTTCAGAAGGAGCTCTCCTCCCTTTTAGAGACTAAAGCAGTTGAACCTGCTGCATGAAGGAAAAGAGGGCATGGATTCTACTCAAAGTAATTCCTGATTCCAAAGAAAGCAAGGGGACTTTGTCCCATCCTAGATCTAAGGATCTTGAACGAGTATCTTGAACGAGCACCGAACATTGTATGGAGGCAGTGGAACAGAAGAATTTTAAATGGTCAATATTCTCAGTGGAAAATGGTAAACAGTGGAGTACCTCAGGGATCTGTATTGGGACCGGTGCTTTTCAATATATATATATATAAATGATCTGGAAAGGAATACGACGAGTGAGGTTATCAAATTTGCGGATGATACAAAATTATTCAGAGTAGTTAAATCACAGGCAGACTGTGATACATTACAGGAGAACCTTACAAGACTGGAAGATTGGGCATCCAAATGGCAGATGAAATTTAATGTGGACAAGTGCAAGGTGTTGCACATAGGGAAAAATAACCCTTGCTGTAGTTACACGATGTTAGGTTCCATATTAGGAGCTACCACCCAGGAAAAAGATCTAGGCATCATAGTGGATAATACTTTAAAATCGTCGGCTCAGTGTGCTGCAGCAGTCAAAAAAGCAAATAGAATGTTAGGAATTATTAGGAAGGGAATGGTTAATAGAACGGAAAATGTCATAAAGACGAGATGTTCCCAACGTTCGTCGGTATATAAAAGATTTTAAATAAATAAAAATAAATAAATAATGCCTCTGTATCGCTCCATGGTGAGACCGCACCTTGAATACTGTGTACAATTCTGGTCGCCACATCTCAAAAAAGATATAGTTGCGATGGAGAAGGTACAGAGAAGGGCAACCAAAATGATAAAGGGGATGGAACAGCTCCCCTATGAGGAAAGGCTGAAGAGGTTAGAGCTGTTCAGCTTGGAGAAGAGACTGCTGAGGGGGGATATGATAGAGGTCTTTAAGATCATGAGAGGTCTTGAACGAGTAGATGTGACTCGGTTATTTACACTTTCGAATAATAGAAGGACTAGGGGGCATTCCACGAAGTTAGCAAGTAACACATTTAAGACTAATCGGAGAAAATTCTTTTTCACTCAACGCACAATAAAGCTCTGGAATTTGTTGCCAGAGAAGGTAGTTAGTGCAGTTAGTGTAGCTGGGTTCAAAAAAGGTTTGGATAAGTTCTTGGAGGAGAAGTCCATTAATGGCTATTAATCAATTATACTTAGGGAATAGCCACTGCTATTAATTGCATCAGTAGCATGGGTTCTTCTTAGTGTTTGGGTAATTGCCAGGTTCTTGTGGCCTGGTTTTTGGCCTCTGTTGGAAACAGGATGCTGGGCTTGATGGACCCTCGGTCTGTCCCAGCATGGCAATTTCTTATGTTCTTATGTTCTTAAATAAATAAAAGTTGTAGATGATTTCCCTGGACATCCTAATTCCCTTTTTGCAAAAAAGAGGACTGGCTACTCTCGATCTGAAGCATGATTACACTCACATAGAGCTATTTTTAGGTCACAGAAAATATTTCAGATTTATGGTAGATCTCCTTCAGTACTGCATGTTGCCTTTTCGCCTATCATCAGCCCCATGTGTCTTAACCAGTGTCTCATCATGTTAGTGGTACATCTGTGTAAATGGGGGATGAATGTGTTCCCCCTTCCTTGATTATTGGCTGTTAAGAGCATGTCTCAGGATTAATGTGCAAAATCATTCAGATGCTGGAGTTACTAGGGTTCATAAACAACTATCCAAGTCCCACCTGAACCCATCATCTCAAGTGGAGTTTATCGGAGCACTGCTAGACACGACTCGGGCAAGAATTTTCCTTCCATAGCAGAGAATTGTCATGTTGATATCCATGCTGGAAAAGATCAAAGTGAGTCAGACATCAGCATGAGATGTTGTGGTTGTTGGGCCTCATAGCATCAACAGTCCATATTATTCCCTTTGCACAATTCTATATGAGGAGATCCCAATGGAACCTCAGATCATAGCAACTGCCAGCCTCTCAAGATTTTCAAGATAGCATCCACATCATGCAGCAGCTCAAGGGCTCACTGTCCTGGTGGCAGATCAATTCCAATTCAACCAAAGGCATACCTTTCTAAATTCTTGTCTTCCGAATTGTCCTGACTACAGATGCGTCCAATTGATGGGGGAGCCCATGTAGGAGGGACTCTGTGCTCAAGGTCTTTCTCAGATGGCAGTCCTTGCCAAATGAGTGATGGCCTCCGATGAGCCCTGCACGGAAAAACTGTTAGTTTATAGAACTTTGAACTTCAGTGGGCATGCTCATATCATGCTATTATGCCACACATTCATGTAGGGCCCCTTCAGTCTTTTTCCACGGAGCTTTTAGGTTGTGGTTCCAGCCTCTTTTTGGTGTGATATTTTTGTGCTTTTCCTTAAGTTTTTTGTCTGCCTGTCACAGGGTTGTGCAGTCTCTTCCTTCTGGCTCTCTAGGTAAAGTTTTTCTAAGTTTCCTTTTGCTGCCATTCCCTAGGAATTGTCAGCCATCAACTTTCTGCCACCATACTTTGATTTTTTTCTTTTTTTTTTTTTGTCCCTTTTGTTTTACTCCATAATGAGAGTGAATACATATGTTTTTCATAAAATGGATCCAACTTAACAGTTTCTAGAAACTTTGACTGGGCACACTGAGCATGCCCAGCATGCTCTATACCATACGTCCATGCAAGGTTCCTCTTTAGTCTCTTGTTTTCTGTGGTGCTTTAGCTCTAAAAATTTTGATTTTTACCTTGTGGAAAACGTTGTGGTTTTTCGCTATCTTTTTCCTTTGTTCTGTTGCTGGGTCCCTTTCGGTGCCCCCCCATAGTGTCCCCTAGTCAGGGTTTTCTCCGTTCAGGTGTTTCTTTTTGCGCTTGGTTTCCCCTATGGTGGCGGTGCCTCGGTGCCCGTCTTCCATTGACGTCTGCTGCCATTGTTCAGTGTTTTTCCCCATTTGTTTCACCGCCAGTGCCTGTGGACCATGTTGATCACCAATCTTCATGATGTTTGCATCCTCTGCCTGGGGGCATTGCATGATGTCCGTGGTTGCCACTTGAGTGCCCTGATGACCCCAAAGTGATGTCTGCTTCGACGTGACAAGATGGACCATCTCTTCGGGTTGAAGAAGTCCGAGCCATCAGGATTGGCGGCATCAGCATTGGAGGACCACACTGATGGACACATACCATTGACATCGGCGGGACTATTGATTTCATCGAGGTCGCAGGAGGATGGAGGTGCCGAGGCCAACTGCTGTTGATCTCCTCCGGACTGAGGACATCTGGTTCATCGTCCTCGGCACCAGCGGAAGACCAAGAAGCATCTGTACCGGTCCCTGTCGATGCACGGTGCCTGGCACAGGGCTGAACCTGCTATTGCTACGATGCCCGTGAAGCGACCCTGTGGTGAAGAGCACTCAACCTCCATCAATGCCAGGGGTCCACAACAGTCTCCATTGGCCCTGGTACCATTTGTTGATCCCTCTCACGGGTGTGAGGAAAATCTGGCCACCCTTCCTTCCTTCCCAGTCGGTGTTGGCATTGGCAACGATTGAGGAGGAGCTGTAACCTCGAGTTGTACCGAAGCCATCCCTACAACTAGGTGGTCGTTGCCAGTTCCTCCTCCGAAGAAGCTCCGCCGAAGCCGGTCGGAGATGCTGAGACCTGTAATCCCCCCCCATCCAGTTCCATCGTTGCCTGCACCTCTGGACTTTGGCTGAGCACCTAGGGCTCAGGCAAACATCCCCTGTTGTATACAGTGAGGCTGAGGGTCCCAATGACCCCTAGGGGGGGGTGGTGATCAGACGGAGTCCTCCAAGGATTCAGATCATATCCCATCAGACCCTTCTCCTCAAAGAGTGAAGGAGGTCTCTGTCTGAGGACTTAACCTTCACAGGGTTTAGCAAGGTGATGGCGAAAGGCACCCCATTCCATTTTTTGACTGAAGGCAACGCCAGGCACAAAATACTTGAGATTCTTCAGTTCTTGGAGTCTCCTAAGGAGATTGTGTCCTAAGGAGATTGTGCACAAGATCCTTTTGGAGTTGCTTCTAAGGACTTGGGAACGCCCCCTCACAGTACCTCCCATGAATAACAAGGCGGACGGGGTTTTCCTCATCCAAAAGGCTGCCAGATTTGATAAGCGTCAGCTGCCCCACCAGTTGATGGTGGTCAAATCCACCCTCAAGAGGGCCAAGCACTCTCTCACCCACTCCTCGGCGCCCTGGGGAAAGACCACAGAGCATTAGATGCTCTTGGGAGGAAGGTGTTCCAGGGCACCATGCCTTTGGCCCACATTGCTGCCTAACAGCTGTACATGAGCCAATACTTGCGGATCATCTGGAGGCAGGTGCAGGAGGGGCTGAGCAGCTGCCTCAACAGCAGCAAGACACCCTCATTTCACTGACGCATAAGGGTTTGGGATGTGAAAAACACAAGGACTGTATGGCCTACGATGTTTTCAAAACGGCATCGAGGGACTCTACAGTGGGAATTGGTGCCCGCAGTCTGGCATAGCTGTGGGCTTCTGATCTCAGACCAGAGATACAGGAACAACTTGATGACTTGCCATGCACTGGAGAGAATCTCTTTGGAGATAGGGTAAAGGATGCTGTGGCCCAAATCCAGGACCATCATGAAAACCTCCAACAACTCTCCGCCAGCACTCCGGTCCTATCCTCCTCATCTAGGAGGCCTTCGAAGCCGGGACCAAGGAAGTCTTTCTTTCGCCAAAGGAAGTACTGTCCTCTGCCTCCCTGATCCCATCCACACCATCAGAGCTCATGTGGCCATTCCAGGCAGCAGAGAGCTCTCAAGCCCCAGCCATCTCCTCAGTCAGCTCCTATGATGGCGTTTTGATTTGGCTGTAGGGAACATAAGCCAGTTGCCCAAACCCAGGTTGATGGATCCTCCAGTCAGGGGTGGACTACAGTTCTTTGTGAACCAGTGGTCCATTGTAACCTTGGACCAGTGGGTTTTATCCATTGTCCTTTAGGGGTACCAATTAAATCTATTGGATGTCCTGCTAAATTGCTCTCTGGGCCCATATGGGGGATGCCGGTAGCGCGTCAAGACGTGCTACAAGTGGAGCTCTCCCCTCTCTTTACGATCAGAGCAGTCAATCCCGTACCACCAGGGCAAAGAGGGTGGGGATTCTACTCCAGGTACTTCCTAATTCTAAAGAAAACAGGAAGTCTCTCCGCAACATATTTTGTCCTATCCGTTAAATACGTGGGGAGGCGAAACGCATCGCGACTCCCCACGTATTTAACTTATTATCTGTTTAATTCGGTGCGCCCAGTGGCGCACGCTTTTCTTCGCCCCCATTAGCTACTACCTACCTATGATTTTCACAAAATGGCAGCGCCCATGCCCTACATTCCGGTATCCATGCCAACCTGTCTGACCCTTTCCTGTGAGTCACAGTGACTCACAGGAAAGGGTCGGACAGGTCGGCATGGATACCGGAATGCAGCGTATCCACGCTGACATTTTGTGACATGCACTGAATGCAGCCAATCGTGCTGTCATTCAGTGCTCTCTGTCTATTTTACTGATGAGCCAGCACTATATAAACATCAGCACGAGGAGCCGCGCACTTATTTCCAGGGATGCTGTGGGGAGGTGGGCTGGGTGTAAGAGAAGGCTGCACTGAGAGATAGGCTATTTAAGCTAGTTAAGGAAAGAAAAAGCTAATTATTCTTTGTTTTGCTGCAGTGCCAGGGTCAGCTAGTCCTGTTTCTTTCAAGCTGTTTATTTTGGTGATCTCTGACTGAGAAGAGAAGCTGTGCTAGGTCAGCTAGCACTGACCACCATTTAGGGTGTTGGGCTGGCTTGGAGAGATATATTATTTTCAATTTCATCCATTTTTCTGGAGTGACAAAAATTCCAGCTTTTTTAAACTGATTTTTTTTTTTAATTCAAATTACTTAGTCTCTCTGTGCACTGGGCTTCACTGGGCAGTTTAACAGACTGAACATTACACAAACCCCAATATTCCTCAATAACAACCAACAAATTGACTTAGCAAAGAAAGTTCGCAATCTCGGAGTAATAATTGACAACGAACTAAGCCTCAAACAACACATATCAATAAAGGTTAAGGAAGGATATGCTAAACTCATGATACTAAGAAAACTCAAACCATTACTATCATTACCACATTTCCGTACTGTGCTTCAATCGCTGATTTTCGCCAGCACAGACTATTGTAATGCCCTGTTACTAGGCCTACCTAACACTACAGTAAGACCTCTACAGATTTTACAAAATGCTGCTGCAAGAATCCTCACTGGAAAAAACAAAAGAGATCACATAACAGATACGCTAGCTACCCTACATTGGCTTCCCATTGAACAAAGAATACAGTTCAAAGCACTGTGCCTAATACACAAACTCATCCACGACGATAAAGCAGAATGGCTGAACACAGCACTTAGAGTACATGTCCCACACAGAAATCTAAGGTCAGCAAACAGAGCACTCCTACCCATTCCTTCTGTGAAAACCGCAAGACTTACCCAAGTAAGGGACCGAGCTCTGTCTCTAGCCGGTCCCATATTATGGAACTCAATGCCCCTGGACCTTAGACTCCAGAGCAATCACAAACTTTTCAAAACACAGCTCAAAACCTGGCTTTACATACAAGCCTTCAAGAAAGAAAACTGATGCAGGCTATTTGAAGTAAAAGATATGCGGCATAAAGCACCAAATGCCTAATTTTATAAATCCTTACTGAATTATTTCAACATTTTTTTAACTGTAGGCAACCTTCAGGTCATATTGCTATGATACACTTAATCCCCCTAATAAACGCCTTATTGTTACCGAACACTATTGGCACCACCTATATAAAGTACGACCCATATTTTTTACTGGTGCCCTATTGTAAACCGTTGTGATGGTGAATAACTTAATGACGGTATATAAAAACTCTTAAATAAATAAAACTATTGGGTGGGTCTGTGCAGTCAAGTGCCCAGGGAGTCTGCCTCTTTTGCGCTTACAAGCAAGCAGCTTCTGTGTGCACGCCACACACATTAGTGCACAGCCAGGCACCGTGACAGTGGGCAGTGTTACTACTCAGTGACATTAAATCCATAATGTCAGGGAAAGAGAGATGTAGTCGAGTGATTGGGACTGGCAGAGGAGGCACCTCAAAAGACACTAGTGCAACACCAGTACAGCTAAAAAGGCAACTGTCTCAATCTAAACTCTTTGTAGGGGATGGCAGTTCCATGCCAAAAAAAAATGAAATCTGACCATGATGCATCGTCATGGCCACCATTTGCTTCTGGCCTGTAGTTTTGGAGGTGAGGGAAGGGGAGGCAGAGTCATGCCAGACAAAATGTAGACACCCAAAAGCAGCAGGGGGACAGAAGTCTTGACTAACACTTAGCATTGACAAGGTAGCACAGTCACTGTTTGCTTCTGATTCAGATGAAGAATCTTCTTGTGTGGGATTCTCATCAGAAACGGAAGAAGTAATAGCTGACGAATCTTCGGTAGAATCAGTTAGTCCTGTCTTAGCCTCCACAAATGTGCAACAGGGGAGAGATGAAAGTGATAACGAGGAGGAGGAAGAGCAGTCAGCACAGGCATGGAGGGTGACTGAGGCCCCTTCTGGCATTGCTTCTCAGGGTGCACCTTCTACCTCAGCTCCAGTGCCAGCATCCACCCCCAAGGTGTTAGAGAGGGGAGGATCACGAAAGACATCTGCGATCTGGAGACACTTTAAAGTGACGGAAGCCCCTCGTTATGCTCGGTGTAATTACTGTGCCAGGGATATTAGCAGAGGCAAGCAAATGGGACATCTATCTAATTTTGGCATGAACCATCATATGAAGAGGCAACACCCAACAAGATTACTGCCATCTGGGGATGGTGGCAGTACCAGTCGGGGGACCCCTTCCAACCAGTGTGCAGTGGTAGGAAAGCAGCAGAGTCAGCCTACGCCCTCATCCCCTTCTAGCAGTCAGGTGGCAGGCCAGCAACTGCCTGACATGTGGCAGAAGCGACAATCCACCATGGAGGAAATGGGGTGGCGTGCGGTAATGCTACCCCGGGGTAGGAGGCAGGCAGCCTCAAAAGTTGTAACCAGGACCATTGGGGAAATGATTGCCCTTGATGACCAGCCCTTGCAGTTAGTGGAGAATGTGGGTTTCAAGCGTTTTTTGAAGGTCGTACTTCCAAATTACAAAATCCCGTGCAGAACCACATTTAGTAGAAAGGTCATCCCCAGCCTGTACAAGCAGTGTCACAGTCGCATGCAAGCACTGCTAGCTAAGGCAGAGGGAAGAGTGCATTTCACCTGCGATATCTGGACCGCCATGAATGCTGCACACTCTTACCTCTCTCTGACAGCACACTGGTGGGACATGGCTGAGGCAGGGGCAGCCAGCAGCTCTATTACTGAAGAAGTATCAGGGTGGAGGTGGGCTTTACTGCACACCCACCTGACGGACCAGGCCCATACCGCAGCCAAAATTCTAGCATGCATCAGACAGATGCTAGAGGGCTGGCAACTACACCAGCGAGACAGGAAAATGCAGGCAGGGTTCTTTGTCACAGACAATGGTGCAAACATGGTTAAGGCAATAACCGATGGGCGCTTTAAGAACATCCGATGTTTTGCACACACTCTGGACCTGGTAGTGAAGTCAGCTCTGGGCTTGGAGTCCAATGACAAAGAGAATGAATACCTGCATAGGTTAATACAGAAGTGCAGGAACATAGCAGCACACTTCCACAGAAGAGTCAAGGCGGGGCAGGTTCTCTGACGAAAGCAGACTGATTTGGATATGCCTCACAAGCGTCTCATTCAAGACATTGCCACCCGGTAGAATTCCACCTTTATGATGCTGGGGAGGTTACTGGAGCTGCAGACACCCCTTCATGAACTTTCTGGTATAATGGACATAGGTGTGCAGAATCCCCTAGGACATCATGATTGGTTAGTCATGAGTCAGCTGGTAAAAATCTTGCAGCCCTTCAAGGATGTCACGGAGGAGCTGAGTTCCAGAAGTGCCACCTTGGCTGGCTGACATCATCCCTATAGTTAATTTCCTGGATGAACATTTTGGAGGCCTTTAAACGGGAAGAGGGAATGACAGTTGAGGTGCTGCAGTGTCTGGACATTTTGCAGTAGCAGGTGAAAGACAGATTAAGGCCTTTAACAGACGACCGCACATACATGCTCACCTCAATCTGTGATCCCCGTGTGAAAGGGAAACTTGCCCTATAGTCCAATTGTCTGTCATTTGTGAAGGAGCTGCTGTTAGCAAAAGTCTGTGAACAGGAGCGCCATAGGCGAAGACAGATTAGGCTTGAAGCAGAGGTGGAAACAACAAGCACGTCAGAGAGTTGTGCTGCTAGCCCAAGCAGGAGCAGCACTGTGTCAGCGACAGATAGTACCTCCTCCTCCTCCACGTCAGAACTCCCAAGGCATGTTGCCCATAAAGATTCATCAATTGTGCAACGGGAGAGAGAGAAAGCAGCTGGCATGAGTGACTCTCAGCCCACCCAGGCAAAGGAGACACCAGCACAGCTGTCAGGGACACGGTATCTCTCAGTCGATAGAGAAAATGCAGACAGATCCGCTGGCATATTGGACACACAAGTCCACTGTCTGGCCACACCTGGCCAAAGTGGCTCAGTGATATCTGTCATGTCCACCAACCAGTGTGCCCTGTGAACCTGTCTTTTCAATGACAGGGGATATCAACTCTGATGCCAGCTCAAGGCTGGCATCAGAGTTGATGGAAATGCTAGTGTTTTTGAAAGTAAACCTGCCTTTGCTTGGGTTTCCAAATTTTCCCTGTGAATGGCAAGATGAATAAAAGCAATTCAAAGCCTTGCAGCAGCTCCAACTGCCTCCTATGCTGCAGATAATATAAGTACTGCAGCACATGTTCCTGACCTCAAACGCTGTGCCTGACCATCCACTGCCCAGTCTGTACGACCCTACAAGGGCCTGACCTCAAACGCTGTGCCTGACTGTCAACTGTCCAGGCCTTATGTTCCTATAAGTGTTTGTCTTCGATTGCTTTGCCTGTCAGTCCAGGCCTTATGTTCCTACAAGTGTTTGACCTTGATTGCTCTGCCTGTCCGTCCAGGCCTTATGTCCGGTCCTAATGGCTGAACCCTCGTTGCAAAGGGAAACCTCAGTCTCTGGCAATTAAAACTAGTAATCCTTCACAGGATTGATCCTTAAATAAAACAAAGAGTTTTCTTTAGTTTCAGGGCAGAGAAGAGAACTTCTTCGTCTTGCTTATGAAGTCATGATCTGTTTGCAAATGATTTAATCCGAACAATTTGTACCATTATACACTCTAATGGCCAATCCATTCCAAGCGAGTCCTTTCCTGCTCTTGGGAAAGGGAACGCTCCCCGGTGTTGCAACCTATCTCTTAGGACCAGTTGACCCATGTTGAGCCACTGTTCACATGGCACCCTGCTCCCTGTCGCCACGCTTTGAAGGCTCATGCTCCACTCTAGGGGCCAACCCATTCCAAGGAAGTCCTTTCCTGCTCTTGGGAAAGGGAACTCTCCCCGGTGTTGCAGCCTATCTCTTAGGACCTGTTGACCCATGTTGAAACGCTGTTTAGGGGCGAACCCATTCTAGGGAGACCTTTCCTGCTCATTGGTAAGGGAACTCTCCCCTGGTGTAGCCTACCTGTATCTATCTACCCTCTGACCCATGTTGAACCGCTGTTTGTTTACATGGTAACCTCCTCCGCCTCGGCATTGACGATTGTCGTATGTATATTCAAGTTTCATATCACCAAAATGCCAGGAAGAGTGCAGATGATAGCACATATCAAATCTTGATTCTTCTAAAGTATATTTCATCTGTATGTACTCTCTTCTATCTGTGTTGCTAGGTGCCAAGCACACTTTATTAGTACTTCTTCTTAGCTTCGGAATAGTAAAGTTCTTCAAAGCCTCTGTTTCTACTAAAACATCAGCTGGCATTTTGGATTTTACTTCACGTGATGAAGTCCTTTTTATTAGTGTTTTACCTCCAGTCGTTTCTTCCATTTTGAAATCAACCTCTTTCTATGCCAAGCTGTACTCTGACTGCTTTCTGGCCTACCTGTCTTTTGTCAAGGATATTCTCACACTACATTCCCGCGGGGTCCCGAGTGTAGTCTGCCTGTATCTGCCCTCTGTCCCATGTTGAACCGCTGTTTAGGGGTGAACCCATTCTAGGGAGCCCTTTCCTGCTCGTAGGAAAGGGAACTCTCCCCGGGTGTAGCCTGCCTGGTTCTACCCTCTGACCCATGTTGAACCGCTGTTCCATTTTGAAATCAGCCTCTTTTTATGCCAAGCTCTACTCTGACTGCTTTCCGGCCTACCTGTCTTTTGTCAAGGATATTCTCACGCTACAGTCCCTGGGAATCCCGGGTGCAGCCAGCCTGATTTTAAAAGACCAGCGAGAGCTCACTGGACCCCAATGGAAACCCCCCACTTTAGGGGTGAACCCATTCTAGGGAGCCCTTTCCTGCTCATAGGAAAGGGAACTCTCCCCGGGTGTAGCCTGCCTGTTTCTACCCTCTGACCCATGTTGCACCGCTGTTCACATTCACCCTCCTCTGTCTCGGCCTTGAAAACTCTCGTTTGTATATCAGCTACATCCACCGGATTTTAAAAGACCAGCAAGAGCTCACTGGACGCCAATGGAAACACCCCACTCTAGGGGCAAACCCATTCTAGGGGGAGCCCTTTCCTGCTCATAGGAAAAGGAACTCTCCCCAGGGCTCTTGTTTGAATATTTGCTACTACCACCAAAATGCTCCACTCCACCCAGGCATAGTTCATCATGTTTCAGGTCCTAGCACTCGTGTTAGACTCCCTGGTTCCTGTTTCAAGATGGGTTAGGTGCACAGCATGCACAGTTGACAGTCCCACCACATGCTGAGCCTCGTCTTGTCTTGCCTCCTTGTCTTTCCCTTATCAAACCACAGGGAGCTGACTACCTCAGCTCTGCCAGCCTGTCTTGCCCCTATCAACTTTCTGCCACTCTGCCTTGCTGCCAATCACCAGATGACTCACTCAACTCCTTGTTGTGTTATTGCCACTATCATGGTTCCTCAGTGTGTTGGTGCTAGTCTTTCTGCTTGCTATGTTCCCCCCTACATTGTGCTGTAGGATGTCAATGCCACTTGTTTTTGTTTTTTTTTATTATCTCTTTATTAATTTTCCATTACGATACAAATAAGGATTTACCTTACCATAAGGTTTAGCAATTAGAAATACAACCATAAAAGGTAATAAAGTTTATATACATCTCATTAATCTAATTTTTATGCTATTACCTTATTATACCATGAAATTTAGGAGATCCATCTAATATTTAAACGGAGCATCTTAAAGCATACAAATCTAAATAAGGAAACTTAGAAGGTAGTGGAAATTTCAATCAAATCTCCTGAGTTTAAAACAGAACATTAAGCAGATAATCTCTTTAGATGACAACAATTTTTCCAATTGCTCAGGCTCCATAAATACATACCGTGTATTATCTATTGTTAGAACACATTTACATGGAAATTTAATCAATATACGTTCTTCTAGGGCACGTGCTCTAGAACATAGACTCAAGAATCTTTTCCTACAAATTTGTGTCGCTCTAACTACATCCGGGTAAACCCATATCTTTCTCCTAAATACAATTTATTCCTGCACTTAAGAAAATTTCTTAATATATTATCCCTATCAATTGCTGTAGCAAATGTTACTAATAATGTTCCCCTTTTCTCGATCTGCTCTTCCTGAGAGGTTTCTAAAAAACCAGAAAGATCTTCTAAAGGGGACATTGTCGTTGCATTTTCCTTGGGAGTACCTTTTCCTCTTTCTCCTTCACCTTTTTTCAGTGGTTCAGGTAAAAAATAAACTTTTAACTATATTAGGTAAATTGGTGGAAAAGTAGGACAGCACTTCTCGTAGATATTTATATAATTGTTCATTAGGCGAAATAAGTTTACATTTGGGGACATTTATCATTCTCAGATTATTATATCTGAGACTATTCTCTAATTTCTCTATTCTTTTATCTGATCTAGACTCCCCTTGGATCAAATTTACTTGAATCTCTTTCATCTGATCAACTTGCGTATCCAATTTTTGTATTTTCACAGAATTAGATAGTACTACTGGATTTACTATTGTAGACTGGTCTTGAAAACCTTGAAATGCTTTATTTAAAGAAATAATTGTTTTTTCAAAAACTGACACAGCATTCCATAATACATTCAGGGTAACTACTTCAGGCTTTTCTAACAATGTAATCTCTGGTATGCTTACAGGAGCTCTCTGAGAAGAATTTACTAGACTACCTATTGCTGTTAAACTTTCCCCTTCTATGGAATCTGACTGTAAATTGCCAGTTCCAAATATTGTCCCGATGTTAACTTCTTTCAAGGCAGACAAAACTTTGTTGCCATGAATCTGTCCATTCTTTATAATGGCTGTTCCTCCCTCGAACACTTCTCCCATCTGTGACATCTTCGGTCTCAGGGGGTCTGTAGTACCAGCCATTGTATCATGGACAGGCGGGGAAGGGGTCTCAGGAGCCCCAGGGCTCAGGGATGTTTCGTCAAAGAGTTCAGGGAGCTGCTCCTGCTCCAAGGACCCAGCTGACTCTCCTGGAGTAGTCCCCACTGCGGAATAGAACTCTTTTATCTTTGTTTGAGTTGGGGGAGGGCTGACGTGGGGTCGAGGTTCCCTCCCTCACCTTCCCCTTTCTCTTTGTGTGCGGCATTAAGTTCACTAGGAAAAATATCAAACAAAGTATTTTGAGTTCCACTTACCAACTCCTTCTATTTGTTTTTAAGATCTCCTATGGCTGTTACTTGTACGAGGAGACAATCTTCTATTTCAAAGAAATAAAATTCAAAAACTTTTAGGCAAACTTTTTAAACCAAAGCCGCGCGCCCGCGTCGATTGCACGCCGCTTCAAGCCAGATTTTATTAGCTGGTCACGGCGGGGGCGGAAGTGACGTCACGCCCCTCCTCGTACCGGGACTCCCGAGTCAGCTCTTTAGACTCTACCTTTACAGGGAAAGCCTCCTTAGATTGAAGAAACAAGTCCTTCACCTCCTCTTTCCAGGTAACCACCAATGCCACTTGTTTTACCGCTTTGCCTGTCATGCTGCCTTCGAGGGTTCATGCATCTGTTATCGGTGCTCTCTATTGAAGCTGTGGTGTGTTTTTGACACTCTTGCTGCACTCTTGCCACTTCTGGTACCCCTTTGCACCTTTACAGTGCCTTAGGCTATTAATGCCACTTTGGTGCCACTTTGCCACAGTCTAAGTACCTTGGAGCTCTTTTGTTGTTGTGATGATTGCTCCCCAGAAGTTTCATCAAAATTGATAATAAAACCCCAATTCTGCAGCCAAAAATAGGCTGGAAATCCTTCCCCCTTAGACTTTAATGGAAACCGGAAAACAAATTCACATATCAACGTATCGGGGGCGCCATACGTCCAAATGCAACGGAAATGACCCCCGACGAATACGTATCATGAATGCAACGAAAATTTTTTGGCTGCACATCCCTAGTCTCTCCTATCCTAGACCTGAGGGCCTTGAACAACTTTCTAAAAAAAGAAAAGTTCATGATGTTTCCCCTGGACACCTTGATCTCCCTTTTGCATGAAGGGAACTGGCTATGGTTCCTCGACTTTAAGGACACATACACCCATCTCAGGATCTTTCCCAATTACAGGCAGTATCTCTGATTTTGTGGTGGAAAAACAGCACTTCCTGTACCAGATGTTAGCGTTCGGGCTTGTCATGAAATACCTGGCCATGGTGGCGGCATACCTCTGCAGACTGGGAGTGCATATTTTTCTATATCTGGATGATTGGCTGGTTAAGAGCACATCTCAGATATAGGCCATCTGGTCCATGCGATTGACCATTTGGGTGTTGGATTCATTAGGATCTATTTATTTATTTATAAGTATTTCTATACCGTTTTTACAAATAAAATTTTATCAAAACGGTTCACAAAGATAATAATAAAATCAAATCAAATTAAAAGAATAAAATTACAAAAAGCAGGTATAACAATCAATCAAAGTAACAAATTTACAAAAAGAGAAAAAAAAGAAAATCAAGTGCCATTCAATTACCCTAAAAATGGGTAGCGGAGGGGAATAACTGAGATGTTAAAATGGTATTTTTCCGTGGTGAAAAGAGACGGGGGGGGGGGGGGGGGGGGGGAGAGGAGTGTAATGGTAGGGAGAAAAACTGGAGAAATGTTAAATGTTACTATGTATTTGACGAGATGTTAAAGGCAATTTGAAACGGATATGTTTTTAGAGATTTTTTTAAAATGCATAGGATTTGATGAGCAAAGTGGGTTTGGTAATGAATTCCAGAGGGAGGGTCCTGCTACTGAAAAAGCTCTCCTTCTAATGTCTAGTCTTGCTAATCGTGGTGCTGGGATATCTAAAAGACTTTTCTGTTAGAGATCTTAGATGTCTAGCGGGTTTGTAAATACGGAGTATGGAGCAGAGCCAGCTAGAAGAGGAGTTGTATATTAAAGAATGGATGATGGTAAGAACTTTATATTGTACTCTGAATTTTATGGGTAACCAATGAAATGATTACAAGATAGGTGAGATATGACTTCTGAGAGAAACACCAGATAGGATACGTGCTGCAGCGTTTTGAACTAATTGCAATGGATGAATTGTATTATCAGGCAGACCTAAGTAAAGAGCATTTCAGTAATCAAGACCAGAGAAAATGAGTGATTGAAGAACAGTGCGGAAATCGTGTTGGAAAAATAGAGGGTGGAGACGTTTTAAGAGTTGTAATTTGTAAAATTATTTTCTAGTTACTGAAGAAATGTGTTGTTTCATTGATGTGAATTGATGATGACTCCTAGATTTATAGCGTAGTTTGATATTGGAATGGAAACACCATTTGTTACCAGATAGGAAGGTGGACCAATGGAAGACTCTGATATGGAAGTTAGGTGGACGATCTCTCTTTTTGATGGGTTCAGTTTTAAGCGATTGTGTGAGAGCCATGTATTAATAGTGGATAGATATAAAGAAACCATAGAGAGAGTAGCAGACCAGGATGTATTATATGGAACTAGAAACTGAATATCATCTGCATAAATTTTGAATTGTAGATTTAGGGAGGAAAGAATACGACATAGAGGTAACATAAATGTTGAAAAGTATAGGAGGAAGTGATGAGCCCCTGCGGAACCCCAGTAGAGATTGTGTATGAGTCTGAAGAATGATGATTTATGTTGACTTGTTGAGAGCATCCTGTAAGAAAAGAAGAGAACCATTCTAAAACTGTACCTGTAATACCTATGGATTTAAGCCCTGAGATGAGAATTTGGTGATCAACCGTATCAAAAGCTGCTGAAATGTCAAGAAGGACTATGATATAATCAGTGTAAGAGTCAAAAGCACAGAATAAAGTGTCAAAAGAGGCTAATAAGAGGGTTTCAGTAGAGTGTCCTTTACGGAATCCATGTTGATTGGTATGAAGGATGTTATTTTCTGATAGAAAATCTGAGAGTTGATGTAAAACTGCCGATTCTATACGTTTTGCCAAGGATGTTAAAGCAGCAATAGGTCTGACGTTATTGAAGTCTGTTGCATCTTTTGTTTTAGATTTGGTAATGGGTAGAATAGAGGTTTTTTTTAGGCTGTGTGGGAATTGTCCTGTTTCTAGTGACTGATTCACTAACCAACTAAGAGAGGTTCTGGCATGAGGGCCAATGGTTTTGAAAAAAGCACCAGGGCAGAGATTCTCAGGTGAGTTTGAAGGATTTTGTTTCCTAACAATGGATTGAATGGTGTTTTCAGATATAGGTGTGAATTCTGACCATTGATGACTAGGTTCAGTATTAATGTGTTGGGTATGGTAATTGTAAGAATTCTTTAGATATATTAGTAACTTTCGTTTTAAAATGAGTGGCTATTTTGTTACAAATGTAGAATTGTATATAATAAAATTATCATTTTGAGTAGTGGTTAGGGATTTTACAGTGTTAAACAATGTGTTGGGATTTCCATTGGCTTTGGAAATTGTCTGTCAATTTGACTTCATCAAGCCCTGCTAGACACAGCTCAAGCCAGGGCCTTTCTTCTGTGCCAGAGGGCTGTTGCTCTGGCAACCATTGCGACAGAGGTGCAACAGAGCCAGCAGTTATCAGCCTGGCACATGTTGAGACTGGGTCACATGACTGACCATCCATGTGACACTTGGCATGCTTACACAAGCGCAGAGCCCAGTGGACCCTGAGGTCACAGTGGCACCAGGCCACTCAGTCCTCTAGGATTGCATCTGAGGTACTCCATCTCTCAAGGTCACTTTGTCCTGGTGGCGGGTACTCTGTAATCTGGAATGGGGGATTTCCTTTCGGAGTTTCCCTATTCAAATTATGCTAACCACTGATGCATCTACCCTGGGGTAGGGAGCTCATATAGATGGGCTTGGCTTCCAGGGATTGTGATCTGCTCAGGAACGTTCTTGTCAAATCAACTTCCTGGAGCTTCGGGTGATCAGGTATGCACCACAGACTTTCAGATATTGGCTGTCCAACAAAGTTGTCCTGATCCAGACCAACAACCAAGTAGCCATGTGGTATGCTGTCAAGAGAGGCATGGGATCATACCTCCTGTGTCAGGAAACTGTCCAGGTCTGGTCTTGGGCCCTATTCCACAGGATGGTGTTCAGGGCCATGTACCTGGCTGCAATGGAGAATGTGATAGTTGACAGGCTGAGTCGAGCCTTCAAGACCCCATGAGTGGTCTCTGACCAGGGGGTGCAAATCGGATTTTCATTCTGTGGGGGAACCCAGACCTAGATCTGTTTCTGTACCCCCTGTAACAGGAAGGTGCCTTGTTTCTGCTCCCTGTCCAGGTCAGACTGCAAACCAGCCTCTGACACCCTTATCCATCATTGGGGCAAAGGTCTTGTGTATGCATATCCTCCAATTTTCTTAGTGGCGAAGACTCTCTTGAAGCTTCATGAGGACATAGGTACTATGATCCTCATAGTCCCTTATTGGCCGAGACAGGTCTGGTTTCTACTCCTATGGGAGTTGCCCATCCATAAACCAATCAGTCTAGGTACTTTCCAGATCTCATCCCACAAAATCAGGGCAGGATATGGCATCCCAACTTCCAGGCTCTATCACTCAAAACCTGGATGTTGAAAAGTTAATCCTGCAGCCGATTGATCTTTCAGCGGATGTGTCCTGGTAGCTTCTAGAAAGCCTTCCACCAGAAAATCCTATGGACTGAAGTGGAGGAGGTTTTCCATGTGGTGTGAGCAGAAGGCCCTAGATCTGTTCTCCTGCCCCACACAAAAACTGCTTGACTAATTTCTACACCTATAGGAGGCTAGCTTAAAAACTAACTCTCTGAGTTCATCTTAGTGTGATTGGCGCCTACTAAAACAGTGTAGATGGTACGCCCATTTCTGTACAGCCTATAGTTGTACGTTTCAAGCGAGACCTGCTTCAATTGAAGTATCCCCTAAGGCCTTCTGCTGTATCTTGGGACCTCAACGTGCTATTGGCTCAGCTGATGAAAGCTCCTTTTGAGCTGCTGCGCACCTGTGACCTGTAGTACCTGACCTGGAAGATAATATTTTTGGTGGTGGTCACTTCATCACAGGGACAGCGAGCTCCAGGCCTTAGTGACTTATCCACCTTATACAGGGTGCTTCTGCGCACCCTAAGTTCCTGCCTAAGGTGGTGACAGATTTCCTTCTTAACCAGGCCCCATTTGCACCAAGGCGAATGAGCACTGCACAGTTTGGACTGCAAGCGAGCCTTAGCCTTCTACCTGGAACAGACAGAAGCCCATAGACAGTCCACCCAACTTTTTATTTCTTTTGATAGGAATAGGTTGGGCATTGCCATTGTCAAACAGACAATATCGAAATGGCTTCCAGATTGCATCTCCTTCTCTTATGCCCAGGTGGGACTGCATCTTGAGGGTCATGACCAGGCTCTTTCTGTCAGCCATGGCAGCGTAGATGGCCTACTTGTGAGCAGTTCACGTGGAGGAAGTCTGCAAAGCTGTGGTGGAGTTCTCTCTACACATTCACATCCCACTACTGTCTGGATAGGGATGGTCGACGTGACAGTAGGTTCAGCCAGTCTGTCCTCCGTAACCTGTTTTAGGTGCAGAACCCAACTCTCCCAACCTAATACCAGTTGTTTGGGTTCCAGCTGTCTTCCCCCTCTGTTAACACACCATCAGTGGTGTTGTGCCTGTTGGCACCTGGTTAAGTGTGTGTTGGTCTCCTTTTGTGTTGGAGAGCAGCCTATAGCTTGTGAGGACTACCATCCTGCTTTTCCTCAGAGAAAACAGAGTTGCTTACCTGTATCAGGTGTTCTTTGAGCACAACAGGATGGTAGTCCTCACGAAACCCGCTTGATACCCCGCGGAGTTGGGTTTCTCCTATTTTTTTGTTTTATAGTAATTCTGTGTTGCGAGATTGAAGAGGGACCCCACATGGACGCATGGTATAGGGCATGCTGGGCATGCTCAAAGTTTCTTGAAACTTTGACATAAGTTTTCCGCATCTGGCTCTATCTGATGATGTCACCATGTGTGAATACTAACATCCTAACGACACGCGAACCCTACAGATTCTACCACCCATTGAGACCTAACGGGACAATGTAAATACTAACCACAAAGAGACATTACTGCACAATGTAAATAATCTACCTCTGTAAAGTTTATATTTATTCCTATCTATTCTTATTCTCCTTCATTCCCCAGTTTCAACGACCTTGTTATATTGTAACTTTTTGCTTCTTCTGCATTGGTTAAATGAACAAAGTTTTTCACTCCCCTGTTATCTGTAAACCGGCATGATATGATTGTATCATGAATGCCGGTATAGAAAAAAAAGCCTTAAATAAATAAATAAATAAATCCTGCTATTCTTGGAGAAACCCTGTTATAGGTAAGCAACTCTGCTTTATTTTATCTTGGTAACTTGAGCAGAGTATGTTCTTCAGAAGACAACTTTTCCCATTCACTGGCTTACTTCTCATTAATTGTAACTTTAACATTGTCATACTTGCATTGCTTTTGCATATCTTCATTGTTTCTATTGAATTTTCTGCAACAGATTTTTAGAAATGGAAAATACTCACATTTTCTTTCTCCATTCAAAGATTTTCTATCCCAAATCTGACTGAATGTCTCTAATGTATACTATGTCCCACCTTTATGAGAAACGAATTGAGAGTGAATACATATGTTTTTCATAAAAAGGATCCAACTTAACAATGTTTTTATTAGAAAGAAATACTGTACAAGGCTTTAGGACCAGGAAGCTGGAAGGCCATTTTTTTTAATTGTCTCAGGATTAAGACACATCTTGCAATATTTAATGGTTACATTTTCTCCCATAAACCTTCTGTTTTAGTAATAATCAGTACAGTAAATGTGCCACTAACCTCTAGCATACTCCCTCCTTTAGAAGCAAAACGGTCCCTGATTTTCTTGAGTGGTATCATGAACTACATTCAGTTCAGACAAGAACGACAAAAGGATTATATGGAAAACCTCTGCAGATATGTAAGACTAAATTTTGTATGTACTTATTTTTTTAAACTGCAATCATTATCTTCTCCTGCTGTTCTCTCTTAGTATGTAAAAGGGCATACAGGCCATTCCTTGATACTAAGAAAAATCAGATGTTGCTGTTAGTCTGTATGTGTGTAGGAAGTGGTAGTAATTATGAAAGAAAAAAAAAAAAAACCTGACACTTTCAGTTTAGCAGCCTTCTAACTGTATGAACTTGTGACCCTCTCAATTGCCCTCTTGCAGGATGGGCTAGCTGTATCAAAGTGAAAATCATGTTGGCATTTTCCCTTCATTTTTCATACATTAGTTTGTAAATGACATGCTAAGTGACTTAGGAACTGCTCACTCTATAAGCATGTACCTCTCTAACAGGGTCATTTATCAAATTTCTATAAGGTGTTTTCGCATGTGTTAAGCTCCTTTACCGCCTGCGAAAATGCCTTTAACACCTGCGAAAGCACCATAACGCATGGTGTGTACAAATCAGAAAAAAGGGAGGAGTTTGGGGCGTGATTTGTGACAGAGTGGGCTGGGTTCACAATTTTGCGAAGCCGTATCGCACAGCTTCAACACGTATTTTAACTACACGTTTTTCATTTGCGTAAAGCCGTGCGATAGGGCTAGGTTGAGAGAACATTGTACAAATCTCATCTTTGGGTGCGTTTCCTCACTCCGAAGGTCATCAAATCTTCACAAGAGAGCACTGTTCTGTTCGTATGTCTCATTTCGTACGTCTCAAAGTGGCCCCTAACCCCTACACTAATACCTAAACCTCACTTCTAGTTACTAAATAGCCATAATGCCCTCATTCTAGGTAGATAGTGTCTCTCTCTCTCTCTCTCTCTCAAGTCGACAGTCGCTGAGCAGCACATGGTTCGGAGAGATGTATCTTCAAAGGATACTAATGATGCATTAGAATTAGGGCATCCCGACAATGAGGTTCCAATAATAAGAAAAGTAGTCCAAGTGCCTGTAACTGAAAACTCACCTGAGCTAAAAAATTCCAACTTATCCCTATCAATTAAAAAGCAGAATGAAAATACAAACAAAAAACAAACTTTGAAATGTTTGTATACTAATGCCAGAAGTCTAAGAAGTAAGATGGGAGAATTAGAATGTATAGCAATGAATGATGACATAGACTTAATTGGCATCTCAGAGACATGGTGGAAAGAGGATAACCAATGGGACAGTGCTATACCAGGGTACAGATTATATCGCAGTGACAGAGAGGAGCACCCGGGAGGAGGTGTGGTGCTTTATGTCCGGGATGGCATAGAGTCCAACAGGATAAACATCCTGCAGGAGACTAAATACAAAATTGAATCTTTATGGGTAGAAATCCCTTGTGCGTTGGGGAAGACTATAGTGATAGGAGTATACTACCGTCCACCTGGTCAAGATGGTGAGACAGACAGTGAAATGCTAAGAGAAATTAGGGAAGCTAACCAAATTGGTAGTGCGGTAATAATGGGGGACTTCAATTACCCCAATATAGACTGGGTAAATGTATCATCGGACACGCTAGAGAGATAACATTCCTGGATGGAATAAATGATAGCTTTATGGAGCAATTGGTTCAGGAACCGACGAGAGAGGGAGCAATTTTAGATCTAATTCTCAGTGGAGCACAGGACTTGGTGAGAGAGGTAACTGTGGTGGGGCCGCTTGGCAATAGTGATCATATGATCAAATTTGATTTAATGACTGGAAGAGGAACAGTGTGCAAATCCACGGCTCTCGTGCTAAACTTTCAAAAGGGAAACTTTGATAAAATGAGAAAAATTGTTAGAAAAAAACTGAAAGGAGCAGCTACAAAAGTAAAAAAATGTCCAAGAGGCATGGTCATTGTTAAAAAAAAAATAAATAAATAAAAAAAATAAATATTCCCATTCTAGAAGCATAGTCCAGATGTATTCCACACATTAAGAAAGGTGGAAAGAAGGCAAAACGATTACCGGCATGGTTAAAAGGGGAGGTGAAAGAAGCTATTTTAGGCAAAGATCTTCATTAAAAAATTGGAAGAAGGATCCAACAGAAGAAAATAGGATAAAGCATAAATGTTGGCAAGTTAAATGTAAGACATTGATAAGAAAGGCTAAGAGAGAATTTGAAAACAAGTTGGCTGTAGAGGCAAAAACTCACAGTAAAAACATTTTTAAATATATCTGAAGCAGAAAGCATGTGAGGGAGTCAGGTTAAAGGGGTACTTAGAGAAGATAAGGCCATCGCGGAAAGATTAAACGATTTCTTTGCTTCGGTGTTTACTGAAGAGGATGTTGGGGAGGTACCCATAATGGAGAAGGTTTTCATGGGTAATGATTCAGATGGACTGAATCAAATCACGGTGAACCTTGAAGATGTGGTAGACCTGATTGACAAACTGAAGAGTAGTAAATCACCTGGACCGGATGGTATACACCCCAGAGTTCTGAAGGAACTAAAAAATGAAATTTCAGATCTATTAGTAAAAATTTGTAACCTATCATTAAAAATCATCCATTGTACCTGAAGACTGGAGGATAGCAAATATAACCCCAATATTTTAAAAGGGCTCCAGGGGTGATCCGGGAAACTACAGACTGGTTAGCCTGACTTCAGTGCCAGGAAAAATAGTGGAAGGTGATCTAAACATCGAAATCACAGAACATATAGAAAGACATGGTTTAATGGAACAAAGTCAGCATGGCTTTACCCAAGGCAAGTGTTGCCTCACAAATCTGCTTCACTTTTTTGAAGGAGTTAATAAACATGTGGATAAAGGTGAACCGGTAGATGTAGTGTACTTGGATTTTCAGAAGGCGTTTGACAAAGTTCCTCATGAGAGGCTTCTAGGAAAAGTAAAAAGTCATGGGATAGGTGGCGATGTCCTTTCGTGGATTGCAAACTGGCTAAAAGACAGGGAAAAAAGAGTAGGATTAAATGGACAATTTTCTCAGTGGAAGGGAGTGGTCAGTGGTGTGCCTCAGGGATCTGTATTGGGACCCTTACTTTTTAATATATTTATAAATGATCTGGAAAGAAATACGATGAGTGAGATAATCAAATTTTCAGATGACACAAAATTGTTCAGAGTAGTTAAATCACAAGCAGATTGTGATAAATTGCAGGAAGACCTTGTGAGACTGGAAAATTGGGCATCCCAATGGCAGATGAAATTTAATGTGGATAAGTGCAAGGTGATGCATATAGGGAAAAATAACCCATGCTATAATTACACAATGTTGGGTTCCATATTAGGTGCTACAACCCAAGCAAGAGATCTAGACGTCATACTGGATAACACATTGAAATTGTCGGTTCAGTGTGCTGCGGCAGTCAAAAATGTATAACCCGCTGATTGCTTTTTAATAGAATTCCTTCCCCGCTCCCAGAGTTTGATACTGTGCCCCTTCCTGTCTACAAGATGTCTGGGCTAGAATCTGGAAAAGGTCTATTCCTCCCATAAAGTCTGAACAGAAGCAGAAAGTGTGGAATATAGTGGGCATGGAAAAATTGGCAGGGCAAGTTAGCTTTCTTGGAAATTTTGACTCCTTTTTTCCAATTTTGTTAAATTATTATTTCAGAAGCCTTTCAAAATTAATGGATAATTTCTTGAATAAAAACTGGCTGAGTCCTTGAAGGTGGGTGGTGTCATCGGACAGACCCCTGGTTGGAAGATTTGTTGCACAACTTTTGGAAATATATTGCTGTTGCCAATGTGTCATTTTCTGCATTGTTGCCCCTCATATTCTCAAAAGCTTTGTGACTGTTTATACAGATTTGCAGAGCATATTGGCACCCTTTTCATTCACTCATGTCAGCATATATCTCCCTGCCAGAAATGTTTCTAATGCCCACATTTTGGTGAACTGAGTGCCATATGTAATTGAAGATACATTTTAACCTTGTAAAAATTTCTTTGGATTTGTAGAAAGCAGCTCTTGAAAACATGGAGCAGTTAAAGAAATCCAATGAAGAAGCAGAAATGAAAATAGAAAAACTTGCGTAAGTAGAGTACATAATGTGTTTAAAAAGTAATAACTGTTGCTTGCTGGTAAATATTCAATTTGTAAATTTCTGAAATCTTAACAGAATGTGTAAGAGACCTGATGTTTAAACTATTTTTTTCTTACGTCTAGTACCATCCCACCAGAGCAGCAAGCAGAGTTTAAGGTGATATCTGGTGGTGTTCAAAAGTTGCAGCAAATCATCAACCAGGAATACCGGATGAAAGATGTAAGTCTGGGGTAGAGATTCGTCACTTTTTATACCTGATTTATAAGTAGGAATACCAGTGCTGAAATTTTATTATGTTACCCTACAAAAGAGTGGATTATTACACACAAATAGCAAAAGTAGGTGAATAGGAAAATCAATAGACAGGATATTTGGTCTGCTGTTTTTCTTTTAGTTATAATTTTAAAACAAATGGTGAGCTATAATCAAAGGTCATGATGAAAAGATCTTTCAGGTGAAGTTGAAGTAGAGAAAAATTCCATTGGCTTCAAGTATTAGTATTGTCCTAAATATTTATAAAATATTTTGTTTTCTGTCAGTTACTGGAAGCAGTATACTTCCATTTTTAATTTATAGGATTCATGTAAAATGTTTTTCATTTTGAAGATACTTTTTTACTTTGATTTTAAGATCTCCATAAAATGAACTTCAAGAAAAAGCAGTTAAAGCAACTTTTTAGTTAGACTAACTTTATTTCCTTCACGAGGGAGGTAGTGACTGCACCAGAGAGGAAGCTAGGCTGTAAGAAGAAGCTAGATCTGTTTCCCTTACAGCCTTTAAAATCAGTGTCAGGGATTTGAATTTGGTTCTGTCGGGGACTGCTAGTCAATGAAAATTTGTAGGACTGATGTGATAATCATGTGACTTGCATCTTTCTATTAGTTCTGCAGCGAAGTTTTATATTAGCTTGATTTGTGGAGAGCCTTATCTGTTAAACCCTTATGCGGTGCATTGTAGTAATCCTACCATTGCATGAACTATTGTGATTAGATTTTTCCTTTCTACAAGGGGGGGGGTGGGGGGTGTCTTTGTAATGAGTATATTAGAAACAGTTCTTTAGTGTTGTCTGGATTTGTGGGATCATGGTTAATTCTGAGCCCAGCATGTCTCTGAGGCTTGTAACTTGTAGATATATAGGGGGAGCTTGAAACGTCTGAATAGGATTTTCAAATCTGAGTAGAGGAGGACCGGAAGGCTCACCTGCATACTGCTCCCAGCATCCCCCGGGAGAGGAGTCCAGTGGTCACAGCAAGCGATCCAGGGATTGAATTCCCCAGCTTCCGGATGCCCTGCACCCTTTCCAGTAAAGGAGGACCGGATTGCGTCATGGAGCAATTGGTTCAGGAACCAACAATAGAGGGGGAGCTATTTTAGATTTAATTCTTTGTGGAATGCAGGATTTGGTGAGAGAGGTAACTGTGGTGGGGCCACTTGGCAACAGTGATCATAACATGATCAAATTTAAACTAATAACTGGAAGGGGTACAATAAGTAAATCTGCAGCTCTTAACACTAAACTCAAAAGGGAAACTTTGATAAAATTTATTATTATTTATTTATTTAACACTTTTTCTATACCGACCTTCATGGTAGAGACCATGAAGGTCCATATTTTCCAAAATGAGGAAAATAGAAAAAAACTGAAAGGTGCAGCTGCAAAGGTTAAAAGTGTTCAACAGGCATGGACATTGTTTAAAAATACAATCCTAGAAGCACAGTCCATACGTATTCCACACAAGAAAGGTAGAAGGAAGGCAAAACGATTACTGTCATGGTTAAAAGGTGAGATGAAGGAGGCTATTTTAGCCAAAAAAAAATCCTTCAAAAAGTGGAAGAAGGATCCATCTGAAGAAAATAGGATCGATTTATTTATTTATTTAAATATTTTTGTATGCCGACATACACTTTGAGTATCACATCGGTTTGCATAAAAACATGAACTTGGCGTAGTAGCGTTTTACAGGGAACTAGTCATATATACAAGTAACTTGCAAAAGAATAAATGCGAACTCAGAAAGTAGCTTAAAGCGAATAACGTGAGCTTGATTTACAGTATTTACAAAGGATTCATAAAAAGAACGGCTTGTAAGGGGTAGGGAATGGAAGCTGAGATGAGGTTAAAAAGGGGGTCGGGGAGGGGGGCGGTTAGGTACTGAGCCAGAAGTGATGGTAATATTTATGATGTTGGCTATGGGTTGGGCAATTAAGTTAGGAATGGAGAGGAGATATTTAGTGGGGATAGTGTCTGTAGGATGAGATGATGGTCTTAATCTCTTGAGGATGGCTTCAACTTCTGATGTGGCTATGGTTTCAAATGAATTAAGTTTCATGGTGAGGTTGTTAGGGGGAGTTGTGCTAGGTGGAGTGGTAGAGGGGAAACGTAATAACAGAGTATTGATTTTGTCCTGGAAATAAAGTGCAAGGTCCTCGCATTTGGTACTAGCTTCATCGTCTGGGATGTGGGCATGAGGAGAGTTTAGTAAGGGAGGCCACAAATTCAAAGGGCATTGCACTGGAGTTGGTGAATCTTGTGGGCGTAAAAATCTCTTAGTTTTATGTAGCATGTCACGGTAGTTATGGAGGGATGTTTTATATTTAGCAAGGAGTGTAGGTGTTGGATATTTGCGCCAACGTTTTTCAAGCTTTCTAAGCTGATGTTTCATATGTTTCAAATTATGCGTATACCAGGGTTTTAGTTTATTGTTTTGAGAGGAGCTTATTTCTCTGGATTGCAGTGGGCAAATTTTTTCTGCCACAGTGTTGGTGAGGTGCCAAGAAGCTAGAGCCGAATTTGTGTTGGAGAGGTCTAAACGGTCCAAGGTGCCTGATAGGGAAGTGATGAGGTCATCTCTATTGCATGTTTTCCTGAAGTGTATGATGGTTTTTTGGGTATGTGGGGGGGAGGGCGTTGTTAAGGGAGCATGTGGTTTTAATAAGAAAGTGGTCGGACCAGGGGATGGGAGAAAATGTAGGGGGGTCCATTAGTATGAAGGAATTTATGAAGATCAGATCTAGGGTATGTCCAGCTCGATGGATGGGGTTGTTTATAAGCTGCCTGAAGCCTATTGCCTTTATTGATTCTAGTATGGTGTCACAGGAATTTGTTTGAGGGGTTGAGTCAACATGAAGATTATAATCTCCAAGGATGATGGTAGGGGTGTCTATATTAATATTCTTGGTGATATATTCAATGAGCGGAGATGGGTTTGAGTCAAGGGTACCTGGGGGGGAGTATATAAGGCAGATTTGGAACAATGGGGATTTGAAGAGACCTAGCTCCATCTTAGGTGGTGGGACAGTAGGTTGATGTACTAGTTTGAGATTCTTTTTGGTTGCTAAGAGGATACCTCCACCTTTTCTTTTAGGTCTGGGAATGGATATGATATCGTAAGCGTCTGTGGGTAGTTGATTTAGTAGGACAATATCGGGTTCTACATAAGAACATAAGAAATTGCCATGCTGGGTCAGACCATCAAGCCCAGCATCCTGTTTCCAACAGAGGCCAAACAAGGCCACAAGAACCTGGCAATTACCCAAACACTAAGAAGATCCCATGCTACTGATGCAATTAACAGCAGTGGCTATTCCCTAAGTAAACTTGATTAATAGCCGTTAATGGACTTCTCCTCCAAGAACTTATCCAAACCTTTTTTGAACCCAGCTATACCAACTACACTAACCAGATCCTCTGGCAACAAGATCCAGAGCTTTATTGTGCGTTGAGTGAAAAATAATTTTCTCCGATTAGTCTTAAATGTGGTACTTGCTAACTTCATGGAATGCCTCCTAGTCCTTCTATTATTCGAAAGTATAAATAACCGATTCACATCTACTTGTTCAAGACCTCTCATGATCTTAAAGACTTCTATCATATCCCCCCTCAGCTGTCTCTTCTCCAAGCTGAACAGCCCTAACTTCTTCAGCCTTTCCTCATAGGGGAGCTGTTCCATCCCCTTTATCATTTTGGTTGCCCTTCTCTGTACCTTCTCCATCGCAACTATATCTTTTTTGAGATGCGGTGACCAGAATTGTACACAGTATGCAAGGTGCGGTCGCACCACGGGGCGATATAGAGGCATTATGACATTTTATCTTAAACATGTCTCTGTGATAGCACAAATGTCTGGGTTGATGTCTAAGAGGGTGTCATTGAGGATGGGTATTTTTTTGCCTATTGATTGCTTATTGAGCAGGATGAGGGAAAGGGTGGTCAAACCTAAGATATTTGGGACATGGGAGGGGTGATCATAGAGGGGAGGAGTGTTTTAAGGTAAGATCTGTGTCTGGGGGGATGAGGAGGGAGGGGTTTGTGATTGTAGTATTTGAGTGTTGGTATCTTATGGTTCAGCATGATGGCGATAGAGGGGGTATAGCAAGGAAGTTCGTTTACCAAGAAATGGGGCTTTAGTAAACCTGGTGAGAGGGAGTCAACCAGGTATGAGGGAGGGAAGTTTGGTTTCAAGGGAAGATATGCGGAGGGAGTTCTTGCCAAGGTGGACAGTGGGGTTCTCACAGGACAAGCAGGATGGTAGTCCTCACATATGGGTGACATCATCAGAATGGAGCCCAATCACGGAAAACTTCTGTCAAAGTTTCCAGAACTTTGACTGGCCCCTACTGGGCATGCCCAGCACGGCACTAACCCTGCAGCCAGCAGGGGTCCCCCTTCAGTCTTCTTTTTTCCGCGCAGCAGTAGCCTCGCGGTTTAGGATCTCTGAAGAGATTCCTGACAGGAATTTTCCTCAGGGAGTTAATTAAACTTAAATTGCCCCACAGGGGTCCCTTCTCTAACTTTTCTCAGGCCGCTATACTCCGGTAAGTTTTTCACCGTTTTTCGTCGATTACCATCGAGTTTGGCCCTCACGGCCTACTGGCCGTCGACCGTACCGCTGCTCAATTTTACTATGGCCATGGCGTCGGGGTTTCGTCAGTGCCCGGACTGTACTCGCACCATGTCTATCACAGACCCTCATGGAGTCTGTGTAATGTGTTTAGGCCGTGAGCATGATGTCCTGACTTGCACCAAATGTGCCCTCATGACACCAAAAGGTCGCAAAGCCAGAATGGAGAAGATGGGACTCCTTTTCCATGTTCACACCCCGACGCTGTCCATCGCATCGACGTCATCGGAACCGGCACCGTCGAAGTCGCACCAGCATCGACAACCGTCCGGTGACCGCCCGCCATCGACGTTGTCACGACCATCGACTCCTGTTTCTCCCCCTCAAGATCGAGGGGATCGTAAGTCTCGGACCGTCGAGGGAACAAAATCATCGACCTCGCCACCGTCCGAGCCACCATTGAAGAAGCCCCATCCAGGAACGGCACCGACCACTCCTGCGACCGGGACATCGAGGCAACCCTCACCCAATCGGGGTTTGGGAGTCGCGATTCCCCCTGTAAAGGTGGTCCCTCCGACTGTACCTCAGCCTCCCTCTTCCATCACGGAGCCGGGGCTGATTGCACCAGGTCTCCGGGAAGAACTGGACCGGCTGGTCCAGGAGGCCGTCGACAAGGCGATGCAATGACTCCAGGTTCCTCCGGCACCGACACCGGTACCGAGAGTGGAACTGGTCACCAACCCGATTCCAGCAGCGCTGGCACCGCTGCTATCCCGGATGGAAGCGCTCATGACTGCCCTTCCACCGGTGATTCCCGGGTCTCCGATGGCTCCGGTGCGCTCCCCGATGACAGCTTCATCGGGAGGAGAAACACCATTCCGCATTCCTCCTTCGGGGGTATTGCCTCAGCCATCGGTGCCATGTCGTCCCTCGCCACCGATTCATTCATCAGGGGCGATACGCACATTGGCGCCATCGATGCCGGCACCGATACCCCCCCAGGGTGTCCACGGTGCCCCCGGTGATTCCTTCGATTTTCTTGGAGCCTCAGCCGGGCCCTTCGGGTATCCAACCCCCTTCTTGTCCTACAGGTCAGCCTGCTGATCCTTATGACACCTGGGGTGATGATACTTCCACAGACACCGATGACTTACCTTCACCTCCTTCTCCTACTGAAAGTAGAAAGCATTCTCCTCCAGAGCACTTTTCTTTCATTAATTTTGTGAAGGAAATGTCGGAATTGGTCCCTTTTCAGCTTCAGACAGAGCAAGATGATAGGCACCAGATGATGGAGCTTCTCCAGTTCCTGGATGCCCCTAAAGTGATCACTTCTATTCCCATTCATCAAGTTCTTCTTGACCTCCTCAAAAAGAACTGGGAAAACCCTGGATCCATTGCCCCAGTACACAGAAAGGCTGACACTACCTATCTAGTAGAGTCAGCCCCTGGCTTTCAAAAATCTCAGCTTGACCACCACTCAGTTGTGGTAGAATCAGCTCAAAAGAAAGCAAAAAGGACGAAGCCTCACTCGTCTACCCCTCCTGTTAAGGAACACAAGTTCCTAGACAATATTGGTCGACGAGTGTTCCAAGGGGCCATGCTCATCTCTAGAATTGCTTCTTACCAGCTGTACATGACCCAATACAACAGGGTCATTTTCCAGCAAATACAGGACTTCTCTGAAACCCTGCCTGACCAATTCCAAGAACATCTTCAAATCCTTGTCAACAATGGGTTTGAGGCAGGAAAGCATGAGATAAGAACAGCTTACGATATCTTCGACACCTCCACTAGAGTGTCTGCAACTGCCATTTCGGCAAGATGCTGGACCTTGCTCAAGTCTTCTGACCTTCGCCCAGAAGTACAAGACAGGCTCTCTGACCTGCCCTGTAAAGGAGATAATCTGTTCGGTGAACAGATTCAACAAATAGTGGCTGAATTAAAGGACCATCATGAGACCCTCAAACAGCTCTCATCGATACCTTCTGACTTCCCTTATAGACAGCCCTTCAAGAAGGACTCTAAGAAGTCATTCTTCCGCCCAAGGAAGTACTATCCTCCACCAACAAGGTCCCGAGTTACGAGGCCTTATCAAAAATCTCAGCCTCGCCAGCCCCGGAAGCAATAGCCACAAGCAGCTCCCCAGCCGGGGCCTGCTTCAGGTTTTTTACTTTCCCTTGGAGAGCAGCAGCCTGATTCCTCTGCCAGGCATACCAGTGGGAGGTCGATTGTGCCACTTTCACGGCATGTGGCAATCAATCACAACCGACCAATGGGTACTAGCAATCATTGCTCAGGGTTACCACCTGAACTTTCTTGCTCTTCCATCGGAATCACCACCTCTACAAGCGTGGAGAGTAACCGACCACTCTGTCCTTCTGGAGCAGGAGGTTTCCCCCCTTCTCCAGTTAAGGGCAATAGAACCCGTCCCTCTTTCGCAACAAGGCCTAGGGTTCTATTCCCGGTACTTTTTGATCCCCAAAAAATCCGGGGGGCTTCGTCCAATTCTGGACCTACGTGCCCTCAACAAGTACCTCCAGCGGGAAATGTTCAAGATGGTAACCTTGGGCTCGCTTCTACCTCTTCTACAAAGAGGTGACTGGCTCTGCTCTCTGGACATCCAGGACGCATACACCCACGTTGCGATATCTCCAGCTCATCACAAGAAACTCAGGTTTTTAGTAGGCCCAAGGCACTATCAATTCCGGGTGCTTCCATTCAGCCTAGCATCAGCACCATGAGTCTTTACCAAATGTCTCGTAGTTGTCGCAGCCTTTCTCAGGAAAGAAGGTGTTCACGTCTACCCCTATCTAGACGACTGGTTAATCAGGGCCCCAACCCAGCAAGCCGCTCGATCGTCCCTGGATTTGACCCTGCACACACTCTAATTTCTCTAGGATTTCTCGTCAATTACGAGAAATCCTATTTAGTCCCATCTCAAACCTTGTCGTTCATTGGGGTAGACTTGGACACTTTACAGGCAAAAGCCTTTCTACCTCAACAACGAGTGCAAACCCTCGTGTCCCTCGCTCACCAGTTGCAGTCTCAGTATACAGCAACAGCTCGGCAATTCCTTGTCCTTCTCAGACACATGGCGTCCTCAGTCCATCTCACACCGATGGCCCGCCTGGCCATGAGGCTCATGCATTGGACTCTGAGGTCACAATGGATTCAAGCTGTTCAGCCTCTGTCAACCATTGTCCACATCACTGACGCACTCCGTCTCTCTCTCGCGTGGTGGAAAGATCAGAACAATCTCCTCCAGGGACTGCCTTTTCACCTACCAGATCCTCAACTCATTCTCACCACCGACTCTTCCAACCTCGGGTGGGGAGCTCATGTGAACGATCTACAGACACAAGGATCTTGGTCTCCAGAGGAAGCCAAACACCAGATAAATTTCCTGGAGCTTTGAGCAATGCGATATGCTCTCAGAGCTTTTCAGGATTGCCTATCAAATCACGTCATCCTGATTCAGACGGACAACCAGGTGGCCATGTGGTACATCAACAAGCAGGGAGGCACAGGCTCCTTCCTTCTGTGTCAGGAAGCTGCGCAGATTTGGGCGGAAGCGCTCTCCCACTCGATGTACCTCAGGGCCACCTATTTGCCGGGACTGCACAATGTCTTGGCAGACAAACTGAGTCGTGTCTTCCAACTGCACGAGTGGTCTCTCAACCCCTCGGTAGTGACCTCTCTCTTCCAGCAATGGGGTTATCCCCAAATAGACCTCTTTGCGTTCCCTCAGAACCACAAGGTGGACAATTACTGCTCCCTCATTCGGAGCGAGCGCTCTCAGCCCAGAGATGCATTCTCCCTCTCGTGGGCAGCCGATCTGCTTTATGCATTGCCTCCACTTCCTCTTCTCTCAAAGACTCTTGTGAAGCTCCGACAGGACAAAGGAACCATGATCCTGATAGCACCTCACTGGCCAGGCCAAGTGTGGTTTCCCATACTCCAGGATCTCTCCATCCGCAGGCACATTCCCTTGGGAATGCACCCGCTTCTGATCACTCAGAACGACGGATGTCTACGCCATCCCAATCTTCAGGCCTTGTCCCTGACGGCATGGATGTTGAAAGGTTAATCCTTCAACCACTTAACCTTTCAGATTCAGTTTCTCGTGTCCTGATTGCTTCACGGAAGCCTTCCACAAGAAAGTCTTATTCTATAAATGGAAAAGGTATACATCATGGTGTTCTTCACAATCCCTTTATCCCTTTTCCTGTCCAATTCCAAGGTTTTTGGACCATCTGTGGCATTTATCGGAATCAGGTCTAAAGACCTCTTCCATCAGAATGCATTTCAGTGCGGTAGGCGCCTTCCATAAAGGTGTCGGGTATGTCCCTATATCGTTACAACCCCTCGTAACACGTTTTCTTAAAGGCTTGCTCCATATCAAGTCACCTTTATGTCTTCCGGCCCCTTCTTGGGACCTTATTCTGGTTCTCGGGCGGCTCATGAAACCACCATTCGAACCTCTTCACTCCTGTGACCTAAAATATCTCACATGGAAAGTGATTTTCCTTTTGGCTATCACTTCAGCCCGCAGGGTTAGTGAGTTACAGGCCCTAGTTACCTATTCGCCTTACACTAAACTCCTGCAGGACCGGGCTGTACTCCGCACTCACCCTAGGTTTTTGCCTAAGGTAGTTTCGGAGTTTCACATTAATCAATGCATCATACTACCTACCTTTTTTCCCAGGCCCCACTCTAACCTAGGGGAACAGGCTCTGCATACCTTTGACTGTAAACGGGCTCTAGCGTTCTACCTAGACCGTACAGTTGCCCACAGGAACAGCACTCAGTTATTCATCTCTTTCCATCCTAACAAATTAGGGCAACCTGTGGGTAAGCAGACTCTCTCCTCCTGGTTGGCGGACACTTTATCTTTTTGCTATCAGCAAGCAGGCATTCCTTTCCAAGACCGTATTAAAGCACACTCTGTGAGGGCCATGGCGACTTCAGTAGCACACCTGCGATCGGTGCCGCTTCCTGACATTTGCAGGGCTGCCACCTGGAGTTCTCTCCACACTTTCACAGCCCACTATTGCTTGGACAAAGCCGGAAGACAAGATTCCATCTTCGGCCAATCTGTCCTGTGTAACCTATTTCCAACGTGACGTACCAACACCCTTCCGCCTACCCGGTGGGGTTCAGGATGCCCTCTACCAAATTCCACCCCAGTTGTTGTGCCTGTTGCATGCCGTTGGGTATATTTGGTGCATGTTCGGACATCCTCAGCTCGGTACTCACCCATATGTGAGGACTACCGTCCTGCTTGTCCTGTGAGAAAGCAAGTGTTGCTTACCTGTAACAGGTGTTCTCACAGGACAGCAGGATGTTAGTCCTCACGAAACCCGCCCGCCACCCCGCGGTATTGGGTTCGTAACGTTTTGTTGTTTTATTTTTTCGGCACTGCCTGTAGCTATCAAATAAGACTGAAGGGGGACCCCTGCTGGCTGCAGGGTTAGTGCCGTGCTGGGCATGCCCAGTAGGGGCCAGTAAAAGTTCTGGAAACTTTGACAGAAGTTTTCCGTGATTGGGCTCCATCCTGATGATGTCATCCATATGTGAGGACTAACATCCTGCTGTCCTGTGAGAACACCTGTTACAGGTAAGCAACACTTGCTTTCAGTGCCACAATGAGACTAGTGAAAGGGGAATTTGAATGATGGAAGAGCAGAGTGGGATAAAGGGGGGAGAGGAATTACTTTAGAGAGGATCAGCAGTACAGGAGAATTGCAGATAAAATGCTCTAAGAGGAGGGTGGAGGGTACCTGTGGGGGCGAGGAAGAAGGGGGAGCAAGCAGATGGCTAGGAAGGGCTGTGAAGGTTCAATTCAGTAAGTGCCCAGTGTAAGGGGCACAGATAGGGGCAGGCCCCTTTGTCGTGCTCCGCAGGCGTGCGACGCCTGCAGCAGATCCTATATTTGGCTCGATCCGGGTCTTTGCTGACGCAGGCAGGCAGTGGGCGGGCTTAGCAGCCGGCTCAGGCTGATGTGATGGGCCCGATCGGGGGCGAGTTTGCGGCAGCCCCCACGTGTGCTGGGATCCGAAGGCCCTCAACCCCGATGGGTCAGCGCCGGTCGCACAGGCCGGAGGAAGAGAGAAAAGGCTGGGTACCTGCAGCAGAACCTATTTATGGATAAAATATAAGCATTGCCAAGTTAAGTGTAAAACATTGATAAGATAGGCGAAGAGAGAATTTGAAATGAAGTTGGCCATAAAGGCAAAATATTTTTAAAATATATCCAAAGCAAGAAACCTGTGAGGGAGTCGGTTGGACCATTAGATGACCGAGGGGTTAAAGGGGCTCTTAGGGAAGATAAGGCCATTGCAGAAAGACTAAATGAACTATTTGCTTCCGTGTTGACTGAGGATGTTGGGGAGATACCAGTTCTTGAGATGGTTTTCAGGGGTGATGAGTCAGATGAACTGAACGAAATCACTGTGAACCTGGAAGATGTAGTAGGCCAGATTGACAAACTAAAGAGTGGCAAATCACCTGGACCGGATGGTATGCATCCTAGGGTACTGAAGGAACTAAAAAATGACATTTCTGATCTATTAGTTAAAATTTGTAACCTATCATTAAAATCATCTATTGTACCTGAAGACTGGAGGGTGGCCAATGTAACCCCAATATTTAAAAAGTCACCAGGGGTGATCTGGGTAACTATAGACCAGTGAGCCTGACTTCAGTGCCGGGAAAAATAGTGGAAACTATTCTCAAGATCAAAATCGTAGAGCATATAGAAAGACATGGTTTAATGGAACACAGTCAACATGGATTTACCCAAGGGAAGTCTTGCCTAACAAATCTGCTTCATTTTTTTGAAGGGGTTAATAAACATGTGAATAAAGGTGAACCGGTAGATGTAGTGTATTTGGATTTTCAGAAGGCATTTGACAAAGTCCCTCATGAGAGGCTTCTAAGAAAACTAAAAAGTCATGGGATAGGAGGCGATGTCCTTTCGTCGATTACATACTGGTTAAAAGACAGGAAACGGAGAGTAGGATTAAATGGTCAATTTTCTCAGTGGAAAGGGGTAAACAGTGGAGTGCCTCAGGGATCTGTCCTTAGATCAGTGCTTTTCAATATATATATATATATATAAATGATCTGGAAAGCAATACGACGAGTGAGGTTATCAAATTTGCAGATGATATAAAATTATTCAGAGTAGTTAAATCACAAGCGGATTGTGATACATTACAGGAGGACCTTGCAAGACTGGAAGATTGGGCATCCAAATGGCAAATGAAATTTAATGTGGACAAGTGCAAGGTGTTGCATATAGGGAAAAATAACCCTTGCTGTAGTTACATGATGTTAGGTTCCATATTAGGAACTACCACCAAGGAAAAAAATCTAGGCATCATAGTGGACAATACTTTAAAATCGTTGGCTCAGTGTGCTGCTGCAGTCAAAAAAGCAAACAGAATGTTAGGAATTATTAGGAAGGGAATGGTTAATAAAACGGAAAATGTCATAATGCCTGTATATCGCTCCATGGTGAGACCACACCTTGAATACTGTGTAGAATTGTGGTCACCGCATCTCAAAAAAGATATAGTTGCGATGGAGAAGGTACAGAGAAGGGCAACCAAAATGATAAATGGGATGGAATAGTTCCCCTATGAGGTAAGGATGAAGAGGGTAGGGCTTTTCAGCTTGGAGAAGAGACAGCTGAGGGGGGGATATGATAGAGGTCTTTAAGATCATGAGAGGTCTTGAACGAGTAGATGTGAATTGGTTATTTACACTTTCGAATAATAGAAGTACTAGGGAGCATTCCATGAAGTTAGCAAGTAGCACATTTAAGCCTAATCGGAGAAAATTATTTTTCACTCAACGCACAATAAAGCTCTGGAATTTGTTGCCAGAGGATGCAGTTAGTGTAGCTGGGTTCAAAAAAGATTTGGATAAATTCTTGGAGGAGAAGTCCATTAACTGCTATTAATCAAGTTTAATAGCCACTGCTATTAATTGCATCAGTAGCTTGAGATCTTCTTAGTGTTTGGGTAATTGCCAGGTTCTTGTGGCCTGGTTTTGTAACCGTCTCTTTTTAGTCAGTAAGGAGGTCCAGACAACTGATCCGTAAAGATAGACTTTTATTGCCAGCAAGATGCAGCTAAGACAAAGGCTCAGTACAACTGCATGCCCCTCCCCTCCAGGAGCAGACTCTTATGCACTTTACAGTTCTTATCTTTTACACATGCGTTCTAAGCATTGCTGAGCAAGCATATTCCGGCTGAAGGGGCTACTGACCCCCTCCCTAGACACCCTGGAACTTTCGTGAAACTTCTCCCATGTTCTGCAGGAGAGGCTGCTGGGACTTGCAGTTCTGGAAAGGAATTCGCGAGTCTGCAGTAATACAGCCCATCACATAATACATCCATTGTTCTAATCTAGGTTACAGCAGTGAAAGCTTATCAGAGAATAAGAACAGCGAAGCCAAAAAAAATGAAAATGTGCAATGTGCTGACAGAGAGTTTCTCAATGTCCTAATTACAGCTGTATTGCAGACTGTAAGTAAACCCGTCATGAAGCAGGGAATTCTGGTACATGAAGTCCTTTGTCAGGTTAAAGCGTTCAGACTCCTTCATTCCCCCCTTTGATACTTATCATTCTTTATGAAAAGTATCACACCATCACAACGCAACTGTGGAGCTGAAAGAAACAGAAACAAGAAAAATTAGCAATTTGAGTTCTCAGGGGGCCCTAATTTCCCAGGTTACAGTTTGGCCTCTGTTGGAAACAGGATGCTGGGCTTGATGGACCCTTGGTCTGACCCAGCATGGCAATTTCTTATGTTTTTATGTTCGTGTTATGTATCTGGAGATTCAAGAAAATAGTATGTACTGGCAAAAGTGTATATACTGGCAAGTTAGATGCAAAACAATAGTAAAAAAAGATGGACAAAATTTGAGAAGAAGCTTGCCAAAGAAGCAAACTCTAATAAACTTTTTCAACTCATTAAAAACAAGATCAGTTAGTGAATCAGTTGGGCAGCTGAGGGGCAAATAGGGGAGGGAAGACCAGGAAATTGCAGAAAAATTGAATGAATTCTTTGCCTCTATTTACTGAGGAGAATGTTAAAAAGCTACTATTGCTGGAAACGTTCTTTGGTGATTCTGATCAACTAAAATAAATCTCTGATAATGGAGGATGTAATATGCTAAACTGACAAACTAAAGCAAATCACTAGGACCTGATGATTCTGAATGAACTAAATATTAATAAAAATATCATGAGAGACCACAATAATGAAATGTCACACCAGTGATTATACAAAGAAAGACATAATTTTCACTTTAGTTCTTATTGATTAGGCTGTGCAGCATGCTACTATATTGAAATGGACCCTCCTAACAAAATGCACTAGCTCATATATGCCAACAAGGCATATCACGGTAACCGAGCACAGTTATCACTGATCTTTAATATTCAATGTTAAATGTTTTTACTCTTTTTTTTTAATTTTATTTTAAGTGATGCAATTGAAGATGAATGGATCATTGAATATTTTGTATGATTTGTATGAGGGTTTTTTTTTTAATTTGTGCATTTGAAAATTTGAGACACTTGGAGATTCTGAAGGGCAGTATTTGGAGACTTGAAAAATTTAGAGATACTTAGACTATTTTTAAATTGCAATCACCTAAAAAAAACAAAATGTTAAAATATTGAACATTCTTGACCGATGATTATAATTCTGTACTGTTGTCTGAAAGAATTCATAGACGAAATTGCAAACCTGTTTCTAGCAATCTGTGACTTATTTAAAATGGACACAATACCTTAATACTGGAGGGTAGACAATATAATACTGATTTTTAAAAAGTCACCGGGATGGTCCAGGAAATTATAGATCAGTAAGCCTGATGCTGGTACAGGTCAAATTGTTATAAAAATTCTTAAAATAATTACTGGCCATATATGATTTAAAAAGTAATATATGTATATATGCATGTGTATGTATGTACTGTATTTTTTGCTCCATAAGACGCACCTAGGATTCAGAGCGGGGAAATTTAAAAAAAAATAAAAATGGTGCGCTAAACCAGCTCTGTTCCTGGGTGTCTGTGCGTCTTATGGAGCAAATTAGGGTAGGGCATAAAATGGGTTTTTTTTGTCCCCATTCCCCATCCCAACCCTTTAAATTTAATTAACTACAAACCCCCCCCCAAGACTTGCCAAAAGTCCCTGGTGGTCCGGAGCGATCTCCTGCTCTTGGGCCGTCGGCTGCCAGTATTCAAAATGGTGCCGATTAGCCTTTGCCCTTACTATGTCACAGGGGCTACCACGTGACAGGGGCCGACCAATGGCACCGGTAGCCCCTGTGACACATAGTAAGGGCAAAGGCTATTGGCGCCATTTTGAATACTGGCAGCCGACAGCCCAAGTACAGGAGATCGCTCTGGACGACTAGGGACTTTTGGCAAGTATTGGGGGGGGGGGGGGGTCAGGAGGCTGGGGGTTGAAGTAAATTAAATTTAAAGGGTTGCAATGGGGAATGGGGACAATAAAAACATTGGTTGTACCGTATTTTCCGGTGTATAAGACGACTTTTTAACCCCTGAAAATCTTCTCAAAAGTCGGGGGTCGTCTTATACGCTGGGTATCGTCTTATAGGGCAGCGCTTCTCACCGGTGTGTCGCCAAGCATTCCTGGAGAGGGCAGGGGAGGGAGGAGAACTGTGCATGCACTCTTACCTGCATTAAAAGAGAGGTGTCCAGGAGAGGATGGGGAGACAGGAAAACTGCACATGCACTTATAGCTGAGTTAAAAAGAGAGACATTCCTGGAGAGGGCAGGAGAGAGGGCGGATAACAGTGTGTGTTGTGTTTGAGATCATCAACAGCACACGCGCTATTTTATTGCCGCCCACCCAAATAGCGGGTGCAAAGCAAGTGGGATTTTAAACACATGCACCTTATGTTAGTTTTGACGAGAAACTATACAGACAGTTCTCTTTGAAAATCAGCTGCTCTTCCTTCGCTGCTGCCGTTGCCGCTGGGCTATCAGCATGTTCAAGCCCAGCGGGAACGGCAGCGGTGCAAAAAAAAATAAAAAAGCTGTGGCATCCGCGGCTGGCCTTTTCTTCTTCCCCCCCCCCCCCGACCTGGAACAGGAAGTGATACACAGTGCGGTGCGCGGGAAGGAGAAAGCCGTGCCGCATGAAAAAATAGCAGCAGCGACAGCAGCATCGGCCCCCGAGCAATCGAAGCAGCTGATAATAGGGAAAGGAGACAGCAGCAGAAGCCTCCCGCGGCCGATAGGATTCTTCTTTCTTGGCCTGTGGGGGCTGGAAGAGGCGGCTGCTGCAGCAGCTACTATTTGTGCTTTGGAGGCGGGGGAGGGGAGAGGAAGTGAGTGAGAGAGAGAGAGAAGCAGCCAGCCAGCCAGTGTGTAAGTGAGAGAATGCATTTGATTGAGAGCATGTGTGTGATTGAGAGAAACTGGTCAGAGGGCTCATGTGTGGGTATATGTGAGAGACAATGAAAGTGACTGCTCAAGGAGATGACTGATGTGTATGTGAGTGTGAGAGAGAGAAAAAGCATGGAAGTGAGAAATCTGGGTATGTGAAAAAGCATGGGAGTAAGAAGCCTGATTATGTGAGAGAGAGCATGGGGGTGGGAGGGCTGTGTGTGTGTGCATGCATGAGAGAGAGACTGGTTAATAAGGTGACGGTGTGTGTGTGAGAGAAAGAGACTGGTGTGTGTGAATGTGAGAGAAAGAATGTGATTCAGGGAATGAGAAGCCTGTGCACGTGGAGAGCGAGCATGGAAATGAGAGAGAGACTGGTGTGTGTGTGTGTGAGACAGAGAAAGTGATTATGAGAGTGAGAAGCCCGTATATGTATGGTAAGCAGAACACGGGAGTGGGAAGCCTGTGTGTGTGTGTATGGCATGAGAGAAACTGTTCAGGAAGGTGTCTGGTGTGTGTGTCAAAGACTGTTTGGGAAATGATTGGTGTGTGAGAGACAGAAACTGGTCATGGGGGCATGACTGGTATGGTGTGTGTGTGTGTGACATGGACCCTAAGGAAGAGGACCATGAGTATAGAGCTTAGCCACTACTGCTGCTTCTGGTGTGTGCTACGGCCTGCATGGAAGAGGAGTAGGAAAGCTGCTGGAGGGGGTAAGTAAAGGTGGCTTTTTAAGTTTATTTTTCTTGATTGACTGCCATTTTAATTATTTAATATTATGTGATGTCTGCTTTTTTGAAATATTTTATTGGTGTTTGGAGAATGTTTAATAGTTTTATGAGTTTTTAATTGTTGGATGTTATTCTGTTCATAGCTGTTTTGAAACATTTATTCTGCTTATTAGTATAGTTTTACAATTATTTCTGTGTGGGGATCTATAGCTGCTTGCTAGTTCTGTTTTCCTAATGAGAGGTGTATTGGTTTTTAGGGCCTGATATACGGTATTTGTAGTGTTACCTTTTCATAGATAGGGTTGCTCCTGTTTGAGTGTAAAATTATTTTTTTTCTTAAAAATGTGTATAAAAAAGGGGGGGTCGTCTTATACGCCGGAAAATACGGTAATTAGTTTTGTTTTGTTTTTTTTAATATTCGCTCCATAAGATGCACAGACATTTTCCCCCTACTTTTGGGGGGGGAAAAAAGTGTGTCTTATGGAGCGAAAAATACGGTATATACTATGTGTATGTATATTTATTTATTTATTTAGCATTTTTATATACCGACTTTCCAATAACAGAATTACTGATCAATTCGGTTTACATTTTAACAGTAACATTGACAAGTAAATGTCTTACAATGAACAGGTCGATATAACTTGGATAAGTATATAAGGGGTTAATAACATTTTGAAAGATACATTGCCTAATGTAGGCATAAGTAAGGGATACAGTGCCTAATGTAGGTTAAATAAACAGTTGGTAATTATAAGACTGGGATATGATCTTTGACTGGCAAAGTTTACGTGAGCTCTATAGATGATCTGAATAGCTCATAATAGCTCTCAAGTGGGTTTCCACCGAAAGGATCATTGGCAGGGATGCTCCGCAGGTTGCTGCTATGGGAATGCTTGGTTGAATAACCAAGTTTTGAGTCTTTTTTTAAATGTATAGGAGCATTGCACTGATCTGAGTTCTGGTGGGAGAGTGTTCCAGATTTTAGGGCCCGCTGTGGAGAAGGCTCTTTTACTTAGTGCTGACTTCATCGGTGGTATATGAAGGTTGTTTTTATAGGCTTGTCTCACTGGTCTGGTAGAGGTGTGGAATTGGAGAGGGATTTTGAGCTCGAGTGGTGCCAAGTTGTGTAGTGCCTTGTGGGTAACTGAGAGCACTTTGAAAAGTATTCTGAATTTGACAGGGAGCCAGTGTAGGCTTTTTAAGATGGGTGATATGTGGTTTCTTTTGTTGGACTTGGTTAAGATCCTTGCTGCAGCGTTTTGCAGCATCTGTAGCGGTTTTATGGCGTTAGCAGGGAGGCCTAGTAATAGTGAGTTGCAATAATCTATTTTCGTGAGAATGATTGCTTGTAGAACTAGACGGAAGTCTTGAAAATGGAGGAGAGGTCTCAGACTTTTCAAAACTTGTAATTTGAAGAATCCATCCTTTACGATATTGTTTGAGAGATCTGTAATTCATTTGATTGTCAAGGATAACACCTAGATTTCTGACTTGTGTGGACATTGTTAATTGAGTGGACAGGATGGTACTGGGATGTGACTAGGTTCCATCTTGGGAGATAAGGAGGTATTCTGTTTTGCTTTGATTTAGAATCAGATTGAGGCTAGAGAGCAAGTTGTTGATGGCTTGTTGGCAAGAGTTCCAGACGTCCAGAGTTTTTTGGAGAGATTCAGTAATAGGCATCAGTATCTGTACATCGTCTGCGTATAAATAGTGTATGAGATTTAGGTTGATGAGGAGCTGACAGAGTGGAAGAAGGTATATATTGAATAAGGTTGGAGAGAGTGACGATCCTTGTGGGACTCCCAAGTTGCAGGTGACTGGTTGGGATTCTTCCTTGTTGACCTTGACCTTATACTGTCTGTTCTGTAAGAATGACTTAAACCATTTGAGGGCCTCATCTCTGATGCCAATGTCTGACAGACGATCTATTAATGTGTTATGATTGACAGTGTCAAATGCCGCCGAGAGATCAAGTAGGATGAGAAGACAAGGGTGTCTATTTTCCAGATTTAGTAATATGGAATCCGTTAGTGAGATAAGGAGAGTTTCCGTGCTTCGAGATTGGCGGAACCCGAACTGTGCTGGAGATAGCAAGTTGTGGTCGTTTAGGTATTCAGTTAGTTGTTTGTTTACCACTCGTTCCATGATTTTTGCGATGAATGGTAGATTTGCAATTGGGCGAAAATTGGATGGGTTTTCTGGAGAAAGGTTAGATTTTTTTAGAAGTGGTTTTACGATTGCCATTTTTAGAGGGTCAGGTACTAGCCCTTGGGAGAAGGAGCAGTTGATTATTTGTGAAATGGGTTTAGAGATGGTTTTAGCGCAAGCGATGAGTAGATTGGTGGGTATGGAGTCCTGAGGGTGTGAAGAAGGTTTGAGCTTTTTAGGATATTTTCGATCTCTAAGGAGATATGTGTATATATGTGTGTTTGTGTGTGTGTGCGCCACCAAAAAGATTTTGCCTGTTGGCTTTGTTTCAGGTTTCCCATTTTTTTTTTGTTCAATGCAGTATGTAGCTAGGGATTTCTCCTGTGTGACGACTGCCTTTCTGCTTGTCTTTGGAAAAAGCAGAGTTCTTTACTTGGAATAGTTGGTATTAGAGTACAGCAGGATGTCAGTCCTGAATAAATCTGCCTGCCTCCCCTTAGGCTTCTCCAAATGTAAGCAAAATTATAGACTGAAGGGGGCCCCCCTTGTGGACACATGGTATTATAGCAGGCTGTACATACCCAGAAGTGCATGCTCAAAAGATTCTAGAAAATTAAGCTGTATCTGATACTGCCCATGTGTTAGCACTGATGACATACTGTCCTCTGAGAATATCTATTTACAGGTAAACAACTCTGCTTTCTCATTCATTTATCTGTTAAGTTTTCTGCTGGAAAAGTGCTCAAATTAGAGACAGCTGAGCTACCGAAGATCATATAGGTAGAGTCAAGTTCAGATCTCTAGTGAGCTCTAGTAGTGATCCTATTACTATATGTGCTTTGACTACACATATCCATCGGTCCTTTTTTTCAGACTTGAGATTCACAAGGAAATTGCACTTTTTATTAGTTTTGTTTTAGCCAGACCAGCTTTAGGTTTGTCTCAGCTCCTTGATTTTTTTTTTTTTGGGGGGGGGGGGGGTGTAAAGTGAGGTGCCACATTACATTTTGGAAAGTTTTTTCAAGCAACCTAAAATTTGCATATTAATTTATATTACAGTTAGAAATGTTTTCCAGACTTACTTGAATGTATGTGTGTACAATTCTTGTTGGGTAGTAAAAGAGGGATCTTGATTATCAACCAAGGAAAGAAATTTCAGGGGCAAAGGACCAGGGATGGAGGGAGGAGGAGGGTAGATGGGATGATTAGTAATGGTGGGATGGGGAGGGGGGAGGAGGGAAATCGGGGCAGAAAGCATTTGGAAGGGAGATTCCAGAGTCTACAAAATCTTTGTGTTGGTGAATCCCATTATTTCCTTACTTAGGTGTTCATGGATTATAAATACTACTAATTAATACTAACTGTTTTTTCTTTACCAGAGTACTTTACAAGAAAAAATAGCACAAATTAAAGCGCTATCTGCAGAGAAAAATAAAAAATTGGTAAGCATGACTGCTTCTATAATTATAAGCCAGTATTTTGTTTGCTTACATTATATTGTGACTGTTAAGAAATACCCATCCCATGCTATGTAAATATTTTTACCAATCTTTAAATTCTTTATTTAATTAATTTTATCTTTACAAAGCAAAACAATATTTGTAATAGACTAACACAGGTACCTTAAACAAATTGTACCACTCAAGAAATCAAAATGAAGTCCATACTGAGGTAATATACAAAAATTTCTAAATTAAATCACAAAACATGGTAATTTTTACCTATTAATTTAACTGACAATGATTCTAATAGTAAGGGGCTAGAAATTAGGAGTACATTTATGTTCCACAAGCACATACTAATAGTAAATACAGATGGTCAGTACATAGCATTCCTATTATCTCTCTAAATAGACTGTACAGGGGTTGAAGTATTGGGTTTCTTTGAATCAATAAAGTTTTTTAAAAAAGGGAAAATTCTTCTCCCTTTTTTAGAAAACACTTGCATGGAAACCTGAGTTGGTAGGAGTAACCCAGACTAATCACTTCTTGACGAAATTCAAGGAAACCTTTATGTCTGGCTTGTGTTACTAATGCCAAATCTGGAAATGTCTTTATTTTCTAGGAAATTGATTGGAAATTTTCTGAAATACACTTTTATAATTTTGCTTATATCATGTGTTGAAATTAAAGAAACCAATAATGTTACTCTATCGAGGATTTCCAGCTCAGAACTTTTCAAAAAATTTGTCAAATTTCCTTGGAATTGCATGTTGGTTTGTCTATTTGATATTCTAGACTTTGGCAAAAAATAGCAAGTGTTAATTGTTGGCATATCTTCAGTTGAAAACCCCAATCCTTCTTGAAGAAACCTTTTCAAGGTAGTAAAAGAAATGTCACCCAAAATTCTTGGAAAATTAAGGAAACGAAGATTGAGATTTTTGGCATTATTTTCTAGCCGTTCCAACCTTCTTGCCAGCATTTCTCTATCTCTAGCAACAACAGATTTAAACTCCTGGATTTTCTTATCTCTTTTCTCGAGTTCTACAACTCTGTCCAATACTTTAACCACATTTTCTTGAGTTTCTCCCAACTCTCTCTGTTTTCGAGTAGCTTGGTCAAGTTTACGATTGATATTTCTCAGTTCCACAGTAAACCCAGCCATCATTTCCTATAGACTCTCTAGAGTCACGGCAGACGTTCTGATGGGGGGGGGGGGGGGGGGCCCTCTGCTCCTCCGCTCCCAGCCCCTCCGTCTATACATGCAGTGGCTTGGGTTCCGGGATCTATTGGGCTTCCAATAACATTGAGAGCCACACTTACAGTAGTTGATTCAACTCCGTTTTCCTCCAAAACCAGTGCGGTAACCACAGATTGCATTGCTCCGGAGGGGTTCTGCCGAAGCGGAGTTTCCTCTGATGTTTCACCTCCTGCTCCGCCTCTGAAATCGGAAGTGACCTCACTTCCCAGTCCTTCAGCAATGCTCCCTTCGTCCTCTCTCTGTGCTGGTGGCCTCCTTAGTTCCAGGCTCAGCGAAACGTCCTCTGCCGGGGCAAGTGTTTCTCCCAGAACATGTTGCCCATCAGGATCCTCAGTTGCTGGTACATTCCCAGGTACGGACATAAATTTAGTGATTTCTAATTGTATCGGTATGGGCAAGGATTCCGCGGGATATACCCTCACCTTGCCCTTCCTTTTTGCTGGCATAACTTTATCTTCAGGAAAATTTTAGAAAGCACCAAGCTCAGATCTCAAGAGCGTCCTGCATGTGCGGCCATCTTAGAAATGCCCCCATAATCTTCCTTTTTACCATTCTTTAAAAATATCACCTACAAATTTGACTGTTCTGCACATGCAGAGGCAAGTTGAGCATTGAACTGCTCAGGACTCTGAACCTTGCACACACTGTCCTTGTGGCAGCCCTATTCCTCCATGACTGAACCAAGAGGGCAGAAGACTGACTATGTGCTGGTTTACTTCTGGACAGATTTTCTTTCCTCCTGGCTTTCTTCAGCAGTGCTGCTCACATCTGCTAATTAAAGTGGAGTGTAATGGCCATGGTAGTTGAGATGAGCAGCAATGGCCATTGTGTGGGGAGGGTGAAACGAGGGCTCTCGTGAATGTAGAGGATACAATCAGGTTGGCAATAATTCTTGATGGTTGATTCTTTGTTGTTTTTACCACCTTGACATATATGGCATTTTATAAAATTGATTTGTAACCACACAGCTTAATTGTCCTTTGATTTACTGTATTTCATTGATGGTATCCAATATGGCAGAATAAATCCACCTAAACACCTCCAAAGGTTTTACGTTAGTTGAGTGGATTCAAGATAGAGCTGATTGCTGTATTTACATTTTTTATGTAATATGTTTTCCTTCAAGGACAAGCAGGATGGTAGTCCTCACACATGGATAACATCATCAGATGAAGCCCATCACGGAAAACATTTGTCAAAGTTTCTAGATCCTAATATGGAGCCTAACATCGTGTAACTACAGCAAGGGTTATTTTTTCCCTATATGCATCACCTTGCACTTGTCCACATTAAATTTCATCTGCCATTTGAAAGCCTAATCTTCCAGTCTTGCAAGGTCCTCCCGCAATGTATCACAATCCGCTTGTGATTTAACTACTCTGAATAATTTTATATCATCTGCAAATTTGATAACCTCACTTGTATTCCTTTCCAGATCATTTATAAATATATTGAAAAGCACGGTTGAAGTACAGATCCCTTAGGCACTCCACTGTTTACCCCTTTCAACTGAGAAAATTGACCATTTAATCCTACTCTCTGTTTCCTTTCTTTTAACCAGTTTGTAATCCACGAAAGGACATCACCTTTTATCCCATGACTTTCTAGTTTTCTTAGAAACCTCTCATGAGGGACTTTGTCAAACGCCTTCTGAAAATCCAAATTAACTACAACTGTCGGTTCACCTTTATCCACATGTTTGTTAACCCCTTCAAAAAAAATGAAGTAGATTTGTGAGGCAAGACTTCTCTTGGGTTGACTGTGTTCCACTAAAACCATGTCTTTCTATATGCTCTGCGATTTTGATCTTGAGAATAGTTTGAACTATTTTTCCCGGCAGTGAAGTCAGGCTCATTGGTTTATATTTTCCTGGATCACCCCTGGAGCCCTTTTTAAATACTGGGGTTACATTGGCCACCCTCCAGTCTTCAGGAACAATGGATGATTTTAATGATGTTATAAATTTTAACTAATCTGAAATTTCAATTTTGAGTTCCTTCAGATCCCTAGGATGCATACCATCTGGTCCAGGTGATTTGCTACTCTTTTGTTTGTCAATCTGTCCTACTACATCTTCCAGGTTCACAGTGATTTGGTTCAGTTCATCTGACTCATCACCTTTGAAAACCATCTCCGGAACTGGTATCTCCCCAACATCCTCATTAGTAAATGCGGAAGCAAAGAATTCATTTAGTCTTTCTGCAATGGCCTTGTCTTCCCTAAGAGCCCCTTTAACTCCTCGGTCATCTAACAGTCCAACCGACTCGCTCACAGGTTTCTTGCTTGGATATATTTTAAAAAGTTTTTTTATTATGAGATTTTGCCTCTATGGCCAACTTCATTTCAGATTCTCTCTTCGCCTGACTTATCAATGTTTTACCCTTGACAATGCTTATACTTTCCTATTTTCTTCAGATGGATCCTTCTTCCAATTTTTGAAGGATATTTTTTTTGGCTAAAATAGCCTCTTTCACCTCACCTTTTAACCATGCTGGTAATCATTTTGCCTTCCTTCCACCTTTCTTAATGCGTGGAATACATCTGAACTACGCGTCTAGGATTTTAATTTTAAACAATGTCCATGCTTGTTGAACACTCTTAACCTGTGCAGCTGCACCTTTCAGTTTTTTTCTAACAATTTTCCTCATTTTATCAAAGTTTCCCTTTTGAAAATTTAGTGTTAGAGCTGTAGATTTACTTATTGTCCCCCTTCCAGATATTAGTTTAAATTTGATCATGTTATGATCACTATTGCCATGTGGCCCCACCTCTTACCTCTCTCACCAAATCCTGCGTTCCACTAAGAATAAAGTCCAAAATAGCTCCCTCTCTCGTTGGTTCCTGAACCAATTGCTCCTTGAAGTAGTCATTTATTTCATCCAGGTACTTTGTCACTAGCATGTCATGATGTTACATTTACCCAGTCAATATTGGGGTAATAGAAATCTCTCATTATTACTGCATTGCCAAATGGGTTAGCTTCCCTGATTTCTCTTAGCATTTCATCATCTGTTTGACCATTTTGTCCATGTGGTTGGTAGTATATTCCTATCACTATATTCTTACCCAACACACATGGGATTTCTACCTATATAGATTCTAATGAGCTTTTAGTCTCTTGTATGATCTTTATCCTGTTGGACTCTATACCCTCCTGGACATAACGTGTCACACCCCCACCAAGTTGATCCTCCCTATCATTGAAAGACAGCAGGTGTAGAAGTCAGAGCGCAGCGGTGACTGCAGATTCCCTCTGCCCTTGCAGCCAGAGATAGTCTCTGAGCTCCGGTAACTTTAAAAAAAAAAATGAAGATCTTTTTACCTACAAAGACAGGGAGTTTTTAGGCCTTTCTTAGTTCTCTGTGCTCGGCGCGCCGTCTCGACGTCATTTCTGCTCCCATATGATTTAGGGGAACTGGGCAGCCTTGGGGTTTGAGCAGCCCAGGTGGACTAGGCATCATGGTAGGCTTTCTCGATGTGCTGCATGGTATGCCGTGCATTTTTGCGCTTCTGTGCATGCTTTACTACCCTCTACAGAACGTCAGTATGCACAGTGCGTCACTCTGCACATGCGTTTGTACGCCCTGCTAGGCGTGACCTTTACGCATGTAACTGATTTGTGCGTGGTGATATGCTCCTGCAAGGCACACTAGTAGTGCATTCACCTTGTCGCACTTATTGCTGGGGCGTCTATAATTTGTGCATGCAGCTTTATTAAGCCGAGCCATTTCAATGCACAGTTACCGCTGCTCATGGCACCAGTAAACAAGAAGCCTAAGCACCTTTCTCTTTGTGATGCCTAAAATGTTAGGGCTTATCAGTCTCACCTGTTTCCAACATTTCAGCGCTGGTTGGATGCTCAGGGAGAGTTGCCTTCCTTGGATTTTGCTAAGCCTGGATTCTCTCATTGTGGTGATGGTGTGGTTATGGTTTGGCTGGAAGAGCGCTAGATCTTGGTATTCCTTTGACTGGCTCCTCCGCAGGAGATGGCAGTTCAGTTGGGCCCACTCTAATATCTTCTGGGCTTGGTCTGGATCTGGCTGCTTTTTCTTGGGTGGAGTTTTTTCAAGATTTACAAGACATTGTTCAGGTGTAGTCCTCCATTTTGCCCACTCTGGTCAGGTCGGACCCTCAGCTGGTGGCCCCTCCCACTTCCATGCCTACGTTTAAGCGCCGTGGCACGCCTCTGTTCACCAGACCCAGATGGTAGGGACCCAGATGGCATGGATGATGAGGCAGATCTTGATTCCTTGGAAGATGGTGAAATCCCTCCAGGTTTGGATTTGTATTGAACCAAGTTGCGGTTCTTTCATAGAGAGGAATTACCAGCCTTTATTTTCCAGATGTTGAAGATGCTGAGGGTGCTTGGTTTGGATTCTTTGTCAGAGCTGAAGAAGAATCCTATTTTGGTCTCCTTGCATAAAGCCTCTTGCTTTTATCCTGTTATGGACGCCATTCAAGAATTGATTGATCTTGAATGGGACACTATGGAGGCAAATTTCAAAGGGGGTCAGGCATTGGAATGGCTATACCCTCTGGATCCAGCTGTGAGAGAGTGTTTACGTTTTCCCAAAGTGGATGCACTTGTCTGAACCATATCTAAACCGACTGTCCCCGTGGAGGGAGGAGCTGCCTTGAATGTGAATGATAGGCGGATTGAATCTATCCTTAAGCAGGCCTTTGATGCAGTAGCAATGACTTTGCAGATTGCTTCCTGTTGTGCTCTTGTGGTGCATTCTTGTCTGCTTCTCTCTCAGGAAGTGGATGATAATGAAATGAATTCCAGAGCAGTTATGGACCCACTGCTGCCTTTTTGGAAGACATGGGCTGTGATTTGGTCTGTACCTCAGCCAGAGGAGTGGCTTAGAAATTGACGCCAAGACATCAGCTATGGTTGCGGAATTAGTCAGCTCAAGCAGCCTCTAAGGCTAATCTTACCAGAATGCCTTTTAAAGGCTCAATCTTGTTTGGGAGCAAGTTGGAAAAGCTGGTGAATAAGTGGGGCGAATCTTCATTTCCAGGTTTACCGGAGGATAAGAAGCAATTGCAGTGCCCCTTTTCTATGAGGGGTCGTCTCAGGGGGTTCCAAGCGTTTTCGTCCCTACAGAAATCTGACCTTTTAGAGGACTCTGCCTTTTGTTAGGTCTCAGTCCTTTCATCACCGACATTTCATGATTGGAGCATGCTCAGGTGGCGGACCATCCCAAGCTTCCCAATGAAGGTATGCTGACCCACCTTCGGAAGGAGGAGATAGGGGGATGCCTATCTCTTATCAGAGGTGTGTCGAGATCACATCACATCAATTGGTCCTGGAAGTGATATGGGAAAGATATGCACTGGAATTTTGCACCATTCCTTAGGGATGTGTTCATAGGGTCTCCTTGTCATTTCCCACAGAAGAAGCAAGCAGTAGATTCTATGCTTCTGCGGATCCTCCGGCTGAGAGATGTGGTTCCCGTGCCTACATCTCAGGAAAATACAGGGTGTTATTCTATTTATTTTCTTGTACCCAAGAAGGAAGGTTCCTTTTGTGCCACCCTGGACCTCGAGTGTCAACTATCATCTGCGGGTGACTCATTTTCGCATGGAAACCTTAGGATCTGTGATAATGGCCATACAATTGGAGGAGTTTCTGACTTCACTGGATGTGTCCGAGGCTTGCCTTATATTTGAAGCACCGTTTTGTATGTTTTGCAGTGCTTGGTCGCTTTTCTCAGTTTTGGGCCCTGCCCTTTGGTTTGGCCACTGCCCCCAGAATATTTTCCAAAGTCATGGTGGTAGTGGCGGCGCCATTGAGAAAAAAATGGGATCATGGTACGACCATACTTGGACGACTGGCTGATTCAGGCCAAGTCGTTAGCAAAGAGCAGTCTGGTGGCCAACAAGTTGATTTCCTTGCTGCAGGAGTTTAGTTGGGTGCGGAACCTGGCCAAGAGCAGTCTCCGGCCTTCTCAGCCGTTGGGAGTATCTGGGAGTTGCCTTCATCACGAGGCTGGGTAAGGTTTTTCTACTGGACGCACAGATCCAAAAGTTGATGTCTCAAATGCATCAGTTGGTTAACACTATCCGCCTGACAGGTTGGAGTTATCTACTGGTGCTCGGTTTGATGGTGATAATCCTGGAAGTGGTGCCGTAGGCGAGGGTGCATATGTCCTCTTCAGTGCTCACTGCTATTTCGTTGGAACCTACAATCTCAGGACTATTTGGTTTGGCTCCACTTGCCGATGGAAATCTACTCTTGCCTCCAGTGGTGGTTGCAAGAGGCTCATTTGAGCCTCCCTGAACTGGTTGTACACATGACAGGTGTGAGTCTCCAGGGATGGGGAGCTAACTGTCAGGAACTGATGGCCCAGGCACGTTGTATGACCGAGAGGCGGTCAGGTTGGCATGCTTGTAGTTCAGCCACAGACTTCTGGGCTGAGTGGGCCGCATGATGTCGGACAACTTAATGACTGTGGCTTACTTCAATCGCTAGGGAGGAACCGAGAGCTGGCAAGTGTCGCAGGAAATAGACCAACTTATGGAATGGGTGGAAGGACATCTTGTTGTAATTACACGGTTAAGTTCCATATTAGGAGCTACCACCCAGGAAAAAGATCTAGGCATCATAATGGATATACTTTAAAATCGTCGGCTCAGTGTGCTCCATCAATCAAAAAAGCAAACAGAATGTTAGGAATTATTAGGAAGGGAATGGTTAATAAAATGGAAAATGTCATAATGCCTCTGTATCACTCCGTGGTGAGACCGCACCTCGAATACTGTGTACAATTCTGGTCACCGCATCTCAAAAAAGATATAGTTGCGATGGAGAAGGTATAGAGAAGGGCAACCAAAATGATATCGGGGATGGAACAGCTCCCCTATGAAAGGCTGAAGAGGTTAGGGCTGTTCAGCTTGGAGAAGAGAAGGCTGAGGAGGGATATGATAGAGGTCTTTAAGATCATGAGAGGTCTTGAATGAGTAGACGTGAATCGGTTATTTACACTTTCAAATAATAGAAGGACTAGGGGGCATTCCATGAAGTTAGCAAGTAGCACATTTAAGACTAATCAGAGAAATTTATTTTTCACCCCACGCACAATAAAGCTCTGTAATTTGTTGCCAGAGGATGTGGTTAGTGCAGTTGGTGTAGCTGGGTTCAAAAAAGGTTTCGATAAGTTCTTGGAGGAGAAGTCCATTAACAGAAGCTCTTCGCTTCTGCTCGCCGGAAGCCACGAGGTACAAAAAACAGCATCAGGGAGTTGGGAGTGAGGGCCGCGCAGCCGGCGCAGCATCCCATCGGGGTAAGGCCCGTTTGAACTCGCCCCTACCGCCGAGGGAACCGCGCCGACCACGTGACCTCGACCCGCCGTCCACAGCTGCCGCAGTCCGCCGCCCTGAGGCCTAACCCGACTCACCAGCCAATCAAAAAGAGGCGCCCCAGTGACGCAGCCGAAAGCCCTTTAAATTGAACAGCGGATCCCAGGCGCCGCGCACCAAAGGAGCACAACAAAGGGGCAGGCCCCTTTGTGTGCCCCTTCGTGCGGCCCTGAAGGACACCCCACCCCACTTATGCTCTTCTCACCCACCTTCAGTCCTGTTGCGATCTCTTCTGGTTATCCAGCTACTCTCAGCAACCTACAAAACAACTCCTTCTATTATATCCCCGCAGACAAGCAGCTCAAAACGCGACTCAAGGCGTCTTTAGCCAACTCCCTGGACCGTAAAAACACCACCACAGAATAAGACACTTACCTTCTACTCCCCTCCCCGGTTCTTGGCCCATAACCCCATTAAAGTTAAGGGCTCCTATCCTCTTGAGCAAGATGCATCCACTCACCATATCTACAATCCCTTACTCTCCAAAGCACAAGACCAACAAGCCTAGGATACTAGGCATACGACAGCAAAGATTAATCCCAATTAGGATTTCCCCAATCTCACAAACGCTCGGCCTCACTCTTTTTACCCTTACCCTATTCAACGCCCAATCTATCACAAAAAAAAATTGATCTCCTTAATGACCACCTGACGGACAACAAACCGGACCTGTGTGCCGTGACTGAAACGTGGCTGAAACCCACAGACTCAGTCCTTCTTAACCACCTCCCCAACCAACACTACGATATCCACTCAATACCCAGAATCAAAAAAAAGGGAGGAGGCTTATTGCTAGCCGCAAAAAAGGGACTCGGTCTCTCACTACAACTATCCACCAAAATAAGCAACCTAGAACTAGCCCTATTCAATTCGGATCATCTCCAAATTGCTCTGATCTACACACCCCCAGGAATTTTAGACTCCGACCCTTCACCCCTAATCGAATTTACAACTAAACATCTCAAGAGAGACAAACCAGCCATTCTGATGGGAGATTTTAATCTCCATGTCGACATGTCCCCATTATCCCTCAACTGTGATATATTACTCACAGCACTCAAACACCTGGGTTTCAACCAGATCGACAAAGGACCCACACATAATGCAGGACATTCATTAGACCTGATCTTCCTTAACGAGGGTCTATCAACCGCCTCTAGCCCATCTATCGTTCCAATCCCGTGGTCAGATCATCACATAATCTCTGCCGAGATCCATATTAATGACCATCCTCGACCTGTCTTCCCTACAATCACAATGCAATATAGGAAACCTTGTTCTACAGATCTTCTTAGCAATCTGCTCTCTAAAGAGCTGGTTCGTCTTGATCTCACCAACGTACACTCGGCTATGAACTCATGGACCATGATAACAAGCGAGATTGCAGACCAATCCTGCCCAACCGTAACAAAATCCTTAAAACCACCTCAAGCCAACAGGAATCCATGGTATACCCCGGACCTCAAAAGCATCAAACAAAAACTCTGCAGTAAAGAGCTCAAATGGCGCAAGACCCCATCCATTGACACGCTTGCCCAATACAAAGCCCACCTCAATGCATACAGGATTGCTATCCTCAAAGCCAAAAAAGACTTCTATGCAAAAAAAATTCATAACTTTTCATTCGACTCCAAAGCCCTTTTCTCCGTCGTTTCATCCCTCACAAACCCTCTCCCCCTTCCACCCCCGACGAACAAGCATTCAACAAAGCTACAGAACTAGCTATATACTTCGATAAGAAGATAACCAACCTCCTCAAACCTATCTCCACAGCTCAGCCAACATCCCGTCCACCAGCTCAACCAACTTCCCATCCATCCAGCATTCCCCCTCCAACAAGGAACTATAACCTTACATCCTTCGAGACACCCTCTTCTATTGAGATCGAAAGCATTCTAAAAAAGCTAAAACCCTCTTCTCACCCACTGAACGCAATACCCTCCAACCTTCTTCTATCCATTCCAAACACCATCTCGAAATCGTTAGCAGACATCATCAACTGCTCATTATCACAAGGCAAGGTTCCAGACCAACTAAAACTAGCTATCTTAAAACCTTTACTAAAAAAAACCTAACCTTCCAACCTCTGACCCTGCTAACTTTAGACCGATAGCTAACCTTCCCCTGATCTCCAGAGTAATGGAAAGAATCGTAAATAAACAACTGACCAATTACCTTGAGGAGAACAATATTCTCTCCCCTTTCCAGTTCGGATTCAGGAAATCACAAAACACTGAAGCTTTACTTTCATCCCTATCGGACACTATCCTTCTCAATCTGGAACGAAAACAACCCTTCCTTCTCGTTCTTCTCGACCTTTCTGCCGCCTTTGATACGGTCAATCATTCTATCCTACTAGAACGCCTATCAGATATCGGCGTTCGAGGAGAGGCTCATGGATGGTTTCAATCGTTTCTTGAAAATAGATTCTATAAAGTCAGAATCAACACTAAAGAATCACTCCCAATCAAACAAGCCAGGGAGTCCCACAAGGATCATCCCTCTCTCCTACACTGTTTAACATTTATTTGCTGCCCCTCTGCCATCTTCTCGCCGACCTTAAACTAAAATTCTATATATTCGCCGATGACGTTCAAATCCTTCTACCAATCTCCGAATCCCTGCAAAAAACTTGGGCACATTGGAACCGCTGTCTACAATCCATCAATAACCTGCTCACCAGCTTGAACCTTATCCTTAACTCGAACAAGACCGAATTCCTCATCATCTCTCCAGATGAAAACCATAACCTCCTCAACTCTCAAAGCGCATCTCAATTTGCTAAAACAGCCATTAACCACTCCTCCTCGGTCAGAGACCTTGGGATTCGGCTTGATAACCTATTCAATTTAAAATCGTTTGTCCTCAATACAACTAAAGAATGCTTCTATAAACTTCAAGTTCTCAAAAATCTAAAACCTCTCCTTCATTTCAGTGACTTCCGACTAGTAGTCCAGTCTCTCATCCTTACAAAATTAGACTATTGCAATTCTCTTCTCTTAGGACTCCCTGCAACAACTATTAAACCCTTACAGATGGAACAGAATGCCGCAGCTAGACTACTCACTAACTCAAACAAAAGATCCCACATTACACCCATTCTTCAAGGCCTTCACTGGCTCCCTTTAAAATCCAGGATCACCTTCAAAATACTGATGATGATTCACAAAGACATCCACGGTATTGCTCACCTCAAGTTAAGCTCACAACTAAGTATCCACACATCTACCAGACCAATCAGAAACGCCTATAAAGGATCTCTCTACGCACCCCCGATCAAAACCACTCTAAGAAAACGCGCCATATCTACAGCCCGGCCCAACCTGTGGAATTCGCTTCCTTCGGAGCTGAGACAAGAACCCTGTCTTCAAACATTCAAGAAACACCTCAAAACTTGGCTCTTCAGACAAGCCTTCCCGGAGGCTCGAGAGCATTCAGACACCGGCCAATAGATATAACAGGTCATTAGGGTAGTTGCTGGTTAAATCGTCAACTGACTTAACCGAAACGCAATGGTCTTAACTGAAACTCAGACAGACTTAAACCTCTCTAGCATACCACGACCTGATTCTATGCCTCTCATCCCTCCCTCTTCGCCCCTCCTATTCCTCACATGCCAGCCAGTTCCACTAAACCCACCTTCCAGCCCGAGATTCATAAACCTCCCCCTCCTCATGTCTTCCCGATTCCCCTGGGCCCACCACGCCATGCCCTCTCTTCCCCACCGTCTCATAACAACATATATTAGACGTCTTAATTTATGTATCGCTGTTCATCACTGCTTATACTCCTTCATCATACTAGTCAATTGTTATTTGTTTCTAGACGACATCATTCTTCTAGTCAATTGTCATTTGCTTCTAGACGACAACTTTCTTGTCAACTGTTAATTGTTTATAGTCGACATGTTTATTTAATTTTATTATTTTATTATTTTTAATTTTAATTAACTGTTAGTTATAACAGTTACAGTGATGTATTTTGATTTACTTATTTATAATTACTTACTGATAATTTATCTACTTCCACCTGTTATCTAATGTTTTTTTTAAATGTTTTAAGGTTTTTATGTTTTTGATGACTTGTTCTATGTAACCCCACAACCGCGATTGTTCTGTTCATTGTAAACCGATATGATTTGATATTTTTTATTAAGAATGCTGGTATATAAAAATTATAAATAAATAAATAAATATTAATCAAGTTTACTTAGGGAATTGTCACTGCTATTAATTGCATCAGTAGCATGGGATCTTCTTAGTGTTTGGGTAATTGCCAGGTTCTTGTGGCCTGGTTTGGCCTCTGTTGGAAACAGGATACTGGGCTTGATGGACCCTTGGTCTGACCCAGCATGGCAATTTCTTAGGTTCAGATGATTTTGGTCTCTCACAGCGCAGGAAAAGACAATGTATGAACAGACTTTCTCAGCAGAGAAAGTCTGGACCCTGGAGAATGGATTTTGTCTGCCAAGGCATTTCAGCTGATGGCGAATCTCTGGGGCCTTCCGTACCTATACCTGTTGGCAGCTTCTCGAAATGCAAAAGTTCCTCAATTCTTCAGTCACAGGAGAGATCCGTGGTCCCTGGGTATTAATGGTCTTGTACAGGTCTGGCCCGAAGACCAGTTGTTTTATGCCTTTCCTCCGTGGCCCTTGCTGGACAGAATCATTGACAGAATCAAAATCCACAGTGGGCTAATACTCCTGGTGGCTCCGGATTGGCCCAGGCATCTTTGGTAGATGCCTGGGCCAATCCGGAAACTCCTGTTGGAGGACACCCTTCGTCTTCCGCCCTGCATGTATCTGTTGCTGCAGGGGCTGGTTCTTCACGAGAACCCTTGAGATGGTTCACCTGTTGAAGCATGGATATTCTTCTGCAGTGATTGCTACCTTACTCTGTGCTCAGAAGTTCTTCACTTCTCTAGCAAATGTGTGCATTTGGAGAGTGTTTGAAACCTGATGCGAGGAGCACGGTGTTCTTCCTCGCTTATTCTGCATTTTTTGTAGGGTGGATTGAATAAGGGATTGCCCTTAATTCCTTTAAGGGTGCAGGTTGTGGCTCTTACGTATTTCAGAGGCATGGTAAATGGTGTCTCCCTATTTGTCCCATCCTCATGTGGCTCGTTTCTTGAAGGGAGTGAATCACCTTCGACCTCTCTTATGGTTGCCGGTTCCTTTGTGGAGTCTTAACCTGGTGCTAGATTTTTTAGTGGGCCCTACATTTTGACTGCTGCGTAGCATTTCCTTGAGCTTATTGACCCTGATGGCTATACGTTCCTGGTGGCTATACGTTCTGCACGTCGCATTTCTGAGTAGGAGGCCCTGTCTTGCCGGGAGCCTTTCCATTGATTGACTCCACAGCCTTTGCAGTTACGTACTGTTCCCTCCTTCTTGCCTAAGGTGGTCTCAGAGTTCCATTTGAATCAGTCCAGTTACGTACTGTTCCCTCCTTCTTGCCTAAGGTGGTCTCAGAGTTCCATTTGAATCAGTCCATTTTTTTGCTGTCCCTTATTTGTCCCATCCTCATGTGGCTCGTTTCTTGAAGGGAGTGAATCACCTTCGACCTCTCTTATGGTTGCCGGTTCCTTTGTGGAGTCTTAACCTGGTGCTAGATTTTTCAGTGGGCCCTACATTTTGACTGCTGCGTAGCATTTCCTTGAGCTTATTGACCCTGATGGCTATACGTTCCTGGTGGCTATACGTTCTGCACGTCGCATTTCTGAGTAGGAGGCCCTGTCTTGCCGGGAGCCTTTCCATTGATTGACTCCACAGCCTTTGCAGTTACGTACTGTTCCCTCCTTCTTGCCTAAGGTGGTCTCAGAGTTCCATTTGAATCAGTCCATTTTTTTGCTGTCCCTTATAAGGTCAGGGATGCAGAGGAGTGTCACTTCCTGCATTCCTTGGATGTGAAGAGACTTGTGCGGTATCTGGAGTGAACTTTTCCGAAAGTTTGTCCTTCATGGTGGAAGGAAGCAGGGCGAACTAGCTTCACGAGCCACAGTAGCTTGCTGGATTAAGGAGGTAGTTACGGCTGTGTATGTGGAACTGAAAAGTCGTTGCCTACTCAGGTTAAAGCTCATTTCACTAGGGCTCATGCAGTGTCATGGATGAAGTTTAGATTGTTGCCTCCTGTCGACTTTTGCTGAGCTGTGACATGGTCTTCCTTATACACTTTTTTTCCAGGTTTTTGTTGTCTGGATGTGCAGGCCTGGGAGGACGCAACTTTTGCATATGCGGTGTTGACTGGACCGTGTACAGCCTCCCACCCTATTCGGGAGTAGGTTTGGTACATCCCACTGGTCCTGAGTCTATCTGTCTACATGGTAGGAAATGGAGAAATTTACTTACCTGATAACTTCTTTTTCCTTAGTGTAGACAGAGGGACTCAACTTCCTGCCCTCGGCTGCCACCTGATGGAATCTGTATCCCCCCAGGAGGACAATTGATACAAAGGGATTACCTGTAAGTGTTCATCCAGTCCCTAGCTTGGGGTACCTTTTGTTTTTACTTGTTTATTGCTGGTTGAGTACATTTATGGTTGCCTGTTTTTAATCACGTTTTTTTACTAGTCTGTCCACAGTGGCTTTTGAAGAGAATACTGGCAGGCTGGGGTCACTGTAGGAGTATATATACTGTGTCGTCAGCTTCCTCTGTCTCCATCTGCTGGCAGGGGAACATAGCCCACTGGTCCTGAGTCCATCTATCTACACTAAGGAAAATAAAATTATCGGGTAAGTAACTTGTCCATTAAGATGGATTGAAGACATTCTCCTCAGTATATTTGCTAAAGTTTTGGCAAGTGCTGGAGACTTTGTGCTCATACTAAAAGGATTTGAATGTGTTTGAGTACTTCACGCATTTAGACTGGTCTAGCAAGATGACAAAATAGGAGAAATTGGTGTTGCCTGTTAATTTCCTTTCCTTGGATTCAGCTAGACCAGTTCAGGAAGTCAGCATATCAATTTTGCCTGTTCTTGATTGAGAGCCTCTTTCAGAAAATTTTAGTTTCTCTCTTTGGAGAGATGTTGAGGATTCACAATGTCTTCTCGTTTACCTTTTGGAATCCTGAGAAGAGGTTTGCTGTTGTAGGGTTTTCCTCCTATTTTCTTCTAGTTGCGTTTTTTTTTTTATAGTGATTTTTATCACTCCATTGATTTGACCGAAAAATGCTGGCAATTTCCTGTTTTGCATTACTCCTTGTAGCATGATGTCACTGAAAAGGTTGTGGTTCTCCATCTGCTGGCAGGATGGCATAAACCCACACATTTGTCTGGTAGGATTCAAGGAAAGGAAATTAACATGTAAGACTAAATTTCTCCTTTTATCCTTCTGTCTTTTTTTTTCTCCAGATGCAAAAAACAAATAAAAGAAATAATCATAATTTAAAATGTTTTATTTAGAAATCCTATTAATATATGCATAATATGTAAACTTATTTACAGAGCCAGATAAGACTGACCCTGGCTACTATGAAAGAAGACATAGACAAAAAGAAATCTCAAATTGTGGAATCGCCGGAAAGACGGAAAAATAAAATGGAAAAACAGAGAGAATATGTGATGAAATTCAAGCGTGAGCAAGTAAGATTTTAATGTTCGATATTTGACTTTTTGTTCATTTTTCTTTTCCCATTTGTCTCTCTTTCGGTTGTGCCAATGTAAGTAGTAAATGTCAATAAAATAATACATGGCTATACATTGGCATCATTAGTTCATCATCCATAGTAGAGTGGAATGCCAGTGTGGAATTTCAGCAGGGATTTCTATGAAGCTGCTCACAACAGAGCACTCAATACTTTGGTATCCAGTGGACTGCATGCTGTCTCTCCTGTTCCCATGGCAGCAGGGGAACATTTGAAATGCTTCCAGTGTGGGTGCGGATCAGCACAGAACCAAAGTGCAAGGAGATCAGCACTGAGAGCAACTGCAGTTCCTCTAGCAACTGTTTTCTCCTCCAATTTCTGTAGACCTCTGTTTTTTTTGCTTAAAAAGAAAGCATGTATTGTGAAGACTGCAGGAAAATACAGATTCAGTGAAGATGGAAGTACAGTAGCTATTCGGTCTGTGATGCCGAGCAGCTGCAGGTGTAGTAGTAGAGGAGGACAGGGAGTGAGAGGGGCTTAAGATGAAATTTGGATGTGGGCAAGTAGAGTGAAGGGGAATAAGGAACAACCGGAATGTAAGGGACTTGTAAAAGAGAAATGAGTTAAAGGCGGGAGGAAAGCTGAAGATTTAAGGTAGGTGAAATGATGGTGTCTCTCTTCAGTCTTTGCTTTTCCGTGCTGCTTCAGGCATCGCGGGACAGGAGCCGTTGCGTTTCTACACAAAGTTTTTTCTGACTGAAAAGTCGTATTTTTCGGATATTCTCTCTCATAGACGTCTCTCGGGGTTCCTTTTCACCGGCTGGTGAGTACCTCAGTCTTGATTTCTCATTTTTGGAAAATTCTCTTCTCACAAATTCACATTCTTCGACGGCCATCGGTAACGAAATGGCTACGGGCTTCAAAAAGTGCCCTATTTGCAATAGAACCATGTCGATCACCGACCCACATTTAGAATGTGGCCTTTGCCTCGGTGAAAAACATGATGTAAGTACGTGTCCCAAATGTGCTGAGATGACTGCAAAAGGGTGGAAGGCTAGGCAGGAAAAAATGGAACATTTGTTCCAGCTCCAACTAATTCCTTCCCCTTCAAATCGTCGAAGTCGTCTCCGGCTGGAGCGACTAAAAGAGCCTTGCTTAAAAAAACCGTGCCCAGACGGATTCAGTGATGGTCCATCTTCACCATAGTCTGAAATATCGACGAAGTCGGCGGAACATCTAAAGTCAAAACATCGGCATCGACGTCGTCGACAATCGATGTCCCAAGACGAACCGATGGCAAAGCAGGCCACGGGACCAGGAAATACAGGTCCCTTCGACGCCTGGGCCTTTACCTCCATCGATTCCAGATACTCCTCAGACCTCCGCACAGGATCTTTCGTCGCAGCCTCCGCCACCGCTTACAACTGCTCTGATTCCATCAGTTGTGCAGCCGGAATTGTCTAATATAATCAGACAAGCGGTCCTCCAGGCTCTCCAGGAACAAACACTTCCGGCGATCCCGCCGATGCCTCCAGCATCGATGCCGGTAGTAGTACTGATGCCGGTGGACCCACCGATGCCGGTGCCCTTGTTGGCACCGACGACACCGATGGATTTGATTACTACAACACCGAGATTCACTACGTCATCGACATCTATCTTCACCCAGATTCCATCGGGCTCTTCGATGCCGTTCTCGATTCCGTCGACATCGAAGTCTTCCGCAGCACTTCCACCGACGACTACATCGATGACAACCACTGTACTATCGAGGCAACCATCATCCGAGCCTCCTGAAGTATAAGATCTTGCATTTTATCGACGACTTTTGCAAAGATATCAGAATGTCATCGATAACCTACCATCAACAAAGCCTCAGGACACCTCACCATTATTTTCCACCGATGATCCACAGCCAGGCCCTTCAGGCCTTTACTTCCCTCCCAGGTCATCGCCAAACTCTCCTTACAGAGACGACTCTGATGATTCTTGGGATGACCAGCAATCTGTAACATCTTCTGAGGGATTCATGTCTGAACCTTCTCCTCCGGATCAGAGAAAAAAATCACCTCCAGAGAATTTATCATTCTCAACATTCGTTCAGGACATAGCTGACTGCATTCCATTCAAACTCACAGCAGAAGAAGATACCAGACAACAAACTCTTGACGTTCTACAGTTTGTAGACCCGCCTAAACAAGTGCTGGCTGTGCCAATCCATGAAGTTCTCTTGGATCTCCAACGCCGCATCTGGGAGCATCCATCTTCTGTTCCCGCAGTGAATAAGCGTGTGGACACAACTTATATAGTGCAGACAGCTCCAGGCTATCAAAAACAACAGTTACCACACCAGTCTGTTGTAGTGGAGTCTGCACAGAAAAAGTCCAGACGTGTGCACCCTCACTCATGAACTCCATCATTAGGCAGAAAAGTGTATCAGAGTGCCATCCTAAACACACAAATTTCTGCTTACCAATTATATATCACACAATATCAGAGGAACCTATGGAAGCAAATGGAGGAATTTGTTACCTCTTTACCCACACAATTCCAGTAACCAGCACAGGCCGTAATCAACAAAGGCCTAGAAGCCGGAAAAACATGAGGTGAGGGTAGTATATGACAACTTTGAGACTGCTTCCAGAGCAGCAGCAGCTGGAATCACCGCCCGTAGATGGGCATCGCTCAAGGCCTCAGACCTCAGGCCTGAGGTTCAAGAAAAACTTGTGGATCTACCATGTATTGGTGACAATTTATTTGGAGAAAAGGTTCAGGAAGCAGTACAACAGCTTAAGGATCATACAGAGACTCTACGTCAACTGTCTCAAACCTCACAAGAGCCCTCTACACAATCTTCTCGTCGCCCTTCCCGAAGAGAACCCAGACGTTCTTACTACAGGCCACGAAGATTCTACCCCCAAACTTCTAGGGGTAGGTCAACCAGACCACAACAACAGTCCCAGGCCAGACAGCCTAGGCCTACCCGTCCGCAACCTCCTGCATAGACAGGCCCTGCGGCGGGCTTTTGAAATACAAGCCAGAGAACAAACCCAACCTCTAAATCCTCGGCCAGACCTGCCAGTGGGCGGAAGAGTATCCTATTTTCACATACACTGGCAAAACACAACATCAGACCAATGGGTACTCTCCATAGTGTCTCGAGGCTCCAAACTAAATTTCCTCTCAATTCCTCCAGAATCTCCACCAAGTTCCTTCCCACAACAAAATTCTCAACTATTTCAATTACAAATAGAATTATCCATCCTTCTGAGAGCCAGGGCTGGTACAGCCAGTGCCCTGGACTCAGCAGGGCAGAGGATTCTACTCCCGGGATTTCCTCATTCCAAAGAAAACCGGAGGCCTACATCCCATCCTAGACCTCAGAAATATCAACAAATTTCTGAAAAAGGAAAAATTCAGGACGGTTTCTCTAGGCACCATGCTTCCACTTCTTCAAACAGGAGATTGGCTTTGTTCTCTGGATCTTCAAGACGCTTATGCTCACATTCCAATATTCCCTCCTCATCGCAAATATCTACGCTTCATGGTGGGCCATCAACATTTCCAGTACAGAGTTCTACCATTTGGATTGGCATCTGCTCCCAGAGTCTTCACCAAATGTCTGGCAGTAATAGCAGGACACTTACACAAGGAAGGTGTCCATGTTTTCCCATATTTAGACGACTGGCTCATAAGGAGTCAGTCTCAACAAGGAGCTCTTACCTCTCTCACTCGAGCGATTGCTCTACTTCACTCCATGGGATTTCTCATCAATTATCAAAAATCCTATCTTACTCCAACTCACCTACTTCAATTCATAGAAGCAGAATTGAACACCAATCTAGCAAAGGCCATTCTACCTGTAGATCGAGCAGGCACACTCACTCTACTAGCAAAATCCATTTCCTGACGTGTAGCCAGATGGACTCAGAACAAGTGGGTATAGTGTGCTCGTGCTAGCAGTTGGAGACTGATCTGACTTCAGCACGGGTACATATACCCCCACAGAAAGTGAAGCAACTCAGTAATTTCCGTCTCCAAAGCAGTTTGGAGCGCCTGTACGCTCGCTGAGCGTGTTTTCCAAATCTACTTTTTACTTTCTACTTTGCAAATTTCTCAGAAGACGAGCCCCGCACTCCTGCGGTGATACCCTCGGGTCCCTCCCCCAGTTGAGTTTCCCGAGGTGGTTTCCGCGACCCCTCAGAGGTCTACGCCTCGGTCCGGTGGCCAAATCGCGGCAGGGATCTAGCCCCCGAGCGAGAAGGGCTCGGGTCTGACTGAGAGACGCCTCGGTCCTGGCGTGGACTTAGCCCCGAGCGAGACGAGTTCGGTGACTTAGAGGCAGCGGGTGCATTTCCTCAAGCGTGGCGGTGAAGGTATTTCCCCTCTCCCCCCGCAGCCGGAGACCGCCTGGGTTACAGCCGGGAAGCGCCGAGGATCAGGTAAGGCGTACATCTCTTACTTTTGGTCTCCGAGGTACGAGGATCGGCGGCGTTGTCTGCATGTGGCACGCCGTGGAGGTCGCCATTTTGTCTGCCTTGTTCAGGTATTGAGCGCCCATGATAGGCGCCTGTTGATGGGTGCACAACGCAGAATATATATTGCTAAAGCGTATGTTCATATTGTATATTATTGAGCGCATATTGCTGATCGCATATTATTGAGCGCATATTGTATATTGTTGAGCGCATATTGCTGATCGCATATTATTGAGCGCATATTGTATATTGTTGAGCGCATATTGTATATTATTGAGCGCATATTGCTGGCCGCATATTATTGAGCACATATTGTATATTGAGCGCATATTGTATATTGAGCGCATATTGTATATTGAGCACATATTATTGAGCGCATATTGCTGACGGCATATTATTGAGCGCATATTATTGGCGGCATAAGCGCCGGCGCCCTGCATTCGCAAGACGCGATGGAACATTTAAACGCCCCGGTGTCTCCAGAGGCGGTACCTCCTGATTCCGGCGTGAAAGTTCTCGGCCTCTGCTCAGCGTGCCAGCTTAGAGCCACGCACAGCGAGGAGCCAGACTCCCTTTGTGCCCAATGTGAGGAGGCCGTGGGAGCCTCGGGCCAGGACCAGTCTCAACTGAGGTTTACCGACAGTTCCCCAGGGGCCACCCCGGATCTAGCGGGCCGTCTCGAACAACCAGGAATCCTGGGGGAGCTGGTACCCCGACGGCTAGAGACCGCTTCCATTTCCTGGGTGGATTTATTTAAGGGGATCCATGCCTTTGTACAGATGCAGTCAGCTTCCCGTCCAGGCCCTGCTGCCGCTCCGGCTGACCCTGCCTCGCCCTTATCGCGGGCACCTGCCTCCGGGCAGTCCAGCTCCTGCGGACCCTGATGTCTCGGAGGACGAGTCCGAACCCCCCGAGGAGGGGGAACTTCCCTCGGGGATAGAGCCATATCGAACTATGAGGCGGTTCTTTCCCAAGGAGGATCTCTCCGACCTGGTCTCTCAGTGCCTGGCGGAGTTGGCTATTCCAGGCCCCAGCACCATGGAGGCATCTGCACAGAACCCCCTCCTGGAGGGTCTTCGTCCTACAGCCAGCCATTTCCCCTTCCTGCAAGCGGTGCAACAGCTGATCGATTTGGAGTGGAATGCGCCGGAGGCCTCATTCAAAGGGGGTCTGGCCCTGTCCGGCATGTACCCCCTGGACCCGGCAATCAAGGATATGCTGATGTGCCCTAAGGTGGATGCCTTGGTTAGCGCTGTGGTCAAGCGCACTACCATTCCAGTGGAGGGGGGGCGGCCCTCAAGGAGGCTCATGACCGACGCCTGGACGCCATCCTGAAACAAACCTTTGAGGTGGCAGCTCTGTCTCTGCGAATCGCAACCTGCTGCACAGTGGTAACGCGTTCCTGTTTGTCACGGGTCAGGAACAATGCGCCAGCAGCAGACATGGAGTCAGCTCTCTCGTTCCTTACGGATGCCGCCTCCGACCTAGTCGTACGACAGCCAAGGGGGTCTCATCCTCCGTAGCTGCCAGGAGGCAGCTCTGGATACGGAACTGGTCAGCCGACGCTCCTTCTAAGACACGTCTCACTAGAATGCCGTTCAAGGGGTCTCTTCTGTTCGGCAGCGACCTAGATAAACTGGCCAGCACATGGGGTGCCTCTCCTGTACCTCGACTGCCGGAATACAGGTCCAAGAGGAACCAGCGCACCTTTCCGAGGCCCTCCAGAGGTAGAAGCTCCCAACGCTTCACTCCCTATAGGAGTCGCTACCAGGCACCTCGTCCTCAGGCCAGGAACCAGTCCTTTCGGACCAAGCAGCACAAAAGGGGAGCCGGCTCGGGTTCAGGGCCCTGCCGCGCCTCCCAATGAGAATCAGCCCATCCATCGGGGGGACGGAGCCATAGGGGGCAGGTTAACCCTCTTCCACCCCAGATGGGTCGAGATTACGTCGGACCAGTGGGTCCTCGCCATCATCCGAGAGGGGTATTATCTGGACTTCCATTATATCCCTCCGGACAGGTTTGTGGAATCCCCGTGTCGAATACACAAGAAGGCAGCATTGGAAGCTACCCTGGCGAGGCTCCTGTCTTTGAAAGCCATAATCCCAGTACCTGCATTGGAAATGGATTCTGGGCATTATTCCATTTATTTCATGGTACCCAAGAAAGAGGGCACTTTCCGGCCCGTATTGGACCTCAAGTCAGTCAACCAATACTTAAGGGTCCCGAGGTTTCGCATGGAAACTCTGCGCTCAGTCAAGACCGCAGTACAGCCAGGGGAATTCCTCACGGCTTTAGACTTGTCGGAAGCATACCTGCATATCCCGATCCATCGGGATCATCAGCGCTACCTACGCTTCAAGGTTCTGGGACGACACTTTCAATTCCGGGCTTTGCCCTTCGGGTTAGCCACGGCGCCGCGGACCTTCACCAAGGTGATCGTAGTGGTAGCAACGGTGCTCAGACGGGAAGGAATCCTTGTCCATCCTTACCTAGACGATTGGCTGATCAGGGCAAAATCACGAGAGGAGAGCCATCGGGCAACCAACAGAGAGTGATCGCCCTTCTGGAAAGCCTGGGATGGGTAGTCAACCTAAACAAGAGTTGCCTACAGCCTTCCCAATCACTGGAATACCTGGGAGTCCAGTTCGACACCCAGGCAGACAAAGTCAGTCTCACCGCCAAGAGAAGGTTAAAACTTCAGACGCGTCTAGGTCCTTGATGGGAGCTAGCCGGCCCATAGCTTGGGATTATCTGCAGGTTCTCAGCCTCATGGCATCCACCCTGGAAGTGGTACCCTGGGCAAGGGCCCATATGAGACCTCTACAAAGCTCCCTGCTCTCTCGCTGGAGCCCCCGCTTCCGGAATTACTCCGTGCATCTACCTCTACCAGCCAGAGTGCGGACCCAGTTACGGTGGTGGTTGCAGTCCAACCACACGAGCAGGGGGTCGAAGATGTCCTCCCCCACGTGGATTCTGCTCACCACAGATGCCAGCCTGAGCGGATGGGGAGCACACTGCGGAGAAATCACCGCCCAAGGGCGGTGGAACAGAGAAGAGTCATGGTGGAACATCAACCGTCTAGAAGCACGGGCAGTCCGGTTAGCCTGCCTGCAATTTGCTCACAGACTGCGGAACAGGGCAGGCAGAGTGATGTCCGACAACGTCACCACGGTGGCATACATCAATCGTCAGGGCGGAACCAGAAGCCGACAGGTGTCCCTAGAGATAGCCCCGCTGATGGCTTGGGCAGAGGCGAATCTCCTGGATATCTCCGCCGTCCACATTGCCGGAAGGGACAACACCACGGCAGACTTCCTCAGCAGAGAAAGCCTAAATCCGGGAGAATGGCAGCTGTCCCCCACAGCCTTCCAGATGATTGTGGATCAGTGGGGGACTGCGGACATGGACCTACTAGCGGACAAGTCCAATGCTCAAGTACCCCAATACTTCAGCCGCAAGCAAGATCCGTTCTCTCACGGGATCGACACCCTGGTTCAACCATGGCCTCCAGGGACACTGCTATACGCCTTTCCGCTGTGGCCCCTGCTGGGCGCCCTTATACACAAGATTCAGAAGCACAAGGGCCTAGTTCTTCTAGTGGCACCAGACTGGCCAAGAAGACCCTGGTACGCGGACATGAGAAGACTACTGGCAGGGGAGCCCCTTCCCCTGCCTCCTCTCGGGGACCTGCTACGTCAGGGTCCCATCCTCCACGAGGATCCAGCTCAATTCTCTCTTACGGTCTGGCCATTGAGAGGGCTAGACTGAAGAAAAGAGGTTACTCGGAGCTGGTGATAGATACTCTCCTCCGAGCTCGCAAGTTTTCCACATCCCTTACCTACGTAAGAATCTGGAGAGTATTTGCAGCTTGGTGCGACACTCATGGCACCAACCCACATGCGACCACAATCCCTATTGTTCTGGATTTCCTGCAGGATGGGCTTCAGAAGGGTCTCTCCCTCAGCTCCATCAAGGTTCAGGTGGCTGCGTTGTCTTGCTACGGTCCCAGGAGGGACGGCAAGACCATTGCCACGCACTCAGATGTTTCCCGCTTCCTGAAAGGAGTCAAGCACATCCGTCTGCCACTGAAGTGGCCAGTGCCTCTGTGGAACCTCAACATAGTTTTGGATTTCCTCGCGGGATCCATCTTCAGACCCCTCCGGGGCCTGTTTCTCCGTTTTCTAACTTTGAAGATGGTGTTCTTGCTGGCTGTGTGTTCCGCACGCCGCATTTCGGAACTACAAGCATTGTCCTGCCGTGATCCCTTTCTTCGAATCACTCCAGAGGCTATCCATCTTCGCACGGTTCCATCCTTCTTGCCTAAGGTAGTCTCAAAATTTCATCTCAACCAGACCATATCCTTGCCAACCACGGCGGGTCTGAAGAAATCAGAAGAAGGGCGTTTGCTACGCCATCTCGACATCGGCAGATTGCTGCCCAGATAACTGGAAATGACAGAAGCCGTACGAAAGACGGACCATCTGTTCGTCCTGCACAGCGGGAAGAAACAAGGAGAAGCGGCCTCTCGGCCCACCATCGCCCGCTGGATTAAAGAAGTTATCAGAGCGGCCTACGTAGAGGCCGGGAAGTCACCGCCTCTACAACTCATGGCTCATTCTACCAGAGCCCAAGCAGCATCTTGGGCAGAATCTAGGATGCTGTCGCCTGCAGAAATATGTAAAGCGGTGACATGGTCCTCCCTCCATACCTTCTCCAGGTTTTACCGTCTGGATGTCCAGGCCAGGGAGGACACAGCATTTGCGAAGGCAGTCCTACGCGGTCCTCAGGCAGCCTCCCGCCCAGTCTGGGAGTAGCTTTTGTACATCCCACTTGTTCTGAGTCCATCTGGCTACATGCCAGGAAATGTTGAGATTACTTACCTGATAATCTCCTTTTCCTTAGTGTAGACAGATGGACTCAGCATCCCGCCCGGCTGCCGGTATACAAGGGTTTCACCGATTCAAGGTAAGCCATGTCATTTTCTTACATAAGAGCGTCCACTCTACCAGGTGTCGACGCCTTCCGGTTGGAATTGCTGGCGGTCTCCAGCTACTATCAATCGGTCAAGGGAATCCTGTTTCACTAATTCATTGATCGTCAGTACACATATATCCATAACAGCTTTTGCAAGGAAGATTACTGAGTTGCTTCACTTCCTGTGGGGGTATATGTACCCGTGCTGACGTCAGATCCGTCTCCAACTGCTAGCACGAGCACACTATACCCACTTGTTCCGAGTCCATCTGTCTACACTAAGGAAAAGGAGATTATCAGGTAAGTAATCTCAACATTTCCTTACAGAAACAAGCGACAAGCTTTACTGGGCCATTTGGTCTCCACAGTTCATGTTACTCCTATGGCAAGACTCGCCATGAGAGTTACCCAATGGACTTTAAGATCACAATGGATCCAAGCCATTCAACCATTACATTATCCAATTCAAGTGACCCAACAACTAAGATCATCTCTACTTTGGTGGACAAACAGGGACAACTTGTGCAAAGGCCTACCTTTTCAGCAACCAGTCCCACAGATAACTTTAACTACAGATGCATCCACCTTGGGTTGGGGAGCCCACATAGACAGTCTCCAAACACAAGGGACTTGGACAGCCTCGAAGCAACATTTCAAATCAATTTCCTGGAGCTTCGAGCTATACGTTATGCGCTGCATGCGTTCAAGGACTGCCTTTCACACAAGACTGTTCTACTTCAAACGGACAACACAGTAGCCATGTGGTACATCAACAAACAAGGAGGTACGGGCTCGTATCTCCTTTGTCAAGAAGCGGCACAGATTTGGGACTGGGACCTATCACACTCAATGTTCCTTCGGGCCACTTATCTTGCAGGCATTCACAATGTAGTGGCAGATAGACTCAGTCGGCAGTTCCAGCCACACGAATGGTCCCTGGATCCCTCAGTAGCGACCAGGATCTTTCAACGTTGGGGGCAACCAACAATGGATCTCTTTGCGTCACATCTGAATCACAAAGTGGACAAATTCTGTTCTCTACACAAACAAAACAACCAGCCAGCCAAGAACGCCTTTGCTCGCCCTTGGAACTCAGGCCACTATACGCGTAGCTTCCGATACCGCTTATAACCAAAACTCTAGTGAAGCTTCAACAAGACAAGGGGTCCATGATACTCATAGCCCCATATTGGCCTCGACAAGTTTGGTTTCCCACACTTCTAGACCTCTCAGTCAAGGATCCAATTCGACTGGGAGTAGCTCCCACTCTTATAACTCAGGATCACGGTCGGTTGCGCTATCCCAACCTTCAATCCCTGTCCCTGACAGCATGGATGTTAAAAGCTTGATCTTACAACCCCTCAATCTTTCAACCAATGTATCTCAAGTACTCATAGCTTCACGTAAACCTTCCACACGCAAGAACTATTCTTCAAAATGGAAAAGATTTACTTTGTGGTGCAGGCAAAAAGATATTGATCCTTTCGCTTGCCCCACTACCTTTCTACTAGACTACTTGTATCACCTTTCAGAATCTGGTCTCCAGACTTCTTCTGTAAGGGTACATTTAAGTGCAATCTCAGCTTACCATAATAAGATGGGAGATGCACTTATTTCCACACAACCTCTCGTAAGTAGATTTATGAGAGGTTTAAACCATCTTAAACCACCATTTCGACCACCAGTCACAGAATGGGATCTGAATTTGGTATTAACAAGGCTCATGCGTTCTCCTTTCGAACCCATAGATTCATCTGATTTTAAATTTCTCACATGGAAGACTATCTTCCTCAAAGCCATCACATCAGCTAGAAGGGTTAGTGAGTTACAAGCACTTGTCACGGACGCACCCTATACAAAGTTCCTACATGACAGAGTGGTTCTCCGTACGCATCCAAAATTCCTTCCCAAAATAGTTACGGAATTCCACTTGAACCAATCCATACTTTTACCCACATTCTTTCCAAGGCCTCATTCCCATCCAGGAGACACAGCCTTACATACCTTGGACTGTAAGTGTGCACTAGCATTTTATATAAACCGCACTGCGGTCCACAGAAAATCCACACAACTGTTTGTATCTTATGATCCAAACAAACCAGGAAAAGCAGTGGGTAAACATACTCTATCCAATTGGCTAGCAGATTGCATACAGTTTTGCTACGAGAAAGCAGGCCTTCCTCTCCAAGGGCGAGTAAAGGCACATTCAGTGAGAGCAATGTCAACCTCAGTTGCACACTATCGTTCAGTGCCAATCCTTGACATATGTAAAGCAGCAACATGGAGTTCTCTTCACCCTTTTGCAGCTCATTACTGTTTGGACAAGCAAGGACGACAAGATTCAGCCTATGGACAATCTGTCTTAAAGAACTTGTTTCCAGTATAATCCCAACTCCTTCTACAACCAACCTACTATGATCTTCGGCTGACTCATGTTCAACAACAATACATCACTGTTGCTTCACTGCGAAGTGACTCAGCCTCTAGCTTGCTAATCACCCATATGTGAGGACAAGCATCCTGCTTGTCCTGGGATAAAGCAAAATTGCTTACCGGTGTTATCCCAGGACAGCAGGATGTGGTCCTCACAGAACCCACCCGCCACCCCGTGGAGTTGGGGTGGCGGGTGGGTTCTTGTTGTGGGAAAAGTCTGTTAGTGAACCCTTGGCCCGGCTGACTGGAGAGAGGACTCCAGTTGGTGGAAAAGGAGCCGGGAGGCGGAACGGAACTGGCGTGAAGGAGGAAGTGTTCACCCTGGAAACTCGAGACCCCCCCCAGGAGGAGCCCGTAGGGGTCCGGGTCGCTGGGACTTAGGAGACCGAGGTGAGCAGCTGGGGAACCCTAGAGACCTGGTGCCCCAAAGGCTAGAACCTGCTTCGCTCTCCTGGGTGGAATTATTCAAGGGGATTCACGCCTTTGTCAAGATGCAGTCTGATCCCAGAACGGACCCAAATGTACCAGATGACCCTGCCCCTGGACCCTCAAGGCCTAGGCACGGCCACCCGCCACCCGGAAGCTCCACTTATGGGGATTCAAATTGCTCTGAGGAAGAAGGCGAGCTCCCCGAGGAGGGAGAACTTCCCTCGGGGATAGAGCCGTATCGAACTATGAGACGCTTCTTTCTTAAGGAGGATCTCCCTGACCTGGTCTCTCAATGCCTGTCGGAGCTGGCTATCCCGGGCCAAGGTACCCCAGGGGAACCTAGAATGAACCCCCTGCTAGAGGGCCTTCGTCAAACGGCTCACCATTTTCCCCTCCTTCAAGCAGCACAGCAGCTAATCGATCTGGATCGAATGCGCCGGAGGCCTCATTCAAAGGGGGTCGGGCCTTGTCTAGCATGTACTCCCTGGACCCGGCAAACAAGGAGCTGCTGGCGTGCCCCAAGGTAGACGCCATAGTTTGCGCAATTGTAAAGCGCACCACCATTCCAATGGAGGGAGGGGCGGCCCTCAAGGATGCGCATGACCGGCGCCTAGACGCCATTCTGAAACAAGCCTTTGAGGTGGCAGCCATGTCCCTACGAATCGCGACCTGCTGCACCGTAGTGATGCGTTCCTGTTTATCATAAGCCAGGAACAACACCCCGGGAGAAGAAATGGAATCAGCTCTCTTGTTCCTCACTGATGCTGCCTCCAACCTAGTCCGTACGGCAGCCAAGGGAGTGTCATCCTCAGTGGCAGCCAGGAGACAGCTCTGGCTACGAAATTGGTCGGCCAACTCCTCCTCCAAGACGAGCCTTACAAGAATGCCCTTTAAGGGATCCCTCCTGTTCGGCAGCGACCTCGAGAAACTGGCTAACAAATGGGGCACCTCTCCATTACGCTGTCTACCGGAAGACAAGTCAAGGAGGAACCAGCGCCCTTTTCCTAGGCCATCCAGAGGTTGAAGCTCTCAACGCTTCAACCCTTACAGGACTAGCTACCAAGCACCTCGTTCTCAGACCAGGATCCAGTCCTTTCGGACTAGGCACAACAAGAGGGGAACCGGCTCGAGTTCGGGTCCCGGCCGCACCCCACAATGAGAATCAGCCGACCCATCTGGGGGAAGAAGCCATCGGGGGCAGGCTAACCCTATTCTACCACAGATGGGTCGAGATTACTTCGGACCAATGGGTCCTCGGCATCATCCGAGAAAGGTATTACCTGGACTTCCTTCGTCTCCCTCCGGACAAGTTTGTGGAATCTCCTTGTCCACCCCTCAAGAGGGCGGCACTGGAAGCTACCTTGTGGAGGCTCCTGTCCCTAAAAGCCATAATCCCAGTGCCTGCATAGGAGATACATTCTTGGCATTACTCCATTTATTTCATCGTACCCAAGAAGGGGAGCACCTTCAGACCCGTCCTGGACCTCAAGTCAGTCAACCGGCACTGAAGGGTCCCAGGATTTTGCACTTCGGACTGTGCGGTCAGTCCGAAGTGCAATACAGCCAGGGGGAGTATCTCACATCCCTGGATCTGTCAGAGGCTTACTTGCATATCCCAATCCATTGGGATCACCAGTGCTACTTCGCTTCAAAGTCCTGAAACAGCACTATCAGTTCCGGGCTTTACCCTTCGGGTTAGCCACCGTGCCGCGGACCTTTACCAAGGTAATAGTAGTGGTGGCGGCGTCACTCAGGAAGGAAGGAATTCTCGTCCATCCCTACCTAGACGATTGGCTGATCAGAGCAAAATCACCGGAGGAGAGCCACCGGGCAACCAACAGAGTTATATCTCTTCTGGAAAGCCTAGGATGGGTAGTCAACACAAACAAGAGTTCCCTACAGCCTTCGCAGTCGCTGGAATACCTAGGAGTCCGATTCGACACCCAGGAAGACAAGGTCAGCCTGACCTCCAAGAGGAAATCAAAACTCCGGAATCATTTGCAGAATCTACTGAGCACCACCCGGCCCACAGCTTGGGATTACCTACAGGTCCTCGGCCTAATGGCCTCCACTCTGGAAGTGGTACCATGGGCACGGGCTCATATGAGACCGTTACAATGCCCCCTCCTATCTCGGTGGAGCCCACGATTACAGAACTACACCATGCATCTACCTCTACCGGCCAGAGTTTGGAATCAGTTACGGTGGTGGCTGCAGCCCGGCCACATGAGCCGGGGGTCAAGGATGTCCTCCCCAACCTGGACCCTGCTCACTACAGATGCCAGCCTGAGCGGCTGGGGAGCACACTGCGAAGAGCTAACCGCCCAGGGGAGGTGGAACAGAGAAGAGTCGGGGTGGAACATCAACCGACTAGAGGCACGGGCAGTCAGGTTAGCCTGCTTGCAATTTGCCCACAGACTCCGAAACAGAGCAGTCAGAGTGATGTCGGACAACACCACCACGGTGGCATGCATCAACCGACAGGGCGGAACCAGAAGCCGACAGGTATCCTTAGAAATAGCCCCCCTGATGGCTTGGGCGGAAGCAAATCTCCAGGACATCTCCGCCGTCCACATTGCCGGGAAGGACAACGCCACGGCAGACTTCCTCAGCAGAGAAAGCCTAAACCCAGGGGAATGGCAGTTGTCACCCACGGCCTTCCAGATGATTGTGGATCAGTGGGGGACCCCGGACATGGACCTACTAGCGGACAGGTCCAACGCTAAAGTACCCAGATACTTCAGTCGCAGGCGAGATCCTCTATCCCACGGGATCGACGCCCTGGTGCAGCCATGGCCTCCGGGGATCCTGCTGTATGCTTTCCCCCCATGGCCCCTGCTGGGTGCCATTATACACAAGATTCAGCGGCACAGAGGCCTAGTTCTTCTGGTGGCCCTGATTGGCCAAGAAGATCCTGGTACGCAGACATGAGAAGACTACTGGCGGGGGATCCTCCACCCCTGCCCCCTCACAGAGACCTGCTGCGACAAGGTCCCATCCTCCACGAGAATCCAGCTCAATTCTCTCTTACGGTCTGGCCATTGAGAGGGCTAGACTGAAGAAAAGGGGATACTCGGGGCCGGTAATAGATACACTCCTCCGAGCACGCAAGTTCTCCACATCACTAGCTTATATAAGGATCTGGAGAGTATTTGAAGCCTGGTGCGAAACTCGCAGCACCAATCCACATGCCGCTAAAATCCCTATCATTATGGATTTCCTGCAAGATGGACTTCAGAAGGGTCTGTCCCTCAGTTCAATCAAGGTTCAGGTGGCAGCGCTATCCTGCTACGGCCCCAGGAGTGCCGGCAATAGCATTGCCACACACCCGGACGTTTCACGTTTCCTGAAAGGAGTCAAACACATTCGCCCGCCACTGAAGTGGCCAGTGCCCCTGTGGAACCTCAACCTGGTCTTGGACTTCCTAGCGGGACCCGCCTTCAGACCCCTCCGAGGCCTGTTCCTCCGTTTGTTAACCTTGAAGATGGTGTTCTTGCTGGCCGTATGCTCAGCACGCCGCATCTCCGAGCTACAAGCGCTGTCCTGCCGCGATCCGTTTCTCAGAATCACTCCAGGGGCTATCCATCTTCGCACGGTTCCTTCTTTCTTACCCAAAGTAGTCTCACACTTCCACCTCAACCAAACCATATCCTTGCCAACCACGGAAGGTTTGAAGAAGCCAGAAGGTCGAAGACTGCGCCATCTTGACATCGGTAGGTTGCTGTCCAGATACCTGGAAATGTCGGAAGCAGTACGAAAGACGGACCACCTGTTCGTCCTTCACAGTGGGAAGAAGCAAGGAGAAGCGGCCTCACGGGCGACTATTGCTCGCTGGATCAAAGAAGTTATCAAGGCGGCCTACGTAGATGCGGGTAAACCACCACCTCTACGGGTCAAGGCTCACTCTACCAGGGCCCAAGCGGCCTCCTGGGCAGAAACTAGGATGCTGTCGCCGGCAGAGATATGTAAAGCGGCAACGTGGTCCTCCCTCTTTACCTTCTCCAGATTCTACCGTCTGGACGTCCAGGCCAGGGAGAACACAGCATTTGCGAGGGCAAACCTAAACGGACCTCGGGCAGCCTCCCCCCAGTCCGGGAGTAGCTTTTGTACATCCCATTTGTAATGAGTCCATCTGCTACACGCTAGGAAATGTGGAGATTACTTACCTGATAATCTCGTTTTCCTTAGTGTATGCAGATGGACTCAGCATCCCGCCCAGCTGCCGGTATACATGGGGATTCACCGACTCATGGTAAGCCATGTTTTCCTATATAGGGCATCCACCCTGCCGGGCATCGACGCATTCCGGTTGAGAACACTGGCGGTCTCCAGCTACTATCAATCGGTCAGGGTAATCATGTTCATTTAATCGATCGGTCAGTCACACATATAGCCATAAAGCTTTTGCAAGGAAGATTACTGAGTTGCTGCACTTCCTGAGGGGGTATATGTACCCGTGCTGACGTCAGATCCATCTCCAACTGCTAGCACGAGCACGCTATACCCATTTGTAATGAGTCCATCTGCATACACTAAGGAAAACGAGATTATCAGGTAAGTAATCTCTACATTGCAATGGAGAAGGTACAGAGATGGGCTACCAAAATGATAAGGGGAATGTCATTGGTGCCCACATGTACCACAATAGCCTGCTTCTCCCCAGCACTGTCTAAAATCCTATCTAGGTGATGAGTGAGGTCTGCCACCTTTGCACCAGGTAGGCATGTTACCAGGCAATCTTCATGCCCACCATCCACCCGGCTGCCAACATTCCAAACAGTCTAACTTCAGTTAGTCAGCCAGAGTGACTCACTGCTCTCTTGATTATCAAATGTTGGTACCTAATCAAACCAAATCACTCTACCTTAACACCTTTCCAAGGTGAGTAACTGAACTGAACTTTTCAACCTTTTTACTTAGGTATACACTGCTCCTAGCTTATTTCTAGCTTCTGGCTTCTTTTTTTTTTTTTTTAAATACAAACACTCAGTTCTGCTTACTAGTTGCCTTACAGACTTTTAAAAATAAACACACTAACTACTGCTTACTAGCTGCCTTACTGACTGACCATTTAAAAATACAGTCTAACTAGTTTATTTGCTGCCTTACTGACTATTAAAAGCACAAACACACTAAATAATATTCCCAAATAGTTAACTTTGCCCCAATACTTTTGAAAAAGACAATGTCCCAAGTAAAAACTTACTGATTCCTTTCAGCCACAAGCAAGGTGATCATCTCCTCTCGGTGCTCCCACTAGAATGTGTGCATGTGTTTTTTGGTGGCACTTGGGGGTGCCTAATTTTTGTGTGCTTGAAATTTTTGAGTGCAAGCTGGTTGGACACACGGAATGGCGCCAGTGAGCAAAAAACCTAAGTGCCTTTCTCTCTGTGTTGTGTGGCATATTTGGGCAACTCAGCCTGGAGTGACCTCTAACATGTCAGCGCTGCTTATACAGGTTCAAGGTATATTGTCTTCCTCTGATTTCGCTAGGCCTGGGTCTTCCCAGCCTGATGAGGGTCTGGCTAAGGATTTGCTGGAGGTGTGCTGGATTTTGGAGCTTCCTTGACTGGTTCCTCCACAAGAGATGGCAGCTCCCTGGACCACGCTCCAGTTCCTCCTGGGTTTGGCCTGGATCCTTCTTCCTTTCCTTAAGCAGAGTTTTTTTCAACGATTGCTACCCAGTCTTTTGCATAGAGTGTCACATGTATGATGTTTTACCCGCCAGTGAGAAGTGGTACTGCATCCGATGCAAAGAGCTCCTGTCTCTCAGAGAGCGAGTCTGATCTCTGGAGGCTAGAGTGGCAGACCTGGAGGAGCTGAGGCAGATAAAGAGGTATATAGATGAGACCTTCAGGCACACAGTAGCCATGTCCCAACTTCAGACTGGCAGGCCTGGCGCTGCCCTGGTGTAAGAAGGTCTCATCGGAGAGCATCAACCTGGTGCAGCAGAAAAGGATCCTGTAGCAAGGACCTGCTCTCCAGGTGATGCATTGTCCTTTCGCACCGAGGATGTGTCTCCCAAGGCTACTGCCCAGGAGGGAAGGGTTAGGTTGGCCATCATAGTTGGTGATTCGATTATTAGGAATGTAGTCAGCCGGGTGGATGGTGGGCGTGAAGATTGCCTGGTAACATGCCTACCTCGTGCGAAGGTGGCGGACCTCACCCGTCACCTAGATAGGATTTTAGACAGTGCTGGGGAGGAGGCGGCTATTGTGGTACATTTGGGCACCAACGACAAAGGAAAATGTGAGGGAGAGGTTCTGGAAGCCAAATTTAGGCTCTTAGGTAGAAAGCTTAAATCCAGAACCTCCAGGGTAGCATTCTCTGAAATGCTCCCTGTTCCAGGAGGAAGTCCTCAGAGGCAGGCAGAGCTCCGGAGTCTCAATGCGTGGATGAGACGATGGTGCAAGGAAGAGGGATTTGGTTTTATAAGGGACTGGGGAAGCTTTTGGGGAAGGGGGAGTCTTTTCCAAAGAGATGGGCTCCACCTTAACCAGAGAGGAATCAGACTGTTGGTGCTAACCTTTAAAAAGGAGATAGAGCAGCTTTTAAACTAGAACAAAGGGGAAACCGACAGTCGCTCAGCAGTGCATGGTTTGGAGGGAGGTACCGCATTTTTCGCACTATAAGACACACCTGACCATTGGACGCACCTAGGATTTAGAAGAGAAAATTAAGAAAAAGAAATTCTGTCCCCATGATGGGCTCTGTACGGAGCTCCACCCTGGTGGCCATCCGTGGGATATTTTTTTTATTTTGTTTTTTATAGTAAGGCAGAGAACATCCACACAGGTACTCACACTCACTGGTTTTCTGTCCCTCACATACATACATAGGCTCTTTCACACTCACTAGTTCTCTCCCCCACTCAACTCACTGGCTCTTCCTCACATACACACATACCCACAGACAATCACACACTCAGACTCTCTCCCTCATACACAGCTATTTTAAACTTTCATGACTGTTATTTTAAACTTTCTTGACTGCTCCAAAGTTCAATAATAAATAGTCAGGGCTATATTACATTGATTAGGAGAGCAGTTGCTCCTAATATTTCAACAGGTAGCCACTTAATCAGCACAGGCAGAATTCTATTTGCTGGTCTGTGTCATGTGTCCTCCATCCCAGGCAGTATACCACCCCCATGACTCTCCAATACATCCAAATCACAAGGAGTGAAGTTCTTACTTTGTACTGCAAGTGAGGTCCTCCGGCAGAGCCTAAGCTCCCCGCCGGTTCCAGGGTGCATCTCACTGCAAGATCGGCGTGGCGCAGGTCAGTCATCTCCTGTTTGAACTGCGCAGGCTATGGAGGCCCCTCCAGTTCAGACGGCTGGCATTTGATCTGCGCCGTGCCGGCCTTCGCAGTGGGATGCGCACCGGAACAGCAGACCGGCAGGGAGCTCAAGTTCTGCCGGCAGAATACGACACACCCGTGCCATCATGCTGATTGGGCGGAGTTGGGAGGAGGCGGGGGACGGCGCGCGAGAGGGAGAGATGCTACATTTGCTCCATAAGGTGCACCCACATTTCCCCCCATTTTTTGGGGGAAAAAAGTATGTCTTATGGAGTGAAAAATACGGTATCTTCAAAGGATACTATTGATGCATTAGAATTAAGTTCTATTGATAGAAAAGTAGTCCAAGTGCCTGTAATTAGAAACTCACCTGAGCTAAAAAAAATTCCAATTTATCCCTATCAATTAAAAAGAAGGAAAATGCAAACTAGAAACACACTTTGAAATGTTTGTATGCTAATGCCAGAAGTCTAAGAAGTAAGATGGGAAAATTAGAATGTAAAGCAGTGAATGATGACATAGACTTAATTGGCATCTGAGACATGGTAGGAGGAGGATAAGCAATGGGATAGTGCATTACCGGGGTACAAATTATATCACAATGACAGAGAGGAGCATCTGGGAGGCGGGGTAGCACTTTATGTCCGGGTTTGCATAGAGTCCAACAGGATAAAGATCCTTCATGATACTAAATGCACAAACGAATCTTTATGGGTAGAAATCACTTGTGTGTTGGGGAAGAGTACAGTAATAGGAGTATCTACCGTCCACCTGGCCAAGATGGTGAGACAGACATTGAAATGCTAAGAGAAATTAGGGAAGCTAACCAAATTGGTACTGCAGTAATAACGAGAGATTTCAAGTACCCCAATATTGACTGGGTAAATGTAACATTGGAGCATTCTAGAGAAATAAAGTTCCTGGATGGAATAAATGACAGTTTTATGGAGAATTGGTTCAGGAACAGACGAGAGAGGGAGCAATTTTAGATCTAATTCTCAGTGGAGCAATGATTTGGAGAGAGAAGTAATGGTGTTGGAGCCACTTGGCAATAGGGATAATATTATGATCAAATTTGAATTAATGATTGGAAAGGGGACAATAGGCAAATCCACAGCCCTAGTGCTAAGCTTTCAAAAGGGAAACTGATAAAATGAGAGAAATAGAAAAAAACTGAAAGGAGCAGCTACAAAGGTAAAAAGTGTGCAAGAGGAGTGGACATTGTTAAAAAAAAAAAAAAGTACCATCCTAGAAGCACAGTCCAGATGAATTCCACACGTTAAGAAAGGTGAAAGTAAGGCAAAACGATTACCGGCATGGTTAACAGGTGAAGTGAAAGAGGCTATTTTAGCCAAAAGATCTTCATTCAAAAATTGGAAGAAGGATCCAACAGAAGAAAAAAGGGAAAGCATAAGCGTTTGCAAGTTAAATGTAAGACATTGATAAGACAGACTAAGAGAATTTGAAAAGAAGTTGGCTGAGAGGCAAAAACTCACAGTAAAAACATTTTTAAATATATCCGAAGCAGAAAGCCTGCGAGGGACTCATTTGGACCGTTAGATGATCGAGGGGTTAAAGGGGCTCTTAGAAAAGATAAGGCCATCGCGGAAAGATTAAACAATTTCTTTGCTTCGGTGTTTACTGAAGAGGATGTTGGGGAGATACCCGTTCCGGAGAAGGTTTTCATGGGTAACGATTCAGATGGACTGAACCAAATCACGGTAAACCTAGAAGATGTGGTAGGCCTGATTGACAAACTGAAGAATAGTAATTAAGCCGTATTTATTATTGTTTAATGTAAAAAGCCCCGGCCAAACAAGCCTCGGGTGAGTTGCCGTTATTTGTAAACCGGATTGATTTGTATCTAATACAGGAATTTCGGTATAGAAAAATTTAAAATAAATAAATAAATAAATCACCTAGACCGGGTGGTATACACTCCAGGGTTCTGAAGGAACTCAAAAATGAAACTTCAGATTTATTTGTAAAAATTTGTAACCTAATGTAACCCCAATATTTAAAAAGGGCTTCAAGGGCGATCCAGGAAACTACAGACCAGTTAGCCTGACTTCAGTGCCAGGAAAAATTGTGGAAAGTGTTCTAAAGATCAAAATCACAGAACATATAGAAAGGCATGGTTTATTGGAACAAAGTCAGCATGGCTTTACCCAAGTCAAGTCTTGCCTCACAAATCTGCTTCACTTTTTTGAAGGGGTTAATAAACACGTAGATAAAGGTGAACTGGTAATGTATTTGGATTTTCAGAACGCATTTGACAAAGTTCCTTATGAGAGGCTTCTAAGAAAAGTAAAGAGTCATGGGATAGTGTTATGACTATGGCTGCTGTGCAGCCTCCTCACCTCCAGAGGCCCCTCATGAGCATGCTCTCTTGGCTGGCCCACTTTGTCCTACCTGTCTGCTCCATGTCCCGAACTTCCTATTTAACCCCGCCTAGCTCAATCCTCAGTGCTTCGGCATCAAGTTCCCTTGGGCTCCCTGCTTTAGCCTCCTGTTACCTTCTGTGCGCCTCCGGGCTTCTCGCTACCTGTCTTGCTCCGTGGCCTTGGGCCCCTGCTCTTCTTGACCTTTAGCCTTCTGCTTTGCCTGCTTCATTGTTCCCCTCAGTTCCTGATTCCTTACCTGTTGCCGTCCTATTTCCCCCTGCTTCCTTGCCTCGCTGCCTTCGGGCTTTTGTGTTTTATGTTCAGTGTAAGTCTTGTCTTGGTTTGTCTAGTCCAGTCATTGTCTGTCTTGCTCTCCCTGGTTCTCTCTTTTCAGCTCACACTTACCTACATTCAGTCTCACACTTACCTACACGCTATCCTGATTCCACCCATACCTGCACTCAGTTCCGGTGTTCAGAACACGCTTACCTGCACCACGTGTACCCTCATGCTGTTCCAGTGTTTCCCGAAACTCATCCTTACCCCCACGCACCTTGTTCCAGAGACTCCTTCTCAGTCAGCACCCAGCTCCAGAGACTCCTCTCCAGCCATTATCAGAGATTCTGCTGTGTCTCCTGTTCTCCCTATCCTGAGTCACCTCTGTAGGTGGTGTTCACCACACCTGGCTAACACCCATCCGTAACAGATGGCAATGTCCTTTCGTGGATTACAAACTGGTTAAAAGACAGGAAACAGAGTTGGATTAAATGGACAATTTTCTCAGTGGTAGGTGGTGGGCAGTGGAGTGCCTCAGGGATCTGTACTGGGACCTGTGCTTTTCAATATATTTATAAATGATCTGGAAAGGAATACGAGGAGTGAGGAAATCAAATTTGCAGATATTACAAAATTATTCCGAGTAATTAAATCACAAGCGGATTGTGATAAATTGCAGAAGGATCTTGTGAGACCGGAAAATTAGCCATCCAAATGGCAGATGAAATTTAATGTGGATAATTGCAAGGTGATGCATATAGGGAAAAATAACACGATATTAGGTTCCATATTAGGAGCTACCACCCAGGAAAGAGATCTAGGCGTCATGTGGATAATACATTGAAATCGTCGGCTCTGTGTGCTGCGGGAGTCAAAAAAGCAAACTGTTAGGAATTATTAGAAAGGGAATGGTGAATAAAACGGAAAATGTCATAATGCCTCTGTATCGCTCCATGGTGAGACCGCACCTTGAATACTGTGTAGTTCTGGTCACCGCATCTCAAAAAAAAATATAGTTGCGATGGAGAAGATACAGAGAAGGAAATCCACAGTGATAAAGGGGATGGAACAGTTCCCCTATGAGGAATGACTAAAGAGGTTAGGACTGTTCAGCTTGGAGAAGAGACGGCTGAGGGGGGGGGGGGATATGATAGAGGTGTTTAAAATCATGAGAGGTCTAGAATGGGTAGATGTGAATCGTTTATTTACTCTTTCGGATAATAGAAGGACTAGGGGGCACTCTATGAAATTAGCATGTAGCACATTTCAAACTAATCGGAGAAAGTTTTTTTCACTCAGCCCACAAACTCTGGAATTTTTTGCCAGGGGATGTGGGTTAGTGCAGTTAATGTAGCTGGGTTTAAAAAAGTTTTGGATAAGTTCTTGGAGGAGAAGTCCATTGCCTGCTATTAATCAAGTTGACTTAGAAAATATTACTAGCATCAGTAGCATGGGATAGACTTAGTTTTTGTGCACTTGCCAGTTACGTATAGCCTGGATTGGCCACTGTTGGAAACAGGATGCTAGGCTTGATGGAGCCTTGGTCTGACCCAGTATGGCACGTTCTTATGCCATCCTTCCTTCAGGCGCAGTCCTCAGCTTTGACCAATTCTGTTAAGTCAGAACCTCAACTTGTGGCCCCTTCCTCTTCCTGTCCTGGGTTTAAGCAAATGTTTTAAAGTTATATACCAATGGTATCTCACTCCGGAAAAACTGCATCAGCGATATCCTAGTGTGGAGTATAAATGCTGGAGAGGGTACCTTTTTTCATATATGGTGGGAATGTGGGGTAATCATTAGTTTCTGGAAGGCTATTGCTTCATTAATCACCAATATTACAAAAGAATCAGTGATATTGGATCTTAAAATGATGTTACTTAATATTCCCAATGATAATTACCCTAGAACCACCCAATTATTAGTGCAGAAAATGTATTTAGCTGAAAGATGTAAAATTGCATTCTGTTGGGAAAAAAAACTATTGCTCCTTCAATAGCATCTGTAGTTCAACATTTAGAAAGTGTGTGTAGGTTGGAAAAATTAACAGCTATATTAAGAATCATTAAATACATCCCCCATATCAATTCAAATTTCTTTAATGTGGAAATCCAGTCCAGATAACATGTATCTTCTCCGAGACAGTATGACTTTGATTAGTGCCTTTATTTATATGGTTGCTGTGTTAGGTTTTCTTTAATCTAGTGTCTGCTCTATATGTATCTATTTTGGATTTGGAAGTTAACACCCTTTTGTTGATGCTGCTTTTAGTTTACTTGTCAATTCTTTAAATTACACGATCTGGTATTATTGTTTTGCTCAAGTGGGTTGCTGTGGTGGGGTTTGAAGGTTCATTGTTGGGGTGGTGGTATTTTTACAAGGATTTTAAGGTTTATCTGGAATTTTGTTTATCACTTTGTTGCTTTAAACTACGACTTCAGCGATCCTGATTTATTTGTATTGTTAATAAGGATGCAATAATTTTTGGTTTAAAAGAATTCCTATTGTGCTTCCTGATCCATGTGTAGAAACACTTAACAATGTTAACCATGAAACATACTTAACTATCTATGCTAAGTTTTGTTCTTATTTTATAGCAAGAAGTAACAGAGAGATATGAAAATTATCAAGACAAAATTGCCTTTGGGAATCGTTGGCAGTTGGAGGTTCAGTCAGCCTCCAAAAAGTTACAAAGTATTGAAGCAATCCTGGAAAAAAATAAACTTATTTTGGCAGAGGTCTGTATCTGGTAAATGTTTCTCTTTCTCTGTGTGATTATAAGAATGCATATTTGAAAATGTAGTACTCCGCATAATTTCCATGCCTGAGGCCAGTGGTTGTAAGGTGCCTAGGCTTTTCTGCTTTTGCCAGCCATCCCCAGAGGACTACAATGATGGACTGCCTAGTGCCTGCCCTATACACACTGCTGTAAATCTGTGAGCCTCAACTAGTTCATGCCAAATGTTCTTGGAGGAGAAGTCCATTACCTGCTATTAAGTTCACTTAGAGAATAGCCACTGCCATTAGCAATGGTTACATGGAATAGACTTAGTTTTTGGGTACTTGCCAGGTTCTTATGGCCTGGATTGGCCACTGTTGGAAACAGGATGCTGGGCTTGATGGACCCTTGGTCTGACCCAGTATGGCATTTTCTTATGTTCTTATGTTCTTAATACTATTTTGTATTTGGTCTTCCTCCTTGTCTTTTCCCCATGATCTGTTCAATACTTAAACATTTATCAGTAAATTAAAAGGGGAATTTTTTTTGTTTTTTTTACTGTGCTAGTGGGCAACATTCAGATAATACCATTTCCTAGCATGTAGCAGATGGACTCAAAACAAGTGGGTATAGTGTGCTCGTGCTAGCAGTTGGAGACGGATCTGACATCAGCACGGGTACATATACCCCCGCAGGAAGTGCAGCAATTCAGTAATTTCCGTCTCCAAAGCAGTTTGGAGCTACCTCACGCTCGCTGAGCGTGTTTCCAAATTCTAAACGACTAAATTCATAGAAGAATCCTACCTGAAGACGAGCCCCGCACTCCTGATGTGATACCAGTCGGTCCCTCCCCCAGTTGAGTTTCCCGAGGCGATTTCCGTGGTCCCTTGGAGGTAAGAGCCTCGGTCCGGTGGCCGACTCGCGGCAGGGACCTAGCCCCCGAGTGAGATGGGCTCGGGCACAGCATAGAGGCAGCCTCAGTCCCGGCGTGGACTTGGCCCCCGAGCGAGACGAGTTTGGGCGAGGCCTAGAGGCAGCGGGTGCACTTCCTTGAGCGCGGCGGTGACGGTACTCACCCTCTCCCCCTGCAGCCGGAGACCGCCCGGGTCACAACCGGGAAGCGCCGAAGACAAGGTAAGGCGTACATCTTTACTTGTTGGTCTCCGAGGAAGCAAGGATTAGCGGAGTCTGCCTGTGTGGCAATCCGCCACGGAGGTTGCCATTTTGCCTGCCTGGTTTGTCACCGCGCAATAGGCGCCTGTTGCTACGTGCACGTTGATAGGCGCTCGTTGCTAAGCGCACATTGATAGGTGCACGTTGATAGGCGCCCGTGGCTAAGCGCACGTTGATAGGCGCCCGTGGCTAAGCGCACGTTGATAGGCGCCCGCTGATAGGCGCACGTTCATAGGCGCCTGTTGCTAAGCGCACGTTGATTGATAGGCGCACGCTGATAAGCGCATGTTGGTAAGCGCGCGTTCATAGGCGCCCGCTGATAAGCGCATATTATGAAGCGCAGCCTCCAGCCGAGTTAACAGACGAGATGGAGCGTAAGAGAAGCCCATGCGTCAGCAGAGCCGGCACCTCCAGAGTCAGGCATAAGCCTCTGCTCGGCATGCAACCTCAGAGCCACACAGGGCGAGGAAGCAGACTCCCTATGTGCCCAATGTGAAGAGGCCCTGGGAGTGCAAGGCCAGGACCGGTCGCAGCCCAGCGTACTTGCCAGTTCCTCAGGGAACACCCCGGACCTAGCAGGCAGCGGTGAGCAGCCGGGGAATCCGAGAGACCTGGTGCCCCTCAGACCAGATCCTGCTTCGCTCTCCTGGGTGGAATTATTCAAGGGGATTCATGCCTTTGTCACAATGCAGGCTGCTCCCCGAATGGGTCCATACGTACCGGATGACCCGGCCCCTGGACCCTCAAGGCCTAGGCACGGCCACTCGCCACCCAGAACCCCCACTTATGGGGATTCAGATTGCCCTGAGGAAGACGACGAGCCCCCCGAGGAGGGAGAACTTCCCTCGGGGATTGAGCCATATCGGACCATGAGGCGTTTCTTTCTGAAAGAGGATCTCCCAGGCCTGATCTCTCAATGCCTGTCGGAACTGGCTATCCCGAGCCAGGGCACCCCAGGGGAACCTAGAATGAACCCCCTGTTAGAGGGCCTGCGCCAAACGACTTACCATTTTCCCCTCCTACAAGCAGCACAGCAGCTAATCGATCTGGAATGGAATGCGCCGGAGGCCTCATTCAAAGGGGGTCGGGCCTTGTTTGGCATGTACCCTTTAGACCCGGCAACCAAGGAAAAGCTGGCGTGCCCCCAGGTAGACGCCATAGCGCAATTGTGAAGCGCAACACCATTCCGGTGGAAGGGGGGACGGCCTTCAAGGATACACATGACCGGCGCATGGACGCCATTCTGAAACAAGCCTTTGAGGTGGCAGCCATGTCCCTACGAATTGCGACCTGCTGCACCGTGGTGACGCGTTCCTGTTTATCACAGGCTAGGAACAACACCCCGGGAGAAGAGATGGAATCAGCTCTCTCGTTCCTCACTGACGCAGCCTCCGACCTAGTCCGTAATGCAGCCAAGGGAGTGTCATCCTCAGTGGCAGCCAGGAGACAGCTCTGGCTACGAAATTGGTCGGCCGACTCCTCCTCCAAGACGCGCCTTACAAGAATGCCCTTTAAGGGATCCCTCCTGTTTGGCAGCGATCTCGAGAAACTGGGTACATCTCACTTGTGGGGATTGGCCTCCTGAATGCAGAGGAAGGAGAAATTACTACTTATCTGATAATTTTCTTTCCTCTAATCAAGGCAGACCAATCCCCGACCTACCCTCGGCTGCCAATTTTTGCCTTTTTGTTTGCTCTTTAGGTGCAGATGTTGCAGAGAGTTCCTGCTATTCATTGGAAGGACTAGTAAGTGTCTTAAAGGGTCCCTCAGTTTAGTGAATGTTAATTCCTTTGTCTGAGCTCTGTGTTTCCTGTTGGTTGGAAACATGAGTGGTTGAGTGTTAATTGTCACATTCGATTATATTCAGTTTGTCCACAGTTTGGCATTTTCAGAGAAAATTGGCAGACTGATGCTAGGATAACGCTATATGTCTGTGACGTCAGCTTTTATTCTTATCTGCTAATAGAGGTGCACAACTCATTTGTGAGGATTGGCCTAACTTCATTAGAGGAAAGTAATGTAGAGTAGTAATTTCTTTTTCCAAACAGCAGTTGATTTGTATGTTAATTTGTATTCTGCTATGAACTGTGGAATATGGGGAAAATAGTTTTTAAATAAATAAATAGTCCTTCCCTGTCTCTGGGAAGAAAAATGTGGTCTTTATGGCCTTGGACTTCAAGGGATGAAGGCCTTACTTCCAGTGACTCCATGTCCTTACTTCTCCTTACTTCCAGTATTTCATGTCTTCCCTGCACATGACCTGTTCTACAGGTCTTAGGCTCCAGGGCAAGGAACCTGAAAGAAGTACCTTGGGTGCAGACTCACATTTGTCATTCAATTCACTGTTCTCTCAGGTTGATATCCAGTAGTCCAATGCCACAAGGCATGATGACTTTGATTAGCAGTCAATCAAATTTAATTTATTTAATCAAACATATTCTGTATCTTTCATATTTTTACATTCAGTGCCAATAAATACTAAAGGCTACTTTCCCTGTCTTTTGGGAGGTTAGAAGGAGCCTGAGCAGATGGCTTTTATAGTTGTCTCCTGCAGAAAAAGGATTTGCAGTTTCCTCCATGATTTTGCACCGAAGGCGTGAACTTAGGAGGAGAAATATGATCCAGGTCAGCTGAAGTGAAGCAGGATCCTAGTAGAGAATCAGTGGGTTCATTTCTAAGGCAACGACCAGATCTAGCTGTCTAATGCTCCAGAAATCCTGGATTCTTGCTGAGGAGAAAGAAGCCCAGATGGTGGCAGTCATTGTAATGCCACTAGCTGATGTGAACAAGCTGAGGGAATCTAGTAGACCACAGGTACCCTGTTCAGTCAGCTTTGGTCTGGGATGGAGTTTCCTTGCAATAACTACCAGTAGTTCACATGTTCAACAAAGTCATCATACAGACATGTTTTGAGCTGATGCTTGAGACCCTGAAGATTAAGCACTGGCATAGGTAGCCTCTACCCTACTAGCCAATACATGTGGATTTTAGATCAGCCTGGTGAAGCTTCAATACTAGCAAGTTCTTCAACCCAAAAAAGGAAAGCAGGAGCCCAAGGATTTGGATATCCTTAATGGGGTCTTGCTGCAACTGCAAGCAGGGGTTTTCCTTCCCCCTGTTCCATGGTCAGAGGATTCTTCTAGGTTGTAAAAGAGAATGGAAGGTATCTTCTAGGGTTTACAGCCTTGGCTGTTGAGAGAACCAGACTATATAATGTGGATATTTAGTATTAGGGGTTATAGCCTTCAGTGGTGTGAAAAAGGATCACTAGTGGACTGGAATTAGTTTGGAAGCTCTGTGTTAAATTTACAGAGGAATCAATATTTCCCTTTGTTCTGCTGATGGAGATTTGGATGAAGACATATCTTGCAGAGGGTAGAGACTGGCTTGATGCCAGTCATGGAAGCTGTCTCGCTACTCTTGGATGTGATACTTTCTTCTAGGGATTTATTTATTTATTTATTTGCAGTTTTTATATACCGACATTTGTTTAGTAACCTCACATTGGTTCACAATTAACAGAAACATTGCAGCTGTGCCAACTAGAATGAACATGTGCAACAGTGCTTTACAATAAACAATAAACATTTATAATAAACAATAAACATTTACAATAAACATTTACAATAAACTTGTTAATGAACATATGCAATAGTGCTTTAAAATAAGCTTGTTAAGCGGGGGGGGGGGGGGGAGAGAACAGTGGAACAATGAAAGGGAAAAATAAAATAGTGGTACAAAGCAAATTATCTCACTGAATTTATAAGTCTATAAATAAATAGAATGAAATTATAAGTCTATAAATAAATAGAATGAATTTTATAAAACACAATTGGAAAAGAGAAAAGCTGGGTATGAGAGAAAGAAATGGGATAGAAGTCTTATATACAATTGATATACAATCGATATGAATAATTGCCAACAAAGTTAGGTGTGGTGAGAGAGAGAAAAAGAGGATGTATATTTAAGTAAATTAGTGGGCAAGGCTGTAGGAGTAAGGGAGAGAGGAGAGCGTAAGGGTTAAGTATAAGCATGTAGGAAAAGCCATGTTTTCAGTTTTTGCTTAAATTTTATTGGGCATGTTTCTTGCCGTAACTCCAGTGTCATATTGTTCCAACAGTTCGGTCCGGCTATGGTTATCGCACGCTTCCTAGTTGACTCAAGTGGTGGTTTTATGTGTAGGGATGTGTAGGGTGGCTGCATGTTGTGTTCTAGGGGTTCTGGAGTGTTTGTGGAAGTAAAGTTCATTATTGAACCATGTCATGTTTTCATTGTGTAGGGTCTTGTGTATTAGAGATAAGGTTTTGAACATGATTCTCTGCGCAATGAGGAGCCAGTGCAGATCTCTGAGTATGGGAGTAATATGTTCCGATTTTCTGGTGTTGGTGAGAATGCGTGCTGCTGCATTCTGAAGCATTTGTAGTGGTAGAATGGTAGTTTTGGGTAGGCCTAGGAGAAGGGCATTACAATAATCAACTTTCGAAAAAATGAGGGATTGCAGTACAGTACAGAAATCATGTTGGTAGAGTAATGGTCTTAATTTTTTTTAGAGTGTGTAGTTTGAAGAACCCATCTTTAATAATGTTGTTGATATGTTTTTTAAAATTAAGGTGGTTGTCTAATGTGACTCCAAGGTTTTAACAGTGTTAGTGATGTCAGGAGAAGTTGAGTGATGTGTGAGTGGCAGCAATTGTGTTTTTGTGATTCTGTGGAGAAATGACCATAAGTTCTGTTTTATCGGGGTTAATGGCCAGATTGATGCTATTAAGGAGGTTACTAATGGCGGTGAGGGCAGTATCCCATGTTTTAAGGGCATCATTAAGGGAGTCAGTGATGGGGATAACAATTTGTACGTCATCCGCATAGATGAAGTACAAAAGGCCAAGTTCTGTCAGTAGGTGACAAAGATGGAGGATATAAATATTAAAGAGAGTAGAGGAGAGGGCACATCCTTGTGGTACTCCGTGATTTATATTGTATGGTTGCGATTCATGGTTTTCAAAATTGACTTTATATTGCCATCCTTGTCCGGCTATGGTTATCGCATAGGGAGTCAATAATGCAACTATTCCACTATGGAAGGTCTACTAAACTTTGAATCTGAGTTCAGTTCTAAAGGGATCTGGCCTCCCATCTTCTGAAGCCTTACAAGGCATCTCTTTGAGTCTTGTTGTTAAAGTCAGTCTCTTTGGTGGCCTTTGGTAATTTTATCGGAATAAGTATCTGAGCCTAATGCTATCCCCTTTCTAAGAGTAGTGCTTCATTTCTCATGACAATGAGAAAGTAGAGCAATGTAGGCCAGGACAAGGATGGTCATTCTCACGTCTGTTGTAGGTGGTGTTTGTAGGTGACAAATTTCTTCTTGGATAGGTCTTTGATGTGCACAGTGGTTTCTAAGGCTTCTATATTTAAGGGGCCAAGAGAGCATCTGCTACAAAGGCTGTAGAGCTGATGTTGGCCAGTGTTTTGCTGATAAGTGCTTGAGGGGCTCTTCCTTAACCATTTCTTACACTAATTTCCTCACAAAACAGAGGCATTTACTCACAAGTATTTCCTGATTCCAAAAGAAAGCAGGATGATTACATCCCATTCAAGACCTAAGGGCCTTTAACAAATTCATGAAAAGAAAAAAAGTTCAAGATGGTTTCAGGAAATATCTCAGATTCATAGAGAGTGTTGCAAAGGTGGACCCTTGGACCGAAACAAGGTTGACGCTACCTGCTGGGAGAAGCCCTGTCCTTGTTGACTGACTGAGCTGACCAATGCAGAGTCCCAATAGGACCTTCACCAATACCATGAGCCCTTGGGTACCGGGGCCAGCTGGACTTAGGTGCAGGTCTCCGAAGATAAACAACTCCACGAAGGCCGAAAGGCACGAACTGAGTCAAGGTTCCTAGGGATGGAGCAAGTAGCGATCCACGAAGTATAGAAGGCGTAACAGGAGTTGAGGCAGGCGGCAATCCAACGAAGTCCAGGAAGCATACCAAGATTTGGGGCAGGAGACAATCCAACAAAGTCCAGGTCAAGGCCAGAGAAGCAATCCAGTAGAGGACAGAGACACGGAATCAGGCAACTAGCTACTCACAAGGAGCTTGACCTGTTGCTGAGGCAAAGTACTACAGGCAGGAATGGGCTTAAGTAGTCTGGAGGACTGACGTCATCAGAGGGAGCTGTGGGAACTTTCCTGCCGTGGCCCCTTTAAATTCCATGGAGGGGCACGCGTGCCTAGGGAGATGCTAGTGGGGCCAGATGTCAGCAGTGAGTGGTGACTCCGAGCCGCAAGGAAACTCTGTGTTGGTGTCTGCTCCCTGCCACTGCAAGGGAAGTTGGGGCTGGAGCTCTGCAGCTGGTGAGCACAACAGAGAGACAGTCATTCACAGTATCACGTTCTGCCTTTTGTACTAGCATCTGCCCGACATAGCTTCACAAAATGCTTAGCTGTTGATAGCACACTTATGCAACTGAGGATGAGTGTGTATCCCTAGCTGGATGATTGGCTGGTCAAGAGCACTTCTTGGGCAGGAGCCGAGGAATCGATGCATATGTGTTGAAGTTAGGGTTCGTTGTCAGCTACGCCAAGTCTAATCTGAGCCAGTCACCTCAACTGTTTATCAGAACTCTGCTAGACGTGACTCATGCAAAAGCCTTCCTTCCACAAAACAGGGCTACCTCTGTGATGTCTGTAGCAGAAGAGATACAAATGAGACAGCAGATATCACCATGGCATATGTTGAGACTTTTGGGTCTCATAGCATCAACGGTATATGTCACATCCATGGTATGTTGCCACATGGAGAGCCCAACAAACCTTAAAATCTCAATGGTTTGCAGGACTTGAGAGAGCATCCATATCACATGATTGTTCAGGGACTCCTTTGTGCTGGTAGTGAGACAATTATAATCTTGTCAGAGGAATCCCCTTCTAAATTTCTCCACTTCAAATTATCCTAAATACAGATGCATCCAACCTGGGTTGGGGTGCTCACGGGAGAGGCTCTACACCCAGGATCTGTAGTCCACCCAGGAAAAATTCTATCAGATAAATTTCCTGGAGCCCTGGGCAGTCTGGTACACTCTAAAGGCTTTCAAAGATCTGTTGTCCAGCAAAGTTATTTTTGTCCAAATGGACAACTAAGTTGTGATGTACATCAACAAGGAGAGAGGAACGGGCTCATATCTCCTGTCAAAAGGCCGTCTAGCTATGGGATTGGGCCATATCTGAGGATATGGTACTCAGGACCATATACCTGGCAGATGTGGCGCAAGTCCTCATGGACAAACTGAGTTGGTCCTTGGAGCCCCATGAGCTGTTCCTCAGTGGGGGAGTAGCAAATTGGATTTTCTACCACTTGGGTCACACCAGTAGTGAATCTGTTCACATCTCTTCAGAACTGGAAGTTTTTCCACTCTTCTATTCCAAAATGAGGGCATACGGAAAACTAGCGTCTCATGACTTTGCCCTGAATTGGGACAGTGGACTGCTGAATGCCTATCCTTAAGTTCCACTAGTAGCAAAAACTCTGAAGCTCAACGAAAAGGGGATCATGATTCTCATAGCCCTCTTGGCCATAGCAGATCAGGTTCCTGCTCATCCATCAGGGAAATGAACAGACTGGGGGCTTCCTCGGATCTTATTACTCAGGATCAGGCAAGTTGCACCATTCCAACGTCAGGTCTTGTTGCTCACTGCCTGGATATTGGGAGGTTGACTTTGCAACCCCTTGATGTGTCTCAAGTTTTTAGCTTTAAGAAAGGATTTCAGTAGAATATCCTGTAGATTTATGTAGAGGAGGTTTGCCATGTGGTGTGAGCAAAAGAACCTAGATCTTTTCTCCTGATTACCTAATACATTTGTCAGAGTCTGGTCTCAAATTTGTCCTTTTGGCCCCTATTATCACTGTAGAAGGTAAGCCCATTTCTGTTCAGCCTTTAGTTGTCGGGTTTATGCGGGGCCTGCTTCATTTGAAACCTCCCATCAGGCCTCCTACTGTGCCTTGGGACCTCAAAATGATTCTTTCCCATCTGATGAAAGCTCCCATTGCTCTTCTGTAACCCGAAGTAACTGACAAGGAAGGTCATGTTTTTGGTGTTGGTAATTTCAACGCACAAGATCAGTGAGCTCCAGGTTCTAGTAACGTATCCTCCTTATACTGAGTTTTATCATGATAGGGTGGTCTTATACAGCCATCTTAAGTTGTTTGGGTTTTTTTGCCTAAGGTTCATCAAAAGTTCATCTTAATCAGTCAATCATTCTTCCAACACTTTTTTCCCCAAGCTACACGTGCACCAAGGTGAGCAAACATTGTATAATTTGGGCTGCAAAAGAGCCTTGGCCTTCCGCCTGGAGTAGACTGAAGCTCATAGAATGTCCACCTGACTTTTTCCTTTGACACAAACAGACTGGGATAGCTGACATGACAGATTTGGATAGTCTGTCCTTGGGAATTTGAGCTGTAGAACCCAACTCTTCCTTCCTAAGGCCCATTGTTTTTGTTCCAGGCTGCCCCTTGTAGGTTAAGTATAAAATGGAAAAAAGTTTTGTTGTCAATAAAAACATTATTGTTCTCATTGGAAATTGTCCCCCTTTTTTTCACCGGGGACAGCCTTTAGCTATGGATTCCCTGTGTGAGGACCACCATTCTGCTTGCCCTCAGAGAAAGCAGAGTTGCTTTACTATATCTGGTGTTCTTCAAATACAGCAGGATGTCATTCCTCACAAGCCTGCCTACCTCCCCTTGGAGTTGGTTTCTCTCATTTTAATTGCTAAAATACAAGATTGAAGGGACCCCACATGATGCGTAGTATAATGACATGTATAATGACATAGACATTCTTATCAACCTCTAGTTTTTTCTGTCCTTTATTTCCAGGCTACTCTAGCCCCCAAGTTCACTCTCCCTGTTATTTGTAACTGCGCCTCGGCCTTCCTGTTATATGGTTATATGGTTCCATGTAAACCGGTCTGATATGAAGCTTGTCATGAAGATCGGTATAGAAAAATGCTAAATAAATAAATAAATAAATAAATGTGTAAGCATGCGTAGTCACACAGTCAAAATTCTAGAAACTGACACAAGTTTTCCATACTGGGCTTCATCGGTTGATGTCATCTGTGTGAGAAATGACATCCTGCGTTTCTCAAGGAATTTGAGTTCTCCCTCCCCTTCTGTGAAGAGACTTGCTCTTTGGCTGAAGGACCTTCTCCCAGGTTGTTAGAGATCCTTACATTCAGCACTGGAACAGATGGGCAGCATGATGAAATAGTTCAGAGCTTTCCAGAGAGGACTTAAAGACCCTTTTGAGCTTTTGTAACAACTCCTATGGGCACACAATATACAGTCATTCATTTTCCATTGGCATTGACAGTTGCATTCCAGAGCTCCATGCTTATATTCCGAGCTCGAGCAGGCAGTATTTTCTTATTTCCATTTCTCTTTCTTAAGCTATAGGTTATAATTTTCTGTATACTTTTAAGGTTATCACAAGGGGCTGTTCTTCAGATTTGCTCACCGAAAGATGTGAAACATGAAACTGAATGCAATTGGGCCTTTCCATTTGTGGTGACATTTCTTTAACTCCTTGCCAAGGGTAGATCAAATAGAATATGACATTTTTTCCAGATTAGAAGATTAGTTAAAATGTGATTATTTACCTTAGTATTTTAGATGAAAACGTTTTGGACTATTAGTCTAATAGTTGAGAAGTTCTTGCTCTAGAGCAGAGGCAGGCAACTGCATTCCTCAAGCGCCACAAGCCAGTTGGGCTTTCAGGATATTCACACTGAATATGCCTGATCAGTGTGGAAAATTTGAAAACCCAACTGGCTTGCAGAACTTGAAGACCAGAGTTGGCTGTCCCTGCTCTACAGGCTAAATGGGTATTTGTGGCTTTTATTAAGCTTTAAGTTTAGCTCATGTTTTTGTTTGTTCTCTGTGTTTCAAATAAGCAGTCAGGTTTTTTTGACGTTTTATTGGGAATGCAGATTTTTTTTGTTTGAATGTTTTTATGGATATTATATGTTTTTAGAGAACTAATATTCTTGAATTTTAGTTATGTCTTGTGGGCATTCCATCAAATGTATTTTATTTTGTTTATGTAGTGGCATAATTTCTTGATCTTTGGAGTGGCTAGGCTAGCTCTCTAGAATGAGCTTCCTAAATTTCTGAAGGCAGTATACTATTTGCTCAGCTTTAGGCAACAACTGAAAACCCATCTTTTTTTCAGATGCTTTTGCCAATGTTAGTTTTTATGCATTTTCAAAGTTGAGGGGACTGTGTGAGCATCTAGATATGAGAGTGGGATGGGCTTGGCAGCAGCTAGTTTAATATTGTCTTTTTTTTTTTTTTTTTTTTTAAATCATGTGCTAATTTTAGAAGATTTGTCTGTTTGCAGTTTTATGTTCTAATTATGTAGGTACTGTTGTTCCCCACTGAGATTTGCAGATCAGCAGGTTATAAATTTAATACATAAATAAAATGTTGAGGCTGTTGGGTCTTATGGTTTCAATGGTGCATGTAACTTCCATAACATGTATTTGTATGGGAAGAGCCCAATGGACCTTGAATTCTGTGGCTGCAGTCCACTCTAGATCCCACTGTGACTCCTTGTGATTTTGGACAAGTCTCTTTGCCCTCTATTGCCCCAGGTACAAACTTACAGGGTCATTCATCAAAATGTGTTATGGCATTAACGCCCGCAATAATGCCATAACGCATGCAAAATTTATCGCAACATGAGGTGCAAATGCAAATGTTTCACATTTATTCAAAGGGGTGGGATTGGAGAGGGGTTTGGATGGGATCAATGAAAGTGAGGGGCATTATCACACCATGTGATAGCGAAATGCACATTATCGCACACTTTTAATGCTGGAAATTACTACACCTTTTTTCCTGGCGTTAAGCTATGTGAAATGCCCAAAACGATCGAAACGCAATTTGCGATAAATATTGCAAATACCGTTTTAGGAATTTTTGGGCATGGGGAGAGTAGAATAGAGTGATATTAAGGGCGCCTCTGTGGTGGCACACATAGTAGTCAACTATTTATACTGCTATAGGAGGGCCAGCTAGTAACTCGAGGTGAGGTTTTGGTGGCCAATTTTACATGCAGAGTGAGACATGCGAACAGCACAGTAGACCTCTGAAGATTAGATGTGATTTGAGGTGAGGAAAATCACACACAGATGATATTTCTACAATGTTCTCGTGCCCTAGCTTGATGGACTCTCTACCAGGGTACTATCAAGCTAGGGCAAGAGAACATTCCAGTATTCTCATCTTAGTTTCACTTTCCTCACTCTAAATCAAGTCAAATCTTCACTGAGGTCTACTGTGCTGTTTGTACATCTCACACAGCATGTAAAGCTAGCCCCAAAACCCTAGATCACCACCAGAACCTCACCTCAAGTTATTAGCTGGCCCTCCTATAGTGATATAAATAGTTGACTAATATGAAAGCCTTATAAAGAGTCAGTCTCTCTCCCTCTCTGTGTCTCGCTCACAAGGAGAAATGCCTGTCTGGGCACTTCGCAACTAGTGAAGCACAAGTATCGTAGGATGCGAAAACTTAAAAATCCTAGCCACGCCCCTTTACCTTATCCATGCGAAAATTATAGCATTTTGATGAATCTAGGAGTTAGATTGTGAGCCCTTTGGGGACAGGGAAATACCTATAGTGCCTGAAAAAGCAGAATCTAAATCAATAAAAATAAGATCTGTAAGACAGCATCTGGATTGCCCTCCCACTCAGGGGCTCTGTCCTGGTGGCGAGACAATTCCAATCTGGTCAGGGGAATCCCTTTCCAAATTTCTCTGATCCAAATTTTGTCCTCACGATAGATGCATCCACCCTGGGTTGGAGAGCTCATGTAGATTGACTCTGCACCCAGGGCTCTCGGTCTACCCAGTGAAAAGTTACATCAGATAAACTTCCTGATGCTCCAAGCGATTAAGAATGATCTATGGGCTTTCAGAAAATGGCTGTCCAACAAAGTTATGATTGTACAGAACAAGCAAGTGATGTATTACATTAACAAGGAGGGAGGTACAGACTTGTACCTCCTGTGTCAGAGGTCATCCTGTGAGGTTGGGCCATCTCTCAGGAAATAGTTCTCAGATCCACTTACCTGGCCAATGTGGAGAATTTGATTGCAGACAGTCTATTCTTATAACCTCACGAGTGATCACGAGTAACCAGATTTCCCACCATTGTGAAACTCCAGTGCTGAATCTAATCACACTTCCTTGGAGAAGAAAGGTCCCATTCTTGTTCCCAACAAAGGGTGCATAGCGAAAAAGCCTCAGATGCCTTCGCTCTGCACTGGGGCAGAGGCCTTCTGTACGTGTATCCTCTGATTTCACTTAATGACAAAGATTCTTTTCATGCTCTAAGAAGAGAAAAGAACCATGATTCTCATAGCCTCCTTTTGGCCAATACACATCTGGTTCCTGCTTCTACGGAAGATGTCCATCCAGAAACCGATCAGTCTTGGGGTTTCTCCAGACCTCATCTCTCAGGATCAAGGCAAATTGTGCCATCCTAACCTCCAGTCCCTATTGCTCACCACTTCGATGTTGAGAGGTTTTCTGCAATCCCTTGGCCTCTCAGAGAATGTTTTATGATGTTCTGGCTTCAAGAAAAGTTTCCACTACGAAATCCTATGGACTGAAGTGGAGGACGTTTGTTGTCTGGTGTGAGCAACAGGTCCTAAATCCTTTCTCTTACTCAACACAAAGTGTTTGATTACCTTCTACATTTATTTGACACTGGTCTCAAGACCAACTCTGTAAGGGTCCGCCTTATTGCGATTGGTGCATGCCATCACGATGAAGAAGGTAAACCCATCTCTGTTCAACCTTTATTTGTCTGGTTTATGCAGGGACTGCTTCATTTGAAGCCTCCTATCAGACGACCTGCTGTGTCATGGGACCACAAAGTGGTTTTGTCCTAGCTGATGAAAGCTCCTTTACAGCCACTGCACTCCTGTGACCTGATGTACCTGACTTGGCAGTTGGTATTTTGGGTGGCTGTCACTTCAGTTCGCAGGGTCAGTGAGCCTTAACGTATTACCTACAGAGGACTCAATCTCATCATCGAATTTCTCAGCTGTTCTTGCCTCTTGACCCACAACAGGTTGGGAAGGTCAGTTACCAAAATAATTTTTGGCAATTGACTAATGCATTGTATAGCGCTGTGGTTCTCAACCTTTTTCCATCATGACATACCTGACAGATGATACATGTGTGACTCATTGCACACTACATTCAACAGCTATACTAAACAAACAAAAATCGTAGAATTTTATTGTTGAAAATGATGCAGGAAAAAGATAAAATATTCTTTAATTTCAATAACTGCATTAAATATTACTTTTTTCACAAAAATTTTAATCTTTGCCTTCTGAATTAGTGAGAAATCTAGGACTGATATGCATATGCTAGTCCTGTGGGAATTCTGTGCTACTACGGAGCGCAGAATTCTTCTGCACAGTTACACAGAATTTGGCAGGCTGGGGCCTGTACATTCTTCTCCGCGAGCGGGACAGCCTCCACTCGAGGCGAAAATGAAACAGGCTCAGGCGTGCCACAAGCGGAGGCTGTCCCTCTCACAGCGAAAAAAGAGCAGGCCCCGGTGTGCCGTGAGTAGAACGGCCTTCGCTCTTGGCAAAGAAGGAGCAGGCCCAGGTGTGCCACGAGCGGAGGCTATGCCACTCATGGCGAAGATTGAGCATTTCTCACTGATAAGTGTGTATGTGTGTGTGTGTAAAACTGAGAGCCTGGGGGGGTATGAGAGAGCATGTGTGAGGTAACATGGGTGTGGGTACCAAAGAGAGGGAGCCCATATGAGGAGATTGTGAAGGAGTGTGTATGTGTGTGAGAGATTGGGAGCTAGTGTGTGTGTGTGTGTGTGAAAAAAGGATTGTGTATATGTGAGGGTGCTTGTTTTGTGAGAGAGGGAGTCTGTGTGAGGGTGTGTATGTGTAAGAAAGAGAAGCTGTGTGAAGGGATGTGTGTGTGTGAGAGAGAGGGAGCCTGTTTGTAGGGTTGTGAACAAGAGAGGGAGCCTATGGGTGGGGGGGGGTGAGCGAGAGAGGGTGCCTATGGGTGGGGGGGGTGAGCGAGAGAGAGAGCCTGTGTGTAGGGGGGGTGAGCAAGAGAGGGAGCCAGTGTGCAGGAGTGTGTGAGAGAGAGACATAGGTAGCCTGTGTGGGTGTGTATGCAAGAGAGAGAGGGAGCCTGTATTGGGGGGGGGGGGGTGGCAAGAGAGAGGAAGTCTTTATGAGGGGGTGTATGCAAGAGAGTAGGGAGCCTATTGAGGGTGTCTGTATGTGCACTAGAGAAGAGGGATCCTGAGTGTGAGAGAGAGGAGAGCCTGTGTGAGGGGTAGTATTGAAAAAGGGGTCAAACTCTGAGAGTGGAGATAGAGTGGAAGGGATTGAACCTAGAGGAGTAAGGCAGAGTTTAACCAGCCTTATTTCTGTTCAGTTACATGTAAACCGATGTGATATCTCGATCGAATATCGGTACATAAAAACAAAAATAAATGTCTTTTTAGCAGGTTTTCATGTTATTTCACAAAGAGGCTGGCAGGGAAGGAATTTTGAAGTATTATTACTGAGGGGATACCAGAATTTGAATATATTTTTTGTATTAGTAAGTTGAAAGGGGAAATTGTTCATTTTTTTAGGGTTAGGTTTTTATATTGGATTCTTTGGCTGATGGGTAGCCAATGTAGTTCTTTGAGGGTGGGGGTGATGTGGTCGCATTTTTTGATGTTTGTGATGGATCTAGCGGCAGCGTTTTGTAGTATCTGTAGTGGTCTGAAGGTAACTTCTGGTAGCCAAGGAGTAGAGTATTGCAGTAGTCTAGTTTGGAAAAGAGTACCGTATTGTTTGGAGGGACGGTTCGGTAGTCTTGGGTGTGAAGGAGGGATTTCAGTTTTTTCAGGGTTCGGTAGTCTTGGGCGTGAAGGAGGGATTTCAGTTTTTTCAGGGTTTGCAGTTTAAAGAATCCGTCTTTGATCATTGCGGAGATGTGATGTTTGAAGTTTAGCTCGTTATCGATGGTTACTCCTAGGTTTTCTGTAGCATGAGTAAGTTGTGACCTGTTGGGGTTAGGTGTGGAGGGGTGAGGAGTGGTTGTTAGATATGTGTAGGTACTCGGTCTTGTTTAGGTTGAGGCAGAGTGACAGTTGTGACAGAAGAAGAGTTATTTTTATGTATTCATTTTTAAACAAATCATTACAAGAAATTTCTTGTACAAGAAAAGAAAAAAAATGTAGGCAAACCATGATACATATATTATTTCATAAAGAATTGATATCCTCTCTTTCTATAGTAGTCCACAATAATCATAACTGATCTAAGTTTTATACATTATTTTAAGGAAAACATGACTTAATCATCATTTTTGCAATTTTACCAAAGCAGAGAGTACAACAGTCTATTCCTATTAGAGTAACCTATACATTATATATATGAGTATTTAATCATCTACATCTCCTTATTCAATGGCATTTTATCGCTTAAAAAAATAGATAATTGCGAAGGAGAGAAGAAAACATAGGAAACATCTTTATACTTAATGCAACACTTGCATGGATATTTCAGTAAAAACAAACCCCCTATCTGTAATACCTTCAATCTTAATAATAAAAATTGTCGTCTCCTTTTTTGCGTCTGTTTCGACACGTCTGGGTATACCCTAACTTTCAGATTATAAAATTCAACAAGACGATATTTGAAAAACATCCTTAAAACCCAATCCCGGTCGGGTTCTAAAGCAAAGGTTACAATTAAAGTTGCTACTTTCACTAGATCCGAATCGGATGTTTCCAAAATTTGAGAGATATCCAGACTAGCTGAAATTGTATCCATAACTTGTTTCCCTTCTTGATTTGAATTAGATACCTCCTGGTTTTTATAAGGGAGTATATAATGAGCATTAACCAGTGGGGGAACCAATTCTTCAGATATTTTATATACTTCAATAAGGTATTTTTTAAACATATCTTTAGGTGTCAAATGGGGTAGTTTAGGGACGTTGATAAATCTTAAATTTTTCTTTCTATTTGCATTCTCTAGATGTTCAATTTTTGTTTGTAAGATCTTATTTTCCAATATTAATGAATCCTGTACCAGTTTTCATTTTACACAATCCATCTTAATTTTCTCAGTTTCTCTTTTTGTATCTGATTTAAATTTCTCCAGATCAGTTACTTTTTCCTGAATTTTGTTAACTTTATTTACAACAGGATTCAATTGTATCACAATAGAAGATCCTAAATTAGTTATTGCTTCCCAGATTATGTCTAACGTTACTATATTAGGTTTTTCCAAGACAGGGGGATTGAATTCATTCAAAAAAGAATGTTCCTGAGATAGATGATTATCTTCTCCTAATGATAGGTTGGCTATCCCCTCTACAGGGGCAATCCTTCTATCTCCTCTAACTTCCTCAGGGTTAACCGACCCTGCTCATGGGGTAATCTCAGCGACTTCCGCCCGCTTTCCCTCAGACAGTGAACTCTGATCCCTAGAGGATGCTGGATTAGCCAGTGATTCTCTAAAAATCAGGGAGAGTGAAATTGATAGGTCTGGTGGAGTAGACGATTGTAATCTTTTGTCTTCCACAAGCGACCCCTCCGATTTAATTATTCATTGTACATGGGAATCCATAGACCCGGATACGGAAGCATTCAGTGGGTTGGCAGGGTCCAACCTCTCCTTTGCTCTACGTTTACGAGCAGTGTGAGGCATTATATCTTAAACAAAGTAAAACTCTCTTAAGTCCCCAACACTGCTTCGATTGCAATCTTAGATCAGTCACACTCCCCAGTGGAGGATCGCAAGGGGCAAAATTATAACAATCTTTAAGTCAAACACTTAAAATATACCTTATTTTATGTGATGACCCATTTTTTGAAACAAAGCTGCGTGTCGCAACTGAGCCGGTGTTTAAAGGCTCCAAATACGCCGCCAAATGACGTCAGGGAACTTCCGGTTCGGACCCTTTCGAGGCTGGGCCAATGGTCTCCTACCTCCAGTAGGCCCCCCCGAAATCTCTCTCTCAAAATGTCCTCACTTGCGAACCTCCGAAGTCCACCAAAACTGAGCCGGTGTTTAAAGGCTCCAAATACGCCACCAAATGACCTCAGGGAACTTCCGATTCGGACCCCGACGAGGCTGGGCCAATGGTCTCCTACCTCTGGTAGGCCCCCCGGAATCTCTCTCACAAAGTCCTCACTTGCGAACCTCCCCAGAAGAAGAGTTATTTTTATGAGGAGATGATTCCAGTTATTTAGAGTATCTTCGATGGTTTTGCCTATGGGGAGCAGGATTTGTGCGAGGAGGTATATGTTAAATAGGGTGGAGGAAAGGGAAGATCCCTGTGGGGACGCCATGTGGAAAGGGTATCTGGGAAGATTCTGAATTATTTATCTTTATATTGAATGTTCTGTTTGTGAGATATGACTCAAACCATTTGATTGTAGTGTCTCGTAGGCCAATTTCTTGGAGTCTGGTTAGTAGAGTTTTGTGATTGATGGTGTCGAAGGCGGCGGATATGTCGAGGAGAATCAAGAGGAAGGAGTGGCCACGGTCGAGTACTCTAAGGATGGTGTCGGTGAGGGTGAGAAGAAGAGTTTCGGTGCTGAACAGTTTCTTGAAACCATGTTGTGCTGGTAGTAGGATGTTCTGGTTTTCGAGGTGATCCGTGAGTTGATTATTAACTGGTTTTTTTTAGGATCTTGGCTAAGAACGGGAGGTTGGAGACTGGTCTGTAGTTTGGTGGGTCAGATTTGTCAAGTTGCGGTTTTTTGAGGATGGGTTTGACTACTGCATTTTTTAGTTTGTTGGGGAAGATGCCTTGCTCAAGGGATATGTTGATTATATCGGCTATTGGTCTGGAGATGAGCTTGGTGACGAGTTTTAAGGTTTTGATGAGGATGGGGTCCAGTGGGTTTGTAGCGGGTTTAGTCTTTTGAATGAGGGATTCAGTTTCAGTGGATGCGACGGGTTCAAAGCGCGACCACGTGGTGCTGTGGGAGGGTGGTTCTGGCAGGTCACTGTTGACTGGGGGAATCTTGTCGATGATGTTGGAGACTTTGTCTTTGAAGAAGAGTGCTAGGTTTTCTCTGGAAATGGTGGGGATGTCTTGGGTTGTAGTATTCTCAATCGGGTTGGTTAGGTCTGCAACGTAGGAGAAAAGTGTTCTAGGGTTGAATTGGAATTCGTGGATTTTTTTGCATAGAAATTCCGTTTTGCTGTGTAGAGGTCAGTTGTGTAGCTGTGAAGAATTGTTTTGTACTTGTCTTTTAGTTCGGGTGTTGGGGTTCTTCTCCATTGTTTTTCTGTTTGTCTCCGGGTTCGTTTAGTGTTTCTGAGTTCGGGGGTGTACCAAGGGGTGTTGCGCTTGGCTGATGTTTTGATTACTTTTTTGTTTTTAGAGTGGGGCATTTTGAATTGGCTATATCTGAGATGATGGATATCCATGACTTGATGGCAGAGTTAGCGTCATTCTTGTCGATGGTCTTTAAGGCTTCGGGTAGTAGTTCGGCAAGTTCGTCACTGGAGCAGGGTTTGGTGAATTCGATGACCTTGGTGTGACAGGTTGGCTTCGTGAGGGGAAGTTGAAGATGGAACTTGATTTGAATGAGTTTATGGTCGGACCAAGGTGTTGCAGTGATTGTGGGTGGGTGTATATTGGATATTTTGTTATTGGTGAAGATTAGGTCAAGGGTGTGACCGGAGTTTTGGGTGGGTGTGTTGATGATTTGGTTGAATCCAATAGCGGACATGGTGGAAAGGAGGAGTTCGCAGGTTGGAGAGAGAGGGGTTGCATCGATGTGGAGATTGAAGTCCCCTAATATAATGGGGGGTCCTGCATATTGATGTTGGTGGTTATGGTTTCGATCAGGGGGGGATAGGTTGTGTTGGAGTGTTCCAGGGGGTGCGTAGAGAAGGAGGATTTGGAGGTTTTTGGATTTGAACAGGTTGGTCTCGAGTGTGGGGGAGGGGAGGTTGAGGGTGTGGGATGAGAATTTATATTTCTTATGTGCTATGAATAGTAGGCCGCCCCCTTTTCTCTTTGGTCTAGGGATGGAGAAAATGTTGTAGATGTCTCTGGGGAGCTGGTTCAGAAGTACGGTGTCAGTGCTTTTCAGCCAGGATTCGGTGATGCAGAAGATGTCGGGTAGGGTGTCTAGGAGAAGGTCATGGATGATGGGGATTTTTTTTGGTGATTGGGAATAAGGTAAGGATGAGGAATAAGGTAAGGATGGTGAGCATGGACCTGAGGATCTTGGGGTTGATGGTGATGTTGGTGAGGCGTCTGGTGAGGTAGGTGTGGTGCGTGGGGATTTTGTTGGGCTCGTGGGAGTGGAAGGGGTTGAGGTTGTGATTGTGGCGGTGGATGAGTTTGGGAATGGGGCGAGGTGTTGCCATGTCGGGAGAATGTAGAGTCGGGAGTAAGGGACTATTTGAAAGGATATTGGAGCGGAGGAAAGTGGGTGTAGGAAGGTTTGTGGGGTGGTATAGGGGTGGGGCTGATGAGGTGATATAGGGGGGTGGTATAGGGGTGGGGCTGATGAGGTGATGAGCTGATGAGGTGAGGTAAAGTCACAAAGGGTGGCACAAAGGGGCGCACTAAGGGGCAGGCCCCTTAGTTGCGCTCCTTCGGCACGCGGCCCCTGGGGCCTGCAGGAGGCTTTAATGCCTTTTCCTGCTCTCCGCCTCCAGTGAGGTGGAGCTTGGATGAGGGGCGGAACAATGAAGCAAGGGGCCTGAGGAGACCGGGACTGAGGTAGGCCTTACCCCGATGGTTGCACGCCAATTGCGCTGGCCGAGCAGTCCTCCTTAGCTGGTCGGGTCGGTTCCTGTGTGCTTCCGGGTGCGCTTCCGGGCGGGTCGCGGCTGAAGATCGCTGTCGGGTCCGGTGTGGAGCAGGTCGGGTTCGGCGGGCCAGGATCCGGGGAGCGTCTGGAGGTCTGAGAGTGCAGGCGCAGGGATCGAGGTCCAAAAGGGCGGCGCCTGGGGCCTACAGGAGGCTTTAATGCCTTTTCCTGCTCTCCGCCTCCAGTGAGGTGGAACTTGGATGAGGGGCGGCGCGTCGGCGCACGGGGCCTGAGGAGACCGGGACTGAGGTAGGCCTTACCCCAATGGGTGCGCGCAGATCACGCTGGCTGAGCAGTCCTCCTCAGCTAGTCGGGTCCATCGTCTGCTGGTTTTGGGTCGGCTCCTGCGTGCTTCCGGGCGGGTCGCGGAATTTAGATTATGCTATATAATTTAGAAATTATATATCATACCAGCCATACCATACGAGTACTATTGCTCAAGACTTAAACAGACTTGAGCTTTACCTATGGAAAAGTCAGACTGCAAATATAGAACTTGCCAGGTGCTTATAACCTGGATTGGCGACGGAAACAGGATGCTAGGCTTCACCCTTGGTCTGACCCAGTATGGCAATTTCTTATGTTCTTATTGGACAAACAAATGGGCCGATACAGTAAAAAACGCGGGAGAGTGGGCGAGCGCCCACTCTCCTGTGCGCGCGATACAGTAAGTTAATTTATTTAAATTAGGCCCGGCAGTAAAAAAAGGTGCTAGGGACCCTAGTGCATCCCTAGCGTTTTGGACAGGAGCAGCGGCTGTCAGCGGGTTTGACAGCCGACGCTCAATTTTGCCGGCGTCGGTTCTCGAGCCCGCTGACAGCCACGGGCTTGGAAACCGGACGCCGGCAAAATTGAGCGTCCAGTTTTCGGCCCGACAGCCGCGGGCCAAATTCAAATTTTTATTTATTTCTTTTTTTTTTTTTACTTTTTTTTACTCTTCGGGACCTCCGACTTAATATCGCTATGATATTAAGTTGGAGGGTGCACAGAAAAGCAGGATTTGAGGGGGTGGAGCAAGGAAAGGGACAGATGAATGTGCTTCGGTGTGCGGGGGGGAGAGGGAAGGGAAAGTGATCAGGAGATGAGGGACAGAGAAGCTGATGATGCCAGGGGTTGGGGGAGGAGGGTGGAGGGAGAGGGAAGATGATGATTCAAGAGGGTGGGGAGCAAAGGTGGAAGGAGAGGGAAGGTGATGATGATGCCAAGGAGTGAGTTTGAGAGAATGTGATGCTAGGGTGTGGGGGAAACGGAAGATAGATGATGATATCAATGGGGAAGAGGAGACAGAGGAAAGGTGATGATGCCAGGGGGTGAGGGAGAAGAAGAAGATGGTGATGCCAGGAAGTGAGGGAGAGGGCAAGTGATGCCAGGGTTGAAGGGAACAGAAGGTAATTGGCATGGAGAATGGAGGAAGAGAAAGTGGTGATGCCAGGGGATGGAGAGAGAGGGACCTTGATGCCAGGCATTGAGGGAGAGGGGTAGAAGAAGAGGGAAGGAGATGCCAGGGGACAGAGGGAGAGGTGTGGAGGCAGAGGGAAGATGATGATGCCAAGGGATCGGAGAGAGGAGTGAAGATGTAGGGAAGGAGATGATGTCAAGGGGAGAGGGAAGGTGATGATGGGGTTCAAGGGAGAGGGAAGGTGATGATGATGCCTGAGGTTGGGGAAGAAGTGGTGGAAGAAGATGATGCCTGAGGATGGGGGAGAGGACTGGAGGCAGAGGGAAGGAGATGATAGCAAGGGATGAGGGGGAGAGAGGTGGAAGGAGATGATTCCAGGGGGTGAGGAGAAGAGGGAGAGGGAAGGTGGTGATGATCAAAAGGGGTGGGGAAGGGATGGAGGAAGAGGGAAGGTGATGATGCCGGAGGTGAGGAGGAGGAAGAGAAAAAATGATGATGCCAGGGGGTGCAGGAGAATGATGGAAGGGAAGAGGGAAGGTGATGATGCAAGGGGTGGGAGAAGAGGTGGTAGGAGAGAGAAAGTGATGATGTGGTGGGAGCGGACAGGTGATGATGCCAGGGAATGGGGGAGAGGGGTTGAAGGAAAGGGAAGATGGTGATGAATATGCCAGGGGTGAGAAGGAGAGGGAAGGAGATGGTATGATGGGGGGGGGGGGGGGGGGAGAAATGGTGAGAGAGTGAAGCTGATGAATCCAGGGGGCTGGGGGGATAGGGAAGGGAGGAAGATGATGCCAGGGGACAGGCATGATTATAATGCTAGGGGAGGAGGGAAGGGAGAAGGTGATGATGCCAAGGAGTAGGAGGAGAGGGAAGAGAAGAGAAAGTGATGATGGTGAAGTGGGTGGTGTGCCACAAAAAGTGCCAAAGTGTACCACAAAAAAAAAGGTTGGGAACAACTGGCATAGACTTACATTTCATTTCAGTTAAGGTCTGCTGTGCAAGTCCGTTGAACTTGTGTTGGGAAGCAGGTGAAATCCCTTGAGGGCATAAGGCGAGAGGACAGCAAAAGTTCTTAAGGTTCTGCTGGTTTTAGTCCAGCAGATGGTGCAATACCCATTTCATACAGTCTGGACTAGCAATTAACTAATTCTGTATTCATCAATCAGCTCTTCCCTTTTATTAGTAGTAGTGTTTACATTCTGTGCAACATTTCTTCTCTATCCTAGATGAGGAATGAGGAGGAACAGATTGCAAATGACAACAATGAGTTGAAGAGTTTAGCAAGTGAAGAATTACTCGCAAAAAGAAACATCAATCAAAGAAAAGAGAAAATGGTCAAGTTGGATACAAAGTTAAAGCAGAAATGTGAGGAAAATGAGCAACGCTGCCAAGAAATGAATGAGTATGCTTGAATTTCAATGTTTCCACTAAGCTATACCAGCATATAAACAATCAGAGCAGCACTCCTTACCAGTGAAGTTTTACAGCAGCAGCATTACCAAACTTTGTTTTTAAAAAGTTAGCTATTTAACATGATTAGCCAAACTCGAAAAGATGTTTACAATAAAACATACATAAAATACCAAAATAATTGGTAGTGTAAATATTTCAGAGTCAGCGAGTGCCTCCGTGGCAATGTTACACACTGTCGTGAAGAACACCTAGACTTGGTTCCTGGTCGGGTTGTCTGCTTCCTGGTTTGGCACAAATAAGGATGTTAAAGGTGGCATTCACAGCACCTAGATGATGGATTCTCTGGCCCAATGGTGACACCTTGTAGTCAAACATATGGTTTATCTTATTCCCAGATGAGGAAGGTCACTGATGGTTGGATTTGGTTGGGAGGAGGGTATAAAGTAGGCTAAAAAAATATTTGGGTAATGGTGCTTGAAGACTCATGGTGCTGTAGACCAGCTGAGGCATAAGGAGTAGGAGAAAACTGATAGGCCAAAAAATTCTTTTGGTGTCCAGGATTACAGAAATACATATCTAATGGTGACTATGAAACCTGATTTGCCAAACATTTAATCACTAACAACTATAAGAGCCATTATTTTTCAATATTTGTGTTCAAAGCACTTAATTTAAACAGAAAGTTGTATATAGTTTTGAAATGGTATTTTATACCATTAGACCTTTAGTTCATCACAGAAAATAGCAGAAATACTGAAAATAGCACATAGTTTACAAAAATATCATTTTATATATACATCCTTTGGTTTTTGCATCCAGTTTAAAATAGTGCTCTGTTATGAAAGAAAAGAAATTGAAAGATCCCTGAAGAATTATGGATAAATCCAGTTCAAACAAACTTCCAAAGTCTGTATTTTCCTAGTTTAAGGCTTTTTATGAAAGTCTTGTACCCATCAATGTTTCCTACAAATAGTAAGAGGGAGTATGCTCCAATTCATTCGAGGCCCAGTGCATGCTTGGTCCATGTCACCATTCATTATATGACAGGCCCCAACCATACTCTTTCATGGCCAAACTGATATGCTAAATATCACACTGTTAGAAGGTAAGAACTCTGCTTTTAAAGGCAATAAAAACTGCTGGGGATGATTGCTTTTCTGTTTGTTTTTTAGTTGACTCATATGTAATTTTGAAAGTTTTTTTTCCTATATTAGAGTATGTAGCCGTATTCAAGAAAAGAGAGAAGCAGTCATCGGACAGATGGATCAAGTTCAAAAGGAAATTAAGAAAATACAGTCCGAGAGTAAAAATCTTATAGAAATCACTGAAAAGGAAAAAATGAAAAGTCAGGTATGAACCTGTGGTTTTCCTCAAAGTAACTTAGTAAATGCTGGCAGACACCAAATTACTCATCTACGGGCCGATGCAATAATTATGTGCAGAAAGCGGGCACTGAACAGTTAGCGCCCGCTTTCTTAACGCGCCCCCAGGTGCCTCTGCTGGGGCGCCATACAATATTTAAATTAGGGGGTCACATTAGCAAGGAGGCACTTGGGTCGCTTGGCGCCCCTAGCGCCTCCTTGCTAATGAGAGCCCGATCCGCGTTGGCCATCCGCTAGTTAGGAGAACTGACGCCGAGTTTGTCGGCATCAGTTTTCCTAAACTTCATGCAGCCAGGGGTTCAGGAAACGGACGCTTCTCAATTGAGCGTCTGTTTCCTGCACCCGCCTGCCGGCGCTTTTTTTTAAACTTTTTTTTTTCTGAGCTTGTTAACTTAAATTTTTCCTTCTACTTAATAACACAACGAGGCAGTATAGAAAAGCAGTTTTTTCTGCTTTTCTGTATTAATTTTAGCAACGCTCAGCTATTAATGCCTGCTCCGGACAGTTAATTTCTGATCGCTAAATGTGCGTCCTAGACTCCAATGGAGTCGCAAGAATGCCTGTTCCAACAACACAGAGTGGATGCAATGGTTGCCATTGTCACTAAAAGACTACGATTCCAATGGAAGGTGGTGTTGCTTTAAAGTATCCTCAGGGTAGGAAAATAGTTGACCTTAAAGCATTTATTTTTAGTAAATTACATTACAAGCTGCAATTTGTGTAAACTGTGTAGCTAGATCCTTACAGTGCTGGATTCAGGAGCTTACAGAAGAAGAAGTGTCCGCAAGACTAGTCAACAACTTCCTATTTATCTAATAGGTTGTATGATCTGATAAGAGTGTTCACAAGGTTCATAGCTGTATCAGTGGGTGCATGCAGACTGCTTTGGCTTGGTCACTGGGCAGCAGATACTTGGTCTAAATCTTGTTTGTGTCACCTACCCTTCAAGGGTAATTTTCTCTTTGGAAAAGATCGAGAACAATTGATGAAGAATCTAGGTGAATCTAAGCCTCAGCGTCTCCCAGGGGATGGAATAAGTTTACTGAGGCCAGAAAGTATCAGCCTGGCAAATGATTTGTACCCCAAGCTTCAAGAGTGAAAGGAAGAATGCAGCCCTTTCGATGTCTGGAAGGTCACACTCAGAATCAACCAGGCCATCAAATGCCACACCGTCTTCACAATGAGGCCCTGCAGATTCACACTCTGAGGCTTCAAGTGTTTTACAAAGAGATGATCCAAATTACAACAGACCAAATGGGTCTTAAACGTAATTCAGAATGAATATTACCCAGAGTTGTTGGTGCTGGTAAAGGAATGCTTTGTGATTTCACCTGCCCATTCCCCAATCAAACTGGCTGTGATTCACTCAGAATTAAATTAATAATGTTCCAAGCGATATGCCTTGTACCAGTCAGAAAGCAGCAAATAGGTTGTTATTGAATATACTTTGTCATCCCACTTGGAACATGCAGCTCTTTATGTTCCTCCAAAAGGGTAGGAAGAAGGGCAGCAAAACTCTTCCTCCCAATTCTTCTAACAAGAAAGTCCTTTACCCCAGAAATTGACTCAAAACACCAGAAGATGCTGCAGTGGGTCACCTCCATTCCTTTGCTTCCTGGGAAGGACACAGTGGGGCAGATCTTTGTTATTCAGGGGTCCCAAGAAGAGGTTTCCCCAAGACATCTCCCCAAGAACACCTTGGGAGTGTCTCAGTTGTCTTACAAAACAAGTGCTAACTCCCAACAGCAACCCAGGAAAAACCCACCCTGCAACTAAGGAGGGATACAGGAGTGGAGTCCACGACCCAACCTAAGGATCATAGAATAGATAAAGCTCAGTCCCCAGGTAGGCTAAAAATCTGACAAAGGGGAAAAATCTCCAACTTCCTCCAAACTCAACCATACTGCTCCTAGCTCCCAATAGAGATCTGTTTATACATTTTCTCACAGGACAAGCAGGATGGTAGTCCTCACATATGGGTGACATCACAGGAGGAGCCCAATCACGGAACACTTCTGTCAAAGTTTCCAGAACTTTGACTGGCCCCCTACTGGGCATGCCCAGCATGGCACTAACCTTGCAGCCAGCAGGGGTCCCCCTTCTGTCTTCTTTTTTCCGTGCAGCAGTAGCCACGCAGTTAAGGAGCTCTGCAGAGATTCCTGACAGGAATTTTCCTCACAGAATTACTAAATTTCCTAGCGTGTAGCAGATGGACTCAAAACAAATGGGTATTGTGTGCTCGTGCTAGCAGTTGGAGACGGATCTGACGTCAGCACGGGTACATATACCCCCACAGGAAGTGTAGCTATTCAGTAATTTCCGTCTCCAAAGCAGTTTGGAGCTACCCCACGCTCGCTGAGCGTGTTTCCAAATTCTGACGACTGAATTCATAGAAGAAACCTACTGAGGACGAGCCCCGCACTCCTGTGGTGATACCAGGCGGTCACTCACCCAGTTGAGTTTCCCGAGCTGACTTCCGTGGTCCCTCGGAGGTAAGAGCCTCGGTCCGGTGGCCAGTTCGCAGCAGGGACCCAGCCCCCGAGTGAGAAGGGCTCGGGCGCGGCTTGGCCCCCGAGCGAGACTAGTTCGGACGCGGCCTAGAGGCAGCCTCGGTCCCGGTGTGGACTTGGCCCCCGACATTCAAGCATTGCCACCACGGAGTTTAATTTTAAATACCTTACATCCCTGAGGTGTCAAGCATGTGGGGAGGTTAATATTTCTTGAGCTTTGATAGCAATACCTGGGTCCTTCAGGTAACAAAAGGGGGGGTGGGAGGGATGGTGAACAGAGACATGGGTAGGGCAGTTATAGCAGTGGGGGTTGCGTCCATATACCAAATTGAGTGATTCTTCTGTCTGTATTTGGTCACGCACTGCACTGTTTACTGCGGTTGATTTTCTTATCTAAGTGACAACCTGCTTGTTTTTTTTCTTGTTGAGGATCTCAATAAAACCATGACCTGGTTCTGGTTCCTGGGAGGCCATCGATGCCCGGCAGGGCACTGAAGCTTCCCCCAACTGATGCAGTGGTTTTTGCCAGTTCCTCCAAGGAGGAAGCTCCACCTAGACCGCCAAAGACGCCACAGCCTGCTGCCCCCATCCAGTTTTGCCGGGCCCTGCACCAGGTTTGTTGGTGACTATGCCTCTGGACGAAGGTCAAGCACCCAGGGGGATGATGATATGGAATCCTCCGACGAGGGCATGGAGCATCTCCTTCAGAACAGTCTCCTCTAGAAGAGTGAAGGAGGTCCCTGCCGGAGTATTTGTCCATCCCAGGTTTATTGCGGGTAATAGCAGAAGCCATTCTGTTTCAGATGTTGATGGGGGAAGATGCCATCACAAGATGCTGGAGATCCTCTAGTTTGTGGAACCTCCTAAGGAAATCATGGCAGTCCTAGTGCACGATATCCTTAAGGAGCTGCTATTGAGGATACGGGAACACCCCCTCACAGTATCTCCTGTTAACAGGAAGGCAGACGGGATCTACCTCGTCCAGAAGGATACCAAATTTGATAAGCGTCAGCTTCCCTACCAATCAGTGGTCATCAAATCCGCTCTCAAGAATGCCAAGTGTTCTCGGGCTCATTCCTCTGCGCCCCTGGGGAAAGATCACAAAGCATTAGATGCTCTTGGGAGGAAAGTGTTCCAGGCGGCTATGCTCATTGCCTGCATTACCTTTTACCAGCTGTACATAAGCCAGTACTTGTAGGACCTCTGGAAATAGGTGCAGGAGATAGCTGAGCAGCTACCTCAGCAGCAGCAGGAATTCCTCTATTCACTGGTGCAGAAGGGCCTGGAGAGCGGAAAACACGAGATCCGGGCAACCTATGATGATTTCAAAATGGCAGCGAGGGCCTCTGCAGCGAGAGTCGGCACCCACAGATTGGCATGACTGTGGGCCTTGGATCTTCGTCCAAAGGTTCAGGAATGGCTTGCTGATGTGCCGTGTACTGAAGAGAAACTGGTGATAGAGTGAGGGATGTAGTGGCACAGTTGTGGGACCACCATGAGATCCTCCAACAGCTCTCCACTTGCACTCCGGACTCGTCCTTCTCATCCAGGAGGTTGGTGAGGCAGGAGGCCAGGGAACTCTTTCTATCACCAGAGGAAGCACTATCCTTTGTCCCCTTGCTTCTATCAGCAACATATGAGCTCCCGCAGCTGACCCAGGCAGCAGAGATCTCCCAAGCCCCAGCCGGTGCCTCTGTCAACTTCTGGGATGGGATTTTGACTGGATCGGAGGGAGCATAAGCCAAGTATCTATACCCGAGATGCAGGCTGCGGTTCTTTGCGGACCGGTGGACCAGTATAACCTCGGACCAGTGGGTTCTGTCTATCATCCATCAGGGGTACCAATTAAACCTATTGAGTGTCCCGCCAAAATCCCCTCCATGCCCGTTTTGGGGACCGGTAGTGCATCAGGAAGTACCGCTTCTGGAGCACTCTGCCCTCAATGCAGCGCCACACCAACTTGGTCCTTGATTCGTCTACTTCCACTTAGTCTGGGGCAAAACAATTAATGCATAGGGCTTCAGATCAGTCGACGCAAGCTTTGTCAAAGTATCCAAAGCAGATTGTACCAGAGCGGTCGACGTATGGTGCTCTGAAGCATGCCACTCCTGATGAATCCAAAGCTGGGAGTTTCGCATAGCTTGACACAAGCACAGGACATGCAGAGTGCACAATCCATAGGACAAGCCACTCGAAGCAATATGTGCTTTCACGCCTGACTTCTTCACACCAAATGCCTGTTACATTGAGATCGCACCACTAGTCGACAGTCCCTGCTTAAAAGACCTCTGGGCAACATAAGAACATAAGAAATTGCCATGCTGGGTCAGACCAAGGGTCCATCAAACCCAGCATCCTGCTTCCATCAGAGGCCAAACCAGGTCACAACAACCTGGCAATTACCCAAACACCAAGATACAATTAATACTGATGCAATTAATAGCAGTGGCTATTCCCTAAGTAGCCTTCAGACCTCAGGCTCGAACAATGTCCGATCACCTTTAAAAAAGACTCAAGACCTGGTTGTTCAACCAAGCCTTCTCTTAACTCAGCCATCTTATCAAATCTCCCACTATTAGACTCTGTCCTTGGCAAATCTATAATTGTACTTTCGCTCTAATAAACCCGCCGTAGTAGCACTTAACTCCTGTGCCCTATTCTTAGTCACCGAACATTACACCAGCTAGCATTAGGCTCGCCGGTCAAGTCGCTTTTCTTATACACTGTGTTAAACCCAGTTCATTGTATCCAAGTTTGATCACCCTGGTTTAATGTAAGACATTCTCATGTCATGGTTTTTGTTGGAATGTAAACCGAAGTGATTTGTAACTTTGTTACTTGAATATCGGTATATAAAAGTGCTAAATAAATAAATAAGTAAACTTGATTAATAGCCGTTAATGGCTTTCTCCTCCAAAAACTTATCCAAACCTTTTTTGAACCCAGCTACACTAACCACATCCTCTGGCAACAAATTCCAGAGCTAAATTGTGTGTTGAGTAAAAAAGAATTTTCTCCGGTTAGTCTTAAATGTACTACTTGCTAACTTCATGGATTGCCCCCTAGTCCTTCTATTATCCGAAACTGTAAATAACCAATTCACATCTACTCGTTCAAGACCTCTCATGATCTTAAAGACCTCTATCATATCCCCCCTCAGCCATCTCTTCTCCAAGCTGAACAACCCTAACCTCTTCAACCTTTCCTCATAGGGGAGCTGTTCCATCTCCTTTATCATTTTGGTTGCTCTTCTCTGTACCTTCTCCATCGCAACTATATCTTTTTTGAGATGCAGCGACCAGAATTGTACACAGTATTCAAGGTGCGGTCTCACCATGGAGCGATACAGAGCATTATGACATTTTCCGTTTTATTAACCATTCCCTTCCTAATAATTCCTAACCTTCTGTTTGCTTCTTTGATTGCTGCAGTACACTTTGCTGACTATTTTAAAGTATTATCCACTATGAGGCCTAGATCTTTTCCTGGGTGGTAGCTCCTAATATGGAACCTAATATCGTGTAACTACAGTAAGGGTTATTTTTCCCTATATGCAATACCTTGCACTTGTCCACATTAAATTTCATCTGCCATTTGGATGCCCAATCTTCCAGTCTTGCAAGGTCCTCCTGTAATGTATCACAATCTGCTTGTGATTTAACTACTCTGAATAATTTTGTATCATCAGCAAATTTGATAACCTCCCTCGTCGTTTTCCTTTCCAGAGCATTTATATATTTATCCCAGGACAAGCAGGATGCTAGTCCTCTCATATGGGTGACATCATTGATGGAGCCCTGGTACGGAAAACTTTCTGTCAAAGTTTCTAGAAACCTTTGACTGGCTCTGTGAGGCCACTGAGCATACCCAGCATGCCATGATATTCTCTGCCACAGGGGTCTCTCTTCAGTCTTTGTTTTTCCGCGCTGCTGTAGGCATCGCTGAGTTAGGAGCCTTGTGAGTTTTTCTCACAGTGTTTGCTGACTAAAAAGTCACTTATTTCTCATTCATTTTCTCCCACAAGGGATCTCTCTAAGATTTCCACCGGCTGGTGAGTAATCATAGTCTCGTTTTTATTCCTTGTGTAAAAACTTTTCTCTCATAATTTTTCCCTCATTTCATCGACTGCTGTCGATTGAAAATGGCTACTGGATTTAAAAAATGTCCTATCTGTAATCGAACAATGTCCATTACAGACCCACACCTCGAGTGTGTCCTTTGGGGGACAAACATGATGTCACAACCTGCCCTAAATGTGCAGAAATGACCCCGAAGGAAAAAAAACTTTGCCAAGAGAAGATGGAACATCTGTTCCATCTACAGCTTTTGCCTTCTCCCTCAACATCAAAAAAATGGTCTCCGGCCGGAGTCTCAAAACGAATAATATTGAAAAAACATCGTCCGGAGGGGTCGGGAGACCATCCATCGCCAACGACATCAATAGCATCGACGAGGTCAGTGATCGAGCACCGATCGAAACACCGTCATAGACATCGACACACATCGACTTCAGCAGCGCTTCTCTCCCCGGAGAAACCGACCGCTAAGCAGCCAAAACTTCAGGAAACACCGCTACCCTCAACGCCGGGGCCTTCACCTAGCGAAGAAACACCAGTAGTCGAACCTCCACAGGGCTCTGTGGAAGGATTATCGACGCCTACACCGCCACCGCGTTCAGCAGGCTCTGCCTGCACCAGCAATTCCCCAGGAATTGTCTGATTTTATACGGCAAGCGGTGCTCCAGGCCCTTAAGGAGCAGATGCCCATTCCGGCGCCTTCGCCGATGCCAGTTCCTGAACCGATGACGGTACTACCACCGGTGATTCCACCAATGCCGGTGACTACACTGATGCCGACTATTCAGTTGATGCTGGTGCCTACACAGATGCCGGCACCACAGCCTAAAGTGATACCAGCACGACCATCGATGACACCGACGCCATCTTCGATACCGGACCCGATACCATCGATGCCAATCACACCTGGGGACCCAGGACATCCAGAACTAGCACTCTATCAACTCATAATCAAGAGATTTGACGAGGTAGTCAGTGCTCTCCCTCCCAAGTCTCGAAAACAACAGCCTGAAGGGATACCTCTCGATGACCCGCCACCAGGTCCTTCAGGGCTTCCTCGTCCGCCTAGATCTTCTCCAATATCTCCTCTTCGAGAAGATCCATACAATACTTGGGATGAAGGACACACAGACACTTCATCTGAAGATTTTACATCAGATCCTTCACCTCCAGACCCAAGGAAGAAATCCCCACCGGAGGATTTATCCTTCAGAAATTTCATCCAGGACATGGCAGATACCATACCCTTCACCTTGGTGACGGAGGAAGATTCAAGGCAACAAACGTTGGAGGTTCTCCAATTTGCGGACCCTCCAAAGCAAGTAGTAGCCATACTGGTCCATGACGTCCTTCTGGACTTACAACATCGGCTTTGGGAGCATCCATGCTCAGTGCCTGCTGTGAATAAAAGAATGGACACAACTTATTTGGTGCATTCTGCTCCTGGCTACCAAAAGTCACAGCTTCCACACCAATCGGTGGTGGTAGAATCAGCACAAAAGAAGTCAAAGAGGATAAGACCACATTCCTCAACTCCCCCAGGAAAAGATCACAGATTCTTGGATTACCTGGGAAGGAAGGTTTATCAAGGAGCCATGTTAAATTCTAAAATATCTTCTTACCAATTATACATGACTCAATATCAAAGAAATCTGTGGAAACAGATGCAAGATTTTATATCATCATTGCCACAGCAACATCAAGAAGCAGCCCAGGCAATTATTCACAAAGGACTAGAGGCTGGCAAGCATGAAGTCTGTGCTGCCTATGATGGGTTTGAAACAGCATCCAGAGTGGCTGCATCTGGAATAAGTGAAAGACGTTGGGCATGGCTTAAAGCCTCGGACCTCAGGCCTGAAGTCCAGGAAAAATTGGTTGACCTCCCATGTCTTGGCGATAACCTTTTTGGTTCCAAGGTGCAAGATGCGGTTGCTCAATTGAAAGAGCACACAGAAACCCTGAGACAACTTTCATTGATTCCGCAGGATACAGCTACACAGTCAACTCGTAGGCCTCAGAGAAAAGAACCTAGAAGGCCCTTCTATCAACAGAGGCGTTGTTATACTCCAACATCAAGGGGCAGATCTTCTAGGCCGCAACAAAGAGCTCAGGCCAGACAACCTAGGGCAGCTAGGCCTCAAGCTCCGCCACAGATGGGACCGACTGCAGGCTTTTAAGGTTCTTCCCAGAGACCGAAGCCATCTCTCCAATCCTCATCCTGAGCTTCCGGTAGGAGGCAGAGTATCCTACTTTTACAACCATTGGTTACAAATAACAGACCAATGGGTACTTGCAATAATATCTCGAGGCTACCAACTCAATTTCCTCTCAATTCCAAGAGATTCGCCTCCCAGACCTTTTTCTGTAAGCGAAAATCATATAATCCAATTACAAGTAGAATTATCCACCCTTCTGAGAGCCAGAGCTGTAGAGCCGGTGCCCCGGATTCAGCAGGGCAGAGGATTCTATTCCCATTATTTCCTCATTCCAAAGAAAACCAGAGGCCTACGTCCCATCCTAGACCTCAGAAATCTCAACAAATTTCTGAAGAAAGAAAAGTTCAGGATGGTCTCTCTAGGCACCATGCTTCCACTTCTTCAAACAGGAGATTGGCTTTGTTCTCTGGATCTTCAAGATGCTTACGCTCACATTCCAATATTTCCCCCTCATCGCAAATATCTGCGCTTCATTGTAGGCTATCAGCATTTCCAGTACAGAGTACTACCATTCGGATGTGCCTCTGCTCCCAGAGTATTCACCTAATGTCTGGCAGTAATAGCAGCACACTTACACAAAGAAAGTGTCCAATTTTTTCCCTACTTAGACGACTGGCTCATCAGAAGTCAATCTCAACAAGGAGCTCTGGCTTCTCTCAGTCGAACAATTACTCTACTTCACTCCATGGGCTTTCTCATCAATTATCAAAAGTCCCATCTTACTCCGTCTCACCTGCTTCAATTCATAGGAGCAGAATTGAACACCATTCTTTCAAAAGCTTTTCTACCCGGGGATCGGGCAGACACACTTTCCCTATTAGCAAACTCGCTGCGCTCAAAGAAACAAGCAACAGTTCATCAGTTTCTCACCTTACTAGGCCACATGGCCTCCACAGTTCACGTCACTCCTATGCTTGCCTATGCTTGGACTTTAAGAGCACAATGGATCCAAGCCATTCAACCACTATACTCTCCAGTTCAAGTAACCCACCAGCTATGTTCCTCTTTACTTTGGTGGGCGAACAAGGACAATTTACGCAAGGGCCTTCCCTTCCAACAACCAGTCCCACAGATAAATTTAACTACAGATGCCTCCACCTTAGGTTGGGGAGCTCACATAGAAATCTGCAAACCCAAGATACTTGGACAAACTCGAAGCAACTTTTCAAATCAATTTCCTGGAACTTCGAGCTATACGCTATGCGCTGCATGCGTTCAAGGACTGCCTTTCTCACAAGACTGTTCTGATCCAAACGGACAACACAGTAGCCATGTGGTACATCAATAAACAGGGAGGTACGGGTTCGTATCTCCTTTGTCAAGAAGCTGCACAGATTTGGGACTGGGCCCTAACTCATTCAATGTTTCTCCGGGCCACTTATCTAGCAGGCATTTATAACGTACTGTCAGATCGACCCAGTCGCCAGTTCCAACCACACGAATGGTCCCTGGATCCCTTAGTAGCGACCAGGATATTTCAACGTTGGGGACAACCAACGATAGACCTCTTTGCATCACATCTGAATCATAAAATGGACAAATTCTGCGCTCTGCACAGACATCACCAACTAGCCAATGACGCCTTTGCTCGCCCTTGGAACTCAGGCCTTCTATACGCGTATCCTACAATACCGCTCATAAGCAAAACTCTAGTGAAGCTACAACAGGACAAAGAGTTCATGATACTCATAGCCCCGTATTGGCCTCGACAAGTATGGTTTCCCACACTTCTAGACCTCTCAATCAGAGAACCAATTCGCCTGGGTGTAGCTGCCACTCTCATCACTCAGAATTAGGGTCGGTTGCGCCATCCCAACCTTCAATCCCTATCCCTGACAGCATGGATGTTGAAAGCTTGATCCTACAACCACTCAATCTTTCAACCAATGTCTCTCAAGTGCTTCTAGCTTCAAGTAAACCTTCAAGATGAAAAAATTATTCTTCGAAATGGAAAAGGTTTACTTTGTGGTGCATAGCAAAGAACATTGACCCTTTCTCCTGCCCCACAACTTCTCTGCTAGACTACTTATACCATCTTTCAGATTCTGGTCTCCAGACATCATCTGTAAGAGTACATTTAAGTGCAATCTCAGCTTACCATGACAAGATGGGAGATGCACCAATATCCATACATCCTCTTATCAGTAGGTTTATGAAAGGTTTAATTTACCTCAAACCACCAATTCGGCCACCTGTCACAGAATGGGACCTGAATTTGGCCTTAACAAGACTCATGCGTTCTCCTTTTGAACCCATGAATTCCTGTGATCTTAAATTTCTCACATGGAAGACTATCTTCCTTATAGCCATTACATCGGCTAGAAGGGTTAGTGAGTTACAAGCACTTGTCACGTACTCATCCTATACAAAATTCCTACATGACAGAGTGGTTCTCCATACACATCCAAAATTCCTCCCCAAAGTAGTTACGGAATTCCACTTGAACCAATCCATAGTTTTGCCCACATTCTTTCCAAGGCCTCATTCTCACCAAGTAGAACGGGCCTTACATACCTTGGACTGTAAGCGTGCGCTAGCATTCTACTTAGACCGTACTGCAGTCCACAGGAAATCCACTCAACTTTTTGTATCTTATGATCCAAACAAACCGGGAAAAGCAGTGGGTAAACATACTATATCCAATTGGCTAGCAGATTGCATACAGTTTTGCTATGAAGAAGCAGGCCTTCCTCTCCAAGGGCGAGTAAAGGCACATTCAGTAAGAGCAATGTCAACCTCAGTAGCACACTCTCGTTCAGTGCCAATTCTTGACATATGTAAAGCAGCAACATGGAGTTCTCTTCACACCTTTGCAGCTCATTACTGTTTGGACAAACAAGAATGACAAGATTCAACATATGGACAATCTGTCTTAAAGAACTTGTTTCCAGTTTAATCCCAACTCCTTCTACATCCAATCTGCTGTGATCTTCGGCTGCCTCATTTTCAACAATACTTTACTGTTGCTTTACTACAAAATGACTCAGCCTCTAGCTTGCTAATCACCCATATGTGAGGACTAGCATCCTGCTTGTCCTGGGATAAAGCAAAATTGCTTACCTTGTAATAGGTGTTATCCCAGGACAGCAGGATGTAGTCATCACGAAACCCACCCGCCACCCCACTGAGTTGGGTCCAATATGTTTTATTATTTTATTTTTTGCTAAAGCTTATTGCTACATACAAGACTGAAGAGAGACCCCTGTGGCAGAGAATATCATGGCATGCTGGGCATGCTCAGTGGCCTCACAGAGCCAGTCAAAAGTTTCTAGAAACTTTGACAGAAAGTTTTCCGTACCAGGGCTCCATCAATGATGTCACCCATATGTGAGGACTACATCCTGCTGTCCTGGGATAACACCTATTACAAAGTAAGCAATTTTGCTATATTGAAAAGCACCAGTCCAAGTACAGATCCCTGAAGCACTCCATTGTTTACCCTTTTCTACTGAGAAAATTGACTATTTAATCCTACTCTCTGATTCCTGTCTTTTAACCAGTTTGTAATCCACGAAAGGACATAGCCTCTTATCCCATGACTTTTTAGTTTTCTTAGAAGCCTCTCATGAGGGACTTTTTCAAATGCCTTCTGAAAATCCAAATAAACTACATCTACTGGTTCACCTTTATCCACATGTTTATTAACCCCTTCAAAAAAATGAAGCAGATTTGTTAGGCAAGACTTCCCTTGGGTAAATCCATGTTGACTGTATTCCATTAAACCATGTCTTTATATATGCTCTACGATTTTGATCTTTAGAATAGTTTCCACTATTTTTCCCGGCACTGAAGTCAGGCTCACTGGTCTATAGTTACCTGGATCGCCCCTGGAGCCTTTTTTTAAATATTGGGGTTACATTGGCCACACTCCAGTCTTCAGGTACAGTGGATGATTTTAATGACAGGTTACAAATTTTAACTAATAGATCAGAAATTTCATTTTTTAGTTCCTTCAGTACCCTAGGATGCATAGCATCCAGTCCAGGTGATTTACTACTCTTTAGTTTGTCAATCTGGCCTACTACATCTTCCAGGTTCACAGTGATATGGTTCAGTTCATCTGACTCATCACCCTTGAAAACCACCTCTGGAACTGGTATGTCCCCAAAATCCTCATTAGTAAACACGGAAGCAAAGAATTCATTTAGTCTTTCTGCAATGTCCTTATCTTCCCCAAGAGCCCCTTTAACCCCTCGGTCATCTAATGTTCCAACCAACTCCCTCACAGGTTTCTTGCTTCGGATATATTTAAAGTTTTTATTATGAGATTTTGCTTCTATGGCCAACTTCATTTCAAATTCACTCTTCGCCTGTCTTATCAATGTTTTACACTTAACTTGACAATGCTTATGTAATGTCCATGCCTGTTGAAAACTTTTAACCTTTGCAGCTGTCATTGGCCCTTGGGATTCACTATTCACCATTTCCACTGGTTCCAACAATAAACCAGATATTTTTCTGCTGTCTCCTCCTTCAGCAACATCTAGAGCAGGGGTCGGGAACCTTTTTGGTTGAGAGAGCCATGAACGCCACATATTTTAAAATGTAATTCCGTGAGAGCCATACAAGACCTACCAAATTAATTTACTACAACCCCCCACCCTCCTGACGCCCCCCCAATACCTCCACAATTAATTTACTACAATCCCCCACCCTCCTGACCCCCCCAAGACCTGCCAAAAGTCCCTGGTGGTCCAGCGGGGGTCCATGGCTCGCAGACAAATCTTTAATAAAAAAGTAAAAATCTAACAAAAAACCCCACCCTCCTGACGCCCCCCAAGACCTCCAAAATTAATTTACTACAATCCCCCCCCCTCCTGACCCCCCCCCCCCAAGACCTGCCAAAAGTCCCTGGTGGTCCGGGAGCGGTCCGGGAGCGATCTCCTGGACTTGGGCTGTCGGCTGCCAATAGTCAAAATGGCGCCGATGGCCCTTTGCCCTCACTATGTCACTGGGATCGACCAATGGCAGAGTTGTCCCTGTGACATAGTAAGGGCAAAGGGCCGTCGACGCCATTTTGATTACTGGCAGCCGACGGGCCTTTGCCCTTACTATGTCACAGGAGCTACCGCCGCCATTGGTCGACCCCAGTGACATAGTGAGGGCAAAGGGCCGTCGGCGCCATTTTGACTACTGGCAGCCGACAGCCCAAGTCCAGGAGATCGCTCCTGCACACCCGCTGGACCACCAGGGACTTTTGGCAGGTCTTGGGGGGGGGGGGTTGTAGTAAATTAATTTTGGAGGTCTTGGGGGGAGGTTTTATTAGATTTTTACTTTTTTTATTAAAGATTTGTCTGCGAGCCAGATGCAGCCATCAAAAAAGCCACATCTGGCTCGCGAGCTATTGGTTCCCGACCCCTGATCTAGAGGTTCTACCAGGGGTGGCGAGTACTAACTGGTGCTACCAGGTCATCTGGATGAGAGAAATATGTGTGAAAATTTAAGAGGTGCATTACGTACTTAAGGATATATAGCCCCTGCCTCTACTCGGGTGGATCTTAGACTTCATCTTCCGCTAACCACAGCATTCCCAATTCCCCAACTACTGAACCAAGGCCTTCACCTTCATACCCCCGAAACCCTTTCAGTCCTATCCTCCTGCTGCCATCTTACCAACCATTAGAATGGGAGCCCATTCTCATCTCCAAGGAAGACATCCTCCTTTGTCTCCAGGTCAGCACTCCCAACAAGCAATGGAGCAGATTACGGATATAGCACAAAACATTTTCACCTCCTTCCTGCTTCATACGGAGCTTTCTTCGTTTCTGCCTGCCTACCTGATCATCCCAGCTTCACCAGAAAAAGTCATGCTGGGTGCTCCACCCTTGCCTGCCTGCCTTCCTCTTCTGATAAGAGATGATCAGATTCTAGTGAACCGCCTTCTCCTCCGTCAGGATCCCCACATCCTCACAGCCCTCCTAACTGACCTGATTCTTGTGGTCATTGCCCTGGGGAGTCTCCAGAAGCTCGATGGGCATCCCTTCGGATCCACCGCTGGGACTGCCCAACTGCACTTTTCAGCAAGAGAACCTCACATACTCTTTTGTGGAAACTAAAGTATGGAAATATGTGGACCCTGGGACAGAGGTCATGGGTATGTTAAAAAAAATACTGGATATTCAAGCTGAGCTGTCTGCATTAGTAACCCATACTGTATTGGATACCTTACTTATGAAGATGTGGGAAACCCCCCTATTCGGGAACCACAGTGGCCCAGAAATTGGACTTAAAATTCAATGTGAAAAAGTCTCTGGAGTATAGGATTGTGCAATGTCCCCACGACTTCGCCATTGCTGAAAAGAGTCAAAAAAATGTCTCCATTTGAACGCTTCTTCAGGGAAGGACCTTTGAATCTTGGATGACTTTTAAAGGAAAGTATTCCAAGGCTTCATGCTCATAAGAATAATTCTGCACCAATTTTATATGCATTCAAAACCTTAATCCATTCATTCGATCAGAATCTAATGAGCAGATCAACCCAATGCCTCTAGCGGAGGCGCTTAGACACTTTCTGCCCTTTGTTTATGAATAGTTTGATTTCATTGCACGCATGCACCTCCTTGCCCTCTATAGGAACACACAGCATGGTGTGGCCCAGGACTAGTGGAATTAGAGATTTCCACGAAAATTTGACGGACTTTCCCTGCCTGGGAGTCAACTTTTTTTGGTGAAAAACTGGAAACTTTCCTAGATGAAGGAGCAGAATGTCACCATTCAATCCTTGTCATCTGCAAAACCCCATACTGGGGTGAGACACCCTTACTCTCATATAGGAGACCATACTACAGCATCAGGTGTTGCAAACAAGACCTCCAACTTGGGAACATCAGTTAAAAAAAAAAAAAAAACCCCTTCAAAAAGCAGCCTCCAGTTTTTGACCTCTGTTGACTTTTTGAATAGGAGACAGGATCCAATTCTTCCTACTATTTTGGAGGAATATCACCATGGATCACTGGGTATTGAACATAGTGCAACACAGTTACCACCTACATTTTCTAAATCAACTGATAATCCCACATACTGCATTACTACCCACTGACCCCTCCCAGTTACCATTGCTGGGACACAAAGTACATCAACTTCTATATCAAAATGCAGTTCAGAAGATTCCAACCTTTCACAACCACGGTTTTCTACTCCCAGTACTTCTTGATTCCCAAGCAAATAGGAGGTCTTTGGCCCATTTTGGATCTCCAGAAACTCAATCATCACATTCACTGGCAAAAATCAGAATGACTTCTTTGGGCACAATATATACCCCCTTTTATCCAACTTGGTTGGATGTGCTCACTGAACCTCAAGAATGCATATGCACATCTCCCAATATACTTCTCTTGCTGGCGATACCTCTTCTTCAAGGTGGGCAATGTACATTACCAATTCAAACTTTTTCCATTTGGCCTTTTGTCTGCCCTGAAGATTTTCACAAAATGCTTAGCGGTAGTTGCTGCTCACCTCCATCATCAAGGAATTCAGATTTTCCCATAGCTGGATGATTGGCTATTGGTTGCCCCCTTGAAAGATACCCTTCTGATGTACATCCAGACAACATTGCACCTACTTAACTTACTGGGTTTTCTTATCTGCTACAAAAAGTCGATTCTGGAACCTACCCCTCACATTCACTCTATTGGGACACTAATATATACCATGCAGGCAAAAGCATTTTACCTCTGGACAGTCACCACTCTGCAGGGTGAATATTCTCGCACCTCGGCCTGCCACATGCTGACACTGTTACATCATCTGGCAGCGACTATTCATGTCATCCTCTTAACGTGTCTGCACATGCGCCACCTCCAGTGGGGACTAAGAAATCAATGGAACAACATCTGAGCACCAGGATATAAATGTGACTGTAAATGGTGAAAGAGATCTGTTTGTGGTTACAACTGGAAGTCTTCCACAACGCACCTCTACGGCTGTTGCTGTATCAGCTAGTTCTAGTAACTGATGCTTCCACCATTGGTTGGGGGCTCACACGGGTCATTACAAAATGCAGGGGCTCTGGTCCATTCCAAAGAGTTGTTTATAAATCAATTTACTAGAACTCTTGAGTAATATGACATGCGCTAAAGGCATTCCGCCACATTCTTCAGAGAAAGCGCATTATGATCCAAATGGACAACTGGGTAACCATGTTCTTTGTCAACAAACAGAGGCACGAGTTCATGGATCCTTTGCCAAGAGACCCTACACATTTGTAATTGGGCACTTCAGAACGGGGCCTCCCTGCAGGCAATCTACTTGCCGGGATTAGCCAACACTGACAGACAGACTCGGTTGGATATTTCGCTCTCATGAATGGTCGCTAGCTCAATCAATGGTTGACCGCCTCTTTTAACTCTGGGGCTGAGCAAGGATAGATCTCTTCACAATGGAAAACAACAGGAAACTACGCTAATTCTGTTCCTTTCGGTTGAGCCAATTACGGGAAGCACCAGATGCGTTCCTCATCCCCAGGGATGTAAGCCTTGTGAATGCTTTTCCACCAAATCCACTCATAACGAGTACTGTTCAGAAGCTCATTTGAAACCGTGCCAAGATGCTCCTAATAGTGCCAGTGCTATGCCTATCTAATACAGTTATCCATCAAACTTTCCGTAAGACTGAAATACTGTCCTTGCCTTATTGCCTCAAGAAAGGGGCAATTTGTTGTACTCAGTGCTCCTGATGCTTAACCTCACAGCATGGATGTTGAGTGCACGATCCTAGCTTCATGATCTTTACTGGACCAGATTCAAACGATCATCCTCTAGGCTAGAAAGCCATTCACGAGATGTAATTATTCATTTAAATGGAAGCATTGAACACAAATGGTGTATGTCGTGCACTTTGGACCTATCCACTTGTGACCCTCAGCATTTATTATCATAATCACCTATTGCAGACTGAATTGGTGACCGCATCTGTCCAAGTTTACTTCAGCACCATTGCTGTCTACCACACCCCTGAAAATGGAGCACCCATTTCCATGCATCTTCTAATCTCAAAATTCATGAAGGAGTTTTTGTGTCTCCATTCATCAATCAAAAACTGGCAGTGCCCTGGGACATTAACATTGTTCTCACCTTCATACACAGAGTGAGCAAGCTAAAAGCTTTGGTTCATCACCATCCTTATTTGCAATTTTTCTATGACAGGGTGGTTCTTCGAACACATCCAAAGTTCCTGCCAAAAGTGGTCTCAATGTTTCCACTTGAATCAGTCGCTAACTCTCCCTACCTTCTACCCGAAGCCTTATGCCCATGAGGGTGAGAGACTGTTACACTTTCTGGATTGCAAAGTACAAATGCAAGATGCAGTCCTACCAGCAAACACCAACTTTTATCTCCTATGATTCAAGCCAGGCACGCCTGTTGTGTGAAACTAAAGCTTTCAAACTGGATGGATATCCAGTTGCATCCAACACTGCTACATGAAGGCTGAACTCGAACTCACAAGTCTAGTCAAGGCTTATCAAGTCTGAGGAACAACTTCCTCCACCACACATGAAAGAAGTACCCATTGAGGACATCTGTAAAACAGCAACTTGATCTATTTACACATTTACCTCCCACTATTTCCTGGATGCCCTGGCTTCTATGGACTATGCAGAGGAACAGGCAGTTTTGCATCACGCAGTTTTGAAATAGTCTGTTCTCTATGTTGGAGTCTGGGTTGCTATATTGGCATGCTGCGTTGCAACCCTTAGCTTGAGACTCCCCACACATCATGGCTGATTCAACCATGCTTATCGAAAGAAAAAATCAAGTTTGCTTACCATAAGTGGTGTTTTCCATAGATAGTAGGATGAATTTGCCATAAGATGCCTACCCTCCTCCCTGGATAGCAGATTGTCCTATTCTACTAGTTTTAGAAACAGACTGAAGAGACTCTGAAGCAACCACTCATGGGAACTCCCATACATGCTCAGTAGAGCTCAAAGCTCTACTAACTGGAAGAGATGTGCCTCCTGAAGATATCACCCACAGATCATGGCTAATTCATTCTACTATCTATGGAAAACTTAGTTTACAGTAAGCATGTTTGCTTTTCTACTCTGGATGAAGTAGAAAATTTGATTGCAGCATGGTCAAGAGTTTGGCAACTAAGTTATTGCAAAATAACAATGAAGGCATGCATTATATTACAAAACAATACACATTGAGAGGTGAGGAACTGCTGTATACCAATCAGAAGAGATTGTTGGTTGATCAAATTGGATTATCTCAAGTTAGTAAAATAATGTAACGAACCTTTGACAAGGGCCAGAAGAAAGCAAAAGTGGATAGGGAAAGTTAGGAAAAAGATGATGTCTCTGTGGGCAGACTAAATACGCTGTGGTTCTTACATACTATCATTTTGTATTCTTTATTTGTATGTACTATTGTCTGTGGTGCAAACATAAGATATTCCATACTGGGTCAGACCAAGAGTTCATCAAGCCCAATATCCTGTTTCTAATAGTGGCCAATCCGAGTCACAAATGCCCATGCTATTAATGCCGGCAACAAGCTGTGTCTATTCCCTATTGATTATTTGTTTATGGATTGAAAACTGTCGTATTTAACATTAATTTTCCACCCTTAGGACATCATCATGAACTTAAAGTCTGGTTTAGATAAGTACCATGAAAATCTTATGAAGGCAGAAGAGCAGAGTGTACTTCGGAGAAAAGAGAAAATTTCAGAGCTGACAAGGCAAATGAATCGACGCAAGAAAACTTGAACAAAAGTGAATACATGCTTCTCTTTTGTGTAATTATAGTTCATATGAAATTGCTCCATATTGCACCTGGACTGTTTCTGCCTTTTCCATCATCCTCCCAGTAGTAGGATATAGGAAAATCTGCTGCTAGAGCAGAACCAGACTTCTTTATAATATAAAAGTGAAGGAGGCTATGACCCTTTTGAGGCTCTTTCTTTCCTTTCTAATCCTGTTTTGGTATTCATGGATGTGTTAATATTCTGTATTATAAATTAAGGCAGACAAAAGAATCAAACTATGAAACATACTACAAATAATCTGTACTAATATTAATTACTCAAATGTATGTTCATCTGTTTTACTGTTAGAACTGTATGCTATTTACAATAATTATCAAGTTATTAGTTTTCCTGAACAATTTATTAGTCTAGTTTAAACCAAAATGTATATGGTTAATAGAAAGTTTTCTGTAATAAACTGTTTATAAACCCTCCTCTCCTTCCCTTCCTCCCATGTGTTGTCGTCTCATAATTAAGCATAGATCTTAGGAAACAATGCTTTTCTCTGTGGACAAGCAGAATACAAACCAGCCACACAAGTGGGTGATGTCATCTGACAGAGTTGACAAAGATATGCTCTTTTTCTTTCTGAGTATGTACAGGAGTTCCCATGCAAGGCTCCTCTGTCTGTTTCTTCCACTGAGGTGAAAGGGCACTATACTGTTCTCCTACCCAAGTGCAATATTTTTAGGTTTTTTCTTTAATTATCCTTTTATTTCTTAAATGGGTTTGTTTTATTTTGTTCAAAATTTCCTAAAAATTGTTTTTATTCAGTACAGATAGTGAGAAAAATAGGTTGGCTAAGCAATCCTTTAAACTTTCCACTTCCACAAACTGAGCTATGTACTGAACTGTGAAGTTTGTGCCAGGATGTCCCCACAGGCTATTTTATTATATTTATTTAAAATTATTTCTAGTCTGTACCCTTCAAAATTCGGAGTGGATTAGAAAACAACATTCATAATTAAAATCAAATAAAACAAGTAAACAGAAAATACAAAACTATAGCCTAGCCAGATAAAAAAACAATACTGACATTGGACTGGGAGGAACACAGAAGCTTATAGAATTTAAACCTGGGAGGAAAAATCAATGGACTCTTTATCTTGAAATGCCTATTTAAATACATTTTTAATGCATTCTTAAATGCCTTAGTATTGCTCAGAGCTCTGATGTCTAATGGAAGCAAGTTTCAAGCAGTGGGTTCAGCAATAAAAAAAAAGCCCTATCAGATACTGCCTGCTTAATTTGCATATGAGGCTTCTTTAGTGATAAAGTTAGCTTCTTCTATGGGTAGATGAGGACCTTAAAAAAAAAAAAAAAAAAAAAGGTTGGAGTCCCCAAACTGCCAAAGCAGAGAGTCTTCCTCTTCCTCCCATTGGGAGAGGTCTCCAATTCCTAAATCAAGACTTGAGCCCCATAAAAAAAAAGGCTATAAATGGACCTCTTCTACCTCCACAGTGTCTGGCTTCAGCACCAAGAAAATTGGCATAGATGTAGACATGAAAGGACTCTGTGCAGACTACATTGGCATAGATGCATGCAAAGCCATCACCCATAACTATGGGTAGATTCGGAGCCGATTACATTTGTGCTAAAATGATGCAACACAGATTTGTCCTCTATTTTGATTCTGGAATTGGATACCGCCTAGACAATTTTTTTTCCACTTTTTTTTTTTTTTTTACAGAAAATGTGGCATGACTTCATTGACAAATGCGTGAATCTATAAGGGCCTAATTGAGAAACATTGTCCTTACTAGAAAGTCTATCACATCAGTCAGATTCTGTCATCCATTTCTTTTCATAAGCTTCCAAAGGAAGAGCAAAAGATAGTCTTCCACTTCCTCACACCAAAAAACTTAGTTACCTATTCTCATCTTTGATTCAGTTTCAGATAGTCAGTACCAATCTTTTTATAATTCTTTTGCTGAACTTTCAAACCAGAGTCTTCAGAACTATCTTCTGATCCATATCAGGAGATAGCACAACACTTCCTGAGGATTTATCTTATCAAACATTGATTAGAAAGATAGATCCATTAATTTACAACTACAGCAAACCCCGAGGCGTCAGATGATTTTCCAGGAGACTTAAAACATTAAGTCCAAAGTAGACCCAGTACCCAAATCATTTTAAGACCTCCAATCAAAGATTTGGGCCTATGTGCATGTAATGTTGCTGGTAGCAAGAAAAATAGACCAGTACAAGGTCAGATACTGCCCAGGTCATGATACAGTACAACTACCTGATTCAGTTTTGGTAGAATCAACTACCTGATTCAGTTTGGTAGAATCAACTACCTGATTCAGTTTTGGTAGAATCATGATACAGTACAACTACATGATTCAGTTTTGGTAGAATCAACTCTTCAAAGGACCAAAAAGTCCAAAATTTAAGCTGTTAATCTTCCAGTAAAGGATTATAGACTACTGGATAACTTTGGGTATGTAACGGAGTGTACTAACAACTCTGGGATAACACTTATTACAGGTAAGCAATTTTGCTTTCCAACACTCTTCCAAGAAAAAGAACCAACGGTTGCTGGACAATGCTAGGATGAGGATCTTCCAGTTTACAATGCTCCAAAGCAGACTCTCTGCTCATATAGTACAAATCTTTATTAGTACCTTGCAAAAATAAAGGACTCTTTGGTGTCTCTTCCAGATGACCGACAATATGATTTCTATATATATTAAGGCTAAGTGCAGAAAATACCTAATCTAGTCCAAAACAATAGTTTTGATACACCTAGATATTCTACTCTAGCTATAGCTACAAGAAAGATAGCTTAGCTATGGGAATCAGAGTTAAGGGAAGACATATACAATACATTTGTAGATGTATCATGTTCAGGAAGTAATTTATTTGGTGGCAAACTTCAAGAAATTGTATGACTAAACACTATACCACTGTACAGATCTTAATTACAGATCCTTCAGATCCATTTTCATCTCAGAAGAGATCAACCACAATCATTTAGGAGGAAATATCCTCCCAGCCAATAAGAACAGCCGACAGTCACTCAGTAATGCATGGTTCGGATAAATGTATCTTTCAAGGATATTAATGAAACAGGAGAGTTAGGGTATCCCAACAGAGAGGTTCCAATAAATGCAAAAGTAGCCAATGTACCTATAAGTAAAGAATCACCTAAGGTAAAGAATTCCAAATTATCCATATCAACTGAAAAGTAGGTTGTTAGTACCAACAAAAAATGCACTTTGAAATGTCTGTATGCCAATGCCAGAAGTCTAAGAAGTAAGATGGGAGAGTTAGAATGTATAACAGTAAATCATGATAGACATAATTGGCATCTCAGAGACCTGGTGAAAGAGGATAAACAATGGGACAGTGCTATGTCAGGGTACAAATTATACCACAATTATAGGGAGGATCAACTTGGTGGGTTTGTAGCACTTTATGTCTGGGAGGGTATAGAGTCCAACATGCAAGAGACTGAATGCTCAGTAGAATCTATATGGGTAGAAATCCCATGAGTGTTGGGTAAGAGTATAATGATAAGAGTATATTGTCCACCTGACCAAAATGATCAGACAGATGATGAAATGCTGAGAGATCAGGGAAGCTTAACTAATTTGGCAGTGCATTAATAATGGGAGATTTCAATTACCCCAATATTGACTGGGTAAATGTATCAGGACATCCTAGAGATATAACATTCCTGGCTGGAATAAATGACTGCTTCCTGGAACAATTGGTTCTTAGTGGAACGCAGAATTTGGTGAGAGAGGTAATGGTAGTAGGACCACTTGGCGATAGTGTCATAACATGATAAAATTTGAACAAATGACGAAGGGGGACAATATGTAAACCTACAGCTCTAACACTAAATTTTCAAAAGGGAAACTTTGATAAAATGAGGAAAACAGAAAAAAACTGAAAGGTGCAGCTGCAAAGGTTAAAAGCGTACAACAGGTGACATTGTTTAAAAATACAATCTTAGAAGTTCAGTCCAGATGTATTTCATGCATTAATAAAGGAGGGAGGAAGGCAAACCAATTACTGGCATGGTAAAAGGTGAGGTGAAAGAGGCTATTTTAGCCACACAAAAAAATCCTTTAAAAATTTGAAGAATGAACCATCTGAAGAAAATAGGAAAAAGCATAAGCATTGTCAAGTTAAGTGTAAACAGTGGTAAAGCAAGCTAAGAGAGAATTTGAAATGAAGTTGGCAGTAGAGACAAAAACTTTTAAAAATATATCCGAAGCAAGAAACCTGTGAGGGAGTTGGTTGGACCGTGAGATGACCGAGGGGTTAAAGAGGCTCTTAGGGAAGATAAGGCCATTGCAGAAAGACTTAAATGAATTATTTGCTACTGTGTTTACTAATGAGGATGTTGGAGAGGTTTTATTTTTATTTTTTTTATTTATTTAGATTTATATTCTGCTTTTCGCACTGGATTACAAACTGGTTAAAAGACAGGAAACAAAGAGTAGGATTAAATGGTCCATTTTCTCAGTGGAAAAGGGTAAACAGTGGAGTGCCTCAGGGATCTGTACTTGGACCAGTGCTTTTCAATCTACTAGATAATGAAGCTTGACCGACATGCCGCAAATGCGCAGTAGAGAGCAACTCTACCGCGCATGCGCGCGGGCAGCACATCAGTCAGAGCTTACCAATAACAAAAATGGCGCGGCGAGGAGCAGTAGCGGCAGCGGCGCAAGGGAGGGAGGGACCTCTGGCGAGGAGCAGTAGCGGCGGCGTGCAAGGGAGGGAGGGACCTCTGGCGCGGTGAGGAGCAGCAGCGTCGGCGGCACGCGAGGGAGGGAGGGAAGGACCTCTGACGCGGTGAGGAGCAGTAGCGGTGTGCGTGAGGGAGGGAGGGACCTCCCCCGGAGATCTTCCGTCTGCGCCATCCGAAGGGGTTGTGAATGAGCTGAGGGGAGGGGATTGAGAGAGAGGAAGTGACAGGGAGGAGGGAGGAGAGAGTGAGGGGGAGGTGGGAGACTAGAGGGGGAGGGAGAATGAGGGGGGAGGGAGGAGAATGGGGGGGAGGGGGAGAATGAGGGGAGGGAGGGAAGAATGAGGGGTAAGGAAATGGACCGAAAAAAAAATGTTAATGTAGCCCGTTGTTACGGGCTTAACGGCTAGTATATATATATAAATGATCTGGAAAGGAATACGATGAGTGAGGTTATCAAATTTGCGGATGATACAAAATTATTCAGAGTAGTGATACATTACAGGAAGACCTTGCAAGACTGGAAGATGGGCAGATGAAATTTAATGTGGACAAGTGCAAGGTGTTGCATATAGGGAAAAATAACCCTTGCTGTAGTTGCACGATGTTAGGTTCCATATTAGGAGCTGCCACCCAGGAAAAAGATCTAGGCATCATAGTGGATAATACTTTAAAATTGTTGGCTCAGTGTGCTGCAGCAGTCAAAAAAGCAAACAGAATGTTAGGAATTATTAGGAAGGGAATGGTTAATAGAACGGAAAATGTCATAATGCCTCTATATCACTCCATGGTGAGACCACACGTGGAATACTGCGTACAATTCTAGTCGCCGCATCTCAAAAAAGATATAGTTGCGATGGAGAAGGTACAGAGAAGGGTAACCAAAATGATAAAGGGGATGGAACAGCTCCCCTATGAGGAAAGGTTGAAGAGGCTAGGGCTGTTCAGCTTGGAGAAGAGACGCCTGAGGGGGGATATGATAGAGGTCTTTAAGATCATGAGAGGTCTTGAACGAGTAGTTCCCTGTACGTACCAGAATCAGTCCAGACTACTGGGTTATGCCTCCCCTCCAGCAGATGGAGTAGAGAGAAAACTGAAAGCACCCCCTAGATATACTGGTGTGCCACCTGCAAACCCTCAGTATTTTCTCTGACTCCAGCAGATTGAGAGGCATAACCTGCGGTCCTGTCCTGGTCAGGTTGTTGGTACTGGGAATTTACTCTTTTGACAAGATCAATTAGTCTCTTACCTTCGAGCGTTTATGTTAGTTGTCTTAGCTCTGTCTCTTTATTCAGCGCAGCATGGAGCTCAGTTGTGGGGCAGGCACAGAGGGCATTGCCCTCTTGGGACTTCCTGGACTAGTGTGTTCCAGAGGCTGGGGGAGAACTTACCGGTGGGCTGGTCATCCTCCCCCCATTTTCCCAGGGTTTAATTCCCTGAAGGGGGTTTAAAAAATAAAAAACAAAAGTTTTATCATTCATTTCTCTGGAGCCACTTAAGTCCTGTTGGGGACAGGCAGTGAGCCCCCTCCTTACAGCCCCGGCCTTCCAGTGCCTCTGAGGACTCCGGAGGGGGTGGCTGGTTCACCCGGCGCGAATTGGCTGTGAGAATCTCTCACCTGCTGCATTTTGGCGCGTTTTTTCTTGCCGCTCCGCTTCGGCCCAGGATGCTGCGATCTTCGGCCTGCGGGGGGGCGGGGGCGTGACTCTCCCGAGAGGGTCTCTGCTCCCGATGTCTTCCCGGGAGCGAGGGACCCTCTCGGGGGCCGAGCGCTGCCCGCAGCGGCTCCTCTCTCCCCTCTTCAGCGCGGCATCGCAGGGCTCCAGGCATCCATTCTTCGGCCCCTCCTCCCTCGGAGAGGAGGACGACGGCCATCTTGGCCACGCGGCAGGCAGAGTTGTCAGCGTCGGAAGAGGGAACCTCCCCTCCTCCTCCACCTGACTTGAGCCCGCGAAGTCCGCCCGATTCGGAGGACCCTCGAGCCCCCCCCCCACCCCGGTTCAATTAAGAAGGATTTAAAAAGGTCAGTTCTGTTTTCTTCTGAGTTTGTGCTGTTAATGCACAAAGCTTTTTTGCAGGCAGAGGCAGGCTGGGAGGCAGAAGGTCCCTCTCCTCCGAAGATCCCCAAGACGTCTTTGGATCAGGGGAACACGGGGACTCGTGACCCCCCGCCCGCTGGATCAGGGGAGCTCGGGGGGGGGGGGGGCTGATGGTCCATTGGACCCGGGGCTCATTCCGGATCCTCCAGGGGCACCAGATTCGATAATAGTGGACGAGCAGGGATCCGTCGAGGGGGACGACCCCCAGGTACTACGATTATTCAGTAAGGATGAGCTAAGCTTTCTAATTCTTCATGTCCTGAAGGAGTTAGAGCTTACGGCCCCACATCAGGAAGCGGACACTTCTATGGGGGATGTGGCTATGGGAAGCCTGCGCGCCCCCCCTCAAACTTTCCCCTTCCATCCCAAGGTTTTGCAGATTGTATCTAAGGAATGGGAGCTTCCAGAAGCCTCGTTGCGGGTGAGCAGGGCTAAGGAAAAACTGTATCCCCTACCGGCGGAATCCCTGGATCTTTTGAAGACCCCCTCGGTGGATTCGGAGGTCACGGCCATGGTTAAGCACACGACTATCCCTGTTACGGGGGGATAGCCTTGAAAGATCTCCAGGATCGCAAGCTGGAGATATTGTTAAAGCGCATTTTTGACGTGGCGGCCTTAGGTGTCCGGGCGGCGGCGTGCAGCAGTCTCGTGCAGAGGGCCAACCTGCGCTGGGTCCAACAGCTGCTTACTATACAGGAGCTTCCACCGGGCGAGGCGGAGCAGGCCAACTGTGTAGAGTCTGCAGTTGCCTATACAGCGGATGCCTTATATGATTTGTTGCGGACCTCGGCTCTCATTATGTCCTCTGCAGTTTCCGCAAGACGGTTGCTGTGGCTCCGTCGTTGGTCGGCGGCTGCCTCCTCCAAGGCACGGCTAGGTTCTTTTCCCTATAAGGGTAAGCTGTTGTTTGGCGACGAGTTAGATCAGCTCATTAAGGACCTGGGAGAAAATAAAGTTTATAAATTGCCTAAGGATAAGCCTCGTCAGTCTCGGTCTTTTGGGAATGCCAGAGCTCGTTTTCGGGGTCAATGGCGGTTCCGTATGGGAAGGGGTGGTTCCTTTTCCAAGAAGCTTCAGTCGACAAGGTCCCAGTCCTGGTCTCCTTCCTTTCGTGGCAGGCGGCCTCAGTGCGTGGGATCCTCGCAAAGTTTCTCCCCCAACAAGCCCGCTCAATGAAGGCGCGCAGGCCCATTCCTCTGTTCAGTTTATCGGGGGTCGGCTGTCCCGGTTTTGGGAGGAGTGGGTCAAAATAACTTCGGATCAATGGGTCCTCGACGTGGTTTGGCACGGTTACGAGTTGGATTTTGCACGTCCCCTCCGGGATCTTTTTATGATATCGCCATGCGGTCCTCCGGAAAAGCAGCTGGTTATCGCTCAAACCGTTGACCGCTTGCGGACTCTGGGAGCGGTGGTTCCGGTTCCGCCGGCCCAGCACAGGACTGGTCGGTATTCCATATACTTCCTGGTTCCCAAAAAGGAGGGCGCATTCAGACCAATCTTGGATCTAAAGAGTATGAACAAGGCGTTACGCGTTCCTCGCTTCCGTATGGAGACGCTAAAGTCTGTTATTGCGGCCGTCCACAAGGGAGAGTTTTTGGCTTCTTTGGATCTGACCGAGGAGTATCTTCACATTGGAATCCGAGAATGTCATCAGAGATACCTGAGGTTCATGGTGTTGGGGAACCATTATCAATTTTGTGCCCTTCCATTCAGATTGGCGACTGCTCCGCGAGTGTTCACCAAGGTTCTCGTAGTGGATGTGGCTTCCCTGCGTCGTCAAGGAATCCTAGTACATCCCTATCTCGACGACTGGCTCATCCGGGCTAGGTCGGAAGCATCGTGCAACGGGCGGTTTGTTTGGTGGTGCAGCAACTTCAGTCGTTGGGTTGGGTAGTCAACTTCGCGAAGAGCCGACTGGAACCGACCCAACAGTTGGAATTTTTGGGCGCCCGTTTCGATACCTTGGTGGGCAAGGTCTTTCTGCCACATCAACGCATGCTCAATCTAATGACACAAGTGCGGAGCCTGATGGACCTTCAGACACCTACGGCCTGGGATTATTTACAGGTCATTGGTCATATGGTGTCTACTCTGGAGATGGTACCGTGGGCTTTTGCGCATATGCGGCCATTACAAAGAGTGCTTCTTTCTTGTTGGGATCCCAGATCTAAGGATTATGGGCTGGAGTTGCCTTTGCTGGAGCCGGCCCGTTCCAGTCTCTCCTGGTGGCTAACTCCGGACCATCTTCTGCAAGGAGTGGACCTGGAGCCTCCGTCCTGGATAGTTGTGACGATGGATGCCAGCCTCTCCGGCTGGGGGGCGGTCTGCCAGTCCCGAGCGGTCCAAGGGACCTGGTCTGTGCTCCAGTCCACCTGGTCCATCAATCGTTTGGAGACCAGAGCGGTACATCTGGCCTTGCGTCTCCTCCTCCCGATTTTGCGCAGCCGAGCGGTACGAATTATGTCGGATAACGCAACCACAGTGGCGTACATAAATCGGCAAGGCGGCACAAAAAGTCGGGCGGTGGCGACAGAGGCAGCGTTGTTGATGGCCTGGGCGGAACGTCATTTATCACGCATCGCGGCCACCCACATTGCGGGCATGGACAACGTTCAGGCAGATTACCTCAGTCGGCAGCATCTAGATCCAGGAGAGTGGGAGCTGTCGGCAGAGGCGATGTATCTCATCACCCAGCGTTGGGGGGTTCCACGCTTGGACTTGATGGCGACTCGGCTAAATGCGAAAGTGGCGCGTTTCTTCAGCCAAAGATGGGAACACGGGTCGGAAGGCGTAGATGCATTGGTGCTTCCGTGGCCTCTTTGCATCCTTCTTTATGTGTTTCCTCCATGGCCCCTAGTGGGGAAGGTGTTAAGGCGCATAGAGTCCCATCAAGGTCTGGTGATTCTCGTGGCTCCGGAATGGCCGCGTCGCCCGTGATTTGCGGATCTCATCAATCTGGGGGTGGACAGGCCACTACGACTGGGTCATCTTCCCAATCTCCTCCGTCAGGGTCCGGTATTTTTCAATCTGGCAGATCGCTTTTGTCTGGCGGCTTGGCTTATGAGCGGAAGCAGTGGAGGAAGAAAGGTTATATGGACGCAGTTGTTGCTACTCTCCTTCGGGCGCGCAGATCTTCCACTATGCTTACTAATGCTAGGGTTTGGAAGGTTTTTCACGCCTGGTGTGGTGCTCTAAGTATTTCGCCCCGGCGTTCGTCCGTGGGACATATCCTTACGTTCTTACAAGACGGCCTGAAGAAGGGTTTGGCATACAATTCGCTTAGAGTTCAGGTGGCGGCTCTGGGTTGCTTGAGAGGTAAGGTCAAGGGGTTTTCCCTTGCGGGTCACCCGGATGTTGCCCGTTTTTTGCGTGGGGTTAGGAACTTGCGTCCTCCGGTGAAGGTTCCCTGTCCTTCCTGGAACTTGAACTTGGTACTCCGTGGGCTGTGTGCAGCCCCTTTTGAGCCTATTAAGACGGCCTCGTTGAAGGATTTAACTCTAAAAACGGTATTCCTATTGGCCATTTCCTCAGCTCGTCGTGTTTCGGAGCTGCAGGCTCTTTCGTGCAGGGAACCGTTCTTGCATATTTCTGTGTCAGGAGTCTCCTTACCCTCCTTCTTGCCTAAGGTGGTTTTGGCATTTCATGTTAATCAGACGGTGGAATTGCCTTCCTTTTCGGAGGAGGAGCTGCAGTCTTCTCAAGGTAAGGACTTGAGGCGTTTGGATGTCCGTCGGGTTCTCCTGCGGTATTTGGAGGTTAGCAACGATTTTTGAAGGTCGGATCCCCTATTTGTGTTATGAAATGGGCCCATGAAAGGGCTTCAGACATCCAAGACTACTATCGCCCGCTGGTTGAAGGGCGCAATCGCGTCCACGTATATTGGCTGTGGTAAGCCTGTCCCTGATGGGCTTAAGGCTCATTCATTGCGTTCTCAAGTGGCTTCATGGGCAGAAAACCAGTTGGTGTCTTGCCAAGAGATATGCAGGGCGGCCACTTTCAAATCCTGGCATACGTTTACCAGGCATTATCGCCTGGATGTTCGTGGTCCGTCTGCGGAGTCCTTTGGGAGCAGAGTGATTCGAGCGGGACTCTCAGGGTCCCACCCCAGTTAAGGCGGCTTGGGTACATTCCAGCAGTCTGGACTGATCCTGGTACGTACAGGGAAAGGAAAATTAGTTTCTTACCTGATCATTTTCATTCCTGTAGTACCAAGGATCAGTCCAGATGCCCGTCCACGGTTTCTGGGAGTCCGCTCGTGTTTGATAATCTTCGATTACAGATTATATTTACAACATTTTGAAAAGTTTTGACAGTAAGTTTGTCGTCGTTTTGTGTTTTACTGTACACCTTTTGGTGTCATACTTGTTTCCTGTTTTCAAGGAGGTTACTGCTTGATCTGGTCAGTGAGTTTAAAAAAAAATAAATTGGGGGGGGGCAGTGGCAGAAGTGGTCAATTCGTTACTTCTGCTTTGATATCACATATACTGAGGGATCGCAGGTGGCACACCAGTATATCTAGGGGGTGCTTTCAGTTTTCTCTCTGACTCCATCTGCTGGAGGGAAGTCATAACCCAATAGTCTGGACTGATCCTTGGTACTACAGGAATGAAAATTATCAGGTAAGAAACTAATTTTCCTATGTGAATCGGTTATTTACACTTTCGAATAATAGAAGGACTAGGGGGCATTCCATGAAGTTAGCAAGTAGAACATTTAAGACTAAACGGAGAAAATTCTTTTTCTCTCAACGCACAATAAAACTCTGGAATTTGTTGCCAGAGGATGTGGTTAGTGCAGTTAGTGTAGCTGGGTTCAAAAAAGGTTTGGATAAGTTCTTGGAGGAGAAGTCCATTAACGGCTATTAATCAAATTTACTTAGGGAATAGCCACTGCTATTAATTGCATCAGTGGCATGGGATCTTCTTAGTGTTTGGGTAATTGCCAGGTTCTTGTGACCTGGTTTGGCCTCTGTTGGAAACAGGATGCTGGGCTTGATGTACATCTGTGTAATTCAACAAGGGGCAACAATGTTTGCAAGCTACTCCAGGCTACTAAGCAATCATAGTTGGGAGAAACAATAGCAGGATTCAGTGTTGCCAACTTAGTGATTTTGTATCTAGATTTGGCAACTTTTTGAACCAAATTAAGATTTTAGAACTGTGTATGAGACAGTGAGCTAATTTAGCTATTTTTGGACAATTTAGCTACAAATCTAGTGACTTTTTCATAGCTCTAAAATTTCCATTGGGTTCCCTAATTATGGAGCATATCTGAAAGCAGAAAACTAAGAGTGTGGCAGGAGAGTGCAAGAGAATGAGAACTCTCTGGCTAGAATGGGGCAGGAAAGTAAGAGTGAGACCTCCTTTGGCTAGAGTGACAAGCTGGCTGGTCCTGCCCTCTCTCCCCTCACTCCTCAGAACAGACTCTGCTGGTTCAGTGTCTCCCTATCCCCAATCCCACCCCCCCACCACAAGAGAATATGATGACATCATGGCTGAGCTCTGCTAGAAGGAGAGAAAAATCACAGCCAGAAAAAAAAAAAAAAAGTTGCAATAACTTTATTACCTTTCTAGCGGTTCCCGGCCACGCATTGCAGTGGCAGAGTCAGGTTCTTTACCCTCCCTCCCCCTTCCCCTTGCTCATTTACCTCAGTCACTCATCCTCCTCCCACTTGGTCCTCAACCCCCCCTCCCCTGTCCCCACTCCAACTCTCTCCCCTCACACTCTCCTCTCCCCTCATTCTCCCTCCCCTGACACTCACCTCCCCCTTCATTCTCCCTTCCCTCACTGTCACCTCCCCCCGCCTACTGCCTACACTTCAGATCATAAAACCTTTGTCTTTCTATTTCTGTGGTAAACCCCCCCCCCCAATCCCAACCCTTTAAATCAAATAATAACCCCCCACCCTCCTGCCCCCTCCCAAGACCTGGGAAATTAAAATTGTTGGTGCTACATGAGGTCTGTCCCTGGGTGTCTGTGCGCATTATGTAACCAAATAGAGGAGTGCCTAACCAAATTTGCACTTCCAGATTTGTTTTGTGGTCTGGGGAGGGCTATTTTGGTGCATTCCTGAGATCGTGCAAGTTTAGTGTATGTATTTGTGTGTGAACCTCCCCCTTCCCCCAAAAAACAGCCCTATGAGAAAAGTTCTCTTAAACTAACCACCCCACACTCTCCTGCCCCCCCTCCCCCAGCCCTGCGAAAAACAATAGCCCCCCCCCCCCCCCCCCCCAGAGTTGCTGAATGAATGAAACCTGCCCCCCCTCGTGACCCCTCCTCAAGATGTTCGCAATAAATTCATTACCACCCCCCACCCTCCAGACCCCCTGAGACCTGATAAAAATTTCATTCGGTGGAGCAGGCATTCAGGAGCGGTTCAGGAGCGATGTATTGGCGTTGGTCCGTCGGCTGCGAGCACTGAAACGGGTTCCGATGGCATCAATGGAAGTGTGAGCATGAATGTATCGAGGGCCGCACCATTCCTGTGGGGGGGGGGGAGAGAGAGAGCTCATCCTCTCCCCCCCCCCTACATTCTAAGGAACTAGTCTCCACGGACAGGATCCCTCCTGCTTGCTAGTGATGGCAGCGCAGTCTCCTTGCGAGAGATGAGGAGCAGGAGCCTGGGCAAGCAGCACTGCTGCTGTACCTTCAGTGCAGTACCCAGTATTGGTTGCCCATACACATCTGTGATCAATGTACAGATGATTTGAGAAGTTGATGTCAGGACTGTGTCAGGGACCGGGACCATCATTGGGTGCCCCTTGACACCAACGAGGTGCTGGGGCACCCTCGACACCAAAAGGCCCATTTACTATGGGTACCTTTGAATGCCATGCATGCTGTTGATTCACAGTTCTGGGCTGTAGGCACTGACAGGGGCCATGGATACCATCATGCGCCATGGGCCCTCGATGCACTGAAGGAACGGTATCGACTCGAGTGTCCTTGTCAGCCATGGGCATCAGTGCACCAAGATAGCAACATCTGGGGTTGTGGTCCATACCACATCAGGAACCAGGTCAGTCCTCAAGTGCCATGGTCATCCTCAAAGCCATCAGAGCTGCCCTTGAGGCCATGGAGGTGCGGGGCTGCCCTTTATTAAGCACATGGAGGCCATCGGGGTGTTTGCCAGCAATACTGTTCGTGGCTGCTCTCAACGATGTTGAGCACAATCGCACCAGGGTGCCATCAAGCTCCTGGTCATCCTCAAGGCCATTGACTGCTGGGGCATGGAGATCTTGAGAGCCCTTGAATTGCCATGGAAGTCCTCGGTCAGGCAGTCATGGTGCTGTCTAGCGTCGGGGTCGCCATCGACCTGAGGACTCCTGGAGTGCTGAGGCATCTAGGGTGCACCATGGCCAGTACCTTGAGGCGATCGAGCATTGGGGACACCATTGGGGACCCTTGCCAGTGTCCAGAAGGGCACCAGGGGGCAGTGAGATGTGCCAATGATGGCATATGACTTTCAGGTGCCCAGAGCTACCATACAGTACCAAATGCACTGTGATCACAAAGCATGGATGCCATTTTAGCTGGCGTCAGCTATAAGCATGGGCATGCTGTCTCGGCTGGTGTCAGCCATAGGCACGGGCATGGATGCCATCGAGCCTGAAGCATTGACACCTTCAGGTACATAGCTGAGCCAGAGAATTCCTGTTACAGGTAAGCAACTCTGTTTTAGCTATTTTTTACCCAATCTGGAGATTTCACAGTGGATCTAGTGACTTTCTTCAATAGGAGTTGGCAACACTGGCAGGATTTGAAACTGCTCTCTGGTAGAGATTGCGCAACAGATTTTGAAAGATGCAATTAGTAAACCATATTCTATGCTTTATTTTGGCAGAGGGAAATCTTCTAAATTCATTTTGTAGACAAATCTATACAGCCAGACCTCCAGTGCATAATTGATTAATAGCTCCTTTAATTCTTAGCACTCTTTCCACTGTACTGTTCTCACAATTCATGTGCCTCTGCTTGAGTTGCTAAACAGCTAAACCTTTTTCTTTTCCCAGCTTCCAGATATCAGAGAAAACTCAGTTCTTAATATCAAACATTTATTGAATAATAAACATTTTAACACTTAATGCGAATGGCATGGGATCAAGGATAGTTGCACAGATAACCAACCTGGTATAGCAGTAGCTATGATGAAAATTTCTGAAAGCTCAATCATAGGCAGACAACTGCAGCTGTAGAAGCAGCAGATGACTAGCAGCAGATGGGAAATAGATAAAGGTGAAAACAGTGATGCTGCTTAGAAGCTTGTAGAGGACATAGAGTTAGTTTGCCAACAGCCTTTTCCCAGCTGACATCTCAGAAGGATGTAAACTTTTCCAGGCATTCCTAGAAGCAAGAGACAAATAGGAAGAAACAAGAGAACTCAAACAGATGGAGGGAGCAAACAGGAATAGATCCAATGGGGAGCTCTGAATCATTCAAAAAATAAACAGTAAAAGGAGCTGTACATATGCAGAGACTCTAAGCTAAGCAAAAGTAGAACAATTTTATTTATTGTGGTAAAAACTGGCTCAGAGTATTCTTCATCTGTTCACTTTGTCCACCAGTGATGTCAAACTAACAGGTCATAGTTTTTTGTTTCTCTTTTTTTCCTATCCATTTGCAGCAGTATTATCTCTTAGAGATGTGAATCGTGTGATCGATCGTCTTAACGATCGATTTCGGCTGGGGGGGGGGAGGGAATTGGATCGTTGCAGTTTTGAGTTTTAAAATATCGTGTAAATCGTAAATCGGAGGAGGGCGGGAAAACCGGCACACTAAAACATCCCTAAAACCCACCCCGACCCTTTAAAATAAATCCCCCACCCTCCCGAACCCCCCCAAAATGTCTTAAATTACCTGGGGTCCAGTAGGGGGGTCCCATTGTGATCTTCCACTCTTGGGCCACGGGTGTGTTGATAGAAATGGCGCCGGCGCCATTTTGGTTCCTGTCCCCCGACCTCACGAGCGTAGGAGATCGCTCCCGGACCCCCGCTGGACCCACAGGGACTTTTGGCCAGCTTGGGGGGGCCTCCTGACCCCCACAAGACTTGCCAAAAGTCCAGCGGGGGTCCAGGAACGACCTCCTGCACTTGACAGGGCAAAGGTAGCGCCGGCGCCATTTCTATCAACGCACCCGTAGCCCGAGAGTGGAAGATCACAACGGGACACCCCCACTGGACCCTAGGTAATTTAAGACATTTTGGGGGGGTTCGGGAGGGTGGGGGATTTATTTTAAAGGGTCGGGGTGGGTTTTAGGGATGTTTTAGTGTGCCGGTTTTCCCGCCCTCCCCCTTCCCCCGATTTACGATTTTTGACAATAAATCTAGGGAATTCCTATTAAATATCGCCTCTAACGATTTTTGACAATTTAAAATATATCGGACGATATTTTAAATCGTCAAAAAACGATTCACATCCCTATTATCTCTGCTCCACTTTCTTGGACTATTTTCTGTTTCAAGGATAATTTGAAAAGAACTGTAAGGGATACATTTATCACCTCTAGCTCCTTCTCAGGCTGATGTAATCAGACATACGTAAAACTGTGCATCCAAACTAGGTGCCTGTTTTCAACACGTGCACAGCCACCTCTCCTGGGCACCCAATGCTATATTTAAATGAGCTGATGTAAAATGGATGCACTAGGGAGAAAGCCGACAGTCACTCAGCAGCACATGGTTCAGAGGGAGATATCTTCAAAGGATTCTAATGATGCATTAGAATTAGGGCATCCCAACAGTAAGTTTCCAATAATAAGAAATGTAGACCAAGTACCTGTAACTAAAAACTCACCTGAGTTAGGGATAAATTAGAATTTTTTTTATCAATTAAAAAGCAGAATGAAAATACAAACAAAGAAACAAACTTTGAAATGTTTGTATGCTAATGCCAGAAGTCTAAGAAGTAAGATGGGAGAATTAGACTGTATAACAGTAAATGATGACATAGACTTAATTGGCATCTCAGAGCCATGGTGGAAGGAGGATACCAATGGGACAGTGCTATACTGGGGTACAAATTATATCGCAATGACAGAGAAAAGCATCTGGGAGGCTGTGTGGCCCTTTATGTCCAGGATAGCATAGAGTCCAAAAGGATAAACATCTTGTATGAGACTAAATGCACAATCAAATCTTTATGGGTAGAAATCCCTTGTGTGTTGGGGAAGAGTATAGTGATAGGAGTATACCACCTGGCCAAGATGGTGAGATGGACAGTGAAATGCTAAGCAAAATTAGACAAGCTAACCAAATTGGTAGTTCAATAATGGGAGATTTCAATTACCCCAATATTGACTAGGTAAATGTAACATCAGGACATGCTAGAGAGATAAAGCTCCTGGAAGGAATAAATGACAGGTTTTTTTTGAGCAATTGGTTCAGGAACCAAGATAGGGAGCAATTTTAGATCTAATTCTTAGTGGAGCACTGGATTTGGTGAGAAAGGTAACTGTGGAGGGGCCATTTGGCAATAGTGATCATAATATGATCAAATTTGAATTAATGACTGGAAAAGGAACAGTAAGCAAATCCAAGGCTCTAGTGCTAAACTTTCAAAAGGTAAACTTTGATAAAATGAGAAAAATAGTTAGAAAAAAAACTGAAAGGAGCACTACAAAGGCAAAAAGTATGCAAGAGGCGTGGACATAGTTAAAAAATACCATCCTAGAAGCACAGTCCAGATGTATTCCACACATTAAGAAAGGTGGAAGGAAGGTAAAATGATTACCGACATTGTTGCAAAGGTGGTGGACCCTTGGCCCAAGATGGGGTTGGTGCTACCCATAGGGCAAACCCCCCGGTCCCCACCATCATGAGGCAGAGCTGAACGGGAAACAGAGGCCGACTGGAGCTTCGCCAGCTCTGTGTTAGTGTTTGAGATAGTTGTGGGTGGATCCTTGGGCCGGTGGCAGATGACCACACCCCCGGGGGAAGATCCTGAGAGGAACCACCGGTCAGGCTCAGAGTTTGGAGATAGACCCACACTAGTTCTTTTATTAAACAGTATATTGACCCACCAGAGGTGGCAGTAGTGAGCTGGAAGCGCCCGGCTGGGTTGTAGTCCCTCAGATACTGGAACAGCAATCCTGGATAACTGAGACAATAGTCTCTTAGAAGCAGCCCAGGAGCTGGAAATGAATTAGGCCCTCAAGGATCGAGTACCTAGTTCCAGGGAATTAGGCCCTCAAGGATCGAGTACCTAGTTCCAGGGAATGCACTGGTGTTGTAGGCAGCGAAGACTTCCTGGCAGAAGTGGTATTCAATAGCAAGTCCGGGAACGTGGGCCCTAGAGGAGCGATTACTGGTTCCAGACTGCGACCTGAAAAACAAGAGAGAGAGCGAGGCCCCCGAGAGCGGGTACCTCTGGTAAAGTCCGAGGAGGCAGAGTAGCAAGGTGTGCAGAGAGCGAATCCCTTCCACGGCAATACCTGGAGGAAGCTAGGTAACCTTTCCTTGCTAACTCGATTAGTTAGTGAATTCAGAGACCTTAAGTATCTGGTGAGGATGACGTCATCTCAGGGGGATGCCCCTGAGGTTCGCGCCACTGCTGGTACTTGAGTCGGGGCCGCAACGCGCGCACGCCCTTAAGCTTCTGGGAAACATGGCGGAGTGCAGCGTCTAGCCGGTCTGGGGACGCCGGAGGAGGTTGGCAAGATGACGCCACGGCAGCCAATCTTCCATCAAGCAAAGAGGGAGTCACCAAAGAGGTAAGGTGGGCGTAGTGGAGACGTCGGGCAGCGATGGTCACAACACTCTCGTTCCCCACAGGTTGACCCCTTGGGAACTGGGGTCAGCTGGAATTAGGCAGGCATCCGCATGGAGGATCCTGAGAAGAGTGTCCAAGGCAGAGGCTATGTAGGGATACAGCGGAGCAAGGGTCAAAGCCAATAGTTCAGATCATGGTCCAAACGTAGCAAGGATCAAAACCAGTATCAGTCCTGAGCATGGTCCAAACATAGCAAGGGTCAAAGCCAGTAATCAGTCCAAGGCAAAGGGCTAGGCAGGAACCAGGAATGGAGTCAGGAACAAAGAACGAAGGCAGGAACAGGATCCAGGAATGAAGTCAGGAACAGGACGAGCAACGAGCACACTACAAGCGTGGAGACCTGATGCCAAGGCAAGCTCTAACTTTCAGAGCTCACCTTAAATAGTCCCAGGCTGATGATATCACTGGAAAGGGCTGGCAGCTCTAGCCTGCCGTGGGCCCTTTAAATAACCTAAAGAGGCATGCATGTACGCCTGGGGAGACTGGATGTGAGGAGCAGATGGCGGCGGTGTCTCCGCCGCATTCCAAGGCCTGCCAGAGGCAAGCAGGGCCGCGGAGAGGAGGGCAGTGCCGGATGCACTCCCTCCACATCGCTGGGGAGCCGGGGCCCATCCCCAGCAAGGCGGCGACACTAGTCTCAGGCTCTGTGGCCGGCCAATGCAACAGGCATGGTTAAAAGATGAGGTGAAAGAGGCTACTTAAGCCAAAAGATCTTCATTCAAAAATTGGAAGAAGGATCCAACAGAAGTGTTGGCAAGTTAAATGTAAGACATTGATAAGACAGGCTAAGAGAGAATTTGAAAAGAAGTTGGCCATAGAGGCAAAAACTCACAATAAAAACTTTTTAAAATATATCCAAAGCAGAAAGCTTGTGAGGGAGTCAGCTGGACTGTTAAATGATCGACGTGATAAAGGGGCATAAGAACATAAGAACATGCCATACTGGGTCAGACCAAGGGTCCATCAAGCCCAGCATCCTGTTTTCAACAGTGGCCAATCCAGGCCATAAGAACCTGGCAAGTACCCAAAAACTAAGTCTATTCCATATTACCGTTGCTAGTAATAGCAGTGGCTATTTTCTAAGTCAACTCAATTAATAGCAGGTAATGGACTTCTCCTCCAATAACTTATCTAATCCTTTTTTAAACACAGCTATACTAACTGCACTAACCACATCCTCTGGCAACAAATTCCAGAGTTTAATTGTGCGTTGAGTGAAAAAGAACTTTCTCCGATTAGTTTTAAATGTGCCACACGCTAACTTCATGGAGTGCCCCCTAGTCTTTCTATTATCCGAAAGAGTAAATAACCGATTCATATCTACCCGTTCTAGACCTCTCATGATTTTAAACATCTCTATCATATCCCCCCTCAGTCGTCTCTTCTCCATCGGGCTGAGATCCAAGGGCAAGTCAAGGTAAGACTGTTACACTATCTTGGGTCCACTAACCAGACTGTAACACCTAGAAAAGCCTCAAAACTTCTAGAACAAAATAATTTTGAGTGATGAGACCAAAATTGAACTTTATGGTCACAACCATTTCTACTGTGAAGCATAGAAACATAGAAACATTGAAATGATGGCATAAGAAGACCAAACGGCCCATCCAGTCTGCCCAGCAAGCTTCGCACTTTTTTTTCTTCTCATACTTATCTGTTTCTCTTGGCGCTTAGTAACATTTTGGTTCTATTTCCCTTCCACCCCCACCATTAATGTAGAGAGCAGTGTTGGAGCTGCATCTAAGTGAAATATCTACCTTAATTAGTTAGGGGTAGTAACCGCCGCAATAAGCAAGCTACACCCATGCTTATTTGTTTACCCAGACTATGTAATTCAGTCCTTGTTGGTTGTTGTCTGTATATAGATCCACTTTTCTTCATGCCCCCTGCCATTGAAGCAGAGAGCTAGGCTGGATATCATGAAGTATCGGTCTTCCTCCCCTGCCGTTGGAGCAGAGAGCTATGCTGGATATGTGTGAAGTATCGGTCTTCCTCCCCTGCCGTTGAAGCAGAGAGCTATGCTGGATATGTGTGAAGTATCGGTCTTCCTCCCCTGCCGTTGAAGCAGAGAGCTATGCTGGATATTAGGGATGTGAATCGTTTTAGGACGATTAAAATTATCGTCCGATAATTTTAATATCGTCTTAAACCGTTATGGAACACAATACAATAGAGATTCTAACGATTTATCGTTATAAATCGTTAGAATCGTGAGCCGGCACACTAAAACCCCCTAAAACCCACCCCTGACCCTTTAAATTAAATCCCCCACCCTCCCGAACCCCCCCCAAATGAGTTAAATAACCTGCGGGTCCAGCGGCGGTCCGGAACGGCAGCGGTCCGGAACGGGCTCCTGCTCCTCAATCTTGTTGTCTTCAGCCGGCGCCATTTTCCAAAATGGCGGCGAAAAATGGCGGCGGCCATAGACGAACACGATTGGACGGCAGGAGGTCCTTCCGGACCCCCGCTGGACTTTTGGCAAGTCTCGTGGGGGTCAGGAGGCCCCCCACAAGCTGGCCAAAAGTTCCTGGAGGTCCAGCGGGGGTCAGGGAGCGATTTCCCGCCGGCGCCATTTTCCGTACGGAAAATGGCGCCGGCAGGAGATCGACTGCAGGAGGTCGTTCAGCGAGGCGCCGGAACCCTCGCTGAACGACCTCCTGCAGTCGATCTCCTGCCGGCGCCATTTTCCGTATGAAAACGATTCGCGGCGGGAAATCGCTCCCTGACCCCCGCTGGACCTCCAGGAACTTTTGGCTAGCTTGTGGGGGGCCTTCTGACCCCCACGAGACTTGCCAAAAGTCCAGCGGGGGTCCGGAAGGACCTCCTGCCGTCCAATCGTGTTCGTCTATGGCCGCCGCCATTTTTCGCCGCCATTTTGGAAAATGGCGCCGGCTGAAGACAACAAGATTGAGGAGCAGGAGCCCGTTCCAGACCGCTGCCGTTCCGGACCGCTGCTGGACCCGCAGGTTATTTAAGTCATTTGGGGGGGGTTCGGGAGGGTGGAGGATTTAATTTAAAGGGTCGGGGGTGGGTTTTAGGGGGTTTTAATGTGCCGGTTTTGCGATTTTTCGATTTTTCGATTTTTCACGATTTTTCACGATATTTTACCCCCCCAAACGGCAACAATACGATTCCCTCCCCCTCCCAGCCGAAATCGATCGTTAAGACGATCGAGGACACGATTCACATCCCTACTGGATATGCATTGAAAGTGAAGTATCAGGCTTATTTGGTTTGGGGTAGTAACTGCCATAACAAGCAAGCTACTCCCTGGTTTTTTGTAAATGCAAGTCCTTTTTCCCACATTTCCTCTTGCCGTTGAAGCTTAGAGCAATGTTGGAGTCGCATTAACCTTTTGTATGTTTATTGAATAAGAGTATTGTTGTGAGGCCTGGCCACGATCACTCACGGCCAGACCCCCCCTACCTCCTCTTCTCGGGCCGAGCAGGATCCCCCTCGTGGCGGTTGGCAGCGCGCAGGCCACGGCGCGAAGGCAGGAAGACATCAGGGAGCAGCGTCGAAGAAGCCGTGGCTGGCTCCGCCTCTTAAAGGGGCCGTGACGCTGAAGCGAGGCCGGTCCCGGAAGATGATGTCATCGGTGAGGGAGATTTAAACTCCCTCAGTCAGGAGCAAGACGCCTTCGCAACAGGTTCCTGTAGTTGGCTGTGTTTTGTGCTCACCTGTGGCTCCTGGTTCGACTTTTGGATTGCCTTGGACTTCGTTGTTTTGCTGCCTGCCAAGACCCCTGCTTGGATTTTGGACTTTGTTTGGATTGCTGCCTGCTGACCCTTGCCTGGAATCTGGACTTCGTTATTTTGCTGCCTGCCCTGACCCGTGCCTGGAATCTGGACTTTGTTGTTTGCTGCCTGCCCTGACCCTTGCCTGGAATCGGGACATAGTTTTGGTTGCCGCCAGCCCAGACCCATGTTGGTACTTGTACTGTGTACCAGCCTCCTCACTGAGGACTCCGTGTCAAGGCTTCGCAGAACTTCCACCTGCCGGAGACGAGTTTGTATCGATCTTCTTTGTTAAAATACCAACATGAAACATTGGCAGCCAAGAAGGAGTATTATTCTAAAAAGATTCATGAGATGGGTGATAATTCTAGAGAATTATTTTCGTTTGTTCATAGATTAACTGAAAAGAAAAAAAACAATTTTAATATGGCCTCCTCTACACTCTCAGCTGATTCTTTTGCCAGTTATTTCTCAACTTAATTGGATAAAGTTCTCTCCATCTTTATGGACTTAGGATCTCTGTATTCGAATACGCCTTCTAGTGCTTTGCTTTCTAGCACGTTATCATCTAGTATTATGACATCTAGTTCTTCTTCTCTATGGATAGAATTTGACTTGGTAGCCTCTACGGAACTTTCTAGCTTACTTGTAAATTTGAATAACACTATGTGTCCTGTTTTGAATATCTCTATGGTCACCTTTAGAGGTATTTTCGATATTTTGAAAACCTCTATTACTAATGTTGTAAATCATTCGCTTAAATCAGGTATAATGCCTTCTCTTTTGAAATCTGCAGTTGTTAAACCTTTGCTTAAAAAACCCTCTTTAGATGCTAGTGATTTAGCCAACTATAGGCCTATCTCTTCACTTTCACTCCTCTCTAAATTAATTGAAGGAATTGTGTTAAAACAATTCACAAATTTCTTAGAGAAGCATGAGATATTGAGTCCACATCAATTTGGTTTTCGACGTGGTTTAAGCACAGAACTACTTCTTATTTCCTTAATTGATTCTATTAAACATAGTCTCGATAGTGGACAACAGTTCATTTTGGTTTCATTGGATATAACATCTGCTTTTGACTCGATTGACCATCAAATCTTGTTACTCCGTCTTCGTGAGTGTGGAATTGATGGGTCAGTTTTGGCTTGGTTTGAGAGTTATTTGTCCAATCGTTCTCAAATCATCAAATTTAATAACTCTTCCTCTGAGTTACAACAGGTAAAGACTGGGGTTCCACAGGGTTCTGCCCTTTCGGCGATGCTGTTTAATGTCTATCTTGCCCCTATTGCTAAACTCTTGGCCATCATCATTGATGGGTATAAAATCTATGCAGACGATATCCATAAAAGTGCAGAAGTCTTGGTCTGAAACAGTTGAGTTGCTTTCTTTCTGTATGAATTCCATCACTCGTTGGTTAAAACATAATAAGCTTCTTCTGAATACTAGCAAAACCTCTATGCTGTTGATTCATCGTCCCCATTCTCAACCTGTTTCTAATACTATATCTTTTGAGAATTTTTCTTTTTCTCTCTCTAAACCGATCAAGAGTTTGGGTTTCTTGATAGATTCAACCTTGTCATTTAAAGCACAGATTAGTTCTGTAATTAAAGTAGGTTTCTTTAAGTTGAGACTTTTAGCTGGTTTACGACACTTATTGTATGAAGCCGATTTTTTGATGGTCGTACGGGCCATCATTTTTCCACATATTGACTATTGTAATAGTCTTTACATTGGTCTGCCTAAAAATTCAATTCGTTCACTTCAACTTCTGCTGAATTCAGCAGCCAGGTTAGTGTCTTCTTCTAAGTGTTCCAATCAAATTACTCCAGTTCTATGTAGACTTCAGTGGCTGCCTGTGATAGAACGTATATTTTTTAAGATAGGCATGATAGTTTTTAAACTCCGTGCTCTACCTTCTGATGTCTGGTTTAATGCTTTACTTCGGATCCATAAGCGAGCCAGAACTCTTAGGTCTTCTCAACTAAATTTACTTGAAGTGCCCTCAGTGAGATTAGCCCATTTATATAGTACAAGGGAAACAGCTTTTTCCATAGCGGCACCTAATCACTGGAATATGATCCCGTTTGATCTTTGATCTATCGAAGATGCTAAGAAATTCAAAACATCTTTTAAGGAATTTTTGCTCAATCGTACATACAATTGTTAAAGCAAATACCTGAATAAGTCAATGCCTTTGGTTATGAAGATTAGATGAGACTTTATTTGTCTTTTTTTTTAGACAATATGTATTGTTGTTTTATTATTATTATTTCGTTATTTAGTTTCTATGAAACTATATTGTCTCTATATGTACCTTTGTTTGTTATGCTTTTATTATGTATGTGTATTTTGTATATCGCCTAGGCCTAACAGTGTTAGGCGATTAATAAATTTTATAAATGAAAAATTAAATGAAATGAGTCCGCCTGAGTACTGCAGGTGGGTGTCATCTCTTGCTCCGGTTCAAGGGTGTTATGCTTCCGGGATGTGAACCCTTGGTTCAGCGAAGAATGAATGTTCAATCGCTGATTCGCGAGGCCTAGACCAGGACTCTCACGGAGATCTGGATGCAGGTGCCTCCAGCAGGTCGTGGACTCAAAGGTGGATGTCCTCAGCAGGTCGTGGAAAGTAACGCTGAGCTGGCGCCTCCAGCAGGTCGTGGACTCAAAGGTGGATGTCCTCAGCAGGTCATGGAAAATAAAGCTGAGCTGGCGCCTCCAGCAGGTCGTGGACTCAAAGGTGGAACAATTCAGATAAAGGGAGTTGAAGGAAACTCCACAGTCAGTCCAAGGGTCGAAAGCCACAGGATACCTCACAGCCGGTCCAGGGGTCAGAAGCCAAAGAATTCGCCAAAGCCGGTCCAGGGGTCAGAAGCCAGAGAATTCGCCAAAGCCGGTCCAGGGGTCAAAACCACAAAACAAGTACAGGAACCACAAACAGGAACAAGCCAGGAGCCCAGAGGAAGTCAAGGCAAGGTCTGAGGTGCAGGCCTTGCCTTTAAATAGTTCCCTACCAGCAACACACCCGGGGAGAGCCAATCCGGGCACAGAAGGCCTTCCAGCAGCGAATCTTGAGTTGCAATGTAAGCCCCTGAAGGGGGCGGAGCCAGCAACCCGGAAAAGAAGAGAGAACGCCGCGGCCATGATGTGCTGCGGACCGCGGGCCCCGAACCAAGTCCCAGCACTCCTTCAAGAAGAACGCGGCGGTCTGCCGCGCCGGTAAGGGGCCGTTTCCGGTCGAGGCTTGCCGCGATCGCGGCTCACAACAGTACCCCCTCCTTTAGGCCTCCCTCTAGAAGGCTTGGGCTTTTCGGGATGAACCGCGTGGAAGTTCTTGAGAAGATCTTTATCCAGGATATTTGTAGCCGGTTCCCAGGAATTCTCTTCTGGTCCGAAACCCTCCCAGGCAAGAAGGTACTCCCATTTACGACCTCGTTTGCGCACATCCAGAACTTCTTTAACTTGGTAAACGGTATCTTCTTCAGCCCTTACCAGCGGAATACAAGACAACCACATTCCTAGCCACTTTATCTGCTGAATACTATAAGGAAATTATCAAAAGGAGTAGTGACCAAACTATTAATCAAACATACTTGTTACAAAGATATTTATTTAAAAAAACCTTAATATATCTAATCTATATATCTAAAAGCTAAAACCCCATGAACACATAGAGAAATTTGTATATTCTAAAAATGACATTTAGTAGTACCAATTGTATCCATCTATCCCCAATGTGTTGCATTTCATTCACTATGAATTGTCTCCAGGGGATATTAATATCATTAATGAGTCATGAAAACATTTTTAACCCATTTTCTAACCTTAGGATGAAAGATTTTGCAACCTGTGTGAGATAGATGACAGCACTTTGCAGTAAATATAATCTGTTTGTGGTAAATTTCTTCATAGCCGTTTATCTTGAATTACTCAAAGCAGAAATTTCATATCGTTCAAAAATCGCTGATTTTCAATATCAGTATAATCCTACTTCCAAAAGCAGAACAGCACTGACTTCAACTACATACTTCTTTTTCAAAGCATGCCTTAGTGCTGCATTTGAATAATCTCCGTCTCTCAACATAGTCAACTTGCCAGAAAAACATTTGACAAGGAAGTATATTATGTAATACTGCTTCAGCAACAGCAGAGGGCAATGTTGATCTAGCAATGGATTCTGACTCACTTTTCACTTCCCTCAGCTTTTATCTTCTGCCAGTGTATGCATAATGGAATCAAAAGAATCCCAGCTCCAAGTAAAGCAGACATTTGTCTATTGTGCAGTAAACTATTGATACTAGTATACAAACCTTCTCTATAAGGCACTCTTTTATTATGGTAATCACAATAATGCTGTTCTTAGTTTAACTAATTCTCAAAATAACCTTATATTAATTTCCACATTTGTTAACTCTCCCTTTATATAGAGACATTGCTGTAGTTTTCATACAGTTCCCAGGCCGATACAGTACCGACACGTAAAATAAAGTGCGACTCTGTCCAGCGCCCACTCCTTTGACGCTACCACATTTTGTTTCTCAATCCGCGCAATTCAGTATTCAAATTAGATGCAAATCCAAGCAGCACCTAAAGCGCGGTTAGAGTTCGCTAATGATTTTACTGTATAGGACATTATAGAATGCCTATACAGTATCCAGGGTGCGCTGCTCTTCCACACATGTCATTTCCATGGAACAGGAGTTGTCATTTCAAAAATGTAACTAATTACAAACTTTTCATCGATCTTAAAATTAACATCCACACCATGGTCGTTGGTCGGAAAGCCCCGCTACCTTCAGACATTCTTGGCTGCTGCCTTGAGCACCTGGAAAGGTTGATTGGCCATTCAAAAGTAGCGGGGTATGTAGCTAGCGTGGCCTCTGAAAACGTAACGAATCTCATCGAGCTTGAAAATTAATGTCCACGCCATGGACGTTGGTCGGAAAGAGGCGGGAACATCCATGGTCGCAGGCAGGCCCCGCTACCTTCCATGTCGTACGTACAACCAACTTTTCCGGGTGCTCAAGGCAGCGTTCCCCCTTCGTGACATCATCGCCGCGTCATAATCCTACCTTGGACGTGTATATAAGTCGCATCTCCAAGTAACAAAGTCCCTTTGTATTTGGTTCATGCCAGGACAGACCGGTTACCACTGTTTCTTTGGATATCTATCAGAAGGTCGGCAACGCTTTCAGCAGGTAGGAGACACTTCTTTCCAACAGGCCGCACATGGACCCCGGGAGTCATGGACGCTTAGAGGCCATGCTAGCTACATACCCCACTACTTTCGAACGTCCAACCAACCTTTCCAGGCACTCAAGGCAGCGGCCAAGGACGTCTGAAGGTAGCGGGACCTCTGACCATGGACGGCAGTCGGAAAGAGGAGGGAATGTCCATGGTTGCAGGCCTCAATACCTTCCGACGTCCATGGCCTGTGGCGGAGGGCCGCTGCCTTGAGCACCCGGAAAGGATTATTAGCGGGGCCTACGACATGGACGTTCCCGCCTCTTTCCGACCAATGTCCATGGTGTGGACGTCCATGGTTTGAGGCCCCACTAGTTTTACAGATGACTAGCGGGGAATCTGAGCGAGGAAGTCCTCTCTCCTACTCCTGCGTCTAGCTGCTGTCCATTGGAACATTTTGTTTTTAATTTTGCTGATTTTGGCTCTTTACTGTATGCTCTCCTTGCCCCCTCTTCTTTCAGGGTCATTCTTTTTATAATTTTGCTGATTTTGGCTCTACTGTATGCTGTCCATGTGCCCCTCTTCTTTCAGGGTCATTCTTTTTATAATTTTGCTGATTTTGGCTCTTTACTGTATGCCGTCCATGTGCCCCTCTTCCTTCAGGGTCATTCTTTTTTTAATGTTGCTGATTTTGGCTCTTTACTGTATGCTCTCCTTGCCCCCCTCTTCTTTTAGGGTCATTCTTTTTTTCATTTTCTCTCCATTCATTAATCCCTTTTCTCCAGTTTTTTTTCTCCTATTCAGACAATCATGCCAGGAAAACATTCCATTGCACGGGTAGAGGCAAAGTCTGGAGACTGGCAACCGCTGGCAGGCACAAGTTCAGGCTCTTGCTTGATGCTGTCCATGGGCCCCTCTTGTTTCTGGTTCACTATTTTTTTTTCATTAAATCTGCTTTTGTCTATTTTCGTCATGCTGTCTCTCCATTCATTAATCCCATTTCTTCTTTTTTTTTTAGCATTCAGGCATTATCATGGCTGGAAAACATACTATTGCACAGGTCGAGGCAGAGTACAGTGATCTTCAACAGCAGGAAGGCACAAGTTCTAGCCAGCTGTCCAAAAAGCGAACCCGTAACGCTTGCTTTATGGATGAAGAAAAGGAGTTACTGTGCCATGCTGTCTGTGACAAATATAAAGTTCTCTTCAAGTCCAAGGTTTCTTGCTCCATGAAGAAACGGAGTTGGGAGAAGATCGCACAGGTTGTGAGCTCCCTTTCTGTTACTCCCAGGGACGTAAAACAGGTACAGCACCGGTGGCGCAACACTAGAAAAGAGGTGAAAGAAAAGGCTTCCAAAATTGAAGTGGCGGCAAAGAGGACCGTCGAGGGCCATCTTGCCATATAGTGTTGACACCACTGGAGGAGCTGGTTCTCAGTACTGTGAGGCCAGAGGTCATGGTCAGTGTGCACACACTGTTTGGCGCTGACACTGGAGCAAGTGAAGGTATGCATAAACATATATCTTGTTTGCATTGCATGTTAACTTTTGTGTTCTTGGGGGGCAAACTGTTGACAACTCGCTGCAACTTCTTTCTCCTTCTTTCTCCACAGATAGAGTGAACGAGAATGACGTAATTAGCGAATAATCCATTCCCACGCCTGACGAATTTGTATTCCCCATGTCGAACGCTGACTCCCCCAGCCAACACGTCTCAACAGAGGAAATTGTCACACTTAACCTGTTCGATATGTCTTTAGTGAGCCAAGAACCTGAGGCATCTGTACCCCTGGAACCATTTGTAGTACAACCTAGACATCTGTACCCTTGGAACCATTTGTAACATCAGAGCCATCTCTGCTACAGGCTGCTGCTACACCAGAACAGGAAGTGACAACAGTATCACAGGACCTGGAACAGGCATTATTTGGAATTGATGGGCTAAGCGAGCAGTTTATGACTGGAATTACCTCTCGACAGGATCAACACAATGACTTGATGCTCCAGGAACTGAGGCTGATCCGAGCCGATATCAATGGTGCGCTGGCTTCTCATTCAATTTTGATGAAGGAAATGATGAAGGAAATGATCAGCGCCAATAGAGATGTTGTCTCAGCTTTTCGTTCCATTAACCACCCATAATATTTTTTAAATAAAAGTTTGTTTTATCCATAAACTGACGTTTCATTTTTGTTACAACCTACTCCTCACAACACACAATACTTTCATTCAATAACAAAATAAAAAAATATACTAAATAATCAAACTCATACTGTTTGCAATTTAAAAAAAATATATTTTTTTTTAAACTATTTTTTAACAACAATAAAAAAATATTTTTTTAACAGAACTGGCATGGGAAAGGGGAAGGAAAGGGAAGGGACCATGCCATGGGGGAAGAGGAGGATCATCGTCATTGATGATGTGGAGACGGTGGCCGTTCCACAGGAGCCCGCGCCATAACCAGGAGGGATTGTGCTGTTGCCATTGAGCATAGCAGCTCTATAATCTCCTGCTGGCCATGGCACAGGTCATGAAGGACAGTCAATGCCTGCACCGCCAGTCCCTCCAGGTCATCCAGGCTGCAGGTCGACCGGACCTGGAGAGCCAGCACAGCATCCAGGCGCCCTCAAGGGCTGAGGGCTCTTCCCCGGATGCTGCGCTGGCCTCCAGCCGTTGACCTGCACCTGGATGCTCTGGAGAGACGGGGTGGACAATGTCGATGACGTCTTTCTCGTCCCCCATGACTGGTGGGGCAGGAGGGATGGGGGCTGGAGACAGTTCCGGTGGTGGCTCCTCTCCTTCCTCCTCTGCCAATGTTTCTGAAAAGAGAAAAAGTGAAAGCGTTACTGCTGCACATGCAAAGATCAAGAATGGTTGGACGGGGAAATATCTTATAACCATTATTAAACAAGACCTCACCCCTTGCATCATCGTAAGCATGACATTTCAAATTCAAGGTGTGCCAGACTGTATAAAACATCAATATGCCATACTTTTAAAAGGCCAATACTATTAAAGGTTCATCTTGCTGGTGTGGAGAGAGTTGTGGTGGTGGTGGTGGTGGAGGAGGAGGAGAATGGCCTGGAGAAGCAGCATCTGAGGACTGCTCCTCATCTTCCTCTAATGAAGTCTCTGAAAAGAGAAAAAGCGAAAGCGTTACTGCTGCGCATGCAAAGATCCAGAATGATAGGAAGGAAAAATTTCTTATAGCCATTATTAAACAAGATCTCACCTCTTGCATGGTAACCATGACATTTCAATTTCTTTAAGGGTAACCAACAGTACATACCTTCCGCCGCTCCGCAGTGGGTGCGCAGACCCCGCAGGTACTCCTGCTCCTCCATTCAGAGCCTTCGGGCCCTCTTTTTCAATGCCTCAACCTGGCGACACAATAAAACAAATAGAAAACATATTAAGTTGCTATTTAACTTTTGCTTTGCTTTTGAGGCAAGAATCAATTCGAAGGCAACATGCCAAGTGTCAGTTTTTCTTTTCTGACCCCCAGAAATGCAAAACAACACCAAAGCACTAAATTTATTTGAACTAGGGTTGGTTTTTTTTTCTGCTAGCTGGAAGTATGAGCTGTGTCATTCTTTACAAGCAACATAAACGAGACCTTGGCCTACCCAACAGAGGCCTATGAACTTACCTCCCTCGGGAAGGACGACTGGGCATCTGCCAGGCCTCATCGGCCCGATCCTGGTCCTGCAGATGCCAAGGGCGAAAATGAAGGTGGTGTTTGTCATCCACAATTAAGGTGGCCAGGAGCCAGACATCAGCATCGCTCATATTCGGGAGCCTCCCACGCGGCATGTTCAGAATTCCAAAAGCATTAACAAAATGGCCATCCGGGCGTGGCCACAGGAGATGGCGTTTGACATTCAAGCATCCTGCGTCCTTCTCCCGGCATCCGTAGAGGCATCCATGTCGCCGATGGAGCCGCAGGGATGCCTAATTGTAGATGCCGGAGGAAGGCCTGGTGTGGCGTCCTACTCCCAGTGTCCGTAGAGGCATCCATATCTTCGCTGGTCCCCGGAGCATCATGGACGCCGAAAAAAGGTAGGAAATAATATAAGAAAGTATAATAAAAAATGGAAAGGAACCGGGTGATATATCACTTGAAGGTTTGCAGGAAGGCACGGCAAATCTTCGTGAACTGGAGATCTCTTTATCCCCAGAAGTTAGACTCCTTCCTGAGAACCCTGCTATTGTAAGAACTGATCTGATTACAGACAATCTATCGCCTATTGAAGAAAGTGGCGAGTTGGGAATTGGACTGGGGACAACTTCAGATATGCGAGCAGAGCAAACTAGTTCTACTAGTAAACCGGGGGGGAGACAACTGAAGGTTTTTTATCAGCTCAGGGCCAAGATTTAAAAGGAGGGAAAATGGAAATAATTTCCAGAGAGACCTTTAGTTTTTTCCCTGGAAACCATCTGGGAAACCTTAGTTATTTTAAATAAAAATGTGTCATTACAACCGAATCCAATAGTTAATAATTTGGAGAAAATAGAGTTAAGGATTAATAAGATAACTGCTGATGATGGTGTAAGGGATCAGCTCATTGAAAAAAATACAGCTGAATTGAAGACATTAAAAAATTTAAATGAGCTAATTGTAAAAGAAAATCAATATCTTTCTAGGAAAATGGAGGGCATGGAAAACCAACAGAGGAATAAAAACTTAAGGCTGGTTAATTTTCCCAAAGTTCCACATCTCTCAGCCAGAGAGATGTGGAATAAATATGCTATTGAAGTGTTAAAAATTCCCCAGCAAACGTTACCTCCCTTAACTCAAATATATTATATTCCCTCATGGAAAAATATAGACAAAGATAAAGAACAACCATCTTTGACACCTTTAAATGTAACTGATATACTAGAATCTACAAATTTAGACCTAGCTCAACCAGCCACTTTAGTAATTTCTTTTCTGTTAAATACAGACAAAAAGTGGGTTCAGAAGCTCTTCTTTAGGAACATAGAAGAAAAATGTTTTCAAATGTCTGTAAGAATGTTTCCTGGTGTCACCAAGGAAACTCAAAAGAGGAGAAAAGAATTTCTTAGTTTAAGAGCTGAAGTTGTGCAAATGGGTGCCTCATTTAAACTGGTTTCCCTGCAAATGCTGTGTTGAGTGTCAAAAAATTAGATATTGTTTCTATCAACCCTCACAATTAAGAAAACTTATAGTAGACAAACAAAATGAAGCTGCCCTGAGAAGTACAAGTATAACACCTCAGTAAGAACTCTATCTATAATTAATTATTTAGGGAACTCTGTTTGGATCGTCTGATATTTCTTTTCTTTCTCTTTAAAGTATGCCTTATTAAATTTCCTACATCTTTTTTCCCCATTATAGGGGACTTAGAAATTTTGGTGAAAAGATGATATATATATTTTGAATATTGGAATATTTCCTTAAGTTGTATTGTTTCGCTTTTTCACCCTGTATCTTAATCAAGTATATATGCTTGTATATTTTGAAAATATGATAAATAAATAATGAAAAAAAAATGGAAAGGAAGCAATTTATTGAGGCTAAAATCGTTGTGCAATTTATTGATTTTATACATCAAGACCAATTAACAAAGCAATGGAAAACATAGAGAAGACAAGGAAAAATTCCCCCCAAAAATTTTTTATTTGTTTCACTAAAGAGTAATTCTACTTTTCTGCTTGCTGGGAAATGGTTTGATGGATAGATCACAGCTCCTGAAAGAAACACAAAACAAGATTAAACATACTGTACAGGCATTAAAAGGATTATATCTCGAATTTTGCAGAGCTATGTACAAGCACCACATCAATATGGAGAAATGAATGTATAACAGATAAGAACTTACACGAGAAATAAGTTTTGATGATCCTTTGTCGGACATCGTTTCCCCATGCAGTGTTGTCCGCCTCAGCAGCCGGTTCTACAGGCGGATCTGGCGGCAAGTTTTATGCTACCTCTGCATCCACACCAAATCGCTGACAAATGCTGTGTAGCATGCAGCAGGCAACAATAATGCTCGCCACCTTTTCTGCACTGTACTGCAGTGCTCCCCCAGAGTGATCTAGACATCGGAATCATCCTTTCAGAACTCCAAAAGGCTGCTCGATCACGTTTCTGGTGCTGCCATGAGCCTCATTGTAGTGTTTTTCGGCCGCTGTGCGTGGAGACTGGAGTGGAGTTAGCAACCACGGCTTACAGCCATAGCCGCCATCACCTATATGGGGTATAAACAGGAATGCATCAAAAACAACTTCACAGCACTTAACTGCATAAACACATCATATATATAAATGCACACATAATTGTATACCTAACATCCCAGACCTGTACACATAACATAGAATCCCAGGCTGTAGCCGATGCCACTTACCAAGTAGCCAGCCTTCACTGTACTTCCCCTCTGGGAAATGGGTCCCCATAGATGAATGGCCAGAATGTAGGTGTCATGGCAGCTCCCAGGAAACCTTGCAACAACATTTAGAATTCGAAGGTGTGCATCACAAATGACTTGAACATTCATTGAATGGAAGTGCTTCTGATTCCGGAACGAACTCTCTTCCTCTGACCTGGGGGTAAACACAATATGGGTGCAGTCTATAGCACCAAAAACGTTTGGCATCCCTGCAATACCCATGAACCCACTGCGGACCATTGCAGCTCCACTGGATCCGTAGGATACCTGATGTACTTCCTCATCATGGCCTTCAAGACCTGTGCCAGATGTTGTGAAAAGGAGGCCTGGGTCATACCTGCAACGACATTCACGGGTTTTGAAAACTTCCGGTACCAAATAAATTTAAGGCACCAAGAGGTTTCGTCAACCCTGGCACATCATGGTGGCGATTGGCCAGGGGCTCAAGGTCGCAGCGCATATCTTCATATAGGAACAGGATTGCCCGTGAGCTCAGCTGGTATGTGAAAGAGAGTTGTTCGTGGGTGAAAGATCCGTCCTGGTCTGCCGATGGCCCTGTCCTGTGCATGGACGACTCTGTCCTGCTGTGCCTGCATGAAAAACAACAAAAGATATGAGAAAAACAACATAAGAAAAACAACACAAGAAAGTCAGCATAACCTAATAAAAAAATGTTGATAGTTCATTTAACAAATATATGGAAGCAACTGCACAACAGTCAGCGGAGCCTCAGGGATGCCCAAATCTAGACGCCGGAGGAAGGCCTGGTGCGGTGTCCTTCTAGCGGCGTCCGTAGAGGCATCCATGTCTCCACTGGACCTGTGGAGCCTCAGGGATGCCCAGAGATGCAACCGTTGGTTATTCACAACAACACATATACATATCTCCTCCGGTCTTGCTGCTGGGCTTTCCTGTTGGCTGTTGTCTCCAATCAGCCGTCTATAATTCGCTCACCGAGCATTTCTTATTCTGGTTTTCATCCGTAGGAAAAAGATTGCCAAAGACAATATATACATGTAGTCCATGACGCTGTCCGATGCTCTCCGAATCTGACTGTCACAGAGCACAGCACCACACTAACACCAGGGTCAGGGTAGACGCTAAATATAGTGGTTAAAGACACGCTAAATATACAGTTAAAGACGCGCTATTTTGGGCGCGTGTTACTGTATCGAGGGGAATAGCTAATCCAGTCATTAACTACCATTAACATACTATCTACATGCGGCGGGTGCTAATTGTAATGCGTCATTTTCGGCACATGCTAAGGATGAGCAAGTGCCTATTCTGAATAGTGTGTCCGGCTTAAGCGCCTAAAACGCGCGTCTAATTTGCGTTAAAAGGCGCACGAGCCCAGCCGTGTTTACTGTATCAGCCCGATATGGGTTAATCATGGTTTGCTGGATACAAAGATAGATAGATGAACCTAGGCTGGTTATTTACACTCTCAAATAGTACTAGGACTAAAGGACACTCCTTGAAACTAGCAGACAACAGATTTAAAATAAATATAAGATAGTTAATGACAGTGGATAAAGAATAAAATGATCCATATAGTCTGCCCAACAAGGTTTTTTAGGATAATGATTATCATTCCATGCCCATCAAGTTTTTAGGATAATGATTGCTACCCTCATGCCTTCTGTTAAGGGCATAGAAGCCAATTTTTCAAAATGATTGAGGGTTAGAAAAAAACTGAAAGGTGCAGCTGCAAAGGTTAAAAGTGTTTAACAGGCTTGGACATTGTTTAAAAATACAGTCCTAGAGGCGCAGTCCAGATGTATTGCACGCATTAAGAAAGGTGGAAGGAAGGCAAAATGATTACCGTCATGGTTGAAAGGTGAGGTGAAAGAGGCAATTTTTTTTTCTTCAAATTTTCAATTTAGTTAAACAACATTTGACATTCTGGCCATATTTGAGCAAATTATCTTAATACACAGCAAGAAAGAAAAGAACTATTTCAAACACATGTTCATTTTAAGACCTCCATTTGGGGACTGATAATCTAAAAACTAAATTCAAAGAAAAGAAATTCCAGCTTTTTATCTATTTGTCTGTGTATTATTACTCTTTCTTCCTTTAACACTTAGACTATGAGGAAACAATTGAGGGGATTTCTCTATTCTGCAAAAACTTTTCCAGCTGTTCCGGGTCAAAAAATAAATGCTTTATAGTTCCTATTTTTATTAAGCATCTGCATGGAAATTGTAATTGAAATGTTGCTCCAATACTTACCACCCGCTGTCCCATTGCAAGAAATGTTTTTCTTCTCATTTGTGAGCTTTTAGCTAAATCTGGAAATAATGCCAATTTCTGGCCATAAAACTGTTGCGTCTGTCGGTCTCAGACGGCTGCGACCCTTGTGCCTCACTTTTTTCTCTGCTCTCCCCGCTAGCCTTGGGAAGATGGCTACAGCTGCATTTGCAAACCGCATTCTCCGGCGTCCCCGGAACGGCTATGGCAAAGCCTCACTCCATGTTTTTCCTGAGGGCCTCCTAGGGTACGCATGCGTGCACCGCCCACGTCTTTATCCACGTCATGGCGGGAACCTCGGGGGCGTCCCTCTCGAGTGTCGTCACGCCATCCGGGTATTTAGCCTATGCTTGTTTCCTAGCTCATTAAGTTAGCAAGGATTGGACTCGTCCGGTCTAAGCTACTCTGCCGCTTCCTTGCTGCCGCTGGAAGCTCTCTCTGCCCTTTGGGGTATTTCTCTAACTTGGGTACCCGCTCCTCGAGGGCCCTTTGCTTTATTTCAGGTGCCTTACTGGGATCAGGTATTCGCTCCTTGAGGGCCTGCTCTCCCTGCCTCGGTGCCTGTTACCATCTCTTCTGCCTGGTGGAATCATCAACCTTACAGCTACCATCTAGTGAGTAATGTAATTCTCAGTCTGTCTCATCTACAGCTCTGCCGTGCTGGGAAACCTACATCTGGATATCCCTATACCATCTTGGTGAGACGGGTTCCCTCTGCCAAGGGTTCCTGGACTGCAACCTCTGGATCACCTCACTACTGCCACCTCTGGTGGTATACATCAGCTATACAATAAAAGATTATCTCTGTGTTTGTGCGTCCTGAGTCTAGCCCAGTACTGTGGCTCTCCACAGGGCTCCTCCCCATGGGCGTGGTCATCTGCCACAGTACCCAAGAATCCACTCAAACACCTCAAAACCATAACAAAAACATTTTCTCAGAAGACTTAAAAACATTTTCATGATCCATATTTTATCATGCTCAAGAGCAAACACTGCAATTAATGTTGCTTTCCCCACAATCTCATCTTGTGATTCCTGCAGAAATTCAGTCAAATTTTCCAAAGGAGCTTGTAAAGGAATATTATTCTGCTTTTCTGCCTTAACAGGAACATAATAAGCTTTAGTTATTGGGGGTATAGAGTCATGAGATACTTTTAACACCACAGTATAAAACTCTAACTATCTCAATAGGAGTTTTTGTTATAGATTTGGGGAAATTTAAAATCCTCAAGCTTAACCTCTTAGAATTATTTTCCAAAGCTCATTGACTTCTATACCCTTCACCAGAGCCAAATCACACTTTTCCAATTTTTCACATTGTTTCTCAATCTTAACAATAGATTCTATATTACTTTTAATTCTAGCATCATGCTCCATAACCATAGGTTATAATGTTTTTACATCTTTTGAAATGCCCTCAATTTTCACAGCAAGAGAAATTTCAAGACTTTTAATTGCTGTCCATAGTGTTTCCAATGTGATCTGTCTTGGGATCTTAGGCAAGCTTGGAACAGTTTCTGGCAGAACATTAACCACAGGATTACTATCTGCCATTAATGACTGAGATCTTATATCTGCAGACTCTCCCATCAAAGAGGAACCCAAAGGGACACCACTAGTTTGTCCCAGGTTCACTTGCAGTTCTGCATTTAAGACTGAATCCAAAATTGGTGGAGTATGAACTTCAGGGCTTAGGGAGATGGAATTCCCCTATTGGTGTGCTGGTCTCACTAGGTTGCAAAAAACCAACTATGGACTGCTGGGACATCTAAATAGGGGGTGCTGTGGGAATTGATGGGTATACTCTCACAGTCCCTTTTCTCTTCTTCCCCATAGACCAATCGGTTTTGCAAAAGTAAAAAGAGAAGTGAGGTGGTCACTTACATCTGGGGAGTGGAAAGTTTGTTGCTCCAAGTCAGCAGTTTTTTCAGGGCAAAGCCGGGCGCCGCAGCAAGGCTGATTTTATGGCCTTCCTGACTCACGCTGATGACGTCGGGATCTGACCACTCCCCAGTCGCTTGCTCTGTCGGAGGTCCGCCCAGCTGAATGCTGCTGGTAGGCACCTGGTCTCCTCTCTCAGTCCTGTTGTAGCGTTATTACAAGGCTGATTTTATGGCCTTCCTGACTCGTACTGATGACCTCATGATCTGACCACCCCCAGTCGCTTGCTCTGTTGGAGGTCCGCCCAGCTGAATGCTCCCAGTCGACACCAGGTTTCTCCTCTCTCAGTCCCCGAAAGAGGCTATTTTGGCCAAAAAAACATCCTTCAAAAATTGGAAGAATGATCCATCTGAAGAAAATAGGATAAAACATAAGCATTGTCAAGTTAAGCGTAAAACATTGAGCAGACAGGTGAAGAGAGAATTTGAAATGAAGTTGGCCATAGAGGCAAAAACTCATAATAAAACCTTTTTTAAATATATTCGATGCAAGAAACCTGTGAGGGAGTCGGTTGGACCATTAGATGACCGAGGGGTTAAAGGGGCTCTTAGGGAAGATAAGGCCATTGCAGAAAGACTAAATTAATTCTTTGCTTCCGTGTTTACTAATGAGGATGTTGGGGGGATACCAGTTCTGGAGATGGCTTTTAAGGGTGATGAGTCAGATGAACTGAACCAAATCACTGTGAACCTGGAAGATGTAGTAGGCCAGATTGACAAACTAAAGAGTAGCAGATCACCTGGTCCAGATGGTATGCATCCTAGGGTACTAAAGGAACTAAAAAATGAAATTTCTGATCTATTAGTTTAAATTTGTAACCTATCATTAAAATCATCCATTGTACCTAAAGACTGGAGGGTGGCCAATGTAACCCCAATATTTAAAAAGGGCTCCAGGGGTGATCTAGAAAACTATAGACCAGTGAGCCTGACTTCAGTGCTGGGAAAAACAGTGGCAACTATTCTAAAGATCAAAATCACAGAGCATATAGAAAGACATGGTTTAATGGAACACAGTCAACATGGATTTACCCAAGGGAAGTCTTGCCTAACAAATCTGCTTAATTTTTTTTGAAGGAGTTAATAAACATGTGGATAAAGGTGAACCAGTAGATGTAATGTATTTGGATTTTCAGAAGGTGTTTAACAAAGTCCCTCATGAGAGGCTTCTAAGAAAACTAAAAAGTCATGGGATAGGAGGCGATGTCCTTTTGTGGATTACAAACTGGTTAAAAGACAGGAAACAGAGAGGAGGATTAAATGGTCAATTTTCTCAGTGGAAAAGGGTCAACAGTGGAGTGCCTCAGGGATCTGTACTTGGACTGGTGCTTTTCAATATATATATAAATGATCTAGAAAGGAATATGACGAGTGAGGTTATCAAATTTGCGGATGATACAAAATTATTCAGGGTTGTTAAATCACAAGTGGATTGTGATACATTACAGGAGGACCTTAAAAGACTGGAAGACTGGGCATCCAAATGGCAGATGAAATTTAATGTGGACAAGTGTATTGCACATAGGGAAATATGTCCCTTGCTGTAGTTACAAAATGTTAGGTTCCATATTAGGCACTACCACCCAGGAAAAAGATCTAGGCATCATTTATTTATTTATTTAACGCTTTTCTATACCGATCTTCATGGTTGGAAGACCATATCAGACCGGTTTACATCGAACAGGGTAATAGTAACAAAAAAACAGTAAAAATAGTAAATAATAGTAAAAAACCGGAAGAATAAAGTTACATTTAACAAGGTTGGTAAACTTGGAGCTATATACTGTTGGAAGGAAAAGGCATAGGAAACCCCTGCTCAGGTACGGAGAGTGACACTGAGTCATAAACAGTGAAGGGTGAGAACAAGCCCAGACAGCCGGCAAGCACCAGAACCAGAAGTTATCCTCCCTCCCATTCCTTTGCCATGTCTGTATGCCAAGCTGTATGTCAGAGTGTTTTTCTCCATCTCAGGCTGCCCCCTCTTCCTTACAAGGGTGGGGGTCTTTATGACCTCTGCACTCTGCTTTGGCCAAACCATGACTCCTGCTTATGCTTTAATCTTATTGTCCTTCTGTCTGGTTTCTTTGTCCTTCTGTCTCCTATTCAGCTTGCCTGCTCTGCTAGTACCGAGCCCAGGAAGCAAGCCTCTCTCCTGCCCACATTCTCCAGCTCTCCAGATGGAGCCTGCTTCAAAGGTGAACAGAGATAGCACCTGAAGTCAGGACCCAGGGTGAGTAAATTAGCCCTAAATATTAACATATTAATCAGGCTAAGGTTTATGGCATGTTTTGTTACCACCCATGACACAGACATTTCTTTAGGGAAAACTGTTTCTTAGTGGCCAGGATGTTAGTTAGGAATTGTTATTTTCTAAATGCTATGTCCTGCTAAATCTGATAAATAAAAGTCTATTTCGGAGGCGAATACATTTTGTCTTTTCCCTGACTTAGGATCACAAGTAAGGTAGGAGGGTAGCTGGCAGCATCTTGTAGCAGACAGATCCCTGCACCCCTAAACCTGCTTACAGTTTGGAGGTTCACCAGGACAGGATATACTATGCCCAGCCACAGAAATGACTTCAGATGCATAGGTGGAATTAGTACAACTAGAAAATGAAGCATTAGTGGAAATTGCACAAGTTTTCACTATGAAAGAGAATGTGCCATTCCAGATCTCTTGAGTATGAGAACATTTAAAACAAAAGTATCTGCAGCTAGGCAGTGTTACTAATCTCTGCTTAATGACCTTGCAATTTTTGGTTAGTGAATCTAAATTAACTCTTAATATATTAGCTGAATATACTCCCACTTTGCACTTTTGAAGAGCATTACTGCAGAGTAATAACTCATATTTACAAGCAACCGATCAATTATTGAAAAAAGATTTTAGCCAGCTAAGATCAGAAGTAGTTAGCAATATTGAAAAATGTGCACTGAAAGAAGCAGATCACAAGCTAATGGCAAAACAGAATCTTGAATTAACAGAAAAAAATAGAAGCTTTAGAAAAAAAGGTTGCTGAAGCCCAGCCTACAGACCCTCATTTAGATAAACTACCTCAATACCGTGAACAAATTCAAACATTGCAGGAGATAATCAGAGAGAAAGAACAAGAGGGGGTTCATGAGTTAGAAATGGCTATTAAAATGCAGCAAGAAGAGCCAGACAAAAAGATCAAGTCTTTAAAAAAACCAGATATCAGAATTAAAACTGCAATTAGATGCAACTGATAGCCAAACTGGTCAGCATGATCAAAACATCTGACAGTTTGAACTTCAAAGCTTGTCTCTTCAGGAGACATATCTTGAGTTGTTAAAAGCTGAAAATCAAACATTAACCCAACAGCTTTCTGTGGAAAAGCAAAGTAAATAGCTCTCTGCAGACAGAGAAAGTAAACACATCGCAGCTCATCTTTACCAGCTGCAGAAAGAGAATTTAAAGTTGCATGAAGATAATTTAAGGTTAGATCAGGAAAATCAAGACCTAATATCTGATTTAAAAGAATCTAGATACCAATTGCAACTGTCGCAAAGAATGGTTCAATTATTGGAAAAAAATATCTACTGTAATGCACAGCTCTGTCTCTCTGAAGCAGAGCATGCAGGCAGAAAAATATCCTAGCATAGCTCAGGAAAAACACCCCCTGTCCCCACATCTCCCTAAGAATGAGTGGGGGTGGAAAGAGGAAGGCATAACCCAGAGCCACAATCAGGTGTTTTTCCAAGACAGGAAGAAAACAGTAGAACCACAGGAAAAGCTTAAGACATGGGACAAAGCAGAGGTTTTAGTTTCTAAATACAGCTGTAGTCTCCCACAAAACACATACACACAGCTGCCTCTCCCTATATAGCCTGGGATGGAGAGAGGGAACTGCCCCTTCCCTCCTCCAAGAAAGGGGGCTGGCATCAAAGCCCAACACCATGACAGGTGTACCACAAGCTGGCACTGGAGGGAGCTTCAAATCTCACTAAACACATCAAACTGCTTCGTACCTTGATTATGCCTTTTAAAGAGATTTCTGGCTTAGATATCTTGCAGCACTTAAACAGGTTGCATGAAATCTTTCAGGTAGCGGGTGCACATTCTGAAAAAGACCAGGTGGACCTACTTCCATGGAGTTTTAGTGAAGAAGCTAGACAATACCTAACTAGCATTCCCACTGAGGTAAAAGAATCCTTAGACACATTTGAGTTTGCCCTCAAAGAACACTTTGGAACTTATGCTAACAGAGTTTTGGCATGGCAGGCTGCCTACAATCTAAGATGTGACCATGAAGAAAGTTCCAGAATGTTTAGCTACCGCTTAAAGCAAACTTTCTTCTATGGGGATCCCTGTGCAACCAAAACAGACAATATTGCTCTCAGAAACCTCTTTTTTGAGGCTCTTCCCCCTACTCTTCAAAGTCCATTATATCTCCACAGGGAGGCACCCTTACGTTACCTTGTAGAGGAAGCAGAACAACTATATGCCATTTGTCATAAAGGAAAGTCTGCCCCTAGGGAGCAAAAGACAGATAAGAAGAAGGAGAGGAACCAAGTGTATACCATGAGTCAGAGTCCATAATTATGCTTTGAAACTAATCCCCTATCTTCTTATCCTAAGTCTGACAGGCCCTGGATGCCTCCTCCCCAGGAGCAATCTGATAGCACAGCAGCTAATGCAGAAAAGGGTGAAGGAGATTCACAATCACCCAAAAGAAATCACTACTGGAGGTGGCAGCAAAAATATAACCAGAGACCTCTTAAGGAGAATCAGCTGGCCATGCTGACAGCTGTCATCCAGAAGCTCATCGGCCAAAGCCACAGTGTGCCTGCTCTGCCAGAAAAAGTTCCTCAGAAAAAAGAAAAATGTCTGAGTGGCACCAGGCCTAGTACACCAAAAGAAAATCCCAGTACCTCTGGGTCCTCCCCTAGCATACAATGACTAACTAATCCTGTTTTTTCTCCCCAGGTCTCTACCATCAGTACCCAGGAGCCTCCCCTGTTCGAACAAGAGATGCCCATATCTCTATAGTACCAGGTGATATTCAGCCGCAGGAGAGTCCTTCGCTCCTGCTGGATGTGGACTCTGTCAGGAAGCATAAGTATTTCTTAGGGAAATTAAAGCCTCAGGGACTCTGTTACACAATCTCCATCAGAATACAAAATGTATTCAATTGGGAGGGGCTTCTAGGTATGGGTCCGAGGTTACCCTAGTTACGCAGAGCTTGTTTGATAAGCTCTCTGCTTCCTTAGAGATTAGATCCACTCCAAGAGAAGTCCCATGAAAAGTGGACGTGGGGCATATGGAGCAATGCCTATGAAGGTCAGAGGTAAAGCATGGCTCACTCTTCAGATATGAAGATAAAAGTGAAACACCCAGTTCTGATCATCAAGACCCCTGGTGAGGCATTTCTTATTGGGAATGAACTCCTCATGAGATTGTCCCCCATCCTTGATTATGTAAATAAGTCATGTGGACTCAGGTCAAGTACCCTCTCCTGTATGGAAGAGTGGCTTAAAGGGGGAAGGAGGCCTGTAGTTCCTGCTCCATAAAGAGACTACCCTCAGAATAAGTTTCCAGAGATCAGCAGATCCCTCCCTCCTAGTACTTCAGTATAGAAAGCCTGAAGAAGAGGGAAATATTAATGACAATGTTATCCTCTTGAAAAAGGAGACCATACTCAGCATTGTCCTAGATACTATCGAATGGAAATTTGCCTCAACCAAAACCCACCTTCAACTGACCACAGCCGAGCAGACTCAGGAACTCTGGATGTAAGTCCACCTATAACCAAAAACACACCCCAGGAAGCTGAATGACATACACCAGAGTGGAGATGCCATTTCAGTGTATGTCCAGCTAGCAGATTCACAAAACATACAGGTACCCCTGATGCTCAGTAGCGAAGACTCGTTCATGAGCAAGTCCCTCTTCTACAAGGTGAAAGGTAAGATAGAACAGGATGCAGTAAAACATAGTAATAATTTGGCTAATGCTACAACTGCACATGAATATATTACCCATCTGTGGGAACATTTGCAAAATACTTTTGCCTTTCCCCAAAAGAATTTGGAGACAAATGACAGAGGTAAAAAAGACTATTATGATTTAAAAGCTGCCTCTAAAGAATATGAAATTGGAGACAAGGTCTTTTACTATAATTATAGTAAAAACAATGCTAAGGAAAGCAAATTCTTGCCTAGCTGGAAAGGACCTTTTGTAATTGTGGATAAAGTCTCACCAGTCGCATATCTTATTCAAATTAAGAGAAATCCTGATGGTGAAGATGTCCTTAAATGGGTCCACATTAACCAGCTCAGACCTTGTCAATCTCATAAATTTGTGGATCAAAATGCTGCACCCAGAGACACCGACATTAACAATAAAGCAGAAGAGTAGTTCTCTACAGTTTTTCAGATGAAGAGTCAATCCCTGAGGGTGATTGTCCTAGTACCTCTGGTGATACCTGGTACTGCTGGTTGAGCCTGGTCCTTCCTCCAGCATCATAATGCAAGAAACCCCTAGCTTCCTCATCACGCAGTCCCAGATTGTCATCCAGGAAGTCTTTGTGTCGCTGGACCCTCAACATGTAATCCAGAAACATTTTAACCTCACTAACATGCATTTGCCTGCAACTAAAGCTTGGTTCAAGGATCACCTGAAATATGTTACCCAGAATGTCCAGAACATTCTTAACCAATTGGACAAAATTATGATCCAGTCCATTAGAAAAGACTTAGACCATCCCAAAAGGTTAATTGGACGAATTGCTGGATCCATTATCTTTTCTGTTCTAGGTTCCTTCTTTGGTGCATCTAGGTCCATTGTCAATGCAGTTTCCATGAAAAATTTGCAGAACACTGTTAAGGAGTTGCAGGACGATATGAAAAGTACCTCTAAACAAATACGACACCAACAAGAACAGTTAGTGTCTCAAGGTAAAACACTAAGTAACACTGTCAACTTGGTTAACCTACATTCTCAAGCAATTAAGCAAAACCAAGAGCACATGACCACCATTAAAACTGTGCTGAGTGGAGAGCATACTTTTATCTAGCCCATTCAAGCACTCACCAATGACTTGTTTAGAGTGCTGGACAACAGCAAGACGGGCCGATACAATAAAGTGCGCTCCAGCGGAGTGCACTGTTAGCCTGCGTTTGGCCGTGCGTTTTCGACATGCTGTTTTTACCCCATATACAGTAAGGGGTAATAGTGCGTCAAAGAACGCATGGCCAACCCCCCCAAAATTAATAGTGCCCACAACATGCAAATGCATGTTGATGGGCCTATTAGTCATTCCCACGCGATCCAGAAAGTAAAATGTGCAGTCAAGCCGCACATTTTACCTGAAACAACATTGAGTCTATCCAGGTCCAGATTGCTTATCATATGGGTAATGTCACATCTCTGTATGTGGACATTGAGAATATGGAGGTTTCATATGTTTTAAATTTGCCTTTCATTTTACCTGAGAATTTTAACCAATTGAAACAAATAATTAATGTAGGTACATGGATACCTGTGTGTAGACACCCTTGCCTTTCTAGCCTATCTGAGTGATAACCCATAGCAATATTTATTTCCTAATTTAGGCCTATGTTGACAAACAAAGGACATACATTGGTTATGGTTATGGCAAAGTATGATGAATTCTCCAAAACAAAGGTTGTTTTTGTAAATAATGTTTGGTTAGTTAGCACCCCTCTGAAAGAATTGCTATTTCTAACAAGCATGATGTTACCAGTAAGGTTCGCTTACCCAGTAATGTTTCTTTACTCACAGTCAGGGCCGGTTCAAGGGTATTAGGCGCCCTAGGCGAAACGTCAGCTATGCCGCCCCCCCCCCCCCACCTCCACACACAATTAACTTACATTGTGCATTAATGAAAATAACGAAGTCTGTATTTATAACAGAACACTTATTTGACATTTTTATGTCATGTAAACCATTGAGATGATTTGTCTTATCGACGGTATAGAAACTCTTTTATAAATAAATAAATAAAAATAAATAAAATAAACATAAACCAAAGCTATACTTGTTGCTCAAACAAAAAAAGCAGACACATCACATAATATTAAATAATTAAAATGGCAGTCAATCAAGAAAAATAAACTTAAAAAGCCATCTTTACTTACCCCCTCCAGCAGCTCTCTTACTCCTCTTCCATGCAGGCTGGAGTACACACCAGAAGCAGCAGTAGTGGCTAAGCTCTATACTCATGGTCCTCTTCCTTAGGGCCCATGTCTCTCACACACACACCATATCAGTCATGCCCCCATGACCAGTTTCTGTCTCTCACACACCAATCACCTCCCAAACAGTCTTTGACAAACACACCAGTCACCTTCCTGAACAGTTTCTCTCATGCCATACACACACAGGCTTCCCACGCCCGTGTTCCACTTACATATATGGGCTTCTCACTCTCATAATCACTTTCTCTTTCTCACACACACTCACCAGTCTCTCACTCCCATGCTTGTTCTCTCCACATGCACAGGCTTCTCATTCCCATAATCACTTTCTCTTTCTCACACACATACCCAGAGTTCTCACTTCCATGCTTTTTCTCTCTTTCACACACACACACACACACACACACACACACACATCAGTCACATCCCTGACTGTCTCACACTCTCACACATCAGTCATCTCTCTGAGCAGTCACTTTCATTGTCTCTCACATATACACATACATCAGCTCTCTGACCAGTTTCTCTCAATCACACACACATGCTCTCGATCAAATACATTCTCTCACTTACACACAGGCTCTCAATCACACACAGGCTAGCTGGCTGCTTCTCTCTCTTTCTCTCACTCACTTCCCCCCCCCCCCCCGAGAACAAATGGTAGCTGCCGCAGCCTCCTCCAGCCCCCACAGGCCAAGAAGGAAGAATCCCATCGGCCGCAGGAGGCTCGTGCTGCTGACTCCTTTCCCGATAACCGGCTGCTTCAATTGCTCAGGGGCCGATGCTGCTGTCGCCGCTATTTTTTTCATGCGGCACGGCTCTTTCTCCTTCCCGCCAGTGGCGTAGCCAGAATTGATTTTTTGGGTGGGCACAAGGTTAACATGGGTGGACTGTAGGCATGCAGGTCTACTAGTTGTTTTTTTACTGATAAATAATGCCAAATTATGCAGCATAGCATTCACATCTACGCCTAAGTATGAGGTTTACTTAATGATACAAACATAATTCACGGTGATTTGTGGTACTTTAGCCTTCTTATTATTACAATTTTATACACGGCTCCTACCTGTCCATAAATTTTGAGAGAGCGGTTGTGTTGCTTATATTTAAATTGCTAACATCGGATGGAGAGATTCAAGATGGCTCCCTGAACGGACGCGTTAAGCGGACGCTCCCAGAATTTCCTCTTACCGCTGAAGATTTTCCTTGGTCGAGGTTGAATTGCCAAAATGCCCCACAAGAGAAAGGGCAAAGTGAGGGTCTATCCGCCCGAACCCACACTTTCGTCTGGACAGCGAGTTATCCCGCAGTACGCGACGCCGATACCCTCACTTCGGGTCCTGAGCCCCGCTGGCGGAAACGGCAGAGGAGAGTCGTCACCGCCTGGGGAAATCTCACTGACCCCGCCAACACCGCGAGAACAGCCGAGGGCTACCGCCCTAGCCTCTGCCGAGCATGCCGAGTTGACTGCGGAGGAAGCAGCAGTCTTTTCTCAGCTGGGTGGAAGTTCTGCCGAGGCAATCGGGCAGGGAAGTACACCACCTTCTCCCACGACCCCGGAAAGCCCGGTAAGGAGGGTGGAAGATACCGGGAGAGTACTCCAAACACCATCGATGGAGGGAGGAGGAACTGGAGTTGGAGGTGGTGAGAGAACTCCCCTTCAGGTAATAAGACCGGCTGTTATAACCATGGAGTCCTTGTGGGACTTGATAGTTGGAATGAACCGGGTAGTTAATGAATATACCCGAGAGACGGATCAGAACTCCCTCAAAATATCCTCTTTAGAAAACCAGCTAAAAAGAGAGAGTGAAGAACAAACAAGCAACTTAGTACAAGTCAGAAATGACTTGAAACAGATTTTTGAATTAAGTGTGACATCTATAAAAGAACAAGTAGCCTCAATGCGGAGGCTTGAGTCTGTGGAGAATTATTTGAGACAATTGAACATAAGGATCTTGAATTTTCCCAAGATAGTGGGCGAATTGCCATTAATTACTTTTAAAAGATACCTAAAGGAAATCTTAAAGATCCTGGAGGAAATGATACCAACCCCGAAGAAAATCCTTTTCCTAAAACAGAGACAGAGTCCAATCCAAATATCCCCCGTCGGGGCAACAGGAGGCTTTGAGAATCTGTCTGAATACTTAGAAAGCTCAGGCCTGGAAGTAATAGAGAGATTGGTGTTGTTTGTTTCACTGTACTCAGAATATGATAAATCATTGATCATGAAGTATTACTTTAAAGCTTTAAATGTTACCTATTTGGGAGAGCTTGTCCGTATATTCCCTGATTTGTCTAGAGTTACCCAGTTGCGCAGGAGAGATTTCTTGAAAATGCGCCCAGAGGTTCGTACACTGGGAGCAGAGTTTCTGCTAAGATATCCGGCTAGGTGTGTAATTAGGTACTCAGGAAATGTGTATGTGTTTTATAATCCTGATCAATTAAGGGATTTCATAAACGCCAAGAAGTCCACTCCACTATCTAATGTAGTCGCGTAAAAGTATGAAAGAGGGTACTAAAGAGAGTCTTTCCAATTTGGTTAATTTTCCTTGAGTTTTCTCCTTTATAGTTTCTTCTCTCTCCCCCCATATTTCTTTGGAAAATGTAAAAGGAAATCTATTGCTTTTTTTTTATATATTGCAGAAATGTTTTGCTTATATAATAACCTTTGCTGTATTTCTATACAAAGTTATCTTTGTGTTATTATAAAAATCAATAAATAAATAATTGAAAAAAAAAATAAATAAATTGCTAACATCTCAAAATATAGATATATATTTTTACCTTTGTTGTCTGATCTTTGTATTTTTCTAATCAGTTGGTCCTGGTCTCTTTTTCCCATTTTTTCCCTTATAGCTCATTTCCTAATTCCTTTTCAGTGTCTTTCTTCTATTACTGTCTTCTTCCCTTCCACACACACACACACACACACACACACACACACACACATACACACTTTCTCTCACAGACTCCCTCTCACACACTCAAGCTGTCACTCTCATATGCTCTCTAGGGATGTGAATCGTTTTTCAACGATTAAAATTATCGTCCGATAATGTTCATATCGTCTTAAATCGTTATAGAACACGATACAATAGAAATTCTAACGATTTATCGTTAAAAATCGTTAAATCGTGTTAGTGCGCACTAACTCGATTTAGTGCGCACTAACTGAAAATGATACAAATAAACACTTTCCAGGTCACTGAAGGTCAGTTAGGAATGAATATGTGTTCCTATTGGCTGGCTGCCCTCTTATCTATTGATGTTACCAAGGTTACCACTGAGGTGATGGTTGGGGGGATGGGAAATGGAACTGGAAACTAACGAACACCAACAGAAAATGAAACAAAGTGTTCACACTTCCCAAGTCAGTAAAGGTCACTTAGGAATGAATATGTATGTATGTATTCCTATTGGCTGGCTGTGCTCTTATCTATTGATGTTACCAATATGGTTGGGGGGATGTGAAATGGAAACAGTTGGAAGCTTGACAAAAAAAGTAATGTAATGATCAGCACTCACGTGACTAGAACTTGTTTGTTTATTATTTTTGTTAGCAGGCACCTGAAATGCTAGTGCATGTTGAATTTGCCAATCACTGTGCATTTTAGAAAGGTGGTCCTGGCTGGAACTGTACACAGTTCAAATATATGTAATTGATTGTTGGTAAGTGTATTTTTTAAGTAGCCACACTGGCACCAGTATGTTTACTTTTCCTCCTACTTAACTCACTAGCTCAGCTTTGTAAGAAGGGCTTCTCTGCTTGTGTGTTGTTTTTGTTTGGTGTGAGGAGAGCAGAAACATCAGATCTTTATTCAATCTACTACAGTCATCTCTTACAGTGCCCTATCCCTATTAATACCAGGAGTGTTGTGATCTTCCTGCACACAGTGCCCTAACCCTGATACCAGTCTGAGACAGCTCCCTCCCTGCATTACTAGTGAGAGGCTGGCTTCACAGACAGGGGGGAGCTGCCTGACCCTCACTCCTGACTTCCCCCATGTCCCAGCCAGTGAATGGTGTGTGGGTGAGGGGGGGGGGGGGAGGATGGTGAAGTCTGAGACAGCTCCCTCCCTGCATTACTAGTGAGAGGCTGGCTTCACAGACAGGGGGGAGCTGCCTGACCCTCACTCCTGACTTCCCCCATGTCCCAGCTAGTGAATGGTGTGTGGGTGAGGGGGGGGGGGTGGATGGTGAAGTCTGAGACAGCTCCCTCCCTGCATTACTAGTGAGAGGCTGGCTTCACAGACAGGGGGGAGCTGCCTGACCCTCACTCCTGACTTCCCCCATGTCCCAGCTAGTGAATGGTGTGTGGGTGAGGGGGGGGGGGGGTGGATGGTGAAGTCTGAGACAGCTCCCTCCCTGCATTACTAGTGAGAGGCTGGCTTCACAGACAGGGGGGAGCTGCCTGACCCTCACTCCTGACTTCCCCCATGTCCCAGCTAGTGAATGGTGTGTGGGTGAGGGGGGGGGAGGATGGTGAAGTCTGAGACAGCTCCCTCCCTGCATTACTAGTGAGAGGCTGGCTTCACAGACAGGGGGGAGCTGCCTGACCCTCACTCCTGACTTCCCCCATGTCCCAGCTAGTGAATGGTGTGTGGGTGAGGGGGGGGGGGGAGGATGGTGAAGTCTGAGACAGCTCCCTCCCTGCATTACTAGTGAGAGGCTGGCTTCACAGACAGGGGGGAGCTGCCTGACCCTCACTCCTGACTTCCCCCATGTCCCAGCTAGTGAATGGTGTGTGGGTGAGGGGGGGGGGTGGATGGTGAAGTCTGAGACAGCTCCCTCCCTGCATTACTAGTGAGAGGCTGGCTTCACAGACAGGGGGGAGCTGCCTGACCCTCACTCCTGACTTCCCCCATGTCCCAGCTAGTGAATGGTGTGTGGGTAAGGGGGGGGGGGGGGGGAGGATGGTGAAGTCTGAGACAGCTCCCTCCCTGCATTACTAGTGAGAGGCTGGCTTCACAGACAGGGGGGAGCTGCCTGACCCTCACTCCTCTGGGGTATTGTGATCTTCCTGCACACAGTGCCCTATCCCTGATACCAGGGGTGTTGTGATCTTCCTGCATGCAGTGCCCTATCCCTATTAATACCAGGAGTGTTGTGATCTTCCTGCATGCAGTGCCCTATCCCTATTAATACCAGGAGTGTTGTGATCTTCCTGCATGCAGTGCCCTATCCCTGATACCGGGATGTGTGCAAGAAGATCACAACACCCCCGGTATCAGGAATAGGGCACTGTGTGCAGGAAGATCACAACACCCCCAGTATCAGGAATAGGGCACTGTGTGCAGGAAGATCACAACACCCCTGGTATTAGGGATAGGGCACTGTGTGCAGGAAGATCACAACACTCCTGGTATTAATAGGGATAGGGCACTGTGTGCAGGAAGATCACAATACCCCTGGTATCAGGGTTAGGGCACAAGTTCTAGTCACATTGACTGATCACATTACTTGTTTTGTCAAGCTACCAACTGTTTCCATTTCCCATCCCCCATATACTGTCAGTAGGAAACTTGGTAACATTAATAAATAAGAGGGCAGCCAATAGGAATACATATTCATTCCTAAACTGACCTTAACTGACCTGAAAAGTGTCAAATTGTATCATTTTCAGTTAGTGCGCACTAACTCCCAGTTAGTGCGCACTAACTCCCGTTAGTGCGCACTAATCGGAAAAAACGATTTTTAACGATTTTTTAACTAAAAAATCGTGCCTAAGACGATTTTCTTGCCCTGCCACACGATTTCTATCGTTAAGACGATATGGAAAACGATTTACATCCCTAATGCTCTCCCCCCCCCCACAAGCTCACATTCAAGTTCTCACTTTCTCACCCCTCCCCAGGCTTATATTCTTATGCACACACAGACGCACATCCAGGCACCCATTCTCACCCACACACATAAACCCAGACTCCTATTCTCACCCACAAACCCATGCTCCCAGTCTCACCCACACATATTCAAGCTCCCATTCTCATCCATACATATACACATTTAAGGTACTATTCTCACCCACACATACACACATTCAAGCACCCATTCTTATCCACATATTCAAGCTTCCATTCTCACCCACCCACACAAACCCAGGCTCTCATTCTCACCCATATATACACACATTCAAGCTCCCATTCTCACCCACCCACAAACCCAGGCTCCCATTCTCAACCACACATACAGACATTCGAGCTCCCATTCACCCACATATTCAAGCTTCCATTCTCACCCACATACACACCCAGGCTCCAGTTTTCACCCACACACACTCCCATTCTCATCCACACATACACATTCAAGCACGTGCACAGCTTCCGCTTTCTCCCCCAGAGCAGGAAGATCAGCTGCCTCTCCTGCTGCCACCGGACTCCTGCTATCTTCGGGCGTCGGGCCGTACTGCCCGCCGAACTTCCTGTCGGGGGGGGGGGAGCGGAAGCGCAGCGCACAACGTCCGCTTCCTCCCTCCCCCCCCCCAAGCAGGAAGATCGGCGGGCAGTACGGCCCGACGCCCGAAGATAGCAGGAGGCCGGTGGCAGCAGGAGAGGCAGCTGATCTTCCTGCTTTGGGGGAGAAAGCGGAAGCTGTGCGCGGCGCTTCCGCTCCCCCAAACAGGAAGTTCGGCGGCCGTTTGGCCCGAAGATAGCAGGAGAACGGGTGGCAGCAGGAGAGGCAGCTGATCTTCCTGCATGGGGGGAGGAAGCGGAAGCTGCGCGCGGCGCTTCCGCTCCCCCCCCCCCCCCCCTCAACAGGAAGACCGGTTGGCTATACGGCCGCAGCAGCGCTTCCCCATGTGTGCCGTGATGGCGCGCGAGGCGTGGGTTCTCTTGTTCGCTGTCGCGGGGATGGGATCCCGCGACAGCCTTGCAGTTCCGGTGCCAGTTGGGTGGGCCTGGGTCTAAGTTGGATGGGCACCTGCCCACCCAGGCCCACCCGTGGCTACGCCACTGCTTCCCGCGCATCACTTCCTGTTCCGGGTCGGGGGGGGGGGCAGGAAGAAGAAAAGGGCAGCCGCGGATGCAACAGCTTTTTTTTTTTTTTGCACCGCGGGGCAGGGGGGGGCTGCCGGCAGCGGCTCTTTTATTTTTATCGGGGGGGCGGCGGCTTAATGCAGCTCTTTTATTTTTACCGGGGCAGGCTACGGCTCTCTTAATTTTACCGGGGCAGTGCCGCCCCCGGGAAGCTGGCGCCCTAGGCGACCACCTAGTTCGCCTAGTGCTTCCGCCGGCCCTGCTCACAGTACCTAAGAACTCAATAGTTACTGTAGGGGGTGTGTCCTTTTTCTGCCTAGAACCAGACCCAGTTCTCACAGAGGTAGAAATCTTATATGTATTTTGGGGCCATGAAATCAATTTTGAAAACCTGGTATATCTTTTAGGCTATAAGGACTCTCGTACTGTGGAACTGTCTAGACCAAGATACAGCAGAAATTGCTGACTACAATTATGATTCCAGAGATGAAGATATATTACAAATTGACTATATACTGTCTTATGCCTTACCTGCCTTAGCCATGGTGATCGTAGCCCACCTGCTATTTTCAATCACCCTCTTTAATAGGATAAGGACCCTATAATGAGACACACTGGAAAGACCTTACTGTTAAGCTATATGCTTGCGAAACCTCCCACAGCCCCCATCTCTGGAACTGTATGAGCTACCAGATAATCACTGATCACACTTCATCACTTTCCAGACTAGGGAAAGGAGGGTTGCAGACACACTCTACCTTGAGTCTGAGATGGTGTCCCTACCTCATATTTCTACAGCATGTACCACATGAGAACTACATTCCTTACTTTTTATCACCCACATATATTTCCTGTTACTATTATGAATTTATTTTTCTTCTTTATACTTTTTACTTTTCCTCATTATAATTATGGTTTTATTCACTATTATTCTATCTATTACATTATTACATTACTCCCATTTTATCATGAATGGCTGAAAGCTTTGCAGGATGCATCATATGGCCTTGATTGGACACAATGTATCCCAGAAAGGGAAGCTTGGCTTGTTTGAAGGAACATTTCTCTAATTTTGTGAACAGTCCATATTGTCTTAGACATGTGAGGATGGTTTTCATTTATCCATGATGTTGAGGTAGAGACTTGGAATAAATCAGCATATTGTCCATATAGACCAGAACACAGGGATTTTGGAAGTCTCTAAAGATGTTGTTTATGAAATTCAGGAAGACAACTAGGGCATTCAGAGACCAAAATATATAACTAAATATTTGTAATGTCCATCTCTGGTGTTAAATGCTGTCTTCCATCCATCCCCCCCCCCCACACAGATGCAAATCAGGTTTTAGGTCCCCCCCCCCCCACCAGAGATCCAGTTGTGTGAAGATGGTTGTTCCTTGCAGCCAGTCAAAAAGCTCAGAAATAAGTGGTAGCAGGAACTTGTTTCGAACAGTGATGACATTTGAACTTTAATAATCTATACAGGGTGGAATAAGCCATTTTTCTTCCCCACAAAGAAAATCCTGCTCCAGCCAGGGAGGTTAAGGGCTGGATGAAGCCTCATTCCAGGTTTTCCTTAATATAGGAGGACATCACCTGAATCTTCAGAAGTGGAAAATTTTCCCAATGGATAAACGTGAAAAGTGGAGTGCCCCAGGAAACTGTTCTGGGACCACTGGGAACTACAAGTCAGGTGATCAAATTTGCCAGTGACACAAAATTATTCAGTTGTTAAATCACAAGAGGATTGTGAGAAATTGCAAGAGGACATTGTAAAACTGGGAGACTGGACATGCAAATGGCAAATGTAATTTATTTATTTATTTATTTATTTATTTATGAGCTTTTATATACTGAGGTTTAGCAATTAGCCTTCACCCCGGTTTACAGTAGAACAAATTGTTACATCGAACAGGACACGGAACATAGAGTGGCAGAGAATACATCGAACTGTTAGCAGAAAATCATAGAACAAAACTTAAACGCTTGAACAAGGTCGCGAAATGTTTATCTTAAACTTTACACGGCAACAAAAGAACTGGGAAAAGGGTTTCTCAAAAAAACAAGACTCTAGAGTATCTTAGTGTGTTCATCTTGTATGGGAGGTGCTGGTGGAGGGGTTATGAAGTTTAGCCCACGCCATCTCTGAATGTTTGGCTAAATAACCAGGTTTTCAGTTCTTTTTTGAAGGATTTGCTGTCGATTATCGATCTTAGGTATTGAGGTAAGGAGTTCCATATGTTTGGACCTGCAATTGAGAAGGCTCTGTTTCTAGTGCTCGTGAGCTTCGCCGATGGAAGTGAGGGTATGTCCAGAAGTAATTTGCTGGAAGTTCTGGGTTGATGGATCATGTTACTGAGTGTGGTGTTCTCCATTTTGAATAAGGCGTTGTGCACTATAGTAAGGGTCTTGAATTCGATTCTTTGTTTGACTGGGAGCCAGTAAAGACTTCTTAAAACAGGGGTGATGTGTTCCGATTTTTATTTGCCTGTTAGGACTCTGGCTGTGGCATTTTGCAGTAGCTGGAGTGGTTTTAGGGTAGATTTGGGAAGACCTAACAGGAGCGAGTTGCAGTAGTCAATGCTGTTGAATATCAGTGATTGAAGTACTGTTTGGAATTCCTGATGGTGGAGAAGTGGTTTTAGATTTTTCAGGACGTGCAGTTTGTAGAATCCTTCTTTGGTTTTGGTTGCGATGCTCTTTTTTAAGTTGAGATCTTTGTCAATCCAAATGCCGAGGTTCTTTGTATCATTTTTTATCAGGATGTTAATGTTGTCGATTATAAGGGAGTGTGTATTGATGGTTTGTTCTGTGAGATTTCTTCCTATGAGGATGCATTCTGTTTTATTCATGTTCAGGCACAGTTTTAGTTGGTTTAGCATGTTACTAATTGAGGTTAGGTGGTTTGCTGCTGTGGAGAGTGTCTCTTCTAGTGTGTTGGAAATTGGGATGATTAACTGGATGTCATCGGCATACATATAGTAAGTTATTCCGAGGCTGGAGATGAGGTGGCATAGAGGGAGAAGATATATGTTGAAGAGGGTTGCAGATAGGGCGGACCCTTGCGTTACGCCGGTTTCGAGGTAAAAGGGGTTAGATGAGTTGTTGTTCATGGATACCTTGAAGAATCTGTTCTGTAGGTAAGAGGAGAACCTGTTGAGGGTACTTCCTGTGAGGCCGATGTTAGTAAGTCTTGATAGTAGGCTTTTGTGGTCAACGGTGTCAAAAGCCACAGATAGGTCGAGAAGTATTAGAAGATGGTTTATTTTGTTGTTGAGACCTCTTAAGATTTCATTCGAGAGGTTGACGAGAAGTGTTTCCGTACTGCGGTTTTTTCTGAATCCATGTTGTGCATCGTGTAGAATTTTGTTGTTTTCAAGGTGTTCATTTAGTTGAGACAGAGCTGCCTTCTCGGTCAACTTGGCAAGTAGAGGAAGGTTTGAGATCAGATGGTAGTTATTCAGGTCTTTGGGGTCTAGGTTCTTCTTTTTTAGAATTGGAGTTATGGTTGCAGTTTTTAGTGCGGTTGGCAGCTCACCCTCTTCGAGTGATTTGTCGACGATGGCGGCAATGGTTGGGGCGATGATATGGGACATATCTTTTAGGTTACGTGTAGGGATGGTGTCCAGGTCATGACGAGCAGGGTTGATTTTTTTTAGCATTTTTTCGGCTTCAGTGACAGAAATTGGGTTGAATTGTGACCAAGGTTTTATATTCATTGTTTCAAATTCATTCTCTGAGGGTGTGGAGTTGTTGAATGTGTTCGTTATTCTGTTGATTTTATCTTTGAAGAATGTGGCGAGGTCTTGGGTTAGATTGATTGTGTTGGTCGCTGGGGTGTTGTTGCTTTTTTCATCTGTGAGGTTTTTGACAATGTTGAACAGAGCGTTTGAGTTATTGGATGCGTTTTTTTTAAATCTTTTGACTGTAGTAGTTGCGTTTGGTGGTCAATATCATGTTTTCATAGGTGGCCAGTTGAGTGCGGTATCTTTGAAGGTTTTTTGGGGAATTAGTTTTTTTCCATTCTTTTTCCATTTTTCTGAGGTTTGTTTTCATTGATCTTAGATTAGAGTTAAACCAAGGGTTGTTTTTGCCGTTGGTTAATTTTCTTTGTCTTGTTTTTTTGGGGTTTATTTTGTTAGCAGTTTGTTCTGTGAGTTGGTGCCATGATTGAATTGCTCTGTTGATGTTGGATAGGTCTAGGTTTGCCAGTTGTTTTCCTAGCTCTTTTTGAAGTAGGTCCTGTTAAAAGGGAGGGCGGTATTTGAAGGAGTTAGATTCACTTACGCACATCTTGTTACTGGACTGTAAATGTGATTTGCATTGTATAAGGAAGTGGTCAGACCAAGGGACTGGGTTGGCTGAGATGGATGTATCTGTGAAGTAGTTGTTTCAGATTAAAGCTGGAAAGCATGTCTAGTAGTGTTTGGCAGCTTTGTGTTTTTGGGTTGATGTCTGTGTGGAGGTTGAAATCACCCAGTATTACAGTAGGTTTTTTCGTGCTGATGTTAGTTATTAGGAATTCTAGGAGTGGTGATATTTCATTTTCAAGGAGATTTGGAGGGCAGTAGACAAGGCATACCTGTAGGTGATCCGAGTCAAAGAGAGCAACTTCTTATTTCTTTGGTAGGTTGCTAGGGGTCAGTTTCATGAAGAGATTCTTTTTTATTATCAGTAATAGTCCGCCTCCTCTTCTGGACTTTCAAGGGACAGAGAATAGGTCGTAGTTGTTGTTGGCTATTTGATTCGTAAGGACTTGGTCGGTGTTTTTGAACCAGGTTTCTGTTATCGCTATGAAGTCGGGCTTTTTTTCTTGGATTAGGTTGTTTATTAGAAAGTATTTTTTGGTTATGGATTGGGCATTTATTAGGAAGAAGGTGAAGTAGAGAAGGCTTTTATGTACTTCTTCAGTGGTATGTTAAGAACATAAGAACATAAGAAAATGCCATACTGGGTCAGACCAAGGGTCCATCAAGCCCAGCATCCTGTTTCCAACAGTGGCCAATCCAGGCCATAAGAACCTGGCAAGTACCCAAAAACTAAGTCTATTCCATGTAACCATTGCTAATGGCAGTGGCTATTCTCTAAGTGAACTTAATAGCAGGTAATGGACTTCTCCTCCAAGAACTTATCCAATCCTTTTTTAAACACAGCTATACTAACTGCACGAACCACATTCTCTGGCAACAAATTCCAGAGTTTAATTGTGCGTTGAGTAAAAAAGAACTTTCTCCGATTAGTTTTAAATGTGCCCCATGCTAACTTCATGGAGTGTCCCCTAGTCCTTCTACTATCCGAAAGAGTAAATAACCGATTCACATCTACCCGTTCTAGACCTCTCATGATTTTAAACACCTCTATCATATCCCCCCTCAGTCGTCTCTTCTCCAAGCTGAAAAGTCCTAACCTCTTTAGTCTTTCCTCATAGGGGAGTTGTTCCATTCCCCTTATCATTTTGGTAGCCCTTCTCTGTACCTTCTCCATCGCAATTATATCTTTTTTGAGATGCGGCGACCAGAATTGTACACAGTATTCAAGGTGCGGTCTCACCATGGAGCGATACAGAGGCATTATGACATTTTCCGTTTTATTCATCATTCCTTTTCTAATAATTCCCAACATTCTGTTTGCTTTTTTGACTGCCGCAGCACACTGAACCGACGATTTCAATGTGTTATCCACTATGACACCTAGATCTCTTTCTTGGGTTGTAGCACCTAATATGGAACCCAACATCGTGTAATTATAGCATGGGTTATTTTTCCCTATATGCATCACCTTGCACTTATCCACATTAAATTTCATCTGCCATTTGGATGCCCAATTTTCCAGTCTCACAAGGTCTTCCTGCAATTTATCACAATCTGCTTGTGATTTAACTACTCTGCACAATTTTGTGTCATCTGCAAATTTGATTATCTCACTCGTCGTATTTCTTTCCAGATCATTTATAAATATATTGAACAGTAAGGGTCCCAATACAGATCCCTGAGGCACTCCACTGTCCACTCCCTTCCACTGAGAAAATTGCCCATTTAATCCTACTCTCTGTTTCCTGTCTTTTAGCCAGTTTGCAATCCACGAAAGGACATCGCCACCTATCCCATGACTTTTTACTTTTCCTAGAAGCCTCTCATGAGGAACTTTGTCAAACGCCTTCTGAAAATCCAAGTATACTATATCTACCGGTTCACCTTTATCCACATGTTTATTAACTCCTTCAAAAAAGTGAAGCAGATTTGTGAGGCAAGACTTGCCCTGGGTAAAGCCATGCTGACTTTGTTCCATTAAACCATGTCTTTCTATATGTTCTGTGATTTTGATGTTTAGAACACTTTCCACTATTTTTCCTGGCACTGAAGTCAGGCTAACCGGTCTATAGTTTCCCGGATCGCCCCTGGAGCCCTTTTTAAATATTGGGGTTACATTTGCTATCCTCCAGTCTTCAGGTACAATGGATGATTTTAATGATAAGTTACAAATTTTTACTAATAGGTCTGAAATTTCATTTTTTAGTTCCTTCAGAACTCTGGGGTGTATACCATCCGGTCCAGGTGATTTACTACTCTTCAGTTTGTCAATCAGGCCTACCACATCTTCTAGGTTCACCGTGATTTGATTCAGTCCATCTGAATCATTACCCATGAAAACCTTCTCCATTACGGGTACCTCCCCAACATCCTCTTCAGTAAACACCGAAGCAAAGAAATCATTTAATCTTTCCGCGATGGCCTTATCTTCTCTAAGTGCCCCTTTAACCCCTCGATCATCTAACGGTCCAACTGACTCCCTCACAGGCTTTCTGCTTCGGATATATTTAAAAAAGTTTTTACTGTGAGTTTTTGCCTCTACAGCCAACTTCTTTTCAAATTCTCTCTTAGCCTGTCTTATCAATGTCTTACATTTAACTTGCCAATGTTTATGCTTTATCCTATTTTCTTCTGTTGGATCCTTCTTCCAATTTTTGAATGAAGATCTTTTGGCTAAAATAGCTTCTTTCACCTCCCCTTTTAACCATGCCGGTAATCGTTTTGCCTTCTTTCCACCTTTCTTAATGTGTGGAATACATCTGGACTGTGCTTCTAGAATGGTATTTTTTAACAATGACCACGCCTCTTGGACATTTTTTACTTTTGTAGCTGCTCCTTTCAGTTTTTTTCTAACAATTTTTCTCATTTTATCAAAGTTTCCCTTTTGAAAGTTTAGCACGAGAGCCTTGGATTTGCACACTGTTCCTTTTCCAGTCATTAAATCAAATTTGATCATATTATGATCACTATTGCCAAGCGGCCCCACCACGTTACCTCTCTCACCAAGTCCTGTGCTCCACTGAGAATTAGATCTAAAATTGCTCCCTCTCTCGTCGGTTCCTGAACCAATTGCTCCATAAAGCTATCATTTATTCCATCCAGGAACGTTATCTCTCTAGCGTGACCCGATGATACATTTACCCAGTCTATATTGGGGTAATTGAAGTCTCCCATTATTACTGCACTACCAATTTGGTTAGCTTCCCTAATTTCTCTTAGCATTTCACTGTCCGTCTCACCATCTTGACCAGGTGGACGGTAGTATACCCCTATCACTGTAGTCTTCCCTGATACACAAGGGATTTCTACCCATAAAGATTCAATTTTGTATTTAGTCTCATGCAGGATGTTTATCCTGTTGGACTCTATGCCATCCCGGACATAAAGCGCCACACCTCCTCCCGACTGCTCCTCTCTGTCATTGCGATATAATTTGTACCCCGGTATAGCACTGTCCCATTGGTTATCCTCTTTCCACCATGTCTCTGAGATGCCAATTAAGTCTATGTCATCATTTACTGCTATACATTCTAATTCTCCCATCTTACTTCTTAGACTTCTGGCATTAGCATACAAACATTTCAAAGTTTATTTTTTGATTGTATTTTTATTCTGCTTTTTAATTGATAGGGATATGTTAGAATTTTTTAGCTCAGGTGGGTTTTTAGTTACAGGCACTTGGACTACTTTTCTAATTATTGGAACCTCACTGTCGGGATGCCCTAATTCTAATGCATCATTAGTATCCTTTAAAGATACATCTCTCCGAGCCATGCGCTGCTGAGCGACTGTCGGCTTTCCCCTTTGTTCTAGTTTAAAAGCTGCTCTATCTCCTTTTTAAAGGTTAGCGCCAGCAGTCTGGTTCCACCCTGGTTAAGGTGGAGCCCATCCCTTCGGAAGAGACTCCCCCTTCCCCAAAAGGTTCCCCAGTTCCTAACAAAACTGAATCCCTCTTCCTTGCACCATCGTCTCATCCACGCATTGAGACTCCGGAGCTCTGCCTGCCTCTGGTGACCTGCGCGTGGAACAGGGAGCATTTCAGAGAATGCTACCCTGGAGGTTCTGGATTTAATCTTTCTACCTAAGAGCCTAAATTTGGCTTCCAGAACCTCCCTCCCACATTTTCCTATGTCGTTGGTGCCCACGTGTACCACGACAGCCGGCTCCTCCCCAGCACTGTCTAAAATCCTATCTAGGTGACGCGTGAGGTCCGCCACCTTCGCACCAGGTAGGCATGTTACCAGGCGATCCTCACGCCCACCCGCCACCCAGCTATCTACATTCCTAATAATCGAATCACCAACTATGACGGCCGACCTAACCCTTCCCTCCTGGGCAGTAGGCCTTGGGGAGATATCCTCAGTGCGAAAGGACAATGCATCACCTAGAGAGCAGGTCCTTGCTACAGGATCCTTTCCTGCTACATCTGGTTGGTGCTCTCCCATTATGAGACCTTCTTCCTCCAAGGCAGCACCAGGGCTGCCAGTCTGAAGTTGGGACTGGACTACTATGTCCCTGAAGGTCTCATCTATATACCTCTCTGTCTCCCTCAGCTCCTCCAGGTCTGCCACTCTAGCCTCCAGAGATCGGACTCGTTCTCTGAGAGCCAGGAGCTCTTTGCATCGCATGCACATGTACAACTTCTCACCGGTGGGTAAAAAATCATACATGTGACACTCGATGCAAAAGACTGGGAAGCCCCCCTCTTGCTGCTGGACTGCTGCCTTCATCTCAATTTTGATCAGTTCCTAGTTAAGTTTTAGGTTGCTATGGGAGATGAGATGGTTGAGTTTTCTCAGTGGATTGGTCATGGTTAGGCTGGTCAGTGAGTTTGAGGTCGGTAACCTTCTGCGTTGTTGAGTTCGACTTGTTTATTCTTGGCCTGCGTGGGTGTTGTGACCACAGACTGGGTTGAGCAAAGGAGTAGGTGAGCTAGTTGCTGATGGGCAGTGCTAAGGGGCTGCACTAAGGGGCGCACAAAGGAGCAGGCTCCTTTGTCGCGCGCGACGCCTGGATATTGCGCTGGGATTTAAATCCCTTCCTTGTCGCGGCTCGGATGACGTCAGCGGCAGAGCGACGGGATCGGGTTCGGCAGGCTGACGATGTTGGTGAGTAAATTACAGCCTCGTGGCCGGTGGTGGGCTGTCGGTGGTAGGGCGAGCTTTAAGGGCGTTACCCCGATAGGTCCCGGCGCCGGCTGAGCGGCCCTGGCTCCAAGCTCCTACTTCGATGGATTGGGCAGCGGTGGATGAGTGTCTCGGCCGGGGAATCGTAGCAAAGAGAGCGCCTGGAGATCGCGCTGGGATTTAAATCCCCTCCTTGTCGCGGCTCGGATGACGTCAGTGGCGGAGCAACGGGATCGGGATCGGCAGGCTGACACTGTTGGTGAGTAAATTACGGCCTCGTGGCCAGCGGTGGGCTGTCGGTGGTAGGGCGAGCTTTAAGGGCCTTACCCTGATAGGTCCCGGCGCCGGCTGCGCGGCCCTGGCTCCCAGCTCCTACTTCGATGGATCGGGCAGCGGTGGATGAGCATCTCGGCCGGGGAATCATACGTTAGGAAGCCCTAGCCCACTGCGTGCATGAACTGGGAATCCTGCTTTTCGTAAGGAAATCTGAACTTATGTCCGTGTAAACAACAGGAGCAAACCCAGGGGCGGATTCCCGATGACGACCGGCCCGGGGACAAATATGGACAAATATGGACAAATTTAATATGGACAAATGCAAAGTGATGCATTTAAGGAAGAATAACCCAAATTATGACTACACAATGCAAGGTTCTACATTAGGAGTGTCCACTCAGAAAAGAATCTGGGTATCATCGTTGAAAATATGTTGAAATCTTCTGTATAGTGTGCAGCAGCAGTCAAGAAAGCAAACAGAATGCTAGGGATTATTAGGAAAGGAATGGAGAATAAAACAGAGAATTTCATAATGCCTCTGTATCACTCCATGGTGCGACCTCATCTTGAGTATTGTGTGTAGTTCTGGTCACCACATCTCAAAAAGATATAGTAGAATTAGAACATGTACAGAGGAGGATGACCAAAATGAATAAAGGGATGGAACAACTTTCCTATGATGAAAGGCTAAAGAGGTTAGGAATTTTCAGCTTGGAGAAGAAATGGCTCAGACAAATGGTGATGGAACCTCTGAGGGAAAAGTGCTATTGGATCTGGTATTCATAAATGGACATTCTCTCAAATGTCTGGGTAGTTGCCCACCAGGGCACCAGATGTGTATATACATCCCCATTGTTGCGGTCCTGCCTGCGAGGAGCGTGGGCAGGCTCCTTACCTCTCGCGGCCAGTCAGGCTGCAGATGCCTCTACCTTTGCGGCAAGCATGCCGCCGTCGCCTGGCTCTTTCCTGGCTGCCTCCGGTCTTGCACGGTAGGGTTGGACTGACGAGAGCTCTCCCTCACAGCCGGGACCTCCCCTGCCGCTCCGGCTCTTCCCCGATGTGCTGCACCTCTCCTGGAATCTTCCGCCGGCAGGGAGGCTGTCTCTGCTGGTGCCTGCTGCTGCTCGGGTCCTTGCCCGGCAGGGAGGCTGTCCCTGCCGGTGCCTGCAGCTCCCTACTCTTCCTGCTTCTGTCTTCATGGCATGGAGCTGCTCCTACAGCCTGCAACTAGCCTGGAGTTCTCTCTTCCTGCAGCTGGAAGCCGCTTCTGTTCCGCGGCCTGCCTGGCTTCCTCAGGCCTTCCACATGGCTGAGGATGCCAGCTGCGGATCCTGTTTCTCTTCCTCTCCAGCTTCCTAAGGCACAGGCGTGCACCTCTTTCCTCCTTTACAAGGGCCAGCCAGGTGTGGCCCCCTGCTGACCCCTCCCTGGGCGTTGTCTTCAGCCCTACAAAAGGGCTCAGCGTCCATTCCAGCTTTGCCTTCGCAAGGAGTTGGTCACTCCTGGGATCCTGTTGTCCTTCGCTCCAGGAGTCGTCCTTGTTCCAGCACTTCTTCAAGGTTCTGAGTTTCCTGTTCTTTGTTGGAGCTCCTCATCTTGTCCTGTTATCCACGTTCTACTCCAGATGTTCACCTGCTGTTCCTGATGTCCGTGTTCCAGCCCTGAGGTCTGTCTCCTGATCCTGTAATCCATGTTCCAGTCTAGATGTCTGCCTGATGTTCGTGACCCAGGACTAAGGTCTGTCTCCTGATCCAGTAATCCGTGTTCCAGTCCAGATGTCCGTGATCCTGTCCTGTTATCCTGAACCCCTGGTTCTTCATGCCTCTCTTCCTGGCGTGCCATGTCGTGGTCCGCGACCAGCCCCACGGGCGGGCTGTATAGGGCCCTTCGTGATGCTATGCCTTGTATCTTGCCTGAGTCTTCTGAATACCTTGAATCTTGCCTGAGTCTTCTGAATACCTTGTTCCTGATTCTTCTGTTCCTCATACCCTTCCTGCACTGGTCCCGCTCCCGCGGATGTAGGACAGGGTGGTCCGTGACCAGACCAGTGGTACTGGCTGTGTAGGGCACCCTGAGGGTTCGTGCCAATGTCTGTATACCCAAGTCTACGTCCAAGTACCTTGTTCCTGAGTCTCGTCTGTGCATCCAAGTACCTCGTTCCTGAGCCTCATCTGTGCATCCAAATACTTCATTCCTGAGTCTCGTCTGAATGTTCCTGTCTTCGTGGCCCTGGACTCCATCCGGCCTCCCGCTTCTTGCCATACCCTGCGGCAGGTCCGAAAGGGCTTGGAATGGTCGGAGGACTGTTCATAAGATCACCATTGCATTGTAGTCTTCCGAAGCATGCAGGTCCAGAGTGTGACAAGTGTTGTGCTATGTGCGCCAGACCAAAACCACCTGCTGGTCATCCCTGGGACCTTTTCCAACCTTTGCCCACTCCTAGTGAACCGTGGACCCACATATCCACGGACTTTATTGTTGATCTCCCTGTGTCTAGTGGTAACAACACCATATGGGTTACCATTGATCGGTTTTCCAAGATGGCACATTTTGTGGCTTTATCCAGACTTCCTTCTGCTCCTGAACTTGCAAAACATGTCATCCATCATATCTTCCGGTTACATGGCATGCCCAAGCACATACTCTCCAACCGAGGAGTACAATTCACAGGCAATTCTGGAGATCACTCTGTAAGAAATTTTATATAGTTTTGGCTGCAGTGCAACCGCCTCACCACCAGGGGTCCCTCTAGTGCTGGCCCTCCTGACAGGCCCAGTCCATCTCCTCTGTCCACTCTATGTTCTGGGTTTGCCCTTATAACCCTGCCTGACAGTTCCCTCGGTGCTTCGGCATCGAGCTCACCTGGGCTCCCTGCTCTAGCCTTGCGCGGCCTTCGGGCCTTTCCTTGCCTTGCCCTGCGCGGCCTTCGGGCCTTTCCTTGCCTTGCCTTGTGCGACCTTCGGGCCTTCTTCCTTGCTTTTCATACCTGGCCTATGGGCCTTCTGTGTGTGTGTGGCCTACGGGCCTTCTGACCTGCCTTGCCCCGCTTACAGTGTGTGGCCTACGGGCCTTCTGTGTATGTGTGGCCTACAGGCCTTCTGACCTGCCTTGCTCTGCTTACGGTGTGTGGCCTACGGGCCTTCTGTGTGTGTGTGGCCTACGGGCCTTCTGATCTGCCTTGTCCTGCTTACTGTGCCCTGACCCAGCCTGAACCTAGACACTGCTATCTGCCGCCTGCCCTGACCCAGCCTGGACCCAGACCCTGCTACTTGCCACCTGCCCTGACCCAGCCTGGACCCAGACATTGCTACTTACCGCCTGCCCTGACCCAGCCTGAACCTAGACACTGCTATCTGCCGCCTGCCCTGACCCAGCCTGGACCCAGACACTGCTATCTGCCGCCTGCCCTGACCCAGCCTGGACCCAGACAGTTCTAGCCACTCTTGTCTCTCTCAACCTGGAGCCACCCTTCTGGGTGGTGTTCACGACTCCTGACGTAACAACAAGATTCTACATAGGTCCGGATGTCTTCTTTCATAGAAGGCCACTAATAATATCTCTCCAAGGTGGACAGAGTTCGAGATTGCCCAGGATGACCGGCTAGCCATGAGTCATGAGCCCATCTGAGAATCTTTTTCCTGAGTACCCGGGGTACCACGGTTTTTCCGACCGGCACTGTGTGTGTGACAGAGAGGAGCACCCGAGTAGGGTCGATGACATGCCTAGGAGTGTCTGGTATATCTTCTGGTGTAAATGAGCGGGAAAGAGCATCCGCACGGGTGTTCTTGTCTGCTGGGCAATATTTCAGAAGGAAATTTAATCTGTTAAAGAACAGTGGCCAGCGAGCTTGTCTGTGGTTCAAGCGTTGTGCATGATGCAGATATTCTAGGTTTTTATGATCTGTAAAAACTATTTGGTGTTGAGCATCTTCGAGCCATGGGCACCACTCTTCGAATGCCAACTTGATTGCGAGCAACTCTATCTCCAATTCCGTAGTTTCACTCAGCAGGGGAGAAATGTCGAGAGAAAAAAAGAACATGGGTGAAGTGTGTGAGTATCGCTGTGCTGGCTGAGGACAGCGCCAAATCTGACGTCCGAGGCATCTACCTCTACTGCAAAAGGTCATTGAGGATCAGGGTGGCAAAGACATGGCTCCTGAATGAAGGCTTTTTTGAGTTCCTGGAAGGCTTACAGCTTCAGGAGACCACTGAGAGGGATTGGCTCCCTTACGTGTCGTGGCAGTGAGAGGCGCGGTCAGAGTGGAATAGTGATGAATGAATTTCCTATAGTAGTTGGTAAATCCTAGAAATTGACGTAGGGCCTTTAAACCCGTAGGTTGTGGCCAATCCCGAATGCTCTTCGTTTTTTGCGGGTCCATTTGGAAGCCCTGGCTGGACATGACATATCCTAAGAAAGGGACTGACTCTTGGTAGAAGGCACACTTTTCTAGTTTGGCGAATAGACGATTATCTCTGAGTCTCTGAAGAACCCTGGAAATGTCCAGTTGATGAGACTGAAGATCCTAAGAGAAGACTAGTATATCGTCCAAATATACTACTACTCAGTCATACAACATGTCTCTGAAAATCTCATTCATCATGTTTTGGAATACTGCCAGGGCATTGCAGAGGCCGAAGTGCATGACCAAGTATTCAATATGGCCGTCACAGGTATTGAAAGCTGTTTTCCATTCATCACCCCGGCGTATTCGAACAAGATTATATGCTCCTCTGAGGTCCAGCTTTGTAAAAATTCTGGCTTCTTGATCAAAACATTCGGAGATCAATGGCAGTGGGTAGCAGTCCTTCATGATGATCTCGTTCAATTCCCGATAGTCTATACAAGGGCGAAGGGATCCATCCTTCTTGCCCACGAAAAAGAATCCAGCTCCGGCCGGAGATTTTGAAGGCCATATGAACCCTTTGCCAGGTTTTCCTGGATGTAAGTAGACATAGCTTTTGTCTCGGATAAAGAAAGTGGATGCACTCTTCCTTTAGGAGATTCGGAACCTGGTACTAAGTTGATGGTGCAGTCAAAGGATCGGTGAGGTGGTAACATATCCGCCGCTTGTTTAGAAAACACATGCTGGTATGACTGGTATTCTGGAGGTAGGCCTGGAAGAGAGGTGGTGGTAGCCATGCAAGGCATAGGTGTTACTGTCTCAAGGCATCTCCCATGGTAGGCTTCTCCCCACTGGGAAAGTTCCATGGTAGTCCAATTGAACTGGGGAGAGTGAGTTTGAAGCCATGGTATTCCAAGTACCACCGGATGAATAGCTTTGTCCAGAACTAAAAATGTGATGGTCTCAGAATGCAGAGATCCAGTGCAGAGGCAAAGCAGCTGAGAAGTAAAAGAGACCACACCCTGTAAGGGCTCACTGTATATTGATGACAATAGTAATGAAGTGGGTGTCCGCACTGTAGGGATACATAGGTGCTCTACGAGTTGACGGAGTATGAAGTTTCCGCCTGCCTCGGAATCCACGAGGCCTAGCATGTAGAACTCGAGAGTCTCAGAAATAATAGAGACTGGAAGTGTCAGTGGAGGAGATGGAGAAGTGAGACCTAGGAAGATTCCTCCAGCGGATCCTAGGTCTGCAAGTTTCCTGAACAGATGGGGCAGGAAGGTATCGGGTGGCCTGATTGCCTGCAGTACATGCAGAGGCCAAGTCTCTTTCAATAACGTCTCTCTTTTGACGTAAGGTGGCTTCGTCCTAGTTGCATTGGTTCTTCTTCCTCTATCTGAAAGGGAAGACGGAGTGGCAGGCAATGGGCGAGGACTGGAACCTCCCGTTGATATTTTCCTGGAACTCTTTTCTTCTTGTGAGCGTTCATGAAGGCGCCTATTGATTCGTCCAACGAGGTTGATAAGAGAGTCTAGGGTATTGGGGAGGTCATGTGCCGCTAGTTCATCTTTGATGCGGGGGTTGAGACCCTCCAGAAAGACTGCCCATAGACAGCCCAGGTCCCAGCATAGCTCCGATGACAAGGTTTTAAACTCAATAACATAATCAGCCAAAGGTTTAGTACCTTGTTGTAAGTGCAGGAGAGCAGATCCAGCATTGGTCTTACGGGTGGGATAGTCGAATACTGAACGAAAGAGTGTGAGAAATCCTGTCAAATCCTGGAGTATGGGGTCATTATGCTCCCAGAGAGGTGAAGCCCAGGCCAGGGCTTTTTTCCATCAAGCAGAGATAGAATTTAGGTAGTAGGGATGTGCATTTGTTTTCAACGCATTGGCAATCTGCAATGCATAAGTCCCTATTCGTTGTATTCGTGGGTTCGCGAAACTCATCGCGATCCCCCACGAATACAACATATCATATTAGTTTCATTCTTTTGGCTCGCAGTGATTTCTTAGCGGCCGTTTGAAATAGGAGATAGCAAAAACCAGCCCTTTCCTGTGAGTCATAAGTGACTTCACAGCCCTGTCATAGAGTGGGTCAGACAGGTTGGCAAGGAGACCAGAATGCAACATATCAGAGCTAAGCATTTTTTGTAATGCAGCCAATCGCTGCTCTCACTCAGTGCTCTGTGACGCTATTCCTGATGATGCAGCACTATTTATACGTTAAGCACGCGGCGGGCAACGCACTTTCTTGGTGGGATGGTCTGGGGAGGTGGTCACACTCAGAGCTAGTCTGAGTGTCTCAAATCTGTATTCAATTGCTAGCTACTTTGATAGAATTTTCCATTGAAAAAGATTTTTGTTCGATTTGGCTGCAGTGCTGCCGCCAGCTACCCATGCTTTTTTTGACCGCACATTTGTTTATTGACCTGAGATGGTCTCTCTGTCTGTGCCACTGAGAGAAGCTGCTAGCAGTGGCATTTTTCTGCTTATTTTACCCCTTGGGGTAGGTTGCAAACAGGATTTGGGTGTTGTGGATGGGAGATATATTAAATTGCTAGCTACTTTGATAGAATTTTCCATTGAAAAAGATATTTCTTTGTTTTTGCTGCTGTGCCAAGCAAGCCATCCTTTTTATTTAACTGCAGTTTTTTTTTTATTGAACTCAGGCTGTCTCTTTGTGCTCTTTTAAGCCAAGAAGACAGTGCACTCACTGGGCATCAGTGGGCATTGGGCAGTTTTACAGACTCACATATATATTTTTGGGACAGCAGTGCTCTCTGAAGCCAAATCCCCAGTGGGCCTCTTTTGTAGTTACAAGCTTGGTGTGTGCACACATGCAGTGGTCCCAGTTTTAGTGTACATCCAGGCACAGCCTCGTGGGCCAGTGGGCACTTTTGCAGACTCACATATATTGGGACAGGGGTGCTCTCTGAAGCCAAATCTCCTGTGGGCCTCTTTTGTAGTTATAAGCTTGGTGTGTGCATACAGTGGTCCCAGTTTTAGTTTACATCCATGCACAGTGTCGTGGACCAGTGGGCACTTTTGCAGACTCACGTATATTGGGACAGCGGTGCTCTCTGAAGCCAAATCCCCAGTGGGCCACTTTTGGAAATAATTCTTTTAATTGAAATCCCTAGTAGGCAGTGACATTAAATCCATGTCAGGGAAAACTATACATGGTCGAGTGATTGGGACAGGCAGAGGAGGCGGCACTTCAAAAGGCATGCCAGTCCCCCATTAAAGTTAAAAAGGGATCTGTTCCAATCTAAAATCTCTGGAGGGGCAGACAGTTCCATCCGGAAAAAATGAAATTTAAAGATAATGCATCACCACCACCTGTTTCTGACCCTGTAGTTTTGGAGGTGAGGGAAGGGGAGGCTGAGTCATGCCAGACAAAATGGCGACACCCAAAAGCAGCAGTGCGACAGCAGACTCGACTTAGCATTGACAATGTAGGACAGGCACTGTTTGTTTCTGATTCCAATGAAGAATCATCTTGTGTGGGATTCTCATCATCAGACATGGAAGAAGTAATAGCTGAAGAAGGTTTAGGAGGATTAGTTAGTCCTGTCTTAGCCTCCACTTCAGTGCAGTAGGGGAGAGATGAAACTGATGATGATGATGAGGAGGAGGAGGAAAAGCAGTCAGCGCAGGCACAGAGTGTGACTGATGCCCCTGGCATTGCTTCCCAGGGTGCACCCACTACTTCAGCCCCAGTGCCAGCATCCACCCCCAGGGCTATAGGGAAGGGATCATGAAAGAAATCTGCAATCTGGAGCCTCTTTAAAGTGACAGAGGACCCGCGTTTTGCTCAGTGTAATTACTGTGCCAGGGCTATTAGCAGAGGCAAGCAAATGGGACATCTATCTAATTTTGGCATGACACATCATATGAAGAGGCAACACCCAACAACAGTACTGCTTTCTGGGGATGGTGACAGTACCAGTCAGGGGACCACTTTTTCCAGGCAGCATAAAGTGGTTGAAAAGGAGCAGAGTCACCCCACGCCCTCAGCCCTTTCAAGCAGTCAAGTGGCAAGTCAGTAGCCACCTGCCGTGTGGAAAAAGAGACAACCCACCATGGAGGAAATGGAGTGGTGTGCATTAACACTATCCTGGGGTAGGAGGCAGGCAGCCTCAAAAGTTGTAACCAGGAGCATTGGGGAAATGATTGCCCTTGATGACCAGCCCTTGCAGATAGTGGAGAATGTGGGTTTCAAGCATTTGCTGAAGGTCTTAGTTCCAAATTACAAAGTCCCCTCCAGAACCACATTTAGCAGAAAGGTCATCCCCAGCCTGTACAAGCAGTGTCACAGTCGCATCCAAGGGCTGCTAGCTAAGGCAGAGGGGAGTGTGCATTTCACCTGTGTTATCTGGACCGACATGAATGCTGCACACTCTTACCTCTCCCTGACAGCACAGTGGTGGGACCTGGCTGAAGCAGGGGCAGGCAGCAGCTCTATTAGTGAACAAGTATCAGGGTGGAGGTGGGCCTTACTGCACACCCACCTGACGGATGAGGCCCATACCTCAGCCAATATTCTAGCATGCATCAGACAGATGCTGGCAGGCTGGCAGCTACACCAGCGAGACAGGATTCCTCAGGCAGGGTTCTTTGTCACAGACAATGGTGCAAACATGGTTAAGGCAATATATGACGGGCGTTTTCAGAACATCCGATGTTTTGCACACACTCTGCACCTGGTAGTGAAGTCAGCTCTGGGGTTGGAGTCCAATCACCAAGAGAATGAATATCTACATACATTAATACACAAGTGCAGGAACATAGCAGCACACTTCCACAGAAGTGTGAAAGCAGGGCAGATTCTCTGACAAAAGCAGACTGATTTGGACATGCCTCACAAGCGTCTCATTCAAGACCTTTCCACCTGGTGGAATTCCACCTATATGATGCTGCAGAGGTTATTGGAGCAGCAGACACCCCTTCATGAACTTTCTGGTTCAATGGACATAGGTGTGCATAATCAACTAGGCATCATGATTGGTTAGTCATGAGTCAGCTGGTAAAAATCCTGCAGCCCTTCAAGGATGTCATGGAGGAGCTGAGTTCCAGAATTGCCACCTTGGTTGACATCATCCCTATAGTTAATTTTCTGGAGGAAAATTTGGAGGGCTTTAAACAGGAAGAGAAAATGACAGTTGAGGTGCTGCATTGTCTGGACATTTTGCAGAAGCAGGTGGAAGAGAGATTAAGGCCTTTAACAGAAGACCACACATACATGCTCGCCACAGTCTGTGATCCCCATGTGAAAGGGAAACTCACTCTACAGTCCAATTGTCTCTCATTTGTGAAGGAACTGCTGTTAGCAAAAGTCCCTGATCAGGAATGCCATAGGCAGAGACAGATTAGGCATGAAGTAGAGGAGGAAACAGCGGCGGGCACTTCAGAGAGTTGTGCTAGCCCAAGCAGAAGCAGCACTCTGTCAGTGACAGCTACTACCTCCTCCTCCTCCACTTCAGTACACCAAAGGCATGTTGCCCATAAAGAATCATCTGTTCTGCTATGGGCTAGAGAGAAAGCAGCTGGCATGGGTGACTCTCAGCCCACCCAAGCAAAGGAGACACCAGCACAACTGTCAGTGACACGGTATCTCATAGAGCCCACAGAGGACATGCAGACAGATCTTCTGGCATATTGGGCACACAAGTCCACTGTCTGGCCACACCTAGCCAAAGTGGCTCAGCGATATCTGTCATGTCTACCAACCAGTGTTCCCAGTGAACGTGTATTTTCAATGACAGGGGATATCATGAGCCCTCACTGCTCAAGGCTGGCACCAAAGTTAATGGAAATGCTGGTATTTTTGAAAATAAACCTGCCTTTGCTTGGGTTTCCAAATTTTCCCTGTGAACGGCAAGATGAATAAAAGCAATTGAAAGCCTTGCAGCAGCTCCAGCTGCCTCCTATATTCCAGATAATATCAGCACATGTACCTGACCTCAAACGCTGTGCCTGTCTGTCCTCTGTCCAGGCCGTGCATTCATACAAGGGCCTGACCTCAAATGCTGTGCCTATCTGAGTTTAGTTCTAGTATTTCTAATTTGTTTCCAGAATATTCTTTTCTAGAGATGTGCATTTGTTTATCATGAATTAGGCAATTTCGACAAAATTGCCTAATTCGTCATAGTTCGAGGGACCTGAACCCCGAAACAGATTTTCCCCGAACTTCGGGGAAAATGTGTTTTTTGGGTTAATGCGGGGAGGGGGGGGGGTCACATTTATTAAAAATAAAAACCTACCCCAACCCTTCAATTTTACTTTAATACAATCCCCCCACCATCCCGATACCTCCCTAAGACTTACTAAAAGCCCTGGTGGTCCATCGGGGTCCCGCGAGCGATGTCGGGCCTACCATGAATCAAAATGGCGCCGGTGCCCTTTGCCCTTACGATGTCACAGGGGCTACTGGTGCCATTGGTCGGCCCCTGTCACATGGTAGGAGCAATGGACAGCCGGCGGCATCTTGTGCTCCTACCATGTGACAGGGGCCAACCAATGGCACCGGTATCCCCTGTGACATAGTAAGGGCAAAGGCTATCGGTGCCATTTTGAATACTGGCAGCCGACGGTGCGAGTGCAGGAGATCGCTCCAGGACCCCCGCTTTACCACCAGGGCTTTTAGTAAGTCTTGGGGAGGGATCGGGATGGTGGGTGTGTGTGTGTGTGTGTGTGTGTGTGTGTAATAAAGTAAAATTGAAGGGTTGGGGTGGTTTTTTCCGATTCTTTTTTGTTTTCCTGATTCATTTTTTTTCCGATTCATTTTCCGACTCATTTTTGCTGATCCGTGCCGCCCAAAAAAAATCTGCGGGAACACGAAATTTTCAACGAAGTGCCCGAACCAAAATCCGACCCCATACGAAAAAACGAAGCTCATCTCTATTCTTTTCTTGTTTTGCAACATTTGGAATGTAAGAACATAAAAAGCTCACTTCAGATGTTTGGAGCTTGCATAGATCATATGCTCAATAGTTTTCATGACTTTTATAATATGGGCCATTTTCCCTAAATCTTTCATAGGTGCCAACATTAATGTTTCTAGTACTATAGAAAACTGGTGGTAGTTGCACTCTAGTTCATCCTCTGTGTTCCCATAGTTTACAGAGGCACTGTGTAAACAACAAAGACATCATAGGTTGATATTGTAGATTTGGACTTGAGTAGCGGTTTTCTTATTTCTGAGAGCTCTTCATGTTCCTTTGTCATCAGCTGAAGTGCATAAGTACAGTTAATAGCTTCTGTGTATTTACAAGGGCTTGACCTCTAATGCTGTGCCTCTCAGTCCAGGCTTTACGTCCCTATGAGGGCTTGACGTCTAATGCTGTGCCTATCCATCCAGGCTTTACGTCTCTACAAGGGTTTGACCTCGAATGCTGTGCCTGTCTGTCCAGGCCTTATGTCCCTAAAAGGGCTTGACCTCTAACGCTGTGCCTGTCCATCCACATTTGGAATGTAAGAACATAAAAAAGCTGACTTAAAATGTTTAGAGCTTGCATATTTCATATGCTCAATAGTTTTCATGACCTTCATAATATGGGCCATGTTCCCGAAATCTTTCTTAGGTGCCAACAGTAATGTTTCTAGTACTATAGAAAACTGGTGTCCCTAAAAGGGCTTGACCTCTATCCTCTATTGCTATGTCTGCCTGTCCGTCCAGGATTTACGTCCCTACCAGGGCTTGACCTCTATCCTCGAATGCTGTGCCACTGCCTGTCTGTCCAGGCTTTATGTCCCTACGAGGGCTTGACCTCTATCCTCGAATGCTGTGCCACTGCCTGTCTGTCCAGGCCTTACGTCCCTAAAAGGGCTTGACCTCTAACGCTGTGCCTGTCCATCCAGGAGCCTTTTCCTGCTCAAAGGAAAGGGAACTCTCCCTGGGTGTAGCCGGCCTATCTCTTAGTACCTCTTGACCCATGTTGAACCGCTGTTCACATGGCACCCTGTTCCACATTGCCATGCTTTGAAGGCTCGTGCTCCACTCTAGGGGCCAACCCATTCTGGAGAGCCCTTTCCTGCTCAAAGGAAAGAGAACTCTCCCTGGGGTAGCCGGTTTATCTCTTAGTTCCTGTTGACCCATGTTGAACCGCTGTTCGCATGGCACCCTGCTCCACATTGCCACGCTTTGAAGATTCGTGCTCCACTGTAGGGGCCAACCCATTCTGGGGAGCCCTTTCCTGCTCAAAGGAAAGGGAACTCTCCCCGGGGTAGCCGGCCAGCCTATTAGTACCTATTGATCCATGTTGAACCGCTGTTCACATGGCACCCTCCTCCGCCTCAGCCTTGAAAATTCTCGTTTGTATATCTGCTAACTCTACTAGATTTTAAAAGACCAGTGAGAGCTCACTAGATGCCAATGGAAACACCCCATTCTAGGGGCAAACCCATTCTAGGAAGCCCTTTCCAGTGCAAAGGAAAGGGAACTCTCCCCGGGGCCAGCCTATCTTGCTCCTATCAAAAACACAGGGACCTGACTACCTCAGCTCTGCCAGCCTGTCTTGCCCCTATCAAAACCACAGGGACCAGACTACCTCCACTCTGCCAGCCTGTCTTCCCCCTATCAAAACCACAGGGATCAGACTACCTCCACTCTGCCAGCCTGTCTTGCCCCTATCAGCTTTCTGGCACTCTGCCTTGCTGCCATATACCAGATGACTCACTCAACTTCTTGTGGTGTTCTTGTCACTATCATGGTTCCTCAGTGTCTTGGTGCTAGTCTTTCTGCTTGCTATGTTCCCCCTTCATTGTGCTGTAGGATGTTGATGCCACTTGTCTTGCCACTTTGCCTGTCATGCTGCCTTCGAGGGTTTATGCATCTGTTATTGGTGTTCTCTTTTGACACTCTCGCTGCTGCTCTGCACCTCTGTTACAGCACTGTTGCCACTCCTGGTACCCCTTTGCCCCTTTAAAGTGCCTTAGGATATTCATGCCACTTTGGTGCCACTTTGCCACAGTCTAAGTACCTTGGAGCTCTTTTCTTGTTCTGATGATTGCCTCCCAGAAGTTTCATCAGAATTGATAAGAAAACTCTAATTCTGCAGCCAAAAATAGGCTGCAAATACTTCCCCCATTGACTTTAATGGGAAATCGGAAAATGAATAGGTTTTCCCCCCTATGAAACGAATGCAACAAATTTGGGTCCTGGCGAAACAAAAACTGAATCGAAACAAATTTTTTCCTTCTGCACATCCCTGGTAGGTATTTTTTGAGACTATGTCTGGGAAGTAGGTAGGTTGAAGTGAAAAGTGCATGCAGCACTGATTTAGAAAACCCCTACACAACAGGGGATCACCTGTAAAGCATGTAGGTCCTGGCAAGGGTACGGATAGACGTGCAGGCATCACTATAGGCGAAGAGAGGGCCTTGTCAGATGTTCATGTAGAGTTCAGCTGAGAGTTCAGTTGATTAAAGGCAGTAGTTAAAGTCTCTAGTGTCTGTTGTTGTTTGGATAGAATTTGGGCCAGGCCAGGGATGGCCTGAAGGGCTGAGAGCTGAGCCGGATCCATGGAGGAGCCCCATGGATCCTCACCATGGATCCTCACCATGGATCCATGGAGGAGCCCCATGGAGGAGCCCCATGGGCCTCACCATTGGTAGGCATTTTCTCAGCGACGTAGGACACAGCTGTGGGAAAGACTTTATTAAGGAGAAAGATATAACATGACCTGAGGAGCGAGAAATGTAAATAAATACAGTCTTAGTAAATACAGTGGTCAGGATGATGATGATGTATATATGAAGGTCCTGGTAAGGGCCCGCAGTGCGGGGTACACCCCGGAGTTCCTGTAGGCTGGTGTAATACCTCTGAGTGCAGATCTGGTAGTGGCCAGGAGTGCGGGGTATGCCTAGGAAGCTGTACTGTAGCAGTCAAAGAGGCAGAGGTCAGTCTTACAGGAACAAGGCCGTAGACCCCGTATAGGAGATGAAGTATCCTGAGGCACAGATAGCGTAAAGTGAATGGACTGAAGAACAGAAATGGCCCGTGGAACGGGGTATGCCGTGAAGTCTTCAGTAGAGATAATAGAAGTTGGAGAATGTACTCACACAAGGAAGTCCCAGTAGTAATACCCGAGGAGCGGGTCAGGATGTCCCAGTCAGCAGAGCCCTTCGAGGAGCAGATAGCCAAGAAGTAGAAGAGCCCTCGAGGAGTGGATACTCAGAGCGTCCAATTGCCCAAAGGAGAATCTGGAACAGAAGATCCAAGTAGAGCAGATTTAACAAGCGAGAGAACTCCTTTCTAACTCGTCTCAGCAATGGGCGAGTCCTTATAAGTACACTAGCAGTGTTGACTTCATCAGGAGGGGACGCTGCCATTCTCCCAATGATTGATGGTGCAGGGAAAAAAGAGGTGAGCATGAGAAGTCGCAGCCGCCTGTGACTGATGGGCACAATAGATTTCAGCAAGGCTTTTGATACTGTCCCCAATAGAAGGATCATAAATAAAATGAGAAACCTGGGAGTGGATCCAAAGGTGGTGGAATGGATTACAAATTGGCTGAGTAACAGAGGGCAGCAAGTAGTGGTAAATGGAACCTATTCCAAAGAAAGATGAATAAGTAGAATTCCTTACGGATCTGTTCTGGGACCGATTCTGTTTAATATCTTTGTGAATGATAGTGCGGAAGAATTAGAAGGTAAAATTTGCCTTTTGTGGATGACACTAAAATCTGCAACAGAGTGGACAAAGTGACGTAGGAAAGCTTGAGAAGTGGTTAATGTTTTGGCAATTGGGATTCAATGCCAAATAGTGCAGTAAGCATTTTGGACATGGCAATCTGAAGAAGCCATATGTGTTGGGGGGTGAAGGATAGCCATGCATGGACTGGGAGAGAGACCTTGGAGTGATAGTGTCTGATAGAAATGTAGAAACATGACAGCAGAGAAAGATAATATAGTCTATCCAGTCTATCTTTCCAGCCAATTAATTTAGCATTATAAGTGTATTAATCCCATGCTTTCTTGAATTCAGATACTGCTTTTGTTTCCACCATCTCTACTAGGAGGCTGTTCCATGAATCCACCACCCTCTCTGTAAAGAAATATTTCCTAAGATTATGCCTGAATCCACCCCCCTTCACCTTCATTTATTTACCCTTCATTCTAGAGCAGCCTTTCCTTTGAAAAAGACTCATCTCCTGTGCATGGAAACCTTTGATATATTTGAATATCTCTATCATATCTCTTCTATCTTGCCTTTAATCTAAGGTATACATATTCAGATCTTTAATTCTATCTGCATATGCTTTAGAATGAAGACCATTGACCATTTTAGTAGCCACCATCTTGATCTTATCTTGTTTTATATCTTTTTGAATATGTGGTCTCCATAATTGTACACAATATTCCAGGTGAAGTCTCTCCAGAGACTTATACACCTCACTTTCTCTGCTGAACATTCCTCTCCCTATGCAGCCAAGTATCTTTCTGGCGTTTACCATTACTTTATCCATCTATTTGGTCACCTTAAGATAATCACATACAATTTCACCTCCAATACTGTACCTTTCCCTTGGGATTTAACATCCTAAATGCATTACTCTGCATTTTTTAGTATTAAATCTTAGCTGCCAGATCTTCGACCATTCCTTGATCTTCGTTAATCCCTGTTTATGTTTTCCACTCCTTCCTGGCTGTCCACCCTGTTACAGATTTTGGTATTATTGGCAAAAATACAAACTTTCCCAACAACCCTTCCATTATGTAGCTCTAAAAAATGTTGAAAAGAACCGGTCTAAGGACCAATACCTGAGGCACATCACTAATCACAACTCCCACCTTAGAGAAAACTCCATTTACCACTACCTTTTGTTGCCTCCCACTCAGCCAGTTTCTAACCCACTCATTCACTCTAGGATCCATACCAAGGGTGCACAATTTATTTACAAGTCTTCTGTGAGGAACCATCTCAAAGGCCTTGCTCAAATCCAAGTCCACTATCTCTAGCACTCTGCCTTGATTCAACTCTCTGGTCACCCAATAAAAGAAATTGATCAGATTTGTTTGACAAGATTTACCTCTGGTAAAACCCCGCTGCCTCGGATCTTGCAATCTATTGGATTCCAAAAATTGCACTATCCTCTGTTTTAGCAGCAATTCCATTAGTTTGCTTACCACAGAGATCAGACTAACTGGCCTGTGGTTACCAGCCTCCTCCTAACTTCCATTTTTACGAATAGGAACCACATCCACCCTTTTCCAGTCCTCCAAAATTACTCCAGACTCTAACAGGTAGATTTTAAAAGCATTGTTCACACATAAACGGTCTCATACTTGCGTATGTGGGTTGCATGTGAGCAACGCAAATTTTAAGAATCTGCAAAGTACGTGTGTACATACCTGTGGGCATGTCAAGAACAAGGTGGTGGAAAAGGGGTAGGGCATGGGCATTCCTGGGCTAATTTTAGAAAAGCTGACCATGGCATGCATTGGTCTGTTATCGCTTAACTTTACTGCTAGTCCTGATGAGGAGCAAGTTTGGAGGGATTTTCAAAACTGTTTGTTGCGATGGCTGGCTGCAGAGCCTCACGGCTGGCCATACTTACCCCCTGAGCTGGCCTGGGCCTTCCACGTGGCCCCCTGAGCCGCTGTCATCACCTCCCTCCAGCGCGGCGGAGAGCCTATCCTGCCGCCGCTGCGCTGCTGGCCCCAGCCGCTGCTAGGTGCGCGCAGCTCTCAAACAGATTTAAAGGGGCAACGGTGGGAAAAACTCCCGCAGCCCCGGATGCTGACATCACCCTTGGGTCCAACTTAAGGCAGCTGCTGCTGCCCCATCCTTGCCTCAGCAACAGGTCCCGCTCTGTTCAGAGCCACTAGTTGCTCCGTTCCTGCTTCGTGTGGTCCAGCTCCTGCTGCTGCTCCTGCTCTGTGTGGTCCTGGTCCTGTTCCTGCTCTGTGTGGTGCTATCCGCCTGCCTTGACTTCTGGTACACCCGACCTTGCTTCCCCCTTCTGTCTTCAAGCTTGTCTTCTTCCAGAGACCCACTCCTAAGATCTGCCAGCCCTGGCACCCAAGGGCTCAACCTACGGGGAATGAGGGCTGGTATAGGTGAAGCTCCGGTTGGGTCTCCACCACCAGCATCCGCCTCCTGATTATGAGGACCTGTAGCAAGCCCTCCTATAGGTAGCATCAACCTCATCTCTGCCCAGGGGTCCACCTCTCCATGTAAAATTGCTGAACTACCATCAGAAATACTGTCCCCCTTTAGTAAGCACCAGGTCCACTATTGCCCCCTCCTGTGTGGGTTCTGTTACCAGTTGATTAAACAGTTCTCCTTGCAGAGAATACAGGATCTCCCTGCTTCTAGAAAATACTGCAGTTGGGATGTCCCAATCACATCTGGAAGATTAAACTCCTCTAGCAGCAATCCTGTGAATATTCTCCATTAAATCACTATCCATATTCTCTCAGACTGAGGTCTGTATATTATACCAATATAATAGATGTTCCATGCCCTCTTTCTGGATTTAGCCACAATGCCTCCTCCTTACCTCATAAGCCCAGCATTGCTGTTTCTTTAATCTATATAATGCCACGCCACCTCATTTCCTTCCTACCTGGTTCTTCCTGAATAGATTGTAGCTGAGTATAACTGTATCCCAGTCATGGTTTTCCATGTACCAGGTCTCCATAACAGCTACTATATCTAAATCAGCTTCTTCCATGACTGCCTCTAGATTTGGGACTTTATTCCCCATACTATGAGCATTAGTGTACATAGCTTTCCAAATATTGCTTTTTTCCCTTATTTCCCATTTCCATATGAGTATTTAATGTTTTACTTACCTTAGGGTTTTGTTCACCCATCCCTGATGATTCTAGTTTAAAGTTCTCCTCAGTAGGTTTATCATTCTGTGTTGAAAGACACTGCACCCCTTCTTTGACAGGTGGATCCCATCTCTGCTCAGCAATCCGTGAAATATCATCCCATGATCCTGGATTATTTTGATTTGAAGGTGGTGATGGAAAGTGATAAGGAGATGGCTAAGGCCAGAGGGTTGCTGGACTGCATAGAAGAGGCATAACAAGCAGGAAAAAGGAGGTAATAATGCCCCTGTACAGATCATTGGTGAGGCCTCACCTAGAGTACTGCATTCAGTTCTGGAGACCTCATCTCAAAAGAGATAAGGACAGAATGGAAGCGGTCCAGAGAAAGGCAACAACCCTTTGCTTTCCCCTGTTAATCCATGACAAATATCAGGACATCTGGAAATCAAGTTCCCAGGTATGAGAACATTTTTTAATTATTGGATGTTATTTGATGTATCTGCTATTTTGAAATATTTATTGGTGGGATGTAGAAGTCTCCAAGGTTCCACCAAGCCATGTGTGTCCATGACAGTCTGAATGAAAGAAAAATAAAGAGAACCCCTACAAGGAGAAGAGGATTGTTGATCCATAACCAAATCAAGTGGTAGATTTAAAAGTCACCACCCTACAGAAGTGGAAACTCAGCGTTATTGAATAAAATAGAGACAGTATGAAAAAAACTTGAAACATCTGAGTTAGGTGCATAGATATTGAATAATAATATAGTAGCATCTAATATTTTAACAACTTCAGCCACCCACCTACCCTTTAGGTGAGCCTCCTGATGGAGAACTTCAAGACGCATTGATTTATGGATTAAAATTGCGGCCCCATTTTGCTTACCAAGTGCAGGAGTAAATAAGACCTGACCAATCCAATCCATACAGAATTTAAGGGATTCTAACTGGACAAGCACATTTCTTGAAGGTAGACAAAATCAGGATGGAAAGATTTTAAATGAGTGAGAACCTTTTCCTTTTAATCCAATGGTTGAGGCCATTCACATTAAGGGAAAAAAGTTTCAGATCAGTAGCCACCATAGCAAAAAGAAAAACCAGAACATCTCTGGAGTAGACAGAAAAAATATGAAATACAATATAACATGTTGCCCTAGATTCAAAAATCACATTAGAACAAAAAAATGTAAAAGAAAAAAATATGAAAAATAAAGATATGGCATCAAAGCCACGCCAACGTCCATAAGAGAAGATGAAGGAGTCTGTGAGATGAGAAGCAGGCCACCTGGGAAATTCCAACCTAAAATAATGGATGCAAAAGAGTGGAGACTGCAAACAAAAAATGATAAAAAAAAAAAAAAATCAGCACAGTGGGGCAGATTTTAAAAGCCCTACGCGCATAAATCCAGGTGGATTTACGAGCGTAGGGGGGGGTACGCGCGCCGGACCTATTTTCAAAAGGCCCGGCGACGCGTGTAATGCTCCGGGACACGTGTAAGTTCCGGGGCTTACAAAAAGGGGTGGGGGTTTGGGCAGAGGCCTCCGCACGGTCGCTGTGCCGGGGGATCGTGCGCCGGCAGTCGGCCGATTTCGGAGCGGCCTCGGAGGGAACGGGGAAAGCCAGCTGGTCTCCCCAAGGGCTTGTGCCAACCCCTGATTTTATAACATGCGCACGGCTGTGCACGCATGTAATAATATCAGGCGTACATTTGTGCGCGCCGGGTAGCGTGCACAAATGTATGCCGCGCACATACCTTTTAAAATCTACCCCAGTGAGTATAGAGAAAAAATGAAAGCAACAGTCAAATAAGATTACCAAAGTCCGGCAGTAGCTACGTCAGTCTTCATAACAGTAAGCCATTAACGGAGAGATCAATAGGCCCACAGGAACAAAGGTCCAAAGAGAGGAGAATTCAGCCCACCATGGCCGAAGAAGAAGGTAAGGATGATAAATAAGACCGAAGATCTTCCAGTGAATCATAAATCTTGCTTAAGTTGTCCGTGATTCTCATCTTTACTGGGTAGAGATGATCATATTTTGTGGCAACATCCCGTAAGGGAGGCCAAAGAGCCAAAAAAACATTTTTTCCACTGCACTGTAGTCTTGGCCAATTCCGGACAAATAAGAGGTGCATTGAGTTAAGCTGAATTGGCAGGCGAGACCTGGCTGCTTGCAAAATTGCCAAGGTATGCTGATAGTGCAGCAACTTTAGAAACACCAGACGTGGATAGCATGCATGAGGGAGTGGGCGGGAGGGCAGGTGATGCACTCATTCGATTTCCCAAGGTGGATCGAAGTAGATCTGCAAACATGTTGGGATTAAGGTGTTTAAAAAAGACAACATATCTGTGCCATCTTTTCTTTCAGGGATCCCAAGAATCCGTAGATTATTCTGTCGATTTTGGTTAAAGAGATCTTCAATACCTCTTTGCAGCACCGCCATTTTATTAGAGGTCTGTTGTAAGTCAGGAATGGCGTCTTCGCATAGGCCCACATGATGTTCCAAGGAGTCCAGGCACGGTTGTAGAGCAGCTACCGCCTCAGAAAGATCAGCCAAGTCGAGCTTAATAACACAGGTTATCTCGATATTGAGCATGAGCATTTCCTTTAGTTATTGAAGTTCCATAATGATCAGGTCAGAAGATGATGTAGCCTTTGGTGGCAATTGCTTCTCTGGTGTCAGAGGATCATGTTTTGTGCAATTTGATCTGGAGACAGCCGCGAAGGCTGCCTCAGTCTTGCCCGATTTAGGGCCAGACATCTTGGAAGACAAATATCATCAAGAAAAAGCTGCTGAAGAAAAGAGAAATTCTCCACTATAATTGAAAATGCTGTGGAGTTGCAGGGAACTGAAGTTTCAGGCAGCCATCTCTCTTGGAGCTCAACAGCGCCCCTGGAATTATCATTAAATTTTAACTAATCCCTTACCTTAAATTGGGTCACATTAACAACCAATAATATGTACACACACTTTCATAGACTATTTCAGTGTTTTCTAGATATCTGGTGTGTAAACTGGGCCTTTCTGACCAAAATCATCCGTGTCTCTCCCTCTGTCACTCTCTCTCTCAGTGCAGCTCTCTCCTGCAGTACTAAACGCTTGGATACAAATCATTACTTCTTTGATATCATTATTTCAAATATTACCTTTCTGTCCTAGAAAACCCGTTATTCTCCAAGGAATTATTTAAAACTCTCATAGCCAAAGAAAATAGCTTCAAGAAGAATGTTTACTAAGTTCAAAATCTTCTTTTAGCTTTCTTTGTTAAATCTTTCAGTGCTTTGACCCAATACAGTAATACTATGCTAACCAAATCAGTGAACAGTTTCTAGTAAACATTGAGTTGCTATAGGGTTACTATGGTATTGTCAAGGAGATGGTTTGAAGAAGCTTTATTATTATTTTTTTTTTTTTTAAAGCTGAATGGGACAAATTTTTAACCACATTTTACCTTGTCCATTAAATAAATAGGAAAAATTAGTTAAATTAAGTCAATGAAATCCCACTCACACTGTTTCTAAAACACACCAAACTTTTTTGGTTATTTTTTAAATAAGTCATACTGATGTCCTGTTCCTTTTCATAACCATTTTAGCCAATTTGATCACTTTTAGAACCAATTATATTTTTAACTTCTGTGTGGGTGTATGTGATTTGTATGTGAGAAAGGTATGGTGCTATTATATGTGGTATGTATGTGAGAAAGGAATCTGCCAGTTTAAAAAAATGAAATGTGATAATACATATACCTCAACCTTTGTGCTGGTAGCGCAAATTTTGAAAAGTTGGATGAAAGATGAAATTACTGAATGTTAAGCATCCCTCTTCTGGAAAATAAAATTTAACAAAGTGGGTAGAGACAAATACTAAAGCAAAAAAAAAAAAAATTAAGTATTTAAAATGTTCATGTAGTAGATGTGGCTCGGTTATTTACACTTTCGAATAATAGAAGGACTAGGGGGCATTCCATGAAGTTAGCAAGTAACACATTTAAGACTAATCGGAGAAAATTCTTTTTCACTCAACGCACAATAAAGCTCTGGAATTTGTTGCCAGAGAAGGTAGTTAGTACAGTTAGTGTAGCTGGGTTCAAAAAAGGTTTGGATAAGTTCTTGGAGGAGAAGTCCATTAATGGCTATTAATCAATTATACTTAGGGAATAGCCACTGCTATTAATTGCATCAGTAGCATGGGTTCTCTTAGTGTTTGGGTAATTGCCAGGTTCTTGTGGCCTGGTTTTTGGCCTCTGTTGGAAACAGGATGCTGGGCTTGATGGACCCTTGGTCTGTCCCAGCATGGCAATTTCTTATGTTCTTATGTTCATCTCAGCAAAATCACAAATTTAAGATACTGATGCCAGGTGGGCTTTGTTTGTTTTTTTTAAGCATAATTTAAGCATGAAGACTAGAATAGTTCCAATCTGAAACAGTTTTGCTTTTTTCTTTTTTAAGCCTTTAGAAAATGTATATTTTTAAATTACTAAGACTGGAATATTCCCATTTAAAAGGGAAGCTGACTAAGGATGTCTTTCTGTTCCATATCTCCCACATGAATAATCATATGACTGATAGTTTGAAGAAAGACACTTGCTTTATTGCCTGAAAGCGTAAAACAAGAGAAGCTGTACGGTGTGGGTGGCTGTCCCTTGGGAGGATAGAACCTGAAGGAAGGGTGTCATTTCGCCTTCTGATAGGAATGTGGTTTTCTTATTTAACGGTTGGAAGCATCACTTTCACTTTTAGTAAAAGTGAAAAATGCTGCAAGTCTGAAAGCAAGGTGCTTCTGTGAGAGTGTAATGTGTATGTGAGACAGGGAGGGTGCTTTGTGTATGTGAGACAGGGAGGGTGCTTCTGTATGTGTGTGGTGTATATGTGAGACAGGGAGGGTGCTTGTGTGTGTAAATGTGTGTGTGCGAGAGAGATGGAGCATGTTTTTGGCTGGCTTGTGGCTGTGAGAGAGGGCATGTGTGTGATTGAGCCTGTTTGTAAGTGAGATAGAACATGTGTGTGATTGAGAGCTTGTGTGTAAGTGAAATAGAGAAAGCATGTGTGTGATTGAAAGCCTGTGTGTAAGAGAGAGCGAGAGCATTTTGTGATGGAGAGAGACTGACCAGAGAGGTGACGAGTGTCTGTGTGAGAGAGACTGATCAGGGAGATGACTGGTAGGGGTGTGCATTCGGATTGACCGCATTAGTAAAACGCAACTCATATTTTTTTTTTACTTAAAAAATTGATTCGACATAAACGATCGGATTTCCCACATATCGAACATAGATATGTTCGATATGTGGGAAATCGCGATTGTTGAGCCAAAATAAAAATATAAACCCCCTCACCCTCCTTAATCCCCCCCCCCCGACTTACCACAACTCCCTGGTGATGGAGCGAGGAGTGAGGACGCCATTTCTGCAATCCTTGGCGAGAAGCATGTGACGTCGGCGGCACGTCGAGTGACGCCGGCGTCACGTGATTCCCGGCTCGTTCGCGCCGGATGGCTCGTTCGGCCCAAAAATAACTTTTGGCCAGCTTGGGGGGGTCAGGAGGCCCCCCCAAGCTGGCCAAAAGTTCTTTTTGGGCCGAATGAGCCGTCCGGCGTGAACGAGCCGGGAATCACGTGGCGCCGCGTCACTCAGACGCGACGTCACGTGATTCCCGGCAAGTTTGCGCCGGACGGCTCGTTCGGCCCAAAAAGAACTTTTGGCCAGCTTGAGGGGGTCAGGAGGCCCCCCCAAGCTGGCCAAAAGTTCTTTTTGGGCCGAACGAGCCGTCCGGCGCGAACTTGCCGGGAATCACGTGACGTCGGCATCACGTGATTCCCAGCTCGTTCGCGCCGGACGGCTCGTTCGGCCCAAAAAGAACTTTTGGCCAGCTTGGGGGGGTCAGGAGGCCCCCCCAAGCTGGCCAAAAGTTCTTTTTGGGCCGAACGAGCCGTCTGGCGCGAACTTGCCGGGAATCACGTGACGCCGCGTCTGAGTGACGCGGCGCCACGTGATTCCCGGCAAGTTCGCGCCGGACGGCTCGTTCGGCCCAAAAAGAACTTTTGGCCAGCTTGAGGGGGTCAGGAGGCCCCCCCAAGCTGGCCAAAAGTTCTTTTTGGGCCGAACGAGCCGTCCGGCGCGAACTCGCCGGGAATCATGTGACGCCGCGTCACTCGACGTGCCACCGACGTCACATGCTTCTCGCCAAGGATTGCAGAAATGACGTCCTCACTCCTCGCTCGATCACCAGGGAGGTGTGGTAAGTCTGGGGGGGGGGGATTAAGGAGGGTGAGGGGGTTTAAATTTTTTTTTTGCACATATGTACATATACCCAACTCATTGGATTTTTTTTATGTCCATATTGGCCGCAAGTGGGACCCCCTTTCGGACATAAAAAATATGAACATAAAATTTTGCTCTGCACATCCCTAATGACTGGTATGTGTGTGTGCTTGTGTGTGTGTGTGAGAGAGAGAGAGAGAGAGAGAGACTGGTTGGGGAGATGATTGGTGTGTGAGAGACAGAGACTGGTCCTGAGGGTGTGACTGGTGTATGTGTGTGTGTATGTGTGAGAGAGAGAAGAGATTGGTTGTGGTCCCTAAGGAAGAGGACTGTGAGGACAGCTTCAGCAGCTACTGTTGCTTCTGGTGTGGCCTGTAGGGATGTGAATCGTTTTAGGACGATTAAAATTATCGTCCGATAATTTTAATATCGTCTTAAACCGTTATGGAACACAATACAATAGAGATTCTAACGATTTATCGTTATAAATCGTTAGAATCGTGAGCCGGCACACTAAAACCCGCTAAAACCCACCCCCGACCCTTTAAATTAAATCCCCCACCCTCCCGAACCCCCCCCAAATAACTTAAACATTTCCTTGCCAAATCCTACCTCCTTCAATCCCCCACCCTCCCGAACCCCCCCCCCCAAATGACTTAAATTACCTGGGGGTCCGGAACGGCAGCGGTCCGGAACGGGCTCCTGCTACTGAATCTTGTTGTCTTCGGCCGGCGCTATTTTCCAAAATGGCGCCGAAAAATGGCGGCGGCCATAGACCAACAGGATTCGACGGCAGGAGGTCCTTCCGGACCCCCGCTGGACTTTTGGCAAGTCTTGTGGGGGTCAGGAGGCCCCCCCAAGCTGGCCAAAAGTTCCTGGAGGTCCAGCGGGGGTCAGGGAGCGATTTCCCGCCGCGAATCGTTTTCCGTACGGAAAATGGCGCCGGCAGGAGATCGACTGCAGGAGGTCATTCAGCGAGGGTTCCGGCGCCTCGCTGAACGACCTCCTGCAGTCGATCTCCTGCCGGCGCCATTTTCCGTACGGAAAACGATTCGCGGCGGGAAATCGCTCCCTGACCCCCGCTGGACCTCCAGGAACTTTTGGCCAGCTTGGGGGGGGCCTCCTGACCCCCACAAGACTTGCCAAAAGTCCAGCGGGGATCCGGAAGGACCTCCTGCCGTCGAATCCTGTTGGTCTATGGCCGCCGCCATTTTTCGGCGCCATTTTGGAAAATGGCGCCGGCCGAAGACAACAAGATTCAGTAGCAGGAGCCCGTTCCGGACCGCTGCCGTTCCGGACCGCCGCTGGACCACCAGGTAATTTAAGTCATTTGGGGGGGTTCGGGAGGGTGGGGGATTTAATTTAAAGGGTCGGGGGTGGGTTTTAGCGGGTTTTAACGATTTTAACGATATATCACGATATTTTACCCCCCCAAACGGCAACAATACGATTCCCTCCCCCTCCCAGCCGAAATCGATCGTTAAGACGATCGAGGACACGATTCACATCTCTAGTGGCCTGCAAGGGAAAGGAGTAGGAGAACTGCTGGAGAGGGTAAGTAAAGGTGGCTTTTTAAGTTCATTTTTCTTGATTGTCTACCATTTTAATTATTGGGTAGTATGTGATGTGTCTGCTGTTTGAAATATTTTATTGGTGTTTGGTAAAACTTTCAAAATTTGCATGAGTCTTTAATTATTGGATATTCTATTCATCAGCTGTTTTGAAATTATTTTATTTGTAAGATGTTATAATTATGATTAATGATTTATATATCTTGATTTTATTGATTTGTTTCACGAGGAATGGTGAAATTTTTGTTTTTCCATTGTTGCACTGTATAGAGTCTGGCGTGATGCATTTTACAGTTCAGTTTTTGTCTGCACGTTTCTATTTATACTTTATGTGGCTTTATTCTGTATTTGGTGAGGGTTTGTGCTCTGCATGCAAAGACTGAGATGAAGCATTCTTTTAGCATGTGGTTTCTCTGTAGGGATCTGTAGTAGCTTGGCCTGTTCTGTTTTCCTGATAGGAAGTGTATTGATATTTTAGGTTCTGGTGTAATATTTGTGGTATTCTTTTTCATAGGTGGGGTTGTTATTCTTTGAGTGTTGGCAAATAGTACTGTGTTGATACGGGAGGACCATGCCGAAATATATCACAATAGGTATGATGCCATATGAATTCCAAGATGCAAAGTTTTCTTGTTGGCATAACAACAGTGCATGAAATTATCACAACAACTTGTATATTAATTTTACCTCAGAATGTCATTTTTCATGTAAAATATGTTATAAATGCATAATTTAAATTTGTGTATGGGGAGGGGGCGCCAGACTGTAAGGTTTGCTTAAGGTGCCTAATACCCTTGCACCGGCCCTGCTCCCATGCCAGTGTCACGGCCGGTTATACCACTCCCAGCTCCTCCATGCTTCTCCGGGGACCCTGCGCACTGTTGGGGCTTTTTGAATCAGTGCAACATGCACTTCTGCTTCCAGTCCGCACTCTTCCCTGTTGACATCATCCAGACTAAATACATCCTCCCCTCTTGGTTGGCAAGGCCTTGGCCTGGGCCTCCCCTTTGTGGGAGTGCGAGGACCCGATATTGTGGGACCTGCCCAGCTTCCTGGTCCTCTTCCGCACCATCTTTGATGATCCTGGTAGGCAGGCCACATCGGGCTCGTCTCTCCTCCAGGGATTCCGTTCCTTAGCAGACTACGTTATCGAGTTTCAGACTCTGGCCTCGGAGCTTCATTGGGGCGAGGATTGCCTATGTTCCATCTTCCTTGATGGCCTGACTGCCTGAATAAAAGACGAGCTGGATGCCCGCGAGTTGCCTGCCTCTCTCGATGCCCTCATAGACTTGGCCGGCCGCATAGACCGCGCCTTCAGGAGCTGTCTTGAGAACAACAGTCTTCTAAGAGACATTCATCTACTCCTCAGCGCTTCCAGAATTCACCCTCTCCCAAGCAGAGCTCTGCCCTGATCATGACCACTCCAGAGGAGCCCATGCAACTGGGCTGCGGCAAGCTGTCCCTGGAGGAATGCCTCCTTCCTCTGCCTGTACTGTGGAGAGGCTAGACATGTATTAGCCCAATGTCCACTGCGGCTGGTAAACTCCCGGGCCTAGGTTGCAGTGGGGGATTGCCCCTAGGCCTGACTCTCCCAGCTCCCCCGCTCATGCTTCCCATGACCCTCCTGATGCACGACCAGGACTTTCATACCCTGGCCCTTGTAGATTTCGGAGCCGGAGGCAACTTCATCATGAAGCAGCTAGTAATGCACCTCCAGATACCTACTTGTGTCTCCCCAGTGCTGCTCGTGCTCTCATCCATCTTAGGGGAGCCCTTACCGGGCCGGGTCACCCATATCACAATTCCTGTAAGATTCCACACAGGGGCCCTCCACGAGGAGAGCTTGACCTTCCATATCATCGACAAGGCCATTCATCCCATAGTCCTCGGCCTGCCTTGGCTCCAATGGCACTCTCCCCAATTTGATTGGACTTCTCTACAGCTCCCCCAATGGGGCCCGTCCTGCCGCATTTCCTGCCTGAAGCCGGTAGCTCACCAACACTGTCTTGCCACCGCTCTCCTTCCTCCTGGGCTTCCGCCCCACTATGCACCCTATGCGGACGTCTTTTCAAAAAAGGGAGCTGATACCCTGCCAATGCATCGCCAGTACTACTGTGTCATTAATCTTCTGCCTGGCACAGAACCTCCCTTGGGCCAGGTCTACCCCTTATCCAGACCAGAGCCATGGCATCTACCGATCCACCTCCTCCGCGGGGACGGGCTTCTTTTTTTGTGGCGAAGAAGGCTGGGACACTTCGCCCATGTATTGACTACTGGGGGCTGAACGCCATCACCCAAAAGGACCACTACCCATTGCCTCTCATCGCGGAACTCTTTGACTGTCTGCAGGGGGCCTACAACATGATTCGCACCTGGGAAGGTGAAGAATGGAAGACAGCCTTCAACACCCGAGACAGCCATTACGAGTACCTGGTCATGCTCTTTGGACTCCGAAATGCACCGGCCATCTTCCAAAACATTATCAACAAGGTGTTTCGAGACATGCTGTATGACTGTGTAGTCGTCTACCTCAATGACATCTTGGTTTTCTCCCAGGACCTCGAGACCCATCACTGAGATGTCGCCCGTGTGCTCCAAGCCTCCAGAACCATCAATTATTTGCCAAGTTGCTCCTTAAAAAAGGAGAGCCTGCCCTTCCTGGGTTATATTGTCTCTAGACAGGAATTTCAGATGGACCCTGAAAAACTCACATCATCCAAAATTGGCCACAGCCAGTCGGTCTTAAGGCCCTACAAAGATTTCTCGGCTTTGCTAATTACTACCACAGCTTCATCCACAACTATGCTAGCCTGATCGCACCCCTCATGGCCCTGACCCGTAAGGGGGTGAACCCCAAGCAATGGCCGGCTGAAGTGCAAGCAGCTTTCCAACGCTTAAAGGCCACGTTCCTCCACGAGCCTTGCCTCCGGCATCCAGACCCTCAACGACCCTTCATTGCGGAGGTAGATGCCTCCTCCGAAGGCGTGGGAGCCATCCTGAGCCAGCACTCCTCCACCGGCACTCTTTATCCTTGCTCCTTCTTCTCAAAGCGATTCTCACCAGTGGAGAGAAATTATGGAATTGGTGACAAGGAACTCCTGGCGATTAAACTCGCCTTCGAAGAGTGGCATCCCTGGCTGGACGGCGTGCAGCATTGCATCACTGTGTACACAGACCAACCTTGAACACTTGCACCAAGCTCAGCACCTGAACCCATGTCAGGCCCAATGGGCCCTCTTCTTCACCCGCTTCAATTTCATTCTCTGCTATTGACCGGCGGCCAAGAACATCAAGGCTGATGCCGTTTCACATTCATTTATCCCTGACGACACCCCCGAGCCACCACGGAATATCATTGATCCTGCACGCATCCTACTCACCGCCACCAGGACTGTCTCGCTCGGGAAGACAGTTGTGCCATGCAGACTCCATGACAAAGTTCTCCAGTGGGTCCACGATTCCCATATCGCGGGTCACTCTGGGTGGGCTCGCACTTTAACCTCCATCCAGCGTTTCTACTGGTGGCCCACCATGAGGAAAGATGTCCAGGCCTACATGGATGCGTGTCATGTTTGTGCCCAGCAGAAGCGACTGCCAGGCTGACCTTGGGGCTTGTTATAGCCCCTATCAGCACCCAAAGAACCCTGGACACATATTTCCTCCGATTTCATTGTGGACCTACCGCCCTCCAAAGGCAATACCACCATCTGGGTAGTAGTTGACCGCTTCTCCAAGATGCACATTTCATCCTGCTACCGGGTCTCCCTTCCGCTCCTCAACTAGCACAACTCTTTATCCAACACATCCTCTGCCTCCCAAACATCTGTTATCTCCAAATTTTGTAGAGCTCTCTGCAAGAAGTTCGATATCATGCTGAATTTCACAACCGCCTACCACCCACAGGCAAATGGTCAAGCGGAGAGAACCAACCACACGTTAAAACAATTTCTCCTTGCCTACGTCAAGGTCCGACAGAATGACTGGGCTGTATTACTTCCTTGGGCAGAGTTCGCTCTCAACTCACCCATCCTCCAGTACATGGTCCTCACCCTTCTAAATAGTCTATGGGAGGCAACCGCTTCCTCCTTTGCCGCTACCCCTGATGGGTCCCTCCCCAGCAGCGCAGCTGACAGCACAAAAGTTGCATCAGCTCTGGGAACGCATGCAGCAGCTACTGCAGGGTGCCAAGCCAAACAAACCGCAGATTCCCACCGAAGACCAGCCCCGCAATTCTGGCCCGGCAAATAGGTCTGGCTCAGCACTTGTTTCATTTGCCTCAAGCTCCCATCTATGCGTTTGGCGCCTTGCTACATTGGACCCTTCCCGGTGCTCCATCGTTTGGGTCCCATGACCTACCAACTGCGTCTGCCACCATCCTTGAAAATCCACAACTCTTTCCACATCTCACTCCTAAAGCCACTAGTACTATCCTGACCCTCCAAGAAGCTACCAGAGCCACAACCACTTGCTTCTGAAGACGACGCCACCTACCAACTGCACAATGTGTTGAACATAAGAAAAAGAGGCTGAAGATGGGAATACCTGCTCGCCTGGGAAGGCTTTGGCCCAGAAGAGAATTCCTGGGAACCTTCCGGCAACATCCTAGACAAAAACTTGATAAAGCAGTTCCATGCCTCCCAACCCAGCAAGCCTAAACCCCCTGGAGGGGGGCCTAGAAGGGGGGGTACTGTTATACCTACCAGCCACGGCTGGCCTCTCCGACCCTCTGACGCCTCACAGTGTCTGCACCGGCGCCTGGCTCCCTGGCCACAGCACCCAGCTCCTCCCAATGCGGTTGGCACCTCCTCATGCCGCTGGGTCCGTCCCGACTCCGCCAGCACAGAGGATGCCGCCGACTTCCTCCTAGACGAGACCCACTCTTACGCGCGCATCTCCAGTGGGGATTTAAAGGGCCCACAGCGGGAAGACGCCGCTAGCTCCTCGGATGACGTCAGGGCTCCTGCCCTATATAAGACCGCAACGGGCACCCAGCGGATGACTTGGCAACAGGTCTCTTTGTTGTTGGTTCCACCATTCCTTATCCAGCATTTCTGCTCCAGCCTCCTGCTCCTTCTCCCCTTCGGATGGACCTCCCTGCCTCTGACCTTTGGACTGGATTTCGCTTTGCCTCTCGCCGTCTGTCTCTGACCTTTGGACCGGATCTCACCTTGCTTCTCGCCGCTTGCCTCTGACCTTTGGACTGGATCTCGTCTTGCCTCTTGCTGCCTGTCTCTGACCTTGGACTGGACTTTGCCTCACCTCCAGCTGCCCTCGCCCTCCGGGCTTATCCTCACAAGGGCCCACCTAAGTCCAGCTGGCCCTGGCACCCAAGGGCTCAATCTGCGGGGAAAGTGGGTTGGTAGTGGCGAAGTTCCAGCTGGCCCCTGCTCCTCTCTGGCCCCACCTCCCAACGGTGGAGATCTGTGGGGGGTTTCCCTCCTCAGATAGCGCAAACTCCGCCTCGGGCCAAGGGTCCACATTTGGTACCGGACTCGTAACAATATCACAGGGCAGTACAATTTGTGTGTACACCACGCTTGCTGCTCCTGCTTTGCTACACTGCATTCTTTTAATTCAGTGCCCTACTGTGTTGCCACACTTTTTGTTTCCTTACGCATTACTCTAAGTCTAGGGGTGATCATGCTGCTATTTGTGCTGCTTTGCCCCTCTCATGGTGGCTAGGGATTTTCATGCTCTGCTGGAGCTTTTGCCTTCCTTTTGGCACTGTGGATTGTTTTGGGGTCCTTTTCTGCTGTTTATGTCTGTCAGGAAGTTTCATAAGACTTGGATGGAAAATCCCAAAGTTAAAATAAAAAATAGGTTGCATTCCTTCCCCTTTGACTTTAAAGGAGGCCCAGCCGATTGAGGCAGGACCCTCATAACTGGGCAGGCGTGCTGCTGCCAGCTTGAGGGGGGAAGGGTGGGAAACATGCGGTCAATAGGATTCCCTGGCTGATTTGAAACCAAGCCAGGAGCCAATGAGAAAGGGTGGGGTAGCAAGGGCTTAGAAACAATGCGGGGTAGGAGAGGGAGAGGTAGCGTGTTAGCCGACGATGGAGGACGAGAGCAAACAACAACTCACCTTCCACGTGCAGCTTCCAGGACTCCTGGGAAGAAGAAGCAGGCCAGAAGCTACAGCCGGTGGGTTTTGCTGTGCTTCCCTTCTGAAGCCGCAGGCTTGTGTGGATCTGAAGTGCTGCTTTGTCCCTGGAGTCTCTCCTTTCCCTTCCAGCTTAGCCTCCACCCCCCTTCTTTTCATGCACTTGATTTGGCTCCCTCCCCACCCCCTGGAGTAGACCTGCATTTGTTTCTCCCCCATATTCCCTCCTTTTACTAAAGTTCTTGTTGTGGCTTGCTTGTTTTTCTTTAGCTAGTATAGCTTTTCCAGGTTTTTTGTATTTTCCTGTTTCTGTCCTCCTCCCCCCACGTGTTCCCCTGCTACCAGCCGGCACTGGTTCTTTCCTGCGGCCCCCCCATGCAACGATAGCTCAGGCCATGAGAGCCCCCCCTTTCCTCAGTTCCCCACCTGCCTGTGCTCGGGCTCCCTCCTCTGCTGGCAGATGTTGTTCCTCTCCCTGCCCCGCCTCTTTTTCTCCGGCACCCACTTTTCTCTCATTGCTTCTGCCGCGTTGCCAAAAACTATTTCCTCGTACGGCTGGCCACATTTCTGAAATGTCCTGTGCCCCCTCCGGCCCCCCCACGGCAGCAGTACCTTTCCCCATGTGCCTCCACTTCTCTTTTCTCTGGCGCCCACTTTTCTCCCCCTGCTCCCAACCCCGTTCCTCCAAGCTCCTTCTTCAATCATCTCATCATGCAGTTATCCCCATCTCTGTTTTCCCTGCCCCCCCCCCCCCGCCCCTTCGGTGGCAATTTATGGCTCCACCAGCCCCCCCTCGCTATTTTTCGCCGGCGCTCGCCTTTCACTGTGGTTTGCTTTCAGGTTTCTCCAATTTTACTGCCCCCTCTCCTGTTTCTCCTGCACCCCCCAGCCCTTTGAAGGTCCTCTCCAGCCCCTGTCCGCCCCCACCTTTTTCTGCCCCTCCCCATGTGGCCCATTTAGTTTTCTGCTTTGGCCCCCTTTGCCCCCCATCCTTTTTTTCTTCCCTCCCTTCTAGGAGCCCCCCTTGCATTTTATCTGGTTCACCCCATCCCCCTTCTCTGCTGGCTCCCTGGATTGATGCTTTCCCCATCCTCACTTTTATTCAGCCTCCTGTGTTTCTCCTGCCTTTATCTGCTGCACCCACCCCGGACCTCTCCCCCCAGTGCCTATTTCTTAACAATTTTATTTAAGCCCCCCTGCAACCTTTTGGTCCCACCTTTTTTCCATGTTTTCTGGTCCCCCCCTCCTCCCCCTTGCTTATTATTTCTGAAGGTGTTCCGGGGTTCCCCACCAGAGCCCCCTCCCTCGGCCTTAACCCCCTTAACCCCCTCCCCCCCCCTTATTGATTCAGCATATTTATTTCATTTTGTTTTCTCTGACTTCCCCACAGTTCAGCAAACCACCCCCCATTGTTTTTCTATTTTATTTCCCCCCTCCCACCCTTTTTTTGTTTTGCTTCGTTCTTATTCTTTTCCTCTCCTGGGGCTGGCTGTAAGGACGGGTGATTAACCTATTTTCCTGTTCATGCAGCATGTCTACCTTTCCTCCTTCCATCTCCCCCCGTCCTTTTGGAGTGCAGCATGCACATCTAAATCCCGCTTCGGTTAGCAAAGAAGAAGCAGCGGACCCCCTAAAGCACTGGACAACTTTGCAGCTACTCCGGAGGATGCTGCTGAGTCCAGAAAACACAAGTCCGGGCCGCAGAGAAACAAGACATTGAAAGTGGAGGACAAGCACCATGTGCCCCTCATCAGCCACATGGGCTGCTATGTGCCAGAGCATCGCCTGATTCCCAGCCCGCTTGAAGGAGTTGCCCCCACTATCACATCTCCGCCGCAGCAGGTTCCTGCAGCAACGACCACCATGAGGTGTGCAACACCGTCCGACAATGGGCTGAGACTCCTTTCTGTGAGCAGGCGATGGCAGCAGCAGCGGTCCCACAGTACCGACAGAGTATTGTCGCTGCTCGTGGGATTACTGCAGAGTGACAGCCGGGTCCTCTGGCATAATTCTGCAGCAGCAGGCTCACATCATTTGACAGCAGCAGGTGGCCAGATTGCACTGCATCAATCAGTGGTGCCAGAGCCAGTTCTGCACACAGGACAAGGGCAAAACTGTGAGTACGCCAGTTTAAATGTGGGCCAGGTTAATGCACAGGTTCCCCAAGGACAAGTTATTTGCCCTCTGCAACTGACACCTAACTTAAACAAAAGCAGCAGTGAGGTATGGCTAAGGTTGCAAAGGATAGCACAAGATATGTTTCCCATCATGAAGGCTATCTTTGATAGCCTTGTGGGCAAGGAAAGCCCCTAGCTGGGCCGCACCTTCCCCGGGGGTACCCATGGAGATTCCACAGAGTGGGCAGGGGTCAACAGACAAAGCAACTGGAGGGGCTTCCAGCCTGGCAGCAGGACAATGTGGGGCAGACCCCCCATCTTGTGCTGCTGCCCATTACTGTGTCAGTGGGGGCATCAGAGACATAGATGGGGCTCGCAGGGCATGAGCCCATTGCTGGATCCTCGGCTATGGTGACCATGCCAGGAAATGTCCTGACTCTTAATGCAGCATTATATATGTGCGGTGGGCTCGCTCACTGTGCATATTTCAGAAGCTGTAAAAGTTAACATTTGTGTAATGAGGAGGAATGGGGAAGGAGTTGAACCAAAATGTCATGAGTCTTGCAAGCTGGCAGCTAAAGACAAAACCTATCATAGCAAGGACCCTAGCAAATTGGTCAGCTTCCTTTAGAATCCTTTCAAGCATAATTGGGTAAAAACCTCCGGAGGAATGTTGTGCCCTGTTCGAATACCAAGAAGTGATCTGTGTACATACCACACACATCATGGTACTGCATGGTTAGAGTATGATGAACAGTTCAGGCGCAATATGGCAGTTAACCATGGATTGGGATTGAAAGAATACCGACCTGTGGCTCTCCAAGATTACCCCCTATAGGCCTGTGTAGGAGGTCATACCTATTTTTTTTGGGCAATGCTTACCAGCCTACTGAATGGAGTGCATCTCGCCACCTGGGCTTTTCAGGGAGGCTTCCTTTTTGCCCTGGGCAGAGGTTTACTCAGCCCTTGAGATTCAGGGGGTCTGAGAGCATGCCACTGAGACAATCTCTTTGTTGGTTGCATAACACCTGCTACTGTAGATATGCTGGGGGCATGCAAATACAGGCACACATGAACCGCAGGTAGGGCAGGTCACCCAGAAGCTAGGTGTACTGCGGGCAGCCAGCGGACAGAGCAGCACTAGTTGGTACCTGAGATAGTACTTGAGCTTTGCAGAGCTCCGACACCAATCAACTTGCCCAAGTTAAGGAGCCTGTTAGAGGATTATCAGCCTGAGATAGTGAGCTAGCTTTATACTGGGTTCTCAGAGGGTTTTTACATCCCTTATGATGGCCCAGAAACCTCAACAGAGGCTGATAATCTGGGCTTGGCAAGGGACAATGGGGATGTCATTGCACAGAAAATCAAAAAAGAATGCGCATTAGGTAGGGTTGCAGGGCCATTTGAGAAAAAGCCACAACCTAAGTTCAGGATTTCACCCCTGGGATTGGTACCTAAAAATGAGCCAGGTAAATTCAGGATGATCAATCATTTATCGTTAACAGAAGGAGAATCGGTGAATGATTATCTGGACCCGGAAGCCTGCTCTGTTTCATATGCATCATTTGACCAGGCGTTGGATATGGTGAAGCTTTGGAGGCAGGGGACCTGGATGGCCAAGGCAGACACTGAGTTGGCTTTCTGTCTTCTCCTAGTACATCCTAGTTTCTGTTTGTTAGGGTTTCAATTTCAAAATAAGTACCACTTTAATAAATGCCTACTCATGGGCTGCTCCATATCCTGCACTTTCTTCAAAAAGTTCAGCATATTTGTGCAATGGGCTGTGGAGCAGGACAGTGGAAAGGGAAAAATTATCCATTATCTGGACGATTTCCTATTCACTAGCCACCGGGATACAAATGTATGTGCTCGGGCTCCTCAGGCATTTGTCAAGAAGGCAGAAGAGTTAGGCATTCCCCTAGCTCACCATAAAACAGAAGGACAGGCCCAAATACTGTCCTTTCTTGGCATTGAGATTGACATGCTTCAAATGGTGACATGGCTTCCATGGAAGAAGCTAGAAGCTCTGCAGGAGGCCATTTCTGTCTCCACAAGAGCCAAAAAGGTCAAGCAGTCCCTCATAGGCCATCTTAATTTTGCTTGTAAAATTATGCCTATGGGTCGCCCTTTCATTAGAAGATTGTCACAGTCTAAACAGGTATCCAGAAGGGCCATCATTTTATTAGTCACCAAGGGCCTAAGAGATGACCTGAGAGTCTGGCAGATCTTTTTGGGGGAGTATAATGGGAGGACCTTGTGGAGAGACCCCTTAGTGACCAATCAGGAATTGCAGCTTTACACCTACGCAGTGGGTGGCCTGGGATTTGGGGGCCGACTTGACAGGGAGATGATGTGCAGAACCATGGCTTTCACATTGGGAGACTTTGGGCATTCACCGGGATATCACCTTTCTTGAATTATTCCCCATTGTGGTGGCCGTACACATGTGGATGCCCCAATTCCAGAATAAGAGTGGGTCTTCTGGTCCAATAACCTGGTGATTGCACAGACCATCAATTCACTTACAACTCACTCTCCCAGGGCCCTGAGGCTTTTATGGAATCTAGTATTGCTCTGCCTGCGCATTAACCTTGTCTTCCAGTCTAAGCATATGCCTGGGGCTGACAACAGCATCGCTGATGCACTTTCACGTTTTCAGTGATCTCATTTCAGATTCCTGGCCCCGGAGGTATAGATGCAGCCATCATGGATCTCATCTTGGATCTGGGAATTGGGGTGTCCGGAGTTGCCTCCATGTTGAGTCCAGCACTGGCAGAGAGTACATGGAGAGTCTATTCAAAGGAATAGACTTTATTCCAAAGTTTTGGTCTATTGCCGGGCATCTTCTATCTGAAGCAAATTACAGAAAGACAGTGACTGAGTTTTTAATTCACCTTAGGGACTCCGGTGTCTCCAGAGCGCAAGCGAGGCAGCACCTGACGGTAATTGGATTTGTGGCTAAGTTGTGGGGCAACAACTGTATCAGCAACTTCTTTCTGATTAAAAGGTGGCGGAGGCAAGAGCCTTCTAAGGCTGACAATAGAAGGTCTATTACATCTCCTGTTTTACAGGCTTTAGTGGATGAGCTCTCCCGGCTGGTTTGGGACACTTTTAAGGTCAAGCTGTGGACACTTGCCTTTTCGTTGATGTTTTTTGGGGCCTTTAGGACAAGTGAGCTGATCACCCATGCAAACGTGACCATCAGGGCTTCTAATGGGGTCTTGCAATACAGAATATATGGGTTTGTCCTGATACAGTGCAAATTTACAGCAGAAGGTCAAAAAGTGACCAGCAGGTAGATGGATAGTTTGTATCCTGCTCACATGGCGCTATATGCCTAGTTAGGGCTGTGTGGCCCTCTAATAAAACATTAGGATGGATCTGCATTATCACATTAAGAATATAAGAAATTGCCATGCTGGGTCAGACAAAGGTCCATCAAGCCCAGCATCCTGTTTCCAACAGAGGCCAAACCAGGCTACAAGAACCTGGCAAGTACCCAAACTCTAAGAAGATCCCATGCTACTGATGCCAGTAATAGTAGAGGCCATTCCCAAAGTCAACTTGATTAATAGCAGTTAATGGATTTCTCCTCCAAGAACTTATCCCAACCTTTTTTAAACCCACCTACACTAACTGTACGAACCACATCCCTTGGCAAAAAATTCCAGAGTTTAATTGTGCGTTGAGAAAAAGAATTTTCTCCGATTAGTCTTAAATGTGCTACTTGCTAACGTCATGGCGTGCCCCCTAGTCCTATTATCTGAAAGTATAAATAATTGATTCACATCTACTCGTTCAAGACCTCTATCATATCCCCACTCAGCCATCTCTTCTCCAAGCTGAACAGCCCTAACCTCTTCATCCTTTCCTCATAGGGGAGCTGTTCCATCCCCGTTATCATTTTAGTCACCTTCTCTGAACCTTCTCCAGTGCAACTATATCTTTTTTGAGATGCGGTGACCAGAACTGTACACAGTACTCAAGGTGTGGCCTCACCATTGAGTGAAACAGAGGCATTATGACATTTTCCGTTTTATTCACCATTCCCTTCCTAATAATTCCTAACATTCTATTTGATTTTTTGACTGCTGTAGCACACTAAGCTGATGATTTTAATGTATTATCCACTATGATGCTCCTAATATTGAACCTAACATTGTGTAACTACAGCAAGGGTTATTTTCCCTATATGCAACACCTTGCCCTTGTCCACATTAAATTTCATCTGTCATTCGGATGACCAATCTTCCAGTCTCTCATGGTCCTCCTGCAATGTATCACAATCCGCTTGTGATTTAACTACTCTGAATAATTTTGTATCATCTGCAAATCTGATAACCTCACTCGTCATATTCCTTTCCAGATCATTTATAAATATATTGAAAAGCACTGGTCCAAATACAGATCCCTGAGGCACTCCATTGTTTACCCTTTTTCACTGAGAAAATTGACCATTTAATCCTACTCTCTGTTTCCTGTCTTTTAACCAGTTTGTAATTCACGAAAGGACATCACCTTCTAACCCATGACTTTTTAGTTTTCTTAGAAGCCTCTCATAAGGGACTTTGTCAAATGGCTTCTAAAAATCCAAATACACTACATCTACCGGTTCACCTTTATCCACATGTTTATTAACCCCTTCAAAAAAATAAAGGAGATTTGTGAGGCAAGACTTCCCTTGGGTAAATCCATGTTAACTGTGTTCCATCAAACCATGTCTTTCTATATGCTCTGTGATTTTGATCTTTAGAATAGTTTCCACTATTTTTCCCGGCACTGAAGTCAAGCTAACTGGTCTATAGTTTCCCAGATCACTCCTGGAGCCCTTTTAAAATATTGATGTTACATTGTCCACCCTCCAGTCTTCAGGTACAATGGATGATTTTAATGATAAGTTACACATTTTAACTGATAGATCTTCAATTTCATTACCAGATCATTAGTATGTTCCACAGAGGGTTAGAAGTGATAAGGGAGGAGCAGTACGAATATCACACTCCATCCTTCAGAAATGGTGCTATATCATTTGCGAGCAGCAGCGGGCTAAGCGAGGCACAGATCAAAGCCTTAGGACGCTGGCAGTCTGGCAGATAAAATCATATATCCGGCCCATAAAACAGTCCTCTTTAGAATTGGCCTAGGCATGGTGGGACATTTGCTTACCCTTCTCACCCTAACCTTACTTTTCTTATTTATCATAGACTCTTCTGCTGCTATCGCTAATGTGCTATGGATGTTTTTGGGCACATATTAGAACCAAGGCATAGAGCGCCGGCGAACAGATGGGCATACCATGGAGCAAAACCAACATTTTTTGTCTAGGCAATCAAGGGATGAGGTGGGTCCAAGTAATACCATCCATCCTTCAATATGCCACAGAGCTTCCGTGGCCAGACATTATCATCTTGCATTTAGGTGGTAATGATCTGATCTTGGTCAAAAACATTGACCTCATCATTGGCATCAAAAAGGATTTAGCATTCATCAAGGCACTCTGGCTGTCAGTGGTGTTGGTTTGGTCCCACATTATCCCTCGCTTAGTGTGGAGAGGAGTGAAATCCTGCAAAGGCATCACAAAGAGCAGGCAACAATTAAATAAAGAAGTGGGATCTTGGGTATGGGCCATAAGGGGACATGTTATCATACATGAAGATACCTCCGCTGGCTGTGCGGGCTTGAATAGGCCAGATTGGGTTCACCTATCTGAGGTTGGCATGGATCTCTTTATCCCCTCCTTGCAGATGGCCACAGAAGTGATAGTGGGATTAGGTGGGGGACAGGGACCAAGTAAGAGCTTACTGGTCCCTACTATGGCAGGGCCCTCACTGGCACATAGGGGGATGCTTTGGTATTTGGGGGAGGGGGAGGGCACCAAAGATTATGCATAGGGGGAAGCATATGGGGTGCTATTAGCTATTCATTGGCAGAGGGTGATGGATCTATGTAATGAATGGCACAGATCAAGATGGTGGCCGGTCTGGGGATGGCCAAATGGAGGTCTGGCATAAATAAATAAGCATGGTCTACAAGGACAGCCAGGGGGTGGATGAGGCGGCAGTGCATTGCATGAAGCAGCAGTGGCCACGGCATCATTCACGAAGCAGGATGCCAGTGAGTACCACCTTCACGGAGAGGAAGGTTGGAGGGCTGCCACCTCACTGGGAAAGCAGTAGCAAGCAGGGGAAGGGGTAACAGCACAAAGTCTGTGCTGGTGGGGTGTAAGCATAAAGAATTTCTGGATGTTTATGTTTAAATTCATGCTTGTATGGCTGTGGCCATTTTATCCACTCAATAAAAGAGCGTTATGGACATTGTATTGTGACATTGTTGGCAAGGGGGCAGGGTTGGGATGGGGGTGGGATGACAGGAAGCTACGGCATGCCCAAGTTATGAAATTAAATGAATGAGCTTCTGATCTGAACTCATCGAAACAGGAAACTGAATTTAAAATCTGAACTAAACCAAAAATATTTTCTGAATACCCCTATTAATTTTCCAGTAGTTTGTCTGTAATAAAATACAATTACTTGGCAGAAGAGTAGTCTGCATGTAACATGACTCTTTACAGAAACAGGACACTCCTCATTCAACTTCCCCTCAAACACATTCAAACTCAAATAGAAATGTCTTTCTAGCTCTAATGAAGACACATCAGCGAGAACGGTGCTACAGATTGTGTTCCTAGAACTTCCTCTATCAGCCAGGAAATGTTTGTTGAAGGGTTAAATGGTCTCTTAACTGTTATGGGAAGTTTTTCAGAAATTTTATGACTATAACATTTCCACTGGAGCAAAACTGGAAAGTCAAAAACAGTAACCACCATGTGAAGACTTTTCTTTTTTTTTTTTGTAATAACCTTACAATGGTTTTGTTCAATTCCTATACATTTTCTTCTTAGAAAACAAAAATGCCAATTACTGACTCAGAGCATGAATTTTTCATTGACCTCCTGTAATTCTACCCAAACCCAAGAGTCTTTAAAATAATGTAGATCCATGTTTCTCTGAGAAGAAAGAATCTAGAGCACTGCTATGGTTTACGACACATTTAAATTTTAGCAGAACACATCAGCTCCTTGGGAAACGTAATTACGTTAGACAAATATATTTTGTCAACCATCATCATTTGTTGAGTTTGAAAAGTGTATGCGGAGGGAAGAGGGGATTTTAGCTCTTGTTCTCTTTGTCTCTACAAATCCAATTAAATTCTCACACTTGTCTCTTGTCTGCTGCCTTTTGGTAGATAGATACAACATGCCACAGCTCCTTACAACTTTCTTCCTCACTGATCTGCATGGCTACTATCCATTTACAGATTTCTGTGAGACATGGCTGTGTTTAGATAGTTTGGTTGTAATCCAGTAGCTGTTTTACATGTTGGAAAAGTGTGTGGTCCCATATACAGACACTTGTTGCTATTATGATGCTGCTCTTTCTCTATTTAAAGAAAAAAAAAGGATAGAATACAGTGGATTAGTACTGCTTTGTTAAAGAAACTGCTACCTGTTAAGGAGGCAGGGAAAGTTTATGGGCACCATTAACAGCGGCAGAAAATTGATTCCAACTCACTTTCCAATGGAAGATAAAATGCATTTGACGATTTACTTGAATTTGCTTCACTTGGCGGCTAAATGGGGGATCATTTCTCCTGATTGCAGAAAAATGCATCATAACTTTTGATTGCACAGCCATTAAGCATATATATTCCAATTGCCTTTGCTTGTAGGAGTAGCTGCCAGTGCTTCATTCTAACTAATCCCTTTTAGTTAGAAGTAATGGTAGTAGTGAGCAATTCAAGGCACTTGTCTCAGGCCTCTCTTTGCATAATAAACTGAATACGGCTCTTAAACTCTGCCCTAATATGGTGCACAGACTTCAGTAAGTGACACTAAAGGGTTTTAGGTTGAAAGGGTGAAGGGGTGGCATCATTCCATTATAATAATTTAGCAACTATTTTTGTGGTGAAATTGTTTTTACTCCCACTGTACTTCATGAAATGCTATAATTATATAAAGTGATCAAATCATACTTAAGAACTGATGTGTCAGTCATATTTTCTTTTTTACATGTGCACATTTTACTGGGTAAATTCAGTTCAGGACAAATACATAAACAAATTAACCCCTCAAGTTCTCAGGTCATTGATTTGCATGGTCTGTTGAGTCTTCTTCATTAATGTGACAAGCAGCAGCACATCCCATTGTACCTGCTTTGCTCACAGATAAAACTTACTCAAACAAAATAGAGTAGGGATCACATCTTTCACTATGGGCATTAGTAGATCACGTTAAAGCAACAATGTCTCCTGCTGACAAACAAAATTCCACTTTGCTAGCAGTAGGAGAATGGGCCATAATACAAAGTGTAACTCCTGTTCCACTGTCTAGTTTGGAGCAGGAGGTTCACTTGGGAATTCAGGGACCAGGTTGTGGCCCAGTTGTCCCAGGGGTCTTTCCTTACAGGGAGGGGGTAGAGCAGGGAAGCAAAAGTCTTTGTTAGGAATTGTGGACCCTTGGCTCGAGGTGGGGTTGTTGCTACCTGAAGGGTTGGGCCCCACAGGTCCCCATCGTCGGGAGGTGAGGCTGGCCGGGAACAGAGGCAAGCTGGGCCTTCGCCTGTACCGACCCTCGTTCCCCGCAGGTTGAGCCCTTGGGAGCTGGGGCCGGCAGGACTTAGGAGCACCTCTGTGTGGCTGGTCCCAGAGAGGGTAGGCGAGTGAGTGCAGAGAGTGTCGAAGAGGATAGGCACAGTTCGAGACAGGAGCACTCTCAGAGGGAGGAGGAGAAAGAGTCTCATGGAGTACAAGGCCACTGCAGCTCTGTAGGGAGTAGAGCCGGACCACGTGAGAGTGGCCGCCAGATGATGAGGTGTAGGTGCAGAGACACGAACTGTAGTAGGCTGAGTAAGGGCTAGAGCGGGGAACCCGCTGAACCTGATGCCCGGAGAGTAGCAGCACAGGGGAGTGCCCCGAGGAACGGGGCGCTGAGACACAGTCTGGTGGATTACTGCACTGAGCCCAATCTTAAAGAGAACAGGCACTGTAGTAATCCACAAGGAGAAGTGCCGTGGAGGTCCCAAGGAGCAGAAGGCACTGCAGAAGAGACTCACAAGTAAGGTGGCACTGAGCCTGGCCCCAAGGAGTGGGAAGCACTCGAGAGAATCCAGGTGAAGTAGCGCAGAGCCAGGGCCCGTGTAGTGGGAAGCGCTGAGAGAAAGTCCAGGTGAAGTAATGCTGAGCCAGGACCTGCGGAGCGGGAAGCACTGAGAGAAAGTCCAGGTGAAGTAATGCTGAGCCAGGACCTGCGGAGCAGGAAGCACAGAGGCAGGAACCCGGAAGGAAAAGCGCAGAGATCCGAAGGCAGGAACAACTGGTCCGTGGAAAGGAACTGGCACCTAGAAGGAGCCAAGAAACTCATTGCCAAGTTGGTTAGTGGGCTGGAGGTGAAGCTTAAGTCCTCCAGGCCAGTGATGTCATCAGCCGGGGACGAACCTGGTGTTTCCGTCATTGGCCCTTTAAAGGCCGGTCAGATGGCGCGCACGCGTGCACCTACAGAGGCCCAGGATGGGAGTGCTGGTCAGCGGCGTCCCAGCTGCCAAGAGAAGCACATGGAGCCAGAAGGAACATGGTGGCAGCGGCTGGCCACCGCTGTGAGAGTACCGGGGGGAGAGAACCAAGCTTGACATGACATGAGTTGAGCCTGTGCCAGGCGGCCGCAGCCGATGGTCATAACAATCTTTGAGGTTGTCTGGAAAATCCTGTGAAGGAAAAATCATGCAACTCACTAGTTTAAAATAAATCCTTTACTGCTAAAACATGTGTATGTATTCTTATCTATCTGTGCCTGATAGAGTGTCTTCCTCAGTAATTTACGGTAACTGTGGCTCCGTGCAGGTAACCCCCATTTCAGAAATGATACATCTAAATTTAGTCATAGGCTACCCCTTTCCTTCATTTCCAACCTCGAACATAAGAAAATGTCATACTGGATCAGACCAATGGTCCATCAAGCCCAGCATCCTGTCTCCAACAATGGCCAATCCAGGCCATAACATCCTGGCAAGTTCCCAAAAACTAAGTCTATCCCATGTTACTGTTGCTAGTAATACAGTGGCTATTTTCTAAGTCAACTTAATATCAGGTAATAGACTTCTCCTCCTAGAACTTATCCAATCCTTTTTTTAAACCCAGCTACACTAACTGCACTAACTACATCCGCTGGCAACAAATTCCAGAGTTTAATTGTGCATTGAGTGAAAAAGAACTTTCTCCCATTAGATTTAAATGTGTTACATGCTAACTTCATGGAGTGCCCCCTAGTCCTTATATTATCCTAAAGAGTAAACAACCGATTCATATTTACTCATTCTTGACCTCTCATGATTTTAAACACCTCTATTATATCCCTCCTCAGCTGTTTCTTCTCCAAGCTGAACAGCCCTAACCTCTTTAGTCTTTCCTCATAAGATTCTAACGATTTATCGTTATAAATCGTTAGAATCGTGAGCCGGCACACTAAACAAAGGAACACAATACAATAGAGATTCTAACGATTTATCGTTATAAATCGTTAGAATCGTGAGCCGGCACACTAAAACCCCCTAAAACCCACCCCCGACCCTTTAAATTAAATCCCCCACCCTCCCGAACCCCCCCCAAATGACTTAAATAACCTGGGGGTCCAGCGGCGGTCCGGAACGGCAGCGGTCCGGAACGGGCTCCTGCTATTGAATCTTGTTGTCTTCAGCCGGCGCCATTTTCCAAAATGGCGCCGAAAAATGGCGGCGGCCATAGACCAACATGATTCCATGGCAGGAGGTCCTTCCGGACCCCCGCTGGACTTTTGGCAAGTCTTGTGGGGGTCAGGAGGCCCCCCCAAGCTGGCCAAAAGTTCCTGGAGGTCCAGCGGGGGTCAGGGAGCGATTTCCCGCCGCGAATCGTTTTCCGTACGGAAAATGGCGCTGGCAGGAGATCGACTGCAGGAGGTCGTTCAGCGAGGGTTCCGGCGCCTCGCTGAACGACCTCCTGCAGTCGATCTCCTGCCGGCGCCATTTTCCGTACGGAAAACGATTTGTGGCGGGAAATCGCTCCCTGACCCCCGCTGGACCTCCAGGAACTTTTGGCCAGCTTGGGGGGGCCTCCTGACCCCCACAAGACTTGCCAAAAGTCCAGCGGGGGTCCGGAAGGACCTCCTGCCGTGGAATCGTGTTGGTCTATGGCCGCCGCCATTTTTCGGCGCCATTTTGGAAAATGGCGCCGGCTGAAGACAACAAGATTCAATAGCAGGAGCCCGTTCCGGACCGCTGCCGTTCCGGACCGCCGCTGGACCCCCAGGTTATTTAAGTCATTTGGGGGGGGTTCGGGAGGGTGGGGGATTTAATTTAAAGGGTCGGGGGTGGGTTTTAGGGGGTTTTAGTGTGCCGGCTCACGATTCTAACGATTTATAACGATAAATCGTTAGAATCTCTATTGTATTGTGTTCCATAATGGTTTAAGACGATATTAAAATTATCGGACGATAATTTTAATCGTCGAAAAACGATTCACATCCCTACTCATCATATTCCTTTCCAGATAATTTATAAATATATTGAAAAGTAAGGGTCCCAATACAGATCCCTGTGGCACTCCACTGCCCACTCCCCTCCACTAAGAAAATTGTCCATTTAATCCTACTCTCTGTTTTCTGTCTTTTAACCAGTTTGTAATCCATGAAAGGACATTGTCACCTATCCCATGACTTTTTACTTTTCTTAGAAGTCTCTCATGAGGAACTTTGTCAAATGCCTTCTGAAAATCTACTAGTTCACCTTTATCAACATTTTTATTAACTTCTTCAAAAAAGTGAAGCAGATTTGTGAAGCAAGACTTTCCCTGGGTAAAGCTATGCTGACTTTGTTCCATTAAACCATGTCTTTCTATATGTTCTGTGATTTTGATCTTTAGAACACTTTCAATATTTTTCCTGGCACTGAAGTCAGGCTAACTGGTCTATAGTTTCCCAGATCGCTTCTGGAGCCCTTTTTAAATATTGGGGTTACATTATCCACCCTCCAGTCTTCAGGTACAATGGATGATTTTAATGATAGGTTACAAATTTTTACTAATAGATCTGAAATTTCATTTTTGAGTTCCTTCAGAACCCTGGAGTGCATACCATCTGGTCAGGTGATTTACTACTCTTCAGTTTGTCAATCAGGCCTACCATATCTTCCAGGTTTACCGTGATATGGTTCAGTCCATCTGAATCATTACCCATGAAAACCTTCTCCGGAACATCCTCTTCAGTAAACACCAAAGTAAAGAAATTGTTTAATCTATCCTTGATGGCATCTCCTCTAAAGTGCCCCTTTAATCCCTTGATCATCTAAAGGTCCAACTGACTCCCTCGCAGGTTTTCTGCTTCAGATATAAGTTTTTACTGTAAGTTTTTGCCTCTATGGGCAACTTCTTTTCAAATTCTTTCTTAGCCTGTCTTATCAATATCTTACATTTATCTTGCCAATGCATATGCTTTATCCTATTTTCTTCTATTGAATCCTTCTTCCAATTTTTGAATGAAGATTTTTTGGCTAGAATAGCCTCTTTCATCTCACCTTTTGACCATGATGGTATCATTCTTCGAATGCCAATTTTATGGCTAGTAATTCTTTATCCCCTATTCCGTAGTTCTTTTCTGCCGGCGAGAACTTCCGAGAGAAGTAGGAACAGGGCAGGAGCTTCCCCCTAGGGGATACTTGACTTAAAACGGCCCCGACGGCAATGTCGGAGGCATCCACTTCCACGACAAACTGTCGTTGGAGAGCAGGGTGCCGCAGGCATGTATCCTGGAGAAATGCCTCTTTCAGTTTCTGGAAGTCCTGTATGGCTGCCGTTGACCAGTTCCTTGCATCTGATCCCTTCTTGGTAAGGGCCATCAAGGGTGCCACCATCTGGGAGTGATGTGGGATAAATTGCCGGTAGAAGTTGGTGAACCCGAGAAACCTCTGCAGTGCCTTCACCCCCACCGGTTGGGGCCAATCTTTGATGGCAGCGACCTTCTCTGGGTCCATGTGGAAGCCCGTAGAGGACACAATATACCCTAAAAAGGGTAACGATTCTTGTTCGAATAAACATTTCTCGAGCTTTGCGTAAAGCCGATTATCACGTAACTTCTGTAACACCCTATGAATGTCCTGGCGGCAGGCCGCGGCAGGCCGCGGAATGGGCCTGGGAGGCCGAAGATGAGCTTGTACGGGCCGGGTCGGCCCCAAGGTGGGTGGAGGGACCGGGGTACAGCCCGGTCCTGCAACACCTATAGACTTTAGCCTGAATTTTCAAAGTCAATTTATGCATATAAATCTGCTTTGAAAATTCACAGATGTGTACTGAACCTGGCACAGCACACACATACACACAAAGTTACACCTGCTCGAGAAGAGGTATAATTTTGTGTGTGTGGATTTACACACATACTTTCAAAAATCAAAAGTATGCGTGAAAATCCTCTCTCTTCCTAACTCTGCCTTGGAATAATTACTATGTACATAAAAGTGCACATGAAATGGTGTTTCACACGTGGTTTTATGCCCAGGAAGGAAAACTTTCAAACAACTCCACATAGCCCCATATATGAATGTACATGGTCACATATAAATCTATGACAATATTTTATAACCTGCATGTATGAGGTATGCATAAATTATAAAACCCACGTCTACTCCCAAACATATCTGCTTATGTATGCTTCCAAGTGAATACCCGCAATGCATTGAACTTTTCCTACCCATTTAAAAACATATACAAGTATATTTTAGATGCAGAAAACCGTGCTTATCTGCAAAAGTCAGCATATTTTAAACCAGAGCTTCTCAACCACTGTGCCACGGCACACTGGAGTCCTGCAGGAAGATCCCTACTGTGCTATGGTGATCTCCCCTCCCTCCTCCTTTCTCCCACGGTAGTGTTGCTACCTTGCTTACAGTGGCGTGTGGTCAGGCCTTCAAGTTTCACCCCAAATTTAAACATCGGATTGTGCAGGGATAAACCAAACTCCTACCCAATCCGATCAACAGTGACAAACCTCCCTACCCTAACCCCACTCCTCCCGCAGCAGGAGTCGCGTTTAACAAAACATCATCTCCTGCTGCTGCGGGGCCAATCTCGCATCTCTTATCATGAGACCAGCCCGGCAGCAGCAGGAGATGATGTTTGGCTAAACGTGATTCCTGCTGCTGTCCACCCTACAAACCGGCAGGAACCCACCTGCTCGAGGCTGAAGAAAAAGGAACAGAGAGGTCGCGAGCAGAGTTCCTCCCGCTCGCATCCAAAGAAAGAAAAGGCCCAGTGGGCCACAAGCGGAGCTCATCCCACTCGCAGCCAAAGAAGAAAAAGGCCTGGCTGGGCCACGAACAGAGCTCATCTTGCTCACGGCCAAAAAAGAAAAAGGCTCAGAGAGGCTGTGAGTATACCTCATCCCGCTCACAGCTGAAGAGAAAAAAAAATGCTGAGAGAGGCTGTGAGCGGAACTCATCTCGCTCATGGCCAAAGAAGAAAGAAGTTGGTCGGGACAGGCTTATGTGTGTGCCTGTGAAAGAGAGAGATTGGGAGCCTGCTTGTGTGTGTGCCTAAGAGAAAGATTAAGAGAGAGATTGGGAGCCTGCTTGTGTGTGTGCCTGTGTGAAAGCTTGTGTTTGTGTGCCCATTTAAGCATGCATGCCTGTGAGAACCTGTGTGTCACATATAGGCTCTTAGGGGTGTGCATTTGTTTGCAACGTATTGGCAATCCGCAACGTATAGGTCCATATTCGTTGTATTCGTGGGTTTATGAAATGTATTGCGATCCCCCATGAATATAACATATCATACGTTTTATTCTTTTGGTGCGCTCGCAGTGATTACTAAGCGGCCGTTTGAAATAGGAGAACACCATTTGGGTGTATCCATAGCAAAAAACCAGCCCTTTCCTGTGAGTCATCAGTGACCTCACAGGCCTGTCATAGAGTGGGTCGGACAGGTTGGCATGGAGACCAGAATGCAACGTATCAGCGGTAAGAATTTTGACAATGCAGCCAATCGCGCTCTCACTCAGTGGTCGGTGACCCTTTTGCTGATGACCCAGTACTATATATACTTAAGCACATGGCGTGCCACACACTTTCTTTGCAGGGATGGTCTGGGGAGGTGGTCTGGTCTGCGGAAGGTGGCTGCACTCAGAGCTAGTCTGAGATCTCAAATCTGTATTCAATTGCTAGCTAGGCTAACTACTTCGATAGAAAAACTTATTTGTTCTGCATTTGGTGGCAGTGCCAGCTACTAGCCCTGTTTATTTTTTTACTGCAAATATTCTTATTGATCTGAGATGGTTTCTCTCTGCCACTGAGAGAAGCTGCTAGCACTAACAGTGGCATTTTGCTCCTTATTTTACCCCCTGGGATTGGTTGCAAGCAGAATTTGGGTGTTGCGGGTGGGAGATATATTCAATTTCTAGCTAGTTTGACAGAATTGCTATTGGAAAAGATATTTCATTAATTTTGTTGCTGTGCCAAGCAAGGGTATTTTGTTAACTGCAGTAGTTTTTATTTATTGAACTCGCTGTCTCTCTGTGTAAAGAAGGCAGTGCACTGGGCATCAGTGACAGTGACAGTGACAGCAGTGCTCTGTGCAGCCAAATCCCCAGTGGGCCTCTTTTGTAGTTATCACTTTGTTGTGTGCACATACATTACATTAGTGCACACAAGGCACTGTGCCTGTGGCTAGGCAGTTTTGCAGACTTACGCATATTGGGACAGCGGGGCTCGCTGAAGCTAAATCCCCAGTGGGCCTCTTTTGTAGTTACCACTTGTTGTGTGCACATACATTACAGTAGTGCACATCAAGGCACTGTGCCTGTGGGCAGCCAGTTTTGCAGACTCAAGTATATTGGGACAGCAGTGGTCTGTGAAGCCAAATCCCCAGTGGGCCTCTTTTGGAAATAATTCTTTTAATTGAAATCCCTAGTAGGCAGTGACATTAAATCCATAATGTCAGGGAAAGCTAGACGTGGTTGGGTGATTGGGACTGGGAGAGGAGCCACCTCAAAAGGGAGTGCCAGTCCCCCATTAAAATTAAAAAGGGACCTGTTGCAATCTAAACTCTTTGGAGGGACAGGCAGTTCCATCCGGAAAAAAATGAAATCTAAACATAATGCATCGCCACCACCTCTTTCTGACCCTGTAGTTTTGAAGGTGAGAGAAGGGGAGGCTGAGTCATGGAAGATAAAATGTCGACACCCAAAAGTAGCAGTGGGAAAGCAGTCTCGATTTAGCATTGACAATGTAGCGCAGGCACTTTTGCTTCTGATTCTGATGAAGAATCATCTTGTGTGGGATTCTCATCAGAAACAGAAGAAGTAATAGCTGATGAAGTTTTAGGAAGAACATAAGAACATAAGAAATTGCCATGCTGGGTCAGACCAAGGGTCCATCAAGCCCAGCATCCTGTTACCAAGGATCCTGTTACAGGATCCTGTTACCAACAGGATGCAGGAGGCCAAACCAAGCCACAAGAACCTGGCAAAGGCCACAAGAACCTGTCTTAGCCTCCACTTAAGGGCAGCAGGGGAGAGATGAAACTGATTATGAGGAGGAGGAAGAGCAGTCAGCACAGGCACAGAGTGTGACTGATGCCCCTGGTATTGCTTCTCAGGGTGCACCCACTACTTCAGCTCCAGCGCCAGCATCCACACCCAAAGCTATACAGAAGGGAAGATCATGAAAGACATCTGCAATCTGGAGCCACTTTAAAGTGATGGAGGATCCATGTTTTGCTCAGTATAATTACTGTGGCAGGGCTATTAGCAGAGGCAAGCAAATGGGACATCTATATAATTTTGGCATGACGGATCTTATGAAGAGGCAACACCCAACAACAGTACTGCCATCTGGGGATGGTGGCAGTACCAGTCACGGGACCCCTTCCAAGCAGTGTAAAGTTGTTGAAAAGGAGCAGAGTCACCCATGCCCTCAGCCCCTTCTAGCAGTCAGGTGGCAGGCCAGCAACCCCCTGACATGTGGCAGAAGCGACAACCACCATGGAGGAAATTGGGGTGGAGTGCGGTAACACTATCCCAGGGTAGGAGGCAGGCAGCCTCAAAAGTTGTAACCAGGAGCATTGGGGAAATGATTGCCCTTGATGACCAGCCCTTGTAGATAGTGGAAAATGTGGGTTTCAAGCATTTGCTGAAGGTCTTAGTTCCAAATTACAAAGTCCCCTCCAGAACCACATTTATCAGAAAGGTCATCCCTAGCCTGTACAAGCAGTGTTGCAGTCGCATCCAAGTGCTGCTGGCTAAGGCGGAGGGGAGTGTGCATTTTACATGTGATATCTGGACCACCATGAATGCTGCACACTCTTACCTTTCCCTGACAGCACACTGGTGGGACCTGGCTGAGGCAGGGGCAGGCAGCAGCTTTATTAGTGAACAAGTATCAGGGTGGAGGTGGGCTTTACTGCACACCCACCTGATGGACCAGGCCCATACAGCAGCCAATATTCTAGCATGCATCAGACAGATGCTGGAGGGCTAGCAACTACACCAGTGAGACAGGAATCCTCAGGCAGGGTTCTTTGTCATAGGCAATGGTACAAACATGGTTACGGCATTAACCGAGGGGTGCTTTAAGAACATACAATGTTTTGCACACACTCTGCATCTGGTAGTGAAGTCAGCTCTGGGGTTGAAGTCCAAGCGCCAAGAGAATGAATACCTGTAGGACTTAATACACAATTGCAGTGACATAGCAGGGCACTTCCACAGAAGTGTGAAGGCGGGGCAGGTTCTCCAACAAAAGCAGACTGATTTGGAGATGCCTCACAAGCGTCTCATTCATGACATTGCCACCTGGTGGAATTCCTATATGATGCTGCAGAGGTTAGTGGAGCTGCAGACACCCCTTCATGAACTTTCTGGTTCAATGGATACAGGTGTGCAGAATCCCCTAGGGCAGAGCTTTCCAAACTTTTCATGTTGGTGACACACTTTTTAGACAAACATAATTTCACGACACAGTAATTCAGTCTACTAGTAAACCAGAGGTTAAAGGTTAAACGAACGAAACATATTTCGACAATTTATGTATGTTTCCTTAAATATATACATAAATAAAATGTTTCACGACACAACCTATCTCATGAAAACCTTAAATTTATATTAAAAATATATATTCCAAGATTCATGTTATTGTTATAATTTATGAGAAACAATAATAAAACAAATTGTCTGTCCCCCACACACTCATCTCTCTCCTCCCCCCAGCACGTCTGGCCCCCACACACTCATATCGCTCCCCCTCAAGCACATGTCTGTCTCCCCAGCACGTTTGCCCCCCACTCACTCATCTCTCTCCCACCAGCACATGTCTGGCCCCCACACTCATGTACCTCGTCTTTTTGATTGTTGCCAGTTAAGTGCTTCACTCCCTTCCATGATCACCAGACACTGCTGCTTGCAGTCAGTACTCCTCATGGCCAGGCCTCATCGGCAGCAGCAGCCAATGCAAGGATGGCTGGGCTCGTTCCACCCACCAAGCCCCCCAAAAAAACGCGATTGACAGCAAAACCACCCAATAATAAGCAACCCATAAACTGAAAAAAAAAGTGAATCTCTAGAAAAAAAAAAGCCCAAACTTGCATCAGAGTTGACCAGGCTTGCGCGACACACCTGCACACTGCAGGCGACACACTAACGTGTCCCGACACACAGTTTGGAAAGCTCTGCCCTAGGGCATCATGATTGGTTAGTCATGAGTCAGCTGGTAAAAATCCTGCAGCCCTTCAAGGATGTCATGGAGGAGTTGAGTTCCAGAAGTGCCACCTTGGCTGACATCATCCCTATAGTTAATTTCCTGGATGAAAATTTGTAGGCCTTTAAACAGGAAGAGGGAATGACAGCTGAGGTTCTGCATTGTCTGGACGTTTTGCAGCAGCAGGTGCAAGAGAGATTAAGGCCTTTAACAGAAGAGCACACATACATGCTCGCCCCCTCAGTGGTCTCTTCTCCAAACTGAACATCCCTAACTTCTTTAGCCTTTCCTCATAGGGCAGCCCTTCCATGCCCCTTATCATTTTGGTCGCCCTTCTCTGTACTTTCTCCAGTGCAGCTATATCCTTTTTGAGATGCGGTGACCAGAACTGCACACAGTATTCAAGGTGTGGTCTCACCATTGAGCAATACAGAGGCATTATAACATCCTCCATTTTATTTTCCATCCTCTTCTTAATAATTCCTAACATTCTGTTTGCTTTTTTGATCGCCACAGCACACTGGGCCAATGATTTAAATGTTTATCCACTATGATGCCTAGATCTCTTTCCTGGGTGGTTACTCCTATGATAGAACCTAACATTGTGTAACTACAGCAAGGGTTAATTTTCCCTATATGCATCACTTTGCATTTGTCCACGTTAAATTTCATCTGCCATTTGGAAGCCCAATCTTCCAGTCTCACAAGGTCTTCCTGCAATTCATCACAATTCACTTGAGATTTAACTACTCTGCCTAATTTTTTGTCATCTGCAAATTTGATCATCTCACTCATTGTACCCCTTTCCAGATCATTTATAAATATATTAAGAAGTACCTGTCCAAGTACAGATCCTTGAGACACTCCACTTTATCTTTTTCCACTGTGAAAACTGACCCAACTTGAAATCCACAAAAGGACATTACCTCCTATCCCATTACTTTTTAGTTTTCATAGAAGCCTCTCAAGCTGGAATTTGTTGAACGCCTTCTGAAAACCCAAATACATCACATCTACCAGCTCACCTTTGTCCACATGTTTATTTACCCCTTCAAAAAAATGTAGGAGATTTGTGAGGCAAGACTTCCCTTAGGTATATCCATGCTGGCTGTGTCCCATCAAACCATGTCTATCTAAATATTTTGTGATTTTATTCTTTATAACAGTTTCCATGATTTTTTGTGGCACTGAAGTCAGACTCACCAGTATATAGTTTCCCGGATCACCCCTGGATCCCTTTTGAAATATAGGGGTTACATTGGCCATCTTCCAATCTTCAGGTACACCCCCACCGCCAGTCAGCAATCACATTTATCCAAATGTCATTTCCTGCTGCCGCAGGCCAGTCTGATTGGATTGAGCAGGGGTGTGGCTTATCCTGGCTTGATCTAAAGTATATGTAACCATTTCTTAGTGAATGGCACAGGGGTCAGCATGGTAACAGAGCTGCAGTTTCATCACAGATTTATTGAAAAGACTGTGTAATTGGAAAAGTTTCCTGATTTTTTGAATTTGGACGCTTGATGACTTGATTTGGCTGCTGACCACAATATGAGTAATTTATTTTTATATGCATAACAAAATGTGTATAAAAAAGTGAGTGGTTCACAAATATAGGATCGATGATTATATATTATGGGGCTTGGCAATGATTTCTTTGCCTTTTGAAGCTTTGCAGTGGTGTTGCACTAAAAATGAGGGTCCTTTAATTAATTATAGTGGGTGCACTCTTTTGCAAAAAGTTCTCTATAAGGTTTTTTTTCTATAAAATGATTTTTTAGAATTTTATGTGGATTTAAGTACTGCTGTGGGTTCAGTTGTTTTTCCACATTTCCTAAAGGGCCATAAAAGAATTTATTATACGTGGCTAGCACCTCAGTCTCTTGCCCCACAATTTTTTCCCAAGGGGTGGGTCCTTTCTGTGGGGGTGAAGGAAAACCTTCTTGGCCCAAGCAGGGTTTTGTAGTATTCCATAGGTGTGTATTACCCTTACTCTTTGGGACAGGGATACTTACAAACCAGGCTGGATTCTCTGGATGGGTGTTTAAATCAAAGTTTACTTTGACTGAGTTCAAAATTATCAAGAGCAGCAAATAAAATATCCAGTTACATCCAGGATACTTAGATTTACATAAGCCAAGATTTAATTGATCTCTAACTCTGTGGATTTATCCCTCCACAAAGTCAGAGGGTGCGGTGGCCACCAATGGACCCCATCCCACTGGAGGTTGAAAAAGAGGCCCAGGTCCTATGTGTTTGATGTGGTGTTTGGGGGGGGGGGGGGTAACTGCCTATGTGGGTGACTGCCTGTGTGAGGGGATGAGAGCCTGTGTGTGTGTGTGTGTATGACTACTGGGGGGAGGGGGGTGTAAGTGGTGGGGTTTGGAATGAGAGGCTGGCCACCCTTACTCTAAACCTGTGGAGTAAGTTTCAGCAGGAACTGAGCAGTGTATAAATAAGGAGGTGAATTTTCCTAGATCTCAAGGATAGAAACTGGCCTATGTAAATTTCTCACCAAGAAGGTATATGAGTATTTCGCTTCTATTTGGGAATTGAGAAATTCATGTTCTATTCAGGTCCTAAGTGAAAGAGCGCCATAGGGAATAGAGGATGTCCTAAATTCCTATTTTGGTTACTCAAGTAGCATAAGAAATTGATTTCTTGTTATATTTTTGTTCTTTTTTTTTTTATTTTATTTTTAAATTTTTAAACTTTACAGCAAGCCAATCACTTACTTACAGAAAAAAGAAAAAGGAATACTTAATCTTAATTTGCCTCATTACATCAAGACAACAAAGAAACTTCTTCAACATTCAATTTTACATTTGTATCCCACACGAAACATAGGAGGAGGACGAATTTTTTAGGAAGAATATTTGCAAGAAAAAAAAATTATGCATGTATTGACTTAACATAGGTAAAGGTGTTAACTTCTTATGATCCCAGTGAGATGTCAAATTATGTATTAGTGATGTTAATCACTCTCCTTGCATTTAAAAAGGATCTCAGTTGCTCAGGATATTGGAAGACAAAAGTATCCTTTGCAGATTTTATCATACATTTACATGGATATTTTAGCATATATGAGAAACCTAGAGCAAGAACCTGAGGTTTTAATGCAAGAAATTCACGCCTCCTGTTTTGAGTAACAGGGGCGTAATCAGGAAAGACACGTATTGTAATTCTATATTTTTAAAGTAACGTTTCATGGTTTCAGATAAATCTTTTTCTGTAATAAAGGATACCATAAGTGTTGCAGTCTCATAATACTCCGATGCAGAATCCTCTAAAAACCTAGTTAAGTTTCCTTCATTAACATTCAACAAGGGAACATTCCTATTCCTATTTGGCATAGACAAAAATTGCAATTTATTCACTAATGGAACTTCTCCTTCTTGAAACTTTAAAGTCTCAACAAAATATTTCTTCAATGTAACGTAGGGAAGCTCTCCAATTATTTTAGGGAAGTTAAGGAATCTTAAATTTAGGTGTCTAGAGAGGTTTTCCAAATGTTCAAGTCTCTTTGAAACCGAATTCATATCTTTTATGATCTTCAAGTTACACTCTTGGTTTCTTTTTACCTCAGCTTCAACAGTTATCAATTTTGGTTTTATTTCATCAAGCTGGTTTTCACATTCTTCCACTTTATGTTCAACTATCTCCAAATTATCCTGGAAACTGCCGATCGATTTTACCAGCGTGGCCATAATATCCCATATTGTTTCTAAGGTGATTTTATCTGGTTTTTCAGGCATTGAAAAACGGGGTCTTAGCATTGACTCACCCGTTTTCAAAACCAGAGATATTCCGTCCAGTCGAATTCCTCCTGATGTACTTGGCGCCGTAGCTCCGTCCGGGACTTCGATGCTCCCCTCCCGAATTGGGGTAGATACCGGGGGCAGCAAAAGAGAGTTTTCTGCCCCTGTTGTTCCAGGGTGCATGGTTTCCCGCTGCGGTTGCTCGGTGTCCTCCGCCCTCTGACCCCCTTCAGATGAGCCAATCGCATCGGCCTCATGGGTCTGCGTCTCAGCTGTCGTCGGGCGTTCAGGAGGAAGGATAATATCGGGCTTACGAGGATCTGGGGGGCTTAAGGTAACCTCTCCCGAGGCAACCGACGCTTCCTCGACGGTTCCTTCAATGGAGCCTGCTCCTCCCGTCTCGAACACCTTTGCAGTCGCGTACGTGGTGATTAATCTTCTGTGTTGGCCATTAACTCCGCTTCAGAGGGGTAAGAGTGGAGTTTGCCTTTGCGTTTTGCTGGCATCTTGCATGAAAAAAGAACAACGATAGCGGCGCACAGGAAGTATGCGACTGCCTTTGTTCTTTTCTAACTAATTTGTTTATTGTAATCTATGAAGAACTGTTTCCTGCATTTTTTCTTGTTTTGTACTGCTAATTATTTTATATTGTTTCAAGTACAGTAAATTTTGTTTTGGAACACAACACCCACTATGTAGACTTCTCTATTGAAAGACTTATTGTGAATGTGAGGCCCTTGTGTCTTCCAGCTTTAGCTTTCCCATGGAAGAATTCTGATCTGTAATTGCAGCCAGGTTTTTCTTCAACCTTGCCACATCTGAAAGTGTTTATTTCTTGCAGTGCCTGAAAAAAGGTGGTTACAAATAATGTTGAGCACACCATACCGAAGGCTGTAAGCGGGCCATGGATCTTCATCCCCAAATTGAGCACCACTGACCTACATCTTTGTCTGTCAGTTTCATTCGGTACACAAATGTGGCACAATCCTGTAACTGCGATGAGGCCTTGCAATGCAGAGACACAGAGCAACATACTAGAGAAAGAACAGATTCGGATGCTCTTTGAAAGCTGAATACCATTTAAATAAAATGCCAAAAGGCAGTCAGTGAAAGTGACATTTATGGTGTTACTACAAATGCATTCAGTGGAAAGCTGAGTAGCAGAAACCTAGAAAAACAAGCTGTAGTGAGAACTGCCATCTGTAGATTGCGCCCAGTTTTCAATATTCTGTATTCTCATAAAATTGTTGTTTCTGTCACCATTCAATCTCACAAACTCGCACAGAACGCTGTATAATACCTAGTTAAAGCCAGCAGTGTGTGAAATGGTATTTTAAAATAAATGAAACCCAGTTCACAGAGGTGCGGAAGAATATTGCACTGCTGAGCTGATAGACAGGCGCTGTAAAGTATCAGCCGTTATCATCTCTGAGCAAAGCGGATTAAATAAAACCTGCAGCCGCTGGGGCATTACCAAGTCTGATATTGACACAGCTGCTGTGCTGCTTATTTTTCATTGTCTCATCAAGACAAAGCATCATGGGATATCAATCTTTGCTCTGTCAGTGCCAGCCCAGTCTGGGGCCTTTTTCTTATCCTTTACATTTTCATTATATCAGTTGCCAGCATTTTGATTCGGATTAGGTAATACTTTGGCTGCTGCAGCAGTGGGTGTTTAGCCCTTGAAGAAAAGAACATTCAGGGCTATCTTACAGATAAATAGGGAGACATCGCCCCAACCTCCATCTTAGTCTACAGCTCAAACCAGGGGCAAATAGATCACTTTTCCTAAACTGTTTTTATTAGGAATGATAGTGGGAACAGAACCTGATTTCAGCAGGAACTGACAAACTGTGAGACTTTAAATTTTAAGAAAAAAATGTCAAAGGAGCCAATTTGGAAACACGCATGTTTGGGATGTTATGATATTGAGGGTTTAGGAAGTAAAAGTCTTCCAAATTCAAGTTACCTGGAGCTCTCCTTTCTCATGTGGCTTATTGGCCACTCTGGTGAAAGCACCCAACAGATTGGACCTAAGGGGATAACTTTAAACAATGCATGTGGCAGTAATTACACACATATATGAATAAAAATAGATCTTTATCCCGTGCATATGATATATGCACATTTTTAAAATACACATTTCTTTACCCACAACATGAACATATGCACAAATGTAGGCTTACACACAATGCATTGAAACCTCGTATATCGAAGTAGTGAACAAGTGTACTTTTCCTACCTATTTTAAAAATATATGCACGTATATTTTATTTTATTACTTGTGTAAGTCCCTTTTTATTCTTGTAAGTCAGCCAATTTTAAAACATGCGCATGTAAATGAAAATTACCAATTAGTCCACAGTTCGCCCAGTCCTTCTCTAGGTCATCGAGACCTTCCTGGTTCTCCAGCCTCAACTCTCCCCAGTTCATACAGACTTCCCACCAATCAGTACTACACAATAAACACATTTAATATCACGCCAGATAATTAGCAGGTGTAAAAATATGCAAGTTGCAAAATAATACTCATAGCTTTTAAAATAGCAACTTACGCGCATAAGTGTTGGACCTGCCCTAGACTGCTCCTTTTTTCTGCACATGTATGTGACGTGTGTGAAAAATGAAAGTCCATGTGTATCTTTGACTTCAATAAAATATAGGATTTGCAAATATAGACTATTTACATGTTTATATGCTAATTTTTATGCACGTCAATTTTTGAAAATTCACCCCTAAGTGTTAGATCCTAGCAAGTCCTGAGACAACTCACAAAAATAAGGTGCTGTGCTCCTGCTGGGACCAGTTAGTGATGTCAGCACATTCCCCTCTTGTAAAAGTGAGGTGTAATATGCTTACATCACTACTCTCGGTGTATAAAATGGGTGACCCATTATTTCTTTGTGATTAAAGCGCAAAGTTATGCCATGAGGATGCTCAGGCTCCAGGCAGGCTTCCAGGATTCAATGGAGTGACATTCTACATCACTTAACCAACTTCATGTAGGCTCCTTGGGATGAATCTCAATTGAATGGTCTATCTAGGATAGTAGATCAGAGTAAGAGGAAAGCAACAGTATGGCTTTCAAAAAAGGCTGAAAAGGTAAGGGCAAAGAGAGTGGTATTCAAAAAGAGGGAAGAATATCTAGAAGGAAAGCAGAGAGAGAAATCATGACAGCAAAGGTTAAAGTGGAGTTAAAAATAGCTGAAGCAGGAATCAGTGAGGGTGCTGACCACTGCCAGGCTGCTGTCTGGGGTCACTCCCTGCTCCTCTAACTGCCCCAAAGGTAAGGGGGGTGGTTTTAGATAGGGCTGGGGGGCGAGTTAGGTAGGGGAAGGGAAGGTGGGGGGTGGCAGAAAGAAAGTTCCCTCCGAGGCCGCTCCGATTTCGGAGCGGCCTCGGAGGGAACAGGGAAAGCCATCGGGGCTCCCCTAAGGCTCGGCGCATGCAAGGTGCACAAGTGTGCACCCCCTTGTGCGTGCCGACTCCAGATTTTATAATACGTGCGCAGCTGTGCGTGCATGTTATAAAATCTGGCATAGATTTGTGTACGCCGGGTTGCGCGCACAAACCTACACCCGCACCTAAGTTTTGAAATCTGACCCTTAACATCCAAAAAACAGTGTCTTTAAAGTTCCAAGAAATTCTCTTTAGCTCCCATCTTTTGCTTCTGTATTTACTAATGAGGATGTTGGGGAGATACCAGTTCCGGAGATGGGTTTCAAGGGTGATGAGTCAGACGAACTGAACCAAATCACTGTGAACCTGTAAGATGTCGTAGACCAGATTGTTTTGGCCGCTGGCTACGGCTACCCGTGGCAGGCTCAACTAACGTCATATCATGCTTGGCTCACTATTCCCGGTACACTCGCAGCTGTAGCCAGTCGCTGCTGCTATGTTCCTCTGGGCTCCCTGTGCTCCACATGGTGGCTGAGACGCCACTGACCAGCATTTCGACCCTGATCCTCCCTAGGCGAGCGCGCCATCTGTCCTCCCTTTAAAGGGTCCATGGCGGGAACTTCAGGCTCATCCCGGCTGATGATATCATGGGCCCGGGATATTTAAGAACTACCTCCAGCCACCACTAACCAACTTGGCAACGAGTTCCAGTGGTCCCTATCTGGTTCTATTCCAGTTCACTGGACCTGTTGTTCTTGCCCTCGGATCCCTGCACTCTTTATCGGTATCCTGTCTCGGCGCTTCCTGCTCCTCGGGGCCTGGCTCAGCACTACTCCACCCTGGGACCCTGTCTTGGCGCTTCCCGCTCCTTGGGGCCTGGCTAAGTGCTTCCACATCTGGGACCTTATCGCAATGCTTCCTGCTCCTTGGGCCTGGCTCAGAGCCTCTACACTTGAGACCCTGCTGCTGCGCCTTCCGCTCCTTGGGACCAGCCTCAGCACTTCTACATTGAAGATCCTGCTTCAGTGCTTTTCTCATCAAGACCTGGCTCAGCGCTGCAACACTACTGGACTGTGACTTTGTGTCCCCACTCCTCGGGGCACCCTCCAGCGCTTCTACTACAGAAGGTCCTGTCACTGCATTGCCATGTCTCAGGCAGTCCCTCTGCACTGCTACTCTACTGGCACCTGCTACATCGGATCCCCCGCTCTAGCAACAAGTCCCTGCTGTTGCACCTCCTCACCTCAGGGCCACTCCCACGTAGTTCTGTTCCACAGTCTTCGGAGCTGCAGTGATCTTTCATCCCTTGAGACTTTCTCTCCCTGTCTTTCTAAGAGTGCCTCAGTCTTGGACTGTACCTAACCTCACTGACACTCTTGGCTTCCAGCCGCCTACTCTCTCCGGGACCAGCCACACAGAGGTGCTCCTAAGTCCAGCTGGCCCCGGCACCCAAGGGCTCAACCTGCAGGGAACAAGGGCTAGTACTGGCAAAGTCCCTGTTGCCTCTCTTCCCATCCAGACTCGCCTCTCGATGGTGGGGACCAGTGGGGCCCGACCCCTCAGGTAGAGTCAACCACACCTCGGGCCAAGGGTCCACAATTCCTAACACAGATTGACAAACTAAAGAGTAGCAAATCACCTGGATCAGATGGTATGCATCCTAGCATACTGAAGGAACTAAAAAATGAAATTTCTGATCTATTAGTTAAAATATGTAACCTATCATTTAAATCATCCATTGTACCTGAAGACTGGAGGGTGGTTAATGTAACCCCAATATTTAAAAAGGGCTCCAGGGCCAATACAGGAAACTATAGACCAGTGAGTCTGACTTCAGTGCCGAGAAAAATAGTGGAAACTATTCTAAAGATCAAAATCAGATGAAGGCTGAGGGCAGGAACATGACAAGACATGGAACTGAACAAAATCTCGAGGAACTTGGAAGACTCAGATGAAGACTCGAGGAACTTGTAAGGCTCAGGTTCGGATTCAGGCACTAGTATGGGGTGAGCACTGCACCATAGTGTGCTCTACATAGCCACCCATGGCTGGTCACGGATTACGCCGGAAGCGAAGCAGACTCCAGGTGAGAAGATGAAGACCAGAAGCTGGAAACATGATGAAGATTCAGGAGAAGCTTGCATCGTGATGTGCCCTACACAGCCACCCATGTCTGAAGTGGAGCAGGCTCTGGCTTGAGTCTAGGGCATGGATGGAAGCAGGGACAAGGAACTCTGAAGATAGGAACAGGATTCAAAGATTCAAGACTTAGGATTCAAGACTCAGGATTCAGAACTTGGATTCAGGAACAGACCTCGGCGTTAAAACAAGATCCTTCTGGAGACTTGCACTGCAGACATGAAGACAGGCCTTGTGCTATGAAGCTCCCTTCACAGCCACCCATGGGCTGGTCACGGACTATAATGGTGGCACGCCAGGAGAGGTGGACAAGAAGGAAACCTGGAAGCAGGACAAAGAGCTGGAAATTGGAATATCAGGACCCAGACTGGAACATCAGGGACATAGAACATCAGGAACATGGAGCAAGCAACGAAGGAGCTCCAATGAGGAACAAGAACAGGGACATCCACAGGAGACCAGGAACACTAAAACATTCAACAAAGAAGCATCTAGACATGAGGAGACCATGAAGGATCTGGACCGGAGGAGAGACCATGGACAACCATGAAGATCTGATATGAAGGCCCTGAGGAAGTGGAAGAAAGCCCTTTTATAGGGCTGAAGATGGCACAGGCTGATGACATCATCCATTGGGGCCACAGGGCTTTTCCTGCCACTGGCCTTTTAAAAGAAGCACAGAGGCATACATGCGCAACTAAGGAGCCCGATGCAGGACTGAGGCAGCAGCATCGGCAGCATCCCTGCTGTGTATATGAAGAAGTTGGCTGCGGCACTCAGCCGTGCAGAGAGAAGGAACAATGGTGGCTCCCCTGCCGCTTGGAGGCATCTTTGGTGGTGGCTCCCTCTGCTGCGCAGGGACGGAAATGGCAGCGGCACTGGGGGGTGGCCACCATCCAGGGTGGCCACAACAAGGAAGACCTCGGGGGCAGCTCCCAGCCATTTGCACAGGCCAGGGCAGGAGCGGCAGAAGCCGCACAGGCAGGAAGAGGCCAGAGCCAGCACACTGCTTGCAAACGGCAGTGGCAGGCATCATTGGGGCATCCAGGTTGCATGGAAGTGGCTGACAGAGGTGGCAGCAGCAGGGTTGGTGTCAGGCAAGGGTGAGTGAGCTGCTTGCGGGCCTGTCCCACGGCAGCAAGCGCATCAGCAGGGACCTTCAGGTGACAGAGTCTAGTGATCTGAAGACAGCAAAACAATGTGACAAGGTGATAGCTACAGCCAGAAGAATGCTAATCAGCATAGAGAGAAGAATAACCAATAAGAAAAGGAGGTGATACAGGGTCCTTGGTGAGGACTCACTGGAGACCATATCACAAAAAGGATAGAGACAAGATGGAGACAGTCTAGAGCAGGGTGGCCAAAATTGTGTGGGGGTCTATATCAGAAGACTTATGAGGAGAGGCTGAAGGATCTAAATATGTATACCCTGGAAGAGAAGAATAGCAGTGCAGATAAGAAATGGAACTTCAGATACCTGAAAAGTTTTAATGATGCATGATCTTCGAACCTTTTCCATTGGAAAGCAATCAGTAGAACTAGAGGTCATGAAATGAAACTCTAGGTGGGAAGACTCAGAACCAACATCAGAAAATATTTCTTCATGGAGAGGGCTGTGGATACCTGGAATTCCCTTCTGGAAGTGGTGGTGAAAACAAAAATAGTAAATGAATTAAAAAGACATGGGATAAGCACTATGGATCCCTAAAAGCTAAATGAAGAAAATAAAATAAAAGAGGAGATGGATATAGATTTAATGGAGGATATTCACAGGATTGCTGTGAAAGGGAAGGTGCAACTGATAGGGGATTTTAATCTTCCAGATATTGATTGGGACATCCCAAATGAGTACCTTCTAGAAGCAGGAAGATCCTGGATTCTCTGTAAGGAGAACTGTTCTGTCAACTGGTAACAGAACTCACACAGGAGGGGATGATATTGGATCTGCTGCTTACCAAGGGGGGATAGTGTTTCTAATGTTGTAGTGGATGATCATCTGGGAATTAGTGTCCACCAAATGTTGTGGTTCAATATTATGATGCAAGAGATGAAGGTTCATTCTAAGGTGAGGGTCCTAGACTTCAGTAAAACTAAGTTTCTCAAAATGGGGAGTATGTCAAGGAGTTGTTACCTGGATGGGAAAATCTAGGGGAAGTAGAAGGGCTGTGGGCAAAACTAAAAGGAGACATCATCAGAGGGGCAACTAATCTTTATGTTAGGAATATAAATAAAGGGAAGAGGAAAAAGTGCCAGTTATGATTTTCTAAAGAAGTAGCTGAAAAGGTAAGGCAGAAAGGTTTAGCATTCATAAACTACAAGAGATTGCAGAAAGAGGAAGACACGAAAAGCTGGGAAAGTAGTCAGGAATGAAAACATTCAAACAGAAGAAAAAATAGCAAATACAGTAAAATGGAGGGACAAGACTTTTTTTTTTAGATATGTTAGTGAAAGAAGGAAATACAAAAGTAGCATTGTGAGACTCAAAAGTGAAGGAGAGGAATATGTAGAGGCTGATGAGGAAAAAGCAAAATTGCTTAACAAATATTTATGTTCGATGTTCACTGTGGAAGGGCCTGGAGCAGAACCATATAAACAAACACAATTAAGATTGGAAGTGAGGTAAACCTCTATCAATTTTCATGAGGAGCTAAGGCCTGGATTCATCATTCATCGCTGAATGATGAATCCAGCGAAAACGGGGGGCTGGGGGGGTGAAGGGGGGGGCGGGCCTGCGAAAGCCCATAGCCTTCGCACCACCACGGTGTCTTCGCTGCTGGCTTTCGCACCGAATAGTGCCACCATGAAAGGTGGTGCTATTGGGCATGCTACTGGCAACGATAACGTTACTAACCTTATCTCTGCCAGCGAAGACACTGCCGAGTCTGCCCCCTCGCCGCCCTGACTCCGCCATGACTCGATTTTGCATGCTATCGCACCTGAAAAGGGCCATATCACGTGCGATAAGCCTTTAGAAAATAATCCCGTAAGTTAATATGGACTATTATAAGATCTTGGATCATATCTTTGTACTCTTGGGCAATTTTATTTTCCTATGCTATGAAGATGGGGTCTTTTTCAAAGGATTTTATTAAGGCTTACATTAGAGTATTGACTAAACTGGACAAAGATCCATTATTATCTTCATCTTACTGACCGATCTCCCTGTTGAATGGTGACTTAAAAATATTTGCCAAAATTATAACAGATCAGTTAAGCTCAGTAATCCCTGATATTATATCAGCAAATCACGTGGGATTTGTTAAAGGGAGATTGGCGGGAACACATATAGTCAAATTGATAATGGCAATGTCAGGTTGCAAAGAAAGGGAGATCCCAGCTTTGGTGATAGGCTTTGACTCTGAAAAGGTGTTTGACTGCATATTGTGGAATTACCTCTTTTTGGTTTTAAGAAATTTGGTTTTCAAGGGACAAATTTAAAATATATCTCTAACTTATATAATTCACCAGTTTCAAATATTATAGTTAATGGCATCTATCATCCAATGTACACTTAAAATGGGGAGCTCTGCAGGGTTGCCCCTTGTCCCCTATTGACCAGAACAATGAAATTCAGGGTTATAAGGTGAAAAAACATTCTTTTAAAATAGCGTTTGCAGACAATGTGCTTTTGTTTTTGACCAATCCCAGGGAATCTTTAGAGGAGATTCTGCAAGTACAAAGACAGTTTGGAGAATTCTCTGGGCTGAAAATAAATCAGGATAAATCAGAGGCTTTTGACTATCTTGGAAATCTTAGGCCTAACCGGATGGGCTCATTTCTATTAAAATGGGTTGATAAGGAGATGAAATAGCTAGGAATCAGAATATCAGTATTTATTTTGATCATCCAAGATGCAAATGTAAATCCACTGCTGCTCAATATGAAAAAAGATCTCTCAAACTGGGGTGGATTACCTGTATCACTGATGAAAATAAATTCTTATGTTTAATATGATATTATTTCCCAAATGGCTATACATGTTACAGATGTTACCAATATAGATTAGGAAGAGGGGGATTAGAGAGAGAATCTGTAATATAAGACTGTTTCTATGGGGTAAAATATGGCCGCGAGAGGCTTTAAGTATCTTGATGCTGCCCCCTAGTCATGGAGGTTTGCAGTGACCAAATATGCAAATGTTGCTTGCCTATTGAGGCATATTAAAGATTGGATATTTGTAACCACTTAACTTCACCATATGATTGTTTACAGGACTGGGCATCCCCAGTATCTTTATGCAATGTCCACAAGTTAAAGGAAGTAATTTATGAGCAAAATTCACAAAGAATATCTTGATGCTCTCATCGTAAAGCATGGAAATTTGTATGTAATTTTAAAAGGGCATCTACTATGATTTCATATATTTCTGTATGTTTCCCCCAAGCATGAATACTTCTGTATTCCACAAATGGAAGGAACAAGGATTTTTCCAATTGAAACATTTATTTATTGAAGGAACACACATACTGAAATGTTTTAATGATTTAGATATCAAATATGATATAACAAAAACAGATTTTTATGCTTACTTACAGATCACTCATTATATACAGGGGCTACTGAAATGTAAGCCGGAAATTTACCAGTCTGGACAGCTTGAGATTATTTTGCGCAATAATATGGGTAAAAAAAAGGGTTATGTGTTTCCTATATCAAAGCCCTACAAAGTGTAAAGTTTGAATGGGCACTCTCTGATATACTGAACAAATAGCAAACTTTTACAGAAATTACATTATCATTAGTGGAATTGCAAAAGAACTTTCATAATAATAATATTACAGATAATGTAATACATTCTTGAGACAAATGTATCTCACTCAGACATGGGCATACAAGGTGATGATAGTACAATGAGATCTGTGTAAAAATTGTAACTCTCAGAAAGGCACTTATGTATGTAATTTCTGGAGTTCTCAAATTGAAAAGTTCTGGTTAGAACTGAGGAGTTATGTACAAAAACTTCTGAATTATTCCATTCCTAAATCTCCATGGGTATTGCTCTTTGATATTTTCAAAGAAATACAACCTCCAATGATTATTCATGGAAAAAGCTATGCTAGTAGCTAAAAAGACAATGTTGGCTAGTTTGAGGAATTTTACTATCTTTATCTCCACAAGACAAGAGTCTAATCTTCCATGTTTGAAAATGGATGGCCCTGTAAGGGCAGGCATTCGGACTAAATGGGACAGGTCAGTGCTTCTTCCTGGGGTGCAGGGAAATGATTGTTCTCTACCTGGGTAACATCAAGCTAGGTGGAGAGAACATTGCCCAAATCTCATCTTGGAGTGAGTTTCCTCACTCCGTAGGTCATCAAATCATAAGAACATAAGAAAATGCCATACTGGGTCAGACCAAGGGTCCATCAAGCCCAGCATCCTGTTTCCAACAGTGGCCAATCCAGGCCATAAGAACCTGGCAAGTACCCAAAAACTAAGTCTATTCCATGTAACCATTGCTAATGGCAGTGGCTATTCTCTAAGTGAACTTAATAGCAGGTAATGGACTTCTCCTCCAAGAACTTATCCAATCCTTTTTTAAACACAGCTATACTAACTGCATGAACCACATTCTCTGGCAACAAATTCCAGAGTTTAATTGTGCGTTGAGTAAAAAAGAACTTTCTCCGATTAGTTTTAAATGTGCCCCATGCTAACTTCATGGAGTGCCCCCTAGTCTTTCTACTATCTGAAAGAGTAAATAACCGATTCACATCTACCCGTTCTAGACCTCTCATGATTTTAAACACCTCTATCATATCCCCCCTCAGTCGTCCCTTCTCCAAGCTGAAAAGTCCTAACCTCTTTAGTCTTTCCTCATTGGGGAGTTGTTCTATTCCCCCTATCATTTTGGTAGCCCTTCTCTGTACCTTCTCCATCGCAATTATATCTTTTTTGAGATGCGGCGACCAGAATTGTACACAGTATTCAAGGTGCGGTCTCACCATGGAGCGATACAAAGGCATTATGACATTTTCCGTTTTATTCATCATTCCTTTTCTAATAATTCCCAACATTCTGTTTGCTTTTTTGACTGCCACAGCACACTGCACCGACGATTTCAATGTGTTATCCACTATGACACCTAGATCTCTTTCTTGGGTTGTAGCACCTAATATGGAACCCAACATTGTGTAATTATAGCATGGGTTATTTTTCCCTATATGCATCACCTTGCACTTATCCACATTAAATTTCATCTGCCATTTGGATGCCCAATTTTCCAGTCTCACAAGGTCTTCCTGCAATTTATCACAATCTGCTTGTGATTTAATTACTCTGAACAATTTTGTGTCATCTGCAAATTTGATTATCTCACTCGTCGTATTTCTTTCCAGATCATTTATAAATATATTGAACAGTAAGGGTCCCAATACAGATCCCTGAGGCACTCCACTGTCCACTCCCTTCCACTGAGAAAATTGCCCATTTAATCCTACTCTCTGTTTCCTGTCTTTTAGCCAGTTTGCAATCCACGAAAGGACATCGTCACCTATCCCATGACTTTTTACTTTTCCTAGAAGCCTCTCATGAGGAACTTTGTCAAACGCCTTCTGAAAATCCAAGTATACTATATCTACCGGTTCACCTTTATCCACATGTTTATTAACTCCTTCAAAAAAGTGAAGCAGATTTGTGAGGCAAGACTTGCCCTGGGTAAAGCCATGCTGACTTTGTTCCATTAAACCATTAAACCATGTCTTTCTATATGTTCTGTGATTTTGATGTTTAGAACACTTTCCACTATTTTTCCTGGCACTGAAGAGACCACTGTTCTGTTCATACGTCTCACATTGAATGTCAAAGAGGCCCCTAACCCCCTACACTAATACTTAAACCTCACCTCGAGTTACTAGGTGGGCCTCCCATAGGTATACAAATACCTGTCTAGGGAGGGGACACTATGGCAAGTCCATCTCTCTCTCACTCTCTCACTCACACAGCCTGGCTTGTCAGTAAACATCATGAACTGAACTCTGCTCCTGAATACAAAATTAAAAATTTGCATTCACAAACTACATTAACTGCTGTTAGCGTGGTTTGTGGAATTATCACACACGGTAACTCCTTGGAAAATGAGGCCCTATGTTTTGGACGTTGAGTTTCTGTAATCTAATGTTACAAAGCTGATGTACTGAACTCTTAGTATTATTATATAACTCCAATAAAAAATAATTTGAAAAAAAAAGTGTGTCCTTATCTAATTTACTTTCTTTCTCTGATGATGTGTCTGTCAGTCTTAGTGGCATAGAGCTCTAGTAGAGAAGGATTTTAGTTAGCAGAGAAAGCTTCCTTAGATTTTCTCTACCTAGTTATTAACTAGGAGATTTAGCTGGAATGAAATGCTGTGCCGTTCTCAAAGAAATGCTGTCTTTTTACAAAAAGCAGTTCACTTTGCCAGGATACTTGGGCTTCAGTCAGTGTTAAAGCTTCTGGTTTTAATACCAGCTTCTGAATGAACAAATCCTTGGATATAATGTCCAAATTCACAATCAAACAACATCCATTCAAGCTCTAGGGATTTAAAGACTGATAATTGTTGGGGTGATTACTTCATTTATCAGTTTCAAGGAGTTTGCTGGGATTGGGTCCCATGGATGTGTTGCAGGCTTAATTTTAGAAATGATTTGACTGGTCTGTCAAATGTGGTTCAACTAGCTTGTTCATGGTTTTTATCTGGTTCTTTTGTTTGTGGGCTGTTAGTGATTTGTATTTTTAATCAATTGATTTTATCTAATAAAGAGGTTGCATAATCATCGCAGGCATTCTTTAAAAGTTGAGGTTGTTTGAGATGGAGGAAGATGGGTCTTTAAGTGTTTTACAACTTTGAAGAGTAGTTTGGAGTTGAATAAGATTCAGTGTATCTGTTTCACATAGTATTGTTTTTTTTGCTTTATTTATTAATGTATGGTATTTTGCTATAATGTGAGCCGGTACCTGCGCTGCTCGGGCAGCTCCGTGACACAATGCTGACTGTTATCGGAAGCGTCTCCTGACAGCAGCGGAGCAGGATGTGCATTCCTTAGTGACTCCTCCCCCTCAACATGCTGGGCACCCTCACTGGAAGTTCCCGTGCTGAGAGCGGGAACTTGGGGGATTTAAGCACAACACCTTCAGCACTTTCCTGCCTTGGCTACAGGCTTGCTTGTGCTGGTGCTGCTTCATTGTGCTATGTTTCTGTGTGCTTTGACCTTCGTTGGACCCTTGAATTTGCCTTGTCTGCTGCCTGCCTCAACCCCTGCCTGGACTTACTTTGGTTTGCCTGCTGCCTGCCTTGACCCTTGCCTGCACTTGGATTTTGCCTTGTCTACTAGATGCCTTGATCCCTGCTTGGAATGGAATTTGGATTGTCTGTTGTCAGCCTCGGTTCCTGCCTTGACCATCTCGGTTCGTGTTGTCTACTTTCGATCCTTGCGGATCATCGTGGGGCCTGAGTTTCAATCTGTAGCCTCCGTCCAATTTCCAGCCTGAGGTAAGACTATTACTCTATTCTTTGGATCCACATACTAAATCAGCTAGGAGGGATCTGTAGCTGTATATTTGGGTTTCTCTTCTTTATGTCCATCATATTGCACGTGTCAACATTAATAGTCATCTGCTATTTGAACACCCAGTCTTGCAAATTCTTCTTGCAATTCTCTTGTGATTTAACAACTTTGAATAATTTTAAATCATCAGCAAATTTGATCACCCAACTTGTTCCTATTTCTAGGTTATTTATAAATATGATAGAAAGCAGTGATCTCCCTACAGATCTCTGAAGCACTCCACTATTAACATTTCTCCTTTGAGAAAATTGACCATTTAGCCTTACTCTTTGTTTTCTATCTTTTGATTAGTTCTCAAAATATAATGAACATTGCCTCTTGTCCCCAAGATATTTTAATTTCCTCAAGAGTCTCTCATCAAGTACTTTATCAAATGCTTTCTGAAAATCCAGATATATATCAACTGGATTACCTTTATCCACATTTTTAATCATGCCTTCAAAAAAATGTAGCAGATTAGAGAGGCAAGACTTCTTTTGGCTAAATCTATTTTTGCTTTCTCCCATTAAATTATTTATTTATTTATTTATTTTTTAACTTTTATATACCGACATTCTTGCATTAAATGCAAATCATGCATTTAAAATTATGACTATATGCTCCATAATTTTATTCTTTATAATAGTTTCTACCATTTTTTCCAGCACTGATGTCAGTCTCACTGGTCGTAGTTTCCTGGAACAACCCTAGAACCCTTTATAAAATCTGGCATTAGGTTGGTCACTCGCCAATCTTTCGGTACTGTAGCTGATTATAATAATAGTTTACAGATTATTGATAGTCAGACTGCTATTTCATTTTTCAGTTCTTTAAGCACGCTGAAATGTATACTATCTAGTCCAAGTGATTTGCTTCTACTACATCTTCCAGGTTCACTGAGATTTGTTTCAGTTCCTCAAAAGGTAAAACAAAGGTGGGGGGTTTAGGATAGGGCTAGAGGGCGGGAGGGTTGGGGGAAGGGGAAGGGAGGTTAGGTTAGGGGGTTAGGAAGTTCTCTCCGAAGCTGCTCTGAAATCGGAGCAGCCTGGGAGGGAACAGGGGAAGGCACATGTTATAAAATCAGGCGTCCATGTGTGTGCACCGGGTAGCATATGCACATGGACTCCCACGCATAGGTATTAAAATCTACCCCATAATTTTAATGTAAAATTTTTTTTTACTGCGCAATGGAACACATATTTTTAACTCAAGCAAAGTTCAATTGGTTTCACTGGTATATCTTTCATACCATTTCAAATAGCCACATTGTAAGTAAAGACATATGTAATATATTATTTTATGTAGGACCCACACTCACAGAGTTTGTATATCAATCAAACTCAAAATTGGTAACAGGTCACTTTACTTTATTTTCAACTTCAGCTTGTTTTGATGTTTTTTGATTTTTTGTTAAAATATATATAATAGTATCTTACTGTATGCTGACGAACTTCAATAACATGTTTCACATGTAATAAGATGGATGCTCAATTTGGATACCAATTTTCATTTGCCATTAGAAAGATATTCATCTCAATATATCTAGTACAAGTCCCATCATTCAATGGATCCTCAGTCTAAATATCAATTTTCATTTGCAATTAAGAAGATACTCATCTCAATATATCTAGTGAGAGTCCCAAATCCAGACACGATCGTGTTTTGAACCAACAGGTCCTACTTCAGGGGAAATTCATTCTCAAGTCTTCACTCTATTCCATCAGCTCAATTTCCAAATGGCTAATTTTATATTTGTTCTCCCACGGTCTGAATTCAGACTCGCAAAAAACATGGCGGCCACATGGAGCCTTTTATCCCTCTACCGGAAATGACGCATTATCCTACACAGTCTTCTAACATCTTCTTTATTCATTACATCGTAGGAAGAAAATCTTTTCCCATTTACGCCAAATTTATACAGTCCTATTAAATCTGTCATGCACATAAAAAATTAATTGAACTGTATCTAGGTGTCTCTATTTAAATTAATACTGAGAAACAACCAAAATAATAAGCATACTATAGAGGGACTGGCTAATACACTAATAATTGTGGATCAAAATTATTAATTGCATGGATCACCAAGATTCTACAGACCAACAAAAAAACTGTGGTATGCTATGTGATAGAATACATTAAATCCACATTTTTTGCTAAAATGATAACTCACAATTGCAATAATATATTAAATTTAATCTTTGGTGACATTTACTAATATAATTCAATAATAGCAAATTAAACTATTAATAAATTATGCTTAAAACTGCAGTTTAGTGCATAAAAAACCCTATAACTTATTGATAAAGCAGAGACAGCTAGTCAAGCACCTTATTTGGTTAAAATTAATTGTAGGACAGATGTAATTAAAAAACTAAAAATAAGATATAAAATAAAAAAGCAAAGTAAAAATTAAAAGAAAAAATACTGACTGCAACAAAATGAAAAATAAAAATTGATTGATAAAAATGTGAGGAACAGTGACAATGCAATTTTATTAAAATAAGGATACCAATAAAACATGTGGTAAGACCTAATACAAGCTGAAATATTTGTTTAAAACAGTCTGTCTAAATTTAATTATTATTGTGATTAGTAAAAGTCCACTTATGATGAATAAATAATAACAGAATTGAATTATTAATGCTATCTATAGAAATACTGAGAAGTCTGTTTCTTGATTCAAACCATGCGGTACCATAGTATTAAAATCGTAAATAAATCTTTGCTCTAGTTTCAATAGCAAATTGTCAAAATTGCCTCCTCTCCAGTTTAATGTTGGCTGCTGTAACACATAAAACCTGTAATCATTAAATTTATGATTAGCCAATACTGAATGCTCCACTAAAGGTTTTGCATCCACTCTTCTATTAATACTGCTCCTGTGTTCTATTATTCTTTTGTGTAAGGGTCTGATTGCTTTTCCAATATACATTTTATCGCATGGACAAATCGCTACATAAATGACTCCTGCACTTTTACATTGGTAAATTTTCTTAATTTGAAAACTCTATTAGAACCTGGAATATTAACTTGTTCCATCTTCATATTAACAATACAAACTGAAAAATGACCGCAAGGGCGATGGCCCAGGGTCTTTCATATGTTTCTGATGTAAGGCTGATGGGGAAATAAGATCTTTTAGATTCTTTGTGCATTTATTGGCAATCAGTAAACCCTTATCATTGAACATGGGAAGAAGTTGTATGACAGACTAATGTTTCTTCAATATAGAGACTATTTTATGTGATGTGTTTGTATAGGTTATTGGACATACTATCCTTTCATTAGGTTTTTTATCTTTAACTCTCAGTCTTTTTTATTTTGTTTTTCTGCTCTTTTGTATTCATCTTTAACATATCTTTCTGGATAATTTCTTTCTATACATCTTTGTTTCATTTCAATCAATCTCAAGGAAAATATCATCATCTGCACAAATCCTCCTTAATCTTAAAAATTGTGAATAAGGCAAGTTTTTTTTTAATAATGATCTGTTGTGACAGCTATTATAATGTAAAAGTTTATTGGTATCTGTTGGTTTTCTATAAATATCAATATAAAATCTGAAATGTTACTCTTATATCTAGAAAAGGGATTGTCACATTATCAAAGTGCATGGTAAATCTGAGATTGCTAGTTGTGGCACCAGCGCCACCTCTAGGAGCTAAACGGCTGATACATCAGCTACCAGCTTCATCCCGGTATGCCAGGGACTCCCAGAAATGTCATGGAATTTTAAATCTATGCCACATGAACTTCTCCTTACAAGCTCCTTTGTTCCCTGATGATCTGAGAAAGGTGGCCTACATCTTCACGTTACTGGATGGGAAGGCTCTAGCATGGGCCTCTCCTCTATGGGAGCATATAGAGCCACTACTGCAGAACCTGCCATAGTTTTCTGAACTGTTTAAAATAGTTTTTGAGAAGCCTGGCCGTACCACTATCATGAGCTCGGATTTGCTCCACCTTTGACAAGGCACCAGAACCCTCACAAGAATATGCCATAAAATTTAGAACCCTAGCAACAGAGCTCCTTTGGCAGGAAGACTGTCTCCTTACCATCTTCTTTGAAGGTGTCTCTCCTCAAATTAAGGGTAAGCTTGCCACCTGGGAACTGCCCATATTATTGGAAGCACTCTTTGACCTTAAGAACACAAGAACATAAGAAATTGCCATGCTGGGTCAGACCAAGGGTCCATCAAGCCCAGCATCCTGTTTCCAACAGAGGCCAAACCAGGCCACAAGAACCTGGCAATTATCTAAACACTAAGAAGATCCCATCCTACTGATGCAATTAATAGCAGTGGCTATTCCCTAAGTAAACTTGATTAATAGCCGTTAATGGACTTCCCCAAGAACTTATCCATATCTTTTTTGAACCCAGCTACACTAACTGCACTAACCACATCCTCTGGCAACAAATTCCAGAGCTTTATAGTGCATTGAGTGAAAAAGAATTTTCTCCGATTAGTCTTATATGTGCTACTTGCTAACTTCATGGAATGCCCCCTAGTCCTTCTATTATTCGAAAGTGTAAATAACCGAGTCGCATCTACTCGTTCAAGATCTCTCATGATCTTAAAGACCTCTATCATATCCCCCCTCAGCCATCTCTTCTCCAAGCTGAACAGCCCTAACCTCTTCAGCCTTTCCTTATAGGGGACCTGTTCCATCCCCTTTATCATTTTGGTTGCCCTTCTCTGTACCTTCTCCATCACAACTATATCTTTTTTGAGATGTGCTGACCAGAATTGTACACAACATTCAAGGTGTGGTCTCACCATGGAGCAATATAGAGGCATTATGACATTTTCCGTTTTATTAACCATTCCCTTCCTAATAATTTCTAAGATTCAGTTTGCTTTTTTGACTGCTGCAGCAGACTGAGCAGACAATTTTAAAGTATTATCTACTATGATGTCTAGATCTTTTTCCTGGGTGGTAGCTCCTAATATAGAACCTAACATCATATAACTTCAGCAAGGGTTATTTTTCCCTATAGACAACACCTTGCACTTGTCCACATTAAATTTCTTCTGCCATTTGGATGCCCAATCTTCCAGTCTTGCAAAGCCCTCCTGTAATGTATCACAGTCTGCTTGTGATTTAACTACTCTGAATAATTTTGTATCATCCACAAATTTGATAACCTCACTCGTCGTATTCCTTTCCAGATAATTTATATAAATATTGAAAAGCACCGGTCCAAGTACAGATCCCTGAGGCACTCTACTGTTTACCCTTTTCCACTGAGAAAATTGACCATTTAATCCTACTCTCTGTTTCCTGTCTTTTAACCAGTTTGTAATCCACGAAAGGACATCGCCTCCTATCCCATGACTTTCTAGTTTTTGTAGAAGCCTCTCATGAGGGACTTTGTAAAATGCCTTCTGAAAATCCAAATACACTATATCTACTGGTTCACCTTTATCCACATGTTTATTAACCCCTTCAAAAAAACGAAGCAGATTTGTTAGGCAAGACTTCCCTTGGGTAAATCCGTGTTGACTGTGTTCCATTAAATCATGTCTTTCTATATGCTCTATGATTTTGATCTTGAGAATAGTTTCCACTAGGGGTGTGCATTCGTATTGACCGCATATGTAAAACGCTACGCATATTTTTTTTTTAACTTAAAAAAGTGATGTGACATAAACGATCGGATTTCCCACATATCCAACATAGCTATGTTGGATATGTTGGAAATCGCGATTGTTGAGCCAAAATAAAAATTTAAACCCCCTCACCCTCCTTAATCCCCCCCCCCAGACTTACCACAACTCCCTGGTGATCGAGCGAGGAGTGAGGACGCCATTTCTGCAATCCTTGGCGAGAAGCATGTGATGTCGGCGCCACGTCGAGTGACTCGGCTTCACGTGATTCCCGGCGAGTTCGCGCCGGAAGGCTCGTTCGGCCCAAAAAGAACTTTTGCCCAGCTTGGGGGGGCCTCCTGACCCTCCCAAGCTGGCCAAAAGTTCTTTTTGGGCCGAACGAGCCTTCCGGCGCGAACTCGCCGGGAATCACGTGACGCCGCGTCACTCGACGTGGCGCCGACGTCACATGTTTCTCGCCAAGGATTGCAGAAATGGCGTCCTCACTCCTCGCTCGATCACCAGGGAGTTGTGGTAAGTCTGGGGGGGGGGGGGGATTAAGGAGGGTGAGGGGGTTTAAATTTTTTTTTTTGCACATATGGACATATACCCAACTCATTTAATTTTTTTATGTCCATATTGACCGCAAATGGGACCCCCTTTGGACATATTGACATATGGACATAAACTTTTGCTCTGCACATCCCTAGTTTCCACTATTTTTCCTGGCACTGAAGTTAGGCTCGCTGGTCTATAGTTACCCAGATTGCCCCTGGAACCTTTTTTAAATATTGGGGTTACATTGGCCACCCTCCAGTCTTCAGGTACAATGGATGATTTTAATAGATCAGAAATTTCATTTTTTAGTTCCTTCAGTACCCTAGGATGCATACCATCCGGTCCAGGTGATTTGCTACTCTTTAGTTTGTCAATCTGGCCTATTACATCTTCCAGGTTCACAGTGATTTCATTCAGTTTGTCTGACTCATCATCCCTGAAAACCATCTCCAGAACTGGTATCTCCCCAACATCCTCATTAGTAAACATGGAAGCAAAGACTTCATTTAGGTTTTCTGCAATGACCTTATCTTCCCTAAGAGCTCCTTTAACCCCTCGGTCATCTAATGGTCCAACTGACTCCCTCACAGGTTTCTTGCTTTGGATATATTTAGAAAGGTTTTTATTATGAGTTTTTGCCTCTATGGCCAACTTCATTTCAAATTCTCTCTTCGCTGTCTTATCAATGTTTTACACTTAGCTTGACAATGCTTATGTTCTATCCTATTTTCTTCAGATGGATCCTTCTTCCAATTTTTGAAGGATTTTTTTTGGCTAAAATAGCCTCTTTCACCTCACCTTTTAACCATGATGGTAATCGTTTTGCCTTCCTTCCACCTTTCTTAATGCGTGGAATACATATGGACTATGCCTCTAGGATTGTATTTTTAAACAATGTCCAAGCCTGTTGAACACTTTTAACCTTTGCAGCTGCACCTTTCAGTTTTTTTCTATTTCCTCATTTTATCAAAGTTTCCCTTTTGAAAGTTTAGTGTTAGAGTTGCAGATTTACTTATTGTCCCTCTTCCAGTTATTAGTTTAAATTTGATCATGTTATGATCACTGTTGCCAAGTGGCCCCACCACCGTTACCTCTCTCACCAAATCCTGCTTTCCACTAAGAGTTAAATCTAAAATAGCTCCCTCTCTTGTTGGTTCCTGAACAAATTGTTCTATGAAGCAATCATTTATTACATCCAGGAACTTTATGTCTCTAGCAAGTCCTGATGTTACATTTACCCAGTCAATATTGGGGTAATTGAAATCTCCCATTATTATTGCACTGCCAAATTGGTTTGCTTCCCTGATTTCTCTTAGCATTTCATCATCTGTCTGACCATTTTATCCAGATGGACGGTAGTATACTCCTATCACTATACTCTTACCCAACACACATGGGGTTTCTACCCATATAGATTCTACTGAGCATTTAGTCTCTTGTATGATCTTTATCCTGTTGGAATCTATACCCTCCCGGACATAAAGTGTCACCCCCCCCCCCCAAGTTGATCCTCACTATCATTGCGATATAATTTGTACCCTGATATAGCACTGTCCCATTGGTTATCCTTCTTCCACCAAGTTTCTGTGATGCCTATTATGTCAATCTCATCATTTGCTGCTCTACACTCTAACTCTCCTATCTTACTTCTTAGGCTTCTGGCATTGGCATACAGACATTTCAAAGTGTGTTTTTTGTTTGTTTTAACAACCTGCTTTTCAGTTGTTTGGGATAATTCAGAAATCATTAGCTTTGGTGAATTTTACATATAGGCATATGGACTATGTTTGCTTTTAATGGAACCTCTCTGTTGGGATGCCCTAACTCTCCTGTTTCATTAGTATCCTTCAAGGATACATTTCTCCGCACCATGCACTGCTGAGTGACTGTCGGCTTTCCCCCTTGTTCTAGTTTAAAAGCTGCTCTATCTCCTTTTTGAAAGTTAGTGCCAGCAGTTTGGTTCCACTCTGGTTAAGGTGGAGCCCATCCTTTCGGAAAAGTCTCCCCTTTCCCCAAAAGTTTCCCCAGTTCCTTACAAAGCTGAATCCCTCTTCCCTGCACCATCGTCTCATCCATGATTGAAACTCTGGAGCTCTGCCTGCCTCTGGGGACCTGCATGCGGAACAGGAAGCATTTCAAAGAATGCCAACCTGGAGGATCTGGATTTTAGCTTCCTACCTAAAATCCTAAATTTGGCTTCCAGAACCTCTCTCCCACATTTTCCTTTGTCGTTGGTGCCACGTGTACCACGACAGCCAGCTCTTCCCCAGCACTGTCTATAATCCTATCTAGGTGACGCATGAGGTCTGCCACCTTTGCACCAAGCAGGCAAGTTACCAGGCAGTCCTCACATCCACCAGCCACCCTGCTATCTACATTTCTAATAATCAAATCACCAACTATGATGGCCGGCATAACCCTTCCCTCCTGGGCAGTAGCCCTGGGAGACTTGTCCTCAGTGCGAGAGGACAACACATCACCTGGAGAGCAGGTCCTTGCTACAGGATCACTTCCTGCTACACCAGGGTGATGTTCTACTGGGAGACCTTTCTGATCCAAGGCAGCACTAGGGCTGCCAGACTGGATTTGGGACTTGGCTACTATGTCCCTGAAGGTCTCATCAATGTACCTCTCTGTCTCCCTCAGCTCCTCCAAGTCTGCTACTCTAGCCTCCAGAGATCAGACTAATTCCCTGAAAGCCAGGAGCTGTTTGCACCGAGGGGGGAGGATAGATAGATGCCTCCAGGGGAGAACCTGAAAGGGTCACTCAGTAAAGAGAAACGTAGCCTGGAAACCATCATTTCAACTCTTGCCTCTTCCTGATCCTGCCATACCAGAAACCGTGCAATTAGGCCACATGCATTTGACACCCCAAGAGTGAACTCTATGCTGATTGTTGGGCCTTTGTTTATACTGCACGGCTCAAGATCACCTCTTAGCTCAATGCCTGGAAAGAAGGAAACCCTTGCCATGTCCACAGTCTCCTGGGTGAATGACATTAGGCTAGACTACCTCAACACCTCAGTTGCTTATGCCAATCTCATTGCAGTACTCTTCTTCCTGTTTCTCCACTTGGACGATGGTGGACTCTGGCTCTGGGGGCAATTTCATATAGTAATGGCTTGTGGATTGATTCTGACTTCCTATGGTTCCTCTGACATCTCCTCTGGTACTCTCGTCCATCTACGGAGACCATCTTCTGCAATGGGTGACCTGGTCCACCATTCCATTCACATTATGTATTGGCCTTTTCCATAGTATTGGCCTATTCCATATGTATTGGCCTTTTCCATATGTCCAGAGCCATAAACCTGGTTGTGTTAGGCCTATCATGGCTCCAGCAACACCAGCCACAATTTGACTAGTCTATGCCAGAATCTATCCAGTGGAGACATAGTCATGCCGAATTCTGAAAGGACTCTGAAATGTCATTTTGTCTGATGATTGTAGCCTCTGCCCTTTTGATCCCATGTAATGTAGCCTGAGAAACTCAAACTACTCCACTGCATTTCCAGGAAAATTCCCTTGAAGATTTCTCAAAGCCAACACAAGAACGCTTGGGACATGAGAGGTCTGAGGACGAGAGTCTGGAAAGCAAATACTATTATGCCAAGAAAAGGATCGAGTCCTATATTAAGAAAGATGAAGACCTGCAAATCTAGTATACCTGTCCAGCAAAAGGAAGAGATTAATTCTATAAAAGCCCCTGTCTGCCTTAGCCTTTGCCTTGGCAACAGGTCTATCTGTGTCTTCAGAGTGCGAGTTGTCAGAGTCTTGTTCCTGCATCTCCAGTTCCTGTTTGTTTCAGTTCCAGTTCCTGTCTTCAGTCTTCACCATTTTTGTCTTCAGTCCAGTGTCCTGTGTCTTCAATCTTCACCTTCAGCTTCAGTGGACATTGTCTTCTCATCTTGTCATTACCTCTTTAGTTCTTCAGTGTGTTTCTCACGCTTCTTCTGCTTTTTGCCTGTCCATTCTGCCTATCCGTCCCTTTGGATGGATATTTGTTTTTGACTTTGGCCTGACTCTTGGACCTGCCCGACTTCTGCCTGCCTTCAACCATAGTCTGCTACCGGATATGCCTTGTTTTCTTCTGTTTCAAGCCTGCTTCATTCACAGATCTCATCACAAGCAGAGGCCCCCACCTAAGACCTGCCAGGCCCGGTACCAAAAGGCTCAAGCTGAGGTGAATATGGACTGGTAAAGGTGAAGCTCCGGTTGGGCCTCTGCCTCATTTGAGTGCCAACAGCAGGGACCTTTACGGCTTCACCCTGCAGTTAGTGACAACTCTACCTTGGACCAAGGGTCCATGCTTGCAACATCTTTATTTAGATTTTCAAAAAATAAATACAAGAATAACTTGTACAGAAAAGACAATCTAATATAAATTAAGAAAAACAATTCAAACACCAAAATTGACATATATAGTACAAAGCAATGAGAGGCCCAAGAGAAAACTAAGGATATCTATCTCTATATAATCTATCTATCTATCTATCTATCTATCTATCTATCTATCTATCTATCTATCTGTCTATCTATATCTTTATCTATATATATATCTATATATATCTATATCTATATCTATATATCTATCTATCTATCTATCTATATATATATATATATATATATATATATATATTGAATGCAAAAAGGAAAAATCTGATCAGAGAAGCAAACTCTCAGTATATAAACAAACAGAGAAGACCCTGCATTATATACCCTCATATATAAACCAAATTAAGCAATGGAAGAGCTATCCTGAGAACTTCTGGAATCAATAAACCAACGAAGCTAAGAAGGCTTCATAAAAAATAAACTTCTTGGTAGAAAAAGAAATTAAACATTTGCATAGAAAATGGAGTAAAAATCTAGCCCTCAAAGAAGTTATCTCCTGCTTCATGGCCAAAGATGTCTTTCTGCATTCCTGTGCAGCCCTACACAAGTCTGGAAATAATCAAACATTACAACCTATAAACAACATATTATTTGAACAAACAAAAAGTAATCAAAACTGCAGATTCCTGTAATGAAGAAAAAATCACTAATAAAGTGGCCTAATGAGCTTTATCCACAGCCGTGGATTCTAGCAATGCTGAAATATCCAAATGTGCTGCAATATATATAATATATTAATATACAATTTCTCTATTGTATTATATTTATATTACTGCCTGTTTTAACCTCTCTTTCTAGCTGATTAAGCTTCCAAGTTCTTACTCCTTGTTGAATGTAACTTTGCCTCTTCCACTTCAATTGTTTATTTACTTAGTTGTCGCTTCAGTTTTTTTACCCTTGTTCGATGTAAACCGATCCGATATGGTTATTACTATGAAGGTCGGTATAGAAAAGTGTTAAATAAATAAATAAATAAATAATATCTTGAACAATGTTTCCAGCTCCACTGCATCTCTTTGCTGGAAGATAATAGGCTTTACAAATTTTAGGCATAGTCTCATGTGAAATTCCAAGCACATCCCACATGTATGAGTTAAATAAATCAGTAGGAGAAATTGTGGCCACCATAGGAAAATTCTAAACTCGCAAGTTCAAACTTTTAACAGTTTTCCAGATTTTCTATCCTGCAATGTATCACAGTCCTATCCTGAAACAAGATGGATTGGACAGACAATATCTTCTCAGTGGATTGTTTCAAATTACCAGTTTGCTTAGCGTGAACCATTAAAGATTCTTGCTGAGATTAGGTCTGGTCATACATATTATTAATAATTCCAGTAACAGCAGTTAAAGTAGACTCAACAGAGGATAGTCCTGTCCAAATCCTTTCAAGTGTGTTAGGGGAAGGTCTCAGCATACAGGGTCTAACTGCCAGCAAGCCTCAGGTTTCACCCCTTCTGGTCACATTTGAGGGTTGTGAGGACACACAAAGAGCACTCATCCTAAGGGATAGCCGACTACCTACAACCACAATGCTTTCACCAACTTTTCCTGATGGCTGCTGGCCCAAAATTCTTCCTTTGGTGAGGTCAGAAGCAGTTCATTTTATGCATCATCAGATCCCCTGCACTTTTCTCCTGGTCACATTCCACCGGCACACAAGATGCCATCACAACCAAAACCATCAGAGGAGGAGGCATCCTGAAGTTAGTGCTCAATGATACTTCTGCGACATTCTCAAGCCTCTGTTCTGCTCCTTCAGATCCAGCGGCAATGAGAATGGCACCCAACTGAGACTGAGGAGGCTGGAAGCATTCTGGAATCATACTCTGAGGCATTGGAGTCAATTGCAGGTGAGAGGTGGGAAATACCCACAGCTTTCTCTTCTGTTTTACCATTGCAGAGAATCGTAAAAGGAAATCAAGATCTCCTGTGAAAAAGAGGAGCTCTTCAAGCATATCTTCTCTAGGCACCATTGTGGGCTCCTCTCCTTCTATCTTTCTTAATGTGTGGAATACATCTGGTCTGGCCTTCCAGGATGGAATTTTTAAACATCCATTTCCAAGTCTTCCCCCTTGGAAATCCTTGTGTGTCGGGGAAGACTATAGTGATAGGGGTATACTACCGTCCACCTGGTCAAGATGGTGAGATGGACAGTGAAATGCTAAGAGAAATTAGGGAAGCTAACCAAATTGGTAGTGCAGTAATAATGGGAGACTTCAATTACCCCAATATTGACTGGGTAAATGTATCATCGGGACACGCTAGAGAGATAACGTTCCTGGATGGAATAAATGATAGCTTTATGGAGCAATTGGTTCAGGAACCAACGAGAGAGGGAGCAATTTTAGATCTAATTCTCAGTGGAGCACGGGACTTGGTGAGAGAGGTAATGGTGGTGGGGCCGCTTGGCAATAGTGATCATAATATGATCAAATTTAATTTAATCACTGGAAGAGGAACAGTGTGCAAATCCAAGGCTCTCGTGCTAAACTTTCAAAAGGGAAACTTTGATAAAATGAGAAAAATTGTTAGAAAAAAACTGAAAGGAGCAGCTACAAAAGTAAAAAATGTCCAAGAGGCGTGGTCATTGTTAAAAAAATACCATTCTAGAAGCACAGTCCAGATGTATTCCACACATTAAGAAAGGTGGAAAGAAGGCAAAACGATTACCGGCATAGTTAAAAGGGGAGGTGAAAGAAGCTATTTTAGCCAAAAGATCTTCATTCAAAAATTGGAAGAAGGATCCAACAGAAGAAAATAGGATAAAGCATAAACGTTGGCAAGTTAAATGTAAGACATTGATAAGACAGGCTAAGAGAGAATTTGAAAAGAAGTTGGCTGTAGAGCAAAAACTCACAGTAAAAACTTTTTAAAATATATCCGAAGCAGAAAGCTTGTGAGGGAGTCAGTTGGACTGTTTAATGATAGAGGGGTTAAAGGGGCACTTAGAGAAGATAAGGCCATTGCAGAAAGATTAAATGATTTCTTTACTTCGGGGTTTACTGAAGAGGATGTTGGGGAGGTACCCATAATGAAGAAGGTTTTCATGGGTAATGATTCAGATGGACTGAATCAAATCACAGTGAACCTAGAAGATGTGGTAGGCCTGACTGACAAATGGAAGAGTAGTAAATCACCTGGACTGGATGGTATACACCCCAGAGTTCTGAAGGAACTAAAAAATGAAATTTCAGATCTATTAGTAAAAATTTTAACCTATCATTAAAATCATCCATTGTACCTGAAGACTGGAGGATAGCAAATGTAACCCCAATATTTAAAGAGGGCTCCAGGGGCGATCCGGGAAACTACAGACCGGTTAGCCTGACTTCAGTGCCAGGAAAATAGTGGAAAGTGTTCTAAACATCAAAATCACAGAACATATAGAAAGACATGGTTTAATGGAACAAAATCAGCATGGCTTTACCCAGGGCAAGTCTTGCTTCACAAATCTGCTTCACTTTTTTGAAGGAGTTAATAAACATGTGGATAAAGGTGAACCGGTAGATGTAGTATACTTGGATTTTCAGAAGGCATTTGACAAAGTTCCTCATGAGAGGCTTCTAGGAAAAGTAAAAGTCATGGGATAGGTGGCGATGTCCTTTCGTGGATTGCAAACTGGCTAAAAGACAGGAAACAGAGAGTAGGATTAAATGGACAATTTTCTCAGTGGAAGGGAGTGGACAGTGGAGTGCCTCAGGGATCTGTATTGGGACCCTTACTTTTCAATATATTTATAAATGCCCTGCCAGTTAAGACAGCCCTAAGGAAACGCGCCCTATCCACCGCGGGTCCATCACATTGGAACGCCCTTCCCCCAGATCTCCGGCAAGAACAGTGTCTTCTCACTTTCAAAAAGAAACTTAAAACCTGGCTATTCAAGCAGGCTTTTCTATAACATTACAATCCCCCCTTCTTTTTCAAGATTGCCCCATCTCATCCCCCCACTAGATCCGGTACCTTCCCAACTGGGTCACACCCCGACATAGCCCTGAATTTCCCGACAGTTTCTCACACCCCTACAGCTCTGGATTTTCCGACAGGTTACTCACCCGTATACAGCTCTGGACTTCCCCCATCATGTCTGGACTCATTCTTATTGCATTAATCTTGCCCCCAGACTCTATAATTGGATTTTTTATTTTTCATTAACTTGCATTCACGTTGATTGCAGGTCCTCTTCCATTGCGATTAATCTACATCCCTTTCCCCTTTTGATCGTTTCACCTTTTTCAATTTATCATTTGTTAACCCTCACATTAACTATTGCAAACTCTTTATTTCTCGCCAGTTTCTATGTTACCATTTGTTTTGATGATTTGCCCGGTGCAATTTTAGTTTTTTGTAATGCCTTGTACAATTTTGTTTGATGTAATGCCTTGTGCAATAATGTTGTTACAATGTAAACCGATTTGATATGTTACTTCAACATGAAGGTCGGTATAGAAAAGTTCAAACTAAATAAATAAAATAAAATTGTCTGGAAAGAAATATGATGAGTGAGGTAATCAAATTTGCAGATGACACAAAATTGTTCAGTGTAGTTAAATCACATGCAGATTGTGATAAATTGCAGGAAGACCTTGTGAGACTGGAAAATTGGGCATCCAAATGGCAGATGAAATTTAATGTGGATAAGTGCAAGGTGATGCATATAGGGAAAAGTAACCCATGCTATAATTACACAATGTTGGGTTCCATATTAGGTGCTACAACCCAAGAAAGAGATCTAGGTGTCATAGTGGATAACACATTGAAATCGTCGGTTCAGTGTGCTGCGGCAGTCAAAAAAGCAAACAGAATGTTGGGAATTATTAGAAAGGGAATGGTGAATAAAACGGAAAATGTCATAATGCCTCTGTATTGCTCCATGGTGAGACCACACCTTGAATACTGTGTACAATTCTGGTCGCCGCATCTCAAAAAAGATATAATTGTGATGGAGAAGGTACAAAGTAGGGCTACCAAAATGATAAGGGGAATGGAACAGCTCCCCTATGAGGAAAGTCTAAAGAGATTAGGACTTTTCAGCTTGGAGAAGAGACGGCTGAGGGGGGATATGATAGAGATGTTTGAAATTATGAGAGGTCTAGAACGGGTAGATGTGAATCGGTTATTTGCTCTTTTGGATAGTAGAAAGACTAGGGGGCCCTCCATGAAGTTAGCATGGGGCACATTTAAAACTAATTGGAGAAAGTTCTTTTTTACTCAACGCACAATTAAACTCTGGAATTTGTTGCCAGAGGATGTGGTTAGTGCAGTTAGTGTAGCTGGGTTTAAAAAAGGATTGGATAAGTTCTTGGAGGAGAAGTCCATTACCTGCTATTAAGTTCACTTAGAGATTAGCCACTGCCATTAGCAATGGTAACATGGAATAGACTTAGTTTTTGGGTACTTGCCAGGTTCTTATGGCCTGGATTGGCCACTGTTGGAAACAGGATGCTGGGCTTGATGGACCCTTGGTCTTACCCAGTATGGCATTTTCTTATGTTCTTATGTTCTGATGTAAACTCTAAACTTTTGCAGTTGTTCCTTTGAAGGAAGGGTGGGAGGAAAAGAAGGGTGGAGAGTGTTTGCTGGGGTTTTGAGGATGGAAAGAAATGGAGAGAATGCTTGATGGAATCTTAGCATAGTAATATAGTCAATGATGGAAGATAAATACCAAAATGTTCCATTCAGTCTGCCCAACAAGCTCTTTTTAAAAAATAAAAATTTAAAATTATTATTTTAAGGGTAGTAACAACTGTTGCTCCTTACAGGCTACCCCCAAGCCTTCTTTTAAGGGTACTAGGAACTGTCACTCTGTGCAGGCTATCCCTAAGCAGAAATGTGAATTGTAAGTGTAATAGTAGTTACTCCATTTCTTAATTTCCATTTGGTAGCCAAGAAGGATCTTCTATGTTTGTTCCATGTCCTTTTCAATTCCATTACCATTCTCATCTTAACCACCTCTTCTGGGAGAGCATAGACCACCTTCTCCATGAAGAACTATTTTCTGACATTATTTTTAAGTCTTCCCCCTTGGAGTTTCATGTCATGACCTCTAGTTTTCTAGACTCCTTTCCATCTGAAAAGGTTAGATTTTGCACATTGTTAATTTTGTTCAAGTATTTGAAAGATTGTATCATATGCCCCCATCTCTTCTCTTCTCCAGGGCATTCATATTAAGGTCCTACATTCTCATTTCACATGGTTTTCCATACAGAACCCACACTAATTTAGTCACCTTTATCTGGATCACTTCCATTCTGTCTTTATCCTCTCTGAAATGAGATCTCTAGAACTGAAAGTATTCCAGGTGAGGCTTCACCAAGGATCAGTGGAATTATCACTAGGGATGTGAATCATTTTTCAACGATTAAAATTATCGTCCGATAATGTTTATATCGTCTTAAATCGTTATAGAACACGATACAATAGAAATTCTAACAATTTATCGTTAAAAATCGTTAAATCGTGTTAGTGCGCACTAACTCGATTTAGTGCGCACTAACTGAAAATGATACAAATAAACACTTTCCAGGTCACTGAAGGTCAGTTAGGAATGAATATGTGTTCCTATTGGCTGGCTGCCCTCTTATCTATTGATGTTACCAAGGTTACCACTGAGGTGATGGTTGGGGGGATGGGAAATGGAACTGGAAACTAACGAACACCAACAGAAAATGAAACAAAGTGTTCACACTTCCCAGGTCAGTAAAGGTCACTTAGGAATGAATATGTATGTATGTGTTCCTATTGGCTGGCTGTGCTCTTATCTATTGATGTTACCAATATGGTTGGGGGGATGTGAAATGGAAACAGTTGGAAGCTTGACAAAAAAAGTAATGTAATGATCAGCACTCACCTGACTAGAACTTGTTTGTTTATTATTTTTGTTAGCAGGCACCTGAAATGCTAGTGCATGTTGAATTTGCCAATCACTGTGCATTTTAGAAAGGTGGTCCTGGCTGGAACTGTACACAGTTCAAATATATGTAATTGATTGTTGGTAAGTGTATTTTTTAAGTAGCCACACTGGCACCAGTATGTTTACTTTTCCTCCTACTTAACTCACTAGCTCAGCTTTGTAAAAAGGGCTTCTCTGCTTGTGTGTTGTTTTTGTTTGTTGTGAGGAGAGCAGAAACATCAGATCTTTATTCAATCTACTACAGTCATCTCTTACAGTGCCCTATCCCTATTAATACCAGGAGTGTTGTGATCTTCCTGCACACAGTGCCCTAACCCTGATACCAGTCTGAGACAGCTCCCTCCCTGCATTACTAGTGAGAGGCTGGCTTCACAGACAGGGGGGAGCTGCCTGACCCTCACTCCTGACTTCCCCCATGTCCCAGCTAGTGAATGGTGTGTGGGTGAGGGGGGGGGGGGGAGGATGGTGAAGTCTGAGACAGCTCCCTCCCTGCATTACTAGTGAGAGGCTGGCTTCACAGACAGGGGGGAGCTGCCTGACCCTCACTCCTGACTTCCCCCATGTCCCAGCTAGTGAATGGTGTGTGGGTGGGGGGGGGGGGGAGGATGGTGAAGTCTGAGACAGCTCCCTCCCTGCATTACTAGTGAGAGGCTGGCTTCACAGACAGGGGGAGCTGCCTGACCCTCACTCCTGACTTCCCCCATGTCCCAGCTAGTGAATGGTGTGTGGGTGAGGGGGGGGGGGGGAGGATGGTGAAGTCTGAGACAGCTCCCTCCCTGCATTACTAGTGAGAGGCTGGCTTCACAGACAGGGGGGGAGCTGCCTGACCCTCACTCCTGACTTCCCCCATGTCCCAGCTAGTGAATGGTGTGTGGGTGAGGGGGGGGGGGGAGGATGGTGAAGTCTGAGACAGCTCCCTCCCTGCATTACTAGTAAGAGGCTGGCTTCACAGACAGGGGGGAGCTGCCTGACCCTCACTCCTGACTTCCCCCATGTCCCAGCTAGTGAATGGTGTGTGGGTGAGGGGGGGGGGGGCGGATGGTGAAGTCTGAGACAGCTCCCTCCCTGCATTACTAGTGAGAGGCTGGCTTCACAGACAGGGGGGAGCTGCCTGACCCTCACTCCTCCGGGGTATTGTGATCTTCCTGCACACAGTGCCCTATCCCTGATACCAGGGGTGTTGTGATCTTCCTGCATGCAGTGCCCTATCCCTATTAATACCAGGAGTGTTGTGATCTTCCTGCATGCAGTGCCCTATCCCTATTAATACCAGGAGTGTTGTGATCTTCCTGCATGCAGTGCCCTATCCCTGATACCGGGATGTGTGCAAGAAGATCACAACGCCCCCGGTATCAGGAATAGGGCACTGTGTGCAGGAAGATCACAACACCCCCAGTATCAGGCACTGTGTGCAGGAAGATCACAACACCCCTGGTATTAGGGATAGGGCACTGTGTGCAGGAAGATCACAACACTCCTGGTATTAATAGGGATAGGGCACTGTGTGCAGGAAGATCACAATACCCCTGGTATCAGGGTTAGGGCACAAGTTCTAGTCACATTGACTGATCACATTACTTGTTTTGTCAAGCTACCAACTGTTTCCATTTCCCATCCCCCATATACTGTCAGTAGGAAACTTGGTAACATGAATAAATAAGAGGGCAGCCAATAGGAATACATATTCATTCCTAAACTGACCTTAACTGACCTGAAAAGTGTCAAATTGTATCATTTCAGTTAGTGCGCACTAACTGGGAGTTAGTGCGCACTAATCGGAAAAAAACGATTTTTAACGATTTTTTTAACTAAAAAATCGTGCCTAAGACGATTTTCTTGCCCTGCCACACGATTTCTATCGTTAAGACGATATGGAAAACGATTCACATCCCTAATTATCACCTCCCTTTTCCTCCCTTTTCTCTCTTTGAATGAAGCCCAACATCCCTCTGGCCATAGTCATCACCTTGTCAGATTGCTTCTCCATCTTTAGATTATCAGATTTTATTACTCCAAGGTCTCTCAAAAAGTTTATGCACATAAGACTTTCACTCCCCAACACATACAACTCTTTTGGATTGCCATACCCCAAATACATGACTCTGCACTTCTTGGCACTGAATCCCAACAGCCAAACCTTTGACCACTTCTTCAGATTTTTAGGTCACTTCTCATTCTTTCCACTCATTCAGCATGTCCAATCTGTTGCATCTCTTAGTGTCATCTACAAAGAGACAAATTTACATTCTAATCCCTCTGCAATATTGCTCACAAAGATATTGATCTGTCCCAGAACCGATCCCTGAGGAACTCCACTTATCAATCTTCTGTCTTCAGAATAGTTTCCATTTACCACTACCCACTGATGTCTGTCAGTCAGCCAATTTGTAATCCATTTCAACACCTTGGGACCCAATCCCAGGCTTCTCATTTTATTTATGAGCCTCCTATGTGGGACTGTATGTTAAGTATGGTGGCTCGTGGGACTGCACTGTGAGCCACCGCACTCACCCCAGCTGCTCCCCGATGCTGCCAGAGGCCTCCTGTCACAGCAGGATGCTGCCATCACTGCACACCACTGATGCTACCATCCTGGCCAGGCTGCCACCTCCCCTTAGGCACATGCGCATACATTATAGGCCCTGCAGCAGGAAGCTCAGGGCAGCGCCTCCTGATGACATCAGCTCTATCAGGCTATTTAATCAAAGACCCTGCAGCATTCTCACCTCAACATTGGGTCTCCTGCAGAGAGCTGTGGGTTTTACTCCTGCATTCCTGGTTCTATGTTCTTATCCTCCAGCCTAGCCCCGCCTGCCTCATCCAGTCTTGCCCTGTCCAGCTGTCTTAACCAATGTTTCTTATCTGCCTTCATTCATCCTTTGACGTTTTGATTCTGACCTCTTGCTTTGGACCTGACCACATTTTCTAGCCTCCTGAACCCGACCTGTTGTCTTGCACATGACTACGCTTGCTTTCCACCTAACCCAATTTGGTCTGTCCTGGTATCTCCAGCCTGCTGCCTGTACCGTCTTCGGCGTGCCCTTGGACTCTTTCTCTCTATACTGCCTTGGGACCCATCTAAGTCCTGCCAGCCACCAGAACCCAAAGACTCAACCTTCGGGGGATGCGATTGGTATATGCAATGCACCAGCCTGTCCTGCTTCAGGGCACTTTCGCTAGCTATTGTTGTAAGTCTCGTTGTTCACCTATGAGGCTGCATCAACTATGCACAGCATAAATGGCTCACACCTATGCCAGTCATCATATTGCATCAAAAGCCTTGCTGAAATCCAAGTATACCATATCAAGTGCTCTTTCTTGATCCAATTCTCTAGTCACTCAAAAAAAATCAATCATATTTGTTTGGCAGGACCTTCCTCTGGTAAAACCATATTGTTTTGGATCCTGTAACCCATTGAATTGCAGATAGTTCATTTTCCTTTTCTTTAGCAGACTCCCCATTAATTTTCCAACCACCCTCAAATAAGGCTAATTGGCTTGTAGTTTCCAGTTTCCTCCTTGCTACCACTTTTATGAAGCAGGATCACAACCACCTTTCTCCAGTCCTGTCGCATCACTGCTGTATCCAAGGACCTATTGAACAAGTCTTTCAGTGGAGCTGCCAGCACTTTTCAAAGCTCCCTCAGTATCCTAGGATGTACCTTATTGAGTCCCATGGCCTTGTCCACTTTCAGTTTTCTTAGTTCCACACAAACACTTTCTTCTGTAAATGGGGATGTATCTACCCCACTCTTATTTGTACTCCTGCTAGCCTGCAATTGTCCTTCACCAATGTCTTCCTTAGTGAAAACTAAACTAAGGGGTGGAAAGGGAAATGAAGGTGGGGAAAGCTTGTGAGGTCTTGTGGGAAGAAGGGGAGTACTTGCTGGAGTCTTGGGAGAGGGAAAGGAAGGGGAAGTATGCTTGCTGTAGTCTTGGGGTTTCCATTTCAATTTTAGACCTAGATCTATAATTTTGCAAGAATAGTACCTGTGATAAAAAAAAAAAGGGGGGGGGGGCATGGTTAGGGTAATTATTTACATTGCAAGCAAGTACTGAGACAAGCTTTTATTGCATTGTGGGCTGGGAGAGAGAGAGAGAGAGAGAGAGAGAGAGAGAGAGAGAGAG